>NC_059334.1:59571052-60965552 GCF_018350155.1 Leopardus geoffroyi
TAGAAGAAGAGTCAGAAATTTGACTATAAAATGCTTTGATATATCAGTTGTTGGTATAAAATTCCAGGAAACCTAAAAACATCTTATTTTCAAATATCTATAATATTAAAAGTTATTAAATAATGTGATATAGTTCATTTTTAGAGGAACTATGCAAATGTAATTTATTTTTACATAGAACCCTTGATTTAAGGACATCAAGAGGAAACTCCAGAGCTAGGATTTGGAGATGAGAGATTAAGAAAATTATACATGCTTCAAACTTGCTAAGAGACTAGATTTTAATTGTTTTCACCAAAAGAAGAAATGATAATTATGTGAAATGATAGAGGTGTTAGCTAACACTACAATGCTAATTATACTACAGTGTATCAGATCAACACATTATACACCTTAAACTCACAGGAGGTTATATGTCAATTATATCTCAATTTCAGAAAAGAAGGTTATTTAAAAAAACCATAACAAACAAACAAACCAGAAACAGACTCAAATACAGGGAACAAACTGGTGGTTGCCAGAGGGGAGGGGGCTGGGAGGATGGGGGAAATAGGTAAAGGGGATCAAGAGATATGAAAAGAAAAAAAGAAGGCTATAAAGTTGAAAACAAACACAAAGTTTATGGAACTCGTAACTTTATATATAATCCATCGTATCTAAGACACTGGGATAACTCTATTCTCCAGTATCAAGGTGATGAAAGTGGCAACACTTAAAGAAAAGTAAATAAAATATAACCATGAAAAAAAAAACCAAACACAGCAACACTTAAGTCCAAATTAGATTAAATTTAGAAGTTGGCAATTCTTTTGCTAAGCTGAAAACAACCCCCAAATATTCAGCAAAATAAGAATGCTGACAATTTATATATATGAAAATTTATATAATCCCGCTCCTTAAAAGAGAGAGAGAGAGAGACAGAGAGAGAGAGAGAGATTTAGGCCCTAATATAGAAAGCAGCATAATATATTATTAAATGAGAAAAGCAACCTGCAAAAAAATAATCTATATAATTTGGGTGAAAATTTTTACATACATATTTGTATTCAATTATGTGTATTTTAAAACCTAAAAGACCATCTAAAACTTAACAGTGGTTACACTGAAGTGCAGAGTAGGAGGCGGGTCATCAGGATTTGCGCTCTTTAAACTTTTTTGTCATGTTTAAGTTTTTACAGTGAGAATGCATTAATTTCATACAAAAATAAGGATATTAAATTTTCCCTTTGTGGGAAAAAATTCTGAGGTAGTGGGGGAGTGCATCAAGAAACTCTTTATTCACATAAAAGTCGCCCAAGTCTGTTCTACCTCCTACAAGTTTTTCCATCCCCTGGGAATTAATTCCCTAGTCAAGTAAATGGAGAGAACCCCGTCTCTATTGTCGTCAGCCAAGAAGTCAAGATTGAAATTCAGTAGTCATTACTCTTTACCTTCCTAGGACTTGACTCTAGGTCTTAAATGGGCTGCTACCTTTTCTGAATGACAAAAGACAGAAAGACCTACAGAGAGTATGAACTTTCAGTCATAAGATGAACAAGCTCTGGGGATCTAATGTACAATATGGTGATGTTAATAATAATGCTGTATTGTGTGCTTGAAATTTACTGAGACAGTAGATCTTAATCGTTCTCAACACACACACACACACACACACACACACACACGATAACCATGTGAGGTGATGGATGTGTGAATTAACTTGATTGTGGCCATCATTTCACAATATATACATTTATCAAACCATCGCATTGTACATCTTAAACTTACACAATTTTTATCTGTCAATCATACCTCAATAAAGCTGAGGGGAAAAAGAAGAGGGAGTGAAGGACCTAAAATTTAGTGGGAATCAAAACCAACTAAGCTCATCTCACCGTTGGGAATCCCAAATAAAGTCCTGGTCCGGAAGATCCCAAGTGGACCATAAAATTACCCAGTCAGAATATTCAGATCGAGAGCCTTAAATCATCCAGCCTGAATAATCTGACAATGAATTAATCTGATAATTCTTTATTTTCCAGTTACATTTGCCAGTGTAGATCTGGCCAGAGAGAGTTCTGAAGTAAGAGCCACAGGGATAAAAAGGAAGAGAGCAAAGACAGACCATTGACTCTGGGGAGCTCTAGGGAAAGGTGATGTGAGTGTCAAAGCAGAAGACGTGGCGTGTGGAAGTAAGTTGGGGGCCTTCTGAGGACCCCTGAAGGGACAGCAACTCAGAGATGTGTGAGCAGGAAGCCTCGGTGTCCCACTGGCTTCACCACCAGAGCCTGAGTGGGTAGGGATTTGGCTGCCTATTGAAATCTCTACCCCTCTTTGAAGTTCAAATTCTATCTTCTTTAGAAAACCTTCCCCAAATAAGCCTATGTGATTTATAGTCAGTTTGTAGCAACTTAATACCTTATGAAATTACATTCTTATATTACCACCTTACTGGACTGTAAACGTCTTTGGGGCAGAAATCATGTTTTGTTTTTTTTAAAATGTCCATGATGGCTAGCGTGGGGTTGAGAACGGAATAGGTTGTTCAACAAGTAAGTGTTCTATGGAAAAGTTGAAAGGAAGAAACCATCAGGTTCCCTAAAGTTCCCTAAGCTTCTTTCTAACTTACAGAGGTGGTTGGGTTGAATCCCCACATTCTCAGATCAGAGGGCTGAGGTTCACCCAGTAGTACATGGTATATTTTTCTCTGAGGAAAGCTACTCTGAATGCAGATTAAGTCTCAAAGCCCTACAAAGGACAACAGGGAAAGCACAGTCCCTTCTAAATCCCCTTGGGGACCAGGCCCTCCTCTCCGTGTGTCCGTGTCTGCGGGCGAGTGTGCATGGGTGGGGGAGGTTGTGGTGGGGCGGGAGGGCCTCGGCAAGAGGGAGGAGAGAAACTCCAAGCGCTGATTCTGTGGAGGGGATTTGCTATGTCTCTTTTCCTCCCCCCCTCTTCTTTCTTTGTCCTCTTTCTCCGTGTTCCTCTCTTTGTCCCCTTTTCCTCGTCTCCTTCTTCTGCATTTGTCTGGGAGGATCCTGGAGTGTTCTTTTGATCGACTCAATCTTTCTCTGGCACTTGAGTTCTGATTGGCTGAAGGACTTAGAGGGGAAAAAAAACACTTTAATTAAGTAGATAATCTCTTCTTTGGACGTTTGGCAGCTCCATTTCACGTCCCTTCAACTCTGTTTGGGATCGCTTACACACCACGGAAGTTGGGGCTTGAGGAGAATTCCATCCCACTACCACAAGGAGAATATTTCCCCATCTTCTCTGTCTCCCACGTTTTTAGAATTTTCTATTTCTGTTGCTCCAGAGGATTATGTTGCTTGTGAAGCCTCCTGTGTTCATCTTCCTTTTCACCTGTATCCTCCGAATCGGCCACACCTGGTAAGTAACCTGGACTCCCACCTGGGACTGGGACCAGGTAAATGTATGTTGTCTATGAGAGAGAGTTCTTCCTCATTTCCCGAAATGTAGGAATACTTGGGATCTCTCCTAGGAAAAACTGTTCTATGGAGTAGGGGCTCTTTCTAAATTTATGGCTGATTTCACCAAATCTTTAGGACCCTGATCAATAAATGAATAGATTAAAAAATAGATTAATAAGTTGCTGTACCACAAATATTCTAAGTGGTTTTGGGGAAAATGGACAGTAGCCGTTTTTTGTTTTTTTTTTTGTTTTTTTTTTTTTTAAACCAAATCCTGATGTCAGCATTGTGGAAAAAGGAAGGTGGTTCAAAGCAAGTTCTACTGTGTTTGAATCTGATCTTTGAGGTGAAGGCTGGAGACAAAATGCGATGGGACCTTATTTTGCACTTTCTGACATAACTTTTTTTTTTTTTTTCAGAATATTCTAAGTAACTGCTCATACCATCATGTCTTAGAGATAAAAATTCACTTGATCTGTTGAGTTGGTATTGGGTTAACAAACACGTTTGAAATGAAATATTTTAGAAAGCTAAACTTTCTACAGATTTATGTAACCTATACAATTTACAAATATTTCTAAATCGCTCAGAAAACGGGGCAGTGTTTATAAAAGTGTTTTGGAAACTATAAACAATTGCACAAATGATAGACGATTTTATTGTCAGTTTCATTTAGCTCTTGGAAACAACATAAAGTATCTATACATGGAAATGTTAACAAGTAACTACGCAATAACATATAGAAGAAAGACCTGGGAAGTGCATGTTGCTACATTGCTATGCGTTTGGAGTCTCTCCCCAATTGAGATACATAAGCTCAGTCTCTATCAGTTTGCATTTTGACCATCTGTTTAACCAAGGTATGAATCCAATCATTCCATAAACTGTTGAGGAAGCAAGGATAGGGATTTCTTTGTTGAAATCAGCTTCCTGTGCCAAGAATGTATTCTTATCATAAATGAATACAGCCATCTTTATTAGAAAGTTGCTAAGAAATATGTCAAATAAATATAATTATTTGCAAGTTAAGGCAATAATTTATAACACTTCTGATTACAAAATGAACTGCCAAATAATTGGTCAATTTTTAATTGGCATTTAAATTAAATATTTCATGTTCAAAAAAAAAGTCTCTCTTTCTTCCCCCTCATGAAAACAAAAAGACAAAAGGGAGCAGAGACTATTTCAGAGCATTTCTACTGATGTTCATGGTATTCTTCAGCTGATTCAGTATCAGCAAAAGAGAAACACGAGATTCCTTTCCCCAGTCACCAGGGCAGTGTGAAGAATTGTTCTATAAAAAATACCTTTACTGTGTGTTCCTTCCCTGCTGGAGGGGGTCATGTTCATTTCATTCCGATACTGACACAGCCACACTGAAAGGTGGCTGGGTTGCTTGTCTGTCCAAATTCAAGTGTCCGGATTTAAAAAGAAAAAAAGAAAAAAGAGATGTGAAAGAAAGTTCTAATTTAAAAACAGGGTTTAAGAACCCCTTCTCGCCTTGCCTGACTTTGAGGAGAAAATGTACAAATCTCCTCTATAATGCAATTAGATTTTAATTGCTTTTTCTCCATAAGCCCCAATTTGAATTAAACATTTATACTTTGCCAAGAGTCTGGTTTTGGTAGCATTTGAAGAGTGATTTTTAAATTTAACGTTAAATCTTGATTCTTCTTATAATGGAACTATCAGGGTTCTGCATAAGGTCACCTTCCCCTTTGTGCCATGCAGAGAAATTTGACCAACCGCAGCCTTTCCGATGTTTCTCTTAATACTTCATTATCAGCCTTTTATGTAAGGACCTCAAAAGCATTTAACAAATAGAGAACCATAATTTCTGCTTGGCTGTTCAATTGTAGGCTTGCCTGAAATTACTGTCAAAAAAAGTCCATCAACAGAAACTCCTAGGCTTGAAAGGAGAAAATAAAGATGACATTCATTTACAACATGCAGTTTTGCTAGACTTTCAAAGTGAGATGATTGGAGGGGGAAAAAAAAGCATTCTCCACAGTTTCTTCTTGTTGGGACAATTCTGAGAATTATCCTTTAGTACCTTGAGAAAAAAACCTTTTGTTTGAATTTGTTTTCCTGAATCTAATGGCTCCCCGCAAAAGAGAGAATGGGAGTGCATGATACAGCCAAGCAGATGGTGATGGTTATAATGGTGGCCAAAGATGAACCAATCTGACTTTTCATTTTCCAGTATACATACTCATCTGGAATGATCAGGCCTAGAACATGTTTGTTTGTTTTAACTGTGGTCTTCATTTTACTCCAAATGATGTCTCATAATGATCCTAGGTTTTGCCCTGTTCTGTCCATTTCTTCTCTCTCTCTCTCCCACCACCTCAACTTGATGACCAAATCAGAAAGATATACTCACTAGAACATGGAGGTTAACTATGGCTCTGCTCTCATTCTTTGCAAAAGCCACTGCCTCCACTTCTTTCCAAAGGATTTAAACAGGGTTCATTTCTTTTCTACAGTAGAGCAAGAATTCATCAAAAATCTTTGGGTTTTAAGGCACCTTTTGAAATACATCATCCCTTGGTTCTCTACATTTATGTATTTAGAGCAACCCTTCTATGGCTCTTGAAAGTTCATCTGATAATGACGTGCAGAGCCCCTGATCAGCAAGGGCTTCAGTTATTTTAGGGGGCTGTCGTGAATCCATATTCTCCCCAAGCATCATCTATAGCTAAAATTATTGTTCTCCACATACATGTGCTACTATTTTTCAAATGTATATTATGAACAATAAGATATACACTTAAAATTACTGAATTCATGATAACTGGTTGCCATGTTAAGTTTCTGTTAAGTTTTTCCCACCAACAGATACAAAAAGGATAAGTGCAATCAAGTGAAGCTGCACTATAAACTTTGTTACATTAAAAAGGAATTCTCATCCTCACAGAGGCTGGGAATCTCTGAAGTTAGGGAAATAAAAGGTAAGTGAAAAATTGCTTTGGAATTTGGAAAATAATGTGCCAATATCAAAGAATCACATCCTAATAGTTTTTCTGATCAGTAAAAAAATTCATAATCCATGAAAAAGCTTGGGGTTTGTGGGGTAACTCAGGGGGATGAAGTTAGCAGCTACACCATTGAAAGTCCTTCTAGGGGCGCCTGGGTGGCGCAGTCGGTTAAGCATCCGACTTCAGCCAGGTCACGATCTCGTGGTCCGTGAGTTCGAGCCCCGCGTCGGGCTCTGGGCTGATGGCTCAGAGCCTGGAGCCTCTTTCCGATTCTGTGTCTCCCTCTCTCTCTGCCCCTCCCCTGTTCATGCTCTGTCTCTCTCTGTCCCAAAAATAAAATTAAAAAACGTTGAAAAAAAAAATAAAAAAAAAAAAAAAGAAAGAAAAAGAAAGTCCTTCTAAGGGCTTGAGACATGATCACAGAAGTTTAACTTCCAGTTCTGTCATTGATTTGTCAACAACTTTAGCCCTACAGTTTTGCTTCCAGGGTCTCTATATTTTCTCCATGAATAACAATTAGTTAGCTAAAAATAATTAGCTAATAATATTTATTAGTATCACCACCACCACCACCATCATCATCATCTACAAAGGCTAAGAAGTCCTGAGAAGAGACACTTCATTACAGCTTTTCTTATGAAACCAGTTCGTCTAAGCAATAAGGCAGATGCTCCATAATGCATCTCTATTGTGCATGTGTGTGTGTGTGTGCATGTGTGGTAATATGACACAAAGAAGGATCTCTTTTTTGTGATATTATATAAATGGGGATATTAAAAACGGATCAGAAGGAAAGGAGTTTCGATCCAAATCCTCTCTCTTCCGAGGAAAAAGTTTACTTCTTTGATGGGACAATTGGTTTCATGCTATATATTGGGTAATGCTATTTTCTTTGGGGACTATTAATAAAAATCCCTTTTCCTGGGCTCCATTTACTCTTTGATTTTTTTCTTTTTCAACTGATATGATCAAATTCTCTTAACCTGCTGGATGTTTATTATTATTATTGTTGTTGTTATTGTTATTGTTATTATTTTAAAATCAGGGCATTTAGAAACAATTTTATTTGCTCACATTTTGGGTGAAATGGTTTTTGGCTGAAAGATTCCAAAGATTCCACTAGAACCTTGCCATCTACCCATCTTTGAAGACTTAGTTTACGTATTCTCTCCTCCTGGAAGTCTTCCCAGGTTAAATTAGCTACCTCTCCTTCCCCCCGCCCCCACCCCCATATATCCAGCATCAGGTTAAGCCATTAAGGCACTTAGTACATTTTATTGAAAATTTGCTTTTGAATCTGTCTTCTTCACTAGCCCAGAAACTCTTCTAGGATCAGACACCTTGCCTCATTTATCGTTGTGTCTCTTAGGTGGAAATTAACCACAATTGTAACAATGAGTAACTTGTTCTGTAGGCAGGCACTGTTGTAAATGCTTTACAAATCCTTACCCCGATCCTCTGAAGTACATACTAGGGTCATCTCCACTTTACAGATGAGGGAACTGAGGCCCAGAGATCTTAAAATAACTTGGCAAGATCACCTAACTAGTAATGAACCAGATGGAATTTGAACACAGAAAACATGGTTGTGGAGGCCCCATGCTGGACCACTACGCCCTATTAATGAGCGTGTTTTGAACTGACCAATGTATGCAAACTATTTTACATAAGGGAAGAACCGTGACAGGAAATTTTAAACGTAATTTAAGCTTAAACTTTCCTAAGTAGGTATCAGTTCCCAGAAATAGAGCAATTTCATATTTGCTAGTTTAAAAGTAGAAAGTTCCCTGGCTTACTGAAGTCCTTACTTTTGGATTGCTATAATCTTCTGAAAAAGGGTAACTCTGCCCCACATCCTGGAACAAAATCGATACTCAGGAATAATATAATGTGAACCAACATTTACTTCACACTCACTGTGTAACTCGCCAAAGACACAAAGTCTGTCAGTGATGAGACAGGAATCTGAATCTACACCACTCACTACCTTTAGCCAGTAAAGCCATCCTGCTTCAGATGGGACCTTGCTTTCTTTGACCTGCCCACATTTGTACCACAGTCACCAGAGCACTGGATTGTGGTCCTTCATGTTGTGACTGTCCTTCCTTCTGTCTGGCACTCCAATTTTCTGTGAATTTGTAATGATGTTCACAGTAGTCTGATACACAGAAGTCTGGCATTAAGAAACAAAAGCTTGTACCTGACTAGTATTTTTATTTTAAAAGATATTGGTTCTGAGAGCTTATTTAAATTATCTCTTACATTTGTTTATCGATAGAATTTATATTATTTCATTCCTTTCATCTCACTGAAAACTACCTGCAGGTTTGATTTGGATTAGACGCATCAAGTACTATCTTTTGCCAGAAACCCCAACTTACCTGTTCTTTTCAATATAGTGGGCTTGGGCTTCTTTGGAGATCATTCAAAAAGTATCTCTGTAGTATCAGTACCATCTGTACTGCCTCTGATATTAAGATTTTATGTATAGTATAAGAGAGCTAGCTCTGGCTATATTTTCCTAAGGATAAAGACCCATTTTTGTAGCACGTCTTAGGATCTCCAGGAGTCCAAGAATTATTGTGGTGTCCGC
Organism: Leopardus geoffroyi; assembly: GCF_018350155.1. Lineage (NCBI taxonomy): Eukaryota > Metazoa > Chordata > Mammalia > Carnivora > Felidae > Leopardus > Leopardus geoffroyi. The sequence continues at coordinate 59,580,034 of NC_059334.1, forward strand.
CATTTTTCATTTCACAGCTTTTAAATAGATATTTAGAATCTTTAAAGTTCCTTTGCCTTTTGATCGCCCTTACATTCAAAGTAATGGCCAGTGGTAAAAACAAATTCCCTAAGATCCCCAATTCAAGCAAGTGATGGGGATATGTAGAAAATAAATGTGCAGTGTTGGTCTGGAAGGAAGGAAGGAAGGAAGGAAAGAAGGAAAGAAAGAAAGGCTCTTTTCTTTATCTCCATCAGAAAGGCAGAGAATTCATAGGGCTTAGAGAGAGAAGTCAATATAATTTTTCTTAGGCTAAACCCTCACTTTTCAGAAAGCAGATTTTTTATCCTACGTAAAAGATTAGCCTGGGGGAAACTCTGAGCTTGGTTCACATAAATAGCATTCCCCATTGCCTCCCATTGAAATATACCTACACTCCCAGGGCCTCTCAAAAGAAACTACCATCCACTTTGGACAGACTCTCTAGTCTCATTATAAGCCAAGCTTTTATGGGTTTGTTTTTCTCAATCTTTATTGTAGGCCCTTGTTATTGATCATATCATTTCTCTGTACACTTCTTAGGTCAGAGTTTTCAGTGAGATGAAAGGAATGAGATAATAGAATGAAAAAATATAAATTCTATGGATAAATAAATGTAAGAGATAACTTAAATAAGCTACCAGAACCAATATCTTTTAAAATAAAAATGCTAGTCAGGTACAAGCTTTTGTTTCTTAATGCCAGACTTCTAAATGTATATCAGACCACTGTGAACATCATTAAAAATTCGCAGAAAATTGGAGTGCCAGACAGAGAAGGAAGGACGGTCACAACATGAAGGACCACGGTCCAGGCCAAGAGCAATCAGACTATAAGGGGATCACTTAAATCCACCATTATCTGACCAATCCGAATTCACTTTTCTTAATTGGTTGTTTTCACAACTATACCTCCTCTGGAACCAGCACAGTATGAGGCTATGTTCCAGTAGTCTCCATAAGGCCCTGTAAGTGGGCCAGTAGTTCAGTCTTTCTATACAAGTCCATAGATGAGATTCTTATGTTTCTCTAGGCCAAGCTTAAACCACCCTGCATAGTGAGAAATTTCTCCTTCATTCAAAATGAATTCTCTTTTGCTGCCATAAAGCTCAGTTCTTTTCTCTTACTCAGGCTCTTCAGGTTCACATATCTGACTTTAAAGATTCCATTCCATACTGATAGCCGGGATAATGCATAATGAACCATACTATCCTGTCTGACATTTCTTCCCACTAATCCAAGGTGTCTGGAGGAGCCTAGCTTTCGGACATTATTGTTTCAGAAGGAGTGTATTGTTTAATTTTACATTATGGAAAATTTCCAGAGAGAACAGCATATACAATGGAATCCCCTATAACTCTGCTTCAACTGTCATCAACCACTAGCGAATCTTGCTTCATGTATACTTGAGTAACGTTTTCAACTGCATATACTTCTCTGTGTCTAAATATTCCAAATACTAAATGGTTCAAAGTTAGAAGAAGAGGAATAGGAAAAGAAATCTCCTATGTCATGTCTGAGAGATCTAGAGCCAGCGATTAGAGTGAATCTTGGAGAACATCATACAGATATAACTGGCCACCCTTAGGGAGAGAAATCAAGAATAATAACTTGTAAAAAGAGAAAATTCATTCAAATATATATTCAAATTTATTTCTGTTTGAGCTGTGGCTGGTTAGCAAAGAATGTGGCTGGTTAGAAATTGATAGTTGGCTTAGACTGAGGACAGAATATGTTTACCATCTATTAAGATTTAATTCCATTAAATAGTAAAATGGCACTAAAGTTCAAAAACCTGTCAATTTTCTCACCTTTAACTGTTCATCTAGTTTTTTGTAGGATAATTTGTAGAGTTATCATATATGCCTACCTTCTTCATCCTGAAATAAACTAGTATTATATCCATCAATGCAACTGAGAACACGAATATTCTCCAAAGTCTATACTACAGGGATCAAAGTAACAAGATCAACAAACAAAACAAAATTCTCTGCCTGCATAATGATCCTGGAAGAGGTTCCTGTGATCCCAGGCTTTCTGGGAGCAGTGGCTTGAGCTGTCCCTTAGCAGCTTTCACTTAGAGACCACAGAACAGAGAATGAGTACAGCGCATTCCCAGTTAGAGTCCTCATTTAAATGCTAAGTGTTGAAGCTCTTTTTTTGTAGCTGAGTGTTTCTCAGCAGAGTTTGCCACAATACATAAAGAAGGAAGGAAATGAGGACAAGGAGAGACAGTCCGTCACTTTATAAAATATCCTGGAATACAAATGACATTTTAGTTTCAGAGGAAAAGATTATCCCTTGAAAACTGGTGATTTGCTCGGGAAAGACTGCCCGGGATTGTTTTGCAGAGACCTGTGATACACAGTTGTCCCGTCAGCTACTCTACGGTCTTTGCCAGCAATTATTTGGCAGGGGCTGGATTTGAGATAATGTGGGATTTTACTGTAAATTTTAACATGACTACTACTAAAACTGATGCATCTGTTTAACTTTTTTTTTTTTTTTTTTTTTTTTTTTTTTTTTTTTTTTTTTAGCTAAGTGGGTTACAAGACTTTTTAAAAATATTTTTTAGGGCCCTGCATTATAATATGGAAAATTCATGTTTATAAAAAACAGTTCGAGAATTATTTACAGACCTGGATTCCCTTTGAAGAAAGAGATGGAGTTTAAATCAAGGACATAAATATGGGGATGTGACAAAAACTACACATTCCTTCATTTTTAAAAAAAATATTTATCCTGGAAAAAGCCTTCACTTGGCCCCAGTCCTCATTGCAGTCATGTCTTTCTTCCCTTTCAATGGCATACTCGCCTTCAGTGAGTCTACACTGGCTGCTTCTGTTTTCATTTCATAACTGTTCATTCGCTGTAATCTCGCTTCTGTTCCTTTGTTGTACCAAACAGATCTCAACACCAATATCACCTTTGTCCCCTCTTGATAAATTTTTAAGGAGGAGGCAACTTGTCTTTGAAATTCTGGGTACTTCTCTTCCCCTCAAGACTTCAGGTATCTGTGCCTTCTACTTCCTAATCCCTTCCTCTAGCAAACTGGGAAAGAGCCTGATTTTGATTACCTGTACTTTACAGTGGATAAGAATTAGTCATGCTGTTCACTCTTTAAAAAAAATTTTGCATCTCAAACTTCATTCTTTCTAATTGTACAGCGAATTGCTCCTGGCTTAAATATGCTTGTGTATTGTCAGAGGGGGCAGTGATCAACTTCGAACTGAGGGGATGTATTTCACAGTCGTTAGTAAAGCCCGCCTTCTGTGTAACGGTGTGTGTGCGTAGATCTGTGTGTGTGTATGCTGCTGCATACATGTTCTGTGGGTCAGATGCCGTAGAGGATGGAGAGAAGCACAAGGAAACCTGCTGAGAAACGACTGTCTTTGGGCTCTCGCTGGCCCGAAGCATCTTGAGAGTTCTGTGAGGTGAAAAGCTGGCTGTCACGCGCTTATTCTAGGAGAAGTTGCTTCACTGAAGCACCTTCTAGCTACAGCTCCAGGCAGCTCTCCTGCTCTGGATCCTCCTCTTGCCCTTTCTACCCTCTTCTCGTTCCCTCTCTGTGCCAGGCCACCAGATGGAGACCTGCATCTGCCCCTTTTCTCCTTGCCTGGGCTCTCAGCCCAAGCTGTAGTGATCAGATGGTCTCTCCTGAAGTAGGCCGGCTAGAGCTTCAGGACCCAGAGATTTTTTATGGACCTTGAAAGATGAGATTAAAGGGTAGGGAGAAGCCAACCTTATTATTCAAAGATCTATGGGGAAAGTGAAGGAGGCAGAACAAAGGAGGGGTCAGATGGCACTGAGATGAAAGTTTTGGACCCTGAGAAGAAAACACTAAATTCTGGAGGTTCATATTCGAAGCCTTTGCTTTTTAAAAAATATGGTGGGGAAGGAAAAAAGGGAATCCTAACTTAAATCTAAGCTACTATGTTAACCACTGGGATTCAAATGCCTCAGGGTACACTTGGCAAACTAGTGAGGCTGGCCTGGAAGAAGCTTGCTGAGTGGGACTGAGTTCTTCACTGAGACAGGACTCTCATACTGAGGGGAGATGGAGTCCAGCACATGAACTTGACCTTGTAACAAGGTCCTGGTCATACAAAGGAAGAAGTAAGCCTGAAGATAGCATGGTGCTGGGTCCTGCTGGTCCTGTGCCATCTGTGTCGCAGGCTCTACAGAATCAGGCATGTGCTCTCATCACAGCTGCTAAATGGGAAACTATGGAATGTGATGTGCTACAGGTGGCCTCGTGGGCTAGGCGGGTTCGGAAAATGCCCCCACATAGGGAGAAATTGTTGAAAGGAATTGGATAGCGGTTTTAAACTGCTCATCCACAATTAGGCCTAACTACCAAAGAATGGGAACTTGCAATTTTCTGTGAACTTCCTAAGGTGGTAAAATAAATTTCTTCAAATGGTATTAAATGAAGGGGAGCTTGGAAAATTAGAGTGTATGGATCTAAGGATCATAAATGTTAGGTAAGAAAACACAAACAAAACAAACTTGGAGACTTTCCAAGAGCTAAAAGAGAAGCTATGGCATTTGTATTTGGGTTGATCCAAAGTCTCTCCCATTCTGTCTCAACAACTTTGGAAAAAGTTTTGCTGGTGGTCAGGCTGACTGAGGGATAGGCAATTCAGGAGGCAATATAGCCCCAAGGGAAACTGCATAATGCTGAACGCTGCAGCTGTTTGAGGAGCTCTAGTGCCTTACATCAAAGAATTTTGGTGATTAGATTGTGGCCGATTATGGCCACTGAATTGTTGCAAGGTTGGAAGGTCCATAGAGCAGAGGAGCAATGGGAAAATGATAATCCACAGGGTTCTGCTTTAGCGTTACCCATAGCTTCAAAACTACAAGTGCATCTGTATCTGGATGGTTGTTTAACAAGAATTGAAAAAACATTTAGTAAATAAGAGAATAGCTAGGACTTAAACACACATTGAAATGAGGGGGAAAGAACTCACAAATGTTGACGTGAGGGGAGCTGGGCAGAAGGTAGTGAAAGCCTGACAGAAGGACGTGACTCAGCTAACCAGCCTAGACTGGAACAAGTGACAGCAGAAGGGAGGTACTTACAGTGAAACATTATTATCAGAGCTGAGAAGGAATGATAGAGAGAGAGATGATTGCTCCCCCAAATTCCTACCTTTGGTACATTAACTTGGAAGAAGGATGAGATGGCATTAGACGTAGGAAAAAGCACAAACCAAAGACTGAATTATGGACTCGCTGATGACAATGGGTTGATGACAAGAACATGGAGGTGGTCTAAGAATATTAAATAATAGCTATGGTAGTGAAGACTTGCGTGAGTGGAAGCAGATAGCATGTTTCCTAGAGGACAGATGGCCCCTAGACAAACACTCAGAATCTTTTGGGCACTTTCCACTCCCAATATATTTTATTCCTGGTATGAAGAAGAGAAGCATAAACAGGTCGGTTATAATTGCTGGGGGTGGGGGGGGTGGGGGGGAAACTACAGTACCAAGAAAAACTACAGGGAAGGAAAGAGATCCCCATGATTTTAATACTCAGCACAGAGACCCAGCCCCTCAAGGCAGTGACCAGAGAGCTTTGAGAGCTGCCAGAACCAGAGGTACTCAATTCAGAAACAAAAGAAGAGAATGCCCCCCAATTTGTTACTGGTACAGTTATAGCAGCCATTTCCCAGAAAATTAAAACAATAATTTGAGCTTCCCAAGCCCTCCAATTATTACTTAGGTATTAGATGCTTTGGGGCACCTCCCTGTTCACCCTCTGGACCAGTGTTTCTCAAAGTGGACTCTGAGGACCATCTCAGGAATGTGTACATACAGATTCCTTCCATCCATTTCCCCCATCACCACTGCTCAACAAGAGTTTCTGGAGCTGGGGCTCAAGAATCTTCATGTTTAAGAAATTTCCCAGATGATTCTCATGGACTCTACCAGCTACCACATGTGGATTAATTTTCAAATGCTTATACTAAAGTCTATTCTCCAAATCTTTGGCACCTCAGGTCATGTAAGTATGTAACATTTTATTTGTATATATTTATATATATGTTTATACTTTATATATTTAAATCATAAATGTATTTTGATATAAATAAAATTTTATAGATTCACAGAAATTTGCGAAGAAATGCACAGGGAAGTCCTATGTACCCTTTCCATAGCCTCCTCCAGTGTTAACATCTCATAACTCTACTACCACATCCATAAAGCTTATTCAGATTTCACAGTTGGACATATAACACTAAAGGTTGCACTCCATCATCCTAGACTGATGGAACACTTAAAAAAAAAGAAAAAAGCTAAAGCAAGACTGACACCAGGAGACAGGACGTAGGGAAAGAATCCAGTCCTATCTAGGCCAAGCACTATGGCCACCTGGCTGTTATAGGGAATTGGTGGAGTATGGTTGTTGCTTACACCCTTCACCACTGGGACTCACAGAAAGGCCAGGAGCAGATTTGGGTAGATGCTTTCATGACAGCCAACTTCTTCAGGCATCTGGGGACAAGGGCAGGGCTAGCTTCAGTCAGAATCTCATTGAAGAATTATCCTGCTTATCTGGTCAGACTGCAGCCCCAGGTATTTGCTCTTGGGGCAATGGAAAACGCCAGCTCCCAAGGTAATAAAGAGTCTTTCCTAAAATCAGAAAGTGCACTGGTGCTTATTCTTCAGGGAGTTGTTATAGGGATGGAAGAGGTTCTATGCCAATGGAACAATAGTAGGGGTGAAACAATAGTAGCCAGTGTGCTATAGGCCAAGGATATTGCCCCTGGGTGGATAAAGGTGTTTTTAACATGAGGTCACAGAAAGCTGAGCCCGGGAAAGGTATCAACAAAACACTAGAGAAACTCTGGTTAATACTTTTTCTTAATTGCCCAGTTCTTTGCAGGGATGGCACCCAACGAAAGGAGCACCCTTTGACGGGGCTCCAGGCTGGGCCCACCACTTGGATTCCACATATATGGGCAGGTCAGGAGAATTGGTGAGGCTGCAGGCTCCAGATGTTTATCTAAAGGAGTGACTATGGAGTCTTCCCAGGATAGCCTTCACTCTAAGGGAAGGGAACAGAGAAGATCCAGCAACGACACTTCTCACTGGAGTTTGTTAGCAAGCTCCTCAGTTTTAGTCCAACTAAGAAGGCTGGAGGGTGATTAGGGGGGCATGTTACAGGCAAAACCTGAAAGTACTGCTTTGCTAAAACCCTATCAGAACTTGTACACAAATGGCATTTTGATACCTAAGTGGAAAGGCAAGACTCTAAAATGGGTTAAAAGACATTTGTCCCTGTATTTAAAAAAAATAATAATAATAGCTGTTTTAAGAGAAGTTTTAGGTTCACAGAAAACCTGAACAGAAAGCAGAGTTCCCACACATATCCGCCCCCTGCACAGCTTCCCCCATTGTTAACATCCTGAATTAGTGTAGTATGCTCCTACTTTTTTTATGCATTGAACCCAGTCTAGGCAGCAACAGTTCTTCCCACCCCCAAAATGTGCCCAGGGGATGTGGTGATACCCAGATAAAGCAGAGCCTAGGCCTGGCAGATATGGGCAGATATCGTAGGCCTACAGGACATACAGAGGGAGGGCTAGAGCAATGGAAGACTGGAAAAGCAACAGAGACAATGTGATAGCTAACTGAGTTTGTTCATGAGTGTGTGCAGAACATCACTAAGACCTCCAAGAAATACTTATCAAGAACTTTGCGGGGATCAGGAGTCCTGGATTAGCAAGTGGGAATAAGAGCGAGAGAAATACGGGTTGCAGGAGAGCGTAGCAGTGAAGGAATATATGCTTTAGAATCACACTGAGGGGGAGGGGAAGGAAAAAGAAAAAGAAAAAAAAGAAAAAGGAAAAAAAAAGAGGTTAGAGTGGGAGAGAGCCAAAGCATAAGAGACTCTTAAAAACTGAGAACAAACTGAGGGCTGATGGGGGGTGGGAGGGAGGGGAGGGTGGGTGATGGGTATTGAGGAGGGCACCTGTTGGGATGAGCACTGGGTGTTGTATGGAAACCATTCTGACAATCAATTTCGTATATTAAAAAAAAAAAAAAAAAAAAAAAAAAAAAAAAGAATCACACTGACTAGGTTCCAATCCTGGATTTGCCACTTACCTAGCTGTGTGACGTTAGCTTACCACTCTTTCAGTTTCTGTATCTGTAAAAATAAGGAAGACATAACCCTTTCTAACTTATACAACTGTTGTGACAATTATATGAGCTTAAAACACATAAAGCATTTAAAGTAGTATTTTGTGTGCACAGAATAAACATTCAGTAAATAGCACAGTACCTCATGGGGTTGCCACGGAAATAAAAAATGATGGTACAGGTAAAGCACTCCTCTAGAAGAGATGTTCTCAATGAATGTCAGCTATTGCTGGGTGATGGAAATTAAATTTTACATGGTATCAGTATATATCCTGGAAGACTGTCAAAAGGAGAAGAAACAATTATAAAATTTTTATTTGGCAGTAAAAAAACAAAACTGACTGCAGTTATTTATGTAAATTGCTTCCCACTTATGTCTAATTACTATGAAGCACAATAACAATTATACATAACATTAAGTGAGTCAGATTGACTTTGCTAAAACTTTTGATTATAACACCAACTTCTGTGTACATATGCTGCGTGCTCACTGACTGTGGCTCTTCTGGTACATACATCTGCTAATGCAGCATGGTGGTCTGCTCACAATGTTGGAAAATTAGTGGGAGCACTGGCTCACCAGACTGCTTTCCCCTACCCTCCCCCAGATATTTTTCAGTCCTTATTATCCTACAATTTTCTGCTCATTCTGATGATGCATCCATCCTTTTTTTCAATCCATTTAATTCAATCAATGTTTAAAGAGTACTTACTTTGTTCGAGGCATTGGGTTAGGAGCTGGAGGGGATACAAGGATAATTAAGGCAACCCCTACTTGTAGTCGAGTATTAGGGAATAAAGGGAAACCTTAATGTGAGGTAGAAAGAAGTTGCTGTGAGTCTTCAGGAAATGCTGGTTGTGGCTTTTGTGCTAGATACTTAAGAGTAAGTATAAGAGTAAATATAAGAGTAAGATACTTAAGAGTAAGATTTTTATATACCAGGATAGCTTTACTGAGATATATCACATATTATAAAATTCACCCTTTGAAAGTGTACAAATCAATGGGTTTTGGTATATTCACAAATTTGTGCAACCATCACTACAGTCACTGTTAGAACATGTTCATCACCCTAAAAAGAAACCCCATCCATATCCATTAGCTATCACTTCCCATTCTGCCTCCCTGCAGCCCCTGGCAACTGCTAATTTACTTTCAGTTTCTATGGAATTGCCTATTCTGGACATTTTGTATAAATAGAATTATACAATTTATGAAACAGAGAAAGAGGATGGGGGAGTTGCAACTTGAAATTTTTTTTAATGTTTATTTTTTGACAGAGAAAGAGAGAGAGACAGAGAGACAGAGCATGAGTGAGGGAGGGGCAGAGAGAGAGGGAGACACAGAATCTGAAGCAGGTTCCAGGCTCCGAGCTGTCAGCACAGAGCCTGACACGGGGCTTGAACTCCAGACTGTGAGATCATGACCTGAGCCGAAGTCGGACACTCAACCGACTGAGCCACCCAGGCACCCCGGGGGAGTTGCAGTTTTAAATAGGATGATCAGGGAAAGCTTTAGGGTGAATAACACACTCGATTTTTTTTTCAAAATTTTATTTAAATTCTAGTTAGTTAACAGATAGTGTATTGGTTTCAGGAGTAGAATTTAGTGATTCATCACTTACGTACAACACCCAGTGCTCATCATAAGAAGTGCTCTCCGTAATACCCATCACCTATTTAGCCCATCCCCCACCCACCTCTCTCCATCAACCCTATTTGTTCTTTACCATTAAGAGTCTTATATGGGGGTGCCTGGGTGGCTCAGTCAGTTAAGTGTCCAACTCTCAGTTTCGGCTCAGGTCATGATCTCAGGTTTCATGAGTTCGAGTCCCACATTGGGCTCTGTGCTGACAGTGCAGAGCCTGCTTGGGATTTTCTCTCTCCTTCCTCTCTCTCTCTGCCCCTTCCCCACTCACTCTGTCTCTGCCTCTGTCTAAATAAATAAATAAACTTAAAAAAAAGTATCTCAGGGGCGCCTGGGTGGCGCAGTCGGTTAAGCGTCCGACTTCAGCCAGGTCACGATCTCACGGTCCGTGAGTTCGAGCCCCGCGTCAGGCTCTGGGCTGATGGCTCATGATGGCTCAGAGCCTGGAGCCTGTTTCCGATTCTGTGTGTCTCCCTCTCTCTCTCTGACCCTCCCCCGTTCATGCTCTGTCTCTCTCTGTCCCAAAAATAAATGTTGAAAAAAAAAATTAAAAAAAAAAAAGTATCTCATATGGTTTATGTCTCTCTCTCTTCTCCCCCATACCATATGTTCATCTCATTTATTTCTTAAATTCCATATATGAGTGAAATCCTATGGTATTTGTCTTTCTCTGACTTATTTTGCTTAGCATAATACACTCTAGCTCCATCCATGTCATTGCAAAGGGCAAGATTTCATTCTTTTTGATGGCTAATATTCCATTGTGTATATATATGCCACATCTTCTTTATCCATTCATCAGCCAATGGACATCTGGGCTCGGACAGTCCCATAGTTTGACTATTGTTTTGATAGACACATTCGATTTAAAATCTGAATGCAGGTGAAGAAACAAACTCCGTGGCTATCTGAGTAAAAAGCATTCCAGGCAGAAAGAACAGCAAATGCAATGGCCCAGAGGCTGGCGAGTGCTTGGTGTGTTGGAGCAACAACAAAGACATCAGTGTGGCTAGAACAGAGCAAGTAAGGGGAAAGTAGTAAGAGATTAGGCATTAATGGGGGCCAGATTGCATAGGACCTTATAAACTATGACAAGAGTTTGGCTTCTGCTGTATGTGAAACAGGAAATCATTAGAGGATTTTGAGCAGAGAGTAGCAAAATTTGATTCATATTTTAAAGGAGTTTATTTGTTTGTTTATTTACTTATTTATTTGGGGGGGGCAGAGACGAGGGAGAGGGAGAGAGAGAATCCCAAGCAGGCTCCACACCCAGCATGGAGCCTGATATGGGGCTTGATCTCACGACCATGAGATTATGAGCTGAGCCAAAATCAAGAATCCAATGCTTAACCAACTGAGCCACCGAGGTGCCCCTAAAGGGATTAATCTTTAAGTGGACCAATCATTTTGAGAATAAAATGTAGGAGAATAAGGGTGGAAGCAGGGAAATCAGTCAGTAGGCTTTTAACGATAGCCCAGGTGAGAGACAATGATAGCTTGGACCAGGTGATAGCAGTGAAGGTGTTGAGAACTGATTAGAGTCTGAATATATTTTGAGCTGGAGTCAGCAGGATTTGATGACAGAATGAATATGGGATGTGAGAGAAAGAAAGGAGTCAAAGATGACTCCAAGATTTTTCTCTGACAGCTAGAAGGAGGAACTTAAGTGGGGAAGACTACAGAAGGAGCAGGTTTGGGATGGTGGCAGCAAAGATCAGAAGTTAAGTTTTAGTATTAAGGTTGAGATGCCCAGTAAACACTGAAGAGGAGATGTCAAGAATATAGTTGGATGTGCAAGTCTAGAGTTCAAGGTCTGAGATTGCTGAGAGGGTAAGGCACAAAGCCTTTGAATGACACTCAATCTGGGTAGTATCTTAGCACTGTCCATATGGGGAATAGGAAGCTTGTGCCTCTGTCTAGGAGCATGCTGATTGTACCATGTTCTTTAGAGCTGCCTCCACCCAGTGAACAAACGCTGTTATCTTCCACTGTTAGCATCTTTCCTCCAATCATATAACTGTCCCTAGGTAATAAATACCCATATAAACACTTAAAATCCTTCCTCTTTGGCTCTCTTTCCACTTTCTAACATTACATGGTCACCATACTTTCTGTAATGCATGTTATAGTTTACTCCCCAGTAGGAAATCTTGAGATTGTCTCATCAATTAAGAACAAGATCCTCAGAGCACCTGGGTGGCTTACTCGGTTAAGCATCCTACTCTTGCTCACATCATGCTCACATCATGATCTTGTGGTTCATGAGATCGAGCCCCGGATCTGGCTCTGCACTGACAGCAAGAAACCCACTTGGGATTCTCTTTCTCTCCATCTCTCTGCCCGTCCCCCACACCAGTTCACTCTCTCAAAATAAATTAAATTTAAATTTAATTAAATTAATTAAAAAAAAGAACAAGATCTTCTTCCTTTGGTGTTCACCACAAGGACACGGTATTTTTATTGAGATATAGTCAGCATATATTAGTTTCAAGTATATACAACAAAATGATTCAGTATATGTACATATTGTAAAATGATCTTCACAATAAATCTAGTTAACATCTATTCCAAATCTTTTCTTCATACTGGATAGTTTGGATACGAGGAAGTAAGTCAGCCATAATGGTTCAAATATGTCTGCGAATAACTCAGGAGTTAACAGCATGTTTATTTATGGAAACGCTGTCCACATAATGCCTACAGTCTTGTCCCATGGCAGGTGTTCAGTTAAATCTGATTGATTAATCATTTGGGCTCAACCAGGTATCATATGAATCTTTACAAACTGTAGGATCTTGAGGAAAGAAGAATCCTCTACTATCTCCGCCCATCACTCCCTGTGATTCCAACTTAGTATCCTCTCACAGGGTGTCTCTTCACCCAGGCTCATGGCAAAGCTTTCTCTTTCGCCTGCTGCTTGATTTTTGTTTTGTTGCTTTGTTTTCTTTCCTGACACTGTCTGCCCTCTGGCATGGGAACTAGCCTCTGACTGGCCTGGTAATGTCCAAAACTCTTTGCAAATTATGCCTAACATAGAGATTGCCCTCGTGAGCCAAGCAAGACTCTGGTGTTACCCCATCATAGCCACACTCATCCCCTAACCCCTTGCAACTACTAATCTATTCTCCAGCACTATGATCACATATTTCACGATTGTCACAGAAATAAAATCATGAAGTGTGTATCCTTTTGTGATTGGCTTTGACCACTCTGTATAATTTCCTTGAATTTCACCCAAGTTATTGAATGTATCAGTAGTCCATTCCTTTTCTTTTCTTTTCTCTCTTTTTTTTTTTTTTTTTTTTTTTTTACCACTGAGTAATACTCCACGGCATGGGTGTACCACAGTTATTTTTATCCACTTACCCTTCGAAGGATATTTGAGCTGTTTCCAGTTTTGGGGTATCATAAATAAGTCGTTATAAGCATCCATGCACAAGTTCCTGAATAAAGATAAGTCTTCATTTCTCTGAGATAAATGCCCAGAGTGGAACTGCTAAGTTGAACGGCAAGTCCGTTTTTCAGTTTTGAAAGGAACAAATGATTCCAGAGTCAAATTATTTATTTTTTGAATTTAATTATGATTCAGTCCCCAGAAAGACATTCCCCTGTTTACCTCTTTTTGATTAGAGAACTATCCTTCTCAGAGTCCTGTGGAGTCAGATGAACCTGTATTCAATTCCGCTTCAATCACTTATTAGCTGGGTGAGCTTGAACAACTTACCTTTTTTGAGTTTCAGATTCCCTATTTAAAAATAGGGATAACGATGGTGGAGAAAGGAAGAATTTAACAAGATCAGCATATAAAGTACTCAGAGCAGAGCCTGCTACACTGCAGCGAGTTATGCTCTTTTTTCACTCCATGGCAAAATAATGATCAAATATTACTTCCAACTTTTTTGGTATATTTGAAATTTTAAAAACCAAAAGAGGGGCGCCTGGGTGGCGCAGTCGGTTAAGCGTCCGACTTCAGCCAGGTCACGATCTCGCGGTCCGTGGGTTCGAGCCCCGCGTCGGGCTCTGGGCCGATGGCTCGGAGCCTGGAGCCTGTTTCCGATTCTGTGCCTCCCTCTCTCTCTGCCCCTCCCCCGTTCATGCTCTGTCTCTCTCTGTCCCAAAAATAAATAAACGTTGAAAAAAAAAATTAAAAAAAAACAAAACAAAAGAAAGCATAATGTCAGCTCCTTTTGTACATATTTTTAAATTCTTTTTATATTTATTTTGAGAGAGACAGAGAGAGCGCACACATGCAAGCGGGGTAGGGGCACAGAGAGGTGGAGAGAGAGAACCCCGAGCAGGCTCTGGGCACTGTCAGCACAGAGCCCGATGTGGGGCTTGAGCTCATGAACTGTGAGATCATGACCTGAGCTGAAATCAAGAGTTGGGTGCTTCACTGACTGAGCCACCCAGGCGACCCCATATTCTTTTTTATTAGATGAATTATCTTTAATAGATTCCTTATGCATTAATTTTTCCTTGGCAAAACCATTTTCCCTTTCTTCCTATCAATTGTTTGCTGAAGTAATCCTTACAATGCTTGGCAACAGAAATGAGTTGGTGCATCTCCATTATGCTCTGTGGTTTTTCTCTCTTCCAGGTCAGTGAACAATTTCCTGATGACTGGTCCAAAGGTAAGAAAAAAAGTCCTTCGATTTATTTGGATTCACTAAATCTTAGCCTCTTGACTGAAGACTATACACGTCCATTTCTTTTCATTATGTCCACATTTTTTATTAGCTGTATATATTACAGACAGAAAAACTGTGGCATAGAGAGGATTAGGGATACACCCAAAAGAACACAGCAAACTAGTGTCAGGGCAAGGCAAGAACTCAGGAGTATTGATTCTGAATGTATGGCCAGAATTTCCAGAGCCAGAAAAGTCAACAGCCTTTCATGGTGTCAGGTTGCAGTCACACATCCCTCTCGGTGCAGTGGTTGGATGCAGCTTGCCATCTTTAAACTGCTGGCATTGTACTACATGATCTCCAAGGCCATTTTCAGCCCCCAAATGTTCTTTTCCAAGATAGTAATGGAGTGAGAATACTGAAAACCCATGAATTATATAATTTGGGCTCATTTTGGGGAAGCAGAATAGTATAGTGAATAAAGGCTGGTGAAGTCTAGAGTCTGGTAACACTGAATTTCGTTCCTACTTTTACCTTCTGCTACCTGTGGGACCTTGAGCAAATTGCTTTACTTCACCTCTCTAAACCTCAGGTTCCTAATCTATAAAAATGGTACCTATTTCACAAGGTTATTTGTGATGTTAAATGGGACAGCATATTTAAAGCGCTTACTCTGTCATTACTTTAGAAGGCTGGGAGAGTGGGCAGGAAAAGAGGTGCTTGGCCACTACAGGGCAAATGTCTCCCGAGTTCAGCTGAGAGGCTGAATTTTGACCCTTGTGTTTCTACGCAGGCTTACCTGATATATTCCAGCAGTGTGGCAGCTGGTGCCCAGAGTGGTATTGAAGAATGCAAGTATCAGTTTGCCTGGGACCGGTGGAACTGCCCTGAGAGAGCCCTGCAGCTGTCCAGCCATAGTGGCCTTCGCAGTGGTAAGGAAAGCCTCGGCCACAGCTCCCTGGACCCCCTGGCCACAGGTTAGAGCCCCACTCTTCAGGGATGACCCCTTGCTACTTCTACTTCCTCGTTCCTCAACCTGGCCTCTGTCCTCTCTCTGGGATCTTCTCTGTCCCTTCTCCATCTTATAAAGCTTTATTTTCTTTCTTCCCAACACCCTCACTGCTCAATGAATGGACCCTGCCTCACCCCCAATCCAATAGCATCGTCGGCCTCCCAGTTGGCTGAATATAAATAGTGTCAGGAGGTAGGTAGGTGTCATAATTCTTCATGCCTCTTAGCCCCTTCCTTCAGCAGCTCAGCAGAGAGGTACAGGCCAAGCAAGGACTGACTTGGACTTGACCTCCCATGGAGAAGCTAAAGAGTGGCCATGTCAGTAAATGAAATAGCTGCCAATCAGAAGTTCACGACTAGCTAGCATGTGCCTGTTAGACTTCAGCATTCCAGGTAGAAATAGGCCTGTGCGCTTTACAACCTGGCTTTCAGATTCATCTCCTTCCCCATTTCTTCCTCTGGCTCTTCACCACCTAAATCCTTTACAACCATGTACGTAAACAGTAATCTAGCCACCTAGTCATAATGTGTGACCTGAAAAGATGGGAGGGAAGAAGCATAGTGCTGAGACCAAGGCTGGAGCAGACCATGGAAGTAAGGTACATTATAAAGGTGGGGAAATAGGATAGAGCTGGGGAAGGAGGGCATAATGATGGAAGGAAGGATACATTTATTTATCCTATATTTATTATAATAATAAAGGAAGACAGCATGACTGATACCTTGAGTTACAACCCCTCCCTCTAACTCACCCATTTTTGGTTCCTGCCCAGCTAATCGGGAGACAGCGTTTGTACATGCCATCAGCTCTGCTGGGGTCATGTACACTCTGACTAGAAACTGCAGCCTCGGGGATTTTGACAACTGTGGCTGTGATGACTCCCGCAATGGGCAGCTGGGTGAGTAGTGATACTGCGGTGGGTAGGGCAGGCCATAAAGTTCACTGTGAATGAAAAGTCTGGTGGGTAGTTTGGCGGGGGTGAAGAAGTGTTGTACTCTTCTAAATCTGAGGAAAATCAGGGCCAACTGGTTTAAGCCCAAACCCTAGAGTGACAAACCAGGCTAAATGTAGCTTGGGGCCCTCGTCCAACTGAATGGTTTCCTTAATTTAAATACAATAAAGTAACAACACTCCCTGAGGATTCAATCCTTCTACTCCCTGAAAATAGGGGGGTGTCATTCTCTGTTGCCTGTCCCTGTTTCCTCCCCACTCTTTACCTCTACTGTCCTCTCCCATCCTCTCTGCCCTCCAGCTCAACTTCCAACTTTGTTGTTCCATGTTATTTTCATTGTGCCGCCTCCCCGGCTCCATGCTGGCACTTTTGCTCGCCTTTTTCCTGGGCCATTTTGTGGATGTCAATGGCTGGCCAGGCACGTGAACACTCTGCCCGAAGGCCAGAAGCACTGTGTGTAGAGGGAGACCCCAGCATCCTGCAGAGAATCCACTCGGCAACTATTTACGTCATGGAGTCCAGAGCAAGGGACTGGATGAGGCTGGAAGTGGAAGCCCAAAAGTGGCCTAAACAAATCTGGGCTGAAACTAATCTGGAGACAGGGCACCCGCCCAACCCCAAATCCAGTTAGAAACAGCAGCTAGGAGGCTCCAAGCCCGCCTGCTCAACGACCTTTCCTCCCCTTGCACTTTTCCAGGGGGCCAAGGCTGGCTGTGGGGAGGCTGCAGTGACAACGTGGGCTTCGGAGAGGCAATATCCAAGCAGTTCGTCGATGCCCTAGAGACAGGACAGGATGCCCGGGCCGCCATGAACCTGCACAACAATGAGGCCGGCCGCAAGGTGAGTCCTGCAGCCCCGGGGGTTAGGCAACTGGCTCCATCCACCATGAGCCCTAGGTGCGGACAGCTCTTCAGTTCATTTAACAGATTGGAAAAACGAGGCACCAAGCCGGCCAGCCACGTGGATTAATCAGCTGGACGCCTAGCAACCCTCCCTCACCCCCCCCCCCCACCGCCCCCGGCAGACTTCCCCCAGCCTCATCCCTGATCAGCTCACTTCTAGCTCTCTCCCCAGGCGGTGAAGGGCACCATGAAACGCACGTGTAAGTGCCACGGCGTGTCCGGCAGCTGCACCACGCAGACCTGCTGGCTGCAGCTGCCTGAGTTCCGCGAGGTGGGCGCGCACCTGAAGGAGAAGTACCACGCGGCTCTCAAGGTGGACCTGCTGCAGGGTGCCGGCAACAGTGCGGCCGGCCGCGGCGCCATCGCCGACACCTTCCGCTCCATCTCCACGCGGGAGCTGGTGCACCTGGAGGACTCCCCGGACTACTGCCTGGAGAACAAAACGCTAGGATTGCTGGGCACCGAAGGCCGAGAGTGCCTGCGGCGGGGGCGGGCCCTGGGCCGCTGGGAGCGCCGCAGCTGCCGCCGGCTCTGCGGGGACTGCGGACTGGCGGTGGAGGAGCGCCGTGCCGAGACCGTGTCCAGCTGCAACTGCAAGTTCCACTGGTGCTGCGCCGTCCGCTGCGAGCAGTGCCGCCGGCGGGTTACCAAGTACTTCTGCAGCCGCGCCGAGCGGCCGCGGGGGGGCGCGGCGCACAAACCCGGGAGAAAGCCCTGAGGGTCTCCTTTCTCCCTTCCTTTCCCCATTTGTCCTTGGCTTCTTTTAGAGACCCCAGTAATACAGGAACCTAGGGAACGCCCCCCCCCCCCCCACATTCCCCTGCCCAGGGATCCCAAGAGGGAGAGACGCTTCAGTCTCTCCAGAGCTTGCCACTTTCCACCCCTTTCCTAGCTCTTTGCTCTCCTCCAGTCCATCATCACCCTGCATCATCCTCACGGTCCACACTTAGGTCTGAGGGCTCCCAGTTCTGAGATTCTGAGCTTCTGATTCTCCTTGGATTAGGATGAGAATAAGCGTTCCTCCTCCCCTTCCTAGCTGCCCTAACGCCTGACCTAGCCTATACAGCCGTAGGGAACTCGAAGAACACTTCTCTGATATACAGGGTCAGGCTAAAGCCCTGCTTCTCTCTTTTGCCCATTTTCTTGCCCTCCCGCCATTTCCCCATTTTCCTACTGCCAGGTCTCTACCATACACACATCTTTTTTTTTTTTTTTTTTTTTTTTTCTGCAGAGCTCCTTCCATGCTTTTGATTCCTTGCTAACTGTTGACAGGCACCCCAGTGATCTCTAATGCTTCCTCTCTCCTTTTCCCTTTCCCTTAAGAAAAATTGTGACAAAACTGATGCAGGAGAAAGCATGTCTTTGGGGGTCGTTTCCTAGAGGCAGGGCCTGAAGATGGAAGCAGTGGGAATCCCAGAGTGCCGACTTGCTGGAAACCAGGGTGTTCCTCATCCTTGTGATACACGTCTCCAGTGGACTTTGCCAGTCAGACCTTCATAGACAATCATCCCAGGTGCTCCAGGCAGACCCCCCATGTCTAAGAACTATGTAAGGGCAGATTACGAGTCACTTGCTATCTTTTAACGTCAGCTTCTCCCTACTGTTTCCTCCTAGCCGCCGCCGTTACCTCTTCTCCTTCCCCAAATGATCCTTGTTCCTTTGAGCCAAGACTGAGCTAAGGAATGTCAATTTCCCATTCAGATCCCAGCTTGCACCTCTAAGAGCAGATCATAAAGCAGGAGAAGCTGGGACCCTTTCTTTTCACAAACCTGGATCTCAAACAGGCAGGATTCAGGGCATTGGATACTTTCCTTCGATAGGTAAACTTCCTGCAGGGAAACTTTCCAATAGGAAGTTCAGCACCTCGAACTTTAATTTATTACAGTCACTGTGATATGTGCCTTCTTTTCTAGGTATTGAACTTATTCCTGGGGACACAGGTAAGGGTGAGTGGAAGATAGAACGTCTAGGCCCTCTCTTCCCTTCCACCTTGCCAGAACACTATCCTCCCTTAAGCCTCACTTCCCTGATGGCCTAAGTAGTTACACTGGTCTGTATGAGGCTAATCTGCCAACAATTAGTGAATAATCCACATAAATCTTCCACCAATACATTCACTCAGTAGCTAAGAGCTCACTGCTTGTGGTGCTTGAGACAGAAGCAGTCCAGCAGGGACTTGCTTCTGAAAGAGGGCTCTGGAAAGAGAAGAGCCAAATCCCTGACAGACTGCAGCCCAAGGAGCTTCCCAGCCATCTCCCTTCTCTGAGGCTGGCCCTGGGTCTGGGCATGGGGCAGCTGTTTAGGAGAACTGGTCAGATGCCAGACCACCTCATCCTACCTCCCAGAGTAGGAGACAGCACAGAAATGTGGCTCTCAATAGGTAACAGGGGCTGAGGCTTTAGGGGCCAACCCGGGACAGTGGAAAGACTCCTCTTATATTCCAGACTGGGGCAGTGGCCAGGTCAGACCCCAAACCCCTAGTCTCTTCTCTACATATCCTCTGGTCGATGAACACTTACTGAGGAGAGAGGTTGCCTGTCCTTCCTCACAGGGACACACTGCCCTTCAGGGTCTCCTATTGCTTTATTTCCAGTACAATCAGCAAAAGGCCTTTTGCTCAGTCCCTCAGCTTTGATCTGAGCCTGTTGAATCTCTCAACTTGATCTTTCCTAATCAAGCAGCAACATATACTAACCTGGCTGTCCCACTTGGCAGAATTACTTGACAGTGTGCGGTAAGAAAATCTGGCAAGGCAGCTAGAAGATATAAAAGTACAATATCGTACAGGAAAGCTGCATTCTCCAGGAGGTCTCTCAGCACAAAAGTAGGACTATTGTGCTTCATATTTGATAATTCCAGGTCAGTACTTGAAACCTGTCATGCTGCCAGAAAGTTCTTTCATAGGGGGTTGTTTTGTATTCCCAAATGGCTATAATTGATACCAGCTTCATCTGAGTTCTATAAAGAAAACATTACTGAGCTACCTTAGATCTGCATTGCTTTTTTTTCCTTTTTTGCATTATCCATTCATTCATTTGGTCATTCAACAAACGCTGGAGTGCAAGCCCAGTGGCGAACAACACAGTGACCTCCCTGCATTCATGGAGTTTAGGTTCTCTCTTATACTCAACCACCAGGGCTGTGTTCCCCTTTGCAAACATGGACAACTCCAGAACAGCTGCTTGGGAAGACACCTTGGAGGTCAGCTAGTCAAAGCTTTTGTTTTACAGATTAAAACTGATGCTGAAAAAGATGTCTGGCTTGTTCAACCAACTAGTAAGTTGCCATGGGGTGCACACTGGAACCCTGGTCTCTTCCCTTCTCTTGTGTACTCTTTAAGGCCCATCTGTCTCCAGCAGAGGAGAGAAGCAGAGGGGGATCCTGAGAAGTGACAAGGATATGGGTTTGTGCAGGGGGTGGGGGGTGGGGAGAGTGGTACAAAACACTGTCTCCTTCCTGTCCCTGGCCTCTGAGCCTACACTCAGGCAGGGGTTTCTTTTCTTGAAAAGAATCCCAGCCTCAACTGGCCTTAGCAGCAGGTTAGGGTCGTGCTCAGTGCTGGTGGTGCTGGCGGTGGTGGGAGGGGAGGGCAGGCCAGGGCACCCGCCTATTGTGGGTCTGGATTGGATGCTTCCACTCATTCATTTCCTTTTAATTAACCCGCATTCCTGGAGGAGAAATATTTATGTTGGCTCCCATAGAGGCAATCCGCAGACTGGAAAGAAGGGGGAAGAAAGCCTGCCTTAGCAAAACAATATCTCTAAAGAGCTCAAGAAGAGAAAATAAGAGAACAAAATGCCATTAAAATAGCCTTCTACCCCCACTGGAGTCAATGAAAACTTCATTTCACATGCTAATCCCCCACTCCGCCCCTTCTCTTCTCACAACACCTTTCCTGAAAGTGTTTGGGAAAAGTCTTCGCAGTCAGTACACAGCTCCCTGCAGCTCAGACTTCTCCTTGTGTTAGTTCAGGGCCCCAAGTGGGGCCCTCGCTCCAGCAGCGGCTTTTTTCTCCCCCCCTTTAATTTAAACAAAGACTTCAGAGTTCATCAACCTCCCACTGAAATTCACAGCTGCTGAACAAACTAATCCCCTCTCCCGGCCTTTCTTCCCTTCAATGGGCTCTTGGCTTCAAAGACACTTTGGGAAAGGACTTTGCTGGGGCTCACACTGCTTCATCAATAGAAGTTAGTGCAAGTATTATCTGAAGAGCAAGTGGCTTTACAAACAAATACTGCCTAACAATCCCTTCCTCCCAAACATACACATCTAGCCCACAGACATGATGGGATCTACAACAGGATTAGAGATAGTACCCCTGGCTTCACACCCAGCCCCTTTGTGCAGCTGAGCTCAGCCCTGAAGTGGTGTGGGGAAAACCCCGAGAGCTGCATGTCAGGCACGGATGGAGATACACACACACACACACACACACACACACACACACAGGGCCACAAATGCTGCGAGGAGAAAGCCTTGCAGCCTAATTCAGTGCCACCCTCCTTTTTCAACTCTCTTGACTCCCCATCTGTCCCCAAGCCCCTCTCCTGTCTTTCTGGGGTGCGGGAAGCAAGAACAAAGAGGCTAGAAAGAGAGATAAGGGCAAAACAGGACCCAGAGGAGACAATCATTGGGAGATGACTGAGGAAACCAAATCGAAGCGGCTTTATTGCCCATTGAGTACAACAGTGCTTCAAATGCAAAGTCCAACCATGAAGAGTGCAGCCAGAGGAGGCAGCCCTGAGACGTGTGGGGGCTGAGGAGGAGAAGGGCCTCCAGCCCTTGAGGAACAGTGCCAGAAAAGTCTTGTTAATGTGGCTCCTATTCAAGAAGTGGGCTCATAATCACACAATGGAAGGACCTTGGGCCAGGGCTCAGACAGGTCAAGTCAGGACCATTCCCTGCAGGCAGAGGTCCCTCTGCTCCTATTTCATAGCCTAAGACAGCTCCCAGCAAAAGGCAGTGCACCCCTTCTCCTTTCCACCTGACTTAGCCCACCCTTATGATGCTGGCAGAAGAGAAGGTCCTTGTAAAAAGCATCTAATAAGTTCCTTCTCTGGGTTCTGCTCAGCACCCATGCCTCACATTCATGATTTGTTCAGAAGATGAACAATAGTCAACTCTACCCCAGCCTCTGGGGCTCAGAGGAAAATGAACCCGGAAATAGGAACTCAGAGGCAAGGAGAAGGTAAGGCAAGGCTCTTAACTCACGGAAGGGGAGAAAGAAAAGCCCCACAAGATGGGTACAGCAGAGGTAGACTTGGAGGTAATGATCCTGTTCACCCCCTCAGAAGCCACTTAAACAGAATATCTCTGGGGTTCTTAAAGAGGCCCTGCCCCAGGTCCTGTCAGAGTACAGAGTCAGGGAAGGTGAAGAACCAGCTATATGCTCTGCCTCTGACGCTGCGAGAGCCTTGGGTGGATTCTACAAGGCCAGGCATAAAAGGGTGAAAAGCACCCTGCTAACTTTAGAGGCAAGCCCACAGCATCATATACCTGGCAGCAAGGGAAGAGGGTAGGGAAAAACAAACAGAATCTCTTCCGAAATTCCCCCTTTTCCACAGGGAGGAGGTAAGTAACAGCAGAAGTAGCCTCCTGGCAAGAGAGGCTGCCTGGTTTACGTGTGCAGCTTATGAGCAATGGTGAGGACGGCCTTCAGGACAGGCATGAAGCTGGAGACCTCGCTGAAGCTGCTGCAGCCCACCACCTGGGCATGCACTGCAAGGCCCTGCTCAAAGCTTCCTGCGTCCACACATCGGGCAACCTCACGGAGCCCAGCCAGGACATGAGGCGAGAGCTGTGGAGGGATCGACCCTTAGGTCAGGGAGCCCAACCCAGCCCCTACCCTGGCAGGACGGAAGGGTAAGAGAGGATTAAGTTCTGGAGCCCAGTCCGGGCAAGATGTATGTATTGTGTGGGGGAACCCAGGTCTGTGAGACCTATGGGAGAGGACACTGGGCTCCCTTTGGCCATGGGTGATGGAGGGCAGGGGGCAGAGGTGCACCACGAAGCGTACTTACTGTCCCCTGGCAGAGCTTCTCATATAGACATTCTAGACGTTGGGCTGCCTCATCCAGCTTCCGTTTTGTCTTCTGCAGGGAGGGAAATGGATTCTGACTCCAGCCCCTAAGACTAACACTACACAGGACTATAAAGAATCACAGTATATTAGAGCTGGAATGGCTTAATGCTACTGCTTTCATTTCACAGGAGAGGAAATGAAGGCCCAAAGACGGTAAGTGACTTGCTCAGGCGGACACGGTCGGTGAATGAATGGCAGGTCTCCTACTCCTAGCTTTCATCTACCCTCCAGTGCCCCAGGCTGCCTTTCCAAGAATTAAGCCTCAATGCCTCTGGGCCCTGCTACCAAGAAGCTGGACTCAGACCAGACGAGCCCCATGTCCCCGCATGGATATCAAATAAGTACAAGACACAGGGGCCCAGGGACCATGAGAAAAAAGTCACACAAGGAACTGATGAACAGCTCAGAAATCCTGGGACTAGCTAGTGGTGTGAGGAGAACATCGTGGGGAAGGCTCAGACTTACTAAATCAGCGGCAGACAGGGAGCAGCGTCGTAGAAGCTTGTCAAAGCTAATCTTCAAGGACCGATGCTCTGGGGGCAGCTCCTTCCTTTCCACCTTCTCAGGTGGCCGCTGCTGAAGCTGCTGAGGAAGGAGCAGGGAGACAGGATAGATGGGCAAGATTTCCTTCTCACAGCTGCCCTACAGACTAGTCCTCAGTGACTCAGTGTCACACTTCTCCCGCTGGAGCAGAACAGAGTCGGGGAGAAGGACACCCCCTCTTCTCTGCGGTAAGGACATTTGGTACCTGCCTGCGCCAGTTCCCCAGCGCAGAATCTGCCTCCCTCTTGAGGAAAGAGGCCCATCTTCCATGTTCCCTGCTTTTCTATACCCAAGAAGAGTTGGAAAGCAGAGGGGAACGTGCTGCTCCTGTCACCTGCAGGCTGAGTTCTCCTGGTGCTCCTGGGGGAGCATGGCCCACACCAGGGACAGAAGGCTGGGAGGAAAGGACTCCTCGTGGCTCAGAGGTGAGGCTCATAACTGGAGTGGTAATCGGTGCTGGGGGCATAAATGTCTCTGGCAACTAGAGACAGAGAAAGAAAGGCATATGAGTCTAAGCTGAGAGACTTCCTAGGCCCTGGTTTGAGAGACTGACTGGACTTATGAGTGAGCAAGGGAACAGAATAGTGAGTAGGGAACCAGGAAATAGGGAGACTGGTATCTGTACGCAAGAAGGAAAGAGGAGACAGGTGAGGGGAGAATAATGAGTGGGGAAAGAGACAGGACAGAGTGTGTGACGAAGAAGGGGACTGGGCTGAATTCAACAAGAATGTAGGTCATTGGTGAATGTATGAGGGATAAGTGGCAAGAGATGCATTGACCTTTTTCCTCTGAAGGTTTGTCCTGGGCACTGGGGCATTTTTCAAGGAATCTTGAGGTCCTGCATAGCACAAAGATAGAGGTATTTAGGGGCATGGTCAGGAACGTTGTTAATTTTTAGCCTAAAGGCCAGCAAAATTATTTCAGTTGGAGACTACCACACATCCCTCTGCAGACCAGCCGTACTCTCAGCTGACATTCTCCAACCCAATGGCCCCCAGTTTACTGGCCTGAGGAAAGACTCCTAATAAGGTGGTAGTGGCGAGGGGAGGAGAAGGAGGCAATGATCCAGAAAAGGGAAGCCGTGGAAGGAAGACTGACCTGGGGGAACAGTCGAGAGGCCAGTGGTTGGGAGGGCATTAGAGCATGGAGCACCAGGCCCTCCTGGAGGGTGCGTCACAGGGAAGCTGACAGGAGGGGCTGGGGACTGGAAGCTCATAGGGCTGAGATCTGGGAGTCTCACAGGAAGCAGAGGGAGCTGTTGAGCAGTCTCAGCCAGGGAGGCAGAGCCAGGCTGTATGGTGTCTGGGGGTGCCATGGGTGGAGGTGGACCAGGAGGAGGCCATGTTCCAGGGAACCCCGTGGGGTTAGGAACTTGTGCCTTTTGCTCTCTTAACAGTGGTGGCTCAAATAAAGCTGAAAAGGAACAGAAACAGGTCATTTGCCATCAAACTTCAATTTGGGAGAGATTCAGATCATATCAGGGAAGAATAAGGCAGCAATAAAATGAACAAACAAACCTAATAATGATAATAATAAAACATTAGTATGTGTGTATGGAGAACTGTCATTTACAAAGTACTTTTAACTATTCCTCAATTGATCCTAAAAATAATTCTGTAGGGTTGAAATGACCAACATAACATCTACTATCATTTTTCAGAAGAAATAGAGTGGCTAAGTCTGTTGCCCATAGATACAAAGCCAGTAAGCAATAGTACTGGGGATTCAGACTTCAAATTCCAAGCTCCTCTCACTATATATTAGGCATTATGCCCCCAAAATCCATGCTGGCCATGCCAAATGTCTTCCTTTGTGCTCTCCCCAGACAAACCTTTACTCACTCACTCACTCACTCACTCACTCACTCACTTACTCACCAGGCCTTACCCCAGGGCCCAAGGGCAAAGGCTGGGCTGCCTGGGGCCCAGGTGACCCGTAGTCACTTATATTATGCATTCTGGAGCTTTGATAAGGGCTAGAATGGGAAGGTGTCAAGGGTGTCACTAGAGGTGTGAAAATCCTTGGCCTTAGAGATGGAGTTGGAACCTGTGAAGAGAAAAAGGGTCATCACTTGGAAAGGAAAAAAAAAAGGTAAATAATTGAAAATAGAAAAACAATAGAGAATGTGAAACAAAAAGCTGGCTTTTAAAATGAAAATCAACAGAACTGGTAAGTCTATATAAAAAGTGACAAAGATGGAGGGGGGGGCGCCTGGTGGCTCAGTGGGTTAAGTGTCCGACTTCGGCTCGGGTCATGATCTCACAGTCCGTGAGTTTTAGCCCCACATCGGGCTCTGTGCTGACAGCTCAGAGCTTGGAGCCTGCTTCAGATCCTGTGTCTCCCTCTCTCTCTGCCCCTCCCCTGCTCATGTTCTGTCTCTGTCTCAAAACTAAATAAAAACATTAAAAAAAAAATGACAAAGATGAAATAAGACAATTTTATCAAGCTCAGGGATGACACAGGGAATAATACAACAGTCCCTACAGCTGCTAAAAAGATAATAGAGGAATACAAATAACAAAGTTACAAGTAACTTTATGTTAATAAATTTGACAACTTAGAAGAAATGAACCAATTCCTCAAGAACCACACTCAGCCAAAATTAAATAGATTACTTGAATAGTCCTAAAACAATTAAAGGAATTTAATTTGTCATTGAAAAGCCCTCCCCCAAATAAATCCTTAGGCCTAGATAATTTTACTGGAGAATTTTACCAAACATTCAAAGAATTAACACAAAGTTTATACAGTCTCTTCCAGAAAACAGAAGAAGGAACATTTCCTAACTCATTTTATGAGGTATTACCCTGAAACCAATGCCAGACAAAGCACAAAATAAAACTATAGGCCAATATTTCTCATGAACTTAGGCACAAAAATCCTCAGCAAAATTTGTACAAATTGAATCTAACAATGAACTATTTTATTTTATTTTATTTTATTTTATTTTAAAGAAAGTAACAGCGTGCAAGCAGGGGAGAAGGGCAGAGGGAGGGAGGGAGGGAGGGAGAGGAAGAGAAAGAGAGAGAGAGAGAGAGAGAGAGAGAGAATATCCCAAGTAGGCTCCACACTCAGCACAGAGCCCAATGCAAGGCTCAGTCCCACAACCTTGGGACTATGACCCGAGCAGAAATTAATAGTTGGATGCTCAACCAACTGAGCCATCCAGGCACCCCAAACAATGAATATAAAAAACAGTAACATACCACAACCAAATGGAATTTATTCCAGATGATATAAGGCTGGTTCAGTATATTTAAATCCACCACAATCCACCATAACAACAGGCTAACAAAGGAAAATTGTTTAAAATGATAACAGGAAAATATCTGACAAAATTCAACAATCATTCATGACTCAGCACACTAGGAATAGAAGGAAACTTGCACAGACTCATAAAGAGCATCTACAAAAAAACCTACAGCTAACATCATACTTAATGGTGAAAGACTGAATATTTTCCCTTTAAGGTTGGAAAAAATCAAGGATGTTCACTCTTGCTTTTCTAAGTTTAGTACTACAATAAGGCGAGAGAAAGAAATTAAAGCATACAGACTAGAAAAAAATCTATCTCTATCTGCAGACAACATGACTGTCTACGTAGAAAATCTCAAGGGATACACAAAAAACTCCTAGAACTAAGAAATGAGCTCGGGAAACTCACTTCTGAACATTGAAACGTCACAAGATACAAGATTAACACAAAAATATGAACTATATTTCTCTATACCCACAATGAACAAAGGGCAATCAAAATTAAAAATACAATTACCATTTGATTTCAAATTGCTCAAGAGAAATGAAATACTTAGGTTTTAAATGAACAAAACATGTCAGGATCTGTATGATGAAAATGATAAAATGCTGATGGAGATAGCATTAGAGAGATATACCACGTTCACAGGTGAGAAGATTCAACACAGTAAAGATACCAATTCTCCCTACCTTAATCTAGAATTCCTGTCAACATTTCAGCAAGTTTCTTTGTAGACACAGACAAGCTTATTCTAAAACTTAGGTGGAAAGGGTAAGGTCCTAGAATACCCAAAGTAATTTTGAAAAAGAGAAACAAAGTGGGAGGAATTACTCTTCCTCATGCCAAGACTTATACAGAGATAGTATTCAAGACAGAGGGGCACTGTCAGAGGGAAAGACACATAGATCAATAGAACAGAATTGAGATCTGAGAAGGAAATCCATATAAATATGCCCAGTTAATTATTTTTAAGTCTATTTATTTTAAGTCTCCCAGGATAAGCAAGGGAGGGACAGAGAGAGGGAGAGAGAGAAAATCCCAAGTAGGCTTCACACTGCCAGCATGGAGCCCGATGTGGGGCTCAAACTCACGAAACCATGAGATCATGACCTGAGCTGAAACCAAGAGTTGGACGCTTAACCAACTGAGCCCACCCAGGCACTCGCCAGTTAATTTTTGGCAAAGGAGCAAAGTCAATTCAATGGAGTAGAGACAGCCTTCTCAATAAATGATTATGGATATCCATTGGCAAAAAAAAAAAAAAAAAAAAAAGCTTGACTATACTTCATGCCACATGCAA
The DNA here is from genome assembly GCF_018350155.1 of Leopardus geoffroyi. NCBI lineage: Eukaryota > Metazoa > Chordata > Mammalia > Carnivora > Felidae > Leopardus > Leopardus geoffroyi. Next base: position 59,608,527 of record NC_059334.1, read on the forward strand.
AAATTAATTCCAAATGGAACATGGACTTAAATGTAAAACATAAAACTAAAACTTTTAGAAAGAACACAGGAAAACTTTAGAGGACCTTGGACTGGCAAAGAGTTCTCAGACTTGACACAAAGGTCATGATCCATAGAAGGAAAACTATAAACTGGACCTTATAAAATTAAAAATTTTTGCTCTGTGAAGGACCCTGTTTAAAAAATGAAAAGACAAATTCTTACATAGTTACACACACACACACACACACACACACACACACACGAGTACATATAAAATCGGTGAAATCTGAATCTATGGATTGTATTAATATAAGTTTCTTAGTTTTGATATTGTGCTATAGTCATGTGTGACTAGCATGATGTGGGGTGGGGATGTGCTACATGAAACTTCCCAGTACATTTCTTTGCAACTTCCTGTGAATCTACAATTATTTCAAAATAGAAAGGAGAGTGGAAGAGGGGGAGAGACAGAGAAAGAGAGACAGAGTAGGAGAAGGAAGAGGACAGAGGGGAAAGAAGGGGGAAGGAAGAAAGAAAATTAGGGTGAGAATTGAAGGTGGGACAGGATGAATCATCAGAGCTTCTGCCTAATACCTCTATTTGCAATCTTGCTGGATTTTGTTCCCCAGCCCTTCCAGTAGGCTCCTGGTATAAGTTAACAGCACCCAAACCATCTGGGCACAGTGGCCAGGAACCTGGGAGTTAGTTCCCCAACTTCACGGACTCCTCTAAACCATCACTAATTTCTGCCAATTCTACCTATTAAATATTTTAAAGCTAACCTCACTCTCCAGCTTTAGATCATTTCATTTCCTCATCATTTCTTGCTATTGCCTCCTAGATGCCTCCTTTCTAAACTCATGGCTAGTCATTGCCCTGCATAAGACCATTCAATAGCTCCTGACTGCTATCAATTTCAGGGTCAGGTCTAAGATCTTTAGCACAGAATTCCATGCCCTTCCTGATTTATCGCCTACCTGTTACTCAAACTTCACCTAACCTCACTCCTCTGCCACAAACAACTATTTTGCAGTTTCATTAAAATATTAGTAATTCCTCAACTGGGCTTTGCTTACTCTCCCTTCAATGCTTTCATACATGCTGTTCCCACTGCTTGAAATAGCCTTCACCAGGGCACCTGGGTGGCTCAGTAGGTTAAGCGTCTGACTCTTGATTTCATGTCAGGTCACGATCTCACCATTTGTGACATCGACCCCCAGGTCAAGCTCTGTCCTGACAGCACAGAGCCTTCTTGGGATTCTCTCTCTCCCTCTGTCTCTGTCTCTCTTCCTGCTTGTATGCTCGCTCTCGCTCTCTCTCTCAAAATGAAGAAAAAAAAAACTTAAAAAAAAAGAGTTTTCACTGACCCCTTCCTTTGCCTAAATAACTTAAAAAATTTTTTTTAAATCTTTATTTATTTTTGAGAGAGAGAGAGACAGAGTGTGAATGGGGGAGGAACAGAGAGAGGGAGACACAGAATCCAAAGTGGGCTCCAGGCTCTGAGCTGTCAGCACAGAGCCCAACACAGGGCTTGAACTCACAAACTGTGAGATCATGACCTGAGATGCTTAACTGGCTGAGCCACCCAGGCGCCCCCCCTTGCCTAAATAACTTTTAATCTTCAAGATTCAGATCAAACATCATACTCATTCTGAAACATTCCCTAAACTTCCCCTGCTCCCCCCAAAAGTTGCTTTCTTCTGTGGGATCCCATGGCACCTTATCATACCGCAATTATGACATTTATGATTAGGAGCTAATTAGGGGCATGAATCATAGTTTGGCCACCTTTCTGTTCTAAGAACCTAATAGTTGTTCAATAAGCAGTTATTAGAAAAAATAACTCAATCTATGCTCTAGTTGGGAAATTTCATCATTTTTGTTCCCTAATATATTCTAACTGCCTAGAACCATGCCTGGTACTTGGTAGACACTTGATAAATATTTTTGAATGAATGAACAAACCAGGTCTTACCTGGTGAGAAAACTGGAATCCCAATCTGTAAGATGATGTCTCTTTAGAGTGGGGGGTAGCCCCCACAACAACCCGGGGGAAGGGAAAAGGAGGACACTGTTGGCCCATGACACCAGACCCCTGGGCATGAAAAAGCCGATCTCTCAGCTGCTGAATTGGTGGCTATAAAAGTTATGACAATGAAGAACTGTGTTAATTAAAATTAAAACAAGCAAATGTCCTCTCTTACAAGGCTGGCCCCATATAGCATTCAAACTTCAGTTTATTTCTACACTTCAGCCACCTTAGATAATTCAAAGGTTCCCAATCCCTGCCAAGCCTCCTTCCTTTCTGTTCCTTCTGCCTAGAATGCTCTACATCTGCTGGTAAGCTACTTCCCTTTGAAGGTCCAGCTCAACTGTTTTAACCACTGGAAAGCCTTCCTTGATTACTCTGGGCAAAACCAGCCCCTTTCCTGGAGTCCCACAGCACTTAGTATAAGCTTCTGTTGTGACACTGTAAGTTACTGACAACTGATTTCCCCCAAGCAACTGTGAGCTTCCTGAGGGACTAGGTATTATCTATCCCAGAACGTCCATGTTTTGCATAGTGCCTGGAACGTGGAAGTGCTCAGCCAGTGGTAGATGACTGAAATGGCTTGCTCTCTCTACATGGCCCCACTCACCTGAGTACAGTCCCTGGGTAGGTAGCTCATGGCAGTGGCCAGGCTGCCCTGGGCTGCCAGGAGGTTGGCATACTGAGTGACCCTGTAGGTTGTGGCAGGGCCTGAGCTCACCCCATCAGGACCCCGCAGTAGCTCCAAGCTCCTATTCAGGACCATCACCTTCTCCATCAGGTCCTATAGGAACAAAGACAAGACAGTCAGGCCTCTTCAAAGCGCATCCTGCTCTCTAAGCCTAGGCAGTTCACCCAGGGACTTCCCATTATGGGTATGAGGGTACTTGGCCATAGCCAGCTACAGATAGTAGATGACGATACATCTAGTTAGAGAAGGGCCATTGGTGTTAGCACTAACTTCAACTGGGTCTATCTGGGTCTTAGACTCTTGTACATCTCTGCCTCTTTGTTTGCTCTCTTTACTCTTTACTCTGCTAGTACATCATCAATTTCAGGCTCTGGTATACTACTGTTTCATCTGTGACTTTGTCTTCCTATGAATCTGTGACTCCCACCTTCTCTGGTTACCTGCAAGGTGTCTGGTATAATTTAAATCCACAGAACTTTTCAGAGCAGCTAAGAGAAGGCCCAGGCTCACAATTACTCAGATAGAGAATAAACTTGTATTAACCAAACCTGAAGTGGGAAAAAATTAGGAAGGTTAATACCGAAGCAGCTAGTTATTGCTCAGTCTCCCCTGACTGAGAAGGGGGGAGGGAGGTGCTGGCTCATCCCTGGGAGAAGGGCCCTTTTCTCCTCCCTAATATCCCTGATTCCAGCCTGGGGTACACAGAAGACTCGCCTCTGATGTCCCTACACATCCCTGCCACTAGCCTCTCCCAAGATCCTGGTATGGAGTGACCAGTGCCCTGTAGAGAAGGAGTACCTGTAGAGCCAGGGGGGATGAAGCCTGGTGGCATCTTGCCCAACACTCCACCAGCTGCTCCACATTCCCTGAGCACACATAACAGAGTCTGGCTTCAGAGGTCAGTGCTCTGCCACCCTCCTGTTCCATGCGCATACCCAGCATGTCTGCAGAGAGATGGAAATTTTTTTTTTAATTTTTTTTTTTTAACGTTTATTTTTGAGACAGGGAGAGACAGCATGAATGGGGGAGGGTCAGAGAGAGAGGGAGACATAGAATCTGAAACAGGCTTCAGGCTCTGAGCGTCAGCACAGAGCCTGACGCGGGGCTCGAACTCACGGACCGCGAGATCATGACCTGAGCCGAAGTCGGATGCTTAACCGACTGAGCCACCCAGGTGCCCCAAGATGGAAATTTCTTTAATGGCACAGCTTCCCTGTGCTTCTCCTCATTCTCCTGTTTGGAAATGGGTGGAGGACCATGAGCTGTGGGACAAGTGACCACAGTGGCTTTGGACAATACTGAGGCCAACCTGGCTCTACAATAAAGGGCAGAACTCTTGCATCACGATGTGATGAGAAAAAGTAAAACAGAACAACTAATGATCCCTACTGCAAGTAGGAAGATGCACTGTAGTCCTTGCCTCCTGGCTGAACCAGACCTTGGCCTTGACAACATGGCCTAGCCTCCCAGAGCTCAGGCTGCTCCTCTGCCTTCTCCCTCAGTGTGTCCATTAACTCCATGTTGGAGTGACACCACTCCATCCCGAAGCCTAGGGCTACCTACCACAGAGCTCAGGGAATTTCTCTGGCCCTGAGTATGTCAGTAGCAAGGCCAGTGCCTCTCTCCAGTTCTGCAGGCTACAGGTACACACCATATCCTTCCAATTCTTCCGTACAACACAGGCTAGAAGCTGTAGTGGGCAGAGAGCGAAGGAGGCCATCAGCCATCCATCTAGCACAGGCAGCAGGAGTCACACACAGGGACATGCTAAGAAAGGCCACTCGCAAGCAGGTTTCCTCTTAGACCACTGACTAGGGGCTGGGGGTGAGGTAGGGGTGGTTGCAGTTGGAAGAGAGGGATCCCGGCAGATCTTCTGAATGCCAAGGTGTGGGCATCCACCTGACAAAGTCCAGGTAATCCCCTCCCCTCCCCTCCTTCACAGTGGGCAGTTACCGAGGAGATTCTGCTTTTCTTCTTGGCCCAGTAGCACTCCTGTGTTTGCTTTAGCAGATCTGCACCCCCAGCCTGGGCCAGGATGATGGCATCAGCAAAGCGCTCTTCCTTTAGACACAGCTCCACAGCAGGGCCCAGTTCTCCAAGCAGGAGAGCCTGGCTCAGGAGTCCATCAGTGTCTGCAGGCAGAGGCATCCCCTCCATGTGAGTCTGCCCTCAGACCCTAGCTTCCTGTCCCCTGCAGGGCCCACAGTGCACCCCTTCCACCTCTGTATCACTCAGCCTCCCTTGCCCCAAACAAAACTCCCAAGTTTCATTCCTCAACAATAAAATGTAGTGGGCTGTCCTAGAGTGCCAGGTCTGGTGGTAGGTAACTCTAAGGATAGGGCTCAAGAGGAAGGAGGGCTTCATGTGGCAGCATCAGAGGTATACTGTGCGCTCACTCGGCAAGGACAGGGTACAGTCTTTTAAGCAAGGAAACAGAAGGATAGAAAGAAATATCTTGCTAAAAGGCCTTCCAGAGGAAAGGTGCAGCCATGAAAATCCAGAGAGAACTCTAACCAGTAACAGAACTGCCCAGCTTTTGTGTGGTGGGAAGGAGGCAGGAGATAGGAGGCAGGGGACAAGAAGAAAATATTCTCAAGTCCCAGAACTCTGAGCCCACCTACTCCCACACAGAGGGTTTCTCTCCCTCAGGATCGGGGTACCTTCTGTGATGGGGATCTCCCATGGAGTCATACTCTGAGGGACCAGCTCATCAAAGAAGGTTGAGGAGGCAGAAGCTTCCTCTGTGATGTGTTTTGAGGCCTGTACAAGGAAGGACAGAGGTGGGTACTTAGGAAATGAATCCCAAAACAGACGGAGAGATGCCTTAGTGACTCTGGAAGCTCTACTATTTGGCCCTTAATGGGTAAAGCTAAAAGAATAATCAGGTAAGGTTTGGGAAGGGCTCTAATCCATGGTTAAAACATAGCTTGTCTCCCAGCGCAAAAGCTTATGCACTCTGTATCTCACTGTGGTTCTAAAAAAAATGAGGAGTCTGAAGACTTCTACAGAAGCTGAGCATTTCATGAGAGCAAAGCAAAGGGCCAGGAAGAGGCAGATGCTGTACAGGCAAGTCTCCCGTGCTACCCTAGGTCTGGCTGCCTGGGCTCCTACCACACCTGGCTGCAGAAGACCTGCTGTCTGTTACTGTGATCATCTCCCTTGGACTGAGGGCTCTCACCCAGCCCCAAGTCACTCTTCAGCCACGTGGCCACCTGCAGGGAGAGACCTATGAGCGCCCTCTTCCCGGCACAAGATCAGACATGCATTATGCTTTCTTCCCACCTCCACACCCTACTGCCTGGACTCTCTAAGATCCTGGGGCTTTTCACCTGGGGAAAAGCCGACCTCCAGGAGGTAATATTTTTGTATATGCATTAACGAAGCCCACAAAGAGGTCACTCAAGACAGTTTCCATTGACAGCATTTTCTTCTTCTCTGCCTCAAGTACATGCTTCTGATGTGTGAGCACCTTACCTTCTTCTGAAGTTCATCTTTACTGTATCCTAATAGTTTTAGAAACTTCACTCTGGAGTCTTGTTCTAAGGTCACCTAGGAACCACAGAATACACAAGTCTCCATTAAACCAATGTGAATGACCCTCTCCTGCCTAAGCCAGCGTACCCTCTAATACAGTTCTTCGTCCTACCAGAGGTGCCCTACTAAGGCCGGCACCATCTCTCCTCTTTTTCTCCCCAGATTTGATCCCGCTGGGCTGGTGGCATGGTGTTAACAAAACCCTCTTCCATTTCTGCATGAGAATGAGACCTTCAGTTGACTTACTAGATCTGTTGGCCTGGTTACCTGATAAGAGTAAAACGTCAGCTATGTTTCTAGGCAACATTGCTTGTGACTGATAAATTGGACTGGAACTATAAACTATAAATAATCTCTGTGGACACCATGCTCTAGTCTGCCCTGATTGCAAGGGCTCTTGTAACTGAAGAGATCTCTTGCAGGGACTCTAGAGACTACATTTTTGGTGTGGGTACAAGAGACATTGGCTCTTGTGGGAGTTAGGCTTCTAAGGCAGAGCCACCTCCACAACTGCCTAATTTTTTATCTAATCTCCTTACACCTGAGCTGTCTTCTGGGGAGGTGAAGAGGAGAGCTCTGAAGTGCTGCATGGCCTGCCACAAGGGCTCCCACAGAAGACAGCCACAACCTGCTGCCCGGCTGACAAGCTGTGGGTCCTGTCCCACAGCTCTCTGAGACTGATGCCAAGAGAACCCAGAGAGCCTTGTGCGTGTCTAAACATCCAGTTGAAAACACAGTTCCTAGTGGAAGCTGCATAGACACAGTAAAAGCCAGATACTGAGGGCCAAGCCTTCCTGAAGCCCTACCCTAACCTGGGTTAGATGGTTGGGCCCTTCATTTCCCCTACACAGAACTGTGAATTCTGACTAATATCTTCCTCACAGTGTCTCAGGGCTCCCTCTTTCTACCACGCTTGTCCTTTAGAAATGTCCAGCCACATTCGGTTTCAGGGCCATCATCACAGACAGCTCTTGGATAGCTTTTCAAGCAGACTCCCCTCTGTCCTTGGGCACTGCTGCCTCTTTTGTTTGGAAGAGTAAAGGTTCAACTACTGATGGTGCCTTCTATTCTCTTTCTCACTCCACCATTCATTCCTGGAGCTGTTGCCTGCATTCTGCTTACAACAAAAGCAGCATTTCTTACTCTTTTCTCCCCATATCTTTTTCTAGCTTCACTCTATAGATGATCTTTCTCAAATCCTGTCTCCTTCCCAGATACCTGGTGTCTACCATCACAAAGTTCTTCTGTGTCTGAAGCACAGACCCAAGCCTTGCTCAGAACCCCGGGCTGGGGTCTGTCCTGTTTTTTTGCAATCTTTGCTACGGCCCCAAAGCTTTGAATAATCCTCTCGCTGCCTGCCCAGTCGGTTACTTCTTTTTCTTGTTTTACCTCTCTCCTCTCATCTGCTCACTTCCTTTCACAGGTAGAGCACTCCTGGTGTCATAAGCAGCTTGAAATTTCATTAGCACTGGAACTCGATCCATGCTCCAGAGTAAATTGGGACTTGATCCCTGAGTCTCACCACAACAACTTGCCTTGGGTTAACGGAAATAAACTCAAAGCCTTCTCATGATGCGTTCCCCACTTCCAGCCAATCCTCTTCCCTTCCTTTTCCTTCTCTTCTTCTCTCTTCCCATCACCTTAACTGCCCTTTGGCATGGCATGAAAGCCTTCACCTTGGCCCTGGTAAAGTCTCCAGGACATCAGCAATAGTAGCAAAAAAGGCAAATGTTTTTGTACCCTTTGGCTTCCTTGGCTGCAAAGGATCTCTGAGCCACTGGCAAAAGGTGAAGATTTCCAGAGGGTGGGTGTGGCATTAGGAAAAAGGCTGAGAGGTCAGAGCCTTTGTAATCTAGGTCCCAGTGTGATTGTGCATCTCCTGGAATTTCCCACTTTAGGGAAACACTTTGGAGCAGCCAGCCTTTGGGCTTCCTACCTTCAGGAACTGCCAGAGCATCTTTTCACTTTGTAGTGACGTTAGTTCGATCTTGTTCTGACAATAATTCAGGAGATTTCCTGACCCCAGGGACTCCTGCAGCTCAGCTGACCGCCTCAGGAATTCAGATTCTGTGGTGACTTGACTGACGAAGACTAGGCGGAGGCAAGGCTGTGGCACCTGATGGGCAGGGGTGCTGGGGAGGCCAAAGGTAACCAGCTTTCCCCCAAACTGGTGAGGAAAAACAAGAATGGTAAAAATTAACACCAAGTCTACATCACAGAGAAGGCTATCTATTGGTCAACCCTAGGACAGAAAATCAGTAATAATGCGGGGAGCACCATTCTCCCAGTCACCTGCACTAAACACCTTGGCTTAATCACGGTCTTTATACCCACCACAGCCAAGCAACAGCAGTCTTACCTCTTGCTCAATGTCTCCCATGCAGGTCCCCTCCATCCCACTCCCAGTGCTAGCACATCTAGATGAATGGAATTGGTTGCTAGCCTCTGGGTTTTTCCTCCTCAACCCAAGCCTTAGACTACTGGCCTCTACCTACTGCTACTTAGGGGCTTGTTACGGTTTCACAAGGCCTCAGACGAGGGCTTAAGTACCTCTGCCCATAGCATACAAAATCCTCCAAGATCAGGGCCAGACACTCTAGCCTCTCTCTCCCTCCTCATTGATGTGATTGCTCCACATCCCCAAAGGGCCCAGTTTATTCCTGCTTCTGAGCCTTCACCCACCAAAACACCCCCAACTGAGAATCCTTCTCACCAAATTAGGTACCCTACATAAAGCACCTGTCACAAAGCAGAGCTCAGTGAAGTTCCTCTACTCCAGCGGTTCTCCACCTTGGCTGCATATTAAAACCACTTGAGGAGCTATCCAGAGTCATCATCAGGTTGTACTCCCAACAATAAAATCTGAATCCCAGGGGGTGGGACCAGGCATCAGTATATTTTCAAGCTCTTCAGGTTGCAGCCATGGTTGACAACTACTGCTTACTCCCCAACCCTTCACTATTTTCCTAAGACCCCTGCCTTAATGGACTTTCCCGGCCAAAATTCTCCACTTGACTCTCCTACAGCACAAACCTACACTATAGATTAGTGCTACACAGAACAATTTTAACTTTTGACTTGTTAATACTTGATAGTTTTACAAAGTGCTTGTATATATGCTTATTTGAGGTTCATGTCAATTCACTAACATATAGCTGAGCAGGTATTACTATCCCTGTTGTACAAATGAGAATACTGAAGTCTTGAGTTAAGTGACTTGCCCAAGGTTACCCAGCTAATAAGTGACCGAGCTATGATAAGAATGCAGGCCTCTCCAGAATCATGAAAGCAGCAAGGGAAAAAAAATCCCTAACCTACAAGGGAAGACAGATCAGGTTTGCAGCAGACCGATCCACAGAAAGTTGGCAGGCCAGAAAGGAGTGGCAGGATATATTCAATGTGCTGAATCAGAAAAATATGCAGCCAAGAATTCTTTATCCAGCAAGGCTGTCATTCAAAATAGAAGGAGAGATAAAAAGTTTCCCAGACAAACAAAAATTAAAGGAATTTGTGACCACTAAACCAGCCCTGCAAGAAATTTTAAGGGGGACTCTGTGTATGTGTGTGTGTGTGTATATATATATAGAGTGAGTGTGTGTGTGTGTGTGTGTGTGTGTGTGTGTGTATACACACACACACACACTCACTCTAAACGTCAATGAACTCAATGCTCCAATCAAAAGACATAGGGTAACAGAATGGATAAGAAAACAAGATCCATCTATATGCTGTTTACAAGAGACCCACTTTAGACCTAAAGACACCTTCAAATTGAAAATAAGGGGATGGAGAACCACCTATCATGCTAATGGTCAACAAAAGAAAGCCAGAGTAGCCATACTTATATCAGATAATCTAGACTTTAAAATAAAGATTGTATCAAGAGATGCAGAAGGGCATTATATCATACTCAAGGGGTCTATCCACTGAGAAGAGCTAACAATTGTAAACATTTATGTGCCAAATGTGGAAGCTCCCAAATATATAAATCAATTAATCACAAACATAAAGAAACTCATTGATAGTAATACCATAATAGTAGGAGACTTCAACACCCCACTGACAGCAATGGACAGATCATCTAATCAAAAAATCAACAAGGAAACAATGGCTTTGAATGACACACTGGACCAGATGGACTTAACAGATACATTCAGAACATTTCATCCTAAAGCAGCAGAATATACATTCTTCTCCAGTGCACATGGAATGTTCTCCAGAACAGACTATATACTGGGACAAAAATCAGCCCTAAGTAAGTACAAAAAGATCGAGATCATACCGTGTATATTTTCAGACCACAACACTATGAAACTCGAAATCAACCACAAGAAAAAATTTGGAAAGGTAACAAATACTTGGAGACTGAAGAACATCCTACTAAAGAATGAATGGGCTAACCAAGAAGTTAAAGAGGAAATTAAAAGTATATGGAAGCCAATGAAAATGATAACACCAACAACCCCAAACCTCTGGGACTCAGCAAAGGTGGTCGTAAGAGGAAAGTATATAGCAATCCAGGCCTTCTTAAAGAGGGAAGAAAGATCTCAGATATACAACCTAACCTTACGCCTTAAGGAGCAGGAAAAAGAACAGCAAACGAAACCCAAAACCAGCAGAAGACAGGAAATAATAAAGATTAGAGCAGAAATTAATGCTATTGAAACCAAAAAAAAGTAGAACAGATTAATGAAACCAGAAGCTGGTTCTTTGAAAGCATTAACAAAATTGATAAACCACTAGCCAGTTTGATCAAAAAGAAAAAGGAAAGGAGCCAAATAAATAAAACCAAGAATGAAAGAAAAGAGATCACAACCAACACAGCAGAAATAAAAACAATAATAAGAGAATATTATGAGCAATTATATGCCAATAAAATGGGCAATCTGGAAGAAATGGACAAATTCCTAGAAACATATACACTACCAAAAGTGAAACAAGATGAAATAGAAAATTTGAACAGACCCATAACCAGTAAGGAAATCAAATTAGTAATCAAAAATCTCCCAAAAAACAAGCGTCCAGGGCCAGATGGCTTTCCAGGGGAATTCTATCAAACATTTAAGGAAGAGTTAACACCTATTCTCTTGAAGGTGTTCCAAAAAATAGAAATGGAAGGAACACTTCCAAACTCTTCCTATGAAGCCAGAATTACCTTGATTCCAAAACCAGACAGAGACCCCACTAAAAAGAACTATAGACCAATTTCCCTGATGAACATGGATGCAAAAATCCTCAAAAAGATATTAGCCAACCGGATCTAACAATACATTAAAAAAAATTATTCACCACAACCAAGTGGGATTTATACAAGGGATACAGGGCTGGTTCAATATCCACAAAACAATCAACATGATTCATCACATTAATAAAAGAAAGGACAAGAACCATATGATCCTCTCAATAGATGCAGAGAAAGCATTTGACAAAATACAGCATCCTTTCTTGATAAAAACCCTCAAGAAAGTAGGGATAGAAGACGCATACCTCGAGATCATAAAAGCCATATATGAATGACCCAACACTAATATCATCCTCAATGGGGAAAAACTGAGAGCTTTCCCCCTAAGGTCAGAAACAAGACAGGGATGTCCACTCTTGCCACTGTTATTCAACATAGTATTGGAAGTCTTAGCCTCTGCAATCAGACAACACAAAGAAATAAAAGGCATCCAAATCGGCCAGGAGGAGGTCAAACTTTCACTCTTCGCAGATGACATGATACTCTATATGGAACACCCAAAAGATTCCACCAAAAAAACTGCTAGAATTGATTCATGAATTCAGCAAAGTTGCAGGATATAAAATCAATGCATAGAAATCGGTTGTATTCCTATACACCAAAAATGAAGCGACAGAAAGAGAAATCAAGGGATCAATCCCATTTACAGTTGCACAAAAAAACATAAAATACCTAGGAATAAATCTAACCAAAGAGGCGAAAAATCTATACACTGAAAACTATAGAAAGCTTATGAAAGAAATTGAAGAAGACACAAAGAAATGGAAAAAGATTCCATGCTCCTGGGTAGGAAGAACAAATATTGTTAAAATGTCGATACTACCCAAAACAATCTACATATTCAATGCAATCCTTATCAAAATAACACCAGCATTCTTCACAGAGCTAGAACAAACAACCCTAAAATTTGTATGGAACCAGAAAAGACCCCGAATAGCCAAAGTGATCGTGAAAAAGAAAACGAAAGCAGGAGGCATCACAATCCCAGACTTCAAGCTATACTACAAAGCTGTAATCATCAAGACAGTACGGTACTGGCACAAGAACAGACACTCAGATCAATGGAACAGAATAGAGAACCTAGAAATGGACCCACAAACGTATGGCCAACTAATCTTTGACAAAGCAGGAAAGAATATCCAATGGAATAAAGACAGTCTGGTGGAATATCCAATGGAATAAAGCAAGTGGTGCTAGGAAACCTGGACAACAACATGAAGAAAAATGAACCTGGACCATTTTCTTACACCATACACAAAAATAAACTCAAAATGGATGAAAGACCTAAATGTAAGACAGGAAGCCATCAAAATCCTCGAGGAGAAAGCAGGCAAAAACCTCTTTGACCTTGGCCACAGCAACTTGTTACTTAACACGTCTCCAGAGGCAAGGGAAACAAAAGCAAAAATGAACTACTGGGACCTCATCAAAATAAAAAGCTTCTGCACAGCAAAGGAAATAATCAGCAAAACTAAAAGGCAACTGACAGAATGGGAGAAGATATTTGCAAATGACATATCAGATAAAGGGTCAGTATCCAAAATCTACAAAGAACTTATCAAACTCAACACCCAAAAAACAATCCAGTGAAGAAATGGGCAAAAGACATGAATAGACACTTCTCCAAAGAAGACATCCAAATAGCCATCCGACACATGAAAAAATGCTCCACATCACTCATCATCAGGGAAATACAAATCAAAACCACAGTGAGATACCACCTCACACCTGTCAGAATGGCTAACATTAACAACTCAGGCAACGACAGATGTTGGTGAGGATGCCGAGAAAGAGGATCTCTTTTGCATTGTTGATGGGAATGCAAGCTGGTGCAGCCACTCTGGAAAACAGTATGGAGGTTCCTCAAAAAACTAAAAACAGAACTACCCTACGACCCAGCAATTGCACTATCCAAGGGATTTATCCAAGGGATACAGGTGTGCTGTTTCGAAGGGACACATGCACCCTCATGTTTACAGCAGCACTATCAACAATAGCCAAAGTATGGAAAGAGCCCAAATGTCCATTGATGGATGAATGGATAAAGAAGATGTGGTGTGTATACACACACACACACACACACACACACACACACACACACACACACACTGGAGTATTACTTGGCAATCAAAAAGAATGAAATCTTGCCATTCACAACTACGTAGATGGACCTGGAGGGTATTATGCTAACTGAAATTAGTCAGTCAGAGAAAGACAAAAATCATATGACTTCACTCATATGAGGACTTTAAGAGACAAAACAGATGAACACAAGGGAAGGGAAGCAAAAATAATCTAAAAACAGGCAGGGCAACAAAACAGAAGAGACTCATAAATACGGAGAACAAACTGAGGGTTACTGGAGGGGGTGTGGGAGGGGGGATGGGCCCAATGGGTCAGGGGCATTAAGGAATCTACTCCTGAAATCATTGTTGCACTATATGCTAACTAATTTGGGTGTAAATTTTAAAAAATAAAAAATAAAACAAGTTAAAAAAAAAAAAAAAGAATGCAGGCCTCTCCAGACAGACCCAGAAATACAGAGAACAAGCCAGTGGCCGCCAAAGGGGAGGGTTAGGTGAGAGGCCAGGCAAATGGTTGAAGGGGAGTGGGAGGTACCTGTTTCTAGTTATGCAATGAATAAGTCATGGTACAGTATAGGAAATACAGCCAATGGTACTATAATAGCACTGTATGGTGACCCATGGTAGCTACACTTGTGAATGTAGCGGAACGTATAAATCTGCTGAATCGCTATGTTGTACTCCTGAAACTAATGTAACATTGTGTGTCAGCTATACTTCAATTAAAAAAGGCAGAGGGGTGCCTGGGTGGCTCAGGTGGTTAAGGGTCCGACTCTTGATCTCAGCTCAGGTCATGATCTCACAGTTCATGAGTTCAAGCCCCGCATTAGGTTCTGAACTGATGGCACAGAGCCTGCTTGGGATTCTCTCTCTCCCCCTATCTCTGTCCCTTCCCTACTCTCTCTCTCTCTCTCTGTCTCTCTCAAAATAAATAAATAAAAACTTTAAAAAAAAGGTTTTAAATAAGTATTGGGGCTAATTCAGAGAAAATGAAACTCCTAGGCATTGTTGGAAATATTAAATTGTGCAGCTGCTGTGGAAAATGGTATGGTGAGTCCTCAACAATTAAACACAGAATTATCTCCTGAAATCAATAAACAAAACAAACGAAGAAATGTAGGTCTTTCAACATCAGAATTCTTCACCTCCCTGCCTCTTGAGTGTGTTGGCCTTGCCTCCACAATAAAACTGGTGGCTCTGCACAGAAGAATCACTTCTTCGATACATCTGTTTTTAAATGACACCTAATATTTATCTTTTTTTTTTTTTAATTTTTTTAACGTTTATTTATTTTTGAGACAGAGAGAGACAGAGCATGAACAGGGGAGGGTCAGAGAGAGGGAGACACAGAATCTGAAACAGGCTCCAGGCTCTGAGCTGTCAGCACAGAGCCTGACGCGGGGCTTGAACTCACTGACCGCGAGATCATGACCTGAGCCGAAGTCGGCCGCTTAACCGACTGAGCCACCCAGGCGCCCCTAATGACACCTAATATTTAAAGCATTAGGTTAACCTAGTGCTTTAGGGCCCTGCCTCTCCTCAGGCCAGCAGCAAGGGAATCACCTGGGAACTTACTGGAAATCAGAATCTTGGGTCCTACCCTAGACTAAAGGAACCAGAATCCGAATTTTAGTAAGATCTCCAGGTGATCTGTATGTGTATTAAAGTTTGAGAAGCACTTGCTTTAGGGATAAAAATGAACAAAATGTGGTCCCTATCCTCCAGGAGTCCATTACTTAGTAGGGTCTCCACCCGAGTATGTAAATAACCTTAGTCCAAGTAAAGTGTATCATTATAGGAGGATAAATCCTCAAAGTGAAGTCTGACAAGGGTTTAAAGATGGACATCATGGAGGGGGTGGTATTTAAGCAAAAGAACATGAAAAGGTACGGTAGGATTCAATGGCTCAGGAGAGCAGTTGAAGGGCAGGGTACAGGCAAAAGCAGCAAAGCTGAGGAGTTATTTGTGGAACAGAAAGAAGTCATATATAACTGGAGCACATGAAACACATAAGAATAAGGGGGAATAAAAACTGGAAAGGTAAGTGCGGCCCTGTGTACATTTGGCCTTGAGTCCATAAGACAATGGGGGCCAAAGGTTTTGAGCAGAGGAGGGACAGGATGGAATCTACACTTTTTTCTTTCCTGCTTTGTATTCTAACCCTTACATGTCTGGACTCACTACCAGTCCAAACACGTAAGAGTTAGAGAAAGATCAGGTGGAATCTCAAGCAGTTCTCCATAACCGAGCAGTCTAAAGCGCTCAATTCCCTTTAGACAGGACCAGCACAGTACGCTAGGCGAAGGGGTAGAAAGGAAAGCTACAGTAACTCTGCCTGAGCATGAAGGTGGGACCTGATCTGAGACACAGGCAGTAGGAATGAATCTCCTACAGAACACAGCTCCATGCTGGGCACGCAACAGGCTTCACAAACACATACACACATACAACCATGCACTACCCACCCCCCCAACACACACTACACTTACAGCAAATGAAACACCTGCTGGCCTTCTCATCCATTTGGGGGGTTTTTTTAGAGGAGGTATCGATGATGCTTGGGCCACTTGCTCTGGCACCTGCAATGGTGGGAGAGGCTGGCCTTTGCTGAAGGAAGAAGAGATCTGAGGGCAAAAGGACACCAACTTGAAGTGGTGCTGCATCTACAAGTTTGGGGGAAATCCGTGAAACATCCAATCTGGCCCACAAAGGCTAGACTCCCATTTTCTAGGGAACTGGTAGTGAGAGTAAAACTCCCATGCAGTAGGCTCTTGGAAAGCCTACTGTATCCAAGGTCTACAGTGGAGTGTAGACACAGAACAGATCTATAGGAGAAAGGGAGATAAGGCACTTCCAAAATAACGATTCCACCATAGAGGTCCAGTGTCCCTGAAATACTACAGAGAACATCCAAGAGCAAGCGTCAAGGTGAAGACCTCTTTTGTATTGTGGCAGAAATTGACATCCTCCCAGGAAGATGGGCACTAGAGCAAAGGTGCAGCCCTCCCAACCCAGGCCCCTGGCTTCCCAGTCTCCAATAGTCCCCACTTCTTCCCAGGCCATTCGTCCTTCTCTCTCCCCCAACATAGAGACAGCATTCCCTCCAGCATTCTCCACCAAGCCCTTCAAACCTTGTCAGCCTGTCTGATCTGCTGGACTTCCCAGCTCCTACCCATCACGGAGTACAAACTGATCCAGCCGTCGAAGGAGGCAGCAGAGAACACTGGAGGGTCCCGAGGGCACCACTGCACATCAAAGCACCAGCTACTCTGTGTGGGTAGCTTATATACTACCTGTGAAGAAACCCAACCATTAGGGAAACCTTGACTTAGGTAAAACAATGCAGAACACACAGCTCATCTCCTCTCCCAGCATGCCCACAGAAAGGCCGGCCTACCTCACCACTCCCCAGGTTCCAGCACAAGATCTGGTTGTCCTTGGCACTACTGAGCAGCAGCTCAGGGTCAGCCTGGCTCCACGACACTGACAAGATCCCCCTAAAAAGGAAGGGAAAGAGGAACTAACATTTGTTGAATGCCCACTAGGAGTAGAGTGTCATACATATCTTGGATATATCTCATCCCTATAAAATGAGTGGCCTGATTTCATTTTACAAATGAGGAAAAGGAGGCTTTGAAAAATTAAGGAACCTTCAGCAGCCATACAGCCAGGACACGTCAAACCCCAGAGCCTGGGCACTATGCACTGTATCATTCTGCCTCTCACAGTTCCCTGCAGGATGGCCCGCTTCTCTTCCCTGACTGTAGAGTAGCGACTGTGAATCAGCATGAGTCACTCAAGCACCCATCCCTATGTGTGCTTTTTAGCCCATGTGAGGAGTGAGGATCTAACTCTTAAAAGTCCCCAAGAAGGCATAAAAGCAACATAGACCTTTAGTAAGAACGAACAGTGTGGGGTTGTTTTCTCTGCTAGGGGCCTAAGAGTTACAGCTTCAGGGGCAGGCCTGTTCGGAGGATAAACAGGAGCCAAGGTTTTCTTACTGAAAAGTCTTACTGAAAAGGGGTGACTGGGTGGCTTAGTCAGTTAAGCATCTGACTCTCGGTTTTGGCTCAGGTCATAATCTTGTGGTTTGTGAGATCAAGCCCCATGTCAGGCTCTGTGCTGACAGTGTGGAGCTTTCTTGGGATTCTCTGTCTCCCTCTCTCTCTCCCCTTCTCTCTCTCAAAATAAAGAAACTAAAAAAAAAAAAAAAAAAAAAAAAGGAGACGTCTTGGAGGAGATAACCTCACCCACCACCTAAAGAGATTAACATTATCCTGGACTCTCCCAGGAGGACTAAACATTGGCTCCAAATATTTGTCATGACCCCATCCACACTCCAATTTCTGGAAGTTAAATCAAATCTCAGGTTCTTCTCCATAACCTTACCATCTCAAGAAACTCCTCTTTGTTGGGGCTAGAGCTAGGATTGGGAAACTGTTCACTGGGAATGGCTTTGAAGGCAGGGAGGATGTTTGGTAACTAAAGTGAGGCATTCACTGCCTCCTACCCAGGTCAGTTATGCCATACCGTCTGCCAAAAAAGTAGACAGAGTTTGAGATATTACCTGCTGTGGCTCTCCAGCACCTTCAGGGGAGAGGAGGCAAAGCGCAAATCCCACAGCTGAATCACTGGAAGACGATCATCTTCTGAGCAGAGCACCAATTGGGTGGCTATCTCTGGGTGCCAGGCCAGGCCTGAGCTGTGCATCTGTGAACAAAGCAGACCCCAAAGGGTGATGTAACCTGACTCTTCTGATTATGAACCTTTTCTGCCCAGTTGGAATAGGGCAGGTTTTGTGTCTCTTCTGTGTGATGACCATGAGTAAGTAATGAATATTAGAAGCCTCCAGATCAGCTCTGTTTAGCTTCCCTAAGCATTCACTCTCAACAGGAAATCTGATAAGAGGCTAAGTCTGCAAGTGTAGCAGCTGAAAGCAGAACCCTGGCCTGGGGAAGAACAGCTCCAAAGCCCAGGCATGAGGGAGAAGCCAGAGCCCAACCCTGCATTCTGCCTCCAGAACTCACCCTGTTGCTATGATCGCTGACTCTGATGATAGGTTCATTCTTTCTGAGATCCCACACAACTGCCTTGCCGCTGGGGTGAGCAGAAGCCAGAATGTGTTGAACCTGCCGGTTCCAAGCGAGTGCTTTGATGTCTTCTGGAGGCTGCTGTGGCAGGATGGGGGGAGGGGTGGAGAACAACTTGTCATCCCCTGGACCAAGAGACATTTGCTGTTCCACTGCTCCCAACCACCCACAGAAAGCCCAAGAGCAGACATGAGCTTCCCAAACCCAGATAGTATCAGGGAGCCGGGGGTTAAATTTTCTAGAGAGGATCCTTTGGGGGTACTGGTGTAGAAATTGAGAGAAGGGCAGGCACACTTGGATTTTACTCCTATCCCAAGTTGCTCCTGAGAGAATAAAGTCAAGATTTAAAACAGGCCTCTTATCTATGACAGAGAGAGAGGGAGAGGAGGAGGAAGAAAGGGAAACACAGACACATAAGACCCTCAGAGAAAATGAGGCAGAAAGAACAGCCATTGCTATTTTTAGGGCACAGGGTACTATCAAATTTATACTTAACTTACCTCACAATACTGTAAGCATAAGACAGAGAAGAGCCAGGAAGCAAAAAGACAGACCCAGTTATAGACTGACAGGTAGGTACACTCAGAGACAGATATGCACAGGACCCCAACTGCATGGAGAACTAGATACAGAGGCAAAGCTGACCCACCTCACAAAAAGGACAAGAGTATATCTGGGTGTCCTACTCTTAGCCCTACTTCCTGAGCTTAGGGTCCTACTCTACCCTGCCTGAGCTCTACTATGATAAATCGTACTCACACTTCTTTTCTCAATGCCTCCCACTGCCCTTCTTCATCTTCCTTCCAGAAACCCTAGGACAGTTAATGACCACAAACCACCCCACCACGCGCACACCCTCCCCTCCATTGCTGCTAATGGCTGGCTGGTAAAATGTGTTCGTTTGCGGAGCTTTATTGCCCTCCAGTGGTAAAGTCCAAAACCTCCTGTGCTCTGGCTGCCTCCAGGATTCAAGACTCTCCCTGGGAAAATCAGCTGCCCTAGGAGCCTCCTTACCTGTGACTTGGATCCTGGGGTCATTGGCACATTTAGGTTATTCAAATCCCAAATGAAGATTTCAGAATCACTGGCCCCTGTGGCCAGGAGGTGGCCCTGTATGAAGAACAGGTCTTTGGAGAAACACCACCCCAGGAAGAAGTGAGAGCAGGAAAGGGGGAAAGAGACCCACATGTGGGGTTTCCAAAGCCTCTCCCCTAACAGTCTGGGAAGGGCTCAGAGTTACAGACTGGAGGCCACAAGTGAATGTTTCCATACAGAATTGTTACTCCATGGCTTGGCCATGTCTGACCAACTGAAATGCAGTACCTGGAAAGGATTAAAGTCAAGGGCTCTGACAGCCCCCGTGTGCTTCTGCCTCTGGGCAATCACAGGCTCCTTCTCCGAAGACAGGATGTGGGTCACATTGTATAGAGTAAGCATGCCATTGTTCCCTCCGCCTGCAATAACCCCGGAGGCTTCCAGAAGCCCATTGCCAAAGCTCCCCCAGATCAGCTTGTAAAACCTACAAAGAGGAGAAACTGGCATTAGCACCAACTCAGAACCATGTTAATAGGCAGAGAGCAGGCATCTCTGTCAGCCTCTGCCATTATGCAGGCATCCCCACCCCAAGACAGGCCTGCCTTTCTCCCTCACTTACCAGACACACAACAGAGGTGTCCTCACTTTGGTCCTGCCCTTTCTCTGAAAAATATTCCATCTTTGTTACACTAGAAGTGAGGAGGCCAGGCTTTTTTTTCCCCCTAAATTAACATTATTAGGGTTATATAGGGCCAGTGATACATATTTCAAATAAATTACTTCACTTAATCCTCACAACTCAAATAACAGTAACAACTAACACTTATTAAACAGTTCCTACGTATGAAGCATTGTTTTAAGTGCTTCACATGTATTCACTGATTTAATATTCAATAACTCTATAAGGTATTATTACTAACTCCATTTTCAATTGAGGAAACTGAGACACAGAAAATATATGAATTTCTGTATATACAGTTAGTAGTTTTATCCCTATTTGACACCTAGGAAGTGGTGGAATCAAGGTATAAAGTCTGGCCCATTTATTTTAGAGTCTGATCCCTTAACCATCATAAAAGACTGTATTCTGTTTACAGGAAGATCCAAACTCTTCTGTACCTGACTAGAAGCAGGTTCCCTACACCAACAACTGTTGTCCTCTCTTCCCTCTCAAGCTGTAAGTGAGAAGGGACCCAAGGATCATTCCACCTTGTGTCTCTCCCATGTGACTAGCCCACTGGATCTGCTCTATGGCTGTAGCCGGCCAGCCCTAGAAACACAGAAGCAAAAAGAATAAACACATCTCTTGGGAAACACTTCTGGCTTTCTGGCCTGCATTTACACAAAAGGAAAAGATGGATCCTGGGCCCCTGCAAAGTTAGGTCCTCTACAAAGCCCCTAGGGAAGCCATGTAAAATCCCCAAAGCCTTAAAGGTAGTCTTGTCCTCCATTTCACAGCTGCTAGCCAAGGGTATTTCCACAGCCCTTCGGGGAAGCCAGATTTCACATTGAATGATGTCATAAGATCCCTAACTGGAATGAAATGTTCCCACACCCTGGGAAACATCAGCCAAGAAACTGAGTGGGGTGACCAGGCAGGAACCTGTTTGACCAGTCATTAGGCAGCACCAACCTGTTAGAAGTGAAGAGTTGAACACCATTTGAGACCAGGTCAGAGCAGAGCTGACACAAACAGTGGCTCTAAAGGTACTGTCCAAAAGGCCATGTGTTCTAACATTGCACTGATCTCAATAGGGCAGAAGAACGTGTGCCACATTGGTTCAAGAGGCTGCCATGTCACCCTGGGGCTAGAGGTCAGTGTGGGCTGAGGGCAAGTCAACAAAATAACTAAAGAAACCCATAATAAGTCTCACAGGAACCAGAGGAGAATATGGCCAGTGAAAAACTCACATGGGGGTGGTAGATGTCACAGGAACGTCAGTATGATCACAGCACCTGGCATACAGACCAAAGACAAAGGCACCTGAGACCTCAAGGGGGAGTCACCAAAGAGTTAGAGAACAAGCCTAGTTAGAGTGACCAAAATGCAGAACACAGAGTGTGACAAAATGATTTTCTTTCTGTAAGCATGTAGAAAGTACAGTCCTATGGTTAACCATTTCACCAGTGAGAGTGAGCCTAGAGCCCAAATAGGACATGAAAGAGAACATCTAGGAGAGTGAGAACGGCTAGGACAAGTTAAGCAAGGACCAGGACATGATCATTCAACGGACTCAAGGAATGTCAATCATCTCTGCTCTTCAAATGGTCAGGGAACAGTGTGTGTGTGTGTGTGTGTGTGTGTGTGTGTGTACGCACACATGTGCACGCAGAAAAAGAGTGCACGGAATGCAGGCAAATGCAACAAAATATTAACTACTGATAAATCTAGGTAAAAGTATACAATTGTTCATTGTACTATTCTACAACTTTCTATGTTTGAATAGTTTAAAAGTTAAAAAACAAGATGGCCTTTGGCTTGAAAATAGGATTTCCAGAGATTAGAAGAGATTTAAAGAGATGGTATAGGAAGAGTTTGCATGGAATGATGGGAACTTTCAAAACATGAGAATACAGGTGCAATTCTCTGCTGAAGAGGTTCCCACGGAGATGGTGATAAGGGGCAGTATACAGCATCAAAGAAGTACAGATTCTTGGGGCACCTGGGTGGCTCAGGGGGTTGACTGTCCGACTCTCGATTTTGGCTCAGGTCATGATCTGAAGGTCATGGGATCGAGCCCTGCATCGGGCTCCACACTGAACAGGAAGCATGCTTAAGACTGTCTCCCCCTCTGCCCCTCTCCCTCACTTGCACTCTCTCTTTCTCTCTAAAATAAAAAAAGAAAAAGAAAAAAACAGATTCTTTACTTTCCTACTTAGACCTTGCAAAGCAGAATTTCCAGAGACAGGCCCTCAGAATCTACATTTTTAAAAAATTTTTTTAACATTTACTTATTATTGAGAGACAGAGAGAGACAGAGCATGAGCATAGGAGGGGCAGAGAGAGGGGAGACACAGAATCTGAAGCAGGCTCCAGGCTCTGAGCTGTCTGCACAGAGCCCAACACGGGGCTCAAACTCACAAACCGCAAGATCATGACCTGAACCGAAGTCAGACGCTTAACCTACTGAGCCACCCAGGCGCCCCCAGAATCTACATTTTTAACAAGAGCCCCCAGGTGATTGTAACAAGCAAACAGGGTTGAGAACCCCTGTGTTGGATACATCAGATTGATACCAGCCTAGACCAGTAGGGGAAGACACTGAAATTCATGAAGACAGAACCAGCCCCACGACCAGCTCATGGCTATGCTCCTGGCGGAGAGAAAAAGACAAGGTTAAAGAGAATAAATTGAGGCCTGAGAGATCAAAAGGCCATCCTAGCTAAGCTCAGCTGAGGCCAAGCTTTAGCTAATTTATAACTAGGAACATGTGTTGTGTAAATTCTTTCTTCCATAATTTATGTACTTCTTTGTTTGGGATTTTGCTTTTATTTGCTTAGTAAGGTTCCTTTTTAAAAATAACCACCTCAGAGGGGGTCTGGGTGACTCAGTTAGGCAACTGACTCCTGATTTTGGCTCAGGTCATGATCTCACAGTTTGTGAGTTTAAGCCCCACATTGGGCTCTGCCCTGACAGTGCAGAGGCTGCCTGGGATTCTCTCTCTGCCCCTCCTCTGATCGCTTGCTATCAAAATAAATAAAATAAACATTAAAAAAATTCCAACCTCATGTTACTGAACTAAAGTGAAAACAAGCCAAACTAGCTGAGGGAATCCAAGTTTCCTTAAAAGTCAGAGCAGTGAAGGGACACCTAGGTGGCTCAGTTAGTTAAGTGTCTGACTTCGGCTCCAGTTATGATCTCACAGTCGGTGAGTTTGAGCCCCACATCGGGCTCTGTGCTGACAGCTCAGAGCCTGGAGCCTCCTTTGGATTCTGTGTCTCCCTCTCTCTCTGCCCCTCCTCTGCTCATGCTCTGTCTTTCTCAACACACACATACACACACACACACACACACACACACACACATTAAAAAAAAAAGAGCAGTGAGGGCAGGGCTCAAGTTGGAGAATGAAGACAGTGAAGTGAAGCAGTGGCTGTCTGAGAGAACTTCTTTTCTGAAGCCTAATATGCACCAGCTAATACGTGCCCATGTATCCCAAATTTACAGCAGAGAAAAACAGGGCCAGAGAAGTTAAACAATGTGCCCAAGAGGATATTAGATGGCAGCGTTGGGATCTGAACCCAGGCCTATCCAACAACAAAGCCCACGTTCTCTCCACTCTGTGATCTTGATGTAATCTCTAAGGAAGGCAAACCTTGGAAATGGGAAAACTAAGAAAAGCTGGGGCGCCTGGGTGGCGCAGTCGGTTAAGCGTCCGACTTCAGCCAGGTCACGATCTCGCGGTCCGGGAGTTCGAGCCCCGCGTTGGGCTCTGGGCTGATGGCTCGGAGCCTGGAGCCTGTTTCCGACTCTGTGTCTCCCTCTCTCTCTGCCCCTCCCCCGTTCATGCTCTGTCTCTCTCTGTCCCAGAAATAAATAAAAAACGTTGAAAAAAAATTTTTTTTTAAAAAAAACTAAGAAAAGTACACAAAGTGATCTTTTTCTGCTTGGTGTTGTTCCTTACACAGGCACCCAAAGAGAGGCCATAGGGTTCCCCAAGTAGCCAGAACTACTATAAAGGTGCTGGAAGATAGATCACCTACTGTCTTCACGTTACTAGAGAATAGGTCATACAGAGGTACAGAGGCCACAAAAAGATCTAGACCCTCAGTGCAGACAGAGGGTGGAGTATTGCACATCACACACTGGTCTCTGACCTCATTCAGCCACAGCAGCTAAGTCCTCGTTTCATTAAGACAATTCATAAATAACGTATTATTCTCCCAAAAACCTTTATTCTTGAGTGAGATTCATCTAACAAACCAAACATCACTTGCTTCAATGCATGTGCTAATCCATATTGATTCTGATGCATCCACTGGCTTTAATCCATTCCCTCTCTTCAGTCTATTTACAGCTTGAGGTGGTCCCTTATCCACCCCCACACCAGTGTTTCAGAGGACTTCTCTTTCTGTCAGATATTTCTAAATACATAATATTTTCTGATGCCTCATGAATTGATATAAGGGGATCTTCAGGATTCAAATGTGGTTGAGGCATGCGTCTGGTGAAAAGGGCAGGCAAAGGATGGGGGAAGATTTTGAAAAGTATGTGTTAGGTAATAATGGTGAGACCCAAGGAAGCTTTCTTTAAAAAAAAAAAAAAAAAAAAAAAAAAAAAGGAAAGGAAAAAGAAAAGAGATTATGATACAAAAAAGGAAGAGAAGGAAACACTGAACATAATACCTGAATTTAGAGCTCAGTAGGTTCTTAGTCTTCTTGTACAACCTCTTCTTTATATGTAAGTGAGGAAACCTACGACCTCCATTTGCACAAAGTCACCTATCTCTAGCCAAGGATGCAACCCAATACAACTGTGCTTTCCACTAAACCACGCAAAAGATGGCACAGAAAAGAAAGAGGAAAGTATAAAGCAAAGAACAGGCAGCCCTCTCTCTACCTCGATCATCTTGGTCAATAGTTTGAGATGTGGATTTCTGAGTAAGTGACTGAACCCAGGCTGGAACAGAAAGAAGTGGGTGCCTTAGGCCCTCGGGTGTCTAAGATGATTTCTTCAACAACACCCTATAGATCTATGTCAAAGATAGTTCCTTAGGTCTTTGGAAATGCAACTCAATCTTTGCACACAATTATAGAGGTAGAAAAGAAAATAGAGATGACACACTATCAATAGTGTTAGCTGCACTATTTATTTTGGGTATAGCTCCCAATCTCTGCAGGATCAAACAGGGTATGAAGTGAAGTTTACAATTCCTGATTTGAGTACCAACATTTCAAAAAGGGTCCCTTCAGCCTAGTTGGCTGCAAAACAAACCGATCGTCACCTTTGAAAAGCTCTCAGGGCACTAACATTAACTGAAGAATAACTTTAACTAACTGAAATGGTGGATATGAGTGCTCAGTTTGGTAATCCAGACATTTCTAGCATCGCTCATTCATTTAACAGATAATCCTTAAGCATCAAATGCCAGGTGATGTTTTAGGAGTTAGAGATACAGCAGTGAATGAAACAGACAAAAATCTCTGCCCACAGGGATCTTAGGATTCAATTTCAAGGTTTCTTAAGCAACTATATTGTTTCTTTCTTAGGAACTATTAGCCCTAAGGAGCCACTACTGTGCTAAAGCTGTTGCTTGGCTGGCTGAGGATAGGAGCTCTTACCCATTGCCCCTCTTCTTAAGTCCAGGAGCATAAATGTTATTGAATTAGCTCCCCTCTTTCAGGAGCCCTTTCTGAAATGCTTGCTTAGAGGCTAAGAATATCTCATCATTATTGGTAAACCCTCTAGTGGCTGCTCTTCAAAGGGAAAGATACTGGAAATACAAAGATATAAAAAAACTGTAAAATAAAGGATACTGTCAGAAAGTGATATAGGGGCTCAAGAAAGGGAGAACGATAACTAACCTTTCATTATTGGGCTAACCCATGTAAAGAAAAAAGAGGGTACTTCTATCTAAATATCTTAATTTATCTCTCAGATGGACCAAAACATTCATAAGAGAATGCAAAGTTGCATTTTGACCAGTAATCTCTAAAGAGGGATGGACAAGATAATTCTCTGTAGGAAAAAGACTTATATTTTTAATCTATAAAATTATGGAAATGGCACTTTTTAATAGTAGAGTAATGCATGTATATTATTTATATTGCCTCTATAACTTGAGTATAGTGAATATTCACATTTTCCCCAGTGGTATGAAAATTTGGAGACCACTGCTTCAGACTGTAAGCCACATCTTTAAAAAACCTATAAAAGAGAAGTTGAATAATCGAAAGAAGGTAGATTTTGGAATCAGACCTATGTGTAAATCCTAGCTTCCCAGAGTTTCGGTTCCCTCCTATGCAAAATGGGAATAATGGTATTTTATTGCTCAGGCTCATTTTGAGGAATGAATAAGATATACAGAGTCCCTCGCATAGTGCCTGACCTGTATACATGTGCTCTGTGAATGCCTGTACTCAGGCCTGTAAGCCTGCCAGAGCCATGAAATCCAAGAGTACCCAATCAGTGCCTAACCACAATGAGGAGAGGCTCATTCATTCTCTTCCCATTGGCAGAAAAGGAGATATTGTGTAAGGTTATCTTCACAAGAGCCAAGGGAGGAAGAAGCCAACATCTCTGGGCTCAGAGAGAGATCAGGCACGTATGGGTCCAGGCTTGGGTGAGGAGTCTCTAACACACGACTCTGCCTGATGCCGCTGCTGACCAAAAAAGTGAGAGTGGGTATTTTTAAAATCCTTTGGTAAAATAAACCCAGAGTTAACTTCTCCCCAACTTGGTGAAGGTCCTTCACCTAATAGATATCCTTATGAGCCTTGAGAAGCACACCTTGCTCCCAGAATTCTCAGTCTACATCAGGAGCTGCCCTGCACACACATCAACAATTCAGACATGGTACCTGCTTGAGGCAGAAAGGACTCCCTTGCATTTCAACTCCAAGGAGGGGTCCCTGAAATCAACCTCAAAGATTTCCAAGGTGCCATTTGTGCTAAAGGAGGCATCTAACTGCTGGGCAGATGTTCCTAGGCACAAGAAAAGTTAGGAAGAGGCAGCATATAAGCAAAAATACATGCATGGATTTGGGGTATAAATGGTTAGGGAGAGGCAGAGGAACAGGAGAGGACTGGGTATATCCTTTTTCAAGTGGTAACTCCAAAGAAAGCAAGAAAACAGGAGGTGCTCAAGCTTGAACCATAATTCAAGGCTGCCCCCAGGTACCCCAAACACCTAATGTCCCCTTGCTTATCCTGCAAGCGAACCCCACCTTTTCATGACTCTAAATCTTTCTCTGAAGCTCAATAAAGAATTCTGAATATTAAGTTTCCCTTTGACCTATGTACTTCCAGTGGATCCTAGTCCACAGTATCATCATACCTGTGGCGAGATACACAGGGCACTGGCTGGCTGGGCTCCACACTTGGACAGCAGGCCGTTCAAGCTCCTTTAGCTTCATGGTCCGTCCTGTAGGTGGCAGAAAACTGACATAACCCTCAGCTTACTAAAAATAGAAATCAGCAAGCTTAAGGGCCAGATCTAGGAAGCACCTGTGGACACGAGTTCTTGTTTCTCTCTCCCCACCCTGGAATGGGGGCATTTCAGGGCAATACAGGGTGACACATGCATGACCATCTGTAGATCTGCAAGGACAGTTCACTTACCC
The DNA here is from genome assembly GCF_018350155.1 of Leopardus geoffroyi. Lineage (NCBI taxonomy): Eukaryota > Metazoa > Chordata > Mammalia > Carnivora > Felidae > Leopardus > Leopardus geoffroyi. The sequence goes on from NC_059334.1 coordinate 59,636,516, forward strand.
AATTACTAAAATCTAATGCTTTAACCCCAAAAAGATATTTAAACACACTGGTTGCCACAGGCCCAATGGTGATGATAACCATCAAATTGGATAACCTCTCAGTGACCTCATCCATTCCCTTGGCTTTTCATCCGTACGCTGATGACCCCTAAATTCATACCACCAACACAAATTTCTCAACTCTGAGCGCCAAGTTCTTATATGTAACTGCTCATCAAACATTTCTATTTGGATATAGCAAAGATACCTAAGTCAGTCTGTCTAAAGCGGAATTCTCCATTCTACCACCTCCTTCCCCTAAATCTGTTCCTTCTCCATTTTTCTTCATCTCAGTATATGGTATCACTATCCCCCCAACTGCTCAACCTGGGAACCTGAAAGTCACCCTCAATTCCTTCTTGTCCCTTATTCCCTTCTAATTCATCATTAAGGCTTCCTGATTTCACCCCAAAAATGTCTCTTAACCTGTTTACTTTTCTCTAGCTCCACCACCACCATTCTATCTGAAGACACCGTCATCTCTCACCTGCATTACTGCGACAATCTTCCAAATGTTTCTCTTTATTCTACCATCACCCAATTAACTCTTTACATAGCAGCAGAAGTGAACTTTTAAAATAAAAAAAATATAGAATTTTGGCATTCCATGCTTCAAATCTTCCAATGACTTCTATTGCACTCAAAACAAAATTGCACTCAAACCCTTTATGATCCTGCTTAACGGCTCATCCTTCCACTTCAACTTCGTCTCTTGCTACTTTCCCCCTTTATTCATTACGCTGCAGCCACATTTTTTTTTCCTTTCTTTCATTTCCTGGCTTTTTATTACCTCAGAGCTTTTTTAAACTCTGTTTCCGATACTTTAAATGTTCTCCCTTTCATTCTCTGCATGACTGGCTCCTTTTCACATCTTTCTGGGCTAAGTGTCTCACCCCCTCAGGGAGGTGAGCCACCCAACCAAAATCAGTCTCAATTTTTTTTCTCCTTGGTAACTTATTGTTATGTGTTTATTTACATTTACATTGTTGGTCTCAACCACCAATAAGTAAACTCCAGGAGAGCTTGTACTGTGTCTGCTTTGTTCACCATGTTATAACTAACTAGTGCCAGAACAATGTCTGGCATAGAGTAAAGTGCTTGATAATATGTTTAATGAACGTAGACATCCATGTTAATTCTGTGGTTTCCAATACAATTCTAACACATATTCAAAGTGCCATCCCAACAGGCTAGCAAAGTGGCAGAAAAGTTTTTGGTTTTGTTTTGTATTGTTTTTAATGTAACACTGAACTTGAGGGAAGAAACTTGGGACCCATTGTAAACTGCTTAAGGAAATCACCGTCAGGTTAGTCGCAACCTACAAAAATAGTAGGTAGTATTCCTCAATCTCTAATGTACTTTCCAGCCTGAAGAGAGTTTAAAGCTGCCAATTCAGCCAAGATTCTCAGCCAAGACCCTCTTTAGAGGGGGCCTCTAAACGCTTGAGGCAACACCAGGTAACTTCGGACTCGCTGCACATCATATTATACAGTCACCACTGCCACCTGCTGGTCAAAGCCGTTTTCCCGTTTGTGGGGAAAGCCCTTGACAGAAGTAGAAACTGCGTTTAGTCCTGCGCATTTGACGGGCAAATCTCACTTCTCATAACGGTTCTGTGCAACAGGTACTATTATTATATACATTTCACCGGGAAGAAAACTGGCTGGGGCCGAGATATGAACCCCACTGAGCCTCCATAGCTCAGTGCTTTTAACCATGATATTAGTTCAAACTCAACTCCAGATGAGGTGTTAAATCCCCGACGGCCTAGAAACTGGGAGATGGGCTGTTTGTTAATCTACATTCAACCAAGAGCCGAACAGACTCCCGCGGTGATGGAGGGCGCCAGCGACCCTCCGCAGCCGAGGCCCTGCGGGGGCGGTGAGCTCAGCTTCCCGCCAGGCTAGGCTAAGCCGGGGTCCGGGGAGCACGGGAGAAGGTGCGAGGGCAGCGCTGAAGGGAGACAGACCCTCGTGGGGCCGCAGCACCCCGGCGGGGCCGGGAGAGCGGAGCCGGGTCCAATCCGAGGGCGAGCGCGGTGGCGCGCGAGAGACGCGGGCCGGGGTCTCCGCGGGGGACGAGGTCCCTCCGGCGCTCTCCCTACGGTGGAGCGGCGCCCCGGGCCCCAGAGAGGCGGGGAAAACCCACCTGCGCGGAGAGCGCGGGTCACGGCAGCGCGGCGCAGCCACGGCAGGTGTCCTCCGAGGGCCTGTGGGCTCAGCTGGGCGCTGCGGACGGCGGCTGCCGAGGGCCAAAAGTAGTCCTGGAGGCCGAGCACTGCCGCCCGCACGCGCCGCGAAGCGCCGGCGGAGCAGCGGAGAGGATGGAATAGGATTCTGGCTCTGCCGGCTCCCTCACCTGCGCCGTGATTGCGCGGTTCTGCCGCAGAGGGTCAGATCCTGCGACCGCTAAGTTCTGGCCTATTCAGTTAGAGCCAGGCTCGGGGAACAGCCCCTGAAAAGGGAAGATACTAATTCATGATTTGTTATGATGGTGGAGACCTGGTACTAACTAGTTCCAGAAGCTCTCAGTGGAATCCTAATTGAAAAGGTAAATAGCAATCGAGGCCATAAACAGCGGTGACGCACTACAGCCCACCAACAACTGATGCCGAAAAGCTGTTGGCTGAACGAATTAAGGGCTATAGGCATGCAGAGGCCTAGGTACTGTAGACCAGGGGCTTCCTGGAGTATCTCAGGGACGCAAGACGGGTGTCATACCTTGCAGCGGCAAGATAGGTGGTGTCTCAGAAAGGAGGAAGGGCCCAACTGGCTAGTAGGCACCCTGGCATTTCCCACACCATGAATGAAAGAGGCGGGAAATAGATTAGGAATACCAATTCAACTTTGCAGGTAATTGGGGGTTAGTTAAAATTATGGGTAGGGATGCAATAAGATGAATATTGTTTTGTTGTTTTTTTTTTTTTTTTAATGTTTATTATGTGAGAAAGAGACAGCAAGCAGGGGAGGGGCAGAGACAGAGGGAGACACAGAATCCGAAGCAGGCTCCAGGCTCTGAGCTGCCAGCCCAGAGTGGACACGGGGCTCAAATCCATGGACCGCGACATCATGACCTGAGCTGAAGTCCCCGCCTAACGGACTGAGCCACCGAGGTGCCCCTGAAAATTGTATTTTAAGACAAGCAATATGGATCCCTTTAGAGAGAGACCAGAGTTGAAGGCAGGGACTCAAATTAGAAGACTAATAGAACAGTCCAGGTACCAGGTGATGAAAGCCTGGATTAATATAGTAGCAATGATTGTAAAGGAAAACTGGACAGGCTCTTGTGAGTGATGAAGTTAAAGAGCTGAAGAGGGAGGTGAAAAAATCAGATGGATTTTTTATGTTGACTGAGGGAATTATGGCATTTCCAAATAAAAATATCCTACCAGCAGTTGAAGATCTTAGACCTAAGTTATTTGGTTCAAAACTTTGGCTTAATGCAGAAACTCCACTGTATTTTTGCCTCCAAAGATGGTGAGTCAGTTCCATTATTTTACAATGGAGCCTCAAGTCACTGTGATACGAGTCTAGATTTCCTTTTTGTGGGGATTAGAGGCTTTTGAAGTCCAGATGTTAAGACAATTTAGGGTATTGTCTGTGCCTGCCCACTCTTTGTGCGTACTAAGTATTTCTTGAACATGTTAGGCACCTCAACAGTGGATGAAACCCGAGGGCAAGTAAACAGGGCAGAAAACTGAACCTTAGACAACACCTCGAACTAAGGAAATGAGGCAAAAGCGTCACTGATGGGGGCACTCCGAAAAATTTTAACCAAAAGCAGGTCACAGCTGCAAGCAGGTCAGAATTAAAAAAAAAAAAAAAAAAGGTGCACTCTTTTCTCTCAACTTAGCTGTTAATTCTTTTCACTTTGTTTTGTAACTCCCAGTCTTAGCTTCTAAACTTGAAGGCAACTATTTTTGTCCTGTTCAATTTTATAGCCCCAGGGCCTATCAATGTCTGATATATATATTAGACACACAGATGTTTGTTACATATATTACCAAAGGCAACAGAGGACAGAGAATGAAGACAGATAAAAAGCCAGTGGAAACCCTCAAGTAGTGGCATTTTATTATAAGTACCCATCCTCTGGTCTCATAAAAGTCTCTTTAGGGGTGCCTGGGTGGCTCCGTCAGTTAAGCATCCAACTTCGGCTCAGGTCATGATCTTGAGGTTCGGGAGTTCAAACCCCGTGTTGGGCTCTGCACAGACAGCTCAGAGCCTGGTACCTGCTTCGAATGTAGTCTCCCTCTCTCTGCTCCTCCCCTGCTTCTGCTCTCTCTCAAAAATAAACATTAAAAAAAAATTATTAAAAACAAATCCCTCTTTCACTTCCTGGACAACCACTAAAGGTCTGGTAACTTGGATGGACTTGCTTTCATAGGTCATATTGAAAGTGTGCTTTTTTTTTTTTTTTTTCCTATGGGACAGGTTTTCAGGCAGTGTAATTTTAAGAAAACGTCTCCAAAGGGACAAAAAGAAAATGAGTTGTTTCACATAACAGATGCATCGAGATAGACCCTCAAAAACCATCGCAAAAGCCATGCATAGGTTCAGAATAACTCACTAATAACCCTCTAATTCATAAATGTAGGATTCACAAGTTGCTTTGGAACAAGGAATACTTTGTGTGTACTCTTACAACAGAAATGACATTAGAGACAGTCACAGCCTCAGGTGAGTTCAAAAACGCCTATTTATCCTATAACACACTTGAAACATGTTAAAGTGTACTTTTTAGGGGCGCCTGGGTGGCTCAGTCTTGGTTTTGACTCAGGTCATGATCTCATGGCTTCGTGGGTTTGAGCCCCACATCGGGCTCTGTGCTAGCAGCACAGAGCCTGCTTGGGATTCTCTCTCTCCCTCTCTAGCTGCCCTTCCCCCACTCATGCTGTCTCTGTCTCTCTCAAAATAAATAAATAGGCTTAAAAAAAATTTTTTTTAAGTGCACTTTTTCCAAAAAAAAAAAAACCAAAACCAAAAACAAAACAAAAACCCTAACCGTTATAAAAAGGTTTCTTATGGAAAATATATCTTGTTCCAACTTGGGAAGTCAGGAACATATCTCCCTTTTTCTTCAACCCTGTAAATGGGCAAAGAAGCTACCCTTACCACCTACTGCACAACTGAAACCCTCAAATACCTTCACAGCCCAAGCAAAATTAACAAAGTACTATTTTCTTGTGCTCAACTCCCCCTACCCTCCCATCTTTCTAATCTCAGAGTGGGTAGGGGGTGGGAACAGATAGCAGGCAGAAAAAAAAGGAAAGGAAAAGGATGAGGTCCTCACGGCAGTGGCTATTCCTGGGGAAATGAGGCACAGATACCACAGCACTTCGTTTTATTAGGGATTTCATTAAGGTTAAGTCTCTAGAAATGAGGAAGTCAGGGGACACAAAGCCGATGAAGCCGTCTCAGATCTCATAATGAACCACCGGCTCAGGCTCTTTGGTGGGATCGCCGCCTCTTTCCAGGTACAGATTGTTATAAGGATACTGCTTTGGCCCCTGAGGAAAAAACACAGGTCAGCAAGATAGCATACATCCAGCCAATACCTGGCTACACCCCACTCTGAGTTAACAATCACACATGGTAAATGGGTATGAGGTGGCCTCTGGTCGGACCCAGCTGGGCTAGAACAGCAGGAACACTGCTCCTCTTCCCTACTCAGCCCAAGGCAGACAGAAAGCCTAGATTGTAAAAGAGGTGGTGCCTACACTGTGTGTGTGTGTGTGTGTGTGTGTGTGTGTGTGTGTGTGTGTGTGTGTGAGAGAGAGAGAGAGAGAGAGAGAGAGAGAGAGAGAGAGAGAGTGTCGGGGGAGAGAGGGAGAGAGAGGGAGAGAGAGGAAAGGAAGGAGGGAGGAAGGGAGAGCACTTTCTAAATGAGACGATGCATCCATCCATCCCACTCTCTCCTGGGGTCGAGACAGACTCAATCTCCTTTAAGTCACTCAGCCTCTAATGGTTCCACCACTAAAGTGGCCTAGCAAATGAGGCGTGCAGGAGCAGCGGTGGGGGAAAGCACAGAGGAGACACGGCTGGGACGTGCTTTAGGGGCTGCTGGCTTTACCAACAAACAGCTGTCAGGGAACACAGCTCAAGGGGAGGAGAAAAGGGTGATGTGCTTACAGAACTGAAAAATGGAAGAGCCACACTGTGTTTCTTGCTCTCCTGAAGAGAAGTTAGTGCTCACACCAGCCCTACGTGCACTCTCCAGCCTGGAGCCCCTGGGGCTTGGTAGGAAGGCTCGTGTCAGTGCACACAGACACGCCAGCTACCATCAGGACATCGATGATCTCTGCAGAGGTAGCACCGAGCAGCCAACTGCAAACACGACAGTCTTCCTGCTTTCAGTTCCTTCCCGGACAATCTACCCTGTAGACTACTCCCAGATCAATCATCCTAAACTCCTAGCCTTCATTAGATTATGTCATTTTTCTGTTCAAAAACCCAACACAGTTCGGTACTGACTAGAGGAAGTCCAGGTCATCACTGGGTCCCCAACCCCTAGCCCAATCTGTACGTGGAACATAGTAGGGTCTTCATAAGTATTTGTTGAATTAATGTCTTACTATGCCACGAAGCCCGAAGCCCAAATCCCTAGCCATGCAATAAAAGCATCCCAACCTAACTGATCAGCTCGCCTCACGATATTTTTTTAACATGGCAACTTCCATACCTAATTTCTGAAATCATCAGAATAACCTGGGAACTTGTTAAATATTGATTTTAGAACCCCACCATGGAGCTACTGAATTAGGCTCTCCAGGAATCTGAATTTTTAGCAGCTCTCTAGGTAACCAATACAGCTGGTTATTCTAGGAATATTTTATATGCCTATTCCATTCCAGCTAACTCACTCTCCTCTTCATTCTATTTTGTCCTGCCCCAAATGTTCTCTCCAACTTCTCCCCACCGTCCAAAGTCTGTACATATTTTTAGTATTTAGCACCATCCTTCTTTTTAACAGCATCTCACACGTCTTAACACACACATTCACTATTTACATATATACACTAAAACTGCCAAATTCCTATATCTCTGTTCAAATGTTGCTCACCATTTGCTTATCCAAATTAAGCAAATGGACATTAAATTATGTCTAGCTCCCATAAAGCTAGACAGCATATTTTCTGTGTCCTTTACACTCTCCAAAATAAAATGGTCCATGCTTGTAGTAAATATTTAATTGCTTCTAGTACCCTAAGGGAACTGCCCTTCATGCCTCCAGCAGAGGATAGGTTTCAGCTCTAGATTCCTTGGCTCTACCTTGAAAGATCACTTGCTAAAACATAATTAGTGAGTACAGCCCCCAAATGGCAACTCTAGAAGACTAGTTGAGAGGCGCCTGGGTGGCTCAGTCAATTGAGTGTCTGACTCTTGGTTTTGGCTCAGGTCGTGATCTCATGGTTTGTGAGATCGAGCCCTGCGTCGGTCGGGCAGCACAGAGCCTGCTTGGGATTCCCTCCCTCCTCTCTCTCTATCCCTCCCTCAATATAAATAAAGAAATTTATTTGTTGCTCTCTCAAAATGAACATTTATAGAAGACGAGTTGACTTCCACATTCTCATTCCTCACCTAGTCCTAAACCGTTTCTTCTCTCTTAGGCTGATCCAAGATGTGTGCATGGAGCAGTGCTCTGACTCTGGTGCCAGGCCAATGAGTCAGGCCCTCCACAGGCCTTACCAGGAAGACAGGCTTGGTCTTGGCTGGATCCCTACTCTACAGACTTCACTCCCTCAGGAAACAGGGCTAAGCAAATGTGCCTATGGGGACACTTCTCAGATACTCACCACAGGCTGGTAGGTGGGGTAAGTCTCCCCAACCCAAAACATGAACAGCATGAAGGCCACGAAGCCGAAGAGGTGCTTACACATGAGATTCCAGGAAACAGGTGTAGGGGATGTGTCCACACGGTTCCTGATATACATGTCAAGGTCCCAGTGCATCTGAGGCAGAAAAGCAGATAAATACCACATACTGCTCTTCCTGTAAATGTCAGGCAGTCTGCAAAAGGGTGATCAGAGCCTGATATAAAGTTCAATAAAAGCATTCTATTGCCTCAGGACAATACTCTGAGAATCAAGTGTGAGCTACTCTAGCATATAGGACTAGGTGCTGGCTTAGCTCTAGGTTCTGCTGACTAAAGACAGCTCAATCATGGAAGTTCACAATTTTCAAAGTACATAGTTCTGATTATTTCCAGAAGTCCCATTCCATGTACCACACATGGAACCTCAGATCTCAGATCACTGGACCTTGCTTCCTTGGGCAGAAAGCAGCCTTAATGTTATTTAGACAGCAAAGTGCCATTTAGACTAAAGAAAGAATCCTCAGGAAGATTTAGGGAGAAGGAAGGAAGGTCAAATGGGATATGGATTTCTCACCGGCTCACCCCAGTTCAACCTCAGGTCTTGGTGGTCCCAGTCATACCATGGATCCCTCTCCTGCTGTGAGCGGTCAGGGAGCTTTGGGTAGTCCCCATATCTGGAGAGACAGAAAAACTTCTGGAAGGGGCTCTGAGCAGCCTCACTCAGAAAACTCAAAGTCCCCTCATGTTAGAGATAAGAACCCAAGTGACAGAAAAAAATTGCTTCACCTAAGGACAGAGGAAACCACTTTCAAATCAGTATCTCAATTTATAGTCACTAAGCACAGAACTAACCACAAAAGTCCAAAGTGTAAGTAAAACTTCATGTCAAACTCTGGTTTTTATTTTACCTTTTTAAAGTTTATTTATTTGAGAGTGCACAAGTGAAGGAGAGGCAGAGAGAGAGAGAGAGAGAGAGAGAGAGAATATCCCAAGCCAAATTCCCCCTCCTCCCCCATCCCAGTGTGGGCTCGAACCCACAAACCGTGAGATCATGATCTGAGCAGAAACCAAGAGTCAGACTCAACGACTGAGCCACCCAGACACCCCTATGTCAAACTCTGCAACATTATAACATATATGCTTGTCCCCCTCTTTCAAAAACAACAAAAAGTCATGCAATGTTATAATGTCAGAGCTGGAAGGGAATTTAGCAATCAATCACTCTGATTCCCTCATTAGACAGAAAATAAAACTGTAGTTTAGTCTGAACCCAAGGTCACCCAGCTAATTGGAATACAAACAAAAGGGGTTCAGATTAGAAAAGCTTTCTCTTCATGGCAACTGTGCTCCCAACCACCAAGTTAGCATACATCTCCATGTCTCAAACACCTCATGGGATTTCCTGCTAAGCTGGGTTTTCCCCCAACAAATCCAGTTTCAGCTTATACAGACTGCTACCAATGCTACTCTTTTCTGCAACAAAATAAGAGGCATAGGAAATGATGACAACTAGTCATGTGTCACAGAAAATGATTGGAAAACAAGAAGAAGAATAGGAGCTGCTAAAACCACTATTGAAAGAGCGATGCTAGGAAAGAAAATGAGGGTGATGGTAATCGCTCCAGATAATTAACCATGGGGATGTTATTTAAAGGGGGCGGGGGTGGATTGGCTAGGGGGGTTGGCTGCTTAATCCGCTTGACAGTGACTACAATTTCCACAGCCCTAAGAGCAAAGGTATTTTTTACAAGAAAGATATACACACGAATATAGAGTACTCCATCTACAAATACGGCTCTCAAGACAGGAGTCCAGCTCCAGCCTGATCACGTGTCTGCATGACAGCACCTGAGCCCAGCAGATGCTCAATCTAAATGAAACCTTGCGCTCTGGATGAAGCCAAGGAAAGTTCCTGCTATTCAGGGGTCCTCGAGGGAGCTATTAAAATCCCGGCTTCCTCATTTGAGGAAACAGCCTGAGCCAAGGAGAAAATTGAAGTCCTCTAGGCTGCAGCTGCTCACCCATCACCTCCCACCTCCCTCCACCGAGAAAAGCACCCACACCACTGACTGAGGGATCACGAGAAGGTTCAGGGAAAATGGTCAGAGTGGAGCCAAGCAACGGAGCTGGCCATCTCCCATCACTACCCGGCTGCCAGCAGACTCTGCATCTCACCCCATGCCATCATCAGGGTACGGTTGGTAGTCTTCTACTCGCATATTATACTTCTTGGCGGCGGCGGCCCGTTCTTCTGGGGTCTTGGGATAGGGCCCCGGGAGCATGTCCTTGGTAATGTGCGAAGCTGGAGAGTAGAAAGGGGCAGGTCAGAAAAGACCTGGTCCCTCCTGCCGCCCCGAAGGCTTCAAGCTGCGGAGGCTGCGGCGGCCCGGGCTTCAAAGGACCAGGTGAGACTTGACCCCTTTCTCTGTGGATATACCTCCGCCCCCTCGCCGGACACGGCCACTGCAGTATCCGCGATACCCACCCCCCCAACCCTCGACACACCAAACCTCAGGCATCCCCTTCCCACATTGAGGCCTCGCCCGTTTTGGCGAACCTGTCCGTGCACCCAACGGCACCACGGTCCGGGCTGCCCTTTGCAGCCATCGGACTCCCAGGACCCGCGCCCTGGCCGCCGCCATCTTCACCTTCCTCCAGTTTCACTCTGCACATGCGCAAAGGCTTTGTCACGGCGGCTGAGCCGGGTCAAACGCGACGAGGGAAGCCTGCAGTGAAGGAAAGTCTTAAGGGTTCAACAAGGGCGGGGCTTAAACTGTGTTGGGAAGCCACAGGGAAGATGACCGAATGGATAGAGACAGAAAGCTAGAAGGAGGGAAAATGAATTAAGTCACTACTTTGATATTTCATATTATTGTGTCCCTTTCTCCGTCAGGGGACTCAGACGCTTACAAGGATAATGGGAACTCAACCCGAGCATCTCATGTGGACAGCTAACCTACCCGCCCCGCCCCTCCAGGAGTAGTACGAGTAAGATGAGTCCGCCTTAATTTCTTTGCTTGCCCTTTTCCTCTCCTTCACTGACACGTCCTCCTTTCATCCCCAAAAGTGATTATTCCTCAAATTCAGCCCTTGGTCTTCCTTGTTCTTGTTCTGTTCTGCAAATTGTTCGATCTTCACGTACAGGCATGGTGCAACACACAAATCGGCCCCAAATTCGCTCCTCAGTTTTACTTCGTGTTTACACTTGAATGTCCCAGTCACCTCAATCCAACAAATGTAAAACGAATCCTAGCACCATCAACAGCTCTTCCCAGACTGGCTAAAACCTCAGATCGGCTAGGACTTGTATTAAATAGATTTCAAGCAGGACGGACCACAGTTACAAACACTCGCTTAACAGAAGAATGGGGGATATTATCATGTTTGCACGTGAATATATTTTCACTTTCACATAAGTGGGATTTGCATAATTTACGCAATATAAATGTGCACATATCTCCAGCAACTTCTGGTATGATCACTGTTTGGGAGCAGAATCCATTATTATAGACATTCTCAAATATATATTACAGCAATAAAAATTATATGAACTATTTGACATATAAAATTGGGGGAGGACTACTTCATAGCAACTTGCCCTCTTGTAAATGAGCATCTCTAGTTGATGTTCAAAATAATTGTACAATTCCTGCATTCATTCAAAGCAAGCCCTGATCTAATTGGGTCCAGAAACAGAGCTGTTCTGATTTATTTAATTATTTTTATCATGATATAATTCATATAACATAAAAGTCATCCCTTTGAAGTGTACAATAGGGGCGCCTGCCTGGCTCAGTCGGTTAAGCGTCTGACTTTGGCTCAGGTCATGATCTCATGACACCCTGCGTCGGGCTCTGTATGCTGACAGCTCAGAGCCTGGAGACTGCTTCGGATTCTGTGTCTCCCTCTCTCTCTGCCCCTCCCCTGCTCACACTCTGTCTCTCAATAATAAATGAATGTTAAAAAAAAATTGTTTTAGAGTGTAACAATAAAGTGATTTTTGGTATATTTACAAAGTTGAGCAATCATCAGCACTAATTCTAAATCATTTTCATTACCCCCAAGAGAAACCCTGTCCCTGATAGTGTATTCCCCCACCCTCTGGCAACACTAATCTACTGTCTGTCTGGATGGATTTGCCTATTCTGTACATTTCATATAAATGGTATCATGCAATATGTAACCTTTTGTGTCTGACTTACTTCACATAGCTTAATGTTTTCAAGGTTTGTCCATGTTGTAGCATGTGTCAGTTCTCCATTCCTTTTTATGGCCAAATAACATATGGATACACAACCTTTTGTTTATAGAGTGGTCAATTGATAAACATTGGGGTTATTTTCACTTTGAGATTATTGTGAATTATGCTGCTGTGAACTTGCTCCTGTACAAGTTTTTGTGTGGATGTATGTTTTCAATTCTCTTTGCTATATACCTAGCAGTAGAATGGCTGGATTAAAAAAAAAAAAAAAAAAAAAAAAAGAATTTCTGGATCATAGGATAACTCTGTTTAGCTTTCTGCAGAACTGCAAAACTCTTTTTCAAAGAAGCTGTACCACTTTACATTCCCACTAGCAGCATGTAAGGGTTCCAATTTTTCCACATTCTCACCAACATTTGTTACTGTCTTTTTTATTATAGCCATTCTAGTGGCCAGGAATGGTATTTCATTGTGGTTTTGATTTGCATTCCCCTGATGACTACAGATATTGAGCACCTTTTCATGTGCTTATTGGGCCATAGTATATCTTTGGAGACGTGTCTATTCAAGTCTTTCATCCATTTCTTAATTGGGTTGACTTTTTATTGCTAAGTTGTAAGAATTCTCTACGAATTCTAGAGACAAGTCACTTATCAGCTATATGATTTGTAAATATTTTCTCCCATTCTATGCATTGTCTTTCTACTTTCTTGATGGTGTCCTTTCAGACCTTTTTTTTTTTTTTTTTTTTTTTTTTTTTTTATCCTGGAAGGTGTTGGAATTTGTCAAAAGCTTTCTCTGTCTATTGAAATGATCATGTGATTTTTTTTCTTCTATTAATACAGTTAATTTTCAGATGTTGAACCAACATTGCATCCCTGGAATAAATCCTACTTGGTCATGGTATTTAATCCTTTTTGATATAATGCTGGATTTGGCTTCCTAGTGTTTTGTTGGGGATTTTTGCATCTATATTCATAAGGGATATTGGTCTATAGTTCTTTCTTCTTGTGATATCTTTGCCTCATTTAGGTATCAGGATAATACTTTCCTCATAGTTGGGGAGTGTTCCCCTATTTTTTGGAAGAGTTTGTGAAAGAGTAGTGTTAATACTTTTTAAAATGTTTGGTAGGATTTATCAATGAATCCATTTAGTCCTGGGCTTTTCTTTGTGGAATGTTTTTTATTCCTATTTTAATCTCTTTACTTGTTGTAAGTCTATTCAGATTTTTTATTTCTTCTTAAATCAGTTATGATAGTATGTGCCTTTCTATGAATTTGTCTATTTCACATAGGTTATCTAATTTTTTGGCATACAATTGTATATAGTATTCCCTTGCACTCTTTTTAATTTTTGTGAAGTCAGTAGTAATGACCCTTCTTTCATTCTTGATTTTAGTAATTTGAATCTTCTTATTCTAATTTATTTTTAATTCCCAAGTTTACATATTTAATATACTCTTGTAAAAATACAAATATGCAGATAAAACTAGGGTCTTGGTTGGCACCCACAACCCCAAACCCTCCACAGAGGTAACCCCATTATCAGTTTGGTGTAGCATAGTTACATGCAGCATAATTACATAGTTAAGCTAGTGTATTAGTTTTTTATTGCTGCATAACAAATTACCATAAATTTAGTTGCAGCCCTAAACAACACCAATTAATTATGTCACATTTTCTATGAGTCAGAAGTCCAGACACAGTTTAGCTGGGTCTCAGCTCAGGGTCTCACCAAGTTGAACTTAAGGTATTTGTGGGGGCTGTTGTCCTCATCTGAAGCTTTGTGTTTTTTTCCAAGCTCAGTGGTTGTTGGCAGAATTCAGTTCCTTACAGTTGCAGGACTAAGGTCCCTGCCGTCTTGCTGGCTGTCAACCAGGAGACTTTTTCAGCTTCTAGAGCCTCCCTGCCATTCTCTGCCACAAGGAGTTTACTCCTTCAAATCCAACAGGAGAGAACTTCTTTGGCTTCAAATCTTTCCAGCTTCTGTCACTGCCCTCTAGACCCAGATTGGAAGAGTTAGAGTTATTGGGTCAGGCCCACCCAGGGTCAATCTCCCTTTTGATGAACTCACAGTGAACTGATTAGGAACCTTAATTACATTTTTGCTATATAACATAACCTCATTGAAGGAATGATACCCTACCATATTCATAAGATCTGCTCTTATAAAACGTATAGGGCACGTACACGATGGGATAGAAATCTTTGGATCCATCTTAGAATTTGGCCTCCCAGAACTGGCCATAAAAACTGTCTAAATAAGCAATAGAAGTCATTGAGAAGGCCTTTTATAACCAATACAAATTGTTGGAAAATGTGAGACGCTCATGGTTGGCCATTAGTAATAATCTTGGTTCCGTGGCAGAAACATCTTTCAATGGGGCACCTGGGTGGCTCAGCTGGTTAAGCGTTCAACTCGATTTTAGCTCAGGTCATGATATCACTATTGTGAAATTGAGCCCCACGTCAGGCTCCACATTGTAAGTGCAGAACCTGCTTGGGATTCTCTCTCTGCCTCTCCCCTGTTCTCTCTTTTTCTCTCTTAAAAATAAATAAATGGGCACCTGGGTGGCTCAGTCAGTTAAGCGTCCAACTCTTGGTTTTGGCTCAGGTCATGATCTCATGGTTCATGAGTTCGAGCCCTGCATGAGGCTCTTTGCTCTCAGCACAGAACCCGCTTCAGATCCTCTGTCCCCCTTCCTCTCTGCCCCTCCCCTGCTTGGGCTGTCTCTCAACTTGCCATATATCTTTTGTTTAGGCCTGCAGAGCAAACTTTGCCCAACATCTATCAATCTGCCTTTCCCTTCTGACTTCCTTAGGTCAAGGGTTGGCTTCTCTCCCCATCCATGACTGTAAAGTTTAAAGCCCCATTAAATTGGCCTCCTTCTCTGCTTCTTGTGTAGACTTGGGCACACTGAAGCAGAAATAATATTCTGTGGATTGGGTAACCAGGTGATCACCCCTATTCAGTAGGTCTAACCTCTGGGCCCCAAGTCTTCAGGGGCGGAGCTTAGTGTGTAGAGCTGTAGGTCACCATTAGGAGGAGCTCTCCCCAGGCCCCGGTTCCGCTTCCTTTGTGTCTCCGGACCGCTCTCTCTCGAAGTCATCTCTATGGTTTCCGTTGTAGTTTATCCGGAATAGGCGGAGCTTCCGGTTCCGGTGGGGCAGTCTGTAGCGAAGGAGATGGCGGCGACAGCAGCGGAGGCCGTGGCCTCGGGCTCTGGAGAACCCCGGGAAGAAGCTGAAGCCCCCGGCCCAGCCTGGGATGAGTCCCAACTGCGCAATTATACCTTCCCGACCCGGCCCATCCCGCGTCTGAGTCAGAGCGACCCCCGGGCGGAGGAACTTATCGAGAATGAGGTAGGGGGCGGGGCCCCGCCCGAAGGGGGAGGGGGAATGGACCAGGTTGAGAAGAGAGGTCAAAGGTGAATGGTGATGGATGTGGGGGACTGGCTGGGCTGTCGCCTAGGACCTAAGGGAAGATGGAGAGGGAGGCGAGGAGACATGGGCCTTAAGGGGTTCGCGCTTGTTCACAGTAGAAATTATTTTGAAGTGGGAAAGTTTTTGGAGTCACGAGACAACAATGCAACAAATCCTTGGGATGACTTCATTTGTTCTTTTTCACTTGGTTTTTCCACTTAGGAGCCTGTGGTGCTGACAGACACAAATCTTGTGTATCCTGCTCTGAAATGGGACCTTGAATATCTGCAGGAGAACATTGGAAACGGAGACTTCTCTGTGTACAGTGCCAGCACCCACAAGTTTTTGTACTACGATGAGAAGAAGATGGCTAATTTCCAGAACTTTAAGCCCAAGTCCAACAGGGAGGAAATGAAATTTCATGAGTTTGTTGAGAAACTGCAGGATATACAGCAGCAAGGAGGGGAAGAGAGGTAAGTTCCCAGATCATGATTTCCCACTGAATCTGGGGCATCCATTTTCCTTTCTTGTAGCTGCTTGAGCATATAGAGGAGTTGGACGAGTTCTCTAGCTTGAGAGATGAGAGAATTTATTAGATTTGAATTGGAACTCTGAAGTTCTTCGTCGTCTTTACAAGTGGGAGAGTTGCCTGGAAGGGTCAGATAGGTGAACAAAGCGAGTGAAATTGTTTAGATGAAAACTACAGTGAAGTTGAATGCATATGCCCTGTTCATAGTGAGAAGTCATTACTTGACTCTTGTTTCTATTTGGGAGTGCAGTTTCAGGGTTTGCCAGATACTCTCATTTTTCAAGAAAAGCTAGAAATCAAGATTTTTACTTAAATGTTTTTTTTTTTTTTTTGACTTTTAAATGTGGGCAACTAATTCACATTTTTGTTTTTTGTATATGTTTTTATGTTAAATTTTTTTTATTAAGTTTATTTTTGGAGAGAAAGAGTGTGTGTGCACACATGCTGGGGATGGGCAGAGAGAGAGTGAGAGAATCCCAAGCAGGCTCCGTGCTGTCAGTGCAGAGCCCAGCGCAGGGCTCAAATGCAGGAACCGTGAGATCATGACCTGAGCCAAAACCAAGAGTCAGGTGCTTATAACTGACTGAGCCACCTAGGTGCCCCTAATTCAAATTATTAAAAATGCTGCGGGGCGGAGGGGGGGGGGGAGGGGGGGGGGAAGGGGGGTTGGGACAAGCAAAAACCACTCAATTGGATTTAGCCCTGAGATTGCCAGTTTGTATTCTGTGTCCTAAAATATTGGGCTGGCTGGGAACTATTGAAACTGGAACGTTTTATAGATTTTCATGATTCTGGGGTGAAGGACACCAGGACCCAGTAGATTAGGGAAGATCAGATTCAGTGGGGGAGGGGTTGATACAGATTTTCTTATTGTACTAGAGATAGCAAACACAAGACACACACAGAAGTGACTCTTTCTCCTCTTGTTCTGATATACGAAACGAAGACAGTCTCTGAGGTAGGTCCCAGACAGAATTCAGTTCCATGCTGTAACATTGTTTCTAGGAATTGTTGTCACTGAGTATGTCATGGTGAATGATCATCTCTGTCGCACACTTGGTATCCAGCTCTGGGTTTCTCTTTAGTCTCCTGCCTCAATTCTTTTCCTGACTCTTTGTTAGCAGCATATGGCTGAGTGAATGGATTCAAAATATCTTTTTTTTTTTTTTTTTTTTTTGGCTTCCTGATACTTTGCAGTTATCTTAATGATAGAACTTTAACCAAAAAGAGTTTCCAAGATCTCAACCATGATTGATCTGTTCTTTATGTCTTACAAAGGCTGCTGTAGCTGAATCATCTTGTACATTAGTTACTTCAGATTTAACATAGTGTGTGCATGTGTGTGCATACATCCACACATACCCCAACGTTTGGAGAGAGGGCGTTTAAGTGGTGCTGGAGTGTAATTCCACTAAATGAACATTTGTACTGGAAGGAGCTTGAAATTAGACACATGTGCACACATACTGGGGAGGGGCAGAGAGAGAGTGAGAATCCCAAGCAGGCTCCTTGCTCTCAGTGCAGAGCCCAGCGCGGGGCTCATACGGAGGAACCGTGAGATCGTGACCTGAGCCGAAACCAAGAGTCAGGTGCTTATAACCGACTGAGCCACCTAGGTGCCCCTAATTCAAAATTTTAAAATTAGACACTTTAAGTTTCTCACTTCCCTTAGGGGGAGCAGTTTGCCTAAGTATAAGCTATGAGTGTAGTCTGTACTTTATGGGTGATTCAAGGAAAATTTCTTTCTTTGTGCAAGTTCTGCCATACCAGCTGACTTTATCACCAATCAACACCATTGTGTAATTGTACGGGTTGTTAAGGTTCTAGGAATTCTGAGATTCCTCTTTGAGCTCTTTTGACCATTTACTGTTCAGCTATAATAGGAATTGCTTGGATTCACATTTGGTGAGTGTTCTGCCTCTTTCAAAGTTACTTGGCAAAATTTTTATATGAATATATACTTTATAATCTCTGGAGAGAGTCTGAAGGTTACATTAGAGTCTTGAGGGTTCCTTGTCCCCCAAAAGATCGCTAGTGTTTACAACTTGTCAAGATTTCTAGTTAATATTGTCTTAAACATCCTGGTTCTAGGCACTGAGAAACCTTTGAGCCTTTTTTTTTTTTTTAAGTTAATTTATTTATTTTGAGAGACAGAGACAGAGAGTGGCGGGGGGAGGGGCAGTGAGAGAGGAGGAGTGAGAATCCTAAGCAGCACAGAGCCCGACATGTAGCTCATGTCCTAAGCCAAAACCGAGTTGGACGCTTAATCCACTGAGCCACCCAGGCACCCAATGTGCCTTTTGAAGTAATGGTCTCAGGACTAGGATGGGGCTTTTGCATTTTGTCTTCATGTTTGCCCCTTTATTAATATTTCTTGTGGGGCTTGATCAAGTGTGTCTGGGTTTTCGTATCCCTTAAGTAACTTCTGATCTTCCACAGTGTATTAGGAGCCCTGGGTCTGCAGAAAACCTGATGAGGCCTTCAGCTGTAGAAGGCTACTACAGAGAGGTGGCTCAGTTAGTTAAGGTAAACTAGGGTTCAAGCCAGAGTCAATGACTTGAAACAGCAAAGGTTTATTTAGCTTTATAACAACAATAGTCATGCTGCATTTCCATCCACACTTCATGTCGAGGTTCTGCTCTTATGTCTTTTTTTTCAGTTTGGGACCCAGATTGCCCCAGCAGCTACTATCTGAAACCTTGTAGTTGTTTAGCAGAGAGAAAGGGATGTGGTGGTAGTGTATGCTCGTTCTTCAGATTACAGTTTGGAAGCAACACAAGTCATTTTTGCCGACATTTAGTTGGTCAGAGTAAGTTAAATAAGCAAGCTTGGCTTCAAGAGGGGTACAGAAGAATTAACTCTCCCACAGGGAGGGAACTAGCTCTTGGTGAAGAGTAATACGATTTACCATAATGGCCATCCAGGGCCAAAGAGGATGTCTCAGGCCCAGAGATCTGTGGAACAAGGCTGATTAATCATTCTAGACTCTATGAGTAGGCTTTGAGGAATCTATGCAATTCTGTGTGTATGTGCATTTTTATGGAAACCTTCCTTAGATTCTTAGATTTATGCTGTGACCCACCAAAGGTTGAGAATCACTTAAGGGCTCCTGGCTGGCTCAGTTGGTAGAGCACGCAACTCTTGTGAATTCAAGCCTCACATTGGGCATAGAGCTTATTTTAAAAAAAAGAATCACTTCTTTGAAATATAAGTTTGGTGTTGAACAGAGGTCAGAGAAGGATAGGCAAGGATTCAGTTTTCAGAGAATCTGTCTTGGTTAAGGTTTGCATGACTGCAGCTGTTCTGTGGGAGGTGCAGGTGTGGATTTGGATTTCCAGGTGTGGAGAGGCCATGCCAAAGGGACTGTGTACGGGCACTAATGGGACCTTCTTCTCGGGGAACATAGGTTGTATCTGCAGCAAACGCTCAATGACACCGTGGGCAGGAAGATTGTCATGGACTTCTTGGGTTTTAACTGGAACTGGATTAATAAACAACAGGGAAAGCGTGGCTGGGGACAGCTGACATCCAACCTGCTGCTCATTGGCATGGAAGGTAAGAAATCTTTCAGAAAGCAGCATAGCTTAGAGTCGTACAAACCTGATTTCAAGGCCTGTCTTCACCAGTCATTTGCTTTATGACTTTGAACGCGTCACTTAACTTTCTTAAACTTCAGCCTTCTTACCTGTAAAAGGAACATGATAATATTTTATAAATAACTCTAAAGATTCAATGAGATGATGTATGTTAAGCAAGTAAGCTTGTTTCATGCACTGGAAAAAGAAAATGAGTTCTTTTCCCTTCCTCAGTTGCTTCACGAGTGTGTACATTCAGATATTAGGGATCTTCCTGAAAAGGTTGCTGTTCTCTATCTGATCTGTCTATATTCAGAAGATTTTTATCCCAGTAGAAGAGGCAAGCTTATTTTTTCAATATAAATTGAACCTTATCTTTTGAATGTTAATATATTTATGGAATTAAATTCAAAAGGTATAAACGGGTGTGTAATGATAAATTTCTATTCCACTCCTGTTTCCCAGCCTCTTGTGTCGCTCCCTGGAGACATCTGCATGTTATTAGTTGCTTGTGTATCCTGCTAGCGGATTTTATGCATACACAAGCAAATACGTGAATACGTTCTTTTATTTTCTTACTCATTTGAATAAAAGGAGAAGCCTTTGAACTCCAGTCAGAAGAAGGAGAGCTGCTTACTGGCTGGGGTCATTGTCTCATTTTTATTTCTGGCACTAGCTGAAGGCCAGGCCCATAGTAGGTATTTAGTAAATGGTGAATAATTTGTATTGAACAAGGAAGTAATTATTTGTTGTCCTTCACCACTGGGCTCTGAAGTCTCTTCTCCTCCTTTGATTGTCCTTTTTTCAGTTTTGGATTCTTTGCTGCCAGTATTAATGAAGATTTCTAGCATTGCAGCTTATGGATTGTATCCTTAACCTGCCCCTTTGAAAGCAACTCTTGACTGACCTGGCAGGAGCCAGTTGTAATTTACTTAACTAGGAGTTTTGCTGCTGCCTTCTTGTCCTTTGGTAGAGTGCACAGAAGCGGATCCCTCAGGTAGAGATGAGAGAGCAAATCTTTGACGATGCACATGAACTCTCAGCATGTCAGAGGGCGACTGTCTTGGCCCACCCAGGCTGACCTGGGGAGTGTTTTCTAACCTTCATGCTCTGCAGAGGACCCCTCAGCTCCCAAGGATTGTGCAAAGAATAAACAACAGATGAGGTCCCAGTTACAAAAGAGTAGATGGAGCATATATACACTAAGGCAGAAGTAATTCAAGGTGGCATTTTATTTTATTTTATTTTATTTTATTTTATTATTTTTTATTTTTATTTTTTGAGAGAGAGAGAGAGAGCACGCGCGCACAAGTGAGGGAGGAACAGAGAGAGAGGGAGACACAGAATCTGAAACAGGCTCCAGGCTCTGAGCTGTCAGCGCAGAGCCCGATGTGGGGCTCAAACCCAAAAAATGTGAGATCGTGACCTGAGCTGAAGTTGGACACTCAACCAACTGAGCCACCCAGTGCCACAAGTTGGCATTTAAAATTATTAGCCTTAGGGGCGCCTGGGTGGCTCAGTCGGTTGAGCGTCTGACTTCGGCTCAGGTCATGATCTCACAGTTTGTGGGTTCGAACCCCGCAGCAGGCTCTGTGCTGACTGCTTGCTCAGAGCCTGGAGCCTGTTTGAGATTCTGTGTCTCCTCTCTGTTTCTCCTCTCTGTCCCTCCCCTACTCACACTTTGTCTCACTCTGTTTCTCCAAAGTAAGTATAAAAAATAAAATAAAATAAAGTTATTAGCCTTATAAAAATTATACAACACTCTTCAGGGATCCGATATACTCTCCCGATTCCTTCATGAGAATTAACAGCCCCACTGTTGCTCTAAGAAGTGTTGCATCCCGTAGATGTGTTGAAGTGGGAGCAAAGATTGAGAATCTTTGAGCTCCAGAAGAGCTACTCCAGGCAAATACATACTCCTACAACTTGGAATGACCGGTTAATCCCATCAAAGAAGTTATGTGTGTGTTGTTGATGCCAGTCATTTCGGTTGTTTCTAACTCTTAGTTTGCTACTCTTGAATTCTTACCATAGTCAAGAAAGGTACTAGTATGCACAGTATATTACTTTGCCAGGCTTGTCTGTATTATCTTGATGAGCTGCTGCTTCTAGTAAGGACAGAAGCATCATTTATGAAAGTTTGCTTTGCTCCAATTTATGGTGAACTCTTAGCCAGTGATGGTTTCTAAACAACTGACTACCCACTGAAAGTGCAACACCTAATTTGCTGAGAGTTGTAATTGCAGTCTCCCTGATTCTGCTTGAAATTTTGATTGGGAACCCTTAGCTGAGAGGGCAGACTGGGTTTCTCCAGCATTGGGCCTTGTGTTTCAGCCTATGCAGTAGAGCCAATGCTCTGAATAAGACCTGTCTTTCCTCCCACAGGAAATGTGACACCTGCTCACTATGATGAGCAGCAGAACTTCTTTGCCCAGATAAAAGGCTACAAGCGATGCATTTTATTCCCTCCGGATCAGTTTGAATGCCTGTACCCATATCCTGTTCATCACCCATGTGACAGACAGAGCCAGGTGAGCTTGTGTGGTCTGAGGAGGGTATAGGACTCCTTTGGGATACAAGGTTGGCATGTTTTTCCCCTTCCCCATGGATAAACTCAAGATAATTTTACAGTATAGTTCACATCATCCAGGCCCCTGTGGTGATCCCAAATGTATATAAGGATAAACAGTCCTGTTGCGATTCTGGAGGGCAAACTCCATCACTGATGCTATGGACTCTGGTTACCCTGTTTGAATGTGTATGTCTCTACTGGGTTTAATAATTGTTTTCTGTTGTCGTGGATGCTTGTTCTTTTTGATAAGGAGAAGGGTGAATAGAATTGAGATATATCACTTACTGTCTTTCCTGCATCTAAAAGAAGTATATGGTTGATTTTATGGCCAACCAGAGAGGTCCTCTCCTTTCTTGAGAAAACTGCCTAGCCACTTAATGTAGGAGTTTTTGCTGGCTAGAACGTGTGTGTGGGAGAAAGTTTCAGAAGGTCTGGTTGAAGGATGCATCCTTAATTCCTCATATTGGCAGGCCATGAGTAGGTTTTCTGACTTGCAAACTGTGGTGATTGGCTTCTGATCTCAGGAGCACTGAGGCCCAGGATTCTTTATCACTTAATCTTTGAGCATGGCCTGTCATAACATTGTTTTTTGAGAGAGAGGGAGAGAGAGAGAGAGAGAGAGAATGTGTTTAATGTTTGTATGATATCTTCCGTCAGGTATGAATTCTAAACACATCTTTTTTTCTTAAAGCCATCTTTTTTTTTTTTTTTTTTTTTTTTTTTTTTTGACTACCAAACTAGTACATCATAGTTAATAATAAAGATTTGGTGATTGACTGATTTTTTTTTTCTTTCTCTTGAACCTCTCAGGTGGACTTTGACAATCCTGACTACGAGAGGTTCCCCAATTTCCAGAACGTGGTTGGTTATGAAACAGTGGTTGGCCCTGGTGATGTTCTTTACATCCCAATGTACTGGTGAGGAGGGGGCTAGGACTGGGGGCTTCTTGGGAGCTTTCTTTCCCATTCCCTGGAAAACTGTATCTTGTCCCTTCTGAGTTGTGGCAGGATTGGTCTTCTTTGATCTACAGGAAGGTTGGCATATCCAGATGTGAGCGTACTGAACATGGAGGAAATGACAACCCTCCCTGTCTCTAGGACGAGATGACAATTCCTCAGGTCAAAAGAGATCCCAGAGGCTTGAGGCTGGAGAAACTGTTCTTGGCTCTTTTGTATTTGGAGACTGAACACCACTGCCTCTGGTCCCGGGTGTGTTTCACAGAATAAGTGTAACGATAACGTCCTTGTTATTTGCCCTAGCTGGAATTTACCACTTTTTTCCATTCCTCTCTCTAAAGAATATTGGTGGCAAACAGGAGCATGTTTATTTTCTTGCAGGTGGCATCACATAGAGTCATTACTAAATGGGGGGATTACCATCACTGTGAACTTCTGGTATAAGGTGAATATGGGTTTTTTCCCCCTAGATGGGATTGGGGTGAGGTAGGTGTAATAAATGATTTGGGGGCAGGGTGGGGAGGTTCGCTATCTCTGCAAGTGACTCCCAGGTCTTTGGGGAGATGAAGAGGGATGGGATTGAACTGGGCTTCTTAAAAGGGAAGAAGCTTCTAGAACGGTGGGTTGCACTGAAGCCTGCTGCTAAAGGCATTTCCTGAGCTGCTGCTTCCTTTGCAGGGGGCCCCCACCCCTAAGAGAATTGAATATCCTCTCAAAGCCCATCAGAAAGTGGCCATAATGAGAAACATTGAGAAGATGCTTGGAGAGGCCTTGGGGAACCCACAAGAGGTATGTGGCTGCCCCAAGGTGGCACTCCTGTGGCCCAGTGGGCAGAGTGACCAAGAAAAGTCAGGATTGGTGTCACGTTCTCCATAGCTCCTCTGTTTCAGTGTCTGGTGTCCTTTCTCTCCATAGAGGTTATGGGTGTGTTCAGAAAATCTTTGTTTTCTGGTGAGAGCTGGGCTTGACTGGTGGATCAATTATAATCTGTTCCATGCTAGTGGTAATGTTCCCCGTGGGGCTTGTGTGCCAGCTGGGGACCCCTGAGGGGATTCTTCTGGAACGGAAAGCGAGCAGTAAAGCATCTCCTCACATTCTCCCAGCTGTGCCAAGGCTGCTCTAGGTAATGTTGAGACCTGCTTCCCACACAGGTGTGCCAGTGGCCCATTGGGTACCCAGGGGAGGTATTTGTAATGCTCTTGCCTTCTTCCTGTGGATAGCCTCAGCATGTAGAGGACCTGTGGGATTGGGAGGTGGCACCAGCCCCAATTGCAGGTGACCGTTTCAGGATACAGAGGCATTTAACCTTCTTAAATCACATTTAAGAAACATGCAGGCACTCTTGGGTGGCTCCTCTGAACTGTCAGTTTGGTGCTGCTTATAAGGTATTGTGAGAGGGAAAGTATTACAAGATGGACCCAGAGGAGGGGACCATGTCCTGGAATATTTTCCAGGAAGAGAGTAGGTTAGAGGGTTTTAAAGATTGAAAGCCTTGTCCCTGCCCTTGGCTGGACATCGAATGCCTCCAGACACACCACGTCTGGTTCCAGGGCCAGGGGACAGGCAGTTCTGACTGGCTCCTCATGTCTCTTCACAGGTGGGGCCCTTGTTGAACACAATGATCAAGGGTCGATACAACTAGCCTGCCAGGAGTCGAGGCCTCCTGCCAGGTGACTGCTAGCCCGTCCACACCGCTTCATTGATGAGGACAGGAGACTCCAGGCGCTAGTATTGCACGCTGCACTTAATGGACTGGACTCTTGCCATGGCCCTGGAGGCAGGTGTTTGGGGCAAGGCAGGGTGGTTGGCACTCCACTCCCATTTGGAGGGACTTCTTACCCTTGCCTCTGTGCCCCAGCATCTTCCCTCTCTGCCCCCTAAGGTCCTGCATTCAGTGTGTGGAGTCCCAGCTTCTGGTTGTCATCACATCTGTGTGTGTCAGTCTGTCACCCTCAGGATGTGTGTGCGTGTGTGTGCATGCACACGCATGTATGTATCTGTTTCTTGCTTTCTCCTGGGTCAGGATGGCGCTGCTGGCTCTCAGCCCTGTCTCCTGCAACCTCAGTGCCTCAGCCTGAGAGAGAGGAGATGGTCTTGGACGCCCACCACACCTGGGCTGCAGGGCCAGAGCTCTCCTGACCATCAGGGCAGTCTGCCTCCTTCCAGTTTTCACAGAGTTAGGCTCTAGGCTGGGTGGGAATGGCCACTGGGACTCTTCGTGGGGAAAGTGAGAGGGAGGTTTGCCTCTATGAGCCTAGGTAGGCTTCCTGTGAGAGAATTAGACAAGGTTCTGACTCGGACCTTTAAGCTCAAGCCATACATAGAAAACAGCCTTGGGATACGAGAACCAAGGATTATGTATAAGTTCCAAATTGCAGACACATACAGCTTCTCTCTTTCAGCACCAGCTCTTGGCTCCCTGTGCTGAGTACCAAGGGAGTCCTCCTGTAGTGGCTTCTCTAGGTTCTAGGGGTATAAGCCTCTGTGGATGTGTGTGTGGTGTGTGTGTGCATGCGTGTGTGTGTCCACACTGGCCTGCCTCTCTGCTTACCAGATTTCTCCACTGCTTAACCTTGTCCAGTGGGACAGACAGTGTGAGCCCCAGG
The DNA here is from genome assembly GCF_018350155.1 of Leopardus geoffroyi. Lineage (NCBI taxonomy): Eukaryota > Metazoa > Chordata > Mammalia > Carnivora > Felidae > Leopardus > Leopardus geoffroyi. The sequence goes on from NC_059334.1 coordinate 59,662,232, forward strand.
GAAGTACCGCCTGACCTAGCCTAAAGGTTTTACACTTAGTTTTAGCCATTGGACACTCTTCGGGTCTCACTGCAAACTGCCTGAGGCTGACTGGCTAGAGCATCCAGGCCCTGTGACCCTCACTCCCCAGGCCACGTCCTCTTCTGCAGTCCTTCCTGGCTGAGTAGATGAAATGGGGTCAAGCTTAGGCAGTTAACTTGCCACTGTCATCCACCTCAGGGCAAGGACAAAAATGTAGCCTTGCCTCTTAAAGCCAGCGCCTCTGCCAGACCCCACTGTAATGTTCCACAAACACTCTTGAAAGTCAGGGCAACCGATGGAGCACAGAAGTGGAATTTTTTTTTTTTTTTCCTGTTCATTGTTACTTGTGGGAACCCCTGTCAGGGCTGCAGCTTATAGCTGGGCACTGCACCACTTGAAGGGCCATCAGTCACATGACTCAGTGGAACTGGGGCCCCTGGAATTGGGCAGTGTGGTGGCCCTGTGTCTTCTCACCTCCAGTCCCATCTCCATGCCCCTTCTTCCTGGAAGGAAAGAGGAGCTGGAGTTGGAAAACTGATTTTATCCCCCCCCCCCCTTTTTTTTTTGCCAAAGGTTTACTTTCAGTGTCTGAGCTGTGGCTCTAAGTCCCGAAGCTCAGTTTACAGTTACAGCGCACTGATGGACTGAGAGGGTGTGTGTATGTGTGTGTGCATCTGTGTATGTATTTTGGGGAGGGGCGTCTATGTGTAGTGCCCCATTCTGGGGTTCTCTGATGCAGCGTGGGTGCGCAAACACGGTACCTTCTCAAGTGTAGTTCTTTCAAATATAGCCAATGCTGGAAAATATGATTGCAGTGATCTCCATCCCTCTGTCTCTTTTGGGAAAGAGGAGCGCAGCAAAGAAAATAAGGCAGACAGATGATAAACTTGACCACAGTCAAACTTTGAAAGATTATTTTCATTCTCCTTAGCAGGTCTGCTGCATTCCTGGCTCAGCCCTCAAAGATGAGGGTGACGTACGGCAGGAGGCATGTGCCCCTCAGCTGGTCCTTGCTGGGTGCTGTGCTGACACAGGTCTGACCTAAGGCTACCAAGGGGGAGGATCCTTTATAGGATTGGTCCTGATCCATGGATAATATAATCGTGACTCTGATAGTTAGACACCTGCTTAGTGCTCTTATCTTGTTTCTCACTATCCTGCAAGGTGGGTATTCTCATTTCACAGCTAAAGAGATGGGTTCAGAGCAGTTTCAGTGATTAATGGCAGTAAGGATTTAAACCTAGTGCTATTTGGCTGCAAACCCCCTGCTCCCTTTCCACCAAATTGTTGGTTCTCCTACCTTTCCTCCTCCTCTGCACTACAAGCCATCCTCGGATCTCACCCCGCTGTGCAGTGCCCAAGAGGATGCATGAGATACAGCTCAGGGTAAGAGCTCTTCTGGGCTCCAGCTAAAGACCTCTTGGGAAAACTACTGGGAAGCCCTGTTCTGAGTGCAGAGTGCTGGGAGGAGCTGTGGGGAAATGGAGTTCTAGACCCTAGTGCATTATTTGTGTGTCCTTGAATGGGCCCCATAATTTCTCCCAGCACACGTCTGCACCTATGAGATTGAAGATTCAGTTCTAGATAATAACTAAGAACATTGATTCATGTTCTGCTGCTTCCCTTTCCCCCAAGGAAGAGATCTAGGCTCCTTCCCTCACTTACCTAGATTAGGGCTGTTCGGGCTCAAATTCTACTCGCAGCTGAGGAAACTTACCTGCTCTGTTGCTTACTCCTGTGCTGGCCAGCAGTGTAGAGGCAGACACGCCAAGGGAAGGTGGGCCTTTGGGCCTGAATGGAGGTCAGCCATATTGCAGGCTCCCATTTTTATACCAGCAGGTACACAGGAAACTACTCTTTTGTGAAGTCAAATATTTGTTGGGGGGTTGGAGTTCGGGGGAGGGAGGGGGGCTGTTCTGGGCATCAGTTGAGCAGATGCCCAGGATGCCTGGGGGAGACCAGCTTCCCGTACAAATCAGAGCTCTAAATTACAAGGTTTTTACCAACGCGAACAGTTGGGGGAAGTCGTCTGCTCTCATTTGCGTAATGGTTTCTGTCACTGGTGATTAGACACAGGATGAAGGAAAAGAAATTTGACAATTAGGAATGAGCGATCATTAATCTGAATCTGTTAGGAGACAGAGAGGGGAAGGATCCTTATCGGTGGGCCAGCCCAGTGTGGGGAGGCCCTCCCTCTGCCCCCACCAGAGACTCTTGGGCCACGTACCCTTTCGTTGTTCCCACAAGCCGACTGAGCTGATATTTCTTGACAGGCTAGGTGGGCCCAGTCCCCAGCCTGAGGTGGATACAGGAATGGACACGTATAGGCACGAGCCATCAGAGAGAGAGAGATGGGTGTCAATTGCAAGTGATAGGGCAAAGGATAACGACAGAATAGTTGTGACATGCTTGCTGTTTGTGGAAAAATTTTTTAATTCAACACCCCAGATACCCGTCTTGTGACAAGTATTTGTTATATTCTAACACTACAGGGTGTGGAGGAAACCTAGTTTTTATCCTGCAGGAGCTTCTACTTAGTTGGAGGGGAAACCACATGAAACAACCAGCGGTTATGAAGCCATGAATCGTGCGCCCTGTGAGGACAAGATGAGAGATTGTTGAGAGATGAGGAAGATCAGTAGAGAGCAAACCTCTGGGCTCCCCAGGGAGTAATGTTGATTCTTCCCAGTCAGTTCAGCCATAGTAGTTGCGTGGAGGGCACTGAGGCCCCACCCAGATACGTGAACAGGTAATGAGATCACCTCCAATGGGCTGAGTTGTAAGGTGTGGAGAGTCCCAACCTGGATCTTCCCAGGTCTCTGTGGTACCTGTGTTCATTCTTCCTCTGTCTTCAAACTTCAGGGACTGTATTAATTTGCACTAGTTGGTATTTGTTCCTCAGTTTTGTGACTTGTATGTGGTGGGTTCCTTAGATTAGAAGCTCCCTCAAAGATTGGGGAAAAGGGTGGTTCCTTGTCTCCTGTCAGAATGTGAACTTCGCAGACAGGACTGTTTCTCTTCCTTGATAAGTTCCCTACCTCTGTGGCTTCTACCCTTCCAGATCGGATGCAGAGTTTAGTAGGGCTGCAGGGAATGGCCCTCAGTGACTGGTTTTACCCAAATAGGATGGATGCCGGGGTGCACTGAGAAGTGGCTCATGGGGTTCCAGGGGCCCTGGCCTTTCAAGCCTGTTCTTGTCCTTCCCTGGGACCTTCGGTGCTCGTTCTCCAGTCCCTGCTGACTTCTCTGGTGTCCTCTCAAGCTTCCTGCATTGAAGAGATGTTCCAGTTTCCCTTTTCAGGGCTCCTCCAGTTTCTCCTACTCAGCCTCCCTCTGTCCAGTCTCCACCAAGGGCCTTTTTCTTGAACGGGCGTTGCCCTCTCTTCAAAAGCCACGTCCATGGCTGCAAGTGTTGGGATAGAGTTTCTCTAGGATCCCTCTCCCTGGGATCAGCCCTGAGCATGTTTGAGTCATCTTCTCTTCTGACCTGCAGTTAGTCTGTTTGTTCTGTGCCTACTCTGCCCACGTAGCATTCCTTTGTTTGTTCTGTGTAGCCTGTTTAGCTTTTCTAACTCTGGTGGCTCTTCTGCTAGTCTTCAGCCGTCTGTTTAATCCTCACAGGTCTTGGGGTCCTTAGTGGAGACTGAGCACTTTTGGTGCGTTTTTAGGGGACGAGGCCTTAGACACTAGCAACCGTGAGGCCTGAGGATCTATGGCCAGTGGTGCCCCCAAAGATGGGTGAGGGGAGGGTACCCAGAGTCTTGGATAACGGAGAATCATGAGGAGGGATTGGGTAGGAGGATCCCCAGGAGTGGGGCCAGGCCTGGCAAGCCAGGGTGGAAGAAGCAGAGTTTTGTGTTTCCCTCTGAATGCATCTGTGTGCCTTACGGTCCAGCAAGCAGTTCAGGGATTGTGGTCATCTTGTGGATGTCTCCTGGTCTGTGGTGTCTTTGGCGATGCTCTGAGTCACCAAGTTTGGCTGATCTCCGCATTTCAGCACTTGCTGGGACGGAAACAGCATGTTGAGTAGTTTTGTGTCTGGAGCGAAGGTCTTAGATGAGACAAGCCACGGAAGCTGGGATAGCAGGTGAGGGACCAGTGGTCAGCTTACCCAGATTGTCTTTCCACTCCTCCAAGTGTTTAGGCACAAAAACTGATTAAAGAAGTGAAAAAAACTAGGCCTTGCCTTCTTCCCCACCCGAAGTCTGGGTTTTAGGTAGTATTTTGGGAAGGGGCATGTGTCCCTACCTTCCAATAGAAACAACCTAGCATAGTGTTTTAAAGCATGGATTTTGGAGTCAGATGTGTTTGGTTCTGGTTCAGATTTCTAGCTTTGCCACTTATCAGCCAGGTTTGACCTTGTTGATTGACTACCTCTCTGAGCCTCCGTTTCCTCAATTACAATAATATGTGTGGGGGGCGAGGGGGAGTGTTGAAAATATCTACCTCAGGGTTGTTGGATTAACTGAAATGATGTTTGTAAAGCTTTAGCACATACCTGGCAAGCGCTTAATAAATGGCTGTGGTGGTGGTGGTTACGTTTATTATGTGACTTATTCAGAAACTTTATTTCAGTGATTTGTGAGCAGATTTCCAGTGATTTTTTTTTTTTTTTCTCTCTCAAGAAAACCATAGGAAAGAACAAGGAACATGCCCTGGAGACACCCACATCGAGTCGCAGGCAGACAGAAGGGCTTTGGTACCCAAACCTGTCCTAGAAGGAGGGAAACAGGGAAATGCCTGATGCCTTCTGTCTAGACAGCCAGACTTTACCACTCTCAACATCAGCCCAAGGCCAGGGTGAGAAGTCATCAGGTATGAGCTCTCCTTACGCTATGTGAGGAGTGAGGGCATCTGAAAGAGTTTCCATCACCCCTGTAGAAGCTCTTGCCAGTTTCCTACTGTGAGACACCAAGGTAGTCAAGTCCGACCTCCTTGGTTCAGTTTTATTCCATGCCCTTCACTGTATTTAAATTATATGTGTATTAAGATAGCTCTGGGGTAGAGTGGCTTTTAGAAGAGAATCCAGAAAAATATCAGACTAGAATCTTAACAGCTACCATTTGTGGAGTGCCCTGGAGCATTTCTGTTCCAGACCCGGTGCTAGTTTGTGCCTGTGTGCTCTCAGTTCAGTGGGGGCACGAACCAGGCAGTTAACATTACAGATGTGCAAAGGAGAAGCTAGGTGTTCACAGCAGGCTTCCTGCAGGAAGTAACATATAGGCTAAGCCGATATCTAGAAGTTAACCAGAGGTTAGGGAGTAGCGAAAGGCATACTTTTCTTCTCTGGCTTCTCTCCCAGTTCCCAAACAAACCCTCTGCTGCTCCTCCATGTTTAAGGGTTCTGTTAATAACACCTAGAAAGGAGCCAGGTGATGGACCCTAAAAGAAGAAACCTTTTGGTTAGCCACAGAAATCTTTGGAAATCATTTTGGTGGCTGGCCCAAGTTTGTCCTGGAGTACAGATGGATTGGACTTGCTCCCTTGTAACCTTTCCACTGTCCTCTTTCTCAGAAATCTGTCTGCATTCTGGCCTCTGGAGCCACTCTGCCACCCTACTTGGAAGAGATGCTGGATACTCAGAAGTCAGCCCGAGGTATATTCTGGCTGCCTGGAATTCTCAGCTTCTTCCACACTGACATCCTCCTGATTTCTTAGGTTTTGTCTCCCACTTTGAGCCACTCCCTTCCTCCCCGCTATGAGCTGAGCCTCTCTGTAGTGCCCCCTCTGTAGCCATACACAACCTCTTGCCTCTAACCTTGGTCCCCAGCCCCATGGGTGAAGAAGACCACTCTCTAGCTTGTGCCAAGTCATTCCTGGACTATAGGCCATTCTGTAGTCGCTTTGCATTCACCTCTTCACTTCTAGATTTCTTTGGCTCCGGGCCCTGAAAGCCTTCTCTTTGGTCCTTAAGGGCAGCTCTACTCCTTAACCCAAAATGTAAGCTATATCTGGGCTAGGTTTTTATTACCTCTCCAATATAAAGTGTATAATGCAACATAGGGTAGTGATTGAGAATGAGGGCTCTGCATACCTGACTTTGAATCCTAGATCTGTCATTCTATATGACCTTGGGCAAAATGACAGACTGCTTGTAACTCCTTCATATATATGGGGATAACTACTACGTTGTCAAGGCTGTATGAAATACGGTTTGTAAAGAAAGGCTTAGCAGAGTGACTATTTGATAGCAAGCCTCAGCCCTTCTGTCTTTCAAAGGCTTCACCTCTTCCTCATCTAGCTTTCCAACAGGTCCTGCTTCCAGTCTCAGGGTAAGTCTAGTTGTCAACTCATGAGCAGAGCAGAGATATGAACTTTCCTGCTTATGTTATGAGTCCCTGCCCCTTCTCGGTGACCTGATTCACAGGACCCTATCACACCACCATCACTGGGAAATGGTCTTCCAGAATCTCTCTTCTATAATATTAAAACAATGGCAGTGACAGCAGAAAACATCAGAACTGCTGCCAAGGGGTAAGAGGCACTGAAGGTGTGTGCAAGCTGGAGGCATAACAGGCAGGGACTTTGAGGCAAGGAGATTGGTGCAGAGGCCACCATACTAGTTGAAAGGCAGCAGGACCATGGACTTAAGGTTCCCTTTAAGTTTTCAAATAGCTTTTGACAGTGGTGTTTGAGCAACATCCTACCCACTTTATAGTCAGTGTGTGGTCCTTGATCTCACAAGGGTTTGTGTGATGTCTTAATAAGAATAGAGGCATTAGATGTGCCTCCCGGGTTTGAAATCCCTATTTGCTGCTTCCCGCTTCCATCCTTAGGTGAGTTGAGGGTTCTGGGTCTTGGCTGCTTCACCTGTGAGGGCTGGGAAATAGCACATGGCTTGCAATATTGTTACACGAGTACGTGGGAATGTTGTAAAAATACCCAGTTCAGTGTAGGCACTTAGGAAGTGGTTTATTATGAAGACCCGAGTGTCTTTGAACAGTGTTCAGTTAGTATTTGGAGAGAAGGAAACTGCCGGCAGCAGGGCCTTTTGGATCCTACTGACTCAGGATACCACGCCTGAAGCAGAATCTCACAGGAGATGGCTTGGTGGAAGAGCAAAATGGAAAAGATCATAAAGCTTTGGAAGAGCCTGAATGTCTGTGAGAGGAAGGGCTGGGGACAAAGGTGGTTTTGCCAGGATGGGGTCTTGGGGAACAGAAGCAGAGACCTAAGCTCTAGTTTACCACCTAATTCCCAGAAGGAGAGAGGAAATGGGACAGGAGAGTGTCTGTGGAGGACACTGGCTGAGTGAAAAGAAAACAAGATTCAAGGGCAGTGAACCTACATGTAGATGTACTTTTCACAGGCTGGTTGACTTTGGGCATGTTTGTGTCTATGCTTCAGTCTTCATATTTAAAATTGGCTAATACTGCTACTACCTTGCTTACAGTATAGATGGGACAGTTTACATGAAAATGCGGTCTAAACAGAGTACTATGTGTTTGTTGTTGGGTGGTTGTTGGGGTGAGGGTCTAGGAGAACGTTTCCAGAATGGATGAGTTACAGAATTGCAACAGTTCACAGATTAGAGCCTCCCACGTTTTCAGGAGGAAGTAGTAAAGCAGCGTTTCCCACCAGTACACTGTTCTTTCATCCTGCCAATGTTTGACTAGGAAGGATTTTGATTAAAGAAGAAAAAGCAGTGTGGTGAGAAAGGGCAGTTTTGGAGTTGGCATGGACTCAGTTTGAATCTTGGTTTTACCATTCCCAGCATTGAGATGGTCAGATAACTTACCATCTCTGAGTTTTGGTTTCTTAACAGGCCTCTTCATGTGGCTGTTGGGAATGAATGAGCTGCCTCACTGCCTAGTGCCTATCTAGTAAGTGCCCAGTAAATGTTTGTTCCCTTTCTTTCACTTCTTTTCCCCTTAGACAAGAAAGCTTCAGTTTACCCAGCATAAAAGGGTCTCAGTTATCCATACCTTAATAGGAACAAGTAATACCAGATTTCTAGGGTGAGATCAGTTGCCCTTTAAGGCAAGAAAAAGGCAAGGGAAGAATTGTGGAGAAGGGGGCACAATCCCACAGTGTTGGGGGTGCAGTACAGGGACTCTCATTATTGAGTTAGTACAGGGGTGGGTGAACAAAGGGTGACGTTGAGAGGTGAGAATTTCAAGAAAGAAGGTGGGTGCTGGGGCGCTTGGTTGGCTCAGTCGGTTAAGTGTCTGACTTCGGCTCAGGTCATGATCTTGCAGTTTGTGAGTTCGATCCCCGCATCAGGCTCTGTGCTGATAGCTGGGAGCCTGGAGCCTTCTTCGGATTCTGTGTCTCCCTCTCTTTCTGCCCCTCCCTGCTCACACTCTGTCTCTCTCTCCCTCAAAATAAATATTAAAACATATTAAAAAAAAAAAAAAAAGGTGGGTGCTGACTGCTAGAGGGAAAGCCATTCGAGCAGAGGCTGTATGGAGTGGAGGACAGAGTGAACCAAGGGTGAGAAGACCAGAGTTCTGCCAGGAGAATCTTAGGAATAGTGACTAAAAGTCAAAGTTATGAAGATGTCTTGCCTTCAACCAGCTATCATTTTAATACCTGTAAGAGTTGTGGTCCTCTCAGAAAGGAAGAATATAAAAAGAAAGCAGTTATCCTCAAGATGGAAAGACATGTTGTTTTTTAAGTAATCTTTATGACCAACGTGGGGCTTGAACTCACAACCCTGAGATCAAGAGTCACATGCTCTACTGAGTGAACCAGCCAGCTGCCTCAAGATGGAAAGACTTCTAGATGTTTTTAGAGCCAAGGATATGCATTACCCCAACCAGGGTATATGGTAGCCCAGTTGGGGTTCTGGTCTTCTATGAGAAAATGCAGTTACGTACTGAAGAGCATAGAACTCAGGGATGATTTGAGTGGCCACCTCTTTAAATAATGGAGGTTCTTTGGTAGGGCTTTCCAGAGGCTACAAGTAGGACTTTCTGGGTCCCATCTTACAATTCAGTCACTGGTCCAACCAGAGTTTCTGGTTTACACGTTCAGCCATCTGAGAAGGTGACCTCAAAACTATATGGGGCAGCATCAGTTGCCTCTTTGATAGGTAGGCACGCATCTTTTAGCACTGGAGGACTTAGAATGAAGGATAGTAGTGTTTAATTAAGAACATCAAAGCCACAGCATTACTACATTTGCTTTTAAGGAATCTATACTTTTTTTTTTTTTTTAAGTTTATTTATTTTGAGAGAGAGCAGGCCAGCAGGGGAGGGGCAAAGAGAGTGGGAGAGAAAGAATCACAAGCAGCCTCCGAGCATTCGGCACAGAGCCTGTTGCAGGGCTCCATCTCACAATCGCAAGATTGTGACCTGAGCCGAAATCTATAGTCAGACGCTTAACGACTGAGCTACAGAGGTACCCCTGTGCCATTTGTATTAAAGACTGTTGAGTAATTTATTTAGGCTTGAATCTTATGTTGAAATCTTGCTAAGTTTCTATATAGTTTTGGAACATTTTAAATGATTTAAGATTTGCTATATTTATAAACTTAATTTATTGGAGACATAATAAGTATTTGGGAAGGTTTATTTCAGTCAGATAAATGAAGTACTTGAGGAAATCAAATACATTAGCCTTCCATTAAACCAAACTCCTTTGTTTTATAAGCAGAACTAAGGTTTATGTAACTCTGAAAGTTGAATATACCTTTTAAAACTAACATCTTAAAACTAATATTCTCTACACAAAAGTCACCCACATGGATATCAGAAAACTCAGGGAATGTAGTATTACCACAAAGCCAAGTCTTTAGCCTCTCCAAGTACCAGGTAACTGGCAGCAGTTAATATGGCCAACATGGGTCAAATCAGAAATCCAGACATGTTTTTTTAAAGTTTTTTTAATTAGCATTTAAAATCAATTTCCATCTAAAAAGCCAGATTTTGGCCTGTCTGGAAAATCAAAAGATCTGACAATAAAATTTATAGGACAATTGGCTGGAGCCGAGTAGCCACCACTCTTTTGGGGGTGTTCCTTCCAGTTTGCTATAGTCACTGTGTCTCTGGTTTGTCTGGTTTATCCCTAGTTTGTCTCATTTCTGTGACCTGTCTGGCCCCATAGATTTTTAAGCGTGTGACCCCTGAACTAGAGGTTCTGAGGTTTCCAACATCTGGTTCATAGCCTTGGGTAAGGGCTCAGGAAGAGTGCAGGCCCCAACCTCCTCTCTGTTCTTGTCTGCACTCCAGCTAGGCTGTCTTCCCACCTGGATTGGTCCCAGGACGGGATTCAGCCCCTCTAGGAAATATGTGAGAAATTTCCAGGCTCAGACTTCCCTGTTTTGCTGCTCTTTTCTATGACCAGACCAGTTCCAGGTCTTTTCTTGCCCAGACGTTTTGCCTAGGCACTTAAATCATGTCTCAGTTCTTGTGAATTTCCTGATCACCTTTATAATTTGACCACAGCCTCACTTTGGTTTGGTGAGTGAGGGTTCCTCCCCCCCCCCCCCCCCCCCCCCCCCCCCCCCCCGCCCAACCCGGGTTCTCTGCTTTAGATTATACCTGCTCTCTCTAGCCTGAGGTATGGAAGATTACTGACAGTTCAGGAGACATGAGAGGTGAGTTTTGGATTTTCAAGAGAAAGAGGCAGAGGCCAACCATAGTTTAGGGAGGCAACTAGTAACTTTTTAGAGGAGGGAGGCTACTGCATATATGTGAAGGCAGAAGAGAAGACAGGAGAGAACTTAGGTGTGAGGATAGGGTCTCAGAAGGCACAGGGTGATAAGATAGGAAATGGCAATAGTTGCTTAAACTCAGGGAGATCCTGAAGCTCAGAAATATCTGCAGACACAAGAGATACAGGAGGGAGCACCACTGGGGGCCTGTAATCTCCTAATGTTACAATTAAATAAATAGCACTATATACTTTGGAAAGAGGGCATAGTCATGATATTGGGGTCACAGCCTGGGGCAAGAGAAATTTCCACCAATGCAGCTGATAGCCTCTCACAGTATCTGTAGACATAGCAGAAACATCTGAACCAAATGGTCATGTTGCTTGGTGAAGAGCCGGACCCAGTGAGGGCTGATTAATGGATCCATGTCCTCCTAGGCCAGAGGGAAGTCTCCAGCAGCATGCTGTAGGGATCAGTCTGGGCCTGTGTCCTGTCTGACATTTTTATTGACAACTGACCAAGGCAGCAGGTTCATCAAGTTTGCAGGTGATAGAGCTGGGAGGGGCAGCTAATACTTTGCATGAGAGAGTCAGGATTCAAAATGATTTCAACAGGCTGGAACACTGGGCTGGAACCAACAAGATTAAATTTAACAGGGATAAATGTAGAGTCCTGCACTTAGGTTAAAACAAAATCAATGACATAAGTACTGGGCAGGGGGCGGGCCCAGCTTGACAGCAGTTCATGAAAAAAGACCTGGTGGGGGGGGGGGGCGGTTAGTTGACTGCAAACTCAATAGGAGTCAACCATGTGATGTGACTGCTAAAACCTCTAATACAGTCACGAATTGCATTAACCAAAAAGCAGCCAGATCAAGGAAGGCCATCACTCCACTGCTTTCTCAGATTGTCAGGCCACCTCTGGAATACTGGGTCCTCTTTTCTAAAGGAGGTCAGTGACAAATGAGAATATTTTGACAAGCAGCCAGCATGGCCATGGGCCTGACTACTGCCAGAAACTTTCTAGAAACTCAGGTGCTGAGCTTCAGGGATGAAGAGCAGGGGTGTATCAGAACCCAAACAAAGATACAAAGTGTATCTCGAGCACTTCTCTGGAGGTTGGGAAAAAATCTGGGAGTCTGCTTTCCTCCCATCCTGTGGGTACCCACAGACACTGGCCTGTGAGTCTCATCACAGGCCTTTCTTAGTCGGAGGACTAAGGGTTACTTCGATGGGGTCTAGAATGGGGATCAGCATGGGAGTAAGTAGGAAATGGAGTAGTGAAGTGGGAAGGAAGCTGCACATTTGCATCTCCAGCACCTCCTTTCATCGTTCTCCCCCGGGATGTGCAGTCCCCATTTTGGTCACAACGTGGCGCCCTCGCTCCACATGGATCCTGAGCCAATGGCGAGAGCGGAGCGGGTGGCCTGGCTGCAGCTGCACCTGCACTTTCCGCACTCCCCACTATGGGGAGCCCACGGGGGGCACTCAGCTTAGTCGTGTTTGACTTGGGACTTCTGTGTGGCCAAGAAGACGACTGAGGTGAGGAAAAGCTTGCCCGTGGCACAAACGTGTGGGATCCAGATGTGGCTCCTATTACGGCCACATACTGCAACGTGAGCTACTCCGCACATGACCTCTTGTCTGCCCTGGCACGGAGCACAAGCTGCAGAGGGCTGCTTCTATGGCAGGAGGGTTCCTGGGACACCAAGGACTCCATCACAGTGGGATCAGGGGTGAACCCAAATCCCCCATAGTGACTGGCTGTGTTACTGTCACCAACTTACCTAAGCTTTATATGTCTTGGGTTCCTTAACTGAAGTAGAATAACAATGCCAAGTTCAAGGAGTTGTTAAGATTGAATGAGGCATCTGGGGCAATGATTCTGAACTGGTGTAGGAATCATCAGACAAGATTGTAAATGTGATTTCTGACCCCACCACCAGTCATTTAGTAGTTCTGGATGGAGCCCAGGAACCTGTTTTTCTAGCCAGTTCCCAGGTGATTCTGATGTTCATGGTTCTCTGACCACATTTTGAGAAATTGACCTAGGACACAGAAGGTGACCTAGTTAATATGCATTAGTTCTTGGAGCCTGTAGGAGGGACAATGGGGATCATCGGGCTGGGCTCACAAGAGTACACAGGCTTGCTCTCCAGATAACTGTAGCCTTGATGGAGAAGGAAGATGGGTCTGGAGATGGGGATATGATATTAAAGCTCAAAATGGATGTTTGAGAACTGAGAAGATTGGGTATACTGAGGGCTATAGAGGAATTGGAGTGCTGGCACTAGGGCTGGGGGCCACTTGATGGGGTGTTGGTGTATTGGAGCACTGGGTGTAATGTGTTGAAGGGAATGGGGTTAGAGTGTACTGGGAGGGGAAGAAGCTGAGAGGTTGAGGTGGAGTACATTGACGTTTTCTTGGAGGACTGGAGATTGAGGTTTGTTCTATCATGATGGGGCCAAGAAGACATAATGATGGAGACTGCGATGCTCAGTGAAGCCCCGTGGGGGCAGCCATGCTTTGTGATTTGTGATGAGGCATTGAGCTCAGCCTTCTAACTTTTTTTTTTTGGAGTAAGAGGGGAGGAGGATGCTCCTTAAGAGCTTCTGGGGGAACTTTCTTGCCCCCAGAGGGCATACGGGTGTGTGTGTGTGTGTGTGTGTGTGTGTGTGTGTGTGTGTGTGTGTGTAGGAGGAGGTTAGCTTATGTAATGAGATTTTTCAAAAGTTCCTTTCTGGATTTCATGACTGACTTGAAAGGAGTCAGTCCCCAGGACACACTCATCTCCTCTACCTACACACACAATAACATTTGACCTGTGTAATTTCTCTTGGGGCTCAACTCCCCAAAAGGGGGCACTCTTGTCAGCAGCTCGCGAGCATGTGGATGTCTGCCAACTGAAAACACCTTCCGGAAACTCTGAAGACCTTCCCAGAGGAACATTCTAGAAAGAATCCTCAAATTCAAATCCTTGAACACTGGAGCTGGAAGAGAACTTAGATACCATCTGATGCAGTCTCCCTCAGCTTGGTCCTGAGGGATAGACACCTGTTGCGGATACTCTGCTTTCTAAGCTGCTGGGGACCCCAGAAGCTGACGTGGGAGATGAGACTCACAGTGAAAAGGGAGACTCAGTAGAGTAGGGTTGTGGGTTCTGCCAGTAAACACCTAGGTCAGAGGGGGATGAACACCTACAAAAGAAGGTTCCCTAGAGCAGGGTGGCTAGGCCGCACTTTAAAATGGGTAGGATTTATTTTTAGTTATTTTTCTTCTATAATTTTATGAAAAAAAAATACTGGATTAGAGGGTGGGACATGTTCTGCCACAGAGGAGCAAAGCTACAGAGGCCTAGATCCATCTAAGGTTTGGGGGACAATAAAGAGGCCACATGGTTAGAGGTTACTGATCACTGCTGGGCAGAGTGAGAAGGGCAGGAAGGTCTGGGTGCAGCAGGAGGTATGAGGCTGGAGGCCAGAGGAAAGGAACTGGATTGGGCTCATTGTAGGGACACTGAGGATCGAGTCTAAAGAATCAAATGAGAGTACCCAAGGAGATAGAAGAGGGCTACAGGGACAGGTGTGAACATGCCAAAGAAGCACTTCCCAGGGCATCAAAAATTTAACCAAGAGAGTAGAGGCAGACATGGGGTGATCACAGGCTTGAACTCTGAAGAGTTTGGAATAGGAGGTGGGGGTAAGGAAGGTCATTAGAGTCGGTGATTAAGAAGTCAGCAGAATGGTAGGGGCCAAAGTGAGTTGGTGGAGAAGAGATACGGGCAGCAAGGTAGATTATATAGGCTATCCTTTGAAAAGCTACAGTGAAGCTTTGTTAGAGGTAGAGAAACAGATTTGTGGACAGAGGAGAAGAAGCCATTGGAGAGGAAGAGGCTGGCGTCACTAGAAAGACGACACCAGGAAGAACCAGTTATAGAAGGGAAAGGAAAGACATGGAAACAGCCTAAAAGGTCAAAGCCTCAGATGGGAAGGGGTGAGGTGAGGAACTCCACTTGGACCCAGGCTTTGATCTAAAAATAGTCATGATTGAGGTCAGCTTATTCAAGTAAAGGTTCCTGGGGTGGGGCTGGGCTGGAGGAACATAGAAGAAGGCAATGGTGGAATCAAAGGAGTAGTCTAACGTCTAACATACTGCCCATTGGTGCCAGGACACAGTGGAGCTGGGCTGGGGTTTGTCTTGGACAGGGTCTGAGGCTGTGCCTTTGGGAGCAGGAGGGAGCAAGCCAGTCACAGTGTAACCATATTACAACTGTGTCAGGACCCTAGAGGCCAGGACACCGTGAGGGCAGTGAGGGACCTTGCTAGGGGAACAGAGGGACAGCTGTCAGATCCTGACCTACGGGGGCTTGATGGAACAGCGGCAGCCATACAATGTGGGGGTCAAGGGCCTGGATTCAAATGTGAGGAGTTACTGTTACTCCTTGTAAGTGTCTGAGATGGATTCTGAGTGGAGAGAAAAATGTAAGGAGATGCATAAAGGGAGCATTGCTTTGTACTAAACACTGTTCTATATAAGTGAATATAATCCTCACAAGCACACACCCCACCCCCCACCCCCCCACCCATGAATTAGGTGCTATTATTATTACCACTTCACAAATGAAGTTCAGAGAGGGAAAGTAGCTTGGCCAAGGTCACATAGCCGGTTGGTGGCAGAATTAGTATTTGAAAGATTTTTTTCTGACTCGAGTGTCTATTTTCTGCTATGCCTTTTTATTAGCTGCTTACCAGGTAGGTGACCTTGGATAAGTTACTTGATTTCTCTCCTCACTTTCCTCATAGAGAGTGCTACTTAAGGGGATGCCATTAATTGGTATTATTTTATTATTGTCTTTGTCCCTTACTGCTTCTCAACAGAAACTGAAGACTTTGAGGAAAGTGAAGGAAGGTCTTGGGGCACAGGTCATTTGGAGAGGGTCAGGTAGTGGGGGGAAGCTAAAAGAATAGGATCCAGCCAGTGGTTCTCAACCAGGGACATTTTTGTTATCAGAGTGGCCTGGAGGAGCTATTGGGTTTTGGTGTTTTGGTAAGCAGGACCCAGGAGTGTTAACAGTGGGCAGTCACACCCCACTTGAGAACATTCAGGAGAAACCCATCTGGGAAGGATGCTTTGAGGTTTAACTCAGAAGAGTAGCAGTGCCAGAGATTGGAGCAGCTTGAGCAAGTGCCGGACGTTTGGAATGAACTTAGAGATATGTAGGGGCCTGGGAAGGATCAGACCCTGGCGGAAGCAAGGCTCCCCAGAGGGGAAGGTGGAGAGGTCTGCAAAGGTAGGCTGGGGCCAAACCCCTTACAGCCAGGCTAAGAGATCTGGACACCGAGCCGGAGAGGTGGAGAGCTGTGGGGTTCTGGGTGAGAGGCAGGTTATATTTAGGAAGATACTCGTGCAGCCAGGGAAGAGGTTAGGGAGAGTCTGGAGACTCGTTAGGGGATTGAGGCCAAACATTGGCAAGAAACAGCCATGAGCTGGACGGAGTTTGGGGTTGGAGTAAGTGGAAACACTAAGGAAACTCCCAGCATGAAGATGCATAAATGGAGAGTGGCTGGGGCTGGATCTGGCAGGCACTGATCTGGGAGGGAATTCTGGGAGAGGTGGGCTGGTTTGGGACCCACATCTGGTGTTTGGGACATGGTGATTATGGTGGATTTAAGGTGATGATAAGTCAGGAGAGAGATGTGAGGAGCCAGAGACACTGTTCGAAGTCAGGACTGAAGTACAGATTTGGGAGTCAGTAATCCACGTCTATTGAGGGCCGTTCCTGTGGGGTTGCTGGTTGAATTTGAAGTCCTACTTGCGGATACATTGGTCATGGGAGAGGATGTGAAGTGCTACAATCTTCAGATGGCCTGGCCCTTTCTGCACATAAGGGAGGAAGAACTGCTGGGAGAGACGCCAGGACACTAGGAGGCCAAGAGCTTCCTGGAGGCCTCACTAGTGCCAGGCTCCACAGAGAAAAGGCCCAGGGTCTGACTGCTTTCAGAGCAAGTGACTTCAAGACAGCAGCAGGGTGGAGGGCAGAGTCAGGCAATGGAGCCACTGAGGAAAGGGGGTGGTAGGTGAAGGTGGCTGGTGAGTTGGAGGTTTTGGAGTTCAAGAAGAGAGGGGCAGAACTGGGGTTCTGAAGGCAGGTTAAGAGGGTGTATTTGAGAGACGCAGTGGTGAGGCTGATGGAGGGGAAGAAACCAGAAAGGAGGTTCCTCTATGACCTAAGGGGTTCCCAAGTAACTATCCTCAACTTAGGTACAAAGTAATGGATTTTTCCAGACTCAATCCTCTGGCCTTTCTCTGCATACTCCCCAACCCCCAGTTTAGGCTATTTCCTCTGTTCTTTCTCAAGAAACACAGAAGAAAACAGGGAGCCCATGTCCCGTAACTATTCTGATTCATCTGACTTTCCTACCCAGCCCTCCAGGCTCAGTGATTTCCTGCGCCTTCAGTCTTCCCTTCCCCAGGATACAGTTTGCTCCCATTAGGTGACCTGACCATAGAGTTTTTTCCTATTTGGAAAACCCCAACGCGTGTGGGCTTTTCAGGAAGCTTGTAGACCACCCTGCACTCTGCTCCCCCTTCCCCCATAATCTTCTGCTACTCCCATTCAGGCCAGACTTGCCCTTTATTGACTGGTCAAGTTGATCACCTGTCCTTCTGGGAAGTGGTGCCCTGATCCCTCCCTCATCAGCTCTCTGGTGTCTGTCACCAGAGTTAGAAATCAGCACAAAATGTTGAAAACTCTCTTCTCTAGGATTCCTCCTCCAATTGGGCTCATTCAATTCTTATTGGTCTTTTCCTCTGTTGATTCTGCAGGTGGGGTTCCACTTAGGTAACTTTGCAGCATGTGCTCTGGTATCTTACTGTTTTGGAACCATTTTGCTTCTGTTGCATTGTGATATTCTAGAATGGAGCTAGAGATCACCTAGTACAGAAATTTTAAAGAATATATTTTTTAAAGCTTATTTGTTTATATTGACAGAGTAAATGGAGGAGAGGCAGAGAGAGAGGGAGAGAGAGAATTCCAGTCAGACTTCACACTGTCAGTGCAGAGCCCAACACAGGGCTCGAACTCACGGACTGTGAGATCATGACCTGAGTCGAAACCAAGTGAGACACTCAACCGACTGAGCCACCCAGGCGCCCCTCAAAGAATATTTTAAACTTCAGATTCTTCAATTCTGAAAAAACATACACACAGCTAAAAGTAGAAGTGGCTTTTATCAGCAAACTTGCTCACCGTTGCCCCAGCCTTTGCCCACAGCAGCTTTGGATGCTCCTGAGAACCCCTAGAGTCCCACAGAACACATTTTGAAAGTCTGATGCCTTAATTTATAGGTGAAAAAACGGCCCAAAGAGATGAAGGGACTTGCCCAAGGTCACACAACAAGAACAAAAACTCAGGATTTTCTCAGATCCCTCCCAGTTCTAGCATTCTAGGACTTGTTAACTTCTAGCTGAGCTGTCTCTCTAGTGTTCTTTTATGTTCTGTGTTGATCATTCATTTACTTAGCAGATGTTTATTGAGCACCAACTGTGCACTGAGTACACAGGCCCTCTGGACTATTAGATACCAGTCCTGGTAGTGAATGGAAGCAAAAGCAGTCACTGTCTGCCCTCATAGGGCTTTCGGTCTAGTGCCAGGGGTAGAAAAACTACATCTGTGGCAAGTACCACGAAGAAGATCAACAGTGTGAAAAGGAGGACTTGTAAGTGGTTACCAGTCCATTTGAGCTGCTCGAACAAATATACCATAGACTGGGTGGCTCATAAACAACAGAAATTTATTTCTCTCGGTTCCGGAGGCTGGGAAATCTAAGATCAAGGTACTAGCAGACTTGATGTGTAGTGAGGACGCAATTCCTGGATCATGGGATGATCATTCTCACTGTGTCCTCACTTGGTGAAAGGAGAGAGGAGCTCTCGAGTCCCTTTTATAGGGACACTAATCCCATTCATGAGGGCTCTACCTTCATGACCTAATCACTTCTCAAAGGCCCCACCTCCAAATACTACGACATTGGGGATTAGGTTTCAACATATGAATTTGGGGGGGACACAGACATTCAGTCTGTAGTAGCATGTGAGATTTAACCTAGTTGGAAAGTAACCTGGAGGCCAGAGCTAAAAGTAAACTGGGAGAATAGAGAACCGAAGTGTTCCAGGTGGAGGGAGCAGCATATGCAAAGCCCTGTGGCCGGAGGGAGCGAAGTTGGTGGGGGAACAAGCGAGGCTAGAGCGTAGTGTGGGAGGCGGGAATGTGGGCAGACAGGCGGCCGGCTCCGTATACCAACAAGGGCTGTTAAAGAGTGCTGGGGCTTTATTCAAGGATTAGATTGTTTCGAAAAGATGTCTCCAGTTGTAAAAGGTAACTGAATGCCCTGTCCCCAACCCTGTCTCAACTGACTTCCTTTCATTGCATCTCCTGTCTGTTTTTCTGACTTCAGTCACATGCCGCTTGGGGTGTTCTCAGCAGGTCTAGTTTCCACTTTTTGTGGCATATGCCTTTCAGCTTGTAAGGTGTACATGTGCATTTGGTGTGTGAGTGTGTTGCTACTGTATCATTTATTCATTCAATAAATATGAAGTTATTAAGTGCTGCTATGAGGCAGGTACTGTTCACTTGTCACTATGGGCAACCAACATGATGTGTGATAGTGTGTCTTTGCGTGTGATGTTGGTGCATTGTGTCATTACGCATGAGGGCTGTGTGTAAATGTGTTGGCCATATGCTCAAAATGTCGGCCACCGTGGGTAACCATGTAAGGCTCCTCTAGGTGTCATTATGTGTGCCTATCATTTTGGGTGTTTTGTCTAACTTGATGTAATAACAGCAGGTGTGGCTGACGTTGTGGATGGTTCTGTGTGTGGCTGTGTGATGTGAATGTAGGACTGTGGTGTGTCTGTGTGTCTGGGAGTGCAGCTTGGGAGACCTTGTCTCCTGCAGTAAATCTAGCGGAGAACAAGCTTCCTGAGACTGTTGGAGGCGCTCTCCACAGCCTCTGGGATGATTGGTGCAGGGAGTGGAGCCTCCCCCGCTGGCTGCAGCTGGAGGCAGAGGGGAGAGGAGGGCGCCTGGGCAGGCCTGGCTGGCCAGACAGGGCCAGATTAATAAAGCAGGACTTGGGAGAGGGCAGGCCAGGGCGGGTGGTTTTGGCAGGAGGCGGCTGAGATGAAAGTGGTCCGACTGGCGGGCAGGCAGGTGGCCTCTCCCCTGCCCTGTCAGCACTTTTTAATGTCCCCTCAGTTAGAACGTGTGGGAGGAGTGGGGCGAGGGAAGCTGGAGCTCACCTTTCCCAGGCCCTGGAGGAGGGGCTGGGGCAGCCAGGAGGTGGGGTGGGAGGAATGCGGTTCTAGGTGTAGCTGAGAGCAAGAGTCCCATGCCTCCTCTGTCCCCTCAGTGTGCCTGACCTCCAACTATCCAGGGAGGCAGGACTAGGAAGCAAATAGAGAAGCAGAAAACAGAGAGGGAATGAAAGGGGTGACTGAGACTGTGCGCCCGCACGTAGGTGACTGTACTGTCAGAGTAAGCATGCGAACCTGCCTAAACAGATGAGAGGAAGGCTGAGGTCATGAGAGTATGTGAGCAGGACTCTGTGTGTGTGTGTGTGTGTGTGTGTGTGTGTGTGTGTGTGTGTGTGTTCAGCGCTCTGCTTATGGGAATTGAAATCTTAAAACAGGAGGCTTGCTTCCTGGTGTGGCCTGTTGCTGGTGTGTGGCTTTGGATAGGTCATTTATCCTCCCTGAGCTTCGTCCCTTCATCTCTGAAGTAGGGATGAGGGTACCTGTTCCACAGGATGATTGTTGGGCTTAAATGGACTGAAATAAATGGCCAACTGTAAATCTCTTTATAAACGTGTGGTATCATTGTTAATAATTGCATGTGGGGCGTGTTGGGTGACTGTGTGTGATGGTGTGGGTGTGTCTAGGGGCCTGGATGTCTGTGTGTATCAGTTATAGTGGGTGTCTGGGTGAGAGGAGTAAGCGTGAACTCTGTTTATGATGAGTTTGTTGCAAGAGTGAATACACAGGTGTTAGATGCATGTTTGGTCCTTATAAGCAAAATGTGTGAAAATATCTGTGTGGATCCAAGAGTGGTCAGTGTCTTTGTGTGACCATGAATGCATGTGTTTGTCTGTGGGCGTCTGTATCGTTGTGTGTGTCTGATTTTGTGTCTCGAGGTGTATCTGAGTTGCCCTGGCACCTGAGATAGATGTTTGTGTCTTGGAGAGTGTGCTGGCTATGTGGGGGGGATATGTGGGGTGGGTTTAGTGGGTCTGTGCACCCTGTGTGCGTCTCTGAGTGTGTGTCCCAATGTGAATGTGGTTGAATGTGCCTTTGTCTTGGTCGTGTGAGTGTGATGGCGGTATGTGGTGCCTTGGTGTGTGTGTGTGTGTGTGTGTGCGTGCATGCGAGTGTGTGTTTGGTGAGCGGCTCTGCTGCCTTAAGCACCTTTCGAATACATTGGCCACAGCTCATTGAATCCTTTAACAATCTGACTCTGCTCTTCCTTCCCCGTTTTTTCTAATTCAGTTCCTCTTATTACAAAAATAAAAAATAAAGCGCTGCCCCTTTCCAGTGGCTGGCCCCGCGGAGCCCCCGCCTCGGGACCAGCCTCGTTTCACTCCATTTCGGAGAAAACGGGAAGTCGGTAATTTTAAAAAATATTTTCTACTTTATTTGGGATTTAATGTTCTTACAGAATCCTGCTGCCTCCCTCTGTCCCCCCTCCCGATCCACCCCCAGCCCCACATGCAAGAGGCGTAATGGCCCGTTCAGCATATTAGGGGAGCCAAGTGCGCGCCTGTGTGTGTATGTATGTGAGTGTGTACACACATACACACTTGGATAAAAACACACAGAGACCCACAGCAGACACACATAGGAATACACAGCAGTTCAAATGTATACTCAGACATGAACTTGAACACCCTAGTACACAAACATCACACAAAGACAGAGACCCATCCCCAGACACTGTCGCACTCTAAAGGGAAACACAAAAGCAGGAGCACTGTCAGGGTGACCCTCTGGAGACAGAGAGCCAGACAGACTGAAAGAGGGGGAAGGACAGAGACGTATTTCCAGTGAGAGACTGGAAGCAACTTTTATGCCACAGAGGAGCATGAGTAGAGCAGTTCAGAGAACGAGAGGGGTTTGGTCGTCTCTGGGCCAGGCATCGCCCCTTTTGTGCACAGGGACACCATATGGTCAAGAAGTGATGACTCAAGGTCATGCCGGGAGTCCAGACTAGGTGAGGGATTGGAAATAAGAACCTGTGTCACTTTCCTGTGCCCTGCTATTGGGGTCCCAAGGCGGTAAACTCTGTAAGTGTGTGTACGTGTGTGCCTTTGAAAGAAAGATATGCTTTTCAACAGTACCAATTTAAGTGCCATACATGTATTAGGCTCAACAAATGTTTGCAGAGGCTGACAGAGCCGGAATGTGGCTGTGTATGTCTGTAAATGTATATTTGAGAACTATGTGTACACACACATGGGAGCATCTATTGTGGTATATAAGCCTATGTAAGTGAGGCTGTGTGGACATGTCTATGCATAGACTGTAAGCCCAGTAGGGGCAGGAACTATGTATCCCCCTTGTATGCCCATCACCTAAGAAAGGGCTCGGCATGTAGTAAGTACCCAGTATATATTCATTCAAGAATGATGAATGAACAGAATCACTCTGGGAGCTCAGATAGCTTAGGGAGGGCCTGACTACCAGTGGTAGACGTCATGAACAATCCAGCCTCTGGGAAGGACCTGGGAAGAGGGGATATTGTGCACCATGGGGTGGTAGGGTGAAAAACTGTGGTCCTGAGGTGTGTGCTTTGTTCTGAATGACGATTTCAAGAGTTTCAGACCATTCCATGGTGAAAAAAGGAAACGAGCTATCCGTTTGTTAAATATGGGACAGGTGAGGGATAGAACGGCAATAGTGGGCAGAAACTCAAGATGGATGGATGAACAGAGACAGATAGACATACTGACTGAACTCACAAACTGATTAATAGATTTATTTACAGACAGACCAAAAGACAAATAGAGACACGGATAAATAGATGTACAGGTAGGCACACAGACTGACGTGAATAGTCAGGCAGGCAGACGATCTCTAGGAGTGACTGACAGACCAACAGACAGGCAGACCAATCAATAGACAGATAGATGGACAGCTGATTGCACAGAGAAGATGGATGTATAGCTCAGAATACAGAATGGGCCTGTAGCCATGCCCCATATCCCATCTTCCTTCCTTGCTAATAGAACCCATGCTTTTGTTTGGTGTTTAGAGACCAAGTGCTTTGCAGGGGAGGGGTTGAACCCCTCCCTTGTCCCAGAGGTGAATCTCAGTCCAGGAAAATCATGGTAATTCCTTTCAACTTGCTGGGGATTGATTTAGGAATGACATGTTATAATTCTGAAACACTGAAATGTGGGAAGAGGTCTCTTAAGGAGACTTTGGAGAAATTTTATCTCACTTATAAAAGGGTCCAGGGAAGAGAAATGTCCTCTTTTCTCCTCTTGGATCTTGGAATTCACTGTATTAAAATGCAACGTGCTGAGCAGCTGCAGCCTTTTTTAAAACCTTGAGGTTCCTCCAGAATCAAAAGCTGACATGACAAGGATGGCAGAGATGTGAAAAGAATCTGGGTGTTCAGTGATACCACTGAGTTACATTAATTTAGGAACCTCCCTGCGCCCAAACTTCTTGTTATGCGAGATAATATTTTTCTTATCATTTAAGCCGCTTTTGGTAGGGCCATCTGTTACTTGCAGCCAAATGCATCTTAATTGCTACACAAATCAACTGACAAATGAGACAAATACTGGAGAATTGAAGAGATACCTAAGTGGAGAGACTAACCAATAGAAAGACATACAGCTAGATGACCAAGAGACCAACAGTTAGACAATAAACAGATTCTTCAAACTGACACAGAGATAGGCAAGATGGTTTGTAGGTGGGTATGAAGTAAATAGACAAATGGACAGAGGTGAATTAGACAAATGAAATATGGACTGGAGCATGGTGGGATAAATGGGAGGACTGGCAGAGACATTATGTAGACAAACAGACCACAGACACCTCCAGAAAGTCTTCCCTGACCCACTCTGATTGGGTGTTCCCATGGCCATGTGTATAGAATACCATATCAGCCCTCACCCACTGTATGGTGAAATTGGTTTCCTTATCACTCTTCATGGTAAGTTGCAGGTCACAAGTTCCTTGAGGATAGGAATCACATCTTAGCCGCCTTTAATATCCCCAGACTAGCACAGAGCTAAGCATACAGTAAGTGCTCAATAGCAATTTATTTATCAAATGAATGACTGAATGAACAGCTGTAGATGGGGGGGGGGGGGGTGGATGGAAGGAAGGGAGGAGAGGGAGGGAGGGAGAAAGGAAGAAAGAAAAGAAGGGATAACTAGTCCGTCAGGGGACCAGGGGAGTGGTAGAGATGACTTCACACAGATGCAGGCAGTTGGTGGCCCTTGGGGTATTCCTCCTGACTGTTAGAGCCTCCCCCCTCATTGTTGCCCTTCATCTCCTGCTGCCTAGTTATTCTTTCGGAAGCATTACTCTGAGCAAATGCCCATTGTTGAAGATGACTCAGCATGGCATTCAGAGTTCTCCACTATAGGCCCCAACTTACCCCTTGCAACTCCACTCCCACCCCTACAGGTCTTTTAAGATGGGTCACCTTCCTTGACAGGCCTGCAGTTTCCTGCTTCTCTACAAACCACATTCCACTTCTTTTTTTTTTTTTTTTAAGTTCATTTATTTATTTATTTTGAGAGAGAGAAGAGGGGAGGGGCAGAGAGAGAGGGGCTCTGTCAGCACAGAGCCCGATGTAGTGACATTATGACCCGAGCCTAAGTCAGACGCTTAACTGATTGGGCTACCCAGGTGTCCCTGCATTCCACTACTTTTAAAGCTGTACTTAGATGTTATCTGTTCCAGGAAACCTTCCCTGGTTTCCCCTTCCCAACTCAGACCCACTTGCACCAAATATGCCCTTGTTTATGTACACACTGACCTCCAACTACAAATGTTGACACAAACACCAAGAAGTTCCACTGTCCTATCTTGTGCTTTCTACCTGGGCTCTGGTCAGAGCCCAGGCTCCTCCAGGCTTATGAACAGGTCATCCCCAAGACCTTTCATATTCTCGGTTCCACTCTGTCCAAGCAGGCCCTGGTATATCCTTTGGGTTACCTGTTTCCTCACCCTTCCTCATTACTTTGCCCAGACAGTGATTCTTTCTTCCTCCCCCTTGCTGTCCTACCTCCCTACTTCTTCCTTAACATCAACAAGCTTCCTTGAGGACTTACTATGTGCTGAGTATGCTCCTCCCACCCCCAGGGCACAGATCTGGAGCCAGGCTACCTGGGTTCTAATTCTGGCTCCACCTCTTCCTAGCTGTATGATCTCAGGCAAATTACTTATCTTCTCTGTCTCATTTCCTCATCTGCAAAATGAGGTTAATAATGGTACCCACCTCACAGAATTGTTGAAAGAATTGAGTTGGTATAGTAGGGTGCTTAGAATAGTGCCTAGCATATAGTCAGTACTATAGATGTAATAGTTATTATTCTGTTATGCTTTGGCTCTGAGGATTCCGGATTATCAAGTTTAGAGGAAGAGAACTGTTGGGTACTGAGTGGCCCCTGTGTGCAGAGGGTCTTATATGTGGCATCTCAATTAAAAAACAAAACAAAACAAAACAAATCCTTTTTAGAAGGGGTCATCACTGCATCTGTTCCATGGACAGGAAAATGAAGCTTTAGGTAGCTGATGTGACTTGCCCAAGGTCTCACCACCAACACAGAGAAGATTCAGGAGTTGAATTCAGATTTACTTGACTCCAAAGCTGTGCCTTTCCCAAAACACCATGCTGTTTCTTTGCTTTGAGGATCAGACTAGGAATTGAAGTTTGTACTCAAGGATGTGAGGTCTGAGAGTGCTGGTGCTGTGAGGGTCTACATTATCTTGGCTGGGAGCAATTTAAGTACAAGTAATCCATTTTCATAGTGGTCACAGTATATGACAGAGTACTATACCCTTGTTGCCGTATATCCCCGCTTTGTGCCTTCTGAAATCAATGCTCGGGCTTCACAGTATGGTTTGGGGGTTTCTGGGGGGCAGTGGTCAGGGGAGTGCTGGAGGACAGCAGGAGTCACCAAATTAATGGCCCACCTGGGGCCAGGAAGTCCAGGGCTACCTGGAAATGAATTATCTGGTTAAGAAGCCATGACCAGGTGGATCAATGGAGACAGAGGGTTTGTCACTTACTGCCCCGCAAAGAGCTGCACCACTGGGGCTGAGGTTCATGGGGACTGCTGCCTTTCTCCTGTAGTGCCCCAGCCTCAGATCACTGAATCCTCAGGGAGCTCAGAGCCTAGTTGAGTCATAAGCACTAAAAGCTTCTCCAAGAAGCAGATTCTGAAATCAAGATTAATGTGCAAGGTGCTGTCAGGAAGCTCTAGGGATCGAAACCCGTGGGAGAAGAGGAAGGAATCAGGATTAGACAGAGCTGACCTTTTGTGGCACTCAAACTGGAATGGCCCTTCAACTTTTTCCAAACTTGAGGCCAGAGGGCTCAGCTCTTATGCCCCCACATTGATAGTCAGAGGGTGGGTAGCCCTAAGAAGCAGTCATGACCTTGGGCTAGGCAGCTGTCTTCAGCTGAGGCCATTCTCCAGCAGGAGCTAACGGGACTGTCTGATAGCACTCCCAGCAACTAGGGTAAGTTCCTCATTGAAGGGGATCTGGATGGTGCATGACACTGTCCATCATGGGTGCCTACCCAACTGGGAAGGGTGAGGCACTCAAGAAAGCCTTCCTGTATGAGACAATACACGAGCCTTTAGGAGAATAAGTAGGGGGAAAACACTAGGAAGGGGTGTGTAGGGAAAAGGGGAGTTTCTGGTATATAGAATAGTATTGCTAAAACCCAAAGGCAATGCTGATGTAGAAGTAGGCAGAGCTCAGATCTGAAGGTCTGCATTGCTATGCTAAAGAATTTGAGTTTTTGTATTAAGAGGATGGGGAACCCTTAAGGATTTTAGGGCAATGTGTGATTCTAATTAAGATTTGTTTGCATTTTAGAATAATCTTGGCACTGTCCTTTACTAGCTGTGTTACTAACAAGTGACTTAACTTCTCTGTGCCTCAAGTCCCTTGTCTGTAAGATGGGGATAATAATTGTGCCTGCTGGTTAGAGTTGTAAGGATGATGTGAGACGGTGGGGGTGAGGCTGGCATGTGGCAAGCCTCGGGGAAGATGAACTACAGGCCAGCCTGGGCTGGGTGGAGACCAGTGGAAGCTGCATTATGACAGCTTCTGCAGGTATTCAAGAAACCTATGGTGAGGGCATAGCTAAGACAGATGCAGCAGAGGTGGGAAAGAAGAGGCCAGTTTAAAAGTTTTTAAGAGGCGGGGCGCCTGGGTAGCTCAGTTGATTGAACATCAGACTCTTGATTTTGGCTCCGGTCATGATCCCAGGATCGTGGGATCAAGCCCCGTATGGGCTCTGCACGGAGTGTGGAGCCTGCTTGCGATTCATTCATTCTCTCTCTCTCTCTCTCTCTCTCTCTCTCTCTCTCTCTCTCTTTCACTGTCTCTTCTCCCTCTCCCTCCCTGTCTGCTCCTCTCCCCTGCTTGCATTCTCTCTCTTTCTAAAAAACAAAATTAAATTAAAAAATATAAATATATAAAAGCTTTTAAGAGGCCAAATTCACAGGATTTAGTGATGGTGTGGATGAAAGAGGTGGTGAAAAAGATGGCATTCACAGTGACTCCCAGGCTTCTGGTTTGGGTGACTACTTCTGGGAGCACACAAACGGATTTGGTGTGGGGGAGGTGTTGAAATTAAGATTCTTGAGGAATCCAGCTGGAAGTGCTAGTCAGTTATTCAGAACTGAGCTCTGAGAAAGGCTGGATGGGAAAAAATGTGTGGGGATCGTTTGTGTAAAGGTCAGTGGACCCATGGGCCTGGATTAAGCCACCTAGTGAGTAAATAAAGGGAAGAGTTGGCTGCAGGTGGAACTGACGAGTGTGAGATGGAAGATAAAGGAGATCCCAGAGAAACAGGGTGGGGCGAGGACAAGGAGATGCTGCTGTCATGAAAGCCCAGGAGGAAGGAGACCCAAAAGGGCCTCAGCCAACACAGCTCAGTGTCACAGAGACAGCAACAAAGATAAAAGTGGCAGAGTCTATTGAAGAGGACAAGGGGTTTCTGGTTGTTGAACTTGAGGACAGCATTTCATCAAAGTGGTGGGTGGAAGGCAAGTTGTGACGGCTTGAAGCATAAAGATGAAGCTGAGGGTTGTACAACTCTGAATGGACAAACATGTAGATAGAGAGATTGCCAGGGGTCAGGGCCGAGCCAGTCCAAATGCAATCTTTCCAGACCTTTGCTTGTGCCCCTTCTCTCATGTTTCTCATCACAGACTGTCTGTAGGTATCGTAGTTCTCCCTATCCCTGCCTGCCTCCCCTACCAGATTGTAAGCTCCTTCGTGCTGGGATCCTCATCCATGTTTGGGTCCTTCCCGGAACCAGAGATGGTGCCAATTGGATCTGCAGGTGATCAGCAAGTGCTTATGAATAAACGATCTGAGATGAGACCATGCAAGTTTCCTGGTTTGCAGACTGGTCAGTTAGCAAGGAAGTAGCGAAACTATGTTCTGGAAGAAGATATGTGGTGGGAGAAGGGATGGCTGAGAACTATGGGGTGTGAATCAAGGCACTTAGGGAAAAATAAATACAACTGACTTTTTAAAATCTAAGTGAACTCTACTCCCAGTGTGGGGCTTGAACTCATCACTCCAAGATCAAGAGTCACATGCACTACTGACTGAGTCAGCCAGGTGTCCCTAAATACAACTGACCTTTGAGCAGAAGTTCTTAACCATTTTTGATCCTGGACCCCATAGAGATGCCAACGTAAATAATGAACACTTGCTCCAGGAAAAATACATGTCAGGAACTCCTATCCAGTCTGCACATGATTTCGGCAGTTTCACAGGCTCCTGAGGCCCATCTACACACCTGGCCAGTGGTCCGTGGGTTACAAGTCAAGAATGTGCTTCCAGAATGGAATATTTACCAGCCCTGTGACCTGGAGTACATCATGTACCCACTCTGGACCTCAGTTTCTTTGTCTGTAAGGTGAGGAGTTATGAGGTGAAGGTGAAAAGTATAAAGAAACACACAACTTTGTAAGTCAAAATACCACAAATATTCTACCTTCTTAGTGGGTAGAATTATCCCATTTTGAAAATAGGAAAATGGAAATGCAGTTCAAGAAATTTGACCAAATGTACACACGAGTAGGCAAAGGAGCTAGATTCTGTCCAGGTTTGTCCAGGTCCAAATCCTGGGCTCTCTCCCGTAGACAGTGCTGCTGACCAGGTATAACATCATCAATGTCTCTGCCCAGCCCTGGCACGGTTAACACACTAACATGCATGACAAGGATTTGGAAACTGGACACCATTTATGGAAATGCCACATTAGTATCAGCATTGTTGATCACCTCATATCTTAAAATGTCTTCCTTGGCATCTGTTATGTTCCTCCCCTGAACCTCAGATCCCTTTTTCCTTGCTTCTGTCACCTGCTCCTCTTTTTCCTCTGTCTCCTGGGGGTAGGTATTCTCTAGTCTCACCTCTTGCTTTCTGTTTCTTTCTTCTCTAAACCCCCTCATGTTATAACTTCAGCTCTGACCTCTAAGCAGGTCACTCTGAAATCTGTACAGCAGTCCAAAGCCTTATTTCAACCACCTGCTGGGAGTTTGTCACCTAAATCAGTGGTCTCAGATTTTGTTGTGCATCGGAATCACCTGGAGTATTTGTTTAAAAATGGGTTGCTGGGCCCCACTTGCATAGTTTCAGATTCAGTAGGCTTGGGGTGGAGCCAAAGAATATTTTTTACAGCATTATACAAGGTATAATTGACATATAATACACTGCACATATTTAAAGTGAATAATTTGATAAGTTTTGACATGAATACAATCATGAAACCACCGCAGTCAAGATAATGAACATATCCTACCCCCCAAAGTCTCCTTGTTTCTTTCATAATCCCTCTTTCCCTCCCCTCAACCTCCTCTCCCACCCCCAGGTAAACTTTAACTTGTTTGTGTCACTACAGATTAGTTTGCATTTCCTAGAATTTTATGTAAATGGAATCACAAAAATGTACTCTATTGTTTCTGGCTTGTTTCACTTAGCATAATTATTTTGAGATTCATCCATGTTGTTGCATGTATCAATAGCTCATTCCTTTTTATTACTGAGTAGTAGTCCATCATATAAATATACAATAGTTTGTTTCTCCATTCACTAGTTAATGGACATTTGAGTTTCCAGTTTGGGGCTATTACAAATAAAGGTACCAAGAACATTTGCATAAAAATCTTTGTGCTCTTATTTCTCTTGAAAGTAGAATGGCTAGGTCATATGGTAAATGTATATTTAACTTTTTAAGGAACTGCCAGATAGTTTTTCAGATTGGTTGTACTATTATACACAGCCACCAGCAGTGTATGAGAATTCCAATTGCTCTATATCTTTGCCAGTATCTGGTATGATCAGTCTCCCCCCAGCCTTTTTAATCTTAGCCATTCCAGGGGCATCTGGGTGGCTCAGTCCATTAAGCATCCAACTTCAGCTCAGGTCATGATCTCCCGGTTCGTGAGTTCAAGCCCCACATTGTGCTCGGTGCTGACAGCTCAGAGCCTGGAGCCTGCTTCAGATTCTGTCTCCCTCTCTCTCTGCCCCTCCCCCACTCACACTCTCTCTCTCTCTCTCTCTCTCTCTCTCTCTCAAAAATAAATAAACATTTAAAAAATCTTATTAAAAAAAATCTTAGCCATTCCAGTGGGTATGTGGGTATGTCGAGGGTATGTAATGTAGTGGTTTTAATTTGTATTTCCTTAGTAACATGATGTTGAGCAGCTTTTCAGGGTGCTTATTTGCTATCCAAATATCTTCTCGGGTTTAGTGTTTGTTCAAATCTTTTGCTTATTTTGAAGATGAGATGGTTGTCTTTTTACTATTGAGCTGTAAGTGTTCTTTATTTATTCTAGGACAGATGTGCTTTGTTGGATATTTGCTTTGCAAATAATTTCTCCCAGTATATGACTTACTTTTTCATTTGTTAAACAATATCTTTTGAAGGCAAACATTTTTAACTTGATGAAGTCAAATTTGTTATTTTACTTATTTATTTATTTATTTACTTACTTACTTACTTAAAGTAATCTCTACACTCAACGTGGGACTTGAACTTAATGACCCTGAGATCAAGAGTTGCATACTCTTCAGACTCAGCCAGCCAGGCGCCCCTTGATTTTTTTTTTTTTTTTAAATACTTTGCACTTTTACGGTCATATTTAGAAATCTTTGCCAAACCCAAGGTCACTAAGATTTTCTCTGTGTGTTCTTATAGAAGTTTTATGGTTTTAGCTCTCGTATTAGGTCTATGATCCTTTTCAAGTTAAGTTTTGTATATGGTGTGAGGTAAGAATTGAGGTTCTTTTTTTTTTCTTCTTGCATATGGCCATTCAAATATTCCAGCATCATTCGTTGAAAAGATTCTCCTTTCCCCATTGAATTGCCATGGTACTTTTTTCAAAAATCAATTGATCATTTATGCATGGGTTTATTTCTGGACTCTGTATTCTGCTCCACTGAACTGTTGTCTATATTTATACCAGCACCATGCTATATTGCTGCATCTTTATAAGTCTTAAAATCAGGTAGTGTAAGCCTTTCAACTTTGTTCTTTTTCAAAATTGTTTTGGCTATTCTATTGTATTTCCATATGCATTTTAGAATTCATTTGTCAGTGTCTAAAAATAAACAGCCTGCTGGGATTTTGAGATTGCATTTAATCTATAGATCAATTTGGGGAGTATTGACATCTTAACAATATTGCATTTTCCAATGCATGGGCATAATATTTCTTTGTTTACTTGGGTTTTCTTTAATTTCTCTCAGCAGTGTTGTTTAGTTTTCAGAGTATGAGTCTTGCATATCTTTGGTCAAATTAATCTCAACAAGTGTTTAATATTTTTTGATGTTGTTGTAAATGGCATGTTTTAAAATGTTATTTCCTATAGTTTATTGCTAGTATATAAAAATACCGTATGTGTTACTGTACTAACAGATAGTTAGGCCCCAACCCTACGGTTTGTAATTCTGTAGGTCTGGCATGTGGTCCCAGAATTTGCATTTCTAATAAGTTCCCAGGTGATGCCTATGCTGTTTGGGGCACACATTTTGAGAACCACTGGCATAAGTGTTCTGCCTAAATCTCTTGTTTCAAACTAAAATCATCACCTGGACCCAAATAAACTCTTCCTCAGATTTTCCTCTTTCCAAAAATGGCCCCATCATCCAATTCCATGTCTATTGGTCAAGTGACTGAGTTTCCCATTGCAAAATCAATCCACAGAATCACATCCAATCAGCCGCCACTCTAATAATATACTCCTGAAATATGTCTCCCCTCTGTCCCCTTCACTTTCCATCTCATATCTTCATCCCTTTCCTGCTTGACCAGTGAAATCACCTACTTACTAATCTCTCTGCTTCTAGTTTCTTTCTACTACAATATAGTCTTCACAGTTCCAGGCTAATCTTTCTGGTCAGCAGCTTGGATTGTGCCAGTCTCCTGTTAAACAATCCCCCACGGGGCTCTCACTGCCAGATTAATTACATCTAAACTCTTTACTCTGATGTAAGGGTTTAGTAAGAGACTTCCAGTTGTCTACTTTGTATACTTTCATCTTTAGTAATAGAACTTATATCTTATCCAGGGGAGCAATCTGCCCAGAGGTTTCAGTTTATTTTTCTCAGCAGATAAATGGTATGTTTTTCTCTCACAGATAAATGGCCATGTGACTAAGTTCAGGCCAATAAGATATTAATACAGGTTGTTGGGTGCCACTTCCTGAAGGTTCCATAAAGATTCCATAAAGAAGGCAGATAGCTGGGTAGATTGCCTCTCTTCCCTTCCTTTCTCTCCATGTCTGGAATGCAGGAGCTCCAGCAGCAATCTTGGACCATGACACAACTTGAAAGATGGAAGCACTTAGTAGGATATAAGGAGCCTGGGTCTCTGATGACAGTAGAGCTGCCAAACCAACCCCAGATCACCAAACTCTGAAGTTATTTTAGTTAGAGAAAAATAAACCTTTATGTGTTTAAGCTAATGTAATTTGGGTGCTTGCAGTCAACCCTAACCCTGACTGATACACCCGATATTCAAAGCTCTCCAAATAATTAGCCACCTCTGACTCTATCCACCGCCCCCCCCCCACACACAAATACATTATGTTCTAGCCAAACCATACTATTTTCTGTTTTCTAAGGACAACTTGTACCTTCTTTTCTCTTTTCCTGTGCTCATCTCATGCACTTCCTCCATGTTTACCTATTGGAGTCAAGTTCAGATGCACTTTTCTTATGAATTCCTCCCTGTTCTTCTATCCAAATATGATTTCTCTGTCTTCCGAGCTCTCAGAGTATTCTGATCATATCTTTCTTGGCACATAGAGTCTGCCCCAAATTATCATTACTTAGATGCCTCTCGTGCTGGATTGTAAGTTCCTTCATGTTGCCAACCACAGGGTTATTGTTCAACAAAGATTTGCTGCAGGAATTCATGAATAAATAAGGGAATGAATGAGTGAAAACAAATAGTAAACATCTGCTCCCCCCTCATCATGTGCAACATCCATCTCAACACTTTCAAAGAGACCA
Organism: Leopardus geoffroyi; assembly: GCF_018350155.1. NCBI lineage: Eukaryota > Metazoa > Chordata > Mammalia > Carnivora > Felidae > Leopardus > Leopardus geoffroyi. The sequence goes on from NC_059334.1 coordinate 59,695,640, forward strand.
CATGAAGTTAAAAAGATTCCCACAGTTGATAAGAAGAAAGAGGCAGTGGGCACAGAGTAAGCCAAAAGACCTGCTCTGTCTGGAAAGGACTAAGGCTAAGGACTAGGCTATAATAACAAATTATTATACCTAGCCCAGACTGCCTTGTAACAACAACAAGAGCAGCAGCAACAACTAATATTTACTAAGCATTTGCTATGTGATGACATCCTGCAAAATGATATACATGCACTATTTTATTTAATTTAATCCATCAACAGCCTATGATATTGGTGCTAGTATTTCCTCTGTTTTTGTTTTCTTTTTTCTTTCTTTCTTTTTTTTTTTTAAAAAAAAAGCCTAATGTGGCTTGAACCCTAATGTGGGGCTTGAACTCATAACACTGAGAACAAGACCTGAGTTGATATCAAGAGTTGGACACTCAACTGACTGAGCCCCTCAGGCACCCCTTTCCCCTGTTTTACAAGTGAAAAGACCATATCAGAGAGGTTAATTCACTTACCCAGGGTCACAGAGCTTGGATGTAGCAGAGCTGGAATTGGGACTCAGTCCTGATTCTAAGCCAGGCTGTTAACAATGAGCCAGACTATATGAGACGTGGCTGTCTGTCTCACCAAATGGTGAGGTCCTGGTATACAGGAGCTATAATCTATATATTACGCTCCCCCTGAAGTGCCTACACAGTACCTGGGTCCTGAAGACCCAGCAAGTGGGTTGGTTTCAAAATCATCAAAGAAGTTCTATCCTAGAAAAATAGCATAGAATAGGTGGAATAGACATACTTTCCTTTATTCTTTCCAATAAGCACAACTAAAATTCTTGGGTGTTATACATAAAGCAAACATAAGAGTCTGAAAGGTAGAGAGAAGAAGGCAGATCAGCTAGGGACCTTGGAATCCAAGGAGCAACATATTAAGTTCTCTGAGTTTTCTTTTTGTCCCACCTCATCTATCTTAGACGTGGAGCTGAGGAAGCTGGCAACCCAGAAACACCAATAAGCACACACATACCAAAAAAATCCTAATGAAAGCTGCTCTCTCTAGTCAAACAATCAGGAAAAGGGCAACTAAGTGAGACAGCTTTTAGACAATAACTGATCTACTTCAGCCAAATTCCACAGAAAAAAATCTGTGGCCCCACTCTCACCCATGCCAGCAAAGATGAGTGCTGAGCCTAGACTTCTAAGTAGGCTGTAATGAGGCATTCCAACCACTGGCAGGATGGTGTCAGAGAAGGCCAAGTAGAGAGTGTGAACACTTGTACTTGCCAGAGATAACAAGCTCCCCACCCCACCCCACGTGTCAGTGGAGACCACATGAGGATCCTGGACTTCAACCGCCACCCAGCAGTTATGAGGTGACCCTCCTTTACTTTGGAGTGGTGTTGGAGGAGGCCTAGTACAGTTTAAGGACTTTCATTCCTTCCATGGTGTCAATGAAAGCTATGTAGATAGCAGTAACAAAGCACTCCTAACCCCTCTCAGCCAGGGAGGTATCAGAGAAGGCCTAGTGGAGAGGTGGAGATTTTACCTCCACCCAGCAGTAATAAGGAGAAAGGCCAAGTGGGGAACCTGGATTTCTACCCAACCTTGCACTAACAATGAAATGTTCTCCCTATACCTCTGCTAGAGGAGTGCCAGTGGAAGCCAGCTAAAACAGAGGTTTAAATAAAATCAAGAGTCTTATAATACCCCAAATTCCCAGTTTCAATAAAAAAATCACTTATACCAAGAACAAGGAAGATCTCAAACTGAATGAAAAAAAAAAAAAAAAAGAAATTAATAGATGCCAACACTGAGTTGTCACAAATGTTAGAATTATCAGAACAAGATTTTTTAAAATTTTTTTTTTCAACGTTTATTTATTTTTGGGACAGAGAGAGACAGAGCATGAACGGGGGAGGGGCAGAGAGAGAGGGAGACACAGAATCGGAAACAGGCTCCAGGCTCTGAGCCATCAGCCCAGAGCCTGACGCGGGGCTCGAACTCACGGACCGCGAGATCGTGACCTGGCTGAAGTCGGACGCTCAACCGACTGCGCCACCCAGGCGCCCCTATCAGAACAAGATTTTAAAACAACATCACAAAAAATGCTTTAATGAACAATTATGAACACACTTGACACAAATGAAAAAACAAAAAGTCTTAGCAAAGATATAGAAAGTCTTAGCAGAAATAGAAAGTTTTATCAAAGAAATAGAAATATAAAGAACCAAAAGAAATTTTAGAATTCTAAAATATCGTAACAGAACTAAAGACCTCAATGAATGGGCTTGAAAGCAGAATAGAGAAAAACAGAGGAAGATAAAACAGTAGAAGTTACCCAATCTGAACAACAAAGAGAAAAAATAAATAAATAAATAAACTGTAGGACTATAACAAAAGATCTAACATTTTTGTCATCGGAGTCTCAGAAGGAGAGTAGAGAGTAGGACTGAACAAGCATTCAAAGATGGCAGAAACTCTCCAGAATTTGGCAAAAGATGTAAACATACAGATTCAAGTAGTTGAGTGAATTCCAAACAGGATAAACCTAAAAAAGCTCACACCAAGACACATTATAGTCAAAATTCTAAACACTGAAGACAAAGAAAACTCTTGAAAGTAATGAGAGAAATGACACCTTACCTGAAGAAGAACCCAATTCAAATGCAGTGGGTTTTTCATCAGAAACCACGAAGACAAGAAAGAAGTGGCACAACTTTTTCAAGTGCTAAAAGAAAAGAACTCTGAATCCAGAGTATCCAGTGGAAATATCCTTCAGAAATGAAAGGAAAAGCAAGACATCAGCAGATAAAGGAAAACTAAGAGAATGTGTTACTAGCAGACTTACCCTAAAAGAATGGCTAAAGAAAATTCTCTAAACACAAAGGAATTGATAAAAGAAGAAACCTTGAAACACCAGAAAGGAATAAAAAACATGTCAAGCAAAAATATACATAAACACAGTAGATTTTCCTTCTCTTCTTGAGTTTTGTAACTTATGTTTGACTGTTGAAACAAAAATTACATATGCATAGAACGGAAAGTTTTACATGATTATATTATAAATGGGCGAAGATAAAGGGATGTAAAATGAGATAAAAGGTCTACACTTCACTGAAACTAGTAAAATGATGACACTTGTAGACTGTGATAGTTTTGCATATTTAATGTAATACCTAAAGATGCCATTTAAAAAAAGAGTTACACTCAAAAACACTATAGAGAAATAAAAACAATTCCTTTCTTTTTAAAGCTCTACATTTAGTGTGGGACTTGAACTCATGACCCCAAGATCAAAAGTCTAAAAGCAGAATCCAAAGGGTGCATGGGTGGCTCAGTCAGTTGGGCATCTGACTTTGGCTCAGGTCATGATCTCATAGTTTGTGGGTTCAAGACCCATGTCAGGCTCTGAGCTCTCAGACCCTGCTTTGGATTCTGTGTTTCCCTCTATCTCTGCCCTTTCCCTCACTTGTGTTTCTCTATCTCTCAAAAATAAATAAATAAACATTAAAACAAATTTAAAGCAGAATTCTAAAAAGTGTTCCAGTAACCACAAAAAGGCAGGGAAAAGAAAATGGAAATGAAAAACAGAACAAATAGAAAACAAAAAATAAGAGATCAGACTCTAATAGATCAATAATTACATTAACTATAAATGGTATAAATACACAAATTAGAAGACACATTGGCAGAATGATTAAAAATCATGACCTAAATACCTATGTGTGTATATGTATATGTATATACATATGTATATATGTATATGTGTGTGTGTATATACATATATATACACACACACACACACAAATACATATAGAGAAAGAGAGAGCAAGTGAGAATGTGTGGAGGGGTGGAGAAAGCAAAAGATGGAAAAAGATATATCATGAAAACATTAAAACAGAAGAATTCCATATGTGTATCAGTCCATATGCCATATTAGTAGCAGATAAAGCAGACTTCAGAGTAAATAAAATTACTAGAGACAGAGAGGGATATGATATAATGATTAAAAGATCAACTCATCAAGAAGATATACAGTTCTACTTGTGTAGCACTGTAGCACCAAGCAACAGAACTGCAAAATATGTAAATCAAAACCTGATAGAACTGAAAGGAGAAACAGACAAATACACAATTATAGTTGAAGATTTCAACACCCCTCTCAATAACTGATAGGATAACTAGATAGAACTAAATACCACCATCAACCAACAGGATCTGATTGACATGTACATAACACTCCAACAACAGCAGAATGCATATTATTTTCAAGTGTACATGGGACATACACCAAGATAGACCATGTCCTGAGCCATAAGACAAACCTCAACAAATTTAAAAGAACTGAAATAATACATGGTACATTCATTGACTACAATTTTTTAAAAGAATTTGTAACATAAAAATAACAATAAACTCTTCAGGCACTCGGAAGCAAAACAACACACTTGTAAATAATCCATGAGTCAAAGGGAGTCTCAAGGGAAATTTTTAAAAATAAATTGAACTGAATGAAAATACAACATATTAAAGTTTGTGGGCCACAGTTAAAGCAGTGCTGACAGGAAAATGTATCCACTAAAGTCTTGCATCAGAAAATAGGAAAAGTCTTGACATTACAAACTCCTACATCAGGTATTTAGAAAAAGAAAAGCAAAATAAACACAAAGCATGCAGAAGAAGAAAATAATAAAGAGAAAAGAAGAAATCAATAATTTTTAAACAAAAATAGAGAAAATCCATGAAACAAAGATTTGGTTCTTTGAAAGTATCAATACAATTGATAAGCCTTTAGCAAGACCAACAAAGGAAAAAGAAGATACAAATTACCAATTTCAGGAGTGAAACAGGCAATATCACTACAGGCCCTGCAAACATCAACTGGATAAGTGAATAGTATGAACAACCTTAAACACACTGAAAAACACAAACTACCACAACTCACACAATATGAAATTGGTCATTTTAATAATTTTCTAACAAGGAAGTGGAATTAATCATTTTTAAATTCCTATAAAGGATATATCCAGGCCCAGACAGTTTTACTAGAGAATTCTACCAAATATTTAAAGAAAAAAGAGCAGAGCTACACATTCTCTTCCAGCAAATGGGAAAGGAAGTAACACTTCCCAATTAATTTTATGAAGCTAATATTACTTGGATATCACTAGACAAAGACAGTACCAAAAAGAGAAAACTACACACCAATATTCCTCATGAATATAGATGCAAAAATCCTTAAGAAAATACTAGCAAACTAAACCCAGCAATATGTGAAAAGAATTATACACTATGACCAACTGGTGTTTATTCTAGTCATGAAAGTCTGGTTCAATTAATTAAAAACTAATCAATGCATTCTACTCTATGCACAGGCTAAAGGACAATTACATGAACATATTGGTTGATGCAGAAAAAATATTTGACAAAATTCAACACCCATTCATGATAAAAACTCTGAAAAATAGGAGGAGAGAGGGAGGGGAACCAAAAAAAAAAAAAAAAACAACTCTGAAAAATAGGAATAGAGGGGAACTTTCTCAATTTGATAAAGAGCATTCTTAAAAATTCTAGAGGTAAAATTACAATAAGTGGTGAAAGACTGAATGTTTTACCCTAAGACCAGGAACAAGACAAAGATGTTCACTCTCGCCACCAATTCAGTGTAGTGCGTGAAGTTCTAGCTACGGCAATAAGGCAAGAAAAGGAAATAAGAGCTATACATATCAGAAAGGAAGACATTGCTGTCTACTTAGGAAATCCAAAGAAATGTTAAAAAACAAAAAAAGCAAACGACCTCACAAAAAAACAAAAAACAAAAACCTTTTAGTACTAATGCATGAGTTTACCAAAGTTGAAGAATACAAGATAAATTCTACAAAAATCAATTGTATTTCTATATACTAGCAATGCATATATGGACACTGAAATTAAAAATAAAAATTTATTCATTTACTTATTTAGTACTTAGAGCGGGGGAGAGGGGCAGAGGGAGAGAGAGTATCTTTTTTTATTTAAAATAAAAAATTTTTAATGTTTTTTTATTTATTTTTGAGAGAAAGATCACAAGCAGGGGAGGGCCACAGAGAGAGACACACACAGAAACTGAAACAGGCTCCAGCTCTGAGCTGTCAACACAGAGCCTGATGTGGAGCTCAAACTGCGAGATCATGACCTGAGCCAAAGTTAGACACTTAACTGACTGAGCCACCTAGGTGCTGAGAGAGAGAGAGAGGGGGGCGGGGGGAGGGAGAGTGAGAGAGAGAACCTTCAGCAGGTCCCACGCTCAGCATGGAGCCCGATGGGAGCATGATTCCATGATCCTAGGATCATGACCTAAGCCAAAATCAAGAGTCAGATGCTCAACTGACTGAGCCACGCAGGTGCCCCTAAAATACCATTTATAATTGCTCAAAAATAAAATGAAATACTCAGGTATAAATCTAACAAAATGTGGGCAGGAATGGTATCCTGAAACTACAAAGTGCTGATGAAAGAAATTTAAAAATATTTTTTAATGGAGAGACAAACCATATTCACAAGTTGGAAGACTAAAGATGTCAGTTCTCAAATTGATATATAGGTTTAACACAATTCTTATGAAAATCCCGGCAAGATGGTGGTTTTTGGTTTTGGTTTTGGTTTTGGTAAGTATAGGCAAGATTATTCTAAAGTTGTATGAATAGGCAGAGGAGCTAAAATAGCTAAAACATTTTGAAAAAGAAGAATAAAGTGGGAGGAGTGCATCTGTGGAATTTCAAGTTTTATTATGTAGCTACAATAACCAAAACTATTAAGTTTGTCAACTTCCACATATGAATGAAAACATATGAAATCTGTCTTTCTCTGACTGACTTACTTTACTTAGCATAATACCCTCCAATTCCATCCATCTTGTTGCAAATGGCAATATTTCATTCCTTCTCATTGCCAAGTAGTAGTCCATTGTATATATGAACCACATCTTCTTTATCCACTCATCAGTAGATGGACATTTTGGCTTTTTCCATAATTTGGCTATTGTTGACAGTGTTGCTATAAACATTGGGGTACATGTGCCCCTATAAATCAGCATCCTGTATCCTTTGGATAAATTCCTAGTAGTGCTATTGCTGGGTTGTAGGGTAATTCTATTTTTAATTTTTTGAGGAACCTCCACACTTAACAGAAGACCACGGAGGAAGGGAAAGGGAAAAATAGTTTCAAACAGAGAGGGAGGCAAACCATAAGAGACTCTTAAATACAGAGAACAAACTGAGGGTTACTGGGGGGGTTGGGATAGGGGGTAGGGGAAAATGTGTGGTGGGCATTGAGGAGAGCACTTAGGATGAGCACTAGGTGTTGTATGTAAGCGATGAATCATGGGAATCTACTCCTTAAGCCAAGAGCACACGGTGTGTTAGCTAACTTGACAATAAATTATATTAAAAGAATAACCAAAACTATATGGTATTGATAGAGGTATGGACACATAGATCAATGGAACAGAATAAAGAATCCAGAAGTAGACCACACAAATATGCCCAACTTATGGTGCAAAAACAATTCAATGAAGGAAAGATATTCTTTCTAAAAAATGTTTATTTTGAGAGAGAGAAAGAGTGGGGGGGGGGTGCGCAGAGAGAGAGGGAGAGAGAGAATCCTAAGCAGGCCCCAGGCTCAGTGCAGAGCCTGACATGGGACTAGATCTCATAACCATGAGATCATGACCTGAGCTGAAATCAAGAGTCAGATGTTTAACCGACTGAACCACCCAGGCACACTGGAAAGATAGTCTTTTCAACAAATGATGGTAGAGCAAGTGGGTATCCATACGTTAAAGAATAAAAACAAAAACAAAAAAAGAACCTTGAACTAAGTCTCACACCTTATACAAAGATTAATTCAAAATGAATTATAGACTCAAGTGTAAAATATAAAATTATAAAACATTTAGAAAAGAACATAGGAGGAAATTGTCAGGATCTAGGACTAAGCAAAGAGTTCTTAGACTTGACACCAAAAGTATGATCCATACAAGGAAAAATTGATAAATTGGACTCTATAAAAATTTAAGATTTTAGCTCTGTGAAAGACTCTGTTAAGAAGATGAAAAGACAAACTACAAACTGGGGTAAAATATTTGCAAACCACATACCCAACAAATGATTAGTTTATAGAACATATAAGGAACTCTTAAAACTCAACAGTAAAAACAAACAAGCAATTCAATTAGACAATGGGGCTAAAAACATGAAGAGAGACATTTCACTGAAGAAGATATACATATGGCAAATAATCACATGAAAATATATTCAAAGTAATGCAAAACCAGGGGCACCTGGGTGGCTCAGTTGGTGAAGTGTCCAACTCTTGATCTCAGCTCAGGTCTTGATCTCACAATCATGAGTTCAAGGCCTGCATTAGGCTCTGTGTTGAGCTCCACACTGGGCATGACGCCTACTTGAAAAAAAAAAAGTAATGCAAAAACAAAACCAAAATGAGAGATCATTATATATGTCTCAAAATGGCTTTTAAAAAAAAAGCAATACCAAATGCTGGCAAAGTGCAGAGAAATGATACATAGCTGGTGGAAATGTAAAATGGTATAGTCACTCTAGAAAATAGTTTGGCAGTTACTTAAAAAAACTAAATATACACTTTTCATATGACCTGCCGCAATTGTACATGTAGGCATATATCCCAGAGAAATGATAACTTATATCCACACAATACCTGTACACCATTGTTCATAGCAGCTCTATTCACAATAACCCCAAACTGGAAACAAACCCAGATGCCCTTCAATGGGAGAATGCTCTTCAATGGGGAAATAATTGTGGTACATACACACTATAGAATAATACTTAGCAATAAAAAGGAGTGAGCTACTGATATACACCACAACCTGGATAACTCTCCAGAGAATTATGTTGAGTTAAAAAAAAAAAAAAAAAAGCCAATCCCCAAATCCCCATATATACTCTATGATTCCATTTATATATTCTTGAAATAATGAGATCATTTAATTGGAGAAAAGATTGGTGGTTGCCAGGGGTTAAGGAAGGAGTGAGGGGCTGGAGGGAAATGGGTATGGCCATAAAAGGGCAACATGAAAGATCCCTGTGGTGATAGAAATGTCTTATAGCTTCCCTATATCAATGCCAATATCCTGGTTGTGATACTGTGCTATAGTTTTGTAAGATATTATCATTGGTCAGAACTGGGTAAAGAGTATTCTATTATTTCCTACAATTGCATGTGAATTATCTTAAAATAAAAACGTTACTTTTTTAAAAGAGTTTTGTACAAGCTCTTTATAGACCTCACCCTGGGAGATGGAGCATAGCTGAAAATATATACAGAACACAGAAGGTCTTAATAAATGCACGTATGACAAATCCCTAAGATCCTTGGGGTTCTTATTGTCAGGGAGGGTAGCCATGTCCCCTCTAACATTCTTTGTGATTCTGTCAATACTGGGACCTGAATAAGGGAGCCATCAGGCAAAGCTGGAGGGCAAGTCCCAACTTTTTATGTTGCAGAAAGATTTGAAAGGAGTTGAGGGACAGATGTGAGGAAGGACAGAGCAAGCTCAAGAGCCACCTCCTCCAGGTAGCCTCTGCACTGTTGTCCAAGTTAGGTATCCCCTCCCTCTGCTCCATTAACCTTCATTATAATCTACTGTGATCAACAACTTACTTTTCTGTCTTCCCTCTCTATACTGTATATTTCTTGAGGGCTGAGATCACCTCTCAACTTGCCTCTCCATACCCTAAATGTTTTGTTTTTAGATTAAAACAAATAAAAGACTATCTACTCTAATTTTTAGCTGTAGGGCCAAGACCTTCTTTTGTGTGGGGGTGTACTGATTGGCATATCACCAGCATCTCTCTTGCATGAGCACCCAGAATGCACTGATTGCCTTTTTCAGTTTTGATTTCTTTAACATGGGTTGGAAACCGGAAAGTATTTGAGAAGCTATCTGAATGCAGAATGCTAGATTTTTTAATGATTTTCCCCTTCTTTTTCAGTTGTCTCACTAATACATAATTTGATAAAATTTTTAAGCAACTTGCTGTTACAGAATCTTTCTAAACAGCAACATTAGTTTAGTACTCATATTTTATTGGTTTATGTAACATTTAGTTAAATTATATAATAAGAATAATATGCACAGCTGGCATAAACAGGCTGAGTTAAAAACAAATGACTCTTGGTAAGCATGCAATTCAACCAAATGGGGGATCGCAAGTGCACTGCATCCTAGCCATGAAGGTTTGATGAGCCATGAGTATAAGTCAGTATGTTTTACAAAAGAATTGATGGTGTCACTTAAGCCAGTGAGCCAGGTAAGTACAGGTTGTTTAAAGTTCTATTTTAATAGTATCAGTAATAATAACTAACACTTACTGAGTGCGTAATAAGTGCCAGGCATCGCACTAAATGCTTCTATACATATCTCAATTAATCATTACCTGAAGAAAGTATTATCATCCCCATTTTATAGATAAGGAAACTGAAGCTCAATGAAGTTCTTCCAAGTTCTCATAGCAATTAGGTAGTAGAGCTGCGTTTCTGTCCAATTCCAAAATCCATGCCTTTATACACTGTACTATGTTATTTCTAGTATTTGTCTTGTGGATGAACAAAGGAATGCAGGCAAGTATGCAGGGGACAGGGAAAGGCTGAGAGTTGGGAGACATTTTCCTACAGTTGAGAAAATGTCCCTTGAAGAGGAAATGGCTCATTCTTGGCATTTTCTGAGGTGAGAGAGGTTCCTAAGGAGAGGGTTGGATGTTCTTAGAGGGGTTGGTAGTGGGGAGGAGGCCCACAGAGAGTGATGGGGGAAACCTAGACCTGGTACTGGAACATGTAGGTCCTGTTTCCTGTATCTGTTCCAGACTTCTGAACACCATTAACATTGACCTCCCTTTAATTCAATCCTGGCTCCTTTTCTTTCAGTTGAATCTGGCTGGAATCTTTAAACTTAATTATAAAATGAAAGGAAAACAACAAAGCTACACTCTCAGTGCCTGAACTCATGACCCCAAACATACTAGCAGCTGAACCACAGACCAGCTTGGCTGCCAAGGCTCATGGGCCAAATACCTCCCCATTTCAATTTCTCACCTCAGTCCTGAGTGGAGCATGATGGACTCAGGCAGCACCATGGCGGGAGCTGGGGGGCCTCAGGTCTTCCCCAAACCTCCTTCTTAGCCACCCTCTCTGATCATCTGTCCTCTGACCAGCTGTACACCTCTGTGCCTCAGAGCTGCCTAACTGCAGGGGTCCTGGTCTCCTGGTAAGGAAAACAGTCAAGGTCTGGCTCCCCCTATGTTGGATTTCAGTCCCTCCTCCCTCCTTGCTCCTATCCATCCCCAATTCTCCTGCTTCCTGGGTGACTCTTATCCTTAGAAGAAGAGGCCCTGCTCCCATTCTCGGCCCCATTTGCCCCTGCCCTGTTAAATCCTGTTACCTGAATCATACCTACTGGCTGAGATTTACGCTACTTTTCTTCCTCACTCAGGTTCCCAGCTGATATCTGGGTCTGGTCTCTCCTCTACCTCGTACCTTAGAGAAGGCACTATGCTCCCTGGTGCTTCACTGTCTCCTGCTGGGTCCCTTCCATAACCTGGAGCAGATTCTTCACCTCCAGCAACTTGTTCTCTCTGCTTGGAATGCTCTTCTATCCTTTCTTATGTGGCTACTTTTAAAATTATCCTCTGGATCATAGCTTAGATGTCATCTCCTCCAAGAAGCTCCTCCAATCCCACATCTGCTTTGGGAGCCTTCTCTCTGTGTTGGGTGCCTTTTTAGCTCTTAAAACACCATACTGGAATTGACTGTTTATTTGTATGTCTTCCACCCTGGGCTCTGAGCCCTGAGAACCTATATCTTGTTCACTGGTGTGTACTAGCACTTAACAGTATTTGTCATGTGGTAGGTGCCCAATGAATGTTGTTTATTTAGCTTATTAATCAATCAATGATTAAATGCCTTCTGGTTTGAAAGCCTGACCTACTACCAATCAACTTTCATCTGCTGTATGATGATAGTTTTGTCTCCCTGGTCATGTATGGGGCAGAATGACTCTAGTAAATGAGGTCACCTGGTCACCCACCTCCTCAGTGGACCCATCTAGGTTCCCAGAAACCTTCTGGCCTCCTATCTATAGATTTTCCAATATCAAAAATACTATATATGGACAATGTATTCTTAGTCAAGGTAGACTAAGTTTGTGGCTGTAACAACCCCCATCCAGTGGTTTAAGGCAAGGAAGGTTTATTTCTCCTTCATACCGTGTGTGGATCATGGTTGGGCTGAGGGCTCTGCTTTGCACTGGCATCTCTCAAGGACCCAAGCATGGATCTAAGAAGTCTTATAGTTAGGAAAAAAAAGTTAAAATCCTTTTAACCTGTTTAACCTGTTTCTCAAATTATTTGACCCTAAAATCCTTTCTGTTGTATAACACCTATTTCTATCCTATGGACAACCCCATGTTCAGAAACGCCAGTCTAAAGGAGTTGAAGCATAACAGATTTCTGTGGACATCTAATCAGTGATAAAATGAGTAAAGCAGTCTCTGCTCGCATTTATTGATATTTAAAATGTGTTCAAATATCTGTGGAGGCTTTACTTTGTGCCAAGTGTAGTGCTCTTCCAGGTGCTGGGGATACAGGACTTGTGAAATGTATATGGTCTTTGCTCTCATCAAGCTTCCCTTCCAATGGGAAAGACACATATTCAATCACTAATGGCCACCCTCACTATGCACGTAAAGTAAATGTGTTCCAAAGTGCTGTGGAAGAAAGGCACAGGGTATGCAATGAGAGTGTGTAATAGAACGACCTTGCCTAGTCATGTAAGGCTGCCCCAAGGAAATTTATCTGCCATTTAACAGGATGAACAGTTAGTTAGGCAAAGTGGGGGTGGGGAGTAGAGGTTGTGGGTAAAGGTGAGAAATATATCAGGCAGAGAAAATAGCATGTTCAAAGGCCCTGAGATAGGAACAGAGAAGTCAGTAAATTTGGAACACTTGAGAAAGGGGGAGGAAACAAAGGGCTATATTGTACAGGCCTCGCTGGTCAAGTAAGCATTTTGGGTTTTATTCTAAGAGCAATGGGAGCCAATGAAAGGGCTCCCAATCCAACAGGGAAAATGCAGACACTTTCAGCTAATTAATTGTATGGCTTTTTAGAGTATTTCGTTGGCATAGAATATTATGCTTTACAAAATGCTTTCATGTCATTATTTTATGTCTTCCTTGTAGCAGCCTCCTGACAGAGATAGTCCACGTATTAGCGTGGATGGAATCTGAGGCTCAGAGATGTAAGCAACTTGTCCAGGGAGCTAGCCAGGGAGAAGGCATCCACATCCTGGTCACTTTACTTCTTAGGCCAGTCATGCAGAGAAAGTACTGGCTCTGCATGAGTTTGCCTTAGAATCTATGTCCTTGTTGGCAGAGAGGCCTTTTACTGAAGGGCTGTAGAGTGGGAATAGTGGTCAAGAGCCTGCCAAACTGAAGTTCAAATTCCACTGCAGCAACCATTTACTAGCTAGGTGACCACTAGCAAGTTACTTAACCTCTCTGACCCTAAAGTTATTTGGGTAACCTCATAGAGTTACTATAAAGATTAAATGAGATCATTCAAAAGGTGTAAATGTCTGACACTTAGTAGGAGCTCAATGGATATCAGTTTGATTTTTTAGAGATGACTCTTTCTTTTATTTTGGAACCTTGGGATATACTGAATGTGGAAGCTAAATGAGGCTAAAATCCCTTCATACCAGGGTTCATTGTAAATGAAATGGGTTGAATCCTTGTGTGATTTTCAGACATTCAGGATGGTACAGCGGAGGAAGAAGTGCTGGGGCCTTTCTCAATAACAATGCTGATGCTCAAAGTAAAGACTTTACAGCTGGCACTTCTACTTTCTATACTGTGTAGGGGACTTCCGCAGATGATAATTCCCCTGGGAGCTAAGTGCAGGGGAGTAATTGCCTAGGTGTTCTCCCAGGTGGCTATTTTATGGTGGCCTTGAGAGCCACATTCAAGCAGCTGTCTAGGGGTCAAGACCCTGGAGAAACAGCACTTAAGAGTCTCAAAGTCCTGCTAAACATCAGCTGAAAGGCCTTCCCAGAGAGTTGATATTAGGCTGAAGTACAGAGTCCTGGAGCACAGGGAATATCTGTGATTCACTGGGTATCCTTGACCATTTGTGGGGCTTCTAATTCAGGGCAGTATAGAAACTTGTGAGATCTGCCCTCCTCCCTAGGGTATGATGTTGTACTCTAAGTACTTTATATGGAGAAGATAGGCCTTGAGTTTTCCTAAGGCTTATCTTCTTGCAATTAATCTTTGCTCTTGAAGGTGGGCCTACCAAAAGTGGGTAGTAGGTTGAGTAGGGTCTCAGAGAAAGGTCTAAATCAGTGACCTTCAAACATGTCTACCCTGAATCACGGGCTGAAATATATTTTGCATGATGACCCAGCATATACACGTACACACATCCGTCTGAAACAAAATTTCAGTAAGCAGTACCTATACTTACATATGTGATGTACCTTGGTATTTTATTTTCTATTTTATTTCATTAAATTTATTTCATGACCCACTAATGGATTGCAACCTGCATTTTGAGCAACATAGGTCTTATAGATGATGACTAATCCTTGAAGGTGATTGAAGAATATGTTATCCACGAATAACAAAATTCAGATGAACAATGGGAAAAGCTGAACAGACTGGCTGTATACTTTAAATGCTCATAGCAGGGGTGCCTTGGTGCTTCAGTCAGTTAAGCCTCCAACTCTTGGTTTTGGCTTTGGTCATGATTTCATGGTCATTAGATTGAGCCCCACATAGGGCTCCATGCTCACAGCACAGAGCCTGCTTTGGTTTCTCTCTCCTCCCTCTCTCTCTGCTCCTCCCCTGCTTGCACTCTCTCTCTCTCAAAATAAATAAACATTAAAAAATAATTTCTAGAAATAAAATATTGAAATAAAAACAACTCAATGGAGTGGTTAAGCAGTTGATAACACTGCTGAAGAAGGAATTAGTAAATTGGAAAGCGAATTGGAAAGTACCCAAAATGCCTCTCACAGAGTTACGGTCATGGAAAATATGAAGAAGTTAAGACATGAGAAATAAAATGAGAAGGTACAATAGAGATATTAGAAATTCCAGAAGAAGAGAACAGAGAGAAAAGAGAGAGAAGAAATATAAAGATTCATTGGTGGCAAATTGACGGGTATTGAATGCAAAAAAAAAGTTCTCAGTAAGAAGGAACACAACTGGATTCCCAAGCAGAATAAATAAAAAGAGATTTACACCTAAAACCGTTAGTGACTCTGCAGAGCATCTAAGAGAAAAATCTTACAAGCTAGCAGCATAATGACAATCAGGCAACAGGCTTCTTATTAGGAGCAATGGAAACCAGAAGATAAAAAATTATAGCCTCAAAATTCTGAAGGAAAATAACTGTCAACTTAGAACCCAGGGGAGCCTGGGTGGCTTAGTCAGTTAAGCATCTGACTCTTAACTTTGGCTCAGGTCATGATCTCGCGGTTCATGTGTTCAGTCCCCTCGTAGGGCTCTGCATAGACAGTGTAGAGCCTGCTTGCGCTCTGTCTCTGTCTCTCTCTCTCTCAATAAATAAACTTTAAAAAAATTATTTAAAAAATTTTTAAAAAAGAAAATTCACCATCTTATAACTACTATAGGTATAATTAATTGATTCGAGCCAGATAATCAATGGATGCTAAAATCCCTGGATCAAAAATATTTAGAGGACAGGATATTCACAGTCTCAAATCCTGCCCCTACCCACATCATAATGTATTACTCAGAGAGGGCAAAGGACACCTTTACAATGGAGAATCTTGAATGATGCTACCTTAAAAATGATCAAACGTATCATCACAAATAATGAGAGAAACTGATATCATATGCCTGTTGATATGATGCACTGAGAAGGAAACATCACCTACATGGTATTCCTGCCCAAAATGTTTAGCCTGAATTTAACCATGAGGAAACCATTAGATAAATCCAAATTGAGAGACAATCTGCTGCCTGGACTTTTCAAAACTCATAAAAGACAAAAAACAAAAACAAAAACAAAAAAACCTTGGAGAACTATTCCAGAATAAAGGAGATTAAAAAGACAAAATAAATACAATGAAAGATCTTACATTGGGATGAGGGAGGGGGAGTTATAAAGAACATTACTGGGAGAATAGAAGGGTTTTGAATATGAACTCATCTATCAGGCAAATGTTAAATTTCCTGAAAATGATCATTACACTGTGCAGTACAGACGAATGTCCTTGTTCTTAAAAGATATCTGAAGTATTTAGGGATGAAGTGTCATTTATGTCAGCAACTAACACACAAGTGTTTTAGAACAAGAAAGGGAGAGTTAAACCAAATGTGGAAATAGTTACAAATTGTTCATCTGTATCAGAGTATATGAGCATTCATTGCAACAGTGAACTTTGCTGTACAGTTTTAAATTTGTCAAAATAAAAAGCTGGAAGAATAGAAGCAGTTTCAAAACAAATACAACAACACCTAATGAAAGAATGGATCTAGTCAATGATAGTAAATGGCTGTTAAAACCATTAAGTGAAAAGCTGATGGAGGGAAAAAAGCTGAACGTGAACTTTATAATGGATAGATCCAGCTGACAGCAACTGAGCCCACTGATTAATCTTGATATTTAAAAAGAAAAACGACGAGGAATTATGTGGTCCTGACGTGATGCAATAGGAAGTTCACACCAACTGTAAAATATTCTAGCCAAAAAATCAAATCTGAAGCCAAGCAACTCTGGAATCTACCATTTTAAAGGGACAGAGAAACATGTTAAATGATACCACAGGGGTGCTATCAGCAAAATCCAGAATGAAGGAAATTCCATAGGACAAATGGTCCACAGTTTCTTCAATAAATAAGTTGCAAGAAGAGGAAAGAAAGTATAGCCTAGGAGTGCCTGCGTGGCTCAGATGGTTGAGTATCAAGCTCTTGATCTCTGCTTAGGTCATGATCTCACCCGTGACAGGCTCTGTGCTGATAGTGCAGAGGCTGCTTGGGATTCTGTCTGTCCTCTCTCTCTGCCCCTCCCCCACCTCTTTCAAAAACAAAATAAACATTAATAAATTTTTTAAAAGAAATTTTCAAAAATTTAAAAAGAAAGTGTAGCGTATAGAACTTAATAGATATTTGATGAGAGTAAGGAATTATAGTTAATTTTTATTTAAGTGAGATAATGCTATTGAGGTAATGCTAAAAGTGTCCTTAACTTTTAGAAATGCATGTTAAATCATCGACGGGTGAGGTGATTTGATGTCTGTGTCCAAATAGTCCTGGCAGATAGAAGAAATAAGATTGGCCCTATGTTGATAATTATTGAAACTAGTTGATAGGTAGAAAGATCTTTTAAGGGACGTCTGGGTGGCTCAACTGGGTGAGCATCTCACTCTTGATTTTGCCTCAGGTCATGATCTCATGGTTCCTGAGTTTGAACTCCACATCAGGCTCTGCGCTGATAGCAGAGGGATTCTCTCTCTCTCTCTCTCTCTCTCTGCCCCTCCCCCGCCCGTGCACCATGCTTTCTCTCTAAATAAATGAATAAACATTTAAATCTATCTATCTACCTATCTATCTATGTATCTATGTATATTTATATTTGAAACCCTTCGGAATAAACTTTTAACAAATAAGTAAACCCAAGCCACTCCAATATTTTCCCAGTATATTCTCCCAAAGAAGGCTCTTCAGTGTTAGAATGGTTGTTCCCTCACAAGTAGTACACAGGTTGAGACCAGAGAAAGAATTCCAAGTGGAGGGTAAAACCCCAGGCCATCATGGGGGGCCAAACCCTCTTTCAAATGGAGTGCTATTTACTTAGGGGGTGAGGGGCTCTGTCTTGTGTGTCTTAAACCAGACTGTTCCCTGTTGGGTGGAAGCAACATATTACACCTGGACAGCTCCCTGCCCCAACCTAGGTTAAGAAATGGGATTTGTAAAGACTAGTAGGTTGGATCCAAGGCAGAGGGAGGAGGTAAAATTAGATGTCTCTTTTTGTGAGGCTTGGATGAGGTTGAGGTCTGAGATCAGAGGTCAAGGATGGGGCTGGAGGGATGGGCGTGTCACTAAGGTGAGTGTGCTGTGCCAAGACCTAAGAGGCTTCGGGAGCTGACCTTCCTGGCCTTCATGCCTTTCTCCTTGGTGCCAGTTCTCTGGGATGGAGACAGAGCTCCTACCCATCTCCCCCTCAACCCCCCTGCCCATCTCCCTCCCACACCATTCTCCTCTCTGTCCAGTTCTCTGATCCATTTCCATTCTCTCCTTCCTCAAGCCCCTTCCTCATCTCCATTTGCCATTCCCTGTCCTCCGCCCTGCCAGACACCCCAGTTCAGGGTCCAGGAGAAGGACAGCTTTTATGTGGCTTGTAAAATTCTATTATATCTGTATTCAAAACCTAGCAGCTGAGAAACACTGGTAATAAGCGTGTTATTAAGCGTGTAAATACACTTCCACTCCAAGGCCTCTAAGGGGCAAGGGCTGGATTCTCAGGCTGGGCATCTCCCCTGCTTGTAAGTCCCTCCCCACCTGGCCTCCACCCCAGACTTGGACCTTGTGCCAAGGCCCAGGTCTCCTCCAGTCTCCAACCACCACCGTCCTGCAAAATCCAGACTCTTGGAGAAAGGGGGCGGGGGAAGGGGCCGAAGAAAAAAAACATTAGGAAAAAAACTCCCACCCAGAGAGCATTCTTTCTGCAGCACTCAGGAAAAAGGATGTCTCACAGGGGACGGGAAGGCGAAATTTTTTCACATCCAAATGGATTGCAATTTCCCTCCATTTAGCACCTGAAGGTAATTAGCTCGAAGAGACTGCCGAGTGCGAAACACGTTCACGGAACATTAACTCTCACACATTCTCCAGTTGCAGGGAATTAATAGGAAAGATTAAAGTTTAAAGAGAGCAAAATGCCATTACCTCGCCAGCCACCTCTCTCCGCGGCAGTCTCCAGCCCCCGAAAACCTTCGGCCAGTGCTTGGGCCGGGGCTCCGGTCTCAGCCTCCAGCCTGGCTGGCTGGGGCATCTGGGTGTGCCTCACCAAGAAGGCTAGCATGTGCTGATGTGCACGCACGTGTGCAAAACAGGGCAGCTCTGCAAGGCCAGTGTGGCCCCCCTCCCATCCACGAGAAGTTTGGGGTAGACAGGGCAGGTGTGTTCTCATAGGCTGACTCCTGGCATTGGTGTGTATGGTGGCCCTGGGCGGGGGCGGATGGGGGAGATACTAGGAAGGGTTATTAGCTTGGGCGTGCCCTGTGATTTCGGTGCAGAGGGCGAGATCTGGCAGCTTGGCTGGCAATAGAGAAATGGGGGGTGTCAGTCCCACCTTGGGTGTATAGAGAGCCACTGGGTGAAGTGATGGAGAGAGTTGCTTCCACTCTTGTGCGGCACGCAGGAGCCACAAAGATACGTGTGCATGCATACGCAGGCTCCCACGACCACACACAGACGGCCTTTGTCACTCTGCTTTTTTCAAAGTTTATGTAGGCTTCAAATTGGAAAGGTTTCTGTGTTGCTTCAGTATTTTAGGAAAAGATGAAAGACAGAGAGAGGGAGACAGAGAGAGAGTGGGGGAGAGAGAGAGTGAGGGAGAGAGAGAGGGGCAGAGGCAGGCAGGAGAGAGAGAGCGCGAGATGAAATTGAGACATGGAAGAATTTATTGCCCAGAAAATTCCATTCTGCTATCTGATTCAAAAAGTCCAGTCCCCCCAGCTTCGGAAAATCTATTTTCCACATTTTAATACCCTGCAGAACAGTCCTCATAACTCATCCGAGTGTGTTAAGCACAGTTTTATTAGATCTGAAACAAATTTTGGTGGGGAGATACTATAGGTCATTAACCATGGAGTAATTTTATCCTTGTTTCCCTAATGATGCCATAATGGCGAGCGAATTTCTTAACTAAAGACCAAAGAACATTTTGAAGGTCAGTTTCATCTGTGAGCTCCTTCAAGCGCTTCTCAGAGAAGATTGGAAAACTCGCCGATTTTTTGAAGAGTCATTAATAATGTGAAAGCTGAAAGCACCCTCCATTTGCGTTCCTGCTTTTTACCTTTTAATTTTATATCGTCCCCGCTCAGAGCCCCGCTCCCACTCCCTCACCCTCCTCTGGACCTCCCGCCTGCCTACCCACCCCACGCAGGGAACAAGGCTGCCCCATACCAGGTACCAGGCTAGCTGTGAGGGGCAGACAGGGGCTGCAGGAGGGGAGGCAGAAGAGCTAGGGAGGCCAGGGCCCCAAAGAGATGGGGGCCTTTGCTAAATTCCCAGAATGTGGTGTACTGTGTGAGGGTATTGTTATAGTCATGGTACACGTGTGCATGTGTGCATGTGTGCAAATGTGCAGTGCAGGGGACTGGGGTCTCTGGATTGCATGCTGGTTGTGCGCACACATGCTAGGGACCAATGGGGACTTAGTAGTCTCTATAGGTGGGTGCCCTCTGTTGGACGCAGGTGGGGAAAGAGAACTGGAAACCAGCACTGGGTCCAGTGGCTTGGGCAGTGGGTCAGCTGGGGGACTTGAGGTATCTCCCAACAGAGATGGACAACACGTGCAAGGCATGAAACAATTGATAGCACATTGTGAGCCCTGATTACAATGTGTGCACATGAGCGTATATGTCCTGGGGGTGGTGAGGTCATCAAGGCAAGAGCCCCAAGGGCCCTCTCTACTGGCAAATATTTAGACACTTGAAACAGTGACCATTGTCTGCCCATCCCTCACTCCTTGGACCACTCACTCCTTGCTCCCCAGGCCTGGAGCCCTTCATTTGCCCACTTTACTCCCTCCTAATCTCCAGTCTCTGGCTCCTTGGACCCCCCCCCCCCCGCCTCCCAGTTCCACCCCTTCCCCTGAACACTCCTCCCCCCAGCTCCTCACCTATCTGATGGCTATCATTGCAGGGTGCCCAGCCAGGAGCCGGGGTGGGACAGCATCTCTGTGTGTGTGCAGGTTTGGGGAGGAGGGGGCGGTGTGGTGACACTCCATGCTCCCAGATGTGGTGGCAGCGATAATTCCAATTTTATGCCTTTGTTATGGCTTTAATCACTTTCTTTATGCGTTTTGTTCCAGCGATCAGGGAGAGACACCTGATAGGCAAAGAGGATACCAGGGGAACCATTTTTATTTGGAATGTGGTGAGAAGTCTAATTAGAATCTGAATTCTGCTGAGCCTTGAAATGGCCAGCACTTTATCCTGATCGCCTTAGATATTGTTTCGAGTCAATCATCTGTCATGGTGCGGCAGGAGAGCCTCTCCCTTCACACCGCACCCCTCCCGCCACGGGGCCAGCCCAGGCACACTGGGGGAGGGGAGGCTCAGGCTTCCGCCCTGCCCTCGTAGGGATCTGTGCCTCCTTCTGGGGAGGGGGGGCTGTTTGGTATAGCCAACCCTCCATTGGTGAGGGCTGTCTTTGCTGGGTGCTGAGTTTCAGCTCATGGGGGTGGAGAGAGGGGCTGCAGGAAGAGGGGCCTGAGAGGCCTGTATTAGAATTAGGAAATATTGAGGTGAGGCCAAGCTAGTCTGGGGCACCTCCTAAATGCTCTCAGTACACTGGCCACCCCACCTCCTATCAATGGCTCACAGCGACTCTCCTCTCTTTACTGTCCCCTGGACATATTGTATCTCTGCCACCTGCTCACTGTCCCTCAAACTCACTGCTCCCATTGCCAACCCCTCCCTGACCAACACTTGCCACACATTCAGCTCCTGGTCTCCGACTTTCCTCCCTCCAGTCCTGCCGCTGGACCACCAATCCGGCTTGTTCTGCCATCTGTCGAGTCCCTAGACTGGTTCCACCTCCTCCAGAAAGCCTTCCCTGACTACCTGAACCCACACAGGTGAGCTCGAGAGGTGGACAGTTACAACACAGGCCCCCATCTGGCGATGGCCGCGCTGACTGCCGACACTCCTCCCACAAGACCCCGCTCCATTTATCTTTCTCCTGCCTTCAGATGATTTCCAGTTGTCCTCTCTCTTTTTCTAAACTGTTTTGGTGTGTGTGTGTGTGTGTGTGTGTGTGTGTGTGTGTGTGTGTGTGTCCTAAATCTGCTCAAACCCTTTTTGAGCATAGCAAAATGTAAAGTAGAAATAAATATTACTCTGAATGATAATTTCACCTCCCCAATCACATCTTGTGCTCCCAAAGTCTGACCATTTCTTCCCTGTATCCTGCCTTTTCCACTAACTATAAGCACACAGGACCAGGCACAGAGTGGGGAGCTGTGTATTGCCTCCAGAAGTCAGAGATTCACGGAAGCTTTCTGCTTCCTGCTTCCCCTCATACATAACCCCCAATACATACCTACTATGTGACAGATGTAGGCATAGTTGGGGGACTATTAGTAGCCAAATGAAGTGCCATTTCTGGCAGGAAAGAGGAGCATGTGCTCTATGAATAATGTTTCCATGGGAGATGGCCAATGTGGGTCCTTTTTAGATGGTTGGGGCACTCAGTGGCCCTCTAGCCACTTAGTGTGCCCCATAAAGCAGAATGTCCTCATTGATGTCAGTATCACTGGGCCTCCTGGATGGTCACTGCCCTCTTGAGATTATCTATGTAGCCAGGGTACCTTATGTATGGTCCAAGGGGCAGTGTGACCAGATGCTGCCATAGAAAAATACAGACTCAGAGGGTCCCCAGAGTACCCTTCTCAATCTGCTCACTTCCCCATCCCTATCTGGACCCAAGCTTGAATGCAATCCTGACTCATTTTATTTGAGGATGGTCTCTTTCCCTCCTTGCACCTCAGTTCTTCCTGGTCCCTGAGCTGTGGGCAAGGAGTGGGGATGGCACTAACCATAGTCCAGGAAATCATGGGGCTTGTTGGGAGACGGTTCTCTGGAATACATTGCCAGGACTCTATTCCTTTCTCCCTCCCAGCAGCCCCTATCCGGAGGCATGGCTGTACTGACACCACACTGATGGATGGAGAGTGAAGAGATACAGGGAGATGGAGAAGGAATCCATAGCCAGGGGTCCTCATTTATAGGGGAAGGCACGACGGTGGCCGGAGGGACTTAGGAG
This sequence comes from Leopardus geoffroyi, assembly GCF_018350155.1. Classification (NCBI taxonomy): domain Eukaryota; kingdom Metazoa; phylum Chordata; class Mammalia; order Carnivora; family Felidae; genus Leopardus; species Leopardus geoffroyi. The sequence goes on from NC_059334.1 coordinate 59,718,715, forward strand.
CAAGCTTCCTAGTGGGAAATTGCAAGCTGCCATTAGCGTTTAGGTACAAGTTAATATATCTGAGGGAGTGTGTGTGTGTGTGTGTGTGTGTGCGTGCGCGCACGCGCGCGCGCGCACACACACACACACACACCCGCATATGATGGAGGGTCAGTAGGTGAGGGGTTACGGTCCCTATAGGGAAGAAGCAGAACGCTGGCACACTTGGTCTGCCCATAGAGAAGGGTGGGAGTTCAAGGGTGGCTCATGCTACAACTACTGTTTCTCCATCTATACAAATAGTGGGGAGATGGAGCTCCTGGCCCAGGGAGCACATGTGTTGGGTGAGGGTGGCGGGCGGGAGGACAGAGATGCCAAAGCTACTAAAGGCCTAGTCTCTTCCCATCTCAGACACCCTCAAGGCACTGTCCTCTCTCTACATCCAGAGCTCGGCTGCAGTGGGGGGAGATGAAAAGGAGGAGAAACTGTTGGATAAAAAGAAATTCAAAAAAAAAAAAGTAAGTGAAATATTCAAACTGGAAAGTGATATTATAGAAACTGCAGCCCACGGCTCAGTGCATTCAAATTTATTCAAACTCGGTGCCTGACAGTGATGGATGCAGCAGCTTTTCCCACAATATGGAGAAGGCGCGGGGGCATTTAGGACTGCGGGTCCCCTCCGGGAGGGTGGGGGCCCACACCACCTCCCATGCTTTGCTCCTCCTAAATGGGAATGAGGTTCTGGGTCCTGTCCCCTCTACTTCCTAAACCCCACGGTTCCGGGGATGCTGGGGGACCTGGGCATCGCTGGCCCAGGTGCTGGGGTATGGCCCAAGATAGAGGTAGCCAGCTGTGGAACAGAGTGCGCTCTAGTGCCAAGGAAGAGGGTGGTCAACCCTGTCCAGGGGATGACCCGACGAGGGTGTTACCTACATCAAAAAGAAGAGCATGGCTGTGTGGTTTGTAGCCAAGTAAACAGCATGAACCTTAGAAACCCCTGAGTATGCTGAGATCTAAGGGTCTCAGGAATCCCAAGTCAGGGGGCATTCGGTCCCAGTGGCTCCCACTTTCCTGCCCATTGACTCCCACCTTTGCTCCATCCAGGAGAGGGACAAGAGGGCCTCTGGTGAAACCTCAAATCTGGGGGCTTGGTGTGAGCAGTGGGCAGGTGATAGACTACCCAGCATGCTGTGCCCCGGAGTAGCCCTTGCTCCCAGGAGCACCCTCCAGCCTCACTTCTCCCCCGACAAGGTTGCTCCCGGCCTCCCGTCCAACCTCTTGACCACCAGGCCCCAATTCTGATTCTCAGGCCCCATCCCCTGGGAAGCCTTGGAATACCAGTCACTCGAGGAGAACTACCCATCTCCTGGCTGCCTTGTCCACTGCATTCTCCCCCCGCGTCTCTAACCCTCCTTCTCTGTCTCTTTCTTCCCCTACAGTCTCTCCCAAATGTAGCCACAGTGCAAAGCTCTCCACTGTTCTCTCCAGTCTCTCGGGAGATCTCAGTCACTTGGGAACTTGCAGCTGTCACCCCTGAGCAGGTAATGGGAGCACTGATCTCTAACCCCCAAGCTTCTCTTGAGATCCGAGCCCACAACCCAGGCAGCGCAAGGCTCATACTCAAAAAGCAGCCTGCATGCCTCTCCTAAAGCCAGCAACAGCATGTGACTCCCACTTTGTTGGTAGCCCTGTTGCCCACCCACTTACCCTCATAGAAGCCTTGGAGCCCCTAGTCCTCTGCTGTCCTCATCTCTACTTTCAATTAGGGTACAAATTCAGAGATGCTTCCTTATTTCTTTGGTACCCATCTTTGCCTCGCCATCACCACTGTCTCCAGGAAGGTCCTTATCACAGCTCTCCCAAGCCTCTTCACTTCAACCAACAAACCCTGTTGAGTGCAAGCCATGCACCAAGTCTCCAAGTGTGGCTTCTTTCTCCCAGCGGGGCTCTCTGCCTCTGAGTTCCATGTCTCCGATTGTTCTACACACTGCTGCCAGATTCATTTTCCTAAAGCACAGCTCTGATCGTGCCACTCTCCTGCTCAAAAACCTTCAATGGTTCCCCACTGCATACTAAATAAAGTACAAACTCCTGACTCCTATATTCATGGCCCCTTGTGACCTGGCCCCTTCCTCCCCCTCTCTCCAAGACTTCCCATTACTCTCCTTCATGCTCATACTTGCCAGCCAAATTGGACTCTGAGTGGTTCCCTTGCACACTCCCCACCCAGCAACTTCCCACCTCTGTGGGCTGGTCCATTCTCCTCTTCTGCCTGCGATGCTGTCCTTCTGGGATGGTATCACTGCCCAACACCCAGCTTATCTCTGCCCATCAATATCCTAATTTTCTGCAAGACCTGATTCAAGTAAAGCCATCTTCTGAATACTCCCTATAAATTGCTTAGCAAGGTGCCTGCTGGTTTTGTTGTTGTTGTTGTTGTTGTTGTTCACCACCACCAGCAGCAGTGGTTTCTCTTCCCTGTGAAATTTCTAGTCCTCTACAGCTTTCTTGGCTCTTATTTTCCCAATAGCCATTACTAGAATGTTTGCCCTACAGCTGTCCTGGACTGTAAACCTCTTGAGAGCCAGGGCTAAGTAACGTTCATTTGAATCGTCCTCAGCCCCTGGCCCAGGAGGCTCAGTAAACGCCTGTTGAATAAATAAATGAATGAGTGAATGAATGATGGAATGAATGAACCAATACAGAAAGACTGGCTTGGACATGACTGTGTGACACAGACTTGGCTCTTCTGAGCCTCCATTTCTGGGCAGTGACCACCTAAAATTTCCCTGTCATTACTCCTGGCCCTCCTGACATGTGTCCAGGTGAGCTGGGACATGCGTGTGCAGGTTATATGACAGGTGTGTCACCGCTCTAAAGAGAGAGAGGAGTGTGGCAGAGTTCAGCCTTCCCAACTCATCAATCAAAGGGCACTTACTGACAGCTCTTGAGAGCTGGCTCCAGGCTCTGCTGGGGTTGGGGGCGGGACGGGTGGGGGATGAGGCCTGCCCTCTGGAGGTTCACAGTCTAGTTGCTCCTTCACTCCTCCTGGGACTTTCAGGCCACAGGAAGTCAAAGGGCTCCACCAGGGACTGCGGACAGGGATGTCATGATGGGTGGGGTGAGCCCTTTCCTCCAAGCTGCCCTGAAATGCTACTTAATCCAGAAGTGGCTCTTTTACCCTCTTGGTGTAGATCTTAGTGCCCCATCCCAACTGGAGCTTCCCTGGGAGGTCTGTTGCCTTCTGCAGAATTCTCCACCACAGAGGCCAGAACCACACAGCTTGAAGCTGCTGAATGGATGGGTGGATGGGTGCTGTGAATAGTTGACAAAATAAATGAGTAAATGAGCAACTAGCTAAACACACGGATGAACAAAGTACTGGGCAGATTGGCACAAATCACACAGTCGGCATTCACTGAGCATCTACTATGTACCAGGCACGGTGCTAAATCCTTCAGCTGCATTGACTCATTTCATCTTCCCTTCAGCCCTTGGGGTAGGAGCTATCAGGACCCTGCAAGGGAGAGGCAACTGCTGCTCAGGGGAGTGAAATAAAGTGTGAGAGGCCCTAGCTCTGCAGGGAGGAACTTGGTCCCCTGCCCCAAACTCTGCCTGGGAAGGGGCGGGGGGGGGGGGGGGGGCGGGGAGGGGGGTGTCATCTGCTCCCTCCCCACACCACAGACCACAGGCCCTCGGCGAAGGGGCGGGGAAGTGAAGCTCCTGGGGAGGAGGCTCACAAGTGGTGGGGGGTATTGTGGGGTCTCCGTCCCGCGCGCGCGGGGGTTGGGGCGGGGTGGGGGGAGCTCTGGGCCCCACGTTTTCTCTCCGTCCCCCTGGGAGATTAGGCGCAGTTCAGAAGAGGCACAGCCGAGGAGCCTCTGTTTCCCAAAAGGCGGCTTCCCAGCCCCCCTTCACCCACCTCCATTGCAAGAGGGAGCGCCCTCTCCCGAGGGGTCCCCGGCGCTGGGGGGCGCCCCCTCCCGCCGGCCCCCCGCCCTGGCGGCCGGTCCCTCCCCTCGCGGCCTGATACAAACAAGCGCGCTAAACTCCGGGAGATTTACAGCGGGCGGCTGGGCGGCGCGGGCCCCCGGCCGCCGGTGAGATATCTCCAAACAGCGCACTAACCACTTTCCATTTTATACCTCACCAGCTTTATAGCATCTTAAGGATTTCTGTGCACGGCTGGCTTCCCGCCCAGGGAAAAAACCCAGCCTTGTAAATAAATACTAAATATATATGAACAGAGACGACAGCGAGGGCCGCGGAGGAGGGGGAGGGGCGGGGGTGCCGCAGGGTGGGGGTGCGGGTGGCGGCTCAGGGCCTGGCGACCGACGGGGAGGAGGGGGGCAGGACATATTGGGGTGTCCGAGACAAAGGCGACAGGGAAAAAGCACTTGACAGGCAAAGTGAGGGAAACTGAGACAGCGCCAGAGAGGGAGGCAGAGAGAAATGGAAAGATGGAGGCTGGCTGGAAGTGCTCCGGGGTGTGTGTGTGTGTGTGTGTGTGTGTGTGTGTGTGTATACGGAGGACTCCCTTAAAGCCTAGGGAGAAAGAGAAGGCTCTTCCAACCCTGCCTCTCTCCTTCCCACAATTCCTGAGGGGTTGGGGCTCAGGGATGGTATTACCATCCGTGTGTGTGTATGTGTGTGTGTGTGTGTGTGAGAGAGAGAGAGAGGTGTGTGTGTGTGTGTGTGTGAGAGAGAGAGAGAGAGAGAGAGGTGTGTGTGTGTGTGTGTGTGTGTGTGTGTGAGACAGGAGTATGTCACGATGTGCTCCAAGGAAAGAGTTTATGTTTGTGTGTGTGAACCCATGTATGTGCAGATGTGTGTTTGGGGTGTTTGGTGTGGGTAGGACTGTGCCCAGTGGGCACTGGGCTTTTGGGGGGGAAGAATGCCTGTGGTGTAGTCAGGGTGTGAAGCGGGTTTAGGACATATTGGGGGTGGCGACGAGGCAGGCGAGTTCAGAGAATGCGTGCAGCTTTGACGTTGAGTTGAGGGCTGAGCAAGCATATGTGATCAAATGTGTTTGGGTGTCTTGAGGTGTGTGGGGTTCTGGGGGGAGATGAGTCGTGAGCTCAAGTAAGCCAGGGTGGGCCTTCAAAGGAGCATGTGTTGGGTCTGGAAGCAAGTACCCACTTGTGTGTTGGGGTCTGTCAGGGGTGAGATACGACATGCTACCACCTCTTCCTCATCCTCCCTCTCTGAGTCTTTCTAGGGGCTCTGGGACTCTCTGCCATGGCCACCAAAGAGAGGGTCCCCAGTGCTGACTGAAGCCCCATACTACCCCAGCCCCCAGCTCTGAGGTCTCTGGACAGGAGCCAGATTTGAACCGGGGAGCAGGAGGGAACATCCTCTCCCCTCTCAGGGGACCCAGCGATCCCTTTTTGTTCCCCCCCCCTGTCTTCGATATTAAGTATTCAAACCTCATTTACATCCTTATTTTTCAATTTGCTGCCACAGTAGTTTAATTTATTCGATATAATTTCTTTTTCTGAGGGGACATTAATCATTGCCCTGTGCTTTTGGGCGCCTGTGGGATCTCTGCGTGTGTATGTGTGTGTGCGCATACGCATCTGTGGGGGGGGGGGGGCTCTGTGTGCGAGTGTGCATCTGCGTCCGTGTGTATCTGTGCCTGCTCACACTTGTGTCTGTGTGTGAGTGAGGTGCAAGTTTGTCGGGTGGGTGTGAGAGAGTGTGTGGGTCTTTGTGAGAGGGTTTTGAGTGTGAGAGGGTCGGGGTGGGGAGGAGGTGTGGGAGGGTGGTGTGAGTGTGCTACATTGACCGGGTCCTCTTCCTCCTGGTCCTTCGTAGGATGTCAGCAAGAAGGGGAAGTGGGGCACACTCGAGGTGGGGTCCTCCCAGTACCCGCTGTCAGCTTTCCTTTCTTGAGAGTGTGCCCTGGACAGTTGTAGCTGGAAATGTTCTAGAATCCCTGGTCTCTGAAGAAAGAGAACTGAGAGAGGTGGGAACACACAGAGATAGGGAGAGATAGACAGATGAGAGAAAGGCCGGCCACGGCAAGGGAGGAAAGAAAGAGGGGGAAAGAAACATGGAGAATGATGGAGAGAGACGCAGGAGAGAGGGAGAAGTGAGCAAGCCGGCAGCGTCTCAGCCCATAAAGTCCCTGGAATGGGAGGAAGGGGCGCGAGACTCCCGCCTCAGCTCAGGCCCAGTCATGGCTCAGTGCAGTGATGGGGGGCGGGGGGGTGGGTGGGGGTGGGAGGACTGGTTGCTCCCAGGAGCTGAGATGAGTGGAGTGGCTTGGGGGAGGCTTGTTTGGAGAGAAGAGGCAAGAGGAAGGGGTAAGGGAGAGGGGGGAAGAGAGAAAACCCCTCTTGGTGATATATAACTCAGGGGAATGAAGCCAAGGAAAAATTCCAGTGTTGTTGAAGGGATAAAAGGGAGGAAGCTCCCAGATGCTAGCTCCCCTCTCTACCCTCAGTATATCTGGGCAAATCCATGGCTTCCTAAGACCCTCTTTTGGTCCCTAGCCCCTGAACCCCTCAGTTTTCCTTCTCTGGCATGTTTTTGGAACTGCCAGGAGCTAATGGTAAGGTCACCATGACATCTCACTTAATCTTTGTAACAACTTGCGGTAAGAGTCGGTCTCCCTGCTTCAGAGAGGAGGAGAGGAGAGGTCAGAGCTTATCCAAAGTCCAGAGGAGGTCCAGAGCCAGGATTTATGGCATATCTGCCTGAGGGCACATGCTGAGATTTCCCCCTCCCTCAGCTGCCTCCTAGGGTCATGTCCACCCCAAACCTTTCTTTCTCACCACTATACAGGTATGACACACACACAAAACAATATCTGGGACCCAAGGGTAAAGGAGGTGGCCTTTTGGGGGCAGGAGTCAGGAGGCTGGGGGTGACCTACTATAGCCTTAGCCCAGCTACCCCCAGCTGTGAGGACATTGAAGCCCAGGACCTGAGTGCCCCCAGGGCTCACATGGACCCTGTCTTTCCTCTCATCCAAGGGTCAGAGTCCCCTTAAAGATCCCTTCCAGGGGGCGCCTGGGTGGCTCAGTTGGCTGACTTCGGCTCAGGTCATGATCTCACAGTTCGTGAGTTCAAGCCCCGCATCGGGCTCTGTGCTGACAGCTTGGAACCTGGAGCCTGCTTTGGATTCTGTGTCTCCCTCTTTCTCTGCCCCTCCCCCCACTTCTCAAAAAATAAATAAACATTTTAAAAAAATAAAAGAAAGAAAGAAAAGACCCCTTCCAGAAGGTGGAGGCCAAAACCCACTTAGGCTTGGACTGGCTGACTGCTTGGGGCCTGGTTTCTCCACCCAGGACCAGTTTCAAACAGCTATGACCTGCCCATTTTAGTCTTACCCAGATAGTGGCCCAAGGCTCAGGGTTTAGGGAGAGAAGCTTCTTTCTCCGAAATTATAAAAGTGAAATTTTGAAAAATGGTCTGAAATTGGACTTCATGGGACCTCAGTGTTTGAGCCTCCAGATACCTGACTATCTTGAGGTCTGTAGATTTAAATAGTCTAATACCAAATCCCTGTGATCTGAATGTCCCCAACAACCAAGTATTTGAGTGCATAGCTGGGACCTAGGGCTGATGATGAGCGTCTAGGTGGGAAATCTGAGATGGAAGAGTCTGCATCATTCCAGCCTCAGATCTTCAGCCCCACCCCCACCTTCCTTGTGCTGTCTCCCAACCCAGAAAGGCCGTTCTTTGATCCTTACCCTCCAGGAGTTGGGCTCAGGCCTCACACCCAGGCCCCAAGCACAGACATGTCACACGGAAACCATCACCCACTAGGGAGGGTCAGTGATAACTGGGTGGCGGCAGGAGAGGGGGTCCCTGGGCATGTGGGGAGGGGGCAAGGGGACAGGCCTGGGGCCGAGGAGAAGGTAGCGCGTTCATTTGAATAATGGACAAAATCAAATTAATTCTACATTAAATAGTTGTGAATAAAGGGTTGAAGTCAGCAGTTTCAAACTTGTTTTCCTTAATTACTTTCCGTGTTTAATGTCATTAAGAAGATTAAAAATTCATTAACAAGAGTACTAAAGTGGCAAATCAGGAAAGCGATCACTCCAGGTTAGAAACTCCGCTGAGGCCGCACAGTGAGCCTTCTGCAGGGGGCATGGGTGGGGGTGGGGGCCGAGAGGGTTGGGGACAGACAGGCGCTCACACACTTACACACTGATACACAACAGCTCCATAAACACACATCCATAATATCGGTGGGCATCCACACATGGATACACGCACACTCAGACATTTTCACTCATCCATACCCAGGACTTCTGTGATTGTGGGGAGACAGTGTTTTGGGGTCTGTAGCTAATCGGGTCACAACTCCATAAATCCCTCTCCTAAGAAGGAGAATTAAAGATCAAACTTTCCTGACAGACAGTGCAAGGTCATAAGAATCAGTGTCAGCTCAGTGGTGTCCGAGTTCACTTTCCTGTCTCCTGGTCTTGTCTGTCTGTCCCTGTCTCCCCTCCCTTCACCATCCCTCCCGCACTAAAGGGCTCTCTCAGGGCAAACCTGATCAGTTTCCTGGGAGGAGCTGCTGACTTTGAAGCTTAATTATGCTGGAAAAGGATCCCCTTTGTCTCCTTAGCTTGTTGGGGAGGGGGGAAGAGTCATGTTACCTCTGGGAGAAGGAACAAGGAGACAAAGGGTAACATGGGTGGGGAAAGGAGAAGGCAGAAACAGCTGGGGAAGTGGCACCCAAGTGTCCTGGTCTTCAGAGTGGATCCTCACTCAGTCACCCATCGCTAACCTCACCCTTTCACCCTGCCTTTTGGCCCATCATGTTGGCTAAACCCCTTCCTCCCCAGTGCCATACTTTACCCCCTTCACCATGAAAGGACCCTCCCTGAGTCAGGACAATGTTCCCTGTGGCTATCACAATCTCTCTGACTGCATTTCTGTTTTTTTCTCTAGGCCCCAAACCCAGGACCAAGTCCCTGAGGGGGTCTAGGCTGCCTTGGGTGCACCTGTGCCTCTGTGGCTATGTTATGTGTCTGATGGCTGTGTTGGTAATTGTGTGTGTGAGTGTGTGTGGGTCTGGTTACATGAGGAGAACCATAGGCTCAGCTGGAGAACTCCGTATTAATCATAAACAAGTACACCTGGACAGCCTTGCGATTCTAATGGAATGAATTCCCTCTCATTTTATAGGTGGGAGAGCCAAACTCTGGGAAGATGAAGTTCTCCTCAAGAGAAATGAAAACGTGGGTCTACACAAAAACTTGTACAACAATGGTTGGGGCAGTATTTTTCATAATGGCTCAAAAGTGGAAAGAACCCAAATGTCCATCAACTGGTGAATACGTAAATAAAATGTAGTATATCCATACAATGGGATATTATTTGGTCATGAAAAGTAACGAAGTACTGATTCATGTTACAACATGGGTGAATATTGAAGACTCTATGTTAAGTAAAAGAAGCCAATCACCAAAAAAAACCAAACACCATGCATTCTTTTAGTTCCTTTACACAACGTGTCCAGAGTCAGCAAATATACAGAAAAAGAAAATAGATTAAGAGTTGCTTAGATCTGGGGGTGGGGAGTATTGGGGGAAGAGGAGAGACTGCCAATGGGTATGGGGTTGGGGGGAGATGGTTCAAATGTCCTAAAATGTCTCACAGTGAGGGGTGCTGATTTGATTAAGCGTCTCACTTCGGCTCGGGTCACAATCTCGTGGTTTTGTGGGTTTCAGCCCCACGTTGGGCTCTGCTGCTTCAGATCCTGTCTCCCTCTCTCTTTGCCCCTCCACTCTCTCTCTCTCTGTCTCTGTCTCAAAAATAAAGAAACATTTTCCAAAAAATCTTAAATGGCTTACGGTGATGGTTGCACGACCCTGTAGATCTACTAAAAGCCATTGACTTGAACGCTTTAGAGAGATGAATTGCATGATATGCGAATTATATCTTGATAAAGCTGTTATTTTTAAAAAGTAACATGACTTGCTTAGGGTCTCCCAGCAACTGGGAGGTGGCACTGGTACTAGAATGTGGTCTCTTGACCCTAAGCTCGGTGCTCTTTCCACGAGCCCTACAGTGTCTCAAAAATCTTGCCATGGAGACTCGAAGGCCAAATCCTATATGTGCAGGGGTGTCCACATCACATCTCAGCTTTTCTGTGGGGTTTTCAAATTTCTGTCTCTGAGAGTGCGACTTGTTATGCGTGTGCACATCAAGATTTGTGGTCTCACAACTGTGTGGGCCTCACCAAGCATGCCTCTGCACATCTGCGTGTAGGCCCGTGGGTCTCTCGATTGTGAGCGTTGTCTGTGCCCATGAACTTCTGCTCGCTGGCGCACCGGGTCTCGGGGTGTTTGCATTTGCAGGTATATATCAGGTTGCGCCCAAGTCTCTGAATGTCAGCGCATGCGTCTGGGCCCACGAAGCCAGGGGACTTCATGGGAGTCTGTGTTCATGTGTTCTTGCATGGCAGTGTTTCTACCTGTGTAATGTGTCTCAGTGGGCGCCCGTGGATTTCTTAATGTGTCAGCCTACGAGTCTGGGCTCGTATGCCTTCACCTCTGGGGCTCTGCCTGTGATATGTGTTAATGTGTCAGTGCATCTGTACACATGTCCATCCACATGTTGGTATGCTGGCGTCCACACAGGTCCATCTGTGGGCATTTGCACCTATGTGGCAGGGGCCCATGGGCCTGTCCATCTGAGTCTGTGTGTCTGAACCCCTCCCGCAGGCACCAGCCCCAGAAGGCGCCTGCCTCCCCACCCCCGCCTCTGACAGCCGTGGAGAGAGCTACACAGTAAATTCATGGCCGCCCGGCTGGGAAACAGGCGGCTGCAATGGAAAGGAAGCATGGATTTGCATATTGAATTAAAATTAAGAGCTAATTATGCAAATAAATTATGACATTTGGCAGGAGAATTTGCTTCAAGATCATTTATTACGTTCTTTTTATAACAGTGTGAGCATTTAACGGTCAAAGACAATATTTTAAGGGAAAATTAACGCAAGATTATTAACCTAAAAACAATTCCACATTAATGAGATGGTGAGCTGGTCCCCCCCACACACCTGGGCAGGTCTAACGCCTAGACTGGGAAGGCCTTTTTCTCCTCCTCTCCTTCCTTCTCCCAGTCCGCAGGGGTGCAGGTGGCAGGGGGCTGGGAAAGGGTGAGTGTGCCTGGGTTTGTATTTCTCGATGGGGAGGTCTTGCTGAGCTGAAACTCCCACCTAAGATTGGAGCTCTGGGCTGCATTTAGGAGGCCACACAGAGGATGAGTTAAGCCCCACCCCCGAACATGCCTAGTCATGAAAAACATGATCTTGGCCTTGGGAAGCCCCCATTCTAAGGAGAAAGACAGAGCCCCACCGTAGAAATGGCTCTGTAAATACCAGTTGGATGGGACCTGGAAAGTAGGGGTTAAACAGTGTGGTTGTGCCCCACCTTATCCAGCCCCCTCTCCCTCCTCCCAGATTCCCTGGTGTCCTCCAGTCACTCAGTGCTCCAGAGCTCTGAGCTCTACATCCCTCCAGGTCCCATTGTCTCGATTTTCCCTACAACCTTAATCAGTCAGCCTCGCTTTCATTTTTCCGAAGTGGCAAGGAAAGCGGGGGCTCTAATCTGGGTTTCCCTGGGATGCCCTAACACATCCTACATCAGTGGGGAGTAAGCCCCAAAAGAAGTGGTGGGTGATGTCATACATGGGCCCCAATTTTCTCTTGGCCAGTGTGTGTTCGTGTGTGTACATGTGCGTGTATGGCATCTACTCTACTGACCCCTGTGCAAGCTCTGTGGTGCGCAGACTCTTAGGGCAGACCTTTGCAGTGTGGTTCCGTGGAAGGGAGCCCAAGATCTTCCCATGGGCTTCCCTGCTAGGTGAAAGCCTTTGGTTTCCGGAAGGCCCTTGTTCCGATGCAAACAAGCTCCACGGGAGACAAGACGGTATCACCTGCCATCACATGATGCCAGTATTTGGTTCTTCCTAGAGTGGCCACAGGAAGGGACAGCCATTCCTCATGCTTGGCTATACCGCCAGGCCCAGCATTTCCTTTGGGTTGTGCCAAACAACTTTGAGACAGGGGCCGGGTATCGCTGGGGCAGAGCAGGGTGGCGGAAAAGACTGTGGCTTTGGACTAAGAAGACCTGAGGTCATCTCCTCTGCCATTTACTGGCGAGTCCCCTCTCCCGCCCCCATGCTGGGTGTCCACCCTTCTCCACTCTGTTGTGGGCTTGGGAGGCTGGCCTGCAATCTGCATCTGCAGGCTCCCTTGGGTTTGACCAAAAGGGGGCGCCAGCGAGAGATGAGAGGGAGTTGGAGTTTACTCCTCGAATCCCTTCTGTGCTGGCTGCTGCTGCCTCTCCCTGCAGCCCTCCCTCCTGGTTCTGGTCACCCGGGTTGGTCATGGCTTCCCGCTGTTACCGGCCCTGTGACACTGCATCACTACTTCCACTTTTTCTAATCCTCGCCCCTACTTTTGTAAATAGTTGTTTTATTAAACTCTCCTCAGATGAACCAACAGAGTATACTTCTTATGTTTCCCGTTGAAACTCTGGTTGGGACATTCCCAGAGCCCCTCAACCTCCTCATCTGTAAAACAGGGATGGCGAGATACAGCTGACAAATTACTAGTACACATCCAGGGAGATCATGTGTACCAAGGGGCTTTGTGATTTTTAGATCCCAGATCCCAACGCATGTTTCCAGGTAGAAAACTAGACCAAGAGTTAGGCTGATGTCAAAACCACCTCTGCTGTGAAGATCTTGTGTGCCTTTGGATGACTCATTTTGCCTCTCGGGGTCCGATTTCTCACTGACAACATGCGAGGCCTGAACTCCTGACTTTAAGGTGCAGTTGTAGAAAGTGGTGATTCTATGTTCGTTTTGCTGTTGAGAAAAAAGAGGTCGGGTGACATGCCCAAGGTCACACAGCAGGTTCATGGCCATCTGCCTGAGAATCTATCTGGGGTGTAGGAGCCTGGGTGGGGTCCATTGTTGGACCTTGGAGGCCTGATGGAGCAGACAGGCTTGGCCGGAGGAGCCCAGGGCTGGGGGCCTGTCCCCACGTCTGACTGGCTCACTCTGCCTCCGCAGGCAGGGTGGACCATCCCCTGGAGAGAAAGGGTGGGATTATTAATAACGGCGCTAATAAGAGAGAGAAAACAAAGCCAGCAGGGCCTGAGCATTTTTTAAATAAAGAAATTTCCCTCATCTCGTGGTTAATTTAAAAGGTTTATTTCTTGAAATGAACCCTCTTCATCAAACCCCCGATCCTTGAAGATCGGAGGCGACTGCGAGTGCCGGTAATGAATTGATTTGTAACGTGAGCGACACGGCGCCCTCCCGCCCGTGCCCACTGCGGGCCTTTAATCTGCGGTGTTTAAGGGGAAATGAGCTTCTCCATCTTTTGGCCTGAAACCCAGCACCAGGCACCCGAGCCGGCAGGCAAGGCCCAGGCACAGTAGATGCCCCCAACCGGACGGGGCCAGGCTACCAGCTCCCGGCTCCTAGCATCTCTTTCCCTTCCTCTTAGGAGGGAATCAGAAGAGCCCCTCAAACCGATACAAACCAAACCACACGGACCCACAATCAGCTGAGCAGATGTACCGCCATACCCACACGCATGGTTTCACTGAGCCATCATCAGACCACGGCTGCGCTTAACTGCACAATCCTCAATGTCACATAAATGGTCTTCCTTCGGGTAGAAGAAGCAGAAATAGAGTTACACAGACCCCCTCTACTTATTATCATAAGCATCCGTAGAACTGCCTCCAGGCCCGGACATCCAGCCACACGGGAGCACATACTCTGGACAGAAGACCTGCATTTCTACAGGCACGACAATGCATTTGGGAATATTTGGCAATGCAGAGGTAGTGGCATGGCGTGGTAGGGACTCCATGGGCTTTGAGCCATAGAGCAGGATTTGAATCGAAGTCCCGTTGTTTCCAATCCGCTAGACCTTTCTCAATCTTGATCTCCTCATCCGTGGAACTAGAGCAACATCTCCCTCATGGGGTTCTTGTGAGGGTGACATTATGTATCACATGTAAAGTTGTTAATATACAATTTTATCATTACGGAAATTGGTAGCTTCATGGGGGCACCTAGCTGGCTCAGTTGGAAGAGCACGAAACTCTTGATCTTGGGGTTGTGAGTTTGAGCCCCATGTTGGGTGTCGTGATTACTTTAATACATTTTTTTTTTTTAAAGTTCAAAAACGTTTCAATCGTGGGGCGCTTGTGTGGCTCAGTCGGTTAAGCGTCCAACTCTTGATTTTGGCTCAGGTCATGACCTCACAATTTGGTCTGTGAGATCGAGCCTTGCATCAGGCTCTGTGCTGACTACGTGGAGACTGCTTAGGATTCTCTCTCCCCCCCCCCTTTCTCTCTCTCTGCCCCTCCTCTGCTCATGTGTACATGTGCATGCACACGCACCCTCTCCCTCAAAATAAATAAATAAATAAATAAATAAAATTAAGACAATTTTTTTAATTGTTAGCTTCATGAAGACAATAACATTTGTGAGTGAAGTAACATATGTCGCGTATTTAGAACTTTGGCATAGGGTAGGCGCTTGGTAAATGCTAGCTAATAGCATACTCGTCACCCTCTACTGGATCCTCAACACCTACTACAGTGCTTGGTATACATTTTAAAGTAGAGTTATGTTAAGTTATCCCTCACACATCGTTGATATTAATGGCAAGGTAAGTATGAGAAAGAGAGAGGTGCAGTAACATGATCACTTAGTGAGTGAATTGAATCCTCTCAGCCAGCCTTTGAGATTATTCTAATATACACCCATTTGCAAATGATGAAGCTGGACCCCGAGAAGTTAAGTGGCTTGCCCAAGGTCACATAGCTGGTAAATGGAGAAGAAGGGATTTGAACCCAAGTAGCCAGACTCCAGAGCCTGCTTGCGTTATGAGTGATGTTGAAAAAAAAAAAATTTCAGGAACAGCCTTGCTCTTCGGGGGGACCCATGTGTGCTTGGGGCAGAACCGGGTACGCCTGGAGACTGCCTCCTTGGAAGTCACCTTGAAGCTCCCACTAATCCCCTCCAAGCTGTAGGCCAGAGGCTTGGAGTCATCTCTGGTGGCGGGTCTGCGGCAGGTAAATGAGTGATGCTGGCTCTGGGTGGCTCTCAGACCTGTCGCCCGGCTAGAGTTTTTCTGTGCTTTCAGCTTCGCCACCTCCTCTGCCTCTAACTGATCTCTGGTGCCAGTCTGGACTGCTCAATTTTGAAATATGTGTAAAGTGGGTGAACCCAAACCCAAAATGGCCCTGGGCACATGCACGTGGCCAAATACTGCCTTCTACCTTCCACCTTCCTGCTTTGGCCACTGCCACATTTGCCACCACCACTTGGAGGCCAGGAGAACCACCACAGCTCTTCTCCTTGTCCTCATGGTCCCCTTCTTGCCCAGGGAGTGAGACAGCTGAGACAGTGGTTTGGTCACAGGCTGCATTCAGGTTGGAGGAGCCACAAATCTTCCCCGTGGCCTCAAGGCCCGTCTTTATCTGGGTCTGACTCTCCTGGGCTTCTGAAGGGCTTCTCTCTTCCTCCACGTTCCACGGCCCCTTCCCAATCTCAGTCCTGGAGACAGTGAAGGCTCACGGACCTTCCTGAATGGCCCTCCAGGCGTCAGTTCGACCGGAGTCTCAAGGTAGCCCCAAGAAGTGAGACACCACGTGCCCAACCCAGGAAGACTCTGGGGGCCTCTGCCCATGCCCATGCTCCTCTATACATCCACATCTCTCCTCATTCCGCACTATGGCGCTGAGCGGGCACAGGGCGGGGGCGAGGGGTACGTGCTCCCCTCCTACGACTTCTTAGAAGAAAATCATTTTTTGTAACCGTTGGAATCCTGATTGAGCTGTCAAAAGTACATGAAACCAGCCACATGAATGGTAAACTATCCATCAGTCACAGGCCTATTTGTTCTGAGACAGTATAAACCTCACACATTTTTCTTCAAAATAGAAAATAATACTTACCCCATCACATCCAGGTAATGTGGTCCCCACCCCACCAAGAAAACTTATTGGTCACACTGGTCTATTCCCTTCTCGTCTCCCAAATCTTTCTATTCTTTTGTCCACCAATCCCACTTTCCTGGAAGCATTACCTCAGTTCTGCCTTTCAGCTTTCTCTCTGTTTAAAACCAGATTTAGCACCTCCTCCCCCAAGTTAGTAAATGTTAAGGAGAAACATGAAGCAAATCGCCCTTGAAGAGACAAACTAGTTTGGACCCAATGCACAGATTCTGGTCCCTTGAATGAGCACTGACACAGACAGATGTACGGTCAGTCCCTATTTGCCTTCGGAGAGTGTGATAAGGGCCCCTCTGTGCCCGCCTAATGCCTGCCCACTGGCCTGGGGTGATGGCGATGAGAAAAGGGGTGCACCCACCCTTTTAGGTAAGACCTCTCCCCCTGCAAACCTCGGCAGGGCTTTGTCCCTTAGAGGGACTCTAGAGTCAAGGGAACGCATGACAGGAACCTGGGTATTTTTTGAGCCAGCTGAAAGAGACCACAGCTTTCTCTCTTACCTCTCCTCTAGGCCTCCATACATTGGTTTCCAGAAAATTCCATCCTGGGCAATAACCCCAGGTGGCAATAACAGATAAGTAGGGATGGATGGGTGGATGGATGGATGGATTGGCAGCAGAAGAGGCAGACAAATGATGGACAGAAAGACAGACACGTACATGCAAACACACCCTGACATACACATCCCCACACCAATCATAGAGACACATTCAGTGCAGCATAGGAGTTAAGAGTAAAGGCTCTGAAGGCGTCCATTTAAATCTACCTGCCCCGCTCGTCTTGAGGCGTGTGACCTTGGATAAGTTAGTTGACCTCACTCAGCATGCCTCAACAAAAGATGGGAGTAATAGTAGGGTCTACCATGTGGGGCGGTAGGAACTCGGCGATAGCTTTGGTCAGCACAGTGCCCAGCAGAGAGGAGTAAATGCGCAATAACTCATCACTGTCACTCTTATCATCACGTTGCACACACTTGGCGCACACACGTAACCACTCATGGGAAGCAGCACCTCTTGCAAACTCAGATAACACACACGCAGGCAAAGGCGCACACACTGACAGAAATATAGGCCGACACGCAGAGGTGGCACAGAGTGGGAGTGAGCAGTACACTCAGGAGCCACAGTTCGAACCCAAGCTCGGCCGTTTGCTGGCTGCGTGATTTGGAGCAAGTTACTCAACCTCGGTTTTCACATTTATAAGCTGAGAATCATCATCCTAATAATAAGTTCCTCCTTGATAGGATTATGGTGACGGACAAATGAGTTAATATTTATAAAGCACTTAAAACACTGTGTGACACATAGTAAACACTGCGGGTCTGATAAACACAATAAATCTCACAACCTCGCAAGCTAATACCTGCCTAGCTCCTAGAGTTTACAAAGCGCTTTCACAGGCATAATAATCTTATTAGATCCACCCAATAAACTCGCAGTCAAGATTATTATCATCCTTATTTACAGAGGAGGAAACTGAGGCTACAAGAGGTTTATACAAAGCCTGGCAGCCTGCGAACGGGCAGGTGGTGGGTAATCCAAGTCTCTCGGCTTTAAGTTCCGTGATCTTTGTACTAAGCAACACGCCGTGAGTGTGTGTGTGAGTGTGTTTACCGAAGAGGCTTTCTCTGCCTTTGTATCGGGCTTCTCAACCCTCTTCACCCTTCCCATCTCCCCCCGTAAGAGTCCCATGCCTAGGGAATGATTCAAGTCAGCTGTTCTCCTGTACCTACAGCATCAGCATCATCCGGGAGCTTCTTGGCCATGCAAATTCTCAGACCCCCTTCGACAACTGAATCACATGGGGGGGGGTGCGGGAAAGGAGGTGAGGAGGGCCAGGGGAAGCTTCTGGAAGAAAAGAACCTCAACCTGGGCCTCAAATGATGGATAGAGGAGAAAACTCTGAAGAGGTCTGGACGAACACCATCTGGGGAGAGAAGGGGTGGAGTGTGGCTTGTTGGAGTGAGGGTTTCAGGTTGAGGGTGCTGGGGGCTAAGGCTGAAGCCATTGGGTGTGTGTCTTTTGGTCTCTCCTAGATGCTACACCCAGTTATGTGATCTGTCTTGAATACCTAGAAAGAGGCTTTGTGAGAATTTATCCGCTATAGACAAACCCCAGTGACCCTTCTCCCACAGAGTCAGAGCATTGCTGAAGTATTCCCTCCCCTTACCTCACTCCCTAGATTTGCCCCCAGTGTGACAGCTCCAGACCTGAATGGCTGCGGGGGCTCCCAGCCTCACTCCCATTGGGCCAGGAATCATAAAGTGAGGGGGTGTTTTGCAAGGGAGATGGGGGGGCAGCTGTGGCCTTCTCCCCGCTTCTCTTCCGGGGCCCGAGCCAGGGCCGCCAGCAGAGTCACCAGCACATTAGGAGGCCTGGCGGCCTGGCGCTCCTTCCACGACCCCCATGTGCGCACTCGAGGCTGAGACTCTGCGCTGGGAAGAGTCCAGGGTGAGCTGGCCAGGGGCTCCAAGGCTGGAGAAGAACAAGCCAAACCCAGCCCCCCTCCCAGCCCCCTGTGTCCTGCCCGGGGCTGCCACTAGGAGGCTAATGAAAAGGGAAGAGGCAGGCCAGGGCTTGGGCCAGCAGGCGACAGCAAGGGGACAATGTGAGGCAGGAGGGGGGCGGCCCTCAGGCAGGGACAGACAAAGTCCCCATATGGGAAGCAGACGGAGCCGCCCCGCCCCCCTCGGTCCTGGGGCCTCGGCAGCGGCAGGCAGCCTCTCAGCTAAATGTCGGGGCCTGGGTAGTTTGTGCCCAAGGAAGATGAGCCCACGGGGCTGCGGCAGGAAAAGGAGAAGGAGGGAAACTCTCGGTTCAGCAAGAGCCCCACGGAGGACTCTGCAGGAGGACGGGGAGCCAGGAGCGCACAGCACTCACGGCAACCAGGTTCCCCCTTTCCTAAATACTTGTGAAGTAAACCGTTAATCCGGGCCCAAATTGAAAGAGTAAACAATACAGAAGTGTGCGGAGTAAAAGGTGAAACTCCCCTGTAGCCTGCAACCCCGCTGACTTCCTTCTTCAGAAGCAATTATTTGGAATACGTGCCTTCAGGCAAAGGCCACTTTCTGGTGTAAATCCGGGTGAGTCTGTGGCCCGGTCACATTCTCCTCAAGCGGGGTCCCCCTTGGAGCAGAGCCCCGTGGAGGGCGTGGAGGGCGGCAGGGACAAGATGATGCGCACACAGGCCTGCCTGCCCGCGATCCCCGGCTGTAAATCATCTGGAGTGGTTCTGCTGCTACCCAACTTTACCGTCTCTCGAGAATTTTAAAAATCTTCTGTCTTTATGAACGCCAAGCTCCCTCCTTAGTTTTGTGTCTCCCTGTCTTTAAGTTTTCATTCAGCTTGTTTGTTTTTTGCTCATGAATTATTTGTGCTCGTAATCAGGAGGTAGGAATGAAATTTTTAGAATTCCACACTCAGCTGAGGGCTGAAGCGTTTTCAGCATGGGGCCCCAGCCAGGCTGCCCCCTCATCTCCCAGATGTGAAAATCTGAAAATTGAACGAAGGTTCCGTTCCTTTCTGGGACACGCTCTCTGGGACTCGGAATTACACTAGTCTGTTCCCTGGAGGAGGGAACTAGCAATGATTGTGTTCTTACTCTGTGTCAGACCCTTCATGTGCTGTGTCAGTCAGGACCTGCTGGGCTGCAGGTGATAGAAACCCAGTTTGAACCAGTGTAGGCGAAGAGGGGAATGTACGGGAAGTGATGTGGACACCCCAGGTAATAAAAGCAAGGTTCAAATAATCAAAGAGCCGGAAGGGCGGAGTTGGTACAGAACCTCAGGAACCCTCAGAAGGGGACCTGGATGGACACCAGGATGCTCTGTGTCTGAACTCTCACCTGCAGCTCCCACCACAAGGGGAGGATCAGCTCTCCTCTCTTCCAGGGCGAAGGATCCCAAAGAGGGACCTGATTGGTCCCCACAGGTCAAGTGTATAGTCTAGGACCAGGTGACGCTGGCCAGGGATAGGATAGGGTCAGAAGACCCTGAGACTACACGTTGGTTTCCAGAAGAAGAGAACCACCATGCTCAGTGGAGCTTGGCCATTGGTACTGGATGTCTACTACAGTAGGTGGGTCCTTCTCATCTTCACAAGTCTGTGAGGTAAGAATTGTTATCATCCCATTTTTCAGGTGAGTAAATTGAGACTTGGGACACAGACTGGTTAGCCTAGAACCCAGATCCAAAGCCAAGTCTGTTTGACTCCAAAAACCCATGCCCTTGACAGGTATAATGCTGATTTTCTTGAAGAAAGGAAATGGCACACAGCACATCAATGTGAAATATATTTCTGGCAGGCCAGCTGTATGCCAGGCAGTGTGCTAAGCTGTGTGGGGCGGTCAGAGATGGGCCAGATGGCGTTACGTCCCAATAAGATCACATTCACATGTACAAGGGGTTAGGATTTATTTGGACACATTTTTTTCTTGGAGGGGAGGGACAGCGATCAACCCATAACAGACACAGTCAGAGCTGTGCTTTGGATAGGCTGCTTTTATAGAGGTGACCAGCACAAACTACATCCTAGACAGGTGGCGAGGAGACTGCTCGGGAAACAGGAAATAAGGCGATCTGATTTGGGCCAGTGACAATGGGGGATGAAGATTTTCTAGGACCTGACATTGCTGGGGTGGGGAGGGATGAGGAAGTGGAGAGAAAAGGCTCTACCAGTGGAAGGATGAAGGCATGAGCCGGGGGCGGGGGGGTGGGTGGTCCAGTAAACTGTAAACTCTTGGAGGGCAGGAAATGTGTCCTCCACTTCGTGTCCTCAGTGCCTGGCACAGAGTCTGGGCATACTCAGTGCTTGCAGAATGCTTGTGAAAGAAATGGATGTGTTCAGTTTTGCACGTGGTGAATTCGACATACCAGTTGACGCAGGCAGGTGGAAATTCAAGCTGGTCATTCGGTAGGTGGAATTTGGGGGTTAGAAATTGGGCATCTATTTCCAGACCGATTACGGGTCAAGTTGCAATTGATAGAGCCTATGAAAATGCAGAGAGGGGAGAGAAGGGGTGGGAGGGCTGAATCCGTGGGGCCCTGTCACACTTAGGGGATGCGAGAAGGCAGAGGAGCTGGTAGGAGGCCAGCAAAGGAAGTTCAGGGATGGAGGAGGGGCAGTGGGAAGGTGCAATGTCATGGAAATCAAGAAAGGAGACTGTTTCAAGGAGGAGGGGTGGAACTTCTGCCAAACGCAGAGGTCGCAGAGAAGAAATACTGAGAGGAGCCTGTGGATTTGCTAATTAAGAGACTAGCAGCAGTGTCCCCACCTGGTTAGGGCAGGAGGTGAGGGGAGCCTACTCGGGGGCAAAGAACCTAAGAAGGGAAGGAGTCGGTGCACGTGTGTACGTGTGTGCGTGTGTGCGTGTGTGCATATGCTCTTGCACTCCTCACAGCTGTGTGGACCTGGTCCGGCTCCAAGAGACAGAATAAAAACAAAAACGGGGCGCCTGGCTGGCTCAGGAGGCGGAGCAGGCAACTTTTTAGCTCAGAGTTGTGAGTTCGAGCCCCACGTTGGGTGTAGAGATTACTTAAAAATAAAATCTTTAAACAAACAAAGAACAGCAACAATAACAACAACAAAGCCAAAAAGCTGGGGGAGAGGTTGGCACGTCAGGGTTCACAAGTGGGGAGATGACTCGATACGGGGTAGAAGAGAGATGGCCCCGGGAAAAGGGAGAGTAATCCTTGCCAGGAGAATCTTCTGTGAGGGTTGAGGACAAGGACGGCCCAGGCAGATGAGAAAACAACGCCCAGCCCAGCCCAGCCCTCAGATCCCTGAGGCGGCTTGTTGGTTGAGGTTTCTGTGGCACCTGCCCTTCGGTGGGGGGTGGGGACCGGGGCCTTGTCCTCAGTCCCTTAGTCCATATGGAGTCCTACTACTCCCGGTCTCATTTATCACAGTATCGCTAAGGCCTGAATTCATGTCTGGCACATACACAGGGGCTCAGTAAATACTTGTGGTTGGGAATAACAAGGACCGCGAACAAAGATCAGTGAAGCACCTACTGTGTGCCAGGCACTCTGCATGGCATTTACCTCATTTGATACTCATAATACCTCACAGGTAGGAACTGTTATTATCCATTTCCACTAGGAAATGGTAGGAGCAGGACTTGAGCCCAAATCTGTGTGACCCCGGGACTCTCACTCTTGACCATGATGATTATCACACTGCAGGAACGTATGAGTCTGTGATGGAGGTAACCTGTGTCTGTGTTCTGTGCTATTCTGCGTGTACTTGTGGTGTCCACAGGTGCATGCATTGGTGGGTCCTTGTGCATGCGCGTGTCCCTGTGTGAAGGGGATGCCTGTATTCAGTTGTGTGTTCTTGTGGTTTTGTGAGTACATCCCACCCCCAGGTTTGAGCTTCCAGTTTGTTTCTGCTTGAGGCAGTAATGGTTGGATTTAGCTCTCGGGTGTGTTCAGAGCTCAGTCCTGGGCCCGGTTCCCCCTTCAGAGGGCCCATGGGGGGTCTCTGTCCCCCACGGTTCTGCCCATAATTCTCCTTTCTTGTTTAAAGGGGCCAGTGGGTTTAATGATTAGTTACTGCCTTGTCGATATTCTCACCCAGGGAGAGGATGAATGTTGAGGCTGCCCCCGCCCCTCTCTCTCTCTCTCTCTCACACACACACACACACACACACACACACCCATTCTGTGGCAGATTAAGGATGAGGGAAGGGACCCTTCAGCAAGGAGATCTGGGGGAGGACAGCTCCAGAGAAGCTCTGCAGGGATCTTGGAAGGACCTTTCCTTATGATTCTCCTTCTCTTCCTTATGATTCTCTTTCTCATGACTGGAAAGTAGGTATGGTGTAGGTATGTTCCCGTGTCTTTGGGAGTTGCCACCTTCCTGTGCTTTGGTGACTGGTCATCTATGTAGCCAAACGTGTAACAATGCATAAGCATATGTGGTTCCTGGTGTCCCTCCATGTTCATATGTGGCTGTATATGCCCATGACTATGTGCATGCCCACACCGGTACCCACAGGCAGTACATCTGTGTCATGTGGGTGTGGGTGTGGATGTGCACACACAGATGTGTGTGTGTGGATGGGAGCACCTGCATCCTGCCATGTGTACTTCTGTCTCTGCCCTTCAGTTGTCAGAGGAGGCCCTCTTCCCATCCTGTTCTGGGTCCTCAACCCCAGTCCCACTCAGATCGGAAGCTACCCCATACCCATGTAGTGACTGGCCCTATGACATAAATGTCTCTGGGGGCAAATTCCACACTTCGTAGCTTCTGATCCCTAACCACCCTAACCATTAAGCCCGCAACTTTGACCCTCTCCCCTGTGACTTTCAGCTTCTGCCCCCCAATCTAACTTCACTGGATCCTGCCCTGGAAGAAAGGGGAAGGAGAGAGGGACTCAGAGGCCAGTTCCCCTGTCAGGACGCAGAACCTGGGGAGGGGAGCCTGGGGGCCTGGGGCAGCTGAGGGGAGGGATAGGGAGGAGGAGGCAGGGCGGGGCTGAGCCCGGCAGGAAAGAAACGTTAGGACTCATGTCCATCCTGCAATCCCCCTGCCCCGCCACACACACACTCACACACACCCTCACACACACTCACCCTGTTGGAAGGTGACATTTGCTATTAACCTTATATTGGGCCATTTTGTAAATCAATGTCACTTACATTTAATAACAAGTGTAATCAAAGGAATTATGCAAATTTAATTTGATGCTTCTTGAATTATGCAAATCCTCGGTGCACATAATGTTCTCTGACATGTGCCCGTTGGAGAGAGAGAGAGAGAAGAGAGAAGAGAGAGAGAGCATGCAAGGGAGAAAGTGGGGAGGAGCTAAGAGAGGGAGGAGGATGGGGGTGGGCTGAGACTTGGGACTGGGGGAGAGGAAGGCAGCTGTGGCCCGGGTGCCACATCATGGATGGAAAAGGGTGGACAGGTCAAAAACCTCCACCTTCCCCCTGATATCCCCTCTCCAGCTCTAGTGTTCCCTCTCCCCTATCCACACACAGCACGACCTTGCTGACCACTTGTCCTCAATGTCTCCTTCTGTGAAATGGGAGTGACCAAAAAGTGCTGGCCACTCATCGGACCAAGGCTCCTGATACAGCTTGATCCTCTCAGAGGTCAATGTCTCAACCCCCAGCCCCCATGGCAAGGTGACCTGTTGTGGCACTAGGCAATATGATTGCCTTTTTTGTTCTTCATGGTCTTGAGGTCCTGGCGGAAAGAACTGCACCATCTACCATGTGATGATAAAAACCCGCCCATCTACTCCCAGGCACGTATCATGACAACCTTAACATGGTGACAATACACTTGTGTTGACACATGCATTTGTATCCAAGATAACACAGCCACAAACACCCCATGCAAACAGTATGTATAAACATACAAGACAGTCAAGCTTGGACCCAGTTACTCCCAGAAACCCACGTAAAGGCTACGAAGATACACAAACAGTCAGGTGAGCCCTTTAATACCTGGGCATTTAAAATGTCACCCGGACACACCTGGGCCCAAGAGACATTGATTCCTAGTGGTATACCTACCCCAACACATGCTGATGCTCGTGGCCAACACATACTAATACTGACATGTGAACGTACGAGGCACATTCCCTGATGATGGCACACCTTCTCCGACTCCTAAAGCAAACCAAGGGGTCCAGGAAGCTCCTAGCTGCAACAGTGTCCCTCTTTACTGTGAGGCTCTGTCTGATGTTTATGTGGCCCTGCCTTCAATGTTGTCTGGAACAGGGCGAAGATCATGACACTGGCAGAAGTGATTCTGCAGTGAGATGGGCCAAAGTGAGAGGGAAAGACCACCCAAGCCACGAAACTGTTCCCCAAACTCTGAATGCTGGTTCAAGCTGCAAAGGGACACCTCAGGAGGTTCTATCAAGGTCCTAGGTGTGGACCAGCTCCCCCCAGACCCTCACCTATTCCACAGCCCCCACTCACCACTAAGGTCATCACAGACTGGCCCAGGGCCCTGTCTGTGTGAGGGGGACAGAGCAATGGTGGGTCCCTCTTCCCTGGGCAGTGGAAGAAGAGAAGAGAGCTGTTCCCTGAGACGTCAACATGAATCCTCAAGGGCTCTAGTGAAGAGCACAGGACACACACTCTATAGTCAAGAGTCACCATAATCAGTGTTCATGCTATTTTCCTTTCCCATGTAAGTTCTGTCTTGGGTTTACAGATGATGTCTTAATTCTCTCTATTCCTTTTTCAGCCCTACCCTCATGCTTAGAGTCTAGAGGCCTATTCCTACCGAGGCATCCTCCACACTATTAATTGAATAGAGTGACCAGGGGTTTAGCGGGGCTCGGAAGGACCAGGGGTCAGCGCATATCTAACAATAAGGGTGTGATGGTGGCAGTATACTTGTGCTTAAGTGTTTCTACTTATCTGTCATGTGTCATTGTGTCTTAAAGTGTTTTTCCCTGTCACTCATGTGTCATTGGCTTATTTGCACATCCATGAATTAGAGTATGTTCATGTTTACTGTTTCAGTTTTTCATTTCTGTATCGACTCACCAGAATATTTTGTTCCAACACACTGTCTTCATGTGTGACATATACCATGGATGTGTCTCACCCTGTCCGTGAGTCAGCGTGTTCAAACTGTCACCGAGTGTGTGTTCCTATGCTCTATTTCACACAACATGTGAGTAAATGCATACTTGATATGTTGGGATTTTTACAATGTTGAGTTGCCAAAATATGGATGTCATCACACTGTGTCTGGGTGGTATGAGGGTGTCTGAGTTGATATAACGTGTGCCTAAATCTATCTCGCTGTGTCTCAATGGCCCCAGTGTGTGTTTCCATGCCTGAATTGTCATCATGTGTTCTTGTGACCAGGCATGTTTCAGCGAGCAGAGTGTGAGTCATTATGTTTAAATCGTCCACGAGTATATCATTGTATTTGCATTGTTGCAAGGTAAGGCTCTATGTGTTGCCAGGTTTGAGTTATCAGGTCCTCACTGTGGCCCCTGCATCACCGTGCATAATTGGTTTTGAGTTGATACACTATGTATCACATATTACACAATCCGTGTAATTATTTCACCTTTCTTTTAATTGTCCCCCAATTGTGAGGATATCTCCAGGTTTGAATGCTCCTTGTGTGCCTCTTTGTATGACTCAAACTTTGAATTGTGGTGGGTTATCTTTGTGTGGCAATGTATTTGCATTTTAACAACAGGGTGTGTATCTCTCTGAGTTGGCACAATGCAGATGCCGGGACATTGGAGCATTGTGTCATCAAATGTTGACATTGTTACAATGTGTGTCTGTGCGAATCGTTGTGTTTCAATTGTCACAATGTATGCTTATATATCACCGTGTATGTGTAACGCATCTGTATTTATGGTGCAGTGTTATACTATGTGTCTGGGACTGTCGTGATTAAGTTGTCACAACGTGTATTGCCACGTGTGAGGTGTTACAAAGCCTGTTTGTCACAACTGTTGAGTGCGTTAACATGTTTGGGTTGTCAGAACGTGTCCACGTGTTGCCGTGTTGCGGCATCGCAGTGTTTTATCCTGTGGCTTTGCACACTTGTGCATCTGAACATGTTTGAGGTGTCACGATACCTGTGGATTGCCATGTTTGAGGTGTCTCTTAAAATGCGTCTGACAACCTGCCTCACGGCATGGGTTCGAAAGTGAGAGACTGAAAAGGAGAGGGAAAGAAGGAGAGCTGGAGAAGGAAGGAGGCTGGGTCATAATCAAGACGGGATGAGATGGGGGCTGGTGGAGGTTAGGGACAGAGTGAGCTCTAATTGGCCCGCGGTGAATTATTCACATGTATAATCCTCGCAGAATTTCAGCGCGGGCAGTGCCAGTAAATGCTGTGCATGTTTAAAAGTCATTTCCATAAGTAAGTGCAATTTCTCTACTGTTTGCCCCTGTTTAATGAAGTGAAATCTTGTTTGCATTCCTCCCAATTTCCCAACGAAAGGCGCCCAACCGTTCGCACCAAAATTACACCGCCCAAATTAAAAGTCGGGCTCCAAGGGAGGTGAGGGGACGGCAGCACTGGGCCCTTCTGGGAGGGCCTGTGGAGGCGTGGGGGGCAGGCAGGAGCCGGGCCCGGGTTTTCAGCTCATTGCCTCCCTGCAGTGCTCGCAATTTCAAGTGCTCCCCCCGCCATGTTCCCCACCCCTACTTGCCCCTATCAGGTTCTTGCTCTCCTTTGCCTCCCCCTTCTTTAAATGAACCCCTAGGGTACAGGGACTGGGGCAAGAGGTTTGCTCATGTATATGTAAATGCACTCCTATAAGCATTTATATACATGGTCATCTATATATTTGTGCAACTGTGACATACAGTATACACTGTGACCACCGAAACACAACGATTCACACAAACACACCGTGTATCAACAAAACACAAACGAGTACGTGTGTTTATGGATACAGCCCTGCCCGTGTATGTATGTGGATCTGTGTACGCATCTAGCTTTGTGTGTTTGGCGTGTTGTATCTGAGATGGATGGGTATACGAATGATGTAGCTAAAGGGAGAGAGGAGATGTGGGTGTTTGTGTAGTGTCTCTGGGTGCCCAGAGGGAGGCTCAGCTTTGTTGCCTAGGGCCCACCGCTTTCTGAGAGGCACATGGTCAACTCCGCACCCTCCCCATAGTTGGCTGCACTGGGGCCCCGCAGGATCAGAGGAATCATTGCTTCCACTCCATATGTGACAGTGCTGTGTGGCCCTGTGGGGACCAGTGAGACGACTGACCTTCCGGCGCTCGCTCCCGTATGACGCTTGAACAAAGGTGCTGCTGGATGGGCTGGCAGGGGACCCCTCAAGGCTCTCAAAGCTCCACCCCTTCCGAGTGCCACATGGCCCCTGCAAGAGGGTCGCTTTGGCCTGGAGACTAAAACAGCGCTGTAGATTGCCCTTATTTGGATCAGCTAGAAGAGAGTTGGGAAGGGGGTGAGGTGGAGTTGAGAGGAAAAGGTGGTCCCACCCACCAGGGCCTCCCAGCGACCCGTGGAATCCCCACCAAGGGCTCTTGAGGCTTTAGAATTCCGAGAGCTCAAGCTCTGGAGGCAAAAGAATGGTATTGTGTCCCTGTGTGAGGTTGTGTTCTGGTCTCTGTGGATATAACCACCCTCACCAGTTCAATCATCTTCTGCTGCCTACCTTCTTCCAGTTTACCTTGCCAGTCAGCCTGAACAGGACAGGCAAATAAGTGACATGACGACAACGATACTATCACCTTCACATCCACAGACGTTAAGACCACCACCTTCTCCCGGACACATCGCTGTGGGAAACTGATGGCTGGAAGAGGTTCAGTTGTCCGCTGAAGGTCTGGTGATCATTCAGAGGTGAGATCCTAAGGGAAAGGAATTCAGGGAGGGGAAGAAAGGGGTCAGTTGGTTAAGAGTCAGGGGGCCCC
This sequence comes from Leopardus geoffroyi, assembly GCF_018350155.1. Taxonomy (NCBI): domain Eukaryota; kingdom Metazoa; phylum Chordata; class Mammalia; order Carnivora; family Felidae; genus Leopardus; species Leopardus geoffroyi. Next base: position 59,747,088 of record NC_059334.1, read on the forward strand.
CTCGGAGAGGGCTTCTCTCACACCTGCCTGTTGTCCTTAGGAGGTGGGACTTCCAGGCACAGAGGCAAAGTGTCTTCCTGGTCACGACTTCCCCACCTTCTCTTTTCCCCTTCTGCATTCTGCTATCGATGTAATCAGCCCCAAGCACAGCTCTGACTTCTTCCACGGTTTAGAAACCATCCGTGGCTCCCCACTGCCCAAAGGATAAAGTCTATAATCCTTCTGCTATCAGGCAAAACAAGCCCCTCTCAAGAGGACATTCCTTTCCCCTCAAACTTCTTTTTCTAGCCTTGCGTGGCTCCCAATGATGCTTCCCCACCCCTCAGTAGGCCCCCTAAGGGCCACCCAAGCAAGTAGGGAAACTACTTCCCCAACCTCCTCCATGTTTCCCCACTGCCCCACTTTTGTCCACACTCTTCCTTCTGCTCACACGCCACCGCTAGCCTCACCCCCACCCCAATTCCTGCCTGGTAGAGTCCTATGGATCATCAAAGACAGATTTGATGCCATTTTCTCCAAAATGTTCACGCCGGTCCCCACCGTGACTCCTACTATAGTAGCAACACTGGTTCCTGAAGCATGATTTCTCTGTCTCTGCAATATGAAATTTTTGCCCTTTCTCCTTGCCTCCTGGGGACCGGGCTCTCTGAGCCCTAGGCTTTGAACATCCCTGAGTGAGGATCGGGAGCCACTCATAAAGGCTTTGTGAATGAGCTGATGGTTGACCGCAGAACATGTGTGGGGAGTTGGGATGGGTTTGTGTGCATGTGTCAGGGGACAGAGCTCCTAGTTGGAGCACCTCTCCCCATCCTAAGCCAACACAGCCAAACACCAGCCCCGGTTGTCCATGGCCCCCATCTTTATCTTGTTTTTCTCTCTGTGGCAACAGAAACTGTTCGCTCCAATGCCCTTGGCAGAAGAGGCCAGGTAGGGGCTTTCTGCTAGCTGAGAGGTCCTCGTCCCCATGAGGGAAACTCTGGATGGAACCGACCCCATCCTGCCCCCAGGAAACCCTGTCAGTATTATCCAGGCTGCTACTTTCATTAGTAAGGTGCTTCCCTCTTAATAGGGGAAGACTTCCCTTAATGGGATGACAACCCCACTTCTCCTCTCCCCAGCCTGCCTTCCATATTAGCTTACCATTCTTCCCATCAGGGATGTCCCAGGCCTATCAGGAGACCCTCCACTATATCCCCTTAGCGGCAGAGCCCTCTCACTGATTTCCTCCGTTAGCCACTCCTGGTCCTTCTGTTACCCACCCCATCCCCTATTTAACCCACTCTCATTGAAGAGCGGCCACCAAATCCCCATGAGCCCTTCTTGCCCCCTCTCTTCCACCCTTCTAGTTATCTCACAGAACTCCCTTCCCTCTGACCTCTTCTTCCCCCAACCCCGCAGACATCCCCTGGCCAGTCCGGAGGCCTTTGCAGTCAAAATCCTCAGGAAGAGGGCTCCAGCTCCATTTCTAGGCACAACATCAGGCCCCACCACCTTCCCAAGCAGAGCTGGACAGCCTCTGCTAGGTGCCTGGGGCAGGGGGTTGGGGGTCGGGGTGGGTTCCAGACAGGAAGGAGGCGTGGACTTCAATCTGGAAGGTCTCTGTGGGCCCTTCCCCCTCCCCTTAGCAAGTCTGGGAACTCGGCCCGAGCCTGGTCCTCGCTCCCCCGCCCTCGCCTCTCCGCGCTTTCATCAGAATTCAATTTCCGCCGGTAAGTGACTCCGCGGGCCCCTGATCCTTCCCTTGATGAATGAGCCGCCCGGCCCGGCCCCGTCCGTCACCGTCACCCTCGCCTCGGCCCGGGCCGCTGCCGCCCCCAGCTTCGGCCCCTCCACTGAAGCCGGCCCGACCCCCCACAGCTCGCACCCAGACCCCCGCCGCCCGCGTCTCTTCGGGTCCCTCCCCCGCTTCCAGCAGGCCGCCCCACCCCCATGCCCGCGTGGCTTTCTCGGTCCGGATCTCGGTCTCTCTCTGTGTGACTCTATCTCTCCCCGTCTCTGCTCTCTCACTCTCTCTCTCTCTCTCTCTCTCTCTCTCTCTCTTCCCCTCCCTCCCTCCTTCCTCCTTCTCTCCCTCTCTCTCTCTCTAACACCTCTATTCATCTCTGGGAGCAACATCATTTATTTTGCACTTCCCAGATAATTTACTTTTTTTCCCTTCTACAGGAATTCTCCATTTCCCTATAAAATGAAAATTCATCTAGAATTACATCTTATGTCATCATTATGTTTATTAAGCGTGGATGATGTATATGAACAGGACGGGCTTGCTGCTGAGTGCTTAATGGTGCATAAGATTAAGCCGAGGCTCTCAGCTGCGCAGCGACTCCCCTCCGGTTCCCATGTTGTCGAGGCATGCTGGGAGTACAAGTTCCGAGCGCACGGCCAGGTGAACGCGCCGCCGCCGTCGCCGCGCGCCCCCTCCCCCTCCCGGGCCCCGCCGGGCCCGCCCCGCCCGCCTGGGGGCGCCAGCGCGGCCCGCGCCTCCTCCGTACCCCAGCGCGCTCCCGGGCGGAGGGCGGCCTGGCCCCGGGTCACCCTTGTCGCCGCCCCCCAACCCCCGCCCCGAGCTCCTCGCCTGGACGGCGCTCCCCCGGGACCCCGTCCTCCCCCTGGGTCTTCTCCCCCCGCCGGCCCCCGGCCCCTCCAGCCCGGGGAGCTGCGAGCGCCCCTCCCGCCACTCCTTGCTTCCCGTCTCGCTGGGTTTCTGCCCCTGCTTCTCTCTCTCCGACCCGCCTCCCTTTCCCTCGGTCGTATTTCTTGGGGCTCTTGTCTTTCTGTCTGTCACTCTGCGTCTCAGTCGCCCTCGAGTCCTCCCCTGTCTCTCTCTCGCTGTCCCCTGCCTCGCTGTGTCTCTGCGTGGGTCCCTCTCTAACTCTCTGGCTCTCCCCGGCTGCGTCCGTCCGTCCGTCCGTCCGTCCGCCTCGCGCGGTCTCCCTGGCTCCCCCTCTCCCCCCTCTCTCCCCTCTCCCCTCTCCCGGCGCTGGCGGCCACCGCACTGCAGCGCGGCACCAGCAGTCTATGACAAAAACATTATCCTTCTGCTGCTAAACAATCCAATAAACCTCTCCACAGGGAGAAAGTTAACCTCTTGTCTCTTCGGCTGATGCCTTCCCGCCCACGTGACTGCTGCCACAGTAAATTCAAATCATTAGTCTCCTCACCCCATCAAAAAACTTCTATTAGTAATGGAGACCTCGCCGGAGACCTTCCGCGGAGAGCGCTGCCTTCCCAATTCCCAGTGGAAAAATTCTGCGCGAAAAACTAATTCTACTTTTAATAATCTGTCATCAGGACCAGAGGCAGTCATAAATTATATGGGAGCGCGTGCGAGAGCGCGCCACAAGAGGGAAATCAGGGCGAAAAATCAAAGCCCAAGTTTGACAAACTTTCCTGAAGATAAATAATAACTTACAAACAGGATTAGTTGTAAAGTCACGCTCCGGCGCGCAGCCACGGCGGCAATCACGTCTGCCGAGGGCCGCCACCGCGAGGCACCTGTCACCGGCCGCCACCGCCTCCGAGCCTTCCTCCCCGTCCTCCTCCGAGCCTTCCTCCCCTTGCCCTCCTCCCTTCCCCTCTTCCTCACCCTCCAACCTTCCTTTTCCCTCCCCTCCTCTCCCTCCTGCCCTTCTTCGCCCTACTCATCCTCGTTTTCCTCCCCCTCCTCCCCTCCTTCCTCATCCTCTTCTTCCTCCTCCTCCCTCCTTCCTAGCCTGCTCTCCCCTCCTCCCCCGGCCTGCGGCAGGGCCACGGATCCTGATTCCCACCCTCCCCCATCCCACCACCGAGGGTTCCCAGCTGCCAGGACCAAGGTCAGAGGAGGGTGAGAGGATTCACGGGAGCATCACCCTTCGGGGCTAAGACCTCGAGGAGGGGCTCCGTCTGTGAAGAGGAGTGTGGGTGCGGTCCTGCGCCCTAGTGTCGGCGGCCTCCCCTGCCTCAGGGCCTATCCCAAATCTCCCCGTTCCCCGCCCCCACCAACCCCTATGTAGGGAGACTGGCGCGGGCAGTGTGTGGGTGGGGGCAGAGTCCAACCCCTAAGTTTATTTGTCTGTGTTAGTGTAGGGTGGTGGCGGGTCGCTCCGCCAGCCAAGAGGCCGCCCCCCCACCTTCGCCGGCGCGACCCTCCCCCACCCACCCCGCCCTCGCCCCGCACAATCTCGGCGCTGACAGCCGAGCGGGTGATAAATGCCGGCGACGCGGGGAAGGAATTGCGCAAAATAAAGAAGCATGTTCCAACAAGTCCTGTCAGGATTGTATTGATTTAATCATCTGCAGAAATACACATTCTGGATTACTGTAGCGTGCCGGGGCCGGGGGAAGGGGCGGGCCGGCCTGCGAGGCCCGTGAAGGGAGGGGCGGAGCTGTGGAAGGAGGGGTGGGCAGAGCCCGGAATGGCTCCGCCCCTCACCCCAAGCCCCGCCCTTCGGCCTCTGGGCTGGGCCGGAAACTTCCGGGGGCTGGTGGGTCAGGTCTTCCCAGAGAGGTTCGGCCGAGGGGTCGTTTTGCACCACCGGGGACACCTCCTCCTGCAGCAGCCCCGCAAGGCGGGCCCACCGACCTTCGACCCTCGGAAAGGCTGCGTCGGGCGGTCAAGGACTCTCCGGAGTGGACGCGCCTCAGGGCGGGGTTCGGGGTGATGTAGGAGGGTGAGGAGAGGAGATGAAGAGAAGAAAGGAGAGGGAAGGCCGAGGACGGGGCCTCTCTAGCCTTGCGAGTGTTTTGTGGTGGTTCTCTTCCCCATCATCTCTTACCCAGGCAAGACCTCGGCTGCCAGGTTTAGGGGTACGTGGAGGGACGCGGGGCGCTCCAGTAACACCTCTCACAGGACTAACCTGTACCCGCTACTTTGGAGGCAGGGGTAAATGAGAGCCCCTTCAAACAGCCCTCAGGGATCTGGGTTCAACTTGAACTTTATGGGTGCTCAGTAAAAGTGAAACCAGCAAACATGACTTCTGACTTCTGCCCCACAATCCAGGCTCTGAGCCCCAGGTCCTTACCTGGATTGGATTTTCTTTTAGTTGAAAACCTGGCCTTTAAAAGAAACATACCCCCAAAGGCGGGGTTGGGGGGGGGGTGGCAAAGAAATGGAGAGATTGAGTAGTGTCTAAGAGTGGGGGAACCCAAAGGTAAATGGGGTACAAAAGGGAAAAGAGAAAAACATTTATTTATTTAATGATTGATTTAACATGTTTTAGGGGCATCTGGCTGGCTCAGTAGGTAAGAGCATGCAACTTGATCTCAGGGTGGTGAGTTCAGGCCCCACCTTGGGCTCTTGAGCGTAGAGCTTACTTTGGAAGGAAGGAAGGAAGGAAGACAGAGAGAGAGGGAGAGAAAGGAAGGAAGGAAGGGAGAGAGAGAGAGAGGGAGAGAAAGAAAGAGAAAGAAAGAAAGAAAGAAAGAAAGAAAGAAAGAAAGAAAGAAAAGAAAGAAAGAAGGAAAGAAAGAATGTTTTATCTCCCAGGATCCAACAACTTAAGGAGGTTATTACTATTAATATCCCCCATTTTACAAATGATAAAATGGAGGTTCCAGAGTTTGTGTGATTAACTCAAGGTCACAGTATTGGTAGATTGGAAAGCCTAGGTTGGAGACCAGGTCTGTCATATTCCAACCTCTCCCATAGGCCTTTGGAGAGACCACTGTGGGTTTAAGAACTGAATAGTGGTGGTCGTGAGACTGTGAGAAGCACAGGGATAGGGCACCTGGCTGGCTCAGTCAGTAGAGCATGTTCCTCTTGATCTCGGGGCTGTAAGTTCGAGCCCCACTGGGTGCAGAGATTACAATGAAAATAAAAAACTTAAAAAAAAAAAAAAAAGAAGCACAAGGAAACAGACCTGGTGAGCAATGAACCTATCCATCCCAAAGGGAGTTTTGGGGAAGGGGTTCAGAAAACTACAGAGAGGGTTTGTCCAGTTTTTGTGTGGTGGGGGTTGGGGGGTCACTGGGGAATAACATTAGGCAATGATTTCTATAGGTGCCATTAGTGCATTAATACTGGTTTGGCGGGGGGGGGGGGGACATGCAGGATGTGGGGAGAAAAATGGGGATGAAGAATATAGACCAGTGGGGGAGGGGGAGCTTTATCTCAAATCAGAGACTAAGCATTAAGTTACCAATGGAGTGGGAGCAAGGCCCCTCATGGTGGGACAGACTTCATTAGAGTGGCTTCATTAGTGAGAGGCATAGCTCCTCCCTAAGTGACCCTTCACCCAATGGAAAGCCAAAAGGAATGACATAACTGGGAGCACAAGTATGACAGAAGATCCTGCAAGACAGACAGACCCTTGGGTCCCGATGGACCACAAGTGCATTTGGAGAACTGAACAGAACTGAGAGTGGGAAATGAAAATGCACTTTATTTCCATGTATGGTGGGAGGAAGATCAGGAAAATGCGGTGATAGAGGGGATGAAGGGACAGAAGGGAGCAGGGGACATCCCTCTGAGAGGCTGAGGCATCTGCCCCAACGCTGTTGTGTTTCTCCCCATCTGCACCCATTCTGCCTCCACAGGAGCTTTCCCTTTTGCGCCTGTCCCCTACCCCCCATCAGCCCAGGAGAGATAAAAACACAAATTTACTTAATCAACAAACGTTTTTATAGAGCTTACTCTCTGCAAGGGACTTTTGGAAGCACTTTATGCATACTAACTCATTCCTGCATTACAAGGCTATGAAATGGATAATAGCATATCTCCATTTTACGGAACAGGACACTGGAGGCACACAGAGCTTTATTAACTTGCTCAAGGTCTCACAGTTAGCAGTGGTGACAGACTGAACCCAAGCACACCCCCACTCTCTACACTCTGAGCCCTCAGTGCCAGCACTGGGAGTCAGGGCACCGGGACCTAGCTCCAGTCCTACCAGCATCGTGTTGTATGATCTTGGCCAAGGCCCTTCCCCGTTCTGGGCCTCAGTTTCCACATCTGTGAAAAATGAGAGGCTTGAGCCGATGCTCTCCTAAATCCCTTCCAGACCCAACGCGCTACAATACGTGATTCCTCCTCCACGGAGCCCTGCTCCCTGCCTCCTCCCCCACCCCACCCGCTTCCAACCCTCAGCCCCAGCCCCGCGAGGAGCCTCTCACTCGCCTGCCCCGCCCGCTCCCCGCGGGCCCGCGCGTGACTTTAGCGCGCGCGGCTCGGCCCAGAAGGTCACCTCCTTCATCACGGATTCTATTTGCATCCGGAATCGCATGTACATGAAAAATGTGTCCGCGTGCGGCCCCGACTGCAGACGCAGATGAAATTCTGTGCCGAGCCTGATGCGCGGTAACCTTTGCAGATGGCGCCGCTATTGCTGAGAAATGGATTGCTTAATAAAGCGTATCATCCGGCATATTTGCTGCTTGGCTAGCCAAATAGAAGTTGTTTTTTGCACAAATTTCCTTGTCAAATTTGTCAATGTTCATGTCATTTTTGCTTTAGGTCACAGAGCAAGGTGCAAATTCCTGGCATCTTTACTAGTTGCAGCCAATTTCGGCGATTTCGGCGGTGACGGGGATTCTCCGAGGAGTCGCGTGCCCGCGCGCGCCGGCCTGTCGGCCCCAGCAGAGCGCGGCCCCGACACCTCCTCCGGGAAGCCCGCGGGCTGACTCCGGTTTCGGGAGGACAGGCTCCGGGCCAGAGGGCGGAGGGCATCTTCCTTTCAAAGCTTCCCAGACACTCCACCCCCCCCCCCCCCAACCACCAAGGAAGTTGCGGGGTAGCAGTGGGAATAAGCGTATCCCTCCCTGCACCACCTCCTCTCCAAAGCAGCGTCTCTTTTCCCTTCTTTTGCCTCCTCTGACCTTAGAGCGGAAACTGAGAAATAAGTGGGAAAGGGAACCCTGTCCTCCTTTCATAAGAAATTGGGCCTCCCAGGGCCCCGAGACTCTACCCACACCCGTTCCAAAGTCACACCCATCTCTTGCCACCCTACAAGAGATGTACTGAAAGCAGGAGAGTGGTTGGAGAACAGTGCCCCATTCCCTCCATACCCACTTTGAGAGATGTCAGGGCGCTCCACACCCCCCCCCCGGGGGGGGGAGACAACGGATAAACAGGTGTATGTGGAACAGGTGAGAGCACACTTTCCAGAGGAGGTATGAAAAGCTGGTCACTCTGCCTAGATTCCCACCATTTGAGCTTCAACCATTGGGGTCAGACCAGACCCTCTCCAGGCTACTTTTATTTAAAAATAGTTTATCCTCAGGGGTCACTCAGGAGCTTGGGCAGCCCAGAGCTCAGTGTATGTGTGTGTGTGTGTGTGTGGGGGGGGTGGTATCAGAATATTTCCGCACAGGAAGTCAACACGCAGCACCAGGAATTGCTTCCAGGTGCCCTTGGCCTGGATTATCTCATGAAATCATCATTTTAACAACTGCATCAGGCATTTACCAACACTACCCCCATTTTACAGATGCAAAAAGAGCTCTAGGAGATGTACCAATCTAGGGAGTTTGGATAGGGCTTGTGGGCTTGTGAGGGTAGACAGGTGGACTGATGAAGGGGGGAACAAAGGGGAAAGGGGAGGAGGGATAAGTGGCTGGGAGAGGGTACCAGTGAGGCAGTCATGAGTGTTACTGAAAGCGGTTGGTGGTGTGAGAGGAGAGGAACAGACGTGGGGGACAGGGGGGTGTAGGCAGGGGTCTTTACGGGAAGTGTGTATGAGAACGGGCAGGAGATTTGGGACACGTACAGGGGAACGGATGCGAGGGACAGGACTATGGAAAGGGGCACACCGTGTCTAGGAGTCTGAATAAGACAGAAAAGGGACAGGGATGGGAAAAGGACACCAGGACAGGTGTAGGGGGCAGGCAAGTGGGGAAGGTGTAAGAGGGCTGACGTGTGGTATGAAGCATGGGTGTGGGTACGTGGGGACAGCTATGAGAGTCAGGAACATGAAAAGGGTGTGAGGGGGACAGGTGAATGGTGACACTAAGCTCCAAGAGGCTGGCTATGTCTGTGTTGGCTGCTGTATTCTCAGGTCAAAGCCCAGTGCCTGGCACATGGTAGGAGCTCAGGATATATTTGCATAATGACTAAATGGGGAGAGAGCCTGGTGGGGGACAGGTGTTGTCCAAGGTATGTTGTCACGCTGGAGCAGGGGTGGGTAGATTTATCATGAGATATTCTAGGAGAGCTTGGGTTCTCCCTTCAGCCTCTGCGGCACTGGGGGCAGGCTAGAGAATGGTCAGACCTGCTTCCCCCCAACAGACCAGCCCGGGACGGGAGCCCAGCGAGCCCAGTGGGGGCTGCAGAGCACTGGATGATGGCGGGTGGGGGAGGGGTGGGGGTGGGGGAGGACTGCCGTCAGATTATTAATGGCCATGCGTTGACTCAATTAAATCCAGCCTGCTTTTGTTGGCAGGCCTCCGCAATTATGCATCTCATTACGGGCGGCCGCCCAAATGCATCCTGGGAGGAGACCAGAACTCCAAATTAACTTTTCTTGGCGCTGCGGGGGCTGGTTGGCCGGTACTGCCTGCATGGCAGCCAATCAGTGCTGGCTCCAAGGGGGGCGGGGTCAAAGGAAGGGCGAAGGTGGCGGGGAGGGTAGGCTGGTCTGGGGAGGGACTAGGCAAGATAGGCTGAGTACGCGCACGTCCGTCCAGAATTTAAGTCCCAAGCCCATCCCAACCCCCTCTCACCAAGCAAACTGCCTGGGTGTTTGGGCTGTCCTGGAGGGAGTCTTAGCCTTACCCTTCCGCCGTCTGTGGGTGAGGTCACCTCAACACTGAGCACAGAGAACTAGGGGTCCCAGGTCCCGCTGGTTTCCCCACCTCCTTATCCATGCATGGCCTGCAGGACTGCACCAAACCTCCAAGAGCCCTGTAAAGTAAAGGGCAGAGGTGCCGGGAGAGCATCCTTCTGGTTGTGGGGAGGCCACACTGGCGGTTGGCCAGCCTTGCTCCTGTCGGCTGGGTGTTGCCTGTGTGTCAGGATGTGTGTGTGCGTGTGTGTGTGTGTGCACGCGTGCGCGTGCCTGCTCACAGCCTGCCTCAGCAGTTACACCACCAGCATAAAGCGCTTCATTAACCTGTCAATCAAAGCCCTCTTCTCTCCAGCTCTTATGCTCTGCCCTCCAACAGCCCATATGCATGTGAGCTCCTGCACATTGTGCCATCCTGGGGCCACTTGGCATTGACTGGCCTCTCCCCCACACAAATGTAGCTCCTGTTGCCTCCACGGGAAACCCTAAACATCCAGGCCTTACCCAGAAGAGGCTAGGGCCCAGTGATATGTGTGTATGCAGAACATTCTCTTATTGTGTGAAGGGCCTTGCTCCAAGCCATGCATTCACAAGATGGCTGTTCTAAGAGCTAGAGCACCCCGGACTAGTTTGAGGAGATGTAGTTCTGGGCTGTGTTACACTGGACTTGTCACTTTCCCTCGGTGTTAGGTAACCTGGTTTGGACTAGATGATTTCTGATGTCCTTCCTCCTTTCAGCCTTTCAGGTGAGTGTGGCTGATTCTCGACCTTCCGGATTGTACCTGTGTGTACCTGGATGCACGTGTCCTTTGTCAGCTGTCTTCCCTCCCTGGGAGACAAGAGGTGCAGGGGCAAGAGGCTGGCCACCAAAGCCCAGAGGCTGCTCCCCACTGGGAAGGGTTGCCTTTCTGAGCTGCCACACGCAACCACCTGCCAGAGTCCACTCCTGGAAACACACACACTCGCTTACTTTGACCAAACTCCTAGCGGAGGTGCAGATGAGCAGGACTACGGGGGGCATCCGTGTATATACCCAAGCAGACATGGGCCCAGGCAATGTCCACCTTTGTAGACGCATTCCCTCTACATTTGGGGTCACCTGAAGATTCCAAGCTTCCCAGGCATGGGGTCTTGGCCTTGCTCCCACCTGCCAAGGCCCATCCATGGAGGAAAGAGGGGATGTTTTTCACACCAAGGGAGGGCTCTGTTCACCCTACTTGTGGTTTCTTTATTGTGTGTTAATGAAGCCCTGTTTCTTCTGGGCGTTTAATTCTTTCCATCTATTATGTTTAGACAACTCATTAACAATCATTCGTTATAATTAGACTTCAATTTTAGGTTCCTTTCTCAAGGGAGGCAATGCAGAGCTTTTATACATATTTGCCTCATAAACTGCTTCCAGATCTCACGGTGCCCCCCTTGCCCTGTCCTACCGTAGCTCTTGTCCCTCCTTGTCTCTTCTTCCTTCCCTCCCCTCAGCCTCCCTGCCCCCGTTCCAATGTAGGAGTGAGGTGGAGAAAGGGGAGCCAAAGTGTGCATAAAGGGCCCTCAAATCCTGCTGTTGCCCAGATCTCTCTGGCTCAGGCCTGGCCCTCACTGAATGGCGCCGCTGGGCCAATAGCACCAGTGGGCTTCCCTAGAAACAGATTCTCATCCACTCTCTCTGAAGGGTGGCACCAGGCTATGGTGCCCTCCAGCTCTCCCTGGGCCCCGCCCCCGCTGCCGCATCTTTGAGGGATCCCAGGCGGATTCATATATACACAGAAATGCCACTCACAGGGCGCCTGGTTGGCTCAGTTGGTTAAGCATCGGCTTCAGCCCAGGTCATGATCTTGTGGTTCATGGGTTCGAGCCCTGCATCGGGGTCTGTGCTGAGAGCTCCAGAGCCTGGAGCCTGCTTTGGATTCTGTGTCTCCCTGTCTCTCTGCCCCTCCCCAACTCACACTCTGTCTCTGTCTCTGTCTCTCTCTTAAAAATAAATATTAAAAAATTAAAAAAGAAAAAAGAAAAAAGAAACGCCTGCCCACACAGACTTGCTTACACAGGTGTATACGCCAGGCACAAACAACCTCTCAGGGGATGGTGAAGGAGTCTCCGGTGAGGATTTTTCTGTCTGTTTCTAAACAGAGACACTGGCCCCCATGACCACAGCTCCCCCCAGTTCCTTTCAGTTAAGGACTACTGTTACTTTTAGTCTTTACTTGCAAGATCATAGGATCTCTGGTGAATGAATGCCTGTTGAGAGAATGAACGAATGAGTTTTCGTGGAAATCGTGTAGGTGTTAAAGTCAGATGGAATTGATTCAAGTCCCAGCTCTGTAACTGACTAGCCGGGTGACCTTGGCACCTGGCTTAACCCCTTTGAGCCTCAGTTTACTCATCTGTAAAATGAGGATAATGTCTACCTTCCAGGGGGTTTGTGAGGAGATAGCTAAAAATGTAAAGTACCTGGCATTTTATAGGCACTTGACCTATGGTAGCTATAATAATTAATGCTGGTGAATAAATGTATTAATAATTCACGAGTAACTATGATACTCATCCCAGGAAGGGCCTCCTGGGTCATTTTGTGCAACTTCCCTTCCCATGGGGCAGCCTTTTCTACAGCACCCTCAGTGGCACTGTTGAGTGTGCTAGTGGTGGGAGCACAGCACTGGCCCTCCCGTTATTGGGCGGATCTTATTATGAGAAAGGTTTTCCTTAGATCCAGTTACAATCAGCCTCCTTGCAACCCTGGATCCAGCCTCCTGAGCCTCTGGGAATCTTCCTCCTGCTCAGCAGTGGATACTCTGGGAAGCCCCCATCAAGTAGTAGACAAGAGAGCAGGACAGAGGGCAAATGCCTTGATGGGATAGGACCTTTGGGAGGAGGCTGGTGGGAGAGCCAGGAGATGGGGTATGGCTGGACTCCTCAGAGACTGTGGGAACCAGAGGGAGCCACAGGAGGGGAGACAGAGACAGAGAGGGGACACCGGGGGAGAAGGATTTTTCTATCAACAAAACAGCAGGATAGATTCTGGCTGGTCTCTGGAAACATCTTCATCCGGTGCCTGAGGCCAGCTCTGAGCTCCTTTTAGCTCATTACTGGCAATTAGTCCTCTGGGTCCAGCCTGGGGGAGGGGGGCAGTATTAGCTCTCACTCCCCCGGACACCCCCACCCCCCCCACCCCCACAAACACACCATGAATCAAGTTGACAACTTTGCCCAAGCCTGCCCTCCTTGCCCCGCGGTGTGTGCGGAGTGGCTTGCACGTGTCTACGTGGGTGAGGTGTGTGAATGCACGCGCGCCCACGTGAAGATGTCACAGGGAGGATGCAAGTGCACGCACGCATCCCGTGTAAATGCGAGATTGTACAAATGAGAGTGTGTGTGCACTTGTAAGGGATGTGCATATTTGCACACGCTGTGGGAGAATGTGTGAACATATGAATGGGCCAGTGAGGGTAGAAAGGGTATGTGTACACATACTGGGAAAGGCACTAGAGAAGACCGGATGAGGGAAACCATGATCCCTCCTCTGCCTTCCTTTTCTCAGGTATCCGGGTCCAGATGACTGAGTTGAGGGAGTGGGTTTCAGGAGATGAAGAGGAAAAGGCAGATCGTGTAGTTCCGGCTCTAATTCCGCGTCAGAAGGGCTGTTCCTTAGGGGGCCCCTTCTTCTGGGACAAAAAGGGACCCTACTGAGGATGAGGTGATTCCGGGGAGGGACACCCAGAACTTTCTCCCCCTCCCCAAACCCTTTCTTTCCCAGGTGCTTTAGCCCAGCACTGTCCAATAGAAATAGTAATGTGAACCACAAATGCAATTTAAATTTTCTAGTGGCTACATGTTTTAAACGTAAAAAGAAACAGGTGAAATCCATGGACTTCATTTTCATTTTCATTTCATTAAATTTTAAATTGATATTTAAACATTTAACATTTAAATAAGTATTTAATAGTATTATAGTACTTAATAGTATTATACAGCCATATAGCCAAAATATTGTCTTAACATGTAGCCAGTATTTTTAGAGTGTTAATGAGACGTTAGACATTATTTTTTTAAAAGACTTTCTCTTTGTTTTGTTTTGTTTTTTAATTTTTTTAACGTTTATTTATTTTTGAGACAGAGAGAGACAGAGCATGAACGGGGGAGGGGCAGAGAGAGAGGGAGACACAGAATCCGAAACAGGCTCCAGGCTCTGAGCGGTCAGCACAGAGCCCGATGCGGGGCTCGAACTCACAGACCGTGAGATCATGACCTGAGCCGAAGTCGGCCGCTTAACCGACCAAGCCACCCAGGCGCCCCTAGACATTATTTTTCAATACTAAATCTCCAAAAATCGGTGGACATTGTTTGTCTACAGCACATCTCCATTGGGATTGGCCACATTTCAAGTGCTTAATGGCCATATGTGGCTAGTGGCTACCATACCGGGCAGGACAGATCTAGAATTTGGCTTAGCTGGTTCCCCCCAAGCCAGTGAAGGAGAGGTGGGAGGAGCAGGGAGAAGTCAGGGCTGGAATCAGTGGTGCTCTTCATTCTCAGACTGTCTCAGACCCTGGCCTTGTAGGGTCTTTAGGCTCCTTTCTTTCCCCACTGACTATACCCAACCCTTGGTCCCAACAGTGCTGGTGGAGACCCTTGGATTCAGACTGAGTCTTACTCAAGAAAGTTCTTCCCTTTGTCTCACTTGTGTGCTTCCTACTGCGGGGGATTATGGCTCATTCCTTTCAGTTTTGCTTTTTTTTTTTTTAATTTTTTTTTAACGTTTATTTATTTTTGAGACAGGGAGAGACAGAGCATGAACGGGGGAGGATCAGAGAGAGAGGGAGACACAGAATCTGAAACAGGCTCCAGGCTCTGAGCCATCAGCCCAGAGCCCGACGCGGGGCTCAAACTCACATACCGCGAGATCGTGACCTGAGCCAAAGTTGGACGCTTAACCGACTGAGCCACCCAGGCGCCCCCCCCCTTTTTTTTTTAAAGTAAGCTCTACTTCCAGCTTGGGGCTTGAATTCACAACCCTGAGATCAAGAGTCGCATGCTCTACCGAGCCAGCCAGGTGTCCCCTCCCTTGAGTTTTGAATCCCTTGTGCAACAACCCCATTCTCTTGAGCACCCCCAGCCCCTGTCCCCATCCCACTTCATCTAAGAGACTTTGGGGCAAGGAGGGAAGCATGCAGAAACTGAGGCAGGAGTGAGAGATGGGAGAACAGAAAGCCTAGAAAAACCCCAAATCCGTAGGAGGAGTGGGGAAGGGATGGCGGGGGTGGATGGACCAGGAAGTGATCACAGAATAAATGCGGAATGTCTAGGTGGCTTTTCAGCACCTTGGTCCCCTTTTCCCTTCCGATTTTCAATCTCCTGAGCCTCTCAGGTTTCTCAACCACCCCCTATTTTCACCCCATCCCTTTATTTCCCTCGCCCCTTAGCCTCTTATCACCTCCACCTCTTGGCCTCTGTGTCTCTCTCCTGGCAGCTTCTCAGCCCTTCACCTCCTCAGCTCACCTCCTGCTCCCACTCATCATCTTCCATTCACCCCAGCCCAGTGTGCTGGGACCAGGGGAAAATTCGAGGAGTGGAGACCTGGAATGGGGTGTGAGGGCCTGAGCCGGCAGCATCTCTAGGAAAGAGAAGGAAGCAAGACCCTCCCAGTCCCTCCCATCCTCTTACCCCTCCTCCCAACCCCCTCCCCCACGGGGCGGCAGTGATTCCACAGTCTCAGGGCTTGAGGGTCTCGGGGCCCCTCGCTAATGTAAGGTTATTGTAATTGATATGAAGGTAATTGATAATGTGTTACGGTGAATAATGTCTTCAATTTTCTGCTAAATCCCATTTTTGTAGCCATCTGGGCTCCTCCAACTGCCCCCCTGGGACGCTGGGTAATAGAGAGTAATTATTCTCAAGTCATTTACTTTTTCAAAGTGTTTAGTGCTTATCTGTTTTACAATTAAAATGGAAACGACCCTGATTCACTTCCTTTCTTTTTTATTTAAATAGCACTCACCCCCCCACACCCCCCACCACACACTTTCAGTCACACACAACCACGCAGGCACACAACCCTCCAACAGACACACACACACACACACACACACGCAGAGTCTCCTTGTATGCGGCAACATGTCCACATTCAAAGACACAAAAATACACACACAATTTCTTTGTCACTCACACACACAAGCACGCATACGCAACTTTATATTTGGACAAGGGACACAGCCTCAGTGACCTAGCCAGACAAAACCCTTTGCCTTTCTCCGTTGGAGTAAGAAGATTGGAGGTGGACTTTGTCAGGGTCGAGGACAGGGGAAAGAAGTCGCCTTGGATGTGTGTCTGAGTGTGCAAGGTTATGTTTGAATATGGAAGGTGAGCATCTGTGTGTCCACATGAGTGTGCCCTGAATGTATATTTCAGAGTGTGGGTTCATATGAGGCCAGAAAGGTACAAATGAAAGCAGCGGTGTGAGAGCAGATTCATAGCCTTGCTTCTGTGTCTGCACGAGTTACTGGCGCAGGCAGATGATTGCGGAGCTGGTGTTCACACCCAGTTACACGCTAACGAAGGGCCCTGGTGTGCCGCCCCAGTCTGGACATGCGTCCTCAGGAGAGTGGTGAAACCAGAATCCAGAGGTACCTGGCCATGCTGAGTCGGCCCAGAACCGAGAGCCTTCACCTCACGCCATGAAATGTGACCCATTTATTTTCACTGAAAATGTCACAGGCACGCGTTCTGTGGAAGGCCGGAGATGCAAGGCTGGGGGGAATCAGGAGGTGAAGAGGGCTCACACTAGCCCCTCCCCCACTCCCACCTCCCCCACCCCCCCCCCCCCCCAGTCCTCCTTCCTGTCCAAGGACCGCTCAACCCGCCTGGGTACGGTGTGACCCCTACCGGTGTGACCCCTACCGCCCTCACTAGCCCTCCTGGAGCCCTGGCTCCGGTTGGAGGTGGAGAGGCAAGAGTGGTTCTCAACGACCAGACAGCTTCCTGCCCCTCCCTTGGGCTGTTCCCCACAGGAGGTGCCCTGTGGACATGGATGTCTCCGACAGTGAGGCACTGACCTCGGGGGAGCCAAAAGACAAGACCACGCACACCCCAAATCCTTCCACATGACCGGGCACGACATCTCTCAAACGTCACACAGGCCCACAGCAGACAACTGAGCCATTACACTCATTAGCACACTTCAGCCTGGCACTCAGGTGACCTATGGAGTGGAGGTCTAGAAATCTGCTTCCCATTGTACGGGCAGGGAGGGAAACGGAGTCACCACATGGGCCCAGAAGGCCATGGGTCTCTGCGGGGAGTCAAACCAGCAGCAGGCCCTGAGACTTGTCTGCTTTGCCCAGTGCCTGCTCTCCCCAGGGTCTCCAGCTGCAGGCCTTCCAAGGCTTCCAGCCGTTCCTCCAGCCGTTCCTCTGCTGGACCAGTGATGGGGGAAATGGAGGCCAGAGCCCTGCTCCCGGAGGCCAGGCCCAGGCAAGCTGCCTGAAAGTCAGAGGACACCAGGCTGCAGGGCAGGGCCCAAGAGAGTAAGTGCTGTTCCCAGAGCACCCCCTGCTCACCCCTGCACCGGTCCGGGAAAGGCCCCGGGGGTTCTGCTTTTTAATTTTGCTTTTAGAGATAGAAGGATGGCAGCACTGGGGGCTCGTGGTGGGGGGATGCTTTTCTGTTTTTTCTCATTTCTCATTTTATGGGCATCCGTCTTGGCCCTCCTTCCTTCTCTCTTGGACTCTGTATTTTTTTGGTCTCCACGTCTGTGTCGTGTCCTGCTCGGCGTCTTTCTCCCCCTCCCTGCAGCCTCCCTTCGGCGGGTCCCCCTCTGCCTGCTCTGAGTCTGTCTGTCTGCACTTTCGGTCGGTCCGTCCCAGCGTCTCTAAGCCGGCCTCCTCCCCGTGCTCGGTTGCACCGCTCGGCTCCTCCTCGGTCTCGGTCTCCGCGTTTCTGTCCCTGTCGCTGCCTCTCCCTCGGCCGCTCCCTGACTCCGGCCCCTCACACCTTCGCGGAAAAGTAAACATTTAATTTTTTTTGCTGTTAATAGATTTAATGTTCATTTGTTGGTAGCCCAGGGGCAGAAACGCGTGACATTTCAAATAATTGTTGTTTCAGGGGTATCCTCTGGAGGGAAATGCGGCAAAAGTGTGGAGAAGATTTAAGCAAATGACTGTGTCAGCTTCTATTTACTCCTGACAGGATCGCCGGGGGCGCGGCTGCGAGATAACCATTAGCGCGGCCGCTGCTAAAGCGGGGAGGCTGCATTTCTAAAGGCTCCGCGGCCATTACGGAAAGTTAGTGTGAAACATGTTAAATTATCCCCAAAGTGGTGGGAGCGGGGGAGGCGGCGGGGGAGCGGGCGCCCGGGAGAGCCGCCGAGCCTCCGCCGGGCCTGGGAGCGAGGACGCGCCGCGGCCGGGCCGGGCCCTCGGACCGCGCCGCGCCCGCCGCCCGCCGTCCAGCAGGGGGCGGCCGCCCGCCGCCCGAGCCTCAGTCTTGCGGCCGGGAGAGTGGGCGCAAGCCTCCATCCCTCTCTCCCTGCCCTCACCCGTCCGCCCCGCGGCTGGCCGGACCGGCCCAGGCTTACTAGACCCGCCTGAGGTCAGCCCCACGGGGTAATAAGAAAGAGACGAATTGCAGGGCTTGAGACAGTCGGGTGTCCCTCCTTGGAGGGCCAAGGTGCATTCCTGAACAGCTCCCTCAGGTGTGCGCAGGCAGCACGCCTAACCGCGGGGGTGCCCTTGTACCGCTGAGGTTGGCGCAGTGCCCCAGTGCACCTCTCAGATCTGCTACCAAGTAACTGGGCGGCCCTCTGCAAGTCCTCTTGGCCTCAGTTTCCCCATTTGTAAAATGGGAATGATATCTGTCCCACACATCTCATTCCCTAAAGATTAGTTGCAGCGAGGCCATGTAAACGTGATCTAAGAAACCATTAAATGCAGTACAAGAAAGAAGCCCTGCTACTTTTGTGCATTAGTGATTGCATTAGTTATCCTTTACACACAGTTACATCCTGCTGTGTGTAAAGGAAATACCTGCACACAAGGCCACAAGCGGATGCCCCAGTGCACGGGAAATCAGACCCCAATCGCAGTGACTTGAGGCACCTCTCTCCCAACACTCCTAATTTCACCGCTGTTAAGCCACACTTGGGTAAATAAACATCTCTGGGCTGGGCCGGAAGTGGAAGTAAGGCTTCAGGCCAGGCCCTGCAAAAGCGTACTTGACTTAGAGAAGGCCTGGGCCGGAGCACTAGCAGTACTGAGCGCTGTCCTATGGAGGTGGGACTGTGTGGGGGCAGGAGGGAGGAGAAGACCGAGAGGACCTCCTTTCCCCATTGTGATAATGGTATCCCCAGACGGTGTCTTCCCTCCTTTCCTAAGACAAACAAAACCGTAAACATATTGAGATCGAAGCATCCGGTGCATTGTATTTTAGGCCTTGGAACCCCATCTGTGGTGCAGAGCCTTGAGTAATCAGTAAGGCCACGTATTCACTCATTTCCAACACATTTTCAGGTTTCCAGGAGCTCTCCCCCAAATTCACCCAACATTTTTGACCCCTCTCCCACGTGTCAGACCTGCTGGAGGCAAAGGAAACCAAGACTATCTTTGCCTCCCTGGAGCTCATGGTCAGTCAGGGGACTGATATTTACAAATGATGACAGTGCCCTAGGAGTCCTGAAATAGAAACATGTACAAAGTGCTGCGTGTTCAAGGGGGAGGCAGTGAATCTACTTCCTCAGGGTGTTTGGGAAAGGTTTCTTTCCTCTAAGTAAGCTTCACACCCAACATGGGGCTTGAACTCATGATGCAGAGATCAAGAGATGAGATGGAGGGTTGCATGCTCCAATGATTGAGCCAGCCAGGCACCCTGGGGAAGGTGTCTTGAAGGAGGTGACATTTGATCTGGAGCCTTTAAGGCAGAGTTTTCCAGGTGGGAGAAATGAGCCACTACATAATAATGATAATTACCCCGTGACCACTACAAACAGCAAAAATAACAACGACAGTCATAGCACTCAATCTATGGCAGGCACCGTATCAGGCACTTCACACTAACTGCTACCTTTGATTTATCTTAACAACTCTGGGGGCCAATACTGATACGTATCCCCACTTCACAAATAAGGAAGCCAAAGCTCAAAGGGATTCAGTAACTTGCCTGAGGCCACACAATCATCCTAGCATTGAGACTGGATGAAGTAGAATGCCTCCCCCCTCTATCCCATCATTCATTCTCTTTGAAAAGAGCCTGACTTTGCCTTTGACAAAGGTTGTATACCACCACCACCACCACCACCACCCCTCCCCCTGCTTTTTAAACATTTCTTCATTCATTCAAATGTTTTCTACACATCTGCTAGGTATCAGCATTGGGATGGTGCTTGGGGTACAAAAAATAAGATATAGGCCCAACCCTCAGTAACTCACAGTTCTAGTGAAGGAGGAAGATCTATGAGTTGATCAACAACACAAAGCCATGTGCAGGATGCAAGTCTGAAAAGCCTACGATGGTCTGGGCCAACGGGAAGGAGTCAAACTCAGATACAGGCTTGCTTCGGAAAGAATTGAGTCTGGGCCACCTCACACCAGTTAGAATGGTTAACATTAACAGCTCAGGCAACAATAGATGTTGGTGAGGATGTGGAGAAAGAGGAAGCCTTTTGCCCTGCTGGTGGGAATGCAAACTGGCGCAGCCACTCTGGAAAACAGGATGGAGGTTCCTCAAAAAGTTAAAAATAGAACTACCCTACAAACAAGCAATTGCACTACTAGGTATTTATCCAAGGAGTACAGGTGTGCTGTTTCAAAGGAGCATATGAACCCCAATGTTTACAGCAGCGCTATCGACAATAGCCAAAGCATGGAAAGAGCCCAAATGTCCACCGATGGATGAATAGATAAAGAAGATGTGGTATTTATACACAATGGATTACTACTCGGCAATCAAAAAGAGTGAAATCTCGCCATTTGCAACTATGTGGATGGAACTGGACGGTATTTTGCTAAGCGAAATTGGTCAGAGAAAGACAAATATCATATGACTTCACTCATATGAGGACTTTAAGATACAAAACAGATGAACATAAGGGAAGGGAAGAAAAATCATATAAAAACAGGGAGGGGTACAAAACATAAGAGATCCTTAAATATAGAAAACAAACAGAGGGTTGCTGGAGGGGTCGTGGGTGGGAGGGATCGGCTTAATGGGTTCGGGGCATTAAGGAAGACACTTACTTGGATGAGCACTGGGTGTTGTACATAGGGGCTGAATCACTGGAACTCCTGAAAGCATTATTGCACTACATGCTAACTTTGATGTGAATTTAAAAATTAATTAATTAGTTAATTACAAAAAGAAAAAAGGAAACAAAAAGAACTGAGTCTGGGCAAAAGGACGAGTTTAGGGAGGTAAGACATAGAATTCCAAGCAAAGAAGGCAGCAAGTACAGAAGAGCAGAGATGAGGGAGAACATGACCTTCTGGTGTATGGCCTTTGAGGAAGATGGGGGAGGTGGAGAAGGGAGGCCCAAGAGGTTTCCCAGGACCCAGGTTATACCATGTCTACTGGACATGCCAAGGAAGGGGCTTGAACTCAGTCCATGGTTGTTATTATTTTTGTGGAGTAAAATCAGGTCAAATAAGGTATTTCTCCTTCTTTTGTACAGGATTTCAAATTTAAAGGGCTCTTTCAATATCTTCTAGAAATTAGGAAGGCTTTTTGTTTGTCTTTTGTTTTCTTTTGTTTTGTTTTAGTATGGGCCTCCAGCCCCATGGGTGACCAGCCCCATGGGTGACCAACTCAATGTCATCTTTCTTCATAAATTATTTCACTGGGATTTGACACCATTAACTTTTGCTGTTACGCTGTCTCTCCAGTACTGCTGGGATTTGCTTAGTTTTTTTTTTTTTCCCACAGTGGGAATTTCTGAGCCCACATATTGGCATGGTGACAGCTGGGGGCACAATCATAGTGGCTGGGTTGGTTTCAACTTGTTTCTTTGCACTATCCTAGCTCACATCTCGCTTGGACCCGAGGGCGCTCAGTGGACAGTACTTTGTCTTTCACCACAATTCGTGAAGAATATCTCCTTTGCAGGGGCAAAGGACAGATACCTTCCAGGAGGCAGATTTGAGCTCTTTCCTTAAGAGGGAACTTTCTAATCATTAAAGCTGCAGGAAATGGAAGAACCTACCTCAAGCGGGAGAGAATCTCTTGCTCTGGAGGCGTTTAAGCCGAAGCTCCCTGAAATGGGACCATTGTAGGAAGTGGTGAAATCCTTGGCCTCTAGAATTATTTGCAGCTCCAAGGCTCAAGAAGTTCATCCCCAGAGTTTAATGATTTCAGACACTTTCAGGATTATTTCGACAAAGAAAGTAAAAAAAAAAAAAAAAAAAAAAAAAAAAAAAAAAAATCCAGGCTGGACATAAGGATCCCTTATTAAGGGGAGAACACCGAGGACAGAGGCTGCCCCAGGCTCTCTTTTCCAAAAGGTGTCTCCACAGTTATTCCAGCGTTGTCCAGTGATCTCCCTTCTTCTACTGCCTAGCCCACAGGCTCTCCAGGGAATCCACATCTTCTCATTGTGCTCCCCCAAAATGAACACAGATCAAGCAAGGAGCAGACATATGGAGGATGACAGGGTTCATAGATGTAAGGTATGTATGGAGGTTTAATCCTAGCCAGTCCCTTAAGAGATCGGTGCCTCATTCATTGCTGTGTCCTCTGTACTAAGTACAGAGGCTGTACAGAGAAGGCATATAGAAGGCATTTTTCTTTCTTTCTTTTCTTCCTTCACTCCTTCCTTCTTTCCTTCCTTCCTAAAAAAAGATACATGTCCACTGTAAAAAATTGTGAACTATACAGAAAATACAAAGAAGCAAGCCAAAAATAAAGCCCCCACATAGGCGAAACAACCCCTGATGTTATTTTAGTGACCATCCTACCAGACAATTCTTTCTGCCTCTAAATAAACATAGACACAGGTGTGTAATTTGATATAAACAGGAATCAACCCCTATGTCCTATGCTGTAATCTGCCATTTTCATTTTTAAAAATCTCATAGATACTATCCTGTTTCAATTAATGTAGAGCTATTGTTGTAATAGTTGCATTATATTCCACTGTGTTATGTACTAAGCCAGTCTTCTATTGATAGGCATTTATATTGTTTCCAGTTTTGCACTATTTTAGACACCCTGAGATGAACATATTTGTGGACACATCTATTCACACTTACACACTTATCTCCTTAGGGTAAATTCTTAGAAATAGAAGTCTTGGGTTAAAAAAATACACATTTTACATTTGGGCACACATTGTCAAACTGCCTTCTTAATAGGTTGTACCACTCTGTATTCCCATCTAAAAAAGGTATTATCAGTCCTTTACCCTTCGCTTAAATAAACGAGCTCTTTTTTTCAAAGATAGAACAAGAACAAAAACCCTGATTCTTTAGACCAGTTTCTAAACTGTGTGTGCGTAGGAGGGTGAGCGTGGGATTATGAAGTCTAGGTAAGCCTTGCATACAAATGTGACTGTATGTCTATGTGTATTCTCGATGTGCTTTCTACTTCATAAGCTGAAGCGTGAAAATTCTCGAGAAAGGATTATCCTCCTACCAAATTCTCTCCTGCCACCTCAGTACAAGGACGAAGCGTGCTTCAACCTTCCTGCCACCAAGGATATTCACCCATTGTCAGTCTTGCCACCATCTCTAAAATCTCCTGGCTGGGCTTGTTAGGGAGAGGGTTTGCCCATAGTGGGACTTCAAGTGTTAATCCAGTCTCTCCTCAGAAGGTGCTCCTGACATCAGAGCTGAGGAGAAAAGACTGTGTGTCTGCATCTCTGTGTGGTAGAAATAGTGAACAGATCATCCCAAATCAATAAGTCTGAGTTGGCCATAGATCACTCCAGAGGGCTCTAGAAGGGTAAGAAAGTGGGGAGGGTGATGAGGCTCAGCTCCTTCCTGCATGTGGCGCCTATTTTATGGATCCCTCTGCCACTCCTCTCTGCTTATCAGCCCACGGTCAGTCTCTCTCTCTTTCACGTATATCACTTCTGCATTCACACATTCACATATAATCCACAACCCATATAATTCCCTTACAATCACACTTACATTCTCACATAATTTGACTATAATAATTTTCATACCATTACACCCACATCCTTGCATACAATACATTCATAGAATTTGATGCTTACATGCACCCACTTACATAAACACACCCAGTCACCCAATAATCACTCCTACACAATCTCACACTGTCATACTTTGTCCTAAGGAAGTGTAGTCACAAGTCCCTCCCAGTCATTGTCATTTATGTTGTTGCAGCCCCAACTCCATACCCTACACCCCCACCGACGCTTTCCTTTCATACACTCTTAGAGCCCCACAGAATTCACAGTCATACTTTCACATCTTACTCAAGTCTCTTGAACACATACAGTTACCGAGAGAACCTTATAATGTCATAATGCATCCAATTTATTTTCGTTATTTTGCTAGGATAACTGAGACCCTGAGAGGAAAAATGTGACTTGACCAAGTTCACATAATTAGTTAATGGCAAATCTAAGGTGTCAACTCCAATCTCATGACTCCCACACTAGTGCTCTCTCTCCTATGCCAAAGTCCTTCCCTCTTAGTCTCCCTTCCAGTCTCCTATGCCAATCCCCTTTATTGACTCTCAGAAACCCTCAAATAAAACAGACAGCTCTTAAAGAGGCAGGCAGCCAGAAGAATGGAACAGGTATGAATTTGGAATATAAAAGAGTCTGAGTTGCAATGTCAAGTACTTTGTAGGGTAGTGACAAGCTTCAGAGAGAATGTATGTAAAGCACCTGGTGCAAACTAACTGGGTGCTTACTATGCCAAGTACTTTCTATATTATCTCATTTAAATTTTACAATCTCTTTATGATCATCTCCCTAGCACAGAAGAAGGAAGTGAGGCCCAGGGAGGTTAAGTTTCTTACCTAAGATCACTCAGGTAGTGGATTTTGGAACCAAGATTATACCCTGCTCTGACTCCAGCTCTGGGCTCCATGCACTATATTGTGCTTCTTTCCTTTTTAACAAAGGTCATTCTGTATTAAATCCTTACTCTGCCCCAGACACTGCACTATATATACATAGTTTTAATATATAGCATCTTTACAGACAAAGAGACTGGGACTTGGTAGATGCTCAATGGGTGGTTTATCATAAAGAGGAAGATTCTAATTTCAAAATCAAATTTAGATCTATTTTGTCACCAGGTAAATTCTTCACATCCTGTAAATCTTCAACAGACCTGATCATTCCCATTGATTAGTTCATTTCAAAATGACCTCCCTTCCTCCCTGATCTGTAATTCCCTGCATCTCCCACCCCAGGAAAGGAGCCCTGCTGTGGCTATGTACATACTCATCAGATGAAGTCACGTTCAGGCACAAGTCTTACACACACTAAAAAGGCCACTCTGGTTTAAGCAGTTGCCAAGAACATTGGGGAGTAGTTTCAAAATACTTGGGTTCCAGTTCTATCCCTTACTAACTGTAAGACTACAGGAAAATTATTTTCTCTGCCTTAGTTCCTGCATCTGAAATACTGGAATAACAATTACTCCCTCCCAGGATATTGTGAGTTTTAAATGCTGTAAGATATCATTATAGAAAATCTGGTATAAAGCGGGCACTCAAAATTTGCCATTCACAATCTCACGCATAGAGTTACAATATCATCACTCATATCAACCCAAGCACAGATAGACACACAAACTTGCAGGCAGGCCATATCAATACACCAAACTATAGACACGCTCAGATCTGCTAGGGATGGGCTATCAGAGTGGTTGAGAGAAGGGGCTTTCAAGTAACTTTGGGCAAGTCACTTAACAGCTCTTTTTAAGAAAAACAAGTTAAAGACTTTTTGTATATTTTCAAAAATTTATTTCTGAGAGAGAGAGAGAGAGAGACAGACAGAGTGTGAGCAGGGGAGGGGCAGAGAGGGAGACACAGAATCTGAAGCAGGCTCCAGGCTCTGAGCTGTCAGCACAGAGCCCCACAAGGGCTCGAACTCACAAACCGTGAGATCATGACCTGAGCTGAAGTCAGACGCTCAACCGACTGAGCTACCCAGGTGCCCCTAAAGACTTTTTAGAAATGTAATCATGGGACACCTGGGTGGCTCAGTCGGTTGGGCATCCAACTTCAGCTCAGGCCATGATCTTACGGTTCGTGGGTTCGAGCCCTGCATCGGGGTGTGTGCTGACAGCTCAGAGCCGGGAGCCTGCTTCAAAATCTGTGTGTCCCTCTCTCTCTGCTCTCCCCCACTCGAGCTCTGTCTCTCTCTCAAAAATGATAAATAAACATTAAAAAAAAATTAAGAGAAATTTAATCACAATGTTATTATCACACCTAAAAAAATTGGCAATAATTCCCTAATATCATCAAATATCCAGTCAATATTAAAATTTTCCACCTTTTTTTTTTTTTTAACATTTGGCTAATTCAAATAAAGAAACAAACAAGGCCCGCCCAACAATGTATTTGTTATTTCCTTCTCTCTTTCTTTTTAAAATGTATGGATCTGCCTTCTCTTTGAAAAACCTTGGTCATTTGTCCTGAAGAATGTCCCATATCAAGAAAAAAAAATCACATTATTAAAAACTTAGTAATGCACAAGTAATACATGAATGTATTCTTGTATTTTTACAAGAAGGAAAAGTTTAAAAAAGAAGGAAAGTGTAGAAAACAGACATGACAGATAAAACAAAGGTCTCGCTTGACCTTAAAAGTCTCCTGGTAATGATTTTTAGTCATTGTTATTATCCTGGCAAACGCAGAAGAGCCGCCCGGCCCTGTGCGCATTCAGCACCTTGGACAGAGGTGGCGGCCGCGCGCCCTCCCAGCCAGGCCTCCGCCGGCGCTCGCGGGAGGATCTGTAAATAAAGCCGCCCGGCTTCCGGCGGGCCCAGCGCAGCCGGTGAAGGGGAAAGAAATCTGGGATTTTCCGAGCCGCCTGCTTCGGCAACGCGTCTGGCGGAGACAATTACCCGGATACGCTCGGGCTGGCCTCCCCCAGGCCCTGGGTCATTTCAGACCTGCGCCCCCGTCCTTGAGCAGGAAGCCGGGCCGGGTGGGGGCTAGAGAGGGTGCCTCAGTCTCCTGGGTTGCAGAATAACCAGGGGGGAGGACCACAGAAATCGCCACGGGAGGCCCCTAGGGAACCTCTGCCCCTGACACAGCCCCCAGCAGGCACCTACCCCAGCCCCCGCCGTTTTTGGTAGTAGCGGGGGGGGGGGGGGGGGGGAAGGTTGTGGGGGGCGGGGAGAGCGGCCTCCTGAAGCCGGCCCAGGGCACAATTAGCGGGGAACGGAGACGCCCGCGAAGGCTGATTTAATTAGGTGACACGGTGCCAGGCAGGGATGCGGGGGGAGGGGAGAGCAGGGTCAAAACATTTTGTAAAAATCTGTTTCGCAAACGCTGCCGCTCCCCTCGGGGCAGAGAGAGATTACGGAATCTTTGGTGTCGATCAAGGCTGGCAAGAGGCGCCAGGAGCGTGGGGCATTTCCTCCTCCTCAGCCTCTTTTATCCAGTCCCCCAAAACAGTCCCAGGAGCCATCAGCTCCGCTGGGTTGCAGGGCGAGGAACGGGGGAGTGGGGAGGAAAGGGGACGATGACTTGAGAAGGGGGCCCCTGTAAAGGGGAACAAAGTGCTCCCGGTCTAATACGCCTCCATATTTAAGGAATAATATTATCAGTAGTTGCAGGAAGCACCTGCTTTCCAAATAAAACTATCATTTGCGAGCAGAAACGGCACCTTTACCAGCTGTCTGATCTTGGTTATTCATACTCTGCTTCAGTTTACTCATCTCTGAAACACCAAGGACCCTTACAGAGTTAATGTGAAGAGTAAAGAAAGTAAATACTGAATAGTAAGCACTGAGTGGTTTATTATTATGATGATGACGATTACTTCTACTATTTTATTAGTATCATGTGCCAGGCCAGTTGCTTATCTTTTGTCCCTAATCCATAAAACAACTGTGTGCCATAGATATGATTATGCCCATTTTCCAGATGTGGAAACTGAGACTCAGAGTTTAAGTAGCTCGTTCTGATCAGGGGAAGATCTAGGAATTGAACTCAGGACAGTTCAGTAGTAAAGCCTGTGCCTTTTTACTCTCCTGCTGCTGAGCCGCTTTAGATTCCCGCCTGTGACCTCAACTCAGGTGACCTCACTGGACCCACCAACATAACTGCATACCTTGCCCCACCCTGTCTGGCACAACCACGCCCACCTCAGGCACTAAGGAAAAGGAAGCGCCATGAGCATGCATACACACACACACACACACACACACACACACACACGCATACATCACCAGAGACAGCCATACATGTGCATACAGCCTGCACACAGGTGCCTACCAGCCATTGGTCACATCCAGAGCACCTCGTCACGAGGGAAAGGGGATAAGCACATACAGTTACATATACATAATCAGAAACAGTTATACCTAAGTTCACAGGAGAGATATATTAATGTACAAATACACATACTATGTGTATTTCACATACAACGTTCACATACAAAGAAACCAAGGTAATAAGACATGAACAATTACACCACTGTCACATAGATAGGAGGATAGTTTTTTTGCAAGACACCATTTACACAAATATTCATAGAGATACACAGTTACAACACACCCCCTACCACACACGATCACACACCATCTCATAGAGAAGTACAGAAGTATAGCTACACATTCAAAGTAACATATAGAATACACCCACACTTGAGAGATATAGCCAGAAAAACAAATCTGTCTCAAAACCCAATGCATATACTCACACTCCCTAGACACACATACACAGATCAATGGAGACAAGGAGCCATAATCTCGCAGGCATACACACACATACATACACACACACACACACACACACACGTGAGCGTGCGCTCACAAACATATACACACTAAATCTCTCCTTAAACCCACTGGGAAGCTGGCTCCAACCCAAGAGTTTCCTGCCTCCTGAAGTGTTCAGGGCATGGGGTCAATTGACGCCCTTCCCCCCTCTTCTCCCAGCTGAGCCCGGAGCAGCAGGGACACAGTTCCCCAGCAGACATGGGGAGGGGACCCTTGACGGACAGTCTTGAGGACACCTTATCTAACACCATGTCCAGTCCAAGCTGGGGCCAGCCACTGGGACTTAAGGGCTGTTCTCCCATCTCCCATATTCACTCCCAGTACCAGCCCAGCCTCTTACCCCAGCATTAGCTTTTGGAAAAGGCAAATGGATTCATCAGCAACCTCCTATCCTGGGGAGCAAGGGCTCTCTCCTCCAACCTCTCCCCCACCTGTTGTCACCTACCTGTGCAGGTGCACTGTCTCAGCAGCTCAGAGCTCCAGCCTGGGCAAGGTCCCGAAGGCAAGTGGGTGGAGCCTGGTTCCACCTTCTGCACCCCCCCAGTTCTAGCTCCCTCGGCAGCTGCCCCCTCCAGCTCCAGGCCCCCTGGGCAGTCCCTTCCCTCCCCGCCGCCTGCTCACCCAGTGCTGTGTCTCTTCTCTGAAAACCAGACTAGGGACTAGGGGGAGGGGGGGAGATCCCAGGAGAGGAAGTGGCATCTGACGGCCCCAGCACCAAACCTGGGGGGCTGCAGGGGGGGAGGGAGGAGCAGGGAAGCTTCTCATTGTGTGAGGGAAATTTTATTTTTAACAGATGCTAAGGCAGATGGCGCAGAATTAACAGAAAATGGGAGAGGAAAGAGAGGAAGAACATTACTGACTCCGGAGAGAGTGGACATTAAAAAAATAAAGAATAAGGGAATGAAAACAAGTTTAAGTGCTCTCTCCGGGGGGGTGGGGGGAGGGGAGGGGAGCTGAGAGGCAGAGAGGGACGGAGCAGCGTGGTGATAACCAGAGGCGTGAAATTACAAAAGTAAAATTTGTGGGACTCGGGAGGGGCTGCGAAGGCCCCAGTTTCATTGCAAAACTCACTCAGAAATTACTGATGTGATGTTTGAGCTTTTATCATTAATAATAATCGAGAGGGGAGGGGAAGACAAAAGGACTCCTGGGCTTGGGGGGTTTGAGGCGCCAGGAGAAAAGGTGCTTGAGCCGTGGGGGAGGGAGTGAGAGAAGAGTCCTTTCTGTGACAGAAAAAGGAAGGGAAGAGAGAAAAACTCAGGGAGATACAGCAGAAATGGACAAATGAAGAGACAGAAGCAGAATAAAAGAAAAGGCAGGAAAGGAAGCAAGGGGGGGGGCAGGGAGAAAGAAGGGAAGCTCTACAAGGGATAAAACAGGAGGGGCTGGGGGGTGGGGAATGAAAGGAAACCAAAGACAGGAAATTGGGAGACAGAGCGGGTGAGACAAAGAGACAGAAGAGAACAGAGACGGAGCTGGGGTGGGGGGGAGAGCCCCCCTCAAAAAAAAAAAAAAAACCAGCACCAGAAACACCTACACCCTAGTGGGCAAGGAGAGTAACTCCGAAGATGAGTGAGTAAGGGTCTAAGTGACTTAAAGCAGGGGACCAAAACACACAGGAGAGAGGGACAGAGACAAAAGAGCAGAGGCCCAAACAGAGTAAGAAATGCATGAAGGAAAAGAAAGAGACCGGAAGAGTGAGAGACAGAAGGAACTAGAGACAGAGAAAAAAACTAAGACAGACTTTGAAAGAGACACAAAAAGAGTTGGAGAGACAGACATTTCGAAAGACAGACACAAACCCACACAATCCGGGTGAGAGAGGCGAAGTGGTGAGAGGGAGAAAGAAAAACTGAGCCGGAGGCAGAGAGACAGAGAGGCTGTGGGGGAGACGGGAGAGAGGGCAGGAAGGGAGGAAGGGATGGGAGACAAAGAGGAATGGCCGTTTATCTCTCCTCCCAAATTAATTGAGGCTACATCAGCCTGAGCCACTAAAACGGAGCGATTATGAATGGGTTAGTCACAGGTGGAGTTAAAGGCCTTCAGAGGGATATTAGCCAAAATTGAGTGGCTTTTAATTTCTTTCTAACGAGAGACTGTGGCTGGGGAACCAGGCACCGCCTCCGCTCAGCTCCACTGCTAAACACGGCGTGGGGGCAGCCCGGGCCACTCGCCACCTGACCTGTGTGGCACAGGCAGCCAAGTGGAAATGGCCATGCCCGAAACATGCCTGAACATGCCTGCAACATGCCTGTGACATGGGATACAATGGTGGGTAGCCCGATGGAGGGCCAGGGGTGCGGGAGGGGGGAGGAGGGATCACAGTCCAGAAAGTGGTCAGGCCAGGGAGCCGGGGGCAGGAACCGAGCAATTTGGGATGTGGGGGAGGGCGGAAGGGGCAAGAAGATGCTGGCATTGAGAAGTCCTGCCATTGGGGCGCCTGGGTGGCTCAGCTGGTGGAGCATCCAACTCTTGAGTTCAGCTCAGGTCACAATCTCACGGTTTGTGGGTTCAAGCCCCGCATCGAGCTCTGTGCTGACAGTGTGGAGCCTGCTTGGGATTCTCCCTCTCTCTCTCTCTCCCTGCCCCTCACCGACTTACTCTCTCTCTCTCTCAAAAACAAATCAATAAACATCAAAAAAAAAAAAAAAAAAAAAAAGCCCTACCATTGCCACAGGGTTCTCCAGTCATCTCTGATCCCACCCTGAGGAAGGCACCATGGTCTAGGCCTGCCTTTCTACACTATAGAGAAACCAAGGCCCTGAGAATAAAGAACTGTTGCCAATTTATAACTAACAGTGATGATCTGAACCCTAGAGGCAGAATGGTGAGGTAGAAAGAGCACTGACACATGAGCCCAGAGACTCATGTGAGTCTGGATGTGTGTCTCAACTCTCTTCTGAACTCATGGCAGACCATTGGGCATCATCACCCCTCTGGCTGCGCCTCAGTTTCCCCATCAATAAAATGAGAGCGTTGAAGTCTCTGGTGTCTTCCAGCTCCAATATGCCATAATTTCTGCAGGTAGACTTCCCATCTGAGGTTTTATCCAGGGGTCTTGGCTGCTCTCCTCAGGACATATGGGATAGGATGTGTGAACCAGGACAGCATTTATGGACTAAGGTAGGTGAAGTGAATTTTTGGGTCCCTGGCCCGGCAGGGCACATGTCAAAGCAAGTGCAATGAGTTTCAAGCAGGGCGTGAGCAGGTGGTAAATGCCCAGTGGACCATCCTGGATGGTGAGGCTAAAGGAGGCCAGAGAAGAGGGGAGATCAGTGTGGCCTGGGGGAGCCCAGCAAGGGAGCGGCTTGAGGTGGGTCATGAACAGTGCATAGAGCTGGGAGAGTAGAGGACTTCCCCAGCGGGGACACCAAGAACAAAGGGTGCAGAGGTGTCATCCTGGCTGGAGCCACCCCTATATGGGTAGACGGTGGGCAAGGGGGAGGGAGGACAGAAGGAAGGGAAATAGTAGTCCATGGTCATGCAGGGCTAGGAGGCTTGCAGGAGAAGGTGGGACTCAATCCTGTAGGCACAGGGTGGAGGACACAGTGGGTTTCTGAGCAAGGGCAGGAGCAGGTTTGGGGACTGGGGGTCTTGGGGGAAGGTCACTATGGGACACAAAAACAAATAGACCTGGTGAACCCAAGTGAAGAGGAGGGGAGGGGACAGGTACAAGGGAAGAGATAGAAGACTTGGTAAGTGACCCGGGTGTGGGGCTGAGGAGAGGACAGGAGTAAATGACCTTGGGGTTCAAGGCTCGCGCTTTGGGGAACACTGGTGCCAATAACAAAATGGACAGTGCCAGGTGGGCGCTCGAGACACAGAGATGTCGGTTTCCATCCAACAAAGCAGAAAGAGGCTGCGGTGACGCGTCGCAGTTCAGCAGGAAGTGTGTTCATCGGACGTCTGTGATCTCCAAGGTTTTGTTCTGTCTCAGCCGTAATGAGCTTGGACAAGACACTCCCCGTGTCGGGGCCTCAGTTTGTCCATCTCTAAAATGTGTGAGTTGATCCAAGCTCCTTGTAAGTTTCCCTCTCTCTGGGCGCATGGTTCTGAGACAAAGTCAGGGCGGAGACCGGCCTGGGAACAGAGACAGAGCTGGCCGCAGTTCTCACTGCCCTGGGTCCCCGGAGCCAACAGCTGCGCCCCTCCCCGTCGCAACTCCATTAACACTCAATTAGAAGGCCTGATGGGCGCCGGCCCCGGAGAGCCCCCCTCCCTGCCTCGCGCGCGCACAGTCCCCATTCGAGGGTCCCTCTGATGGGCCCACGGGGAGAAGGCTTCGCTCAAATTTATAACTGCCCCGCCGGCCTCGCCTGCCTCCTCTCTCCTCTTCCTCCCAGGGTGCAGCCCAGAGGGTCGGCTGAGGACGGGTGGGGGGCGCAGAGCCCTCGCGGGAGCCGGAGATGAAAAGGGAGCAGGCCCTGGGGCAGAGGAAGTGGGAGGGGAGACGAGAGGAAGAGCGCGTGAGAGTGTGTGAGAGAGAAAAATGACAGGCCCTGAATATTGGGCGCCCTCACTTTAAATCAAGATAAAAGACTGAAGTGGAAAATGAGAGTCCAGAGAAGCCCCGGACGGCTCGGGGCGCTAATGGAAACACATGGCTGCCGGCTGCGGGCCTGTCAGCTTCCCCCGGCGCTGCCATTCCCGCCTGATAATCCGGCCTGCCATAAAATTAGACTAGCAAATACCTCCTGACAAAGATGCATGTTTCTCTCTATTGTGCCATCATAAAAAAAACTCCGCTGGTGACTCGGGGAGCCGCAAACTTCAATTTAAATTTACAGTGCTGCGGAAGGAAAGTGATATGCACTCAAAAATTTTAATAACCTATTAAGTTACGACTTCAATTTCATTTTATGAATATTTTCCTTGGGGAGCACGGCTATCACAGAGAAAGATAGAAATTTAAAAAAGATAAATAGTGCCATTAATCTCCAACATTTCTCTTCCATTATCCTTGAAAATTAGGAGTTATTTTTGTTCAGATCTTCATGTAATTAGCTCCCTCCACTTGATTCACTAGCCAGAAAATGACCATGTTCAGAAAATTAAAAATTTGTCATTAAGTGGAATTTAACATAATATCATTTATCTTTATCTATTCCCCAGCTGACAGCAGGAAGCCTTGGCTGCCTTACCGGCTGGTGTGTCAGAACGGGGAGGGACTGCTCAGGGAGAGACACTGGGAGAGACAGAGACAGAGACCGAGGGAGGGAGAGAAGGCCAGCAGGGAGGTGGCCAGAGCGACAGTGAGGAGGGAAGGGGAGGCCTGGGAGCTGAGGTGTCAGCCATGGTGGGGAGGCGGAGGAGGCTGCGGGTGTCAGCAGGGACTTGGGAGTGGCCCCGAGAGCCGGGCCTACCAGGAATCGGGGATACAAGGGGAAAAGCCAGAGGGGGACATCAGAGGACGGTGGCTGGAAAGTGGGGCTGGGCTGAAGAAGTGACTCAAGAGAACAGAAACCCAGCAGATTTAAAGGAATTTCCAGAAAAGGGGGGACTGCAGGGGGATGGAACACTTGGGGATCGTTGCCCTCCTCACCCAGGGGGAACTAGACGCCAGCACCCTGACCGCAGTCTGGCTTCCAGGGGAAACAGAGAGACAAAACAAGACAGTCAGAGAGCCTGAGAGCTGAGAGGACGTGAGAAAGTGATGAGAGCCAAGAGGCAGAGGTGGAGTGAGGCAGCCGGCCACTGAGAGTCAGAGAGACAGAGATCGAGGAGATGAGCAGTGGACAGACAGACTGACAGCCGGAGTTCCTTAGTGAACTCGGGCCAAGGAGGCTCCGTGTTAGAAGCCTCCAGACAAGCCTCTGGACTTCTCTCAAGGGCTGCACGGCTCCCTTTCCTCCCCCCCTCCTCTAAACAGCCCCCGCCCGAGTCCCCCCAAGTCAGAAATCATCCAATAAGCCATTCAGACCTAGTCCTGGGTGGAGAGAGCTCTGGCCGAGCCTGAGAGACGGAGAGTGGATGAAGGGATTAAAAAGCGGCACATTAGTGAGAGATTTAGAGTGTAATAAACCCATTTCATAATAATATGTGCGTTGGGGCCAGTGATCCATCATCACAGGAGCCTGTCCACAGCGGGGGGAGCACTGACCTACAGGGAGGGGACCCAGACAGATGGCTAAGGTTTTTTTCTCAGGGTCTTAGGATATGGGCAAGGGGTACAGACTAGCCCTTGGGGCCAGGACGGAGGCACCAGGATTCTGAGGGCAGCTTTGGCTCAAATAGTCATCAACCAAGGCAGAGGGTGGGACTGTAAGGGAGTCTGGGAAGAGGCCTGGGAGCCTGAGAGACTCCCCTGTCCTCCCGGCCTAGGACCTTGGCAGTGAGGGTAGAAGGTTTCTCTGGGGGGATGTCTCCAAGCCGCAGAGCTTACAGCTCACAGACAGGAGTCAGCCAGCTCAAGAACCCCCCCCCCCCCAAATAAGCCCTCTGTTTTCCCCATCCTGGTTTTATCACTTACTGGCAATCTGATCTTGGCCAGTGTGACTCCACCTCTCTGAGCCTCAGTTTCCCACATGTCAAATGTAGATAACATTTGGCCTACGTCACAGGATTGTTATGAGGGTCACCTGAGATAATGAGTTTGCAACTGTTCTATAAAGAGAAAATCCTGGGGAAACATTGTTATTGCTGTGATTTCCTCCTTCATGTGACCCCCCCCCCACCCCCAACAGGCCACCTTGTGATGTCGTTCAGCTTTGCTTATTATCAGGGAGAATTTCATCTCCCAGATGGGACTCTGAGCTTACTCAAGGGCCAATAAAAGAAATGACATGTTGGTTATATGATTGAATATTTAATCTGTCCTGTTAATAGGGCAAAGGAAAACATTCTCCTGCTGTTTATCTCCATTGAGGAGACCAGCCTCGGGGATTAAAAAGCAAACTATTCCCTGAAAAAGGGATTGAGACCTAGGAATGGGCCAGTTAGATCTCAGCTGTCAGTCTTAAAATGTGGGGGGTGGGGGTAGGCAGTGGGAAGACCTGGAGATGCCGAGAGTGAACCGGGATGCCTTCCCAGTAGGAGAGAGACCTAGGGGGTTGGGGCTGCAGTGGGTGACAATCTGGGTGGCCCAGGAGAATGTGGCAGGAGAGAGAGGAGGAGTGGGGAAATCAGATGCCATTTCTCCAAGATCCAACCACACCGCCATCTTTCTCTTGGTCCATTGTCTCCAGGTATATCACCCCTATCCGTGTCCCAGAGAGGACAAGTGGGCACAGCCTTCAGCTCTAGCCAAGAGGCAAAAGGTACTCCTATGGGGAGGTAAGGCCACTTCATCTCCAGTACCATCCTGTCTCCACTCTTGCGGTATTGTGGTTTATAAGAAATATATAGTTGATCATTTGAGTGGTCTTTGTCCAACGTTTCTGGCTCACAGTTTCCCAAGCCCTTGGAGTTTCCTAAATGTTAAGAGAGATGAAAGTGTCTTTGGTTAGGTTGATGAAGGTGAATTTTGGACCCCCACCCAAGGACTAGGGTGGGAGTCAGTTGCCAGGAGAGCCAACCATGGGATCAGAGGGTTGGAACTTTCACTACCAAACCACCCAACCTCAGGGGAGGGGAGAGGGGCTGAAGATTGAGTCAGCCAATGGCCAATGATTTGAAAAAAAATTTTTTTTTCAACGTTTATTTATTTTTGGGACAGAGAGAGACAGAGCATGAACGGGGGAGGGGCAGAGAGAGAGGGAGACACAGAATCGGAAACAGGCTCCAGGCTCTGAGCCATCAGCCCAGAGCCCGACGCGGGGCTCGAACTCATGGACCGTGAGATCGTGACCTGGCTGAAGTCGGACGCTTAACCAACTGCGCCAACCAGGCGCCCCCAATGGCCAATGATTTGATCAACCATAGCTATGTAAAGAAGTCTCCAACTGCCCCACCCCCCGACCCACCTCCGAAAAGGCCAGGGTTCTGAGAGCTTCCAGGTTGATGAACACATGGAGATCTGAGGGAGAGTAGCATACCTAGAGAGGGCATGGAAGCCCTGTGCCCTTTCCCCATACCTTGTACTGTGTATCTCTTCATCTGGCTATTGATTCATATCTTTTTGTCATATTTTTTAATAAACTGGTAAATATAAGCAAGTGTTTTTCTGAGTTCTGTAGCAAATCAAAGCAACTTAGGGAGGAGGTCATTGGAGCCTCAGATCTGTAGCCAGTGGGTCAGAAGCACAGATTGCAGCCTTGGGCTTGTGATTGGTATCTGAAGTGGGGGCTGGAGGACAGTCTTGTAGGACTGAGCCCTTATCAGTGGGATTTGATGCTATCTCCCAATAGATAGTGTCAGAATTAGTTAAATTCTCAGGACACCCTGCCGGTGTCTGAGAATTGCTTGGTCTTGTGTGTGTATTGGGAATACCACCCTCCCAACACACACACACACACACACACACCGGAATTGGGTCCAGGAACTCTAATAGAGTTAGTATCTGTGAAAATCTGCTCTCAGCTTTGACTCAATTCAGTATCAAACTCTGTCTCTTAATTTCTAGGGACAAAGACTCCTCCATGGCATCCCAACCCCAATTAATTGAGGGTCTTCCTGAACCCTCAATCCAACCAAAGTCATCACTGATCTCTCCTGACTAAAGTCTCATTTATACCAATCTCCCCCTCCCCCAAAGAACCAATCAAAATCATCTTTGGTAGGCTTTCCCCCACCAAAAGTCAACTAAATGTCATGGCTAATTTCCCCAGCTTCTGCCGGAGGACTTCCAGATGCCCCAAAAGAACAAGGGACATAAAACTGGTTCTGTGCTTTCTCCCAAAGCTCAAGTTCACACTTTGTTTTGTTCATCCTTTGCTTCTTTCTGTACATACTTATGACATGCCTACTAAAGCCAAACACAAGTATCTGCACTACAAAACAGTGAGTGAACTTATAAGTTCCCTGTGAGTAATACAGATACTATGGTGTACCAGCAAGGGACAGATCTCCACAAGCTGGCTGAGTCAGGGAGAGAAGTGTCACTGGAGTTGGGCAGGTGTTGGAGGGAGCTTCAACAGGCCGAGCCTGGGGGAACAGCTTGGCCAGAGGAGAAAGGTGCCGGAACAGAGATGCAGACAAGGAAAAAAGCCAGTATTTAAGGAGCACCTGGTCTGTGCCAAGCATATGCTGAAAGCTTCCTCCATAGTATCTCATTAACTTCTCTCATTATTTTTAAAGAGAGTGGGGTGTTTTTTGTTTTTAATTTTAGAGAGAGAGAGAGAGTGCACAAGTTCACAAGCAGGGGAGAGACACAGAGGGAGAATCTCCATGCTGAGCATAGAGCTCAATGCGGGGCTTAATCCCTCCGACTCTGGGATCATGACCTAAGCTGAAATCAAGACTTGGATGTTCAACCTACTGAGCTGAAGTCAGATGCTTAACCAACTGAGCCACCCAGGCACCCCTAGATCCCGTACTTTTTAAAACATATTGAGCATTGGGGCGCTGGGGTGGCTCCGTGGGTCAAGCATCCAACTTTGGCTCCAGTCATGATCTCATGGTTCATGAGATCAAGCCCTGCATCAGGCTTCACGCTGGCAGTGCAGAGCCTGCTTGGGATTCTCAGTCTCTCCCCTCTCTCTGCCTCTCCCCTGCTCATGCTTTCTCTCTCTCTCTCTCAAAATAAACTTTTTAAAAACTTGTTAAGGTGGTAGATCTCATATTAAGTCTTCTTACCTCAATAAAATAATTAAAAAAAAAAACATACTGAAGACTTACTAGGTACCAGGCACTGTCATAAGTCTGTCTACATGTTTTAATTCATGGAATCCATGCATAAGATTTGTGGGATGTGATTTTGCAAAAGAGAGGGACTCTACTCCCACCTCTTTGAGTCTGGGCTGGCTATGTGATTGTTTGAACGGCAAAGTTTGACAGAAGTGACGCTTCATGACTTCCGGGCTTAGACCTAAGAAGGCTTGCAACTGTCACAATCATCTCTTTGGAAGTCAGCTACTGTGTAAAGAAGTCTGAACTATCCCGCCGGTGAGGCCAATGGAGGGAGAGGGACCCTGCAAAATGAAAGGCCGCTTGGAGGAGAACTAAGTAAGGCTTTCCTGACAGAAGCCAACGTCAACCGTCAGCCATGTTGGTGAGGCCAACATGGCTGTTTTGATCTCAGCTGTTTGCAGAAGAAAGAGCTGCAAGGGTGAATGTAGCCAGCACCACCCAGGGAAATAAAAATCATGAAAAAAAAACCTTTTTAAGTTTATTTATTTATTTTGAGGGGGAGAGAGAGAGAGAGCGTGCGAGCGTATGGGCACATGTGTGCACATGCATAAGGGGGGAGGGAGGGAAGGAAGGAAAGGGAAAGAATCCCAAGCAGGCTCTGTGCTGTCAGTACAGAGAACCACTCAGGGCTTGATCTCATGAATCGTGAGATCATGCCCTGAGCTGAAATCAATCCGTTAAGGACTGAGTTGGATGTTTAATGCCCTGGAGAAAAAAAAAAACTTTTTGAATTGTTTTTTGCCACTAAGATCTGGGGTAGTTTGTCATATAGCAATAGATAACTGAAACAAATAAGGTGTGCATTACTATTTCCTTAATTCTCCCAATGAGAAAATTGAGGCACAGAGGGGTTAAATAAATCATCCAGGATTAAGGCACTAATGAGTGACAAAGGCAAGGCTTAAACTGAGACATTCTGGCTCCTGAGACCACATGAATAACCACTAGGGTGTGGTAAACTGAAAAAGGGCCCCTCAAAGCAGTCCTCATCCTAATCCCCGGAACTTGTGAATTTGTTACCTTAAGTGGTAAAAGGGACTTTGCAGATGTGATTATGTTAATGATCTTGAGATCTGGAGATTATCCTGGATTATCTGAATAGGCCCAATGTAATCACAATGGCCCTCCCAAGAGGGAAGCAACAGGGTCAAAATCAGGGAAAAAGGCCATGTGACCAGAGCCATGAACCAAGGAATGAGGCCAGAGTCTAGAAGCTGGAAATGGCAAGGGACCAGGCTCTTCCCCAGCCCCCCGCTGGAAGGAACCAGCTCTGCCAACACCTTGACGTTAGCGCAGTGAGACTGATTTTGGACTTCTGACCTCCAAAGTGTAAGATAATAAATTTTGTTGTTTTAAGCCACCAAGTTGTGGTGATTTGTCACAGCAACAATAGGAAACTAATACAGAGGGCCTCTCCTAGTTAAAGCGAGCTGAATCCGTGCCATGGGCTCAAGCCAGGCCAGTCTCCTTGTGGTCTCCTGCCATGTTTCATGCTCCTCTGGTCCTGAAAAATCTTTCTCCCCACCTATTGAATTCATTTCTACCCACCTCTTCCAGGAAGTCTGCTCTACTCATCCTAGATCACACTGCTCTGTCCTGTCTCTACAGCACTTGATGCTTTATACCTTCTTACTCAGCACTAATATCAGTGCTAATGTGTTGGCAGGCAGCCCAGTGACATTTTTATGAGCGTGACTCATCGGATCTGAGGACATCAGGCTGGAGAGGCCCTTAGAGAGTCTACCCCTTCATTTTATGGATGATGAAACTGAGTCCCAGGGAAAGAAAGTCATCTACCCAAGGTCACATAGCCAAGGCTTTAAAGACAGGCCTGACTTCAAATTCGTGAACTCACTCAGTCCGCAAATATGAACCAAGTCCTCACTGTAGGCCCAGCGCTGAGCTAGGTGCTGGGGAATCACTGATAATCGTAAACAGATAACGTCTCTGCTCTCACAGGGGTCTCTGATTGGTGAGAGAGAGAAACGTTTATACAATGCTCACACATATATAATTACTCACCATGATAAGTGTTAGGAAAGAAAGTTCCACAAAGCAAGCTGTGGGAGTGTGAAGCACAGATGGGAACTGTTTTAATCTGGAAAATCAGGGCTTCTCTGAAGACTCAGCCATGGGGCGGAGCCATAAATAATGGTAAGTACACTTAACTAGGTCTTTCTAGGGAGAGAGGGAAGGAGGGAAGAAATGATATGTGCAAAGGCCCTGGGGCAGGAGGGAGGAGAGCAAGGGAAAAAAGAAAGCTACGATGCTTGAAAAGCAGAAGTCCACAGAGGTCAGACCACCAGGGCCAGGGAGGCTGTGGCAGGGTTTTGATCTTAATCCCAATGACAATGGGAAGCCAGAGGAAGGTTTTAAGCAGGGCAATGACATGATCATATTTGAGTTTTATGGTGTTTTCCCCCGCCAGGGCCTTCTCTTATCTCTATAGACATGTTAGAGATCATTATTACAGGGAGTTTTATGCCACTCTGTATTTCACTCCGTGCCTAGCCTTGTACGAAGCAGGTGCTCCATAAATATGTGTTAATTAACCTCTCAGCAGCATGTGATGCTGTTGATCATTCCCTCCTCCAGCAGCCCTGGTTCTCGGGCTCCTGCGCTGCAGCAAGCCCCGGCTTCTCTCCACCTTCTGACCCCTCCAGCCTCCCACCACCCCCACTCTGAGCTCTTCTCGTCCGTTCAGCTTCATTCTTTCTTCTTTGTCCACGCTCCTCACCATCCCCCCCCCCCGCCCCCGCCCCACCACATTGGTCATCCCGCTGCCTCCAACAGTCCCGAGCCATTCCTTCTGGGCAGCGCTTAAGTTCCACGAGAGCTGGGACTTTGTCTTGTCGTTATGGTGTCCCCAGAGCCTGGCACAGGGCCTGGCATACAGCAGGCACCCAATAAATTACTCCACGGGAGTATACTCTGTATGATTCTGTCCACGTGGAGCTCCAGAATAGGCAAAATGGTGACTGATGTAAGAAGAGTGGTTATCTTGGGGAGATGGTGACTGGGAAGGAGCACCAGGGAACTCGGGGAGAGGGGCAGCTGGAATT
Organism: Leopardus geoffroyi; assembly: GCF_018350155.1. NCBI lineage: Eukaryota > Metazoa > Chordata > Mammalia > Carnivora > Felidae > Leopardus > Leopardus geoffroyi. Next base: position 59,788,479 of record NC_059334.1, read on the forward strand.
CTCCATCTGAGTGGTAGCAGCCAGCTAACTGCAGACATAAAAGTTCACTGAGCTGTAAGTGTGGGGTTAATGTTCTTTATGTACGGCATAGCTCAATAAAAAAGTTAAAAATCTGCAATGCCCCTACTCTCCGGAGAGAGAATTCCCAATTTCTAACTGCTCTGTGTGCCCATCTCAATGTCCGCCTCGTGATCTTGCCCAGCCTCTCAAATCAGCTCTCCTAAGACGTCACCATCATGCTCCCGATAATTTAGTTTCCAAACCTCAGAACCATCTTGTCCACCCCCCCCCCCCACCGCCACCTCTTCTTCTAGCCCACCTCACCCAGCTTTCCAAGACACATACACCCAAGGGGTCCTGCGGTTATGCAGAAATTCAAGATGGCCCCATGACTTTCACCCCCGGCTCTTACTCCCATGCTTCTGTTACTTGGCAAAAGGGAGATTATCCAGGGTGGGGGGTAATCTAATCACAGCGCTGGTTCAAAATGGTTTTCTTGGCTGCTGGCAGAGGAACAGGAACCTAAGTCCTACAGCTGCAAGGAACTGAGTTCTGCCAACAAGAACGAGCGGGGAAGCGGATTCTTCCCCAGAGCCTCCAGATAGGAAGTCAGGCCAGCTGATACCTTGATTTCAGCCTTGTGAGACTGACCCAGCCCACCCAGACTTCTGACTGATAGAACTATGGGATTTTAAAAAATGGGTGTTATGGGGCGCCTGGGTGGCGCAGTCGGTTAAGCGTCCGACTTCAGCCAGGTCACGATCTCACGGTCCGTGAGTTCGAGCCCCGCGTGAGGCTCTGGGCTGGTGGCTCAGAGCCTGGAGCCTGTTTCCGATTCTGTGTCTCCCTCTTTCTCTGCCCCTCCCCCGTTCATGCTCTGTCTCTCTCTGTCCCAAAAATAAATAAACGTTGAAAAAAAAAAAAAAACTTTAAAAAAAAAAAATGGGTGTTGTTTTAAACCACTAAATTCGCAGTAAATTGTTATAGCAGCAAGAGAGGACTAATACCTATCTTCAATCCTGCCTATTCACAGAGGCGTTTGTTTCCATCCCTTGCCTCCCATGATTTTGGTTCCACCACGGCTCAGACCCTCTGATCTCACTTCCGCCCAACTGAAATACTAGTTTCTGGGACTTTCTCCCCAAACCCATCCATCCAGCTCACTGCCACTGGACTAATTTTCCAAAATCACCCACACTGATCCCATCTCTCTTTCTCCTCAAAAAGCTTCCACGACAGTATAGCTTGGTGGTTAGACCCTGGATCCAGAATGCTGGGTATAAAGCCCAGCTCTGCCTCCTAAGTAGTGGGTGACCCACATCAAGTTGCCTAACCTCATTCATAAGTTGGAAGTGAGAGAACCAGCCTCAGAGGGTAGTTGCAAGGGTTAGATGAGATACGTATGCAACCATTAGGTATGCATGACCCAGCATAGGTAGGCACTCCAGGCTGTGAATGGTGGTTGCCGGTGTATCACTATCAATGGCTCCAGGTTGCTGGCTGATCAAACTCTTCAGCCTGGTCTTACGTTCACAGGCCGCAGGCTGCACATGCATGCGGGCACAGGCATGCACGCACACACACCTACACCTCTCCGGCCTTTGCTCCCACTCCTCTTCTGTTAGTCCCAACCTTCCCTCCATCTTCCTCACCATTATCCGTCCTATTCCCAGTGGTCTCCTCACTGATCCACACACCTCCTTTCTCTGCACCCAGCGGGGACTGCTGAGAACACAAGTGATAATGAAAGTCACGTGTGGGTTTAATTCCTTCCATAGCTCCCCACGGCTCTCAACATGAAGTTCAAAACCCTTCCCACAACTGGCGAGGCCCTGGACAGCCTGGCTTGCCAACACCTCCAGCCCCCTTCCCTTGCTTTCTGCACTTGTCCCTCATACTCATCAGCCTCCCCACCACCCGCCACTAGGCCACCCCTCTTGCTGTTCCCTCTTCCCCACTCTTCTCTTCCCTCTTTGCCTACTTAACACCTGTTTGTCTTTCGGATCCTTAATTTAGCGGGGACTTCCTCTGGGAGGTCTTCCCTGGCCTCTCTGATGAGGCCAAATTTCCCTACTTAGAAGCTATTAGACTGCTCCTTTGTCGACTGTCTCACAGGAGTAGCTTATACCTCTTCATGTGCTTATTCAATTGCCATTAGGTCCGCACGGTCTGGGGCTGTCTCTGTTTCAGATCACCATCATGTCTGCAGGGCAGAGCACAGTGCCTGGCCCAGAATCTGTGCTCAGCAAATTATGTTAAAGGAATGAATGAGGAAATAAAAAAATAAAATAAAGGAACGAATGAATGAAACTAGTACAAGGACTCTGCCTCAGCTAAACTGGATTGCTTTTCCCATGGGCGCTTTCTTGTCTCCACGCCTTCCTCACCCACGTCCCTCTACCTGATATGCTTTCTTGCCAAGTCCGTTCTTCTGTAAATCCAACCCACCCCTGGCAGCCTCCGCCAAGTAATCGTGCTCAATATTTGAGCCTCCAGTGGCTTTTACCTCCATCCCTCCCTCCCTGCCCCACCAAAAGCGTCTACAGTTTGTATTATTTCTTTCCGATTGTGAAAGCAATACACGTACATCGCAGGAATTTTAGATAACACGGATGGTGCAAAAAAATATAAAAGAAAACAGAACATTTCTAACACGACTACCCACTGATAACTGCTGCTTCTGTCGTAGAGTGTGTCCACCCATTTTCCCATTCATAGTCACGGAAAAATCTGTAACCTCACGACTAATCAATGAGGTTCATATCGGTCTCATTAAAAAAAAAAAAAAAAGAGGGGCGCCTGGGTGGCGCAGTTGGTTAAGCGTCCGACTTCAGCCAGGTCAGGATCTCGCCGTCCGTGAGTTCGAGCCCCGCGTCGGGCTCTGGGCTGATGGCTCAGAGCCTGGAGCCTGTTTCCGATTCTGTGTCTCCCTCTCTCTCTGCCCCTCCCCCGTTCATGCTCTGTCTCTCTCTGTTCCAAAAATAAATAAACGTTGAAAAAAAAAATTAAAAAAAAAAAAAAAAGAGAGAGAGAGAGGTGCCTGGGTGGCTCAGTCAGTTGGGCGTCTGACTTCGGCTCGGGTCATGTTCTCACGGTTCGTGGGTTCGTGCCCCGCGTAGGGCTCTGTGCTGACAGCTCAGAGCCTGGAGCCCGCTTCGGATTCTGTGTCTCCCTCTCCCTCTGCCCCTCCCCCGCTCATGCTCTGTCTCACTCTCTCTCTCAAAAATAAACCTTAAAATAAATAAATAAATAAATAAAAATTGTGTAAAGAGAGGGTAGAAGGTTCAGATATGTTTACTGACTTGTTCAAGATCACACAGAACTATTGCACAACAAGGCTGGGATTGGGAGATGGGCCTCCAGCCTCGCTGACTCCGAGCCCCCTGCTCTTACCATCTCTCTGGCCCTTCTCCCTGTCCCTCTCCTCCATCTTGTCTCACATCGCCTGCTTTCTCCCTTCAGACTCAAAGCCAAACTCTGACACATCCCCTTTAACCCAGTCATTCTACTTCCAGAAGAGCCACTTTGGCATTTTCTGCAGCAGTAGAAGACCCGTAACAACCAAAATGTACGTCCACACTGGTTTAACTAGTAACGATACATCCTCACAATGGAATACTAGGCGGTTGTTCGCAGGCACAAGGAAGATCTTTATGTATTACTCCGGAATGACCCCTCAAATAATTTGTAAATCAAAAAAACCCCAAGATGTGGAATGATGCGGATGGCTTGCTCTCATTTATGAACGTAGGGAATATTTCTCCAGTGTATGTGTACAATATTTCTACACACAAAAATGACACCAGTTGTGGCTTCTGGGAAGGAGAATGGCGATTGAAAGTTGAGGGTGAAAATGCACCTATATATAATGTTCGAATTTTCACCGTGCCCATGCCCTTAATACACAAAAGATCAAAAGCAAAAACAAAGACAAAAATTGCCAAGCTTTATCTGATCACCCCACTGAGCCCGTCTTGGCCCCATGTATGTGAAAATGCGTGCCCTGGTCCCCCCTTTTGATGGGGACCTCCCAAATTAGTGTCGAATATGGGCTATTTTCAGAGACTGAAGTAGTCTCTTCCATCAGACTATAGGATTCTGCAGTCACCAAGGCCAAGGACTTCTGTTCCAGCCCTAGCTCTGTCATTTGCTGGCTGTGTAACACTGGACAAATCATTTGACCTCTCTGAGGGTAAATTCATTCTGTCTTCTCCATCAGTCAGGTGAGGAGTTCTCCACTGGCCCCCTAACTTCCAGATCTTCAAACAATGTGTCCCCTCTAGCTAAAAGTAGCCCTCTTCTCCCTTGTCCGTCTCAGTAGCTCCTACCCATCCTTCAAGACTCTGCTTTCAAGTCACCCCTGCAGGAAGACATCTCTGATCTCTTGGTCAAGGTCCTGTTCTCTTGCTGTGGGCTTCCCTGTCACAAGCCCCATCACACTTGGTCAGCACGACTTGTCCAGTGTTGCCGTCCCAGTTAGATTACAAGCTCCATGAGGACAGGAGCCATGCTGCGTTGACCACACCTAGCACAGTGCCTGGCACATGCTTGGGCCCAGCAAATACTTGTTCTGAGAGTAAAGGGCCACATTGCCTTTGCCCAGCCCCTTCCTCAGATACCATGTCCTTATAGACTTTAGCAGCCTCCTCTTGGCTACTCACGAAAGAGGGATGAGGCCTCTCCATTCCTGTTCTTTCTCCAAAGTCTCTCAGCCCCCTGGGGCATCAGAGCCTGAGATCTTCCCCACCATCACACCCACAGTCTCCAAAGCAGGCTTCTGGAGGCTTCTGTCCAGTCTAAGTCTCTCCTTTCAGGGAAAGGCCCACCCAGGCCAAAGTCAGGCCTCAAACCCATTCCCCACCTCCAACCCAGCCTGAGAACACGGTGACCCAGCCCAGCCTGGCGGGCCTGGCCCATCAATCGTGCTCCCAGGGGTACAAACCAATTTCTCTTGCTTTCCCGAGCCCGTCTCCCTGGCGGAGCCTGGAGGAGCCTTCAATCGCATTAATCCCAGCCTGGCGGCGGTGACGAAGACGGATTTCTCCACCAAACGATCCATTTGTATCTCTCGCGCACTCACTTGGTTTTTTTCTGCGCGGATGTTCAAAATATCATGAAAAAGGCGTTAGCCGGGTAGCTGTGGCGCAGCGAAATAATAGAGTGATCCGGCAATGCGCTCCTGACCTTGCAGGACAGCTAATCCATCCGCACATCTATCTTAATTATTCCCGGTTACAAAAGAGAAACTCCACCATCCATTCATTCCAGGCTGGCAATTCCATTTTCCACCCCCACTCACGCCCCATCCTTTCTCCACCATTCCCCTAGCCAGAGAGGCCCATTCACCAGGGCGAGAACAGACTTTCCCCATGGCAGCTCAGTCTAGCCAGGCCTGGGCCCATCCCATGACAACCCAACCCCCAGCTCGCTGCTCCTCGAGATCAGAAGAGGCACTTCCCTTCCCCAGTTGACCGACCAATGTCCACTGGAGGAAGACTGGCTACCAACAGGATTAAGGTACAGCAGGGACACACACGGACACACACATGGAGACACACACACACGCGCACACACACACACACACACACACACACACGAGACCCTCACAAAGGCAGCCGTGGACTCAGTCTCATCCAGACTTTGACATTCAGGCCACCTCTCACACAGACACCAACAGACAGGCCCACCCCCCTGCCCACCCCAAAGCAGATCATTGGAACTCTCCTGCTGCCCTAGCACAGATACTGGGACAGATACCGAGGAGGGGCATTTTGACTCAGGGGGGGGCTCTATGGGGGATGTCTTGGTCTGTCTCCCTCCCCCAAAGCCAACCTCCCACCCCCCAAAACACACACACTGTGTCCTCTCAGGCCCACCCATTAATACAACCTGGGCAGCTGGAGGGGCAAGGTGGGGCAGGGCAGACGAAGAAAGCCAAAGAGGTGGAGAGAGGAGAAAGAGTTTGAGCAGAGGTCAGGCAAATGGGAGAAAAAAGAAGAAGGAGGGGGAGGTGGGTGTGGTATGGCGAGTAGGTCATTGGGATGGTTTGTGGAAGTGTCTGTTTGTGTAACACAATTTGAGCTAATTGTACCAGATTCACTTCGGGGATGCCTGGGCCAGTCTCTAAAGCCCTTTCTAATTCTACTCCTTCACGTACAATTTTCAGATCCCTCATTCTAATGATTTTAATGCAATCAGCAAAACTAAGCATGTAATTGTCTTGGCTCTGTGCTTGGCCATGGGGGCTCCTGGGACCCCTGGCTCCCAGCTCCCGCACCCTCCTCCCCCAATCCTCCCCTCCCTCCTCTTTCACCCCTCTCTGCAGCCTCAGTCAACAAGTACCCACTGAGGCTTCTTTGGCTCTGGGGGCCGTGAGAGAAGTAGAAGAAGGAGTTTCAGTCCCTTGCCCCATGGAGCCCAGGTCTGACTAAGGAAAGGACAGTGATGTCTAGGCTAGAACTGGGCAGCAGGGACTGTTTGCTGACCCAGCCTGCCTACATTATTGGGGATGGAGAGGGAGGCGGGCTTCCCGGAAGAGCGCGGTGGGCTCTCCCTCCCCTTCCCAGAAGCAGCAGGCAGCCGGGGCTGGGCCTGTGGGGCGGCGTGCAGGGGAAGGGCCATTTGTCCCGAGACAATGGCAGAGAAGGGGTCTCCGAGCGGCTGTTGAGAGCCAATTTGTAGTGGTGACGGCCGAGGTTGCTCCAAAGGCTGGGAACAGCTGGAGCTCCGGGTGACTGATGGGTGGGCCCAGGAGAGGGGCCATTGGTCTGGCAGACACAAAGGCCCCGATGGTGCGCGGATGGAGCCCGTCAAAATCATTAAGTGCCGAAGATGGGAGCCGCGGATCTCAGATGGGACCAGTGGTTGGGGGGGAAGAGGTCAGGAGCCTGTCCCTCCCTCCCTGAAGCCCCTCCCCGCCCCCCATTCCGGCTTCGGAAAGTCGGCCACCCACACCTTCATTACCATCGTCCTGGCATAGACACCCCACCCCCAGCCTTCCAGGTCCCTGGCCTCACTCCATTGAGAGTCCGGCCTCCGGTCCTATTTCAGCAGCTCTGGCTCTGGGGCCAGCCCCGCGCCTCTCAGGGGGCCCTGTCCACCCTCAGACATCGCAGTCTCTAGCCAGCGGCCTCATCCGCTTCTCAGGGAACAGAACATGTCAACTCGGGACCTGGAAAGGGCTCCCCTCCGTTGCAAAGGAAAGAAACTGAGGCCCAGGGTGGTGATTTCTCTCGCTCTCCCCCTCCGAGGGAGATGCTGGTCCCACCCGACCTTCTCCGAGGCGGGGGGGGGGGGGGGGGGGTGGCGGCGAGCCCGGGAGCCCCCCGCCCCTCCCCCTCTCGGCGACGCTCCCGGCAGGAGGGAAGCAGTGACCCGGCCAGGTGGTGATGATGCGGCCGGCCGCGCTGGTCACTCTTGGCCGCTCCCCGCGCGCAGCCCGACCCCCCTCGCATGGGTCACGGCGCCGGCAAAACTCCCTGACACAGAAACGCCGCGGGGCCTGCGCGTGTCGGGAACAATCCTCCGCCTGATGGGAAGCGACAGCTCCGCTCCGCCTCCCTCCGCTCCCATCCGTCCCGCGGCTCCTCCCCCGAGTCTCGCTCGCCGCCCCGCCGCGGGCCCAGCCCGGCTGGGGGACCCCAGCAGGTGCCCCGGGCCCCCCAGTCCGGCCCGACAAGTCGCCACCAAGCCCTCCTGGGGGTCCTAGGGTGGGGACGGGGAGGAGAAGGAGCCTCTCTCTCTGCCGCGAGCCCTCGGGGCTGGGGTGAGGGGGAGTGGGGACAACAGGGACACCCGGACAGGTACGCGGCAGCCCTCCACGGTGGCAGGGGAAAGCAGGCAGCGGAACCGCTTGTGTTGTGCGCCCCTGCTTCTGGTTTCACCGTGTTCGCGTAGAAAAAAAGACTGGAAAGAAACACATCAACTTTAGAGGGGGCTTTCCCGGGGTGTGAAATGACAGGTGGGGTTTCCTTTCTTCTTTTTTGCTTATCTGTAACTCCTGGGTTCTCCACCCCGCCTCCCCCCTCCCCGTGTGTGTGCGCGCGTGTGTGTGCAATAAACGTAAATAAACATATATAAAAGCCATGCCAGGGCAGAGGTGCTGTTGGAGAGACGCTCCCACCCAGACCCCAGGCCCTGGCATTAATTTAGTCACAGGGAGGGAGGCTAGTGCACTCTGGAAGGGCCCTGGGTGTCAGACCAGGCTGGGGAATGACCTCTCACTGGGGGATCCTGCCCCTGCTCCCACTGCACCTGCAGAGGCTAAAGGTATGCGAGGAAGGACACTGGCTATAGAAGGGCCCAGATGTACAAAAGTAGCCTCTCGGCATTTCCTCACACATGGACACACAGGAGCACACTGCTGTACCGACACACAGCCACACACACTCACGTGTGTACTCACACACCTGTCACACACCCTTGCACTCATGGCCACATGCCCAAGAACACATTCGTAGGCATGTGCTCCTGTACTCACACACTCAGGCTGTCCCTCACAGCCCCAGACAAATACTACCCATCCTTGTCCAGCTGTTTTCCTGCTTACCTCAACCCAACCTCCCTCCGTCCTCTCCCTCTCCCCGAAGCTCCTACTCCACTTGGCCTTGAGATATGAGGGAAGATTTGCCTGCCCTAGCACCTGGCCTCACCCCAGATTTGGTATGGAAGGATTGCCTGAGGAAGAAAGTGAAGGAATTCCGCCCCCCCGCCCCCCCCCGCCCCCCCAAACAGGCCTCCTGAACCCAGGGCCCTCCTGCCGTCTACCTGTGAACCCCTGACCTGCCCAGCTCCACCACAGAGCCTCCCTCTTCTTCCCCCTCCTACCTTACTCCTACCCATCCTATATGGCCTCACCTGGGGCCTAGGCTCTCTGGAAAGCCACCCCTCCTGGAGCCAGCAGCCAAAGGCCTGGCTGCTACCTGGGACTCCTATCCCCTGACATTACCCCTCACTCGGGTGACATTCCTTCTGTGCCTTCACCTGGGATTCTCTCTTCATGGTGATGAGTCCTGTGAGCTCCTACAAAACAGGGGCTTCATCACGCATTCCCCCCAGCCCCCACAATCAGTCCCTAGCTGTCCCTCGGCTGACTTCCAGATGAATGAATGAATGAATGAGCTGAAGGCTGTTTGTGAATATGGCTTGTCTGTGCCATTGAGTGTGACCGCGTGTGAATGAAGAAGAAGTAGGGCTAGAGGCAGGCACATGGGGGAAGCGCCGCCACCTGTTTCCTCTGCGAAAGTACTACCAACAGTGTGCTCGGTCTAAGTGGGAGGTGTTGATTTTATAAGGAAACAGAGTCTCAGACAGGTTACGTTATTTCTGCAAGGCCACAGGCCTGGGCATGGCAGAGCTAGTCAGGTTGGCAGAGTCACAGGCCCAGGATACTAGCTGCGTCTGCCTCCCTCCTCAAGGCTCAGGATGGTGCAGGGGCGGGGAGGAACCGCTCTCCCACAACCCTCCTGGCCCACCCAACCTCTCCAGGAGCGAGGGGCCTCTTATCCCCTCTCCATCTTGGGTCCTAAGTCTCTCTCCCTCCTCCCAAACCTTTTTTTCAGTCTAATCTCCCCTTCCACCCTCTCTATAACATCATCTCTGCTCAAGACCACCATCTCCACGGTGCAACCTTGGCCTTGAACACATTTCCAGGAGCAAGAAGATAGAGACTACGGTCTTTGCTCCATCATTGGTTAGCTGGCGGCCTTGAGCAAATCATTCATCACAAATCTTCTCTGGCTTGGATTCCCCCAAGTGTGTGGAGTGGGATGGGGCCGGAGTAGGTGCTGTCTGAGGTTCCCTCCAGTGTCAACAATCTGCGTTCCAATCTCTGCTGAGAGCAGGGCAAAAAACGATCCAGCACCTCACCCAACCCCATCCACCCCCAGGCCTCCCAGAGGGGTTTGGGCTCAAAGAGGGCTGGGAAATGCCGTGAATTAATTACCATCAGACCTCCGGCCGCTGTTCATCTCTGTAAACAAACATTTTAATATGCAGTAATTAATTACATCTGCCACACCGACCCTCCTCTCGTTCATCCTTCTTGAGCTTTTCTTCTGCTCACCCTGAACCAACCTCCTCCTCCCATTTGGGGCCTGAGAACCCCGTCAGGGCCTCCCCTCCTCCATCCCCAGCTTTCTCCCCCACCCCCCCCCCCCCCGACCAGATGCAGGTGCTCACATCTGCCATGCTACTCTGCAGCTTTTTGTTCCTTTTTCTGTTTCTCTAATACCTGTCTGTCTTTTTGACAGTCCTTTGTCTCTAGTTCTCTCTGCCCCGATTTCCTTCTCCAGCAAAGTTTGATGCCGGGACACATTCTGGTAGAGACTAGAAAATGAGGAAGCCGGTGGATCTGCCTCAGGCGCCTGAGCACATGAGCACACGTTTGGACTCCTCCGCGGTACAGGACCAGGCTGATTTACAGGGATTCTCCGAAAGCCAGAACAGACCCTGTTCCAGGAGTAACCCTCCCGGCCCTGAGAGCTCCTAAGAGTCCTCTTGGCCTCCATCCTTTCTCCAATCCCACTCCCTGCCTCCGCAGCAGGTCAGTGGGAATCACGGAGCGACACATCCGCCCGGCCACGTCACAGTTACTTTTCACCCTCTCCAAGGGCCAGGAGTACCCCCATTGGATTCACCTTCTACGCCCCAGGCCGCCCCAGCCCTCGCGGCCCACCGTACTAGCCAGGGTTAGGCAGCTTAGCATGGTGGACTTGTGGGCTGCGCCCCCAGCCGGTGGAATGGAGTGAACCCCTTTTCTGGGGAGGTTTATCGTGTCCTGTCTGGAGTCTGGATGGGAGCAGGGGTGACCAACACTGGATCAGAGGCGAGAACCCCAGATGAGAACGAGACGAGGGGGGCCAGGTGCCTAAGGCTCGGAGCGACAGGACGGGTGGGAAGAGGACGGGTGGCCCGAGAGGTCCAGCCCAGCCTGACCGCGCAGGGGGAGCCGGGAGCGGGGTGGGCGGGGTAGGGCGGGCGCCACCAGGCGTGGCGCAGGGAACCGAGCAGAATGAAATGCAGATGCAAAACGTGCTCGTAAGAGTTTCCTCTCTCTCCCCATCTGCCAAAGCCGAGATTTTAATCTTTAATCCATGAGCAATCAGCGAGCAGCGGCGAATGGCACATTACAGATGTTTTACTGTCGCGGGCGCTCGCAGCTTCCGCGCTCCGCACAGGCGCGCCCGGCGCCCCCGCCCCGCCTCGCCCCGCCCGCCCCCACCCTCCCCCTGTGGTCCGTCTTCTTCTCCCCATCCCTGGTGGTCGTTTAACAACTTCCCCCCTCACCTGCACGCTCCTGGCCTGCCGTGGAGATGGGAGTGGGGCGCAGGGCCATTAACCTTTCCTAACGGACCTGGGGCTCCGCTGGTGCGGGCACACGCAGGGACACTGGCGGGGCAGGGGCGGCACTCTATTGTGTCGAGGCGGATTCCCGGCGGCCCGTCCAGATTGGGGAACGCTGGAACAGGGCCACCGAGTGCCACACTAGCTGAGCTGCCCCACCCCCACCCCTTTCCCCGACCCTACCGACGGGGCCGCTCGCGGCTTTTGTGATTAGCGTTCCAGATGTTCAGTTGCTCTGGGGTTCCAACTTCCAGATGTTGGGCACCTCTGTTCTCACGCGTGGGACCACGATTCCCCTCTGCATGATAGGGGAGATTACTTTCGTGGTCAGATCTGGAAGGCCCTTGGGAATTCTGGCAGGATGGGGGTCTCACTTCAGTTGTGGAGTTGTGCCCTCTGTAAAGTTGGGGCAGAAGTTCCTCCTGCTACTTGGAGCTTGAGCACGAGGAGGAAAATGGAGCCCTTACTAGGCTCTGAGTCCAACTTGCTCTCCGTAATCCTCATAGGATCCCTGAAAGCCACAGGGATGTACTCTTTTCCCAGCTCAGAAATCCTTAACAGTGATCGCAGTTTTCTAAGAGATTATTCTTGTGATGGTTTGATTACTATGTGTCACTTCCACAGTCCATAAGTTCCATGAGGTCAAAGACTGTTTTCACTCATTGTTGTGTTCCCTGGGTCTTAATACCGGGCCTGGCACAAAATAGACACTCAATAAATATGTGTTGACAGAATAGATAACTTGTACAGTCTGCTATAGTCTTGGATCATATTTTCTTGTGCCATTATCAGTGAAGATAGACCCTGCACCCCCATACACCTAAAGCATGCACACACATCCCCCTCCAAAGACTTCCCAGACTGTAGCTCTCATCACTCTGGTTAATAGCCCATTTCCCCCCCTACCTCCACGATGGGTCTCTTTCATTCAATACAAGGGGACGCCAGGGCAAGAGTGTGTCCGGCACTAAGCCAGGGCTCCTTTGGCAAGCTACCTTCTCTCCCCAGACCCCAGGAGCTAGGTCCCTCTGACTCAGGGTTCACCCACAACTCTTGGACATCCTCTCCATTTCCCCCAGCTAGCTCCTTCTGTTTGCATGGCCAGGCACCATAACTTCTCTGACACTTCCCTTCCTAGTGGGAGATGTGCCCCCAGTCCAAGCCCAGTCCCGACCTAATCCAAAGCCCTATTTCACTAAGCAGGGTCCATTCCATCCCTGGGACCCCTAGTCTCCCCTCGGCTTCTGGTCTTCTTCAAAGTTTTTAAAATGTTTATTTTTTTGAGGGAGAGAGAGACAGACAGAGTGTGAGCAGGGAAGGGGCAGAGAGAGAGGGAGTCACAGAATCCAAAGCAGGCTTCAGGCTCCGAGCTGTCAGCGCAGAGCCCGATGCGGGGCTTGAACCCACAAACGGAGAGGTCATGACCTGAGCCCAAGTCTGACGCTTAACCGACTGAGCCACCCAGGCACCCCCAGCTCTAGGCTTCTGAGAAGAAAAAGTAAGGGAAGGAGGTGGAGACGCTGAAATGTAGTGTTTAAAGAGGTGGACAAGAAAAGCTGGAGAAGAAACCTAGACAGGTGGAAGAGACCCACAGCACAGGCAGGGGCAGAAAGGCGCACACGGAGGGGAAAGAAGGGCGCCTGAGAGACGGAGGACAGAGGCGGATGCAAAGACAAGAGGGAGGAACAGAGATTGGCAGCGGCCACGGGAGAGGCCCAGGCGGACGCTGGTGGAAAGAGGGATAGAAAGGAGGGAGGGTGCTGGCGGGGGAGGCGGAGGCCCGGGAAGGCTGAAGAGTCGGGGCAAGAGCAAAGACTCGGGTTCTGGAAGCCGAGCGTCGGGGCGGGAGATGCTAAAGGACGAGGGTCCGAGAAGCGTGGAAGCCGCGCGGAGTCTGGGCCTGGCCGAGCCGCGGTGCCGGCTGTCGGGAGCCGCCCGGAGCCTAGGCCGCAGGGCCCACAGGCGGCCCTGAGAGGCGGCGGCGAGGGAAGCCGGAGTGAGAGGCGGCGGAGCCGCGTGTGTGTTTTTATTATTATTATTTCTGATTAAAGAGGAATTCATCTCGTATCTGCCTCCTGCCAGGGGCCGAGGCGCCGCCATTGGGGTTAACGGTGCGGAAGAATACAAAAAAATTTCATTGAGGAGGATTATAAAAGTTACTAGCTGGAACATTAACAGAAGAGTAACTTGTAAAAAATGCAATATTACAATATTCACAAGGACGGCAGAGCGTGGTAAAGCTATAAAATTCAACATTAAAATCTTCCACAGCCTAGATAACCTAGTTAACAAACATGGTATTGGAACTACTTTTCTGTTGGGGCTGAGGGATACGAGCCGGGGGCTGATCACACCTCGGCGGCGGCGGGAGGGGCGGGGCGGCCCTGGGCTAGCCCCGCCCCTCCCCAGCCTCAGCATCCTCCCCAAGGAAATGGGGATGACCCCGTCCAGCTCCGGGATTGAATCACTTCACAACCTCAGGCAGGGCTGGGCGCTTGCGAGGCTATTTTTTGTGTGAAGTGCTAATTAAGGCAAACAATTCACCCATGGATTTGGTCCTGCTGAATAGGATATCCATTTCTGTAACTGCGGAATGTGCATATAAAATGGATGAAGAAAGGATTGTGTGTGTGTATGAGTATATGTATTCAGGGTGAGATATGTGTGCATGTGCAGGGTGGGTGTCCCCAGGGTCTCTGTATGTATGTGCACAGTTCTTGATAACATATACGGGGCATGTAAACGTGTATGCAGGACACAGAGATTTGGGGTGCAGAGTATAAACGTTCATAAAATGTATGTATGTCAAGTGAATATGTAGGGTTTATGTGTAGGTAAGATATGTGTCTGCATAGCATAGGTATTTGCTATGGTACATGGATGTGCATGGTGTATTCACCTATAGGTCATGGTGTCATTGCAGGCATAGTATGTATCTTTGCAAGGTGTATTTATTAAAAGGACATAGGTTTGCTTGGTTCTGTGCGCATGCATGTGCAAGGTATATCACGACAGGTATTACGACAAGGTATTATGCGCTTGTGAACACAGAATGTCTGTGTGTGCATAACAGCATAGAAAGTGTAATGTGTTTGCTACATGTGCAGAATATGAACTTTTGCATAAGCTCTGAATGGGATAGCATGAACAAATGTGTCTATGTGTGTTCAGGGCAGCATGAGTGTATGTGAACAGAGGGGCTGTTTGTGAATGTGTGTGTCCAGGTATTTTGTGTATATTCAAGTATTTGTAGTGCATATGTATGTGAGCAGAATACATATATGTGAAAGGCATGTGTATGTATATGTTACATGTTTATGAAAAGTATATAAACACCATGTGAGATGTCTGAGTGCGTGGAGTGTCTATGGATGTCACAGAGCGTCTGTTTCTGTCAGGCTCCCAAGGACTTGTAGTGTGGTCATTAAAAGCATAGATTTGGAGACAGGCAGATTGGGACTGAATTATAGCTTTGTCATGCACTAAGTATATGACCTTAGTCAAACTTAACCTTTGGTTGTTTTAGCTCCCCCAGCTGCAAAAATGGATATAGTAATAGCACCACTTCACAGAGTTATTGTTGGAATTGAGTTAATACTTGCTGTGGTAGGAAGAATAATGGCTGGCCGCCCAAAGATGTTCAATTCCTAATCTCCCAAATCCATGATTATGTTACCTTACATGACAAAAGGGATTTTGAAGATGTGATTATGTTAAGGATTTTGAGATGAGAAGATGGTCCTGCATTATCTGAGAAGGCTCAGTGTCATCACAAGGGCCTTTGTAAGAGAGAAGCAGGAATATGAGAGTCAAAGAAGATGTGAGGACAGAGACAGAGATCACAGTGATGTAGCCGTGAGCCAAGGAATGTGGTCGCTTCTAGAAACCGAAAAAGACCAGGGAACTTTCTCCTCTAGAGCCTTCAGAGGGAACACAGCCCTGCTAACCTATTTTAGACTTCTCACGCAAGAACCGTAAAACAGTAACTGTGTTTTGTTTTAAGCCACTAAGTTTATGGTACTTTGTTACAGGAGCAATAGGAAACTAGCACCCTTGTAAGGTGCTTGCAATCGTGTCAAGTACACAGCAAGTACTTTATAAGTATTTGTTAAATAAGTGTCTTGGCCGTGACACTTGAGGCTCCAGGGGAAGCCTAGTTTGTTAGTCAGTTGCCAGATTTGCTTTCCCCATCTAAGACTGTCTTTGGCTACCCTGAACCCTTCAAGATTCTGGATCCTGCCAGAGGCTGTGTTTTGCCAACACAAGCATGGACACATGGTGGCGGCGGGGGGGTGGGGGAGTTCCCTCAATATCTGCCTGTTTATTCTTCTTTAATCATGCGCTGGAGTTCAGGCTAGTACTGGGAATCTAGGCCTGTGGCTGAGGGAGTTGGGGGGCAGGTTGAGAATCTTTGGACTTTTCAGCGTTCTTGCTCTTTGGCTCAGGCTTGGCAGGAGAACGAAGTTGTCGTGGGGGAAGAGAAACTTGTGTGGGAAGTTGGGCCTCGAGTTCCAGTGGAGTATACACTTGTCCTTGCACACAGAGAGCTACACCAGGTCACACTCAGCCACAATTTTAGCCACAGAATTTGAGCCATCAATAGGCCGTCAATAGGCCTTGGCTCTCCCCCTTACCTCTCTGCTTCTTCTGCTGTCTCCCTCCATCTCCAGCTTGGCGCCCCTGGGTAATGCCTCCCCCCCACCCCCATAGTTTCCAGATGGGGACAGGGATTTTGGACACATTGCCATAAGATAATGAAACAAGTGGGTTAATTTGCACCACAATATATTTTTAATTCATACAAGTAGGTGTCATGTATGAGCATCCGTTTCCTCATCCACAAAAAGGGAATAGTAATAGTAATCCTTTCCTGCCTTCCTCACTGGGCATTGAGAGATTCAAAAGAGGGGCACCTGGGTGGCACAGTTGGTTCAGCGTCTGACTCTGACCTTGGCTCAGATCATGATCTCACAGTTCGTGAGTTCGAGCCCCGCATCGGGCTCTGTGCTGACAGTGTGGAGCTTGCTTTGGATTCTGTCTCTCCTTCTCTCTGCCCCATCCCCTCTTGTGCATTCTCTCTCTCTCTCTCTCTCTCTCTCTCTCATAAATAAATAAATTAAAAAAAAAAAGAGACTCAAAAGAGAACATGCTCTACAATCTCTTGGTACCGTCGACGCCCGGGGCCCTGGAGCCAGACTCACATCTACTTGAAGAAAAGAAACAACTCTAGTTGCTCTTGGGCAAGGACATAAGTAGGGAAGGTGAATCACAAGGATCTGAAGGACCATTGCTGGCAGTTAGATGTCCATTCCTTTTCACCACGGAAGAGGACACAGGAGGTCTTTGCAGATGTGTCTGGACTGTAGGGACCACTTGGGCAGGCCCCAGGGAGGTGTGATAGAGCATTCTTGGCATGAGTCCACCACGGGTGCAAACATAGGATTCAGAGTTCTCTGTGTGCATTGAGATGTTTAAGTCCTGCACTCTGGAGTTAGAATACCCAGGTAAAGATCCCAGCTCTATCACTTCCTGGCCAATGTAACTCTGGGCAGCTTAATTAACCTCTCTGTCTCAGCTTCCTCATCTATATAATGGGGTAGTAACGACCTCCAAGGGACACACCATGAGGACCAGAATTAATAAACATGTGGCCCAAAAGCCATAGCTGGCCTTCAGCTCGGTTTGCTCTGCCTATCCTGTAAATAGGTAATTGATGCAGTTACTGCAAAAGCCAAAATATACTGAACAGCATCTAGGGAAAAAGTCTTCGTATCATCCCTGCCCGGTTCCTTGAGGCAACTACTATTTCCAATTTTTTGTATATCTTTTTAGGACTTGTCCATACAGGTACAAACGTGTGCGTACGTGTATGTGTGTGTCTCTTCTTCTCTCAATAAATGGTCCCTTATGCATTGTTCCATGCCTAACTTTTTCACTCACTTCCCCTTGGAGATCTTTCCATATCTTTATATATAAAGATTCACTTCATTCTTGGTCAAGGCTGTCTAATATTCCATTGAATAGATGTGTCGTAAGTCATTTAACTAGGCTTCTAATAGTGAACGTTTAGGTAACTTCTAATCTGCAAACAAACCTGCAATGACTGACTATCTTTACACATTGGTCATTTGCCTTATACACCATCTGCCTGCTTAGGTTTTGTGAGTTTGCTTTGTTTTTTCAATTTTTGATAGTTTTCATAGGCGCCTGGGTGGCTCAGTCAGTTAAGCATCCAACTTCAGCTCAGGTCCTGATCTTGCGGTCTGTGAGTTCGACCCCTGCGTCGGGCTCTGTGCGGACAGCTCGGAGCCTGGAGCCTGCTTCGGATTCTGTGTCTCCCTCTCCCTGCTCCTCCCCTGCTCGCGCTCTGTCTCTCTCTCTCTCCCTCTCTCAAAAATAAATAAACATTGGGGCGCCTGGGTGGCGCAGTCGGTTAAGCGTCCGACTTCAGCCAGGTCACGATCTCGCGGTCCGGGAGTTCGAGCCCCACGTCAGGCTCTGGGCTGATGGCTCAGAGCCTGGAGCCTGTTTCCGATTCTGTGTCTCCCTCTCTCTCTGTCCCTCCCCCGTTCATGCTCTGTCTCTCTCTGTCCCAAAAATAAATAAAACGTTGAAAAAAAAATTTAAAAAAAAATAAATAAACATTAAATTTTAAATTTTGGATAGTTTTCAATGAATTTCAAATAAAAACTAAGACTCATGGGTATTCTTAAAAAATCAGACCATTGACATCACCGGCCCCCACTTCTGCATGACAGTCACATCCATTAGAGAGGCCTTGCCCTCTCCAGCTGCCCCAGAACCCCCCACCCCTATTGGTCTTTCCAACCATTTCTGCCCTCACCGGCATTTGTGTTTAAGAACCCCAAGTAAGACTTAGGAGACATTGGATGTAAATAGTGTTTTGTCTAGTAGCCAAGGAGTCCTAGTGTTACTCTTTCATAAAGAGGGGGACCACTCATCTACAGTCTTTGGAATGGGCTTGTTTTAGGGGCACAGGTTCTTATAAAATGTAGTGGTCCTAGCCGTCCACACAGGAAGAGGAGCTATGCTCAGAGACCCCCCCTGCTGACACAGGCTTCCCACACTCTGGAAGGAGGAAGGGATTCCCTCCCACACATCCTGCCCCATTTAATGAGATGAAGACTAACCCACCAAGAGACCCGTGCTGGTCAATACAGTAGCCATCCGCTGCAAGTAAGCGGAATAATTAAATCAAATTTGATTAAATTTAACTTTAAATAAATAAAAGAAAAAATCAGTTCCTCTGTCACATCTGCCACTCTCTGAGTGCTCAATTGCCACATGTGGCTAGTGGTCACCAGATTGAACAGCGCAGATATAAAACCTTTGCACGATCACAGATAGTTCTATGGGATAGCACTGCTCTAGACTGAACCTACATGGAGGCAGGACTGGGTATCTCTCGTCCGCCACTGGAATCCCCATGCCAAGCGCAGAGCTGACACAGAGGAGGCATGCAGCTGTGGTTGTTGAATTAGTGACTGAGGAATGAATGAATCGACCAACCAACCGCCCACGGGACACACAACCACAGGCTCCCCCACAGTGACCAACTGAGGCAGGCTTTTGATGGGAGACTGAGGATGGGCTAGGTCAGAGGGAACTCAATATAACGCTGGAGGCTGGCTGCCTCCAGGAAGCCCAGCAGGGTCCCCCCAGGGCGGAGGCCTAGAAAGCAAACAGTCACCCACAGATGGTTGTTGGAGTCAGAAACCTGTGTTCTGAACATTGCTGCTGTCACTTGTTGTGAGGTCTCCCTCCTTAGAATCTGAATAAAGGCCTCTTTTAAAATATCCCAGTGTCTGTGAATCAGAACTAGGGAAACCTCACTGACCCCTGGGGGTCAGGGCAGAGCAAGTGGGGCTCTTCCAGTAGATAGATGGAGCGCCTGAGATCTTGCTGGTGACAGGGGAACTCCTCTACCAAGGCAGAAGTTGTCCCAGGGGCTGTGGCCACCTGTTCCTGCCTCAAGCGTGTGTACATGCTGAGAGAGAGAGGAGAGAGATGAGGGGGCTGAGAATCTGGGTAAGAGGGCATGAGAGGGCGCTGCATATCTGCACACCTGTGTGTTTGAAAGATGTGTGCCCCTGAATCTTCTGTGCATCTGTATGCATTGGGGTGCATGTGTATATATTGGGGATATGTATTGGGGGGTATGTGTATGCATTGGGGGACTGTGCAGTATGAGGGGAAATATGTGTATGGAGAGATTGGCTACATGAGTGTGGTTGGGGTCAGTGTTGGGGAGTGTATTGAGGGTTGTGTGTGTTGGGGGCTGTGTGGGGTACATGTGGCATAGGGCTGTGAGTGTGTGTGTGTGTGTGTGTGTGTGTGTGTGTAGTGTGTAGCAGACTAGTGTGTGGCCCTGCTTCATTTCCTTAGACTTCCTGGATATGGGCCAGAGTTGGCCCCTGAATCGATCTGGGGAAGCCCTCCTCTGTCAGGGAGGGGAGGCTCAAGCTGTTCTGTTAGGGACTGCCCGGCTTGCTTCTGGGATGGGGATGCTGGCTGGGGAGAAAGCAAAGGCCCAAAGACACAGAGAGAAAGAGATGAAAAAGAGGAGAGACCTGATGGGGCACTGGAGACCAGGTGAGGGGTTGGGGGTGAAGAGGGAAAGTGAGAGCCAGTGGGAGCAAGCTAGTAGGGAGGGAAAGAGACCCAGTAGATCAGAGGCCAGAGGGAGAGCTGAGAAGAGGGAAGAGAGTGGGAGAGACCGGAGAGAAAGAGAGATTAATGGGGAGTGGGGAGAAAAGAGAGAGCGGTGGGAGCAAGTGGAGGCAGCGGATCAAAGGCCAGAGTCGGGGACCACGTCCCGGGCCGGGGTGGGGTGGTGGGGTGGGGAGGGCGGTTGGGGAAGGAGAGGCGAGGGGAGGGGGCCGGCGGGGGAATTGCCAGGCGGGCGCTCGGGCGCTCCGAGCCGCGCGGCTCCCCGGGGAGACGGCAGACACTTTGCGGAGATGTTACTCCGGAGTTGGAGACGATGATAAATATGATAATTTGTATAAAATCTGAATGGGTCTTGTTTTCAGGGAGAATGCCTCGGATGATGAATGGGCCCGGCTCTCAGATAGATGGCTGATAAAAAGTGTATTGGATTGTTGAGAGCGATTTTAATTCTCATTCTGTACCTGCAGATGCCGCGGCCGCCGCGCCCGGCCTCCTCCTCCCTCCTGCCCACGGCGCAGGGCGGCCGGCGGCCCGGCCGGCCTCGGCGGCTCAGGAGGCTTCTGAAATGACTCTAATTACAGAGTTATTAATTTTAAGAGGAGGGTGAGCGGGGGGTTTATGATTATTAATCGAGCGCCGGCGCGCGGCGGGCGGGGCCGGGCGGGCGAGCGCTCGGAGCGCGGAGGACGCACCAGGCCCCGGGGCAGCTCTAAGCCCCGCAGGCTCCTCGGCCACCGCCGCCCGGCGGGCTTCGGACACGGGCCGGGAGAGGCCGAGTCCTCCCGTGCGCGCTCCGCACCCCTCACCCCTAGCCTTGATCCGACCGGGCGGTCCAACCTCTCGGCCTGGCCGGCTCCCCTCTGCGCACCCGAGGGTCTGGCTCTGCGCCACGGAGACCGGTGGGCCCGCAGCCCCGGGCCGAGAGGCGCGGCTCTGCCCGAGGAGGCTCACCTCCCAGCTCTCAGCGTCCACAGGTGCGGAGCAGTCACCATGAACCCCGAACCTGTGACCCAGGCAGTTCGGGTTCCTTCAAAGACATATGACAATGACATTGAAGGGTGGTCCCTGTGTGTGTGCCAGAAGCCAAGTCAGCGCTCCAGTGTGTGCAGAAGGGATGAGCCTTCCCACTTCTCAGATGAGGAAACTAAAACTTGGAGACTAACTTGTCCTTGGGAAAGGATGTATTTACTTCAGGGATGCTGAGGGCAGAGCCTCCCCCCTCCCCCCTCCTTTCAGCCCCCACCCCCAGCCCCCATGCCACCAAGCACACAACAACTTTACCTGAAGAAGACCTGGGGTAGGGGACAGGAAGGGAGCAGCGGGAGAGAGTCCTCTCTCATTTACATCCATCCAGTCACCCTCGCTAAGTGCTGGTTCTGAGCGATTGGACTCTTGCCTAACACCCTGTCGGTCTTGGAGGAAGGTTCTCAAGAGACAAGGCTGCAAACTGGAAAGCAGACACCTATAAGTCCATAAAGGGTTGTGTTCTGTGGGCCTGGCACTTTGGGACTAATATCTTCCTGGCTACAGTGACCATTTTTAAAGAACTCACAGGTAAGGAATTGGTTAAATTCCCATTAAAAAAAAAAAAAAAGAAGAAGAAGAAGAAGAAGAACCTCTCCAATGTAGGCCCAGACCTCTCCTCTCATACTCGCACACACACTCATTTCTGCCTCACTCTTCCTGGATGGGTTAAGAGTGTAAATAGTTTCCACAGGCTTGGAAAATTCCAGAACTTCAACTTCTATCTTTTGGCGGACATAACTCCTGCTCACAGCAGGGAAAAGAACGACCTCTGTGGGCCTAGAGGCGGGAGGAACTGTAGGTAGTTGCAGCACATAGCGGGAAAGGCAGCTCTCTGGCCACAGGGAAGTCAGTTCTGAGGACAGCCACAGTGCCTGGTATGTGAACCCAGAGGAGCCAGTGGAGAGGATGGGCCCCTGAGTGGGGTCCTCTGTGCTTCCCTGCAGTTCCCAAGGGCACGGTGGTCAAACTCCTGGGGATCTGTGTGGGACAACCCAGGTCAGGCCTGGGAGGGGCAGGCATTGAGATCAATCCAGGCAACTCTTGGCTGTGGCTGCTGTTGAGGCTCAGGATCCACCCAGGTCTGATCAAAGCCTGAGTCCAGCCAGAGAGGAGCTGCAGGTCTGGAAGCTGGAAAAGCCTGAGGGCTCTTAGAGAGGGACAAGGCCAGGCTAGAGAAGTCAGAGTCTCCCAATACACGGGACAGCTCTTAGGGTAGGGCTCCCAGCTCCCTGAAGGGCTAAGCTGAGCGAGGGCTTGGTGGCCCTGCAGTTTCACAGACTTGTCTGGCCTGGTCCCAGGAGCCAGCTCTGAGTTTTGGATTCAGAGGCGCTAGGCAGAGATGAGAAAAGAGCATGGAGGTGGTGAAAGGGGACTGGCGTGAGAATCTGCAAGAAAGAGGGAAGAAGGACTCTTGAGTCCCACCAAATGGATGCCCTGAAGAAATCCTCTCAGACCCATTCAACCCCTGAGCCACAGCCAGTGTCCCTCCTCCCCCTGACTTCTCTCTGGGCATTAAGAATATCTACTACAGCACATGCTTAAGAACGTAGGTCATGGAAGCAACATCTGGGTACAGATCCTACTTTTGCTACCTCCTTGCTCTGTGATTGTGGACACGTTACTAATATGCTCTGTGCCTCCGTTTCCACATCGTTAAAGTGGGGTTCATAATAATGGATGTGGATGAACAGAATTAATATGTGTAAAGCACTTAAAATGATGCCTGACATACAGTAAGCCTTCAGGCATGTTAGTTGTTTTTACTGTCATTATTAACTTTGCTCTAGTGGGGCACCTGGCCTTCCCTCTGGATTGACATCTTCTCCGGAGTGTCTCTATCTCACTGCTCTTTGTACCCCCTGACACTTCGTGCCTGCACAGGAGAAAATGCGCAATCAGTGCCTGCAGAGGTCTAGGTCTGGGATGGGCATGGGGAATGACCTAATGTGGTCAGACATTATTGTTGGGGCTTAATATACACCCCTTATTTAATACCACCCAACAATTCCACAAGGCAAATACCCTCACTCCCCTTTTACAGATGTGGACACATAGGCACAATGAGTTCAAGGTCACATAACTGGCCTGTTTTAGAACTGAGAAAGAGGAGATCTACCTCAGGACTGCCTGGCCCCATTTTTCACTCTTGGATGCCACCCTCTCTGTCTTGGGGTTAGTGAGAAGTTACCTTCTTCTGTAGGGCACCTTGTTCTATGAGGCTGCCTGGTAAGGTCATGAGATGAGGAGACAAGTGTTGCCTCCAGACAAGATGCCTGGATTTTGGCTTCTGTAACAATTACAGGGGGGGGGGGGGGAAGCTTTATGAGAGGAAGGGGATGGTGAGTGAGGGGAGGGGTCAGAGTTGAGACTGAAGTTATCCAGAGACTTAGACAGATCTTAATTTATCATCTCACCCCACAACACACACACACACACACACACACACACACACACACACATACACACACACACACACACACACACACACACACACACACAATCTGTGCCCAAGTACTCACCACTCTGCTTCCATTTCTCACCTCTCTTCTCTGTCTCCCTCAGACTATTTTGTTTTGAGGCCTTCCATCTTCTTTTGCTGAGAAGACTGTTTGTCCAGTCTCTGCCGCTCCCTGTCTACCTCCCGCCCACACCTGCACAGTGGTCTTTCCTCCCAAATCAGATCTTTTTCCTTCCCTGCTTAAAATCCTTCAATGGCATCCCATGGCCCAAAGGAGAGGAAAAAAAAAAAAAAACTCCTTAGCAAAAGTGTTCCTTGATCTAGACCCCCTCTACCTCCCAGTCTTATTTCCCTAGCCTTACCTTTGACCCCAGTATTGGCTTCCCAGAACCCTTCGCCAGGCCCCAGCTAGGTGGGTTTTTGCCCTCTCTCCGTGCCTTTGCCCCGATATCTTTCTGCTTGGGAATATTCCAACCAGCTATGACCTACATCTTGTAGACACCTAATCATCTTGCAAGACCCCATCCCCGTTATGAGGCATTCTCTGACATCCTCTGTGTCTTAGTCACCCTTCTGCCCCTCATCTCGACACTTTCTGGAGTTTCTTGGCAAAGCTCTCTCTTTGCCACCAGATAATGTCCTCCTTGAAAATGGGGGCTGTGTCCAATTTACCTCTGTAGTCCTGGCGTCCATCACTGAGCAGACCAAAGTGGACTGACCAACTGACTGATGCCCTCTGAGCTGGTTTTGCTTGGTCACTGCCTCCCGACTTACCTAGCCCAAAGGGTTCTGATCTAGGTTTTGTCCTGTCTCCATACAAAAGTAGGAATGGACTGAACTGTCAATCTTCTTCCTGAAGGTCTTTTCATCCAACTCCTCTCTAGTCCAGCTCTATAGCTGCACCGGGCCTGCCAGAGAAGGCAGGAGAAAGGGGCAGGAGCGGGGAGGAGGAGTGGACTGGACTGGACCACATCTACCCGGAAATCCCAGGGGTTGGAAAATTTCCGGGCGCTAGTCACTCCAGGGGCGAAGCCTTCCTCGCCTCACCCTGGGTCCCACAGGCACAGAGGCCACCGGCGGCCCTGTCGGGGTCTCAGTCTCTAGCCCGACGTCCCGGGGGAGCCATAGCACAGGTCTCACTCGCAATGAGTGAGACCGGGGAGGGAGCGCCTTTTGTCCGTGCAGTGACCTCGTCAGACCGGAGGGGAGACGCCCCCTAACCTCCTTGCTCCTTCCTTTCCCTCCGGCCCACATTTCCACTTTTCATCCCTCGCTGCTTCTCTTCTGCACCTCTCCCCACCCTTCCCCACTTCTTCCTCCTCTTCTTTCCTCTCCCCCTCCCCACTCTCTGCCCCGGGAGGATCGGTGCGGGGCCTGGCCCCTAGAGCGAGAGGAATCTGCGCGGCGCCTCTCGGTCGCCGCGGGGAGGCGGTTCGGGAAATGCGCCCTCCACTGGCGCCGGGGCGCGGTTCTCGCCACGTTACTTTTTTCCTCCAAGCAGAGCAGGGTGCGCGGGCCTGGGAGCGAGGGCTCTGCGAGAGGGGGCGGGGGTGGCGAGTTCTCCGAGGCTCTGCCCAAGAACGGGCCCCGGGGGTCCTAGCTGCGGGGACGCCCAGGGGTCTGAGCTAAGCGACCGAAGCCAGCCCGCCCCGCGTCCCCGTCTCCTTTGCACCAGGGCAGGAAGTCCTAGGCGTCCCACGCGCGCCCAAGAGAGCGTTGTGCCTTTTCATCTCCCCATCCCCTCCTCCGCCACGGATCTGGGGTGACGTCCCCACACACAAACACCATGCCTTCCGGGAGCAGATGCTCCTGAGTGCCCAGAGCCCTGGAACTTCAACTTGGAGTCCGATTCTGCACGCGACCCAGTCTAGAGCCCCGAGTGCGAAGGCTGCGCTGCCCACCGGGGCCTCTGGGGTCTGCGGCCCTGGCGCGAAATTCCTGGCCGCCGCGAGGCGCGTTCTCACTGCCTAGCCTCTCGCAGGGGAGTTTTTGTAGATAAAAGCGTTTGCTCTTTTGGGTTTCTTTTATTTTATTCTTTTGTCCCCATCTTCTTAATCTCCCCCCCCCCCGCCCTCCTTTCTTCTTTAACTTCTCTTTCCCCTCGTTTCCCCATTCTTTTCGTTCGCCTTTATTTCTGCCTCTCTCTGTCCGTCTTTCTCTGTATCTCCCTTGTTTATTTTGGCCCCTTCTCTGCCTCTGGGTCCCTGACTTTCTTTGGGTCTCCCTTCCCGGACCCTTCTGTGTCCCTACGCTAGGGTCGCGCCATCTCTCTGCCTCTTTTTTTCTTTTTCTTTTCTTTTTTTTCCCCCTGACTCCGCTCCTCTTTCTCACTTTTTCGTTCTCCCGGCGGCCCCAGTCTGGTGAGCTCGGGTCCGGCTCCCCCGCCGCCGCCGCCGCCGCCGCCGCCACCGCCGCCTCCGCAGTGATTTATTCGCCTCACCCGGCGGAATCAGGTGCTGAACCGAGCCCCGGAAAGAGGGAACAGATTTCTCCCAGGAAGGGTTTTGTGAACTAAACGATGCTAATTACGGGGTGGGGGACGCGCTGCCGGAGGTGGGGAGGCGCGCCAGGCCGAGCGCGCAGGGCGGAGGGGAGAGGCCAGGGCCGGGACCAGGCCCTCCCAGGCCGCCTCCCCGGCCTCCTCCCCTGCGGCTCTCGCCCTGGCTTTCGCCTTTCCCTGGGAACTTTCCTGTCTGAGTTAACTATTAACTGTTGGCGAGAGGCAATTTTCTTCGGAATTCAGCGATTTCCTTTCCGCGGTGGAGGCAGATTAACATGCAAATGGGAGATGCTCGGCTTGAGTCTGCGCGCGGGCGAGGATGCCTCTGTCCCTCCAAACGGTGTCCTTCGCGACCGCGGAAAACTACAGCCCGCCCCCCGCCCCGTGCCGACGCACGAAGCCGTGACCAAGCCGGCGCCCGGCCGGTGCCCGGAGCGAAGGTGGAAAAAGCCGAACGCTCGTGCTTGGGGGCGGGGTTGAGAGGGCAGCTTTACCTGGGCAAGCCCGGGGCACCTCCGAGGAGCCCGCGACCGACACAGCCTGCTCCCTACTCGGAGCCCCGGAATGCGGGGACGCTCGTGGAGGCGTTGGCAAACTTTCCCTCCTCCAGAACCCTAGCACTGTGCCTCACTTCCTCCCCCTTCGCCACTGCCGAGCACCCCAACACACACGCTCACACACCCTGCTCGGGCTCGTGACCGCCGCAAACTTTGTCAAACTTGAGCCACCGGGCACAAACTCCTCGCCTTTTCCTCCTTTCCTCTTTTGCCCCGGCCGCTCTTCCTGGTGCAGGCCGGGAGGGGTTCCCGGCTTCCAGACAGGGAGGGATGGCCGTGCTGTGAGGGTGGTGGCCTGGCCTCGCCGGCTTGTTAGCCCCTGCCACCCTCCAGGCCGCCGGACCCCCAACGCGTTCCACCGCGGAAGGCGCTGTTGGGTGCCGCGGGAAGGCTCGGCAGGGCCCTGGCCGCCAGCCCCGCCGCCTTCGGGCCGGGCCTTCCCGGGGCGCCCGGCCGGCCCCCCACTACCGCATCGGGCGGCGCTGGGGCGCGGAGCCCCGGTTCAGGGCGGCCAGGCCCTCGCCGGCCGCCCCCACCCCTGCGTTCCCAGTCCCCGCAGGTCGTTTCCCCACAGCCCACGCCCGGGGTTAGCTCTCTCCCGCCCGACTCGCCAGCTCCGTCTCAGGCGGGGCTGCCTCTGTCTCTCTGTCTCTCCCTGTCTCTCTGTCTCTGTCTCTCTTGTTTGTTTCAACGCGCGGACACTGATTGCGCCTTATGAAGTTCTAACTGGTTTTGTGTCAGGAAGATCTTTCTCGCTGCTACCCAGCCTGGCGTGACGGATTAAACATCAACTAGTTAAATAAAAATTAATATCAACTGCCTCCTAACTTCTAATGTCATGTTGTTTATAACTAATGAACTGATTAGGGGATAAACACATCACGAAGACATTCGGCTCTCCTGCCTGGGCTCCGCCGCCGCCCGGTGCCCACTCCCCAGTGCAGCCTGCAGGTTACCAGGCCAGAAGGAGGGCGGGGGCCGGAGGGGCTGCGAGTTCCCCGGGGGCTCGCTCCTCTGACTGCCTTGGTCTTCTTTCCCGCTCTTTCTCTGTGTCTTTCTCTTTCCCTTCCTCTGCACGGTTCCTTTTCTCAGTCTCTCCTCTTTTCCTTTTCTTGCCTTCTTTCTTCCGTCTTCCTCCCTTTCATTCTTCTCTGTCTTCCGCTTCTGAACTGCAAAGACCAGTGCATCAGACTGCCCCGGTTGTGTCTGTCTGTCTGTCTCTGACTGTCTGGGCCCCCAACCTCCCTTTCTCTGTGGGAATCTCTACCTCTCTCTTCCTCCCGGCTCCCCCTTCATTTGGATTCATTTCTCTCCCAGCACAGAGTGTAATGATTAAAAGCGTCCTTGTGACCGCCCTGCTACAAAGCTGGAGGCTTCAAGCTCTCCTTTAGTGCCTGGTGAGACACTGACAACCCCTCCTCAGCTATTTAGGGGAAAGAGGAGAGAGCCAGAATAGGTGGGGTCTGGTTTTTTTTTTTTTTTTCTCCTCTATTTAATCTGGAATGGGAGGGAGAAAAAGAAATGTGATTTTTAAAACTTTTACCTTTCTTCTCGTCCCAGAAGCAATTACTACAGGTTCGAGTGCTAAATTTAATTTTCGAGGAAAGAAAAACTGCTCTGGTCTTCTTCCAAGGCCTTCAGAGCCCTCTCCACGCACACCCATCTCACCAGCCAGACCCAGCCTGATCTGAACAGCCTCCTGCAGGGCCCTTTCCCTAAAGCTACTTAAACCAGATCACAATTGTCATCATGACAACAATAAGTCAGGAGAGCAAGTAATCACAGACCTGGCCTCAGTGGTTTTTTTTTTTTTTTTTTCCTAAGAAGCCACAACGTTTAAACTTGGTTTGCCCTGGACCGCGGGGTCGGACAAGACAATAACAACAGAAAAAGCTTTTAAAACCAATTTAGCACACGTGAAAATGTAATTCTAATGAAGAATCAATAGACTGGTGGTTCATTTTTCCTGGGACTCCTTGGAGGACCTGAGAGAGACTTTCAATCAATGGGGCGGGCAATGAGCAAAAGGGCCCAAGAGACGGTGTGGGACAGGGGTGAGGGCTGGAAGACAAAGGGAAGCAGAGCCTGAGGGAGGAGGCTGGAAGGAGGCTGAGGTACAAAAGCTGGGCCCTTTGACTGGCATCACTTTGCAGGCTTCCGGAGTCCCCAAGGCTCCCAGAGTATCAGAGCCAAGAACTAAGAAAGCTCTTTCCTCCTCTTGGCCCTCTGGTCTGCGACAGGCTACTTAGCACAATGGCCTCTGCTGCCTTCCCCTGGGCTTAGGCCCCAGCCCTGGCACTGTCCCAACCCTGGGCCCTGTGTTCAGGTAACTGTGACGAGCTGGCTCCGGAGCAGGCAGGGACACCGATCCAAGTGTGTTCTCCCCAGTTCAAAACACCCGGTTCCCCAGTGGGTGCCTCCCTGTTATGTGTGTATCTGGAACGCTGGGCTCTGTATTCCTGTCTCTGATAATGCAGAAGCAAGAGAAACAAATGTGTGTGTGGTCGCGCCTACATTTTATAAATCACTTCCACCCAAGTTATCTCTTGAGAGCCCTGGGAGAAGTGCAAGGGTTATTAGCACTGTTTTAAAGAGGCAACAAAGGCACAAAGAACTATGCAGGGAAGGTGTGACTCAGCAGGCCGTGGCCCTTGTGTATGACTGGGTGCGGCTCTGAGTAGGTGACTGGGTAAGAGGCTGTGTGTGTGAATATCTCATGTGTGTGTAAAAGAGTGACCACATGAGTGTGATTGGTGTATGTGTGACACTAGGGTTTCATCTATGCATATTGCTCTCCCATCCTTGCTCTTGGTAATGTTGTTCTGTGTATAACAACAAAAACAAAAAGCAAAACAACAAAAAAAAAGTGGGTTTTTTTTGCATCCAGTTTTTGTGCTCTCAGCTAATCACTGTTTTAATCTTTTAAAAAGAAGACAGAGAAGACACACTGGCAAAGTCTGATGTTTAAAATCACAAACGTTGGCCAGGATAATTTGGCCATGACTTTCCTAAAAAGGGTAGACATTCTTGTTCCTGTAGGAAGATTTTTAAAAGTGGAGGAGCCATGATACAGGTTTGCCTCTGCCCCACCCCCCAGCTTCCTGTCCCTGGTTGCACAATCTGTCTGGAGAAACTTTTGTTGAAGTGGAAGGGACTTACAGAGGAGAATTCCAGTTCCTAACCTAAGCGGGCTAGTCGGCCTTATGGACCTGAGCCCTGCCCTTTGCCTTGGTGCCCTGCTGCCCCGGGGCCTGGAGGTGTGTGTACAGGAGATGAGGCCAGCCGGAGACCCCTGCCTGCACACAGGGGCTTACCCAGCACTTTCCCTGTCAGCCTCTCGGGCGTTACTCAGCACATAGGAGCAAGGCTGAGTGAGAGTGGGAGGCCCAAGGTGGGCAAGTTTCTGGGCACATAAAACAGGGTAAATAAGAAAGGGGTACATGGGGGTAGAAAGAGGAACAGACTGCTTGAGAGGTGTGTAATCGTGTAATAAGTATAAGAGAGTGCATATGTGAAAAGTGGTGGAGGAGGGGTCTGAATGAGAATTTGTGATAACGTGTGAGGTGTAAACTCCAGATGTGGGAGGGTATGATGTGGACAAAGCTAAAGTGAGCCTTTGATCATGGCTGAAAGCATGGGTGCTTAGAGATGGTGTCAACCTGAGGGTCCAAGAGACTTGGGGTAAGAGGACCAGAATATTTTGGAATGGTGTGGCTCAAGTCGGTGGCTATTTGAGTGTGGCAGGAGTTTGGGAGGGCTCTGGTCATTCTCCCTTCCTCCCTTTCCTGAGACCCTGATCACCTCCTTAAGGGCACAGAAGCCAAGACGTTTTCCTTTTATTCTAAGTTAAAGGAAGGAGGAGGAGGAGGAAGAAGGGGAAAAGAGGAAGGAAGAGGAGGGGGAGGAGAGGGAAGAAGAGGAGGAGGGGGGAGGAAGGGAAAGGGATGGAGAGAGAGAGGAAGGGGAGGACTAAGAGGAGGAGAGGGAGGAAGAAGAGGAGAGGGAAGAAGAGGAGAACTAGGAGGAGGAAGAAGAGGAAGAGGAGGGGGAGGAAAAGGACAAGGAGGAGGAGGGGGAGGAAGAGGAGGAGGGGAATTAGGAGGAGGAGGAAAATGAAGAGGAAGAGGAAGGAGGAGGAGGAGGAGAAGGAGGGAGGAGGAAGAGGAGGAAAATGAAGAGGAAGAGGAAGAAGGAGGAGGAGGAGGAGGAGGAGGAGGAGGAACAGGAGAGCTTGTGAGGAATTTAGTGAGCAGTTCCATAATATACGGATGACAGGGACCTTCAGGGAGCAACTATGTGTTCCGACAAAGTTGGGATGCCTTCGTAGGGATCTTGGAAACCGAGGCTGAGACAGGGGTGGGGGGTGGGCGGCAGGCTGTGGAGCCCAGTGGTCGGGGAAGCAGGATGGGGCGAGGCTGAGAGTTGAGGGGAGGGAGCCGCACGAAGTTGGGGAGTGCACGAGTGAGGACGCCCCCGCGTGCGAGGCCGCGCGGCTGCCGGGGAGAGTGTGACAGTGAAGAAGAGGGGGTGGGGTGAGAGGGTGTGCCGGCGGCTAGGCTGGTGGGGATTCGGTCTCCGGGCGCCCGCGGCGGCGCGGGCGGCGGCTTGCGGACGGCTGGCTCCGGGCCTGGGCGCGTGTGCGCGCGTGTGCGCGGGGCGGAGAGCCGGGGGCTCCTCCGCGCGGGGCTGTGCCTCGGCGCGGCCGGCTGTGTGAACGCGGGCGCCGGCGGACTCACCGCCCAGGCGGCGGGCAGCCTGGGTTATCTGAGCCGCTCGGTCTTGGGTGGCTGCGCCCAGATCTCGGGGAGGCGGCGGCACGGGCGAGACGCGCTGTCGGGGCCGCGGCGCCGCGGAGGAGCGAGACCCGGGCCCGGACGGCAGCGGCGGCGCGCAGAGCATGGACCAGCGCACGGGCCGGGCAGGTAAGAGCCAGGAGGAGCGGCCCGTCTGCGCCACAGGCGAGGGGCGGGGGTGGGGGCGGCGGCGTGAGAAAGATGGGGCGGCCCAGCCCAGCCGAGGACGAACCCCACTCTTATTTTCTGTGCTTGCGGGGGGGGGGCACCGTAATCGCTGGGGACTGGGGCTCTGCGACCTCTCCCCACCCGTGGGACCTCCTGGGTACCTCCCTCCGGGTGTCCTCTAAATCTGCTAAAAACTTTCCATCCAGAAAACGTGAGTTTTACAACTTCTCTTGGTCTCTTTACAGAACCGGGCTTTTCCATTCTGTTGTGCCCTTATGACTTTATCTTTCCACTTTCCAGTGTATAAATATTTTGCATAACTTCCTCCAAGTTGGGTGCACAAGGAAGGTCTTAGTTTCTAGTGGGAATGGAGCCTGGGTGTGTGTACATATGTGTTAGTGGATGGGGACATGCTGTGTGCACATGTCTCTGTGCACGTGTGTGAGGGTCCTGTGTCTTTGAATATAAACCAAAGTGTAAGCTCTGGTGTAGACGTGCCCAACATTTGGAAAGAAGACTCTGCACCCCCCCCCCCCCCAAATAAACAACTCAAGGGAGGCCTGGGGCAAGGGAAGGAATGGCAGCCCCCCCCACACACACACAGGTGGGGATTAAAATCTGACCCAAAGGGCTAAGGGAGTGGAGAGCTGTTCCTTTTTTTTTTTTTCCTTCACCCCCCCCCCAGGTCTGCCAGCTCAGTTCTGTCTGCCCACCAGGGGCCCTAGAATAGTGTGGGTGTGGAAGCCAGGGACCCAGATTTAGTCTTGGATTGGTGGGGAGGGAGAAGGTTGGATCAGTTTCCAAGAGTTTTCCAAATAATTCCACAGAGGTCAAGGACCAACCAACTCCAGCCCCTCTTCCCTCCCCTCACTCCTTATCTTTCCCAAATCTCTCCCCCTTGAACCAGCCCCCACCAGCTCAGGTTCTAGCTTTTTCAGCTGATAATCCAGTTTCCTCCCTCAGCACTGGTCCTCATCTAAGCTTCTTGGCCCAGTCCCTGGACTGCCTCCATTCCCCCTTAGGAGCCTGGTACCCACTGGGGGACCTGGGCCCCCAGGAGGGTCAACTGTGGTCTCCTGGGCTTTGAGGGCCCTGGGCCACCCCTCCGCACCAGAGGTTTAAGTAGGGAGATCAATAGCAAACAGTTGTAATGATCTAATTAATTATGGCAAAATTAAAAGCAAGTACAAAATCAATCTCTGATGGTGTTGAAGATGGAATTCAATTGAGAACCCATCTGTGCATCCCCTCGACCGTATAAATATGCAGCCCAAGGACAGACCTAATGGCTGGGCCTTACTGGAAACCTCTCTCCCCCTTTCTTCCTCCCCAGTATGGGGCTTCTCCCTCACCCACTGCCTCTATTTTGCCTCCTACCACCTCCTGCCCCGACCCCTCCTTCTTTCCCAGCCTTTGCTCAGGCTACCGACACTCCCACTTTTCCATTTTCCTGCTCCAAAGGAGGCTCTCCCTGCCTTGCAGGCCGGAGGTGCGTGGATCTGGTTCCTGGCCCCAGCAAGTCTTCCCGCGGGTTCAGACAGGCCCTCTCCACGGCGCCTCGGAAAAGAAAAGGCAGAGCGGTGGTGTGGGGGGGGGGCATCCTTGAGCGCCTGGCCAGGCCATCACCCCAAGTTTCTGGGCGCGTGGGACACTCCAGAACGGACCAGGGCGCTTACCCTGGGGCGCCTGCGCCTACCTGCGCCAGGCCTGGTAGCCGCTCTCCTGGCACGGGTGGCAGAGGGGCCGGGCAGACCAGCTGTGCACTGCACTCCCTTTCCCTTCCCTCCTTTGCCCCGCTTTGGCCGGTGCAGGGGGTTGCACTGCCGCCGGCCAAGGCTTGGGGAAGGGTGGGGAGGAGCTGTGGAGCTGGGCAGGAGGTAGGGCTGTATTTGAGAGAAGGAACCCCCCTTTCCCCTTGAGGTGGCCCCACGGAGCCTCGGAGTCTTCCACCCACGGAGCCGCTTTCTCTCTCTCTTTCTCTTTTCACCGCCCCCTCCCGTTCCTCTGCCTTAATTTCTTCCTTAGGCACGCCTGGCCGACAGGGCTCCCTGGGGGCTCCGCGTCCCCCAGACGGCCCTGGCGCCCTCTTTGGCCTCATCCAGCTAGTTCAAAATGACAATGACACAGGCGCGCACGAGCGAGCGTGCCTGGTTGCCGCCCTGGCGCAACCGCCGCAGCCGGGTGTGCGAAGGATGCGGGTTTTATTTAGTCTCGCTGAGCCAGATCCCCAACAGCGAAAACCACCAGGAAAAGGCGAGGTATGGGGAAAGGAGAGATAATCAGTAACAAGGTTAATTGTGGTCTTTGGCCATCGTCGCCTATACCCCTAGAATCATAAAAATAAGACGTTTATTTGATATCCGCTGGCCTGTCCTAGCTGGTCCTCTGCCTCTCCCTCCTGGGGCTCTGAGCCCGCTCCCTGGCCCACACTGAGTTCCCAGGTTTCTTTCTGCCCTCCGGGACCCCTCCCGCTCCCTGGCCCTGCCGCAGGGGCCTCAGAGCCTGGGGGAGACACAGCCCGATGCCTCCCCGCCCTCTTTTGCCAGGCCTCCTCACCCCGTTATTAATTGCTGTGTTGACCTGCAGGATTGATTGGCGGCCCCGCAGGAAGAGGCTGAGAAGGCCTTGGCCTCCGAGCAGCCTCGGCTGAGGGCAGAGAGAGGAGGGGGAGGTGTTGGATATGGGTCCTAAGCTCCTATCTCGGCCCCGCCTGGGACACAGCTGTTTGCCCAGACACCCTTCTCCACCCCCTCACACACACACACCTTCCACGCACCCTCACAACACACACGCTCACACGATCCCCTCACCAAGAGATGCTCAGCCCCCAAGGAGACCCATCAGAAATTCTCCTTAATTGATTTAGAAATGGAAAGAGGCTCCCTCCCTCCATTAGTCAGTTTCTTCAATATGTTCGTTAGCCGCGGGTCTAGACCTCACGGCCGGTCCAGACATGGCGGAGCGAACTACTGGGACCCGGGCTTTTTTCTGTCCAAGATTTACTTTGCATCTTTTTTTTTTTTTCTTCCCTAGGAACAGTTACAGAAAGTTAAATAATCCTGGATGCCGTGACCCTTAGTGTCTCAAACCAAAGCACTTTTTCCAGAAAGAGCCCTTGTCCTGGCTCCTGAGGGATTCTGTGCAGCCCTTTTGTTTCA
This sequence comes from Leopardus geoffroyi, assembly GCF_018350155.1. Taxonomy (NCBI): domain Eukaryota; kingdom Metazoa; phylum Chordata; class Mammalia; order Carnivora; family Felidae; genus Leopardus; species Leopardus geoffroyi. Next base: position 59,823,173 of record NC_059334.1, read on the forward strand.
AGTTCGGGGAGTGGACGGCTCTGGACCTCGGAGGGTGGAGGGCGCAGGCTTGCAGCCGCCTGGGGTGGGGGGGTCTAACCCTGCAGCAGCGGAGACCCTCCCTCCCCACCCCCACCCCACCCCACCCCACCCCACCCCTGCCTACCTAAACCTCTGTGCGCGCGCGCGCGCGCGCACACACACACACACACACACACACGCGCGCGCACGCGCACACACATACACACACACACTCTTCCACGCCCCCCCCCCTCAGCCACAGCAACACCCCTCGCCCCGAACCCAGGCCACAGGCCCGCGGGCCAGGCACCCAAGCGGGAGTGAGCCCCCGGACGTCCCGGCTCTGGGCTGGGGTGGGCGGAGGCGGCAGGAGTAGACAAACCTCAGCCCGTCCCCAGAGATAGCCCTGTGTCTGGGTTCTCTCCCTGTCTCAGCCAGCCCCTCTCTCCCCGGTTTTCCCCTCTCCCCTCCGCTCCGATCCTTTGTCTCCAGCCACTCCGCGGCGCCAAGCAGCTTGTCCCCCGTCTTGGCGGCCCTGCCCTTCGCTTCCCTGTTTCGTTGGCGGGTCTCCCCCTGCCTTACCCGCTCCCGGCTCTGGCGCGTTCTCCGCCTGCTCCTCACATCCACACCGCTTGCTGGGAGAGGAGGAAGGGAGGGCGGGCGCGCCGCGGATGGATCCGGCAGAGTAGATTTGGTGCTTGCTCGCAACTCCGGGAAAACTCAGCCCGCCGGGGTGCTCCCGCCCCTCTCCAACTATTCCTCAACGCTGCGGAGCCGTGCGCCCTCGCCTGCGTTTGGCCCCTTCCTTTCCTCGTGCATTGGCTGTGGCTCTTTCGCTCCCCCTGGCCTGCCCAGCATCTGCAGTTGCGCTCCCCCACCCTGCCCTGCACTGCGCTCCCTTTCGGCTGCCCCCGGCTACCGCCTGCCCCCTCTCTCCGCAGCCCTCTACGTCGCGGTGGCGGTGGCGGGTAGCGCCGGAGCGGTCCGCGGGCCCGCAGGCACTGTCTCCCTCCACCCCAGCCAGGTCAAGCTGCAGGCTCAGGGCCTGGCTCAGAAGAGGGTTAATCATTACTTCGCTACCGACACAGCCTTCACTCGCACTCTCTCACCCGGGCTTGGGGAGGAAGGGAAGAGATAGTTGGCCGGATGGGGACCTCGGCTTCGCCCAAACCAGCCTCTTCGGGCCTTCCAGAGACAGGTGTCTTCTCTGTGCCCTCAGCACCCGTTTCATGTCCATTTCCTTCCCCTCCTCTCTCCCCGCCTTCCACGCCTCCCCTTCATCAGGCCTCTCCCCCACCGTCTCATCTCCGCTCTGGCTTTGGCAGGTTGACTGAAGGTCCAGAGAGGACCAACTTTCTTTGTTTGGAACCGGACTGGACGGGATTTCCTTTCCCAGGTCTCTGAGAACGGGCCAGCCTCCTCCCAACCATTTTGGCAGACTGGCCCGAAGGGGACTGCGCCTGAGGCCACAATTAACCTGGCTGTTGGGGGAGGGGGTAAGAATTTAATGGACCCTCTAGCATCTGCGCTGACGCAGTGGGGGAGGGGGCGGTGAGGGTGCAGGAAGAAGTAGGAATGGAGTAGCAGGAAAGAGCAGAGTGATCAACATGGACAGGGTGTGGTATAGTCAATGGAAGGGAAACAAATCCTGAATGGAAGGAACACAGGAAGCCAGGCAGCAAGGAATCCTCTTGTTACCTTTATAGGATAGAAGTTGGGTGGAAAGCACCACCCCTTGCCCTGTCTAAGCAGCCCAGCTCCCCCCTCCTTCCCTCTTTGTGGAGGGGTAAGTGTTCCGGGAAGCTGGGCACTTATCCCTTAATCTACCACAGAAATGTTGGGTTTTCAAAGTGCTTTTCTATTGGCTAGCTCCAGGTAGTAGGCAAGACAGGTAATCGTCCCTATTTTACAGGTGAGAAAACTGAGGAGGCTCAAGAGGCAAAGGGACTGTGAATGTGGTGGCTGCTGCTCCTTCTCATGGGCTGTGGGGTCAGCAGCCCCTTTAGCTGTGCAGAGGTCTGTGAGTGTCTGGGGACAGGCTCTGTGCAGGTCTGAGCCGAGAGTACCCCGGCCTCTGTGGGGCCTCTTGCCCCCCACCCTCCAGCTTGTTTTCTGTTACACAGGGCCCTCTGCTCCTACCCTGCAGACCTACTGGCCCAGTTTCTCCTGTTTGACTATTTTTTTCAGCTCCCCGGTCGGGTGGGCCACCGGCGGCAGCCACCTGGCAGGCCCGTGCCGCTAAGAGGCCGCTTTGGTGGCCAAGTGGCTTGCATTGTCGTTTTCCCTCAAAGGGCCGGGCAGGTCGCTGGGACCTCTGGCGAGGAGCAGCCGGGTTAAAGGGGGAGGGGCCGGCGAGGATAAAGGCGCAGCACGTGCGCCCGGCCTCCACAGGACCAACAGACCGAGCGGGCGGGGCCGGCCGGGAGGCGGCCCCCCCCCGGGCTTCACGCGGGGAGCCCAAATATTGGGAACAAAAGCGGGAAAAGAAGAGTGAGAGCAGGAGGGAGGGAGGGAGCCAGGGAGGGAGCGAGGAAGCAGAAATTAGGGGGTCTTAGATGAAAAAAAAAAAAAAGAAAGAAAGTAGCTTTAGGGGGAATGTGCTGTGGAGTGTGAAATTGCAGCCCATGGTGCTCCATATTGTACCAGAAGCTCTTCCAAAAAAAAAAAAAACCATCCTCCAACGTGACCAGAGGGCTAGGAAGGGGGAGGGGCGGGGAGAGAATGGGGAGGAGGAAGGGAGAGGGCCGAGCCGGAGCTGGGCCGGCCGAGCTGGAGAGGGGGCCGGGTGCGTGCGCCGGCGGCCCGGGATCTGGTGGTGGAGAGCTGGCGCCCCAGGGTGCGCCGGGACCCAGAGGGCGAGTGGGCCGCGGCCGTACCGCACTTGGATTGTCAGCGAACTTTTTTCCTCTTTGCTTTTTTCTTTTTTGGTGGTGGTAGTGGTGGGACTTCCCCAACTGGGACTAATTCAGGAAAGGAGCTCGGCTGCGAAGCTACCTTCCTTTCTTCCCTCCTATGTTTCTGCTCTTCCCTTCGGACTAGTTTCCCCCCTTGGTTCTAAACAGCTTTTTCCCCCTGAACTTTAATGCGTTTAATTTGGTCCGCGCTGTGGGGAGCATTTCCTAGGGAGATACATTTAATTTCGGAATTTCTAATCCCCTCCCTCAGAGGCCCGGCCCTGGCTCCCTTTGCCGCTCCCCAGGAGGTGAAAGGAGTCGTTGGAGGAAGAGGAGCCCAGGCCAAGGGGGAGGGGCGCGGCTGGGAAGCTCCTTCGAAGCCCCCAGGCCCTCACGGCCCAGCTGCCTTTCCAAACTGCCTGAGGTCCGGGGCCTGGGCTCTGGGTCAGGGCCCTGCCTGCGGAGGAGAGGCAGCCACGCCTCTGCCTACCCACACCGGGACAGAAAGCGCAGAGCCAGGGACCGGGAAACCGGAAAAGGAGGCGAAGGGTGGAGAAGAGAGGGGGTGCAAGTGGGAGCAGCAGACAGGGTGTATATGAGCACTTCACTCCGTGCACAATCTACCCAGAAACGCATTTCGTAGCTCAGAGTGCTAGTCGTGCTTAGCTTGGCTTGGGATGCCTGTGCGCGTGTACACTTGGGGTGCAGGGTGGGGGTGGGGGAAGAACTCAACGTATCCCACACGTATCCGAGTATCCCACACCTACCCCGTCCCCCCCACCCCCCCACCCCGGGGCCTGCTCTGCCCGGGACAGTGGGAGAGTCAGGCCAGCTGCAGCTCAGCAGTCGGGAAGGAGGCAAGGGCTGGGGCACCCCGAGAGCCAGGCCGGGAAGGGAGCGGAGAAGAAGGAACGGAGATCCACAAGGAAGATTTATTGGGCAGATCAGATGCACAGAGGCGGCTAATGAAGCAAATCCCGAGATGGGTATCAGAGCAACTCCCCAAAAGTTTATTTGCCTTTAAATTTCCGCAGGGAGGCGGGCGCCTTGTTTGAAGTGTAAATGCCCCTAGGTTGGGGGGTGGAAAGGCCGCTTTGAAAACACCAGAGAGAAAAGGTTCATTTAGAGGCAGACGGGAAAAGCAACCAACCCTGACAGGTCGGAGCCCGGGTTGTGTTTGGGGTTGGGTTGTTTTCTTTTTTTCTCTTTCTTTTCCTCTTTCCTCTACTTTCTTCTTCCCTTTTCCCCTTTCTTGCTTTTTTCTCCTCTACTAGACTCTATAGAAGAAAGGGAAGAACAGGAAAGGGAGCATCAGAGGGAGAGGCGAGTGCCTGGAGAGAAATCTGTAGTCCAGCCCCGGAGCAATAGAAGAAGGCAGAGTCTTGGCTAAAAGGGTTTCTAACCATCAGGGATCGTTGCTCTTTAACTTTCTAGACCCAGGAATGGGCCGGAGCTGAGGAAGAAGCTGCCAGGGGCTGGCTTGGTGGGAGGGTGAGTGTCGAGCTGGTGTAGTGCTGTGGAAAGGGTCCCAGGAACTGGGGGTGGGGTGGGGTGGGGTGGGAGTGATTCTGGAGCCTCAGAGGCTACCTGGGAATTGGACTATCATGGAAGGGTCTTTACTCCTCAGGGGGCAGTTGGGAAAGATAGATGTGTGACTATAGCTTCCTGCACGCTTTGTGCATTAAGTCCTTGTAAGTCTCCTTTCACAAAACGTAAAATCCCTCTTGCCCAATACGTGAAAATGCCTGTTGTCTGCATCCACACTTCTTCATAGTGTGTGTAACATAGGGATATGTCTAGCTGGTTCTAGAAAAATCTGTGTGTCTTTGTGCCTAGTGTGTGTGTGGGGGGGGGGGAGGCGGGGTTCTGCCCACAGTTTTATTCCTGCAATAGTTCAGACTCCCCGGGACTTAACTTCCTGAACCAACGTAAGGAGACCTGGGGCAAAAGGTTCCCTTAGTTGTCAACTCCCCTCAGCAAGGATCCTTCCTCTGTGCCTCTCCCTACACCCCAATTCTTGGTTAATTACCTTCCTGCAGGAAGCCCAAGGCTGTACCAGGTAATACCACCTGAGAGCCCCTTTCTTCCAGGCCTGGGAGCCCTTTCCTTTAGGCTGCCCGAACTCTGTTTTCCTTTTTTCGCTCCCCACACGAAGTTAGCGCGTGTACGTGGGGTTGTGAGGCCAAAGCAAACCCGGGAGCGCCATCTGCAGGTCTCGAGAGGAAGAGACTGACCTTCGGGGCTGGACTCTGCGCCTGCAACCTCCAGCGGAAGGGAACCAGCCCCGCCGACCAAGGGGAGAGGGAGTGAGGGCTGGGAGGGAGAGGGTTGGTGGGGCGGATTTTTTTTTTCCTCCCAGGAGTTACTCCGCAGGTGGATTAAGCGGATCAGGCTCAGGAGGATCCAGGAAGGGGGGCAAATGTCAGAATTCCAAAGACTCAGCCTCTTAAGGAGTGGGAGGTTCCGAATCCTGTGGGACTGAGCCTGGCTGGATCCCGGCCCGAGGATTAAGGGCCCTGGAAAACCCGGGTGTAAGAGGCCCAGGAGGAGTCTCCTCCTGGCTGAGTGGGGCAGGTGCGGCACCCAGCCTAGCTGCCGCCTGGGCTCCAGCCAGCGGGACAGCGGCGCGAGTCTGCGGCTCTTTCGCCGGCGCCAGGGTCTGCAGTCAGGGGCCAGAGGCACCTCAAGACCGGGCAGCGGGAGCGGAGCGCGGGCTTCCCCGAGCCGCCCTTTCGCAGACCCAGGGAAGCGGGGGGAGGGAGCGAAGGAGGGAGAGAGAGTTAAAACATCAGCTGAAGTGCCAAGATGATTTATGAGACGAGGGAAAATATTTCATAAAGATCTCCCGGATATTCTGTACTTAACCAGTTAGGAGACAAAGGGCTTCTCCTGCCTGGTGCGTACGAGCGGACCGAGCGGGTGCGGACGAAGGCTGCGGAGGCCGGGCCAGAGGCTCTGGCAGGAGCGGGCCCGGGCCGAGCGCTAGCTCGGGAGCCGCCAAGCTGGCGGCGGGCGGCGCTCAGCCTCGTTCGCAGCCTCTTCTCCCCAGCCGGGGACAGCAAGCCTCGTCTCCCGCGTCCTCTGCCGCCAGCGACCGGTCGCTCTGCACTGTCTCCCTCCCCAAGCCTTTCTCCCAGGCCACCCGAGGGTCCAGAAGCCAAGTCCCGGGGCTGTCCCACCGTCCGCTGGGTCCCACTGAGGCAGGTGGGTCCTCGCCGGAGGTCTCCAGCTCCATCGGAAACGGAGCCTTCTGGGCTGCCCAGACCCCAATGGGCAGGGGGACGAGGGGAGCCCTCCGCGCAGCCGCGCGTGGGATGCAAGAGGACAAACTGCCGGGCACTTTGCCCCGGAATGAGATTGGGGGGTGCGTGGGTGGGGAGGTACCTCAGGAGGGAAAGGCGAGAGGGAAGGACCAGAGAGAGGAAGGAAGAATCAGGAAGGAACGGAAGGGAACTCAGAGCGGAGAGGAGGGGGGTTAAGACTAGGGATGCGGACCGGGCTCGGGGCCGCGTAGCCCACGCGGGCACTGGCCGGTGGATGGCAGGGCTGGGTGAGTTGGGACTGTGAGCCCGGCTGCCGAGAGCGGCGCGCTCCGCGGCACTCTGTCGTTGCCTGAATATTCATTAGACCGGCCGCTCTTTCTCCTTATCTAACGTTTATCTTATCGGCGAGTTTCGTTGCTCAGTGTAGTTTTAATCCCGGGCTCCCCTTTCCCCTCCCCCTGGCCCGCTCCCCTCCCTCTCCCTTCCTTCGCCTGCTGCTCCCTCCCTCCCTCCCTGCCGTTTCCCCCTCCCCTCCCCTCCCCTCGCCGGCACCGGAGTGACAGGCGCGGGGCCCTCCTCGCCGAAGCTCGGGGCTCCGGCGCTGGCGAATCACAGAGTGGTGGAATCTATTGCCTTTGTCTGACAAGTCATCCATCTCCCAGCGCGGGGAGGGGGAGGGGGTCTGGAGGGGGCTTTGCAGCTTTTAGAGAGACACACACCGGGAGCCGAGGCTCCAGTCTCCGGCCGAGCCTTCTCGCAGCCGCAGCCCACCTGGGGCCAGCCCGGTGCGGCCGGCGCTGCTCAGCTCCCTCCCTCCTTCCCGGCCCTTCGGCCGCGGCGGCGCGCGCCTGCCTTTTCTGGGGGCGGGGGCCCGGCTCGCGCTCTCCCCTCTCCGAGGCGCCCGCTCGGACATCCCGAGGATTGCTACTTCTCTGCCAACTTCGCCAACTCACCCGCACTTGGAGCGGCCCGGCTCCCCGCCCGGCGCCCTCGGGCCGCCCCCCCCTCGGCTCCTCGCCCTCTCCGACCGCCGCCTCTCGGATGACCGGGTTCCAGGGGAGCTGAGCGAGCCGCCTCCCCCGCCCAGCCTCAGCCCTGGCCTCAGCGGCCGCGCGCGCCATGCGCCCCCAGATCCCCCCGGCCCGGCCCGCCGCCCCGGGGCCGCTCTGCTGACCGCCCGGCCCCGCGCCCCGACGGTGGGAAGTTGCGGTCGCTGCGGTTGCCAGCTCCGACCCGCCCGGGAAGCGTCCCCGCGGGGAGCGCAGCGCGGCGCCCCCCGCCCGCCCCGCCGCTGCCGGGCGCCCGCTCACCTCCCCCACCCCCGCCTCCCCAACGTCCCTCCCTTTTCTCCTCAAGTCCTGAAGTTGAGTTTGAGAGGCGACACGGCGGCGGCGGCCGCGCTGCTCCCGCTCCTCTGCCTCCCCATGGATATGCACTGCAAAGCAGACCCCTTCTCCGCGATGCACCGTGAGTACCCGCGCCCGGCTCCTGTCCCGGCTCGGGGCTTCCCGTCCTAACCCTATCCTGTCCCGCCCCGCGTGGCCCTGGCCCCCTGCGCTCAGGTCCCACCTTGGGGACCACGCTGGCTTCTCTAGCCCTCCCCCCTTCGTTCTTCCTTTTCCCCCCATTTTCCAGTGTTTTCAAAGCCTCCAGTTTCTCTCTTCTGCCTTATGTTCCTGGTACTTCTCCCTCTACCAGCCTTCCTACCTTCCCTGGTGCCCATCACCTGTCTTCCTTCCTTCCACCTGCTTCTTCTTAGGTCATCGATCCACAGCCCCTGGTCCTGGCTCCAGCCATCCTACTCCCTGGTCACCCTCTTGCCCTGGGCTGGGAGACTAATTGGCAGGCAGTTTTGAGGGGTTTGTGTTGTGGTGTTCTCTCTCTCTCTGTCTCTCTCTCTCTCTCTACCTCCCCCTCCCTCCATTCATCTCTACCTTTCTCAAACTTAGAGTGTGATTGTCCAGGAGGAGACTCCTAACATGGGCAGCTTCAGTGTCAGGACAATCAGGCAGAAGAGTGTGGGGGTGGGGTGCCCCCATCTGACCCTCAGCTCCTAGCACCTCCAGGCCGTGCCAGCCCCGGCAGGGCTTCTTGTGGTTTGTAATACTTCCTTCTTCTCCTTTTCTTTCCCACCTCCTTCCCTTCTCCTTCCCCTTCTCTTCTCCTTGAGTTGGGAGTCTGAGATTGGCAGGATGCGATGGTCATCTTTCTCCGCCTCTCCCTGGGAGATGCTCTAAAAACAAAGAGGGGTTCCAAGGAGAAATCCAAGTCAGCAAGAGATGGGAGTAGAGGAGCCTGCCAGGCGGCCCCTGGGCACAGCCAAGCTCCGCTTGCAGTTCTGGAGGCTCCTTGCCGGCCTCCCACTCCCTGGTGAAAATGCTCCAGCCAGTGACCTGGCCAGTGGGTAGTCAAAGAGAGAGAAAACGAGGGGGAAAAAACAAAAGGAAGGCAAGCAAATGCCAAAGCTGGGGAGAAAGGAAAGAGGAAAAAAAAAAAAACAAACAAACAGGGGGAAGGAAATAAAAGAAAGAAAACAGAAAGGCTGTTCCAGAAGAAAGAGAAGGGGAGAAAAATGAAAAAAAAAATAGAAAAAGAGGGAATTATTTTAATGAAATCTGAATTTATCTAATTCATGTCCTATATCTTTAGCTTGGAGAAGAATTCGGAGATTGTTTTTTGCAGGCTTTTTTTTTTTCTCTCCCAGATAAATGAATTCTAAATAGAAAACTTCTCCCCCTCTGTAGATTAATAATTAAGGATGGTTTGTAACTTTTCACAGGGAAACTTTTTTAGACCTGGCTTGGATCGGTGCTCTGGACAAGAGAGCCGAGGAGGAAGAGTTGTGTTTTTCTATAAGCATATAACTAGCGTTACAGGGGGAGCTTTAAAAAATACTCCTGGGATAAAATATATTTTCCTAAAGAATTTCTAAGCACAGCTAATCCAAGTCAGGGCCCTCTGGCCGCGGCGGATCTCCGTGAGCTGAGCCAGAAATCCTGTCTCCTTTTCGGAGTGAGTGGAACCAGGTCGACCCGCCGTCTTCGCCCAGCCCGCCGGCCTCCCTGCTCCGCCGCCTCTGCTCTCGCCCTTCTCTCTGGCTGATTCCGCGGGGGAATCTGCCGAGTCCCGGCCGCCCACTGGGTGTCACTTGGAAACCCAAAGGGGAGCAAGGCGAGCTGAAGGCGGTCGGAGGAAGGAAGAGACCGCGGAGCGAGCGAGCAAGCGGGCGGGCGGGCCAGCAAGCAGCCGGAGCCCGTGTCCGCGCCGGCGGCAGTGGCGCATTCCAGGCCCGACTCATCGGCGGCTCCTGGCCCCCTGGCCTGGACTCCTGCCGTGCCCCCTTCCCATCCCCTTCCCTTAGATTGGGGACGAGGGGCCGGGCCCGGAGCCCGGGGAGGCTGAATTATTCATCTTTAATCTGCCCGCAGCTGCCGCCTTTTCATACCGGTAACGCGAGTTCTCCCGGGGCCTAAATTATTGATGGTCGAGGTTTGGAGGGAGGGGAGGGGTGAGGAGTGGGGCCAGAGGTAGGGAGAGTCAGGGATGAGGGGCAAAAATAAGAGGTTGTGGCCTCCCCCAGCCTCCAGATCAGAAGCCTCTCCCCAGGGGTTTCGCCGGCCCTTGCTCTCAGCACCCCCAGAAGGGGACGCGAAAGAAACGAGCGGAACACAGATGTCCCCGCTTTCTCCGAAAGTCGCCTGAGGCTAGCAGGGCAGGGGCTGTAGGTTGCCGGTCAGGTCAGGCTGGCCGCTAGAACTCTGCGCTTGGATTGCTCAGGAACTGCGGCTGCGGGTTGATGGCTCTGGGTGCAGGATTTCTAGACTGCTGTAGGCCAGGGAGAACGGGGCGCCGCGCAGCGTCCTCAGGTCTGGCGTCTGGTGACCACTTGGGCTCTGAGGTTGAGGGCCCGCGCTGGAGTCGGGTTGGAGACCCTGCGCCCTTGTCCTGGGCGGGAGAGCAAACGCCCTTGCTTCGCGGTGTCCTGGGAGGCTGCCGAGGTCTAAGAGGTCAGAGGGACAGGAGCTGGCTCCGGCTGGCAGCACGGGGTGCCCCGGTGAGCCCTCAGCCTGTCTGGGCCACCTGAGCCATGTTACCTAGGCAAGGCAATGGGTCCCAAGCCTGGCACAAGGCGGCAGGCAGACAAGCCCCTGCAGCCTGCGTTCTCTGGCTGTTACCGAGCAGAGCGCCCGGCCGCTCTCCGCTGCCTCCCAGTCTCTGAGCGCAGCAGGCTCTGGGCCCCTGCCTCTTCAGCCTTCCCTCCTCCACCTGGCGTTCTTTGAACTTTAGACACTAGGGAGACCAGTGGGAAATATGGCCCCCAAATATATAAATACAGAAAACATAAAGGAAAGGGAAAATACCGGTCAAAAACCAAAATAAAATAAAAACAAAAACACAAGGAAAGAGGTAGGAAAACTCCAACTCTGATTAAAAATAGATACAAGAGGTAGGGAGCAAAAGGAGAGGGGCAGGGACTTAGCCCCTTTCTGTGCTTAGAACCCTTTTGTACTGAGTCCACCGGTCCCAGACACCCCCCCCCCCAATCATCTGCCTCCAAGCCCTAGCACGCACCAACGACTCCCCCTTGCTTGCGGCTCAGGCGGGATCCCGCTTCGCGCTGCTTCTGTTCTCTGCTCGGCCCTTCCTTTCCTCTCCTACATTCTTTCCTTCCTGCATTAATTCCCCCTCTTCCCTCTTTCCTCTCACCCTGCTTCTCCATTCCTTCCCTCACTTTCTCCCTTGCGAGGTACTGGCCTTCGAGACGCGTTCTTCCCAGCCCTCTGCCCAGCGTCGCGCTCCCGCATCTCTAACGCCCCGTGGGTTTCAATCCCCAATCCGCCGCGTGGTGTTGACCGGACCACTGTTCTTCCGGGAGTCCGGGATCATGCCCCTGCGCCCTGCCTGCTCCCTTTGCACGTCCTGGGCCGCGGACCCTGACTAATGGCCGGTCCCTGCTGTCTGTGGGGTGTTGTGTTTTTTTCTTGTCTCTCCCCAGCAGGGCACGGGGGTGTGAACCAGCTCGGGGGGGTGTTTGTGAACGGCCGGCCCCTGCCCGACGTGGTGAGGCAGCGCATCGTGGAGCTGGCCCACCAGGGTGTGCGGCCCTGCGACATATCCCGGCAGCTGCGGGTCAGCCACGGCTGTGTCAGCAAAATCCTGGGCAGGTGAGGGCCTCAGAGTTGCCCCTGGGAGACACCTTGCCTCCTTATCCCTCCGCCCTGGGTCTCCAGACCAAGGACTTGGCTAAAAGTCAAGGACGCCAGTGGGAGAGGGGCTATCCAGATACTCAGAGGTATCTAGAAAGCTGCTCCTTTCGGTGAGGGCGCTCAGGTGGTGGCCGCAGCCCCAGGAGCCAGGGCGGAGCAGGGTCACTCAAATTCCGCCCAGCTTCGGGGGTTCTTGAGGCTGCCAATTTCCAGCCTTCAGTAAGGGAAGGACTCCTCTTCTAGGAGAGTTAACGCAGACTGGGGAGGGGGGTTGGAGGAACAGGGTGGGGAACGGAAATGGGTCCCCAAGAGAAGAAAAAAATCAGCACTGGGTAGGGGAAAGGAGGGTCCTGGTTCTCAGGGGGCTCTGTGCTCAGTAGGAAAGGGCTGGAGGTGGTGCCTCCGCCAGGGTGGGCCTGGAGGCCTGGAATCGTGCTGTTCCTCCAGTTCCTTCTAAATGAAAGTCTGGGCTTTCAGACTCCCAGGGGCGCCTATTCCCGCTGGTGTGCTCACAGCCCCCCTCCCCCGTGACTGCCTTCCTGGAGGGAGTGTCCCTCTCGTCCTCCCCTTCATCCTCCAGGCTATCCCTCGCCCTAGCCATGCGCCCTCTGGAAGCTGGCTCAGCCATGCTGAGTCTTTTCCCTCCACGCTGTTGCCTCGGGTGGGAGAGTGGCTCGGCCGCTCTGGAGCCTGCAGCCTTCCTGCCCCCGCCGTACGTAGCCTGCTTCTCGCTGACCCCGCCGGCCTTCCCGGCGCAGGTACTATGAAACCGGCAGCATCAAGCCCGGAGTGATCGGAGGCTCCAAGCCCAAAGTGGCGACCCCCAAAGTGGTGGACAAGATTGCTGAATACAAGCGACAGAACCCAACTATGTTCGCCTGGGAGATCCGAGACCGGCTCCTGGCCGAGGGCATCTGCGACAATGACACGGTGCCCAGCGTCTCCTCCATCAACAGGTGAGCAAAGCCGCCCGGGGCTACGGGCTATGGGGCGGGACTCCAGCTCCCAGCTCTCGCCTACGAGCGCGTCTCCCAGCTTGCGGTCTCTGTTCTTTCTCCAGCCTCTGCCCTTGCTCCAGGATCTCAGCCCCAACGTCCTTTGGGCAGGGAGAGGGGACCTGGGAGGCAGAGAGCTAGACAGACAGACAGAGCTGTCTCCAGCTCAGGGCTGGGTATTCCCTGCCAGGCTTCTCCCGCCGGCGTCCTGGAAATGAATCCAAGTGTTTGTGGTAATTAAGACTCCAAGATTACGTGCCTCGGTATCTAGAGACAATCACAGCCCACAGCCGAAGCCTTTAAAATGACCAGTGTCTATTCATCGCTTCCAAACAGACTTCCCTTTCTAAAGGCATGCTCCCTTTCTCCAGGGGCAGCCTCCTGTTCTGGCTTCCCCACCCTCCCTGCCAACTCCCACAAAGCTTGCCTCCCAGGAGCCCAGGCCATGCTAGCCAGCTCCGCACAAATTTCCGGCCTACGAGCACCGAGTATCCAGGCCTGCAGAGCAAACGCTAACCACCAGCCAGCAGTTGGCAGGGAGTAGAGAAGCCGGACAAGGAGTGGGGCACCAGGCGAGAAGGGAGAGCTCTGGACCCCGAGGCTCAACTTTAGGGTGCTTAGGGCCAGGACTCAGTCTGCACCAGATGATAGGCTCAGGCACATGGGGACGACATAGGCGGGAGTCAGCCGCACATATAGCTGCACAAGGCAGTCTCCCAATCCCCAAGCTACTCTAGCACGCTCTCTGGCAGAACGCACGTGCACACCCCATGTACACACACCCCCGCCAGTGTGCAAACAGGCCTGTGCTGGGTACAGCACATGCAAACAGCAGTTGGATGCAAGAGCCCAGGATGGCTCCGACATCACGGAGCTGTGCAATCTGACATCAACAGAGACCCTGTACAAGTTCCAGATTGCTTGGCCGGCCTTTCAACCCCTGCCTCCCCCCCTCCCCATTTTAAGGCAGATTCCCAAATTAGAAGAGGATTTCCTACCCTTGTTATTCTTTGCACTTTTCACGGGCTCATTATCAGGACAACTAATAATTCAGATGGTGCCTTTTCCTGAAACTGGCATCACGTATTAAGGTTTTTTTTTTTAATATTTTGCAAATGATATGGAATTATCCCAAATCATCCTGAAAACAGCAGGTAAAATTAGCTGGTAGAATGTACCTTGGCTAAAGAAGATTCCCTCTGCCACACTCGTGCTGTAACGTACTGCGAGGCGACCCCAGAAATTATCCCAGTGTGTGCCATCTGTATTAAAATGGTTATTCAGTTATGAACAGGGTAACATAATACTGATCAGCTAATTATACACCCTCCGAAAACCCTCCAGCTCCCTGGGCCTGGCTCACTAGGTGTTGAAAGCATAGCGGTTTGACATTCAGACACCTTCGGAAGAAGCCCGAGAAAGACTGTGGGTGGTTTGGGAGGGGAATGTGTCTTTTGCATTTAAAAGCCAGAGGAGGCTGGGGAAGCTTTGGGGCCGGGGCAGGATTGGCGGTTAGGGAAGGGCAGGGGACAAAGCATTGTTTTCTGAGCCATCTGGAGACAGCCTCTTGGCTGTCTGCTGGTCCTGGGAGTGAGTTGGAACTGAGATCTTGCGAGGAGAGCAGCCTGCTGAAGAGCAGTGTTGTTGGGACTGGGCGCTGGTGTTCTGGGGGACGTTCCAGAGAAATGCTTGTTGTCAGTGATAGGATTTGCAAGCCTTTGGAGGAACCCAAGACACGCACAGTTAAGGCAATTTGCTTTTCTTGATGGGCACAGGGTCAGAGCTATCAAGGCAGTTATGATGGCAGCCTCCCTTGTCTACCACCCCGTCCGGCACCCACCCCTGCCTCTCCTCCAACATATACCCTTTCAGGCTGAGATGTTTTGGGAAGCTGGCTCATGCACGAGTTGGGGAATGCCCTCATCTTGAAAAGCCACAGAAGACGGGGAACGGGTGACCCCAGGATCAAGCTCAGGAGCCTTGGGGTACTCCACCAGAATTGGGGGGAGGTAAAGGAGTGAGGAGTAGAGAGCGGGTTGAGAGTGGGAAGAGAACAGCCTCAGCTTGACAGCTCTGACCGTGGCCCCGTCTGCTCAGCGTGGCGCCCCACCACCTAAGGGGCACAGAGGCTTCCTCGGGTGTGTAGAAATAGCCATCTGTGGGCAGGTGTTGCTGGAGATGGAGAGAGAGTGGGAGGAGAGGAACGGGGAAGCCACGGGCAGCATGGGCAACCAGCCCTGGGCCTGTGGTTAGACCTCCTGGCTTGCTCTGTCAACCAGGAGCAGTCAGGGTATTCTGGATTTCACTGTGGGACAGAGTCCTACCATGGTTCAAATTTCGGAGGAAGATTCTGAGGGCTTCCCAGTGTGCTGCTGAGTTGGGGCTGGAGGGATGCGTCTGGGCCCCCGTGCCCTTAACTTCATCCTTGTAGGCGCTATGCTTTAAAGAAGGAAAGGTTTATTCTGAGATTTGTTGGTCCACCCTGAAACCGGATAAAGCGGGATGTTTCTGCCAGCGTTGGTGATGTCGGGAACTTTGTGAATTCTCATCCTCTATAGGAAGAGCCTGGAGACTTTCCTCCGTGCAGAAAGTGCACTGGGGAAAGGGTGGCTCTTGAGTTTAGAGTCTTACTGTTGGTGAGGTGCCCACTCGTCTTAGGTACGTGTAACCATTGTCAGAGTGTGCCTGTGCCGGTGGTTGGCAAGAAAGGAAGTCCACACATGCTCACCCACCTGAGCCAAATTGTGAGATTTTTTTTCATTTTCTCCTCCCCAAAACAGATGCTGTCGCCGCACTTGAAATATGCTGTTATGGTTACAAACTCAATTGCTTTTCGTGCCTCTAAAATTGGTTTTGGCTTTCTCTGATCCTGTCGCGATAAAGGCTTGGACATTCAATCCGTACACTCCACTGGCAAATCCTCAGAGAAATACCTCTCTGAGTCAATGGAGTAGGTCAGGGAGGCCTCCCAAAGCCACTCCTGCCCCCGGAGACCACTGTCAAACACCCAGAGGGTTGACTGGATTGCTTAGCATGTGGAACTTTTGTGACTCATTCTTGATGCTGGGTTACTGATTGCTGACCACGGAGTTGCCAGTTCTTCAGCTCGCACGCGGCCACTGTAGAGGGTGGGTGTTTACGAACAGGTGACTTGAGGTTGAAGCCTGGTGTGGGAGATGGCCTATAGATGGGGGAAGTGATGCTACCGAAGGAGGAAGTCACCCAATTATATCGCTGAGCAATTGACGAGGCAGGAAGGATGCTCCTGATTATGTGCCAGAGTCTCCTGGTTTGGCTGTTGCTCTGGGCAGAGAGTACTGCTCCTTTGAAAGAATAGGCGCAAACTCCAGGTAGAGTCTAGGGTTACGGAGGATCCCCTGAGGGTGCCCCCTTGGAACAAGTCGATAAAAAGGCCGTTGCCCTCTTAACTTTTTCAGCCTGCCCTACACTCTTGGGATCAGGGCCTTCCCTGCTCCTAGATCTTTGGACTGGACTCTTCCAGAGTCAGTTTCTCGCTGATCACCTGCTACCCACACTCTCTCTCAGCCTGTTTGGCTCTAAGTGAGCACGTTCATTTTCCCAGCAGTGGCAACAGTGGCTTCAAGGCTGCAGTCCCAGTGCTGTTCAAGAATTCCATCCTGTGTCATTCACAGGCCTCATCAGAGGTCTGGCAGTGGGGTGACAGTCGTGGGCCAGCTGTTCATTCAAAGACTATCCAAACAAGCCAGGAGCCACTCATCCTAGCTGAGGGAATGCTGAAGACACGTAGACATGTTCAGGGCCAGAGCCTGTGTCTGTCTCTCTGAAACTTGGGTTCTACGACGTTGCACTTTTGACTCTTAGACCTGACTTGGCCAGAAGGGCAGCTTCACCTGCCCCATCTCCATAGTCGTGGAGCTGTTTCGTGGTCAGGGCTGGTGGTCTCACACCAAAGAGCTAAGGCAAGTTGGTGAGCTAAGAGGAAGACTTCTTTCCTCAGAAGAATGGGAAAAATAAGGACAGAGAACTTGCCTTCTGTGGCCTGGGACCTACCAGCCACAAAGAGCCCCAAATAGTGAACGAATATGACAGTTTCTGTCTGAGAAGCCTTGCTCACCTGTCATTCCCCGGGGAGGGCTCTCCCGCTGCTAAGGCCCCCCCGTCATTAGACAAACATGTGTAATAGGCGGCACTGCTGATCCTATTTCTTAAAACGACCTGGAGTTGTCCCCCCGAAGGGTCATTTTTGTTCCCTTAGTTATGTTAGACTTCTCGGCCAGTGGTTGTATTGGTCTGACTGTTTCTCTCGTTGGCTGGCTCAGAGTGGGCCCTCAGGCCACCAGATGGCTTCAGGTGAGAGCAGTGGCTGGTGGCCCTGAGCTCTTACCTTAGCTGGCAGCTCTGGAGAAGAGGAAGACAGGAGGGCTTGTTCCTAGTGAGAACTCCAGGTAGGTTTTGGAAGGCGATGCAAGGAAGAAAAGAGAGGGAAACTCCTAACTAACTAGCTAAATAGTGTCCCAACTATTTTGAGAACTCAATAAAACAATCACATCAAATATGAAGAGGCATAAATCTTGTGTCTGCACAGGTAACCTACTCAATTGCTTTTATTATCGCTCAGGCTGCCTCCATTTATTACCGTCCACAGCCTGGGCAAAGGAGGTTGCATAGAGGGTGGTCTCCAGTGCAATCCTACACCCTGAGAGGCAACAATCAGCCCATAGAGCCAGGGATTTCGATGGGAGCTCGGGAAGGGCCCATCTGTCTGCATGAAAACCAATCAATAACTCTGTAACCAGAGCCCTTGTCACAGGGAAATGGACAACACAACAGTTCAATACAGGGGCCACAGGGGGAATTAGCCAGTGGAGATGGGGGCCAGGCAGGAGCAGACCCTGGAGAAGGGAAACAGGGTGCCTGGAGAAGGGAAGGTTGGGGAGGGAGTGGGCTGTGGCAGGGGAGAGCAGCGGCTTTGTGTGCATATTGGCAGAATGGGTGAATTATTGTGTAGAGTAGATCCAGGGACGGAGAGGCACTGTTCGAAGTCGGTTTGGGAGGGAACAGTTGGGCTTATTCTGGCGCACGGGAGATAGTGTGGTTGTATATGTGATGGTATGTGCTTATAGACTAGAACATTACAGATTCCAGAGAAGGAGTGGCAATGGTAGTAACTGGTGCAGAAGAGGAATCGCCACCCCCGACCCCTGCCACCAAGAGCCTGCACCACGAAGAGGGGCTTGGTATGAGCCGAAATGGGATAGGGGTCCTGCTTCCCCATCTTGTGAGCAGGACTGATAAAGGAATACTGTGTGCCAGGGGCTCCACCATATGCCCCTAGCTTTGGAGATCTCTGGCTGTAGCTACTTGGCAACTTCCCCTCTTAGTTTCAGGTTTGTCCTTAGTCCCCCTTTGTTGCTACCTGGAGCTGGAGGTCCTCACAAGCAAGAGGAAACGACGTATATGTATTTCCTTTTCACTTCTGGTCCTTTAAAAGAGTGCACTACATGGGGCGCCTGGGTGGCGCAGTCGGTGAAGCGTCCGACTTCAGCCAGGTCACGATCTCGCGGTCCGTGAGTTCGAGCCCCGCGTCAGGCTCTGGGCTGATGGCTCGGAGCCTGGAGCCTGTTTCCGATTCTGTGTCTCCCTCTCTCTCTGCCCCTCCCCCGTTCGTGCTCTGTCTCTCTCTGTCCCAAAAATAAATAAACGTTGAAAAAAAAAATAAAAAAAAATAAAAGAGTGCACTACAGTGTTCTAACCTGGGCCACCACTTCTCTGAATTCCCTGCTGTTTCCCCCCACTCCCCAAGCCAGTTGTCCAGTGTTCAGACCCTTGCAAAGGAAGCAGTTACAGGTACAGCTTTGGTCAGTGCAGCTCACCAGCCATGCGGGTGAGTCTAGAAAAGAGAGAAGGGCCCGTGACAGATCTGGGGCGTGGGAAACAGTATCTCACGACAATGCCCAAGTAACAAGTGAAACAGATGGGAAATTAAATCACATTGGGTTTATCTATCTACCAGGAAGCCACGGGGTTGAATGGTTTCCTCCTGTTGAGCCTGTTGTTTTGGTGCTATCAAGGTCCAGCTTGCACATATTCACGATGGTTTCTAGGCATAGAGGTTGACATCTTCAGTGCATGTGGATTTGTATATGTATGTGTGTGCCATCCCGTGTCTGCTCTTTGGTAAAAGGGCGAGGAGGCCAAGAACAAAGGGAGGAAGGCCCACAGGACGCGACCTACAATCACTGACAGAGGCTGGACACCTTGTCTCTGGCCCAACAGGTTAACCAGTGATGCAGTCATGGGGCCATTGGCTGATAATAGGACTCAGCTGAAGATTCTTTGTTTTGTAATTTGGGCAAACCCAGGTCAAATTTTCCTTCGATCTTTATTTGCACTGTAACACTCCATGGTCCAGTTAGCCCCCCAAAAGAGGGCCCTGGCTACAGTGATGTCACCTGTGTAGTGGAGAGCTGAATGGTCAGCGGTCCATCTTCTCTTAGATACCTGACTCCCAGCCCAGTTGGCAGGACTAGTTAGGGGCCAACTGCACAAGCAGCCGAAAAGATGCTCTTCCCAGTGGGTCTCCTTCCTATAGACTTGTGTCACAGAGACCCACCAAGGAATGCGGGTCCCTCCAGCAGGAGGCATGGCAGCAACACTGGGGCATGGTCATTGGCAGAGCTCTCCCAAGGACCAGGCCCTGGGCCCAGCTTCCGAGTCCTTCCCCAGTAACCCAGATGCCAGGAAAAGAAGGGAGAGGCTATGTGTGAGAACCACGTAAATGGGAACTGGAGTGGGCTTGGAGACCAGGAAGGCCATGAAGGCACAGGCAGATGCCTGGGGGCTCCAGAGAGGGCTGGGCCTCAGGGAGCTGTTGGGAGTGGGAAATAAGAGAAGAGCGACCGAGCACTGGAGGAGAAGGGGCAAGGCCTTGTGCAGGTCCCTGTGGGAACTCCTGGGTGGGAGAAGAAGGTATGTCGAGGGGAGGTACGGAGAGGGGAGAGGCTGTAGAGCCACGTTCCTCTTGTAGCCCATCCTCAACAACCACACACACACACACACACACACACACACACACACACACTGGACTCTGTCTTTTGGTTTCTGGGGGATAATATATATGATAAGGAAGTATTTTGTGTTTTTCACATAACAGTGAGAGAAAATGAGACTTGCTGACCTTCTAGAGAGGTCAGGTTTACCGTAGGGATGTGGATGGAGGAGGGTAGGGCTGCAGGAGATGGTATGGAGCTGGTGAGAGCTGGACGAAAAAGGGCCTGGAATATGCAGGCCCAGCCCGGAGGCAGGAAGATTTGGGGTTTAAAAACTCTGTGCTGGGCAAAGAAAACACCATTTCTGGCCTGATTCAGTCCATGGGCCCTGGTCTGCAGCTCCAGGGCTGTGTAACAAGACATAGCTTCTCTTCTCTGCTTCAGACCAGAGGGGTAGCAGGGCAGGTGCAGGGGTGCAGGTGGTACTTCCTGAGCCCCTTGGTCCAGGAGCCCCTGAGGGAGGGAGGTGGAGGGGACGTCCACTCTCTACCGTGAGGGCAGGAGAGGGTGAGGCGGGAGTGGGAGAGGAGGACAGAAGTCAGAAGGAAGGCTGAAGAGTGAGGAGGGAGGTGGGGAGGCTGAGGGGCAAAAGGGAGAGGCCTCTGAGCTGGCTTGGCCTGAGGAGAATGGAGTGAATGGCGGGAGTACAAAGCAAGGAGCTCCAGAAGCTTGAAAATTGGGCTGGATCCCGTGCATCTCAGCCAAAGGCCTCTAGTAGAGCTTGGAGGCAGTTGGAGGGACCCTCAGCTCTGGACAGCTGGTAGACCAGGCTAAGAGTGGGGGGGGGGGGTGCTTAGAAGCTTAGAAGGAAGCTTAGAAGCTTCTAAGGAAGCTTAGAAGGTGGGAAAGGAGAAAAGGGAGGCCATCCAGGAGAGGGAGAGGTGTCAGAGTGAAGGAGGTGGCACGGGAGGTCAAGTGGCGGGAGCCGGGGTTCACGGCCGCCCGCACCAGGCAGCACACAGCACCAGGCGGGCTGGCGGCCGCTGCGAAGCTGCTGCAGGTGTAGCTGCTGCAGCCTGGTCCCCGCAGAAGGGAGAGTGGGAGGGAAGCCAAGAGGAAGGGAGGGAGGTCCTCACTTCCTAGGTGTTCCAGAGTGGAGCCCCTTCCACCTGGGAGCCTCTGGCCGCTTTGCTCAGGGCTTCCTCTTCTGCCTGCCTTCAGCCCTGCCCGAACTTCTCTGCAGTGAGCTCCCTCTGCAGCCATTCAGGAACAGAGGAAGCCAGAGGACGCCAGGAGCAGCTCCTGGCAGGAGTGGCGGAGAGGCTGTAGGACAGGGCAGCAGGCTGGAAGGGGGACTGTCCCCACCTTGTAGGCACAGTAAGGTCACAAAGTCAGAGAGGAAGGGCTCAGAGGACTGCGGGAGGAGAAAGGAGGGCAGGAAGGGAGAGCAGTGGCGGCCCCAGAGCTTGAGCAAATGGGAACAAGCGTTCCCTGCCCCGATGCTCCCTCTTGGCGCCAGGGTCTTTGCTGGGCTGGTGGAGGAAGCTTCAGGAAACCGGGAGCCTCGTGGGCAGTGTCTGGCTCGGCAGGCCCCAGGGATGGTCAGGGAGGAGACCTTCATCCTGCCCCTTATGTTGTGACTTTCCATCCTGATTGTCGAGGGCGAGGTGGCACCTGCCATGTGCATCATACCAAGAAAAGTTGGTGACGGTGTGTTGAGGGCCTCTGTGTGGCTCTGTCGTGGGGAGAGTCTGGGAACTTTGGGAAGAGTGTGTGGGTCCAGCTGAGCGTAGCATTCGCGCCCTGGGAAGCTGTCTACCTGGTGCTGGTATTCCAAGGAGCTCTTAGAAGGAGTCGGGCTTATCAAACGGGGAGCTGGTGGCTTGCTACTCAGAGGGTTTGCGGCTGAAGGGATCGTTTGGCCTCAGAATGAAAGTCTCTGCCGTCGCTTGGACGACCTGCCCGTTTGGGACGTTAGCAAGCGTTACCTGGCAAGCGTGAGTTGAATGGACGGTAGAGCTCCCGCTAGGCTGAGGAGTAGGGTTTCCGGTCAGGTCCGCAGGGTCCCGACACACTCAGTCTGAACGCGGGCACATGTGCGTGTTCTCTGCTAGACGTGAGGGTGTGGAGCGGTGTGTGAGGGCCAGGTCGCTACCGGGAGCACGGTCGCGGTGCGTGGTTTGCGTCTGTTGAGATCCTCGAGGCGGGTGTGCATCTAGGTAAGGACACAGGTCAAGCGATTTATCTCCTTTTTTCATCTGCAGAGAGGAGACCTCCCCTCCCTCCCCCTATCCCTTACCTTTTTCCTTCCTCTCTCTCCTTCTCCTCGGGTTAGCTGGTTTGGGTTAGGAGGCCAATCTCAGTAGACTCTAATTGAAGAGGGAAGAGAATGTGATAAGATAAGGAAGGCCATCCATGCTCTGGGGACCAAGAGAGGTTTCATGTTCCCCCACTCCGCTCGGCTTCTCTAGGGAGCTGACACCAGGGCAGGCGGCCTTCCCACAGACTGTGACTGTCTGGCCTCTGGCAGAGCCAGAGAAAATGAAGTATCCCTTCGGGTCAAGACTCAGGTTCCTTTCCCAGTCACCATGGGTCTGGGCGGGGGAGGCCCTGACCAAAGAGGAAAAAGGGGTAGAAGAGAGACGGCCTAAGACAGGAGCAGTGAGAAGCGGAGGTGACCGACACCGGTCAGCTCCAACTAAAGCCTGGTTTGGGGGCCACAGAAATGGACTGAGTATGTGTGTTGGGAAGGGAGGTCATTTTTTTTTTTTTTTATTGGAAAAGAGGCGCTGAAGCCTTTCGGCCGGTCTGCTGGGCTGAGCACTCAGCTCTTTTCAGAGGTAACAGGCCTGGTTTGGTCCAGGTCCTCCTAGAAATAGTGTCCAGCCCTCACTCTTATGCCCCCTGCCCTCCAGCCCCAGCACATATGCATTCGCCTCTTCCCCCTCCCAACCCTTCCCTTAACTTAGCTCTGAGGATGAGGTAGTTCCTGGACCCAGGGAGGCAGCCTGGAGATTCCTTAGGAGATGACCTCCCAGGGTGGGTACAAAAAAAGTTGAGAGAAATTCATTTCATGGCCAGTGGCTGCTTAGAAAAGGCGATTCCAGCATACGAATGTGATAAATGTTAACTGAGCATTAATCGCATTAAAGAGGGCCCTATAAACTTTTCATTTCTAATTAAATTCGTCCAGTGATGCTGCCCAAGCGAGTACTCTGGGCCTTTGTTTATGTGGAAAATTAAAATGCAAATACAATGGGATTTATTTCCAGGAGTGGAGTGATGGGCTGGCCCCTCTGGCTACTGGTCTCCAGGCCTGTCCGGCCAGGTAACTGCTTCTTTGGAAGTGCTGTCCCCCTTGGGACGCATTCTGGTGTGAAGGGAGAGGACAGAGTTCAAGGTCAAATAGAATTAGCCATGAGGAAGTGTGGAAAGATTTGAAGAGAGGGAGAAAAAGGCAACAGATGACCCAGAAATATAGGAAGGCATTGCCCTGGTTCCCCCCCACCCCCACCCCCACCACTTTGAACTCACACCTCTACGAGAAGAGATCCCGAAAATCTTGCTTGGGAATAATGTCATCACAAGCCTCTTCTGCAGCTCTGGGATGAAGGGTGTACGTGGGAGGGAGAATTTGGAGGAATCAGTCCTGCCAGGCATATGTGGGCCTCCTCCTAAAAGAACTGAGTGGTCATCAGCAGGGAAGGCCCTGGGCCTGGATTTATCTGCAGCACCTTGAGGGTGGGCTGCTGTCCACATCGCGGTTTCACTGATCTCTTCCTGCCGGTGCCAAACGGCATTGACACAGGGCAGTGGAGCATAGAACCGAGGACGCTGTGCAGGCACGCCCGCCCGCACGCAGCCTTGTGGTGTGTAGGGAGAGCCGGTCGCTCATAAGCATAAACAAATGTCCCTTGCAGGGAGTCCTTTAGTGCCACGATGCCTTTGATAAAAAGCAGTAACCCTAAATACTGTTGAATGGAGCGATCTAAAGTTCCTATTTACTAAAACATAAATTAAGTCAAGTGGAGAGAAAACACGGGTAAGGAAAATCGTGTGGGTAGATCAGTAGCGACACTGAAGGATCGCTGTGCTGCTCCATGGATAAGGAAGTTGTAAACGGCATTAAAAAGTAGAGAGGGAAAGAAAATGGAAGTAGAGAGATGATAAAAGGCAGAGCACTAAATCACAAGTAGGGGTACGTGCACAAAGTCACAAACCAGATTTACACCAAGCGTTGCAAAATCTACAGCTTGGACTGACAACACACGCAGATACTCTGCACCCGGGCATGCAGGCATCCAGAGAGTGGATGGGGCCATGTCAGCACCAAGAGGCTGGATGTGGCCGCAACGTGGTCTCTCCCTGCCGGACAAGGGGACTGATTCATTAGCTCCGCCGTGCAGGGATCTGACTGGTCCGGTTCTGCAGACGGTCCAGGATACAGCCTTAGGACTTTTTTAAAGGTCTCTGAGTACATGAGGCTCTTGTGAACTGGATCCACGTTCTAACGGATCTCCAAGACGGAGTCTGATTGACTAGTTTTGTTAAATAGCTTGCTACCCCTGTTCTCTTTAGTCTGTTTTATTCTGGGTTGTTCTTGTCCTTTTTGGTGTTCACTTATGTCTCTTAGAAACGTATGAGCACTTGCTGACAAACAGGCAAATGTGACAACTCCCAAACATCTGAACGAAAATCAAAGCTTTAGTCAATCGTCTATAAGGGTTGTCAATAGGATGCCAAATATCTGGTGATTTAGAGACATCATTGATCAAATTTCTTAGTTTTTATCCAGGCGCAGCATCAACACTTGTTTTCATTCCGCTGGTGTTGCATTTCACTGGAAAACACCTGTTTCCAGAGGGAAGTATTGTAGGCGACAAAGCGTTGTGGTTAGAAAGCATCTTTGATGCATTTGGGTCTGGCTTCTGGTTTAAAAAGAGGCTGGTCTTGACCCGAAAGTCAGGTGGAGAGCTGGTACTTAGAGCGCTTAGTATCTGGACAAGTACAGCTGATGGACCCGGAAGGTTGGTTGGGAGGGCAAATCGCTTTGTCCAAATAAGGGTAAACTGTCGGGTAGGTCTGGCTTCCATAAGGGGATCCTTTTTGCCACCTTAAAGGGGAGTATCGGGTGCTTAGTAGACATGGCCTTTCATTCATTTATACTTTCATTTGTCCATCCGGAAAACCTTTGCTAAGCACCTGCCATATACCAAGCAATGCACACAAACCTTTGTAACCCAGAAAAAGTAAGAGAATGGGCTCTAGGAGAGATTTCTGGAGTTTGAAGCAAGCTTCCCTGCTCCCTGGCTGCGTGGTTACAGGTCAATCTCATCTCCTCCCTGGACCTCAGCCTCTCCACCCCTCTAGCACGGAGATAACCACACAGTTCTGTCATAGGTGCTTGTGAGGGTTATGTGAGTTCATCCACATAAACCTGCTTAGCATTGCACCTGGCACGAAGCAAATGCTCAATAAATGTTAGTTATTATTGTGGCAGTCGTAGCCATCGAGTGTACATTTCTTGCGATGTGTCTGTGTCAATGTGTGTGAGTTCTGGCCTGTGTGTGCACAAACAGTGAACTCTTTTAAATAAAAAGCTCGAGTTGGAAGGATATTCTGTGAACAGAAATGTGTATCATGAATGCCGGTGAGAATTATGGTGCTCTCTGGGCCCAGCCGGATTGAGGAAAGGGCCTGTTCTATGTGTGTGCAGGGAAAAAGCGCTCTGAGTCACTTATCTGAGCACTGAACAGAATTAGTCAGATAATTGCCCCCTTTGTCCACGTTGTTGGAGAGCCCAGCCTGTGTGTGTGCGTGCGTGTGTGTGTGTGTGTGTGTGTGTGTGTGTGTGTGTGTGTAAACTTCGTATGCCTGCACACTCCTTCTCTGGAATGAGCTTACTATTGCTTGAGGAGTTGAAGGTTGGCATTTTCTGGGCTTCATGGCATTTTCATGGGTTGTGGTGCTTTGCATTTTATAGGGTTTTTTTTTTAAGATAAAATGAAACGGTAGTGGAAAAAAAATCCTTATTTGATGGGTTTGAAGGGTTCCTCTGATTCTTAAATGTCATAGAGGGAAGAGAAGGGAGGTAAACAGGAAGAGGAAGGAAAGAGAGAAGAGAAAGTAGAGACAAGATAAAGGATAAAGAGAGAGGTGAGGGGGAAGTAAGCAAATATTTGACAAGTTCAAACTGATCTGTCTACTGTTGTCCCACGTATCTGGATGTTCCAGGGAACCATAGGAGGTTGATAATCACTGCAGTTATTTTCACTGCTAAGGGCTAAAAGATTTTAAGCAGCAAATTTACGAGAAAATTTTACTTTGGGCTCGATGTATGAACACATTGAGCAATGGCTCCAAGTAACGACAACTACAGATTCTTTTTACCCTACACTCAATAAGAACAAAGGTGAAAACCAAAGTTCTCCAAACCCCCGATGATGTGTTCTGTCTCCCCACCTCTATGGAAAGGCCCGTGGAATGAGGCCAAGGCCCAATCCCATTCTTGCCTGTAGTTTTCCCGGCCCCTTTGGTCTGGGTGGGTAACCAAGTTCAGCTCAATGGACTTTCATAAGATCCCCACGCAACTGCCTTAATATTCACTGATCTGATTTCCTTCTTACCCCTTCCTTATTTCCCAATTTGACACCTGGATTTCACTATCCCTTATTTATACCTATTGGCTGGCAAAGGTTCTGACTTTTAAAATTAGAAAGCAAATATTTTAAATGAGCTAAATTTGAACCCTGAGGACTCAATTATCCTTGAATTTTTTTCATAAGTGTAAAATGCCTAAGGGCCACCACCTTCCTTTCTGCCTATTCATCCTTGCGGGGCTGGATGCAGCCCTCTGTATGGAGACAGGCAGTGGCGAAATCTGTCATCGCCCAGCCCCTGCCGCTGTCCAAAGGGACCGGAAGGCCGAGGAGGGAGCTACCCCCTGCCTCCACACTACCTGACTGAAGTTTTTACACTTCTCCACTTCGATCACACACAGCTTTACTCATCTTGGGGTTTTAGGTATGTTAGCACACGTGTGTACACGCTTGTACACATGCAGAGGCCAATCTATGGCCGCTTTACTTGGTAAGCCCTTGTGTTCATAATAATAGTAGCTAACAAGTGCTTACTGTAGTAGAAATCATTATAAGCATGTTGCATGTATTAATTGATTTAAGCCTCGTAAACAACCCCATAGGGCTTTACAGGATTGTTTATAGATGAGGTAACTGGAGTTTAGTGACGTTAAGTAAGTTACTCAGGTCACAAGGCTAAGCAGCAGAACTAGGATTTGAACCCAGGCGGTCCTGGCTCTAAAACCTATGTGTTCATCCAGCACTCCACCCTTCAGATCGCCTTCGCCGTCAGAGGAAGGGCAGGTGTCTGCAGTCTCTTGCAGGGCTCTGTATATCTCACAGCCTCACACCCAGCGATGTAGTTACACATTTCCTGACAAGCTCAGAACAAAGACCCTGAACCCTAGTAGAAAGTTATGCCTAGTAGGTGTTGCTGTACTCTTCCATGGTATGTGTATGTGTGTGTGTGTGTGTGTGTGCACGCGACCGCGGCCTGGTGAGTGCAGGCCGCTGCTGAGCCACATCATCTGGGGATGCTGGGAAGGAAGAAGGTGCTGATGGCCAGAATCCCAGAGAGGAGTGGACTGGGGAACTAGAATTGCTGTTGGACTTGGGTTCATGTTCCTTGGAATCGGGGAGTTTACTCCCATCTATCCCCCTCTACACAGGCTTGGAGGCTTAACTTTCCACATGAGGTAGATGTAGGGAGGGTGGCCCCAGGACCTTTGTCAGTGTGGTCAGGTCAGAAGTGTCCCATGGATCAGGGGCAATGTGCTTCCAACAGAACAGAGCCGTGCTTCTGGTCATCAAGAAGAGATCTGTCCCTCATCTCTAGCATCTTCCTTCTGGAAAGCAGCAGTGTAAATGACCAGGTCGAAGTAAGCTAAAAAAGCTAAAGGATGGGCCCTCTCGCCCGCCTCCCGCCACCACACCGAGAAAGCAATTACCGAATCATACAGCACCACCCAGATCCAACATCATTACTCAACCCACATCACCAAGGAGACACCCATTAACCTAATCTCTGAGACGTACATTACAAAAAAAAAAAAAAAAAAAAAAAAAAAAAAAAAAAAAAAAAAAAAAAGATGCTGATATGATCAACGAACACAATAATTCAAAGCTGAGACGCAGACATTGCTGCTAAACAATACTCAAATTCCTCCGGCTCAGTGTTACACAAAGTGCAGTCACCTCAATGTCGTATCACAAAACACCAAGTAACAAACCTCACGCCGGCTGCAGGAATGCGTCCGGCCACAATGCGTTACAACGTACACCCAACACAATTCAAACCCTGCATCCCACAGGCGCACCCACACACAAAGGCTGAAACCATGCGGCCACCAGAGCAATAGTAAACGCGACTCAGACAGACACAGCAGTGGACCGGGAAGCACAGCACCCGGCCCTTCTGCACACCCAGCAGAAACTGGTCCCCGCCGCAGCCTCCCCAAGCTCAGCGTGCTCTTGACCCCCAAGCTCAGCGCAGCCTGCCAGAAAGCAGCAGCACCATCCGGTTTCTCCATCACCTTCAATAAGGCCTCCGGGCCCTGGTTGCTAGTAAGAGAATAAACTGTCCCCTGAGCCTGCTTCCTGAGACAGGACGAACCCCGCTCTGTCCTGGTTGGGGTTTAATAAGACTTTGCTGTTACTAAGAACGACAGAGCTCCGGGGAGGGAGGGAAAGGTGGGGGAGGCCTGGGAGGGGGCTCACCAGGCTGGGTGCGGGATTCCCCTTCCTCCACCAAGCCCTGCCTTCCGTGGCCATTCCAGAGCCGAAGCCCTCTTGCTGGGTGTTCACTGAGTATCGATTCAGTCTGCAAGCAATTTTAATATTTCTTCAGGGACTTTCCAGCAACAGCACAAGTCATTAATTCACCCTCCCAAATTGCTTATTCAATAGCAGGAACATGGCTCCTGAATAAAGTCCCAGAATTTATGTGACTCGCACGAGTCAGGAGGTCAAACAACTGTTATGGAGCGAAGTTAAAAATCCAAATAAAATATTGACACTTTTTTGGGGAGGGGTGGGGGGGGACGTAAAGGTATTTAAAATAGGTTTTTGTTGCAATGCCCCCAGGATAAAGAATGGAAGGAGACTGAAGACAAGTTGGAGTTTATAAAATCAATGGAATTTATTGCACATCTACTTGGCATTTAATAATTCTCTCATTTCCACATCCCCTGCACCCCATCCTAGCCATAGACAGAAAGATACACAGGTGTACAAGTGCACATTTATGCACATCAATACTGGTTCACGGACCAATATAAAAACACAGTTGTGATGTGAGAATCTAGACACCCTGAGAAGGGACCAGTGATAAGTGTGACTGCGGCTTACATGTTTGACAGAAATAGGCATAACTGGGGCAGAAATTCATGAAGTAGGTTTTGATAAATATATCCAGGATTATAAATCTTGGATCAATGCATCAGAGCAGACATGAATAGAAAGATACACTAATCATGGAAGTAGTTTCTAGAAACATAGAAACCGAGAAACACTTCTGTATGCGGTTTCGCCACGCGATCATGTACATGATTTGAAAACTCGAGAGACAGATAAAGAGATGGATGCAGAGAATTTGGAAACTCTACACCCAAACCTACCAGTGCATATAAAATACTGAGACCATAGCCACTTAACCTAAAATTGTGGTTCGTTTGTTACACGGACGTGCTGCTCATCAAATACAGGGGAGAGGTTAAGCATGTTTGGAATCACTGCTGTATGCAATTTCTGTTTATTGTCTCCACATACATTTGCTCAGTTGTCCAGATCGCAGAGGCGAGAAGACTGTAGGGGAAATTTGTTCATGCCCAAATAGTTAATAAACACAGATAGCTATTAATGTAGAAGCTTCCAGGAGAGGTAAGATGGTTCAGCCTATACACACTGGAGTCCCAGGCCTGTACCCAAAGTCTGGCTCCAGTGCTGTTCAGCACGTGACCTTAGGCGAATTGCTCAGCCTCCTTGTTGTCGCGTTGGTGTAAGAGACAACATGCGTATTTGACAGAGTTGTAGTTCAGATTTGAGTGAGAAAATGCACTTGTCACAATGCCTGTCAGTTAGTGAATATGAAATAAATTTTAGTTATTTCTTTTGCCATTATTATATGCAGCTCTTCTATTGGGCCAGCCTCTCACAGATTCTACTATCTGTTCTTGATATGAGTTATTCTACCCAGCGGTTGGCAGCGTGGGTTCTGGAGTCAAGCTCCCGGGTCTAAATCCTGGCTCTGCTACTTACCAGCTGTGTGCGCTTGGGCAAGTGACTTAACTTCTCTGAGCCTCAGCTTCCACGTCTGTAAAATAGGGATAATAATCTTTGTAAGAAGTTGTAATAAATAAATTAAATAATCCACCTAAGGTGCTTAGCACAGTGCCTGGTACATAGTGAGCATATATTAGCTCACTATATCCCTTAAGGTGTCATCCTTGTTATTAATAATAACATTCAGTTGTTTTTCAGCAAATAATTTTTTTCTTCAAAAAATTTTTTAAATTCTGCAAATAGTTTTGAAATACTGACATCATGGGGGCGCCCTGGGTGGCTCAGTCAGTTAAGCTTCAGACTTCGGCTCAGGTCATGATTTCATGGTTCATGAGTTCGAGCCCCAAGTCGGGCTCTGTGCTAACCGCTCCGAGCCTGGAGCCTGCTTCAGATTCTGTGTCTCCCCCTCTCTCTGCCCCGCCCCAACTTGCACTCTCTCTCTCTCTCTCAAAAATAAATAAACATTGAAAAAAGCTTACAAAAATATATGTAAATACTGACATCATGCCAGGCCCTGTTACTAGGTGCTGAAAATACAATAGTGAGAAAAATGGGCATGACATCTGTTCTTGTGGAGTTCAGAGTCCAGGGGAGGACTCAGGGTGAACTGAGTAAGCAAGAAAACAAGCTTTCAGCTCTGTGCTAGACCCTGAGGGGAAGAGGGGTACAGGGCAGAATAGATTGGAAAGCCAGGGTGGAGCCAAACTGGGAACGATTTTGAAGGCCAGGCTAAGGAATTTTGAATGAATTCCGTTGGTAACGGAACGCAGTTGCGGGGCTTAGCCACATCCCATTCTTTCAGCAGGCAGACTAATGGGTTGTTTTTGAATAGTGAAGTAACTAGGTAAGAGGTAGAGGGGCTAGGGGCACAGAGGTCAGGTCCCACCTCTGCTGCCACTCAGGGCACTTCCTCCAGGCTTCCTTCCGCTCACCCAGGGAGGTGGGCATGCCAGGGAGGGACACGAAGGTTGGACGGGCAGGACTTGGTCCCAGCAGTGAGTCTACACAGCACCCCTTCCACCATCCAATCAGGATACGAGGCAGTCTTCTAGCCTCTGGACCTTCCCGAGCAGGACCGCGGGCTGGACAGCTGGTGGACCCCAGTTCTAGCCCAGAAGCCCTGACAGATGAGGGCAGGCCGGTGGCGAGAGGAGCTAGTCTGGTCACGCTCTGGGCTTGGCATGCACTGCAGACTGGTTTCCAAATGGTTAGTTAAACACATTGCCCCTTAATTTTTAAACCTATGCATATCTTGAAGTTAAATCAATCCATATGCTTACCATCCATCATATAAACCATCACTATTGCCCCCTTGGGCCAGCCCCATGGCCCATCTAGCCTGGTAAATTGTATCTGGCCTGGGCTCCCAGGGACACGTGGTGGAAGGATTATCGCCCTTAGTGCCAGTCTTAGAAGGCTAAGGTGATGCAGAATACCTAAAGAAATAATAGCTAAGGTGATATCTAAGGAACCCAGTGGGAATCTATCGTCCTGGAATGCACAAAAAACTATCTGCAAATTATTTTTATTTTTAACCTGTAGTTCAGTTTCCACAGAGGAACCGGTAGCTTCTTGAATTTTGGTTACTGGGTCAGTAGAAGTCAGGATCAGCAGATGGAGAGAAATGTCAATTGATAGAAATGAGTAAGGAACCTTCTGAGCCATAAGACTTTCTCTCAACCCTCTCAAGGCTCCCCTCTATAACCACAAGGATGGTTTCTTCCCCCTCTGGCTTAAGCTAGTCCTCTCAAATACTATAGAGTTTAAGAGTGGTCTAGAGAATTTGCTTAAATCCAGATTCCTGGGCCCTACCACCATCAGAAACTCTAATCAGGAGGCGTGGGGTGGTCCTCAGGGATCACATTTTAGCACGAGTCCAGGGGATTCTAAATGCAGGTCGTTCAAGGACACTGGTTTGAGGAAACTCTTCTGCAAACTTTTCATTTATTGGAGCTCAGTCGTGACTTCTGAGAAGCAACCAAAGAGGCAGAAGCTCTTGACACATGTAGGGGAACCCCTGTTAACCTCGGAAGCTGTGCATTCCAGCTCCGCCCATGCTATGGCCAGAATGGAAGGTCCTGCCCATACCTTCCCCTCACCAGCGGCCGTTCTCCTGCACAGACCCTGCCTGACCTATGGTTAGTTGTCCAAACCCAAACCTGTAGGGCATGTGAGTGGGCGCGGGCAGGCAACTCTAAGCTGCACAAATTGCAAAGTTGGAACCTGGGACGACAGAGTTCACACAAAGAAAGCGCTTCCGGGCTGCCAGTGGGGAGGGAAGATTGGATGGATGCTGTGTCCTCTGCGAGGAGGAAGTGGTAAATTTAGGGTTTTAGTTCCTGGGATGCACAGAGGGGAAATTCTAGTTCTTTACTCCCCCGGAGTGGGGGGAGGTAGGAGCCATTTTTAGGAGAGGTGAAATCTTCCTGGAGAATCTGTGATCCCTAACTCGAGGTTCTGCTGTGAAAAGTCTCCAGCTGTTTGCACTGGTCCAGTTTGACTCAGGGCTGAGCCAGGGACACGTACCTGATAGAGGCTTTCTCAAGGGTCTGTGTTGAAGCGATTACGTGCAATCACTGGGCAAAATATCCTTTGCTGAAGCAAAAATCATTGTGTCCTTTGGAGTGACCTGGCCTGCCATAGCCAGGCAGCCCAAAGCTCTGGCAGGGGCCCCTCCCACCGCTCGCCTGGCTCAGTGGGCCGTGGGGTCAGCTAGTCTGAGACATTCCCTGGAGTTCCCTTGGTTTACCAAATCAGGAAAGACTTTCCCTCTGTGAAGAGTGAAGTATTTTCTGCAAAAACTGTGAAGTGAGCAGTCTACCATCCTAGGGCAATTTCAACTGATTTTTACATGTATATGGCACGTGTGTGTGGGTACCTAGGACTTCTTGCGCTAAAAAACCATTTCAGCAAACCAGTAATATGACCAGGCCTGGGGCCAGGCTGAAGGCCAGAAGGCCATTCTACTAGGAAGTAATTCCAGTGTAGGGAAAGCAGTCTGTTCTAGGCAGCTGGACGGGACGTGATGGGGACAGGCTTGCAGATCATGTGTATATATCACATTGTCAGCAGCCGCTTCTGGTAGGTGTTACTACTCCCGTTTTAGAGCAGGGAATACTGAAGCTCAGGGAGCCCCTTACCCTTGGTTTCTCAGAACACAACAGCAGAGACTGGATAGAATCCAGGAGTTTGGACTCTGGGCTTTAGGGTCTCTCTTTTCTGGAGGCAGGAGAGTTTGGTGGTTATGGGTATGGGCCCTGCATTTAGTCTACTTGAGTTCAGTCCCCAGACTTGCCACTAAGTAAACGGGTGACCTTGGGTAAATGATAACAATGCCACATCTACAAAATGGGCTATTGTGAGGATTAGGTAAACTATTTGTTTGGGGCACACAGAACACTGCCTAACACATAGTAAACCCTCAATAGACAATGGCTTGCATTACTGGAGCTCCTGCTAAGGGAGCACTGCTCCTAGAAATCCTGACCGGCCCAGTCCCGGAAATGCCGCCACCTGTCTCTCCAAGGTGAGCTGTCTGAGGTCACCCCAATGCTAATAGGACCTCTTCTTGTCTCCACCTCAGGGGGAGTTTTTGCACACCATTTATTATCATATAATACAATGCAATATAATATCATACATAACATAACATAATATGATGGGTAGGTTAACTTGGAAACCCTGAGGCGGACCGTGGATGGATGGATAGATGAATAGATACATTTGTACTAAGTATACATACATTATATCATTCTATTGATTTGTAAAAAGTTCCCGGTCTGCCTGGCTGTAATGAGATTTTTGAACTTTGCGTGGCGATCAATGAGTGGAATATTATTGG
Organism: Leopardus geoffroyi; assembly: GCF_018350155.1. NCBI lineage: Eukaryota > Metazoa > Chordata > Mammalia > Carnivora > Felidae > Leopardus > Leopardus geoffroyi. Next base: position 59,856,702 of record NC_059334.1, read on the forward strand.
CCTGGAGAATTGATATACCTGCTCTCAGTGGCTTGTTCTGCTCCCAGGCTGCCCCGGCCCCCCAGGTGTACGATTTCAGCAGACACTTAACCTTTTTTACAGTGTCATCAGGCTAAAAGGAATCTAATAGTGACACAGGACTTGTGCTCAGCACTCTGCCACTATTGCTTTCCTGTCACAAATAATTTATAGCCTTCTATTTCCATCCCTGAGCCTGCACCCCAGCCCTGCCTCCCGCTTTCCCCCAGCTCCCGGGAATCAATAAACTCACACAGCCACAGTGGGACTACAGGGTGCCCAGAGACAGACAGACGGACAAAGAGAAGGGAGAGCAACAGAGGGGCAGAGAAAGACAGAGAACGAAACACAGAGGCAGGAATGCGAGGTGGAGGAAGAAGTGAGAGAGGGAGGAGAGCCAGCGGAGGGGTAAGAGTGTCCCCGGCGCTTTCTTGGAATGTTGAGAGCTCCTCGGTTTCTTCGTGAGTTTAACAAACTGTTAATGGGAGTCTCATTACATGCTCTCCTTCTGACTCACAGAGCTGATGAAACTGTCTTGATCTCCAGCTCGGTGGGAGGTGGAGGCTTCCTGGGAATTTAACCGAAGAAAGAGTGGTTTCGCCCCCCCCCCCTTGTCGTCTATACCCCGAAGCGCCACCACAGCTCCCTGGCATCTACCGGGTCCCGAAGAAGCTACTGCTCATACTGTCTGTGGACCCTTCCTGGGGCCCCCAGGCAGAGGACCCTAATGTATCTTCCTGAGAGTGTCTCTGATTCACCTCTTTTTGGGTCAGGCTGTGACACCTGCCACTGGTGTTTCCTGTCTTCTCAGTGCCCTTTCCAGGGCCGCCATAGCAGCTACACTGGCCAGGCTGGACCGTGCTGGGCTGAGAGGCCTCCTGCCCGCACCTGGCTCAGTCCCTAAAGAGAAAGCAGCCAGTCCTGGCGGTCACTCATAGGAGTAATGCTACTACTAGTCGTGATTATTGTTATTAGCAACATTAGCATGTATTGAGCCCAGCATCATACAAATCATCTTACATGCGTTATCCTGTTTAATCCTCACCACGATCCTAGGAGGTGGGTAGTATTATTACCTTATTTTACAGATGAGGGAGTAAGAGACTGCCAAGGGTTTCACAGGCAGTTAAGTAACAGAGCCGAGCCTGACCCAGAGCCCAGAGCCCATCCCCTTCTTCCCTTTGCCCTAGTCGCACCCTTGCTAAGTGCCTAAAGTCCCCATGCTGGGCTCAGGCAAAGCCAGAAAGGTGGAGGAGGAAGGGCATCCCTGTGAAGGAGAACATGCTAGAAAGGGAAGTGATGAGCAGGCGTCCTGACGTGTTCCCATGGCAACAGGAAACAGCGCTTCTCGGCTCCCCTGAGTAGAGCTATGGCCTCCAGCACCCCCACTGCACCCTCCGAAGACCCCTACCTGCAGACTTGACTTGAAGGCCAAGCCTGCCCGGGGCCATGGAGGCCAGGATGTGTCTGGCTGTCTCGCCGTGCCAAGAATGAAAAAGATCGGAAGAGAAGGAAGATCAACAGGGGGAAATAGTACCAGACAATCACCCAAAGCAGTGCTTTACTTTATCCTTTTAAGCTGTGGTGATATTCCCACGAGTTGTTGGGTTGTGTACAGGATGCAGGGGGGCAATGGATGACTACCAGGGACCCGCGATCTCAGTTCTTAAATTTCCCGAGAGCAGCTCTGGGGGCTAGCAAGTGCCCACTGCCTGGGGGGGGCACGGATGGACGCCAGGAGCATTAGTAACTCACGGCAGGCATCCCGCCCAGCTCCTGTCCCATGCACCACCAAGCCCCCGTCAGGGAGTAGTGATTTTCTATCACTTGCTGCCTCAGCTAAATCTGCACTGGTGCCTCAGGGGTCAGAGGCCCTGGGTAACAAAGATAGAGACCCCACAAGGCCATCTCGTTACCTGTCTCAACCAGCCCCAGCCCTGGGGCTCCCTTAGTCCAGGGCTCATCAGCCCGCAAGCCAGAGCCACCCACAGCAGGACCAGTGAGATCCCAGCAGCTGTTGCTGCAGTGAATTAGGAGCGGCTGCTCTGAGCTGTGTACACAGCCTCCTTCTAGACTTTTCCGGTACACCCGTCTACATCGCCCCTAGCCACTGTCCCATCTTTCCCATTGTGATCCCGCTCCAAACATGCCCCCAACTCTTGGGAGATGACCTTCCCTTCTGCTTCGCTGAGAGATAAAGACTGTAAGAGCTCCTTCTCGAGGCTTTTGGCCACCTCAAAATGCACCATCTCTCACCAACTCCCCCTGGCGCCTCTCCTTGTTCTGTCTCGCTTTCTCCATCATCCACATCCTGTCAGGCAACTTCAGCTCTTCTCTGGTTCTCCCTCCTCAGCCTGCAAGTGTACCCAAGTCTTCCCTCCCCCAACCAGCCTTCCCTCCGCTCAGCTGTCAGTTCCATCCACCGGCTTCCACATTTTTCTCTCTTCCTTTCTACGAACTCCCGAAGGCAGGAATCTGCTTTCGCTGCCTCCCTCTCCTCCTGTTCAATCCCTAACCTTTCTGTCTGGCTCCTGTTCCAGTTGCTTTGTTGACACCTCTGTCCCCCAGATCCCCAAACCTGTGCCTCTTCTTATTCCCAGTTCCCTCCAACCTTCGCATTGTCACCGATGCCGCGAATTATCTTCTCCTTCCGGAAACGTTTTTCTCCGTCGACTTAGGTGAAACTGCCCAATCCTTGCTCTGCCATTTCCAGTGTAACCAATTCTGACCCCTCTGCAAGGTCAGGTTCTTTCCCCCAGCCTGTGAAAGCCAGTGCCCTCCAACATGCACTCCTTCAGCCTCTTGTCCCGATCAACGCTCTTTTTCCTTGATGGTTTCTTAAATCCACATGTGCTGTGCCAGCTGGACACCCCCCCCTCCCACCTCAAACACTGCGTGTCTGAGACAAAACCCGCCACCTCCCTGCGTCTCTCCTCCTGACAGTGGTACAAACCACCAGCCTTCCAGGTACACAGAATTAGGTTCTTAGAGCCATGCTGGACTCCTGTTAGGTGCCCAGTCGGCCATTCTGCCTTCATGACGTCTTGCAGACTCTTTCCTTTCTTTCCTGTGACTTGCGCCTGTATATTGCTTTCCCAGGATCTGTTTGCAAGTGTCCCCTCTAGTTTAGAAATCACTCATGGCTTGAGATTCTCTAAACCTGGTTGCTGTATGTTGGGAGAAGTATGACAAAGTACCAGAAAAAGCCCACGTTCTAGAGACTGAGTTCTGACTCTGCCCTGACAGTGTGATTTTTTTTTTAATTTTTTTTTCAACGTTTATTTATTTTTGGGACAGAGAGAGACAGAGCATGAACGAGGGAGGGGCAGAGAGAGAGGGAGACACAGAATCGGAAGCAGGCTCCAGGCTCCGAGCCATCAGCCCAGAGCCCGACGCGGGGCTCGAACTCACGGACTACGAGATCGTGACCTGGCTGAAGTCGGACGCTTCACCGACTGCGCCACCCAGGCGCCCCTGACAGTGTGATTTTGACTAAGCTACTTAACCTCTGTTAGCTTTGGTTTTCCATCTGAAAAACGAGGATAACAGTATCTACTTTGGAGGTTGTTGGGAGAATGAACAGTAGCATATATAAGTAATATAAATTGCATATAGTGTTGGCGCATGATAGATGACCAGCAAATGGAAAAATCACGATCATCGTCGTCACTTCCAAGTTTTCAGCCTTATTTCCTCTTGCTTCTTTCTGTACCTCCACTGCTCCTGGCTGGCTGGTCTGGGCTTTACCCCTAAAGCTCATTCGGCTCCCATGCTTTGCTTCTGTCTTCCTCCATTACCTACTTTTTTTTTTTTTTTTTCAACGTTTATTTATTTTTGGGACAGAGAGAGACAGAGCATGAACGGGGGAGGGGCAGAGAGAGAGGGAGACACAGAATCGGAAACAGGCTCCAGGCTCCGAGCCATCAGCCCAGAGCCCGACGTGGGGCTCGAACTCACGGACCGCGAGATCGTGACCTGGCTGAAGTCGGACGCTTCACCGACTGCGCCACCCAGGCGCCCCCAGTACCTACTTTTAATGGTCCCTACCCATCCCCTCTGCCACGGCTTCTCTGTTCACCTTAGAACCATGTTATTTTTTTCACTGCAGAGGAGACCTTAGAGATCCTGTAGTCCAACCTTTTTCTACTTTACAACTGAAAAGTAAAGGTCCAGAAACGTAGAGTGATGTACCTCTGAGGCCCAGAGAAGTAGAATGATGAGCCCAAAGCTATGGTGGCCGATTAATGGCAGAGTCAGAAGCAGGACTCAGGGTCCCGGCCATGCACCCCGGTGCCCTTATCACTCTCCTCCGTGCCTTGGGCCCCTTCGTCTGTTCAGCCCTGTCCTGCTTTGAAGGTCTACACGAAGCTCTGCCTCCTCAGTGACTTCTTTCCCAGTCCCCACCTGCAAGGTGGCTGGATTCCTCCCTTGCCTCCCTCTAGCGCTTATGGCCTGGCCCCTCGGGGCTCCTTTGTGTTCTCTGGGTGTGTGTCCTCCCTCCCCAACTTCATCTCCAGCACTGTGAGGCAGGTGCCTTACCTCTCTTGCCTGTGGGTGCTCGGTTAAACCTGGTTACAGTGGAGTCTGCTCATGGTTTGTGACTCACCCGGTCAGTGTGGGTGAACTTGACTCACACGCCACTCTGCAGGGAGGAGCAATGCCATCGGAGAAATTGCCTCAAGGGTACCTATTTTGACTAGCGGATGGAGGGGAGCATTCCTTGGTCTTGGCCCCAGCATTGGTCTTTTGCACGTCTGAGCCCCGGGCTTCTCAGACCACTGACAAGCAGGCATATCCCCAGTCCTGGGACGTTTGATCCAGCCCTCTACCCCTAAAGCGCACAGGGTGGGTGTGAGGCTTTTCAACTAGGCTGGAAAAGAAGCTGTGGTCCAAGTAAGACCCCAGAAAAGCAGGCCTTTGGGCCAGCAAGCTGGGCAGAGATAGGACAGTAAGTGGGCTCAGGAAGAAGTTGTTCAGGGCCTGACATCTGGCAAAGGGACCATGTGCTATGCTGGATTCCCTGGGACAAAAAAGGTCATCTGTGACCCAGCCCTTTCCGGGCTATTTCTTTTTAGCCCAAGAAATAGGAAAATCTCACTTTCCCCCCCAACTCTAGAAGACTCATACAGTCCCAATAGGAAAAGCAGCTCCAAAATGATCTCTAGCTAGACAAGGGAGTCTTGTTCCCAGGAGGAGGTTTGCGTGTGGTTGAGGAGGGAAGGGGGGACAGCAAGCCATCAGGGCAGCCCCCACCCCCAGAAAGGGGAAGGATGCTGTGCTCCACTCACTCTGCTGCCCCGATCCTTGCTACCAAAAATCAAGCTGCAATTCAGATGATGCACACCACAGGAGAGAATACAGACTCCCTCTGTCTAGCTGCACTAGGTTGGGTCTGCAGAGCCAGTGGGAGGGAAAGTGCGTGCCTTGCAGCAGTCAGTGAGGGCAGGGGTGCAGGGAACAGATACATGAGGAAGGAGCTGGGGAGCTTGGGCGAGCCCCTCTGGGCTGGGCTGGAGCTGGTGCAGGCAGGAGAAGGCACGTGATGTGTGATGCTGTCGTGATGCTGTTGCAGGATCATCAGGACCAAAGTTCAGCAGCCTTTCCACCCAACGCCGGATGGGGCTGGGACGGGAGTGACTGCCCCTGGCCACACCATTGGTAAGAGGGCTCAGGGAAGGGAGGAAGCGGGGGTCCACCCAGGAGAGCCAGGACGCCACCCCCATTCCCTTCAAAATGGCATGCCTGCTGAGGCCCCAGGACCCCTTCCCCAGCCCACGCTCTCCCTGAGCTCCTAGAGGTGGGGATCTCCCCAGGAGACTAGCTCACCAGGACTGTTTTTGCTTCTTGCGCACAACACCTTGTAGCTGCCTTGTCTGTCTTTCTGTCTCTGTCTCCTTCTAAATCAAGCTTTTCCTTTGGCTTTTCTTCTCTCCCTGCCTTCCCCTTCCTCATCTTTTGTTTTTATCTGATTCTGTCTCCACTTGCCCCTTTTTCTTTCCTATCTACCCTCTTACTGCCTTTTTAAAATTTTTTAAATCCTTTCTCTCTCCTCCCCTCCTCTCCCTTCTCTCTCTCCTTTCCTCTCTCTGCCTCTCCCTTTCTCTTTTCTCCTCTCCGTATGTGTGGCTCTGGATCTGTTCGCATCTCTCTGCTTCGCTCTTCACAGCTTCTCTCCTCTTAGCCTGTCTCTTCTTGATCTGTCTCTCCTTCCTCCCCTCTGTAACTCTCTGCTGCTCCAGCCTCCTTGTTTACCGATCCTTGGCCATGGCCTCTCAGAGACACAACCCAGGCCTACCAGAGCACCGGATAAAACCCCCTCCCATATTGTCTTCCCTTTGACCCAAGGGTGCTTGGTGGTGCTGCAGCCATAGATGAAGCCTGGAGTTTAAGGGGCTGAAATGTGATTATACTTTTGTTGCTGCCCCTCTTGGAAGCTGTCCCCTTATCTCTTGACCAGCAGGAAATAGAATGGCTGGTCCCAGGCCTCCTGAAGTTGGCAGGAGCCACTGTTCGTGAGGCCGTGTCACAACGTGCGCCGGGAGGGAGGATCGGGCCGGGCTGTACCTGAGCAGAGTGAATGGTTTCCCTGGTCGGTGCCCTGAGGGAGAAATTGGGAACTTCTCAAGTGATTTCAAGACCAGAAGCAACTGGGAGAGAGGAGCTGTGCCCTCCTGGGGAATATCGTGGCCATTCTTGTGTCTCCTAGAGAGAGACAGATCTTAGAAAGCCACGGCGTCTGAAAGGAGATAAGTAAAGGCCAGCCCAGGAGACCAGAGGCAGCGAGCTGGGGTTTGTTTAGAGGGCGGAGGAGAACATGGGCTTGCCATCCCTCTTAATCCTCTGCTTCTCTCTGCCCCCAGCCTCGGGGCTTTGGTCTGTGATCACAACTGTTATCCTGATGGCATTTCCTCCTTATTCTCGTCCAGTTCCCAGTACGGCCTCCCCTCCTGTTTCCAGCGCCTCCAATGATCCAGTGGGATCCTACTCTATCAACGGGATCCTGGGGATCCCTCGCTCCAATGGTGAGAAGAGGAAACGTGATGAAGGTAGGGAGGAGGGAAGAGGCTTGGCTTCCCTGTGCATGCTTTGTCCTTGGACTCAGGGCTCCGGTTTCGGCCCGGCCTCGCAGCTGCTCTGCTGGGAGATCAGTTTTAGTAGCAAAGCCCAGGTCCCCCTACTGCCCTGCTGGCTCCTGGAGAGGGAGGCAGGCTGCTGGTGGGGCCATCAGCTTCACCATCTGCTCAGCAGTCTTGGTGGCCTCACCTTCCACCGGGACTGCCCCTAATATCCCAGTGGGGTGCCAGGGGAGAAGCACAAACCAGGTACCTTGGGAGGGTTCAGGAAGTTGGGGGACAGCTGGTCTTTGACCCAAGGATGAGAGGCCGATCTGCCTTATTCTTACCTGATCCAACCCCTCAAAAGATGGGGGCGTGATGTCACGTGCAGCTGACCCCAGTGTCCTTTCTCTGTGACACATGGATTCTGCCCCCCATTGAGCTGGACACGGGCCCTCTGTACTCTTCTTCCCTATGGGAGGAGACACCACTCAGGCTCCTCTCTGTCCCTTCCCTTCCGTTCCCTATAATGTCTCAAGTGCCGCCAGCTGTTAGGCAGGGAGTTCAGGCGAGGGAGGAATGAAGAGGAGGAAGAGAGGCGAAAGGATACAGGAAGAGGGAGTGGTGGCCATGGGCCTGGGAGAAGGTGTTTTACAAATGTTGGGAGGTGAGGGGTCCCTTGGTGACCATCCGGTGCTCTTCTCACGCATGAGCCCAGGGCGCAGGGCTGACCAGCCCAGACAAACGGAGACACCGGTGTCTCAAGCCTGCTTCCTGCCCCAGTCTCATGGTCCCTGCTGGGGAAGCAGTAACTTTCTGGTCTAGGGAGGTCTAGAGAATCTCCCATGAAATAGAATCCTCTAGAGATGAGCATACAGGGGGACCGCATACCCCTTTAGCCTGGACAGTCCCAATTTATGCCCTTTGTCTCTGCATCTTGGCCAGTCAGCATCTCCTTTTTCTCTCAAAAATGTCCTGTTTGGGCAATAAATCATGTGGCCGTCCCAAGCATAGACAAGCCCTTGATTGGGGCGGCTTTAGAGGGTAAGGAACAGAGAAAAGGAACAAAACTGAGCTTCCCTGGGCCCAGGCTGAGGGGAAAGAGAGTGTGAAAGCCCTGGCCTCCAGCGGAAGGGACAGGACAGGCCTAGGTCTGGCAAGACAGTGATGACCTGGTGCTGGCCTCCTTCCAGAAGCCCTAATGGCCTCGTTTCACAGGGAAACAGCTTGTCTGGCTCTATTTCTCCTTCTTCCAAAATATCCAAACCCATTTGGCTGCCACGGCCTTTGCCACTCACTAAATTTCATTGTGGTTGTTTTGGCGGCCACCCTCGATGGGCAGGGGGAGGCCTCGCGAAAGGCCCTAAGTCCTAATTCTCCCTGGGGGCTGACCATACTCCAGCCTTAGCCAGGTGCCCTGGCACCCCGAGTGGTTGGGAAGATTCTGCCTCAGGCCCCAAGGGTTTCTCCTTTAACCACTGGCCCCTGCATTTTTTAGAGTGTGAGATGTCCAGCAGGCAGGGCGGGGGAGGCCACAGGACCCCCTGTGTGCTCTCCCCTGTTGGTTCCCAGTTGGGGCCAAGCATGCCCTCTGCTTCCCGGGCTCCCGTGGGCCATGAGAGGAGGCCAAGAGTAGGGAGGCGCTGGCATGAGGCTGTGGCCACCCAGGGTCAGGCCCCACTGGCCCAGAACAGACTGCTCTCCTCCCTGCAATTGATTACATTCATTGTTTCAAGTCAATTCAATTCAGTGAACCTTTTCCTGTGCATCAGCTGCAAGAAAGGCTTGGTGCCACAGGATCCCAAAGCAGAACAAGATATGATTCTTGTCCTTAAGGAGCTTCCAGTCTAGCGGGGCGTGTAAAACACGTGACCCCAGAAAGCAGAAAGCTCCATCAGATATCTGTGTCGTGATGGGAGGCCTGGGCCGCAGGCCATGGGAACTCAGAGTCAGGAGGGAGTAACCTGGCAGAAAGGGCCGCATTTTGAGGAGGAACCTGAACGATGGGTGAGGGGCATGTGCACGGACGATGCAGGGTGAAATTCTGTCTGGTGGGGGAGCCTTAGGACCAGAGGGTGCTCTGGCAGGGTTGCGAGGGCACTAGGGAAGGGCTGGGAGGGAAGCTCAGTAGATGGGTTAGGGCCACAGGGGACTAGGCCAAGACCGGACCAATTATAAGGAGTCTAGACTTTTTCCTGCAAGCATGAGTAGCCACTGAAAGTGTCTGAGCAGGAAGAGAGAAGAGCAGGGCCGGGTTTGGGAAGACCATCCTCCAGCAGAGTGACCGTGATGGCAGTGGGGAGACATCTCAGGAAGCAGTCAGTATCTCCTAGGTGAAGGATAACGGGGACTCTTAGGTTCCTCTTCCTGCTTAAACACTTCTCTCCTGGGCCTAGCCAGGGTACAAGGAGGATCAGAGGCCCTACTTTTTTTTTTTTTTTTTTTTTTTTTTTTTGGGTTGGGGGACGGTTCTTTGGCCTTGACTCCAGCTTCTCTTGACCAACCCCAAACCAGATGGAGCTGCCCTTTCCCTGGTGGAGGCCAGCACCTTTGAGGGAGGCTAGGTCTCCCTGACCTTCCCCCCCCCCCCCCAGGCCACGGTGCACACTTGACCTGTCAGATCCAGGTGGAAGGGAGAAGAAGGAAAGGAGAGAGCAAAGGCAGACCTTTCGCAGCCCTGCCCCCTCCCCCACCCTGGGTGCCTCCAAGCAGCCAGGCCCAGTTTGCATTAGGGAGCAGCTCAGATGATTAAGAATAGGAGAGATAATTATGTGTCAAGATGATGTAGCCCAAGTCTGCAGTCAGGCCAAGGTAGCACAGCAGCTGGCAGGCCGGTAGCAGGAGGCAGCCTCAGGCGTGGGCTGCAGACACCCAGGTATGTCCTTCAGCTACTGGGCCAGCACCGAGGGCTAAGAGAAAACCGACTTGGGGCACTGAGGGGTGTTGGGATGAGGACGGGGATCCATGTCAAGGGACTAGACCTTGGGGGAGCGGAGGGGCATATCTTCCTCCCGGAGGACCCCACTCTCCCTGCCAGGCTGGCTCTCCTTGGGCCCCACACACTGTGGCATCTTTCTAGAAGTGCCATATCCCGAGGGCGAGCCGTGAGCCTGTCTGTCCTCAAGGAAACCACTCCCGCTCCCGCCTCTGGGTACGGTCCGGCCTATTCTTCAGCTCTAACAATGTCACGGTGGTGGGCATTAGCGAGGACAATCACTGTGGCGTGTGCTGGCATTATTGGAGACAATCTCAGCAGTAGTTATTGGTGTTCACAGTGATAATACCCAGAGCGTTATTGGCATTGGCACTCGGAATATGGACAGCGTTATTAGTATCTGCAGCAATCATATCTGTGGGGATATTAGTAAAGGGCCGATCAGCTGTGACTCTGGGGAGAAAGGAAACCCACAGTGGCTGTCAGCCTGCTTGAGACGCCTTCTCACACCCTGGCCATTGGAAGTACGGAAAAATTCCGGGGCTTTCCTTTGAGAAATGTGCTAGTCAGGAAACTTTGACACTCCCCACCTACCTGAGTCCAGGAGCCCCCAGAATGGGACAGGTAGATGGGCCCGGGTAGATGAGGAAGCTGTGTCATGAAGTACCCAGAAGACAGGCTGTCCATCAGTCTGAGAAGGTAGGTCCCCTAGTCCCCTGCTAAAATCTCTGCCTCTTTTTGGCTACAATTCGGGGGGAGTATATTAGGGTCCTTGGGAGGGACCCTGTTTCCATGACTGTTGCATTCCCTGATTTACGTGGCTGGAAGATACAGCCTTTCGATGTTTTCAGGCTGGGAAACCAAAGACCTTTGCCTTTACCCAGTTGCTCTCGGCCGTAGCCCAAAACATGGCTGTCCATCCGTGTTGTTGAAGCACGGAGCAGTTACGTAACTTGTCCAAAAATCCAAATGAAGTCATATGGTATGAGTCTGTTGATCTGTGTGCGGGGAGGTGTGTTAGTATCATCCTTTGATGTGTGGGATTGCAGGGGGCCGTGATTTTGCATTCCATTAATTAGGTGCACAATGAATTGTGCAGTTGAGTGGAGCCAAACCGGTGCAGTTGTGCGTTTGCAGACAGGACGGGTTTGCACGGCCACTAACGGCTCAGTCCTGTCACTGCCTTTAATAGCTCCCTTCTGCTTTGGATGAAGCTATAACTGGAAAAAAGAGGCTTATTTCCTTAGTTAGTTTCCCTTCTCGAAGTCCCCGAGTGCGTTGCTCAGGTTGGACTTGGGGCAAATGAGGGGATTAGGCTGCGAACATGAGCAGCACCTGCCCTGTCCAGGAGCCCCGGCCTCGGGCAAGAGGAGGCTGTAAGACCCCCAGCGAGAAGGAGGATGCCAGGGGGAGGCCAGCAGGAAGTCCCCGGAGTGGCGTGGATGGGCAGCGTGGCTCGGTGGGGAGGGGTGTGGGCTCTGGAATGAGGCACACCCAGGGTTGAATCCTAGGGCCTTGGCGCAAGTCACTAACCCTTCATCAGCTCGGTCTCCTCCGTAGAATGGAGATGGTAACAGCACTTATGTCACGGGGCTGTGGAGCGGGCTACACAAAATCACGGAGGTAGTGTTGAGTCAACTCCATCTTGGAAGATGGGTCGTTGGGGGTCTCTGGGGGAAGACCTAAATGGCAGGTTTATGTTTTGAGGGGAAATAAAGTCATGACAGAAGGAAACATTCGGGCACAGGCTCCCTCATCTTGGTGCGGGGAAAGCTAATGCTGGGATGAGCCAACCTGGATGGGACCAGGGCAGTGGGGGAGAGATGTCAGCCTCGCCTGTGTGACTTGGGAGGACCTTTGTGTAGCTCTGCTCAGTCATTTGCTCTGTGGTTATCCAGGGGGGCCGCGTGGCATCTCGTAGCGTCCGCAGGCATTTTAGATGTGTCTAAATAAATCTAGGACCCCCTTCTTTTCTAACGTGGAGGCACCCCTCCCTCCATCCATTGCTGTGCATTTCTGCTTCCACACGTAACTTTCTTTATCTAGGGAAACATGTGTTTGTTGTTTTATGGACCCCATGTAATTTCTTACGTGGTTTATGCAGACGTGGGTGTGTTTTCTACCATGCTGAGATCTTTGGGTGAAAAGGGGTGTGGAACGCCATGCCCTGGGCAGGCGTGCCATCTTCCGGGTGATGATGGAGAGATGGAGAGATGATTGGAGAGATGACCAGATGCGAGCGGGTGCGTTTCCACCAGTACTCGTGAGCGGGGAGAGCTCGAAGCTAGGCCTGAGTGTGTTAAGGGTCCACAGTACTAAGACACAGGTGTGCATATAGAGTTTTGCCCAAAGGGCCCCGTAGGCATCACCTTGCGTTCTGTTGGCAAATGGATGGGCTGTCCTGAGCCTGCCTCCGGGTTTGCTCGGGGCCGAAGGCTGGGGAGACTGAGGCTGGGAACCCTGACACCCTCAGGCTGTGTGGGAGTCGTCTCTCAGAAACCTCACAGCCCCTCCCTTGAAGAGGAGCCTGGTCTCCCAGTCTCAGGGTCTCGGTCTTCCACCTGCCTGTCTTTCGGGATCTCTCAGTGTCTGTCTGTCTCTTATTTGCTCTAGTCGAGGTATACACTGATCCTGCCCACATTAGAGGAGGTGGAGGTTTGCATCTGGTCTGGACTTTAAGAGGTATGGGGGCCAGAGGGAACCTGGTGTGGGGGTCAGGGGAAAGAGCCGGGGGGGGTGGCGGTTAGAGACTCTTCAGAGAGTGGGCTCCTGAGAGCCAAGGAGCAGAGAAGGAGGAGGTGGGTCAGGCTTCCACTGGGAAACCAAGAGGCTAACAGAGTCTCGGGGCCTGGATCACTTCCGCCATGGGCCACCGCTGGGCTCGGGGGCGGAGGCCCCGGTGGCCTGGAGGGTCAGGCGCTCAGTGGATGGGGGGTACTTTTCCCAGCCCTTGGAAAAACAAAGAGCGGATCGGGTAGTAAAACAAAAGCAAAGGAGACCTGGAAGCACCTGACAGCCCTAATTCATCACGGCCCAAGTTTTTTCCTGTGTTCCCATTATATTTGTTTGTAAAAGTGGAAATCAATTTTGAAGGTAATTTTCTGGAAAGAATGGAAGGGAGGTGGGAGGGCCGGATAAGGCAGAGATGGTAAAAGGAAAAATTTAGGCCAGGCACAGCCCAGGGGCAGCTCTTGGCAAGGTGAAAGAAAATTGCATATTCAATCTCCATCCATGAATCTCCCTCACTGCTGCCCGCCTCCTGCTTGAAAACAATGAAGGCTTTTTCCCAACGCTGGGCAGGGCCTCGGTATCAGCCCCACTTTAACTTCAGGGTCATTAATTCCCTGATTATTGAAGGAGAAGAGAGGGTTGCAGCACCTTCAATTCCAAAGGCACACCCCCCCCCCATGTGATCAAGCCCGGGCTGGGGTGGGGCGGGGGGCAGCCCGGGTGAGGTGAGGTGGTGTTGCAGAAGACCAGAGGGGTGGGGAGGGAGGAAATGGGGAGCCAACTGGACTGGGGGGAAGGAAGCCAGGAGGAGGGTGGAAGAAGGCAGTCATTACTGCATACCTCTGTTGTGTTGTTATTGCAAATTAAAAGTAGCATGTTCCACTCCACAGCTATCTTTGGGGAGGGAGGGGCACCGAGGGAGGTGGGGGATCTTATCATTGCTTCTTCAGCAGACCAGCCGTGGTGTCACCGTGTGAGGTGACATTTGAATTTACAATTCCGCTGAGAAAAGCCATTAATTCACAAATTAACATTTCTCCCTCTCCCTCTCTCTTTAACACTCTCTCCCTCTCTCACATGGATGTGCAAGCAATTGAAAAGACAAAGGAAATAGCCTTAAGGAAGAGACTTTACTGCTAGTCTGTCTGTGCCGAGATTGCTCCCCCTGCTTCCAGATAGATAAACCAATTACCTGAGCAGCCCTGCTCCTGGCCGCCCGCGATCGCCTCCTTTTGTGGGCTGCCTCCATGGCTGGATCACACTCGGTGTATCTCATTAATGTAAACCAGGCATGCCCTGGCCACCGGTCTCTCTTCCCCACTCTTTCTGGAGGGGCAGTGGGAGGAGTGCCAGTGTCAGAAAAGCCAGACGAGGAGGACCCCGGGGAAGAGGAGAGGCTGCACTGCCCGGCTGCCAGGCCCTGGGACTTGGGGTGCGCCCACAGTCCCGGAGGAGGTGATGGGGGAAGCCTGCAGGTGAGCATTCCTTGGTAGGCTGGCGTGGGCGGACGCTTAGAGGCAGAGGCAGGGGCCAGAGCCTGACTCGCCCAGGCCCGCAGGGCCGTTTTCTGTGGCCTTTTGGTCCAGATGCAGAGGACTGGCAGAAGCAGAGAGGGACCCACGCACTCCTTGCACGGGAAGAGCTTAGGGAAGTTTTGTTGAGTATACACCATGTCAGCGGGCCAGGAGTCGGCCCGAAGGAGCTGGTAGGGGTGCCGAGGAGGGTCTAGAAGACTCCTCGAGGCTGTACCTTGTTGCAGATTCCTTAACCTAAACCCAGGACTGGGGCACAGTTATGTCTGTTTGCCACCTAACCCTTACACCTGTACCGAGCCGTCCGCTTCCCTTCTCAGAGAACACTCACCCAGCAGGGTGGCCTGGGTGGCAGTGTGCTCTCAGAACTCTGGCGTGAGTTTACATCGCGGGCAACGGAATCGCAGAACCTCTTTTGGCTTTTACTCTCCTCCAGGCCCTGGCCAGGGACTGTAAGAAAACATTATATTGGCAGAGGGAAGCTGAGCAGAGTTTGAGGTTCTCAGAGGAGACGAGGACGTACTCTGTGGATTATTGCTGGGATTATATGATTCCACATGCACGATAGTACTTAGCCCGGGTCACGGATTCTGCGCCTCATGGGGCAGGTCCTATGAGAGTCCAGAAACCAAATGCACATGAAGGTAGTCATTTGTCTAGACAAGCGCCCGAGTTTAACTGCATCAACACAACTCAACCTATGTTCATTTTCCAACAAAGATTCAAAACCTGGCTACTGTCCACGCCAGTCCAAGAAAGAGCTAAGCTTCAAAGGTCAGCATTCACTAAGCCACCAAAAAAAAAAAAAAAAAAAAAAATCCACTCATGAACACACGTTCATTGTTATGATTATATCTTCCTAGTAACCTGGGAAATTAGACCGTTCATACCTGAGGGGGAAGTTTTTCTATCTTAGTTGGATCACATATTTTAGCCAAACTTTCTGGGTAATGTTGGCCATGAGCCTGTTGAACACCGACCATGTTGTTATGCAGAGGTAGGGGTAGGTCATGCTGATATTTTCTTAAGACCTTTTTCCTTGTCATCTGTGCTTACGTGGACTTACGTGTGTCTGTGGGGAAGCCCTAGGACTTAGCCATGGCAGTGGACATAGGCATGTGCAGTGGACATAGGTGTCTGAATTGCTACATAAGTCTCTGCGTTTACACCAGAGACTGGCAGCCAAATCATTAACCAGCGCAGTCTCCCGGCCAGTTCGTGCTGCTGTGGATAAAGAGTTGAGTTTGGTTGTTTGAGGAAGTATGTTGAGGTTTAGCACGAAAGAGAATTTTTTTCATAAGGTGCCAAAAGGTCGGAATAGGTAGGTGGACTCTCCCCCCACCCCCCCACCCCCCGCACCCCCACGCCCCAGGAGAGAAGGTACAGATTTGCAGTCGAGGGGCCTGTATGTGTCCCTCCGCCACTGGAACTTGTGCTGGGGGAACACAGCATCGCAACTTTTCCAGCAAGGGCCGCCTCCTGCCCCCACCCCTGCCTCTGTGCACTCCTGCGCACCGCGCATGCGCGCCCGTCTTGTCAGACTAGGTCTTCGCCTCCGCCTCCGAGTCTTCCATTCGGTGACTACCTTCCAGCCCTGCCGGTAGGCATCGTTCTCCTTCCTCCACCGGCAAGGGCACCAAGCGAGAAATCCGCTGCCTCAGCTCTGCCCTTCTCCCCCAAGTGCAGGCTAGGGATGCAGGAGGGAGGAGCCGGGCCCTGCTGCTCTCGGGCTCACCTTCCCAGGCGCCTCCTCCTCTGCAGGCCGGGGAGGGGGCAGCTGGGAAGCGCAGGGGCATGGGGGACACTTCAGAGAAAGGGTCCGGAAGGCAGGTAGGCTGGGGAGACCCCGAGTGCTGCTGCCGGAGGGGTGGATCCGAGCAGCCTCCGGACCTTGGCTGGCTGCCCGCGGAGGAGCCCTGAGCTCAGAGCGGGACCCCTTCCCTGCCTGCCATCGCCAGGGTCATGGTGGCCACAGGACTCTCCCGGACCCTCCCCATTCTGCCCTGTGTGTGTGTGGGGGGGGGGGGGTGAAAAGGCAAGGAGGCTTGGGGGAGGGCCGGACCTGGCTCTGGGGCTGGGAGACAGATCACGAGCCTCAGAGCCGAGTTGCAGCAGCGCCAGTAATTCAAACCATCCTGACCCTTCGGTGAACCCGAACCTGCTGACCTTGACAACACCAGACAAGGGAGGCCTCACAAACCTCAACCTGCACGAAGGCCTCGCCTTCTCTCCCTCCTGTACTTGGAGCCCTGTGGCCCAGCCTCCAGGTGGCTCCTAATTTGGCTGTCCCCACCAAATGTCAGCATCTCTGCCTCCCTGAAGTACCCGCCCGCCTGCCTGCCTCAAAGCACCCTCTGTGCTTGGCTCCACTGGAGACAGTACATGGGCATCTCACGGGGTGGGGCGGGGGGGGGGGGCTGCAGGGCCAGGGCCAGGAATTCTCCTTTAAATAGGGCTTTTTAAAAAAGGTTTATTTATTTTTGAGAGAGAGTGAGAGAGAGAGAGACACAGAGAACACAAGCAGGGGAGCGGCAGAGAGAGAGGGAGAGAGAGAATCCCAAGCAGGCTCCCAGCTGTTAGCGCAGAGCCCAACTCGGGGCTCGATCCCAGGAACGCAAGATCATGACCTGAGCGGAAATCGAGAGCCGAATGCTTAACTGACTGAGCCACCCAGGCGCCCGTAAATTAGGCTTTTACGCCTTGCCCGTTCTCCTCCTGCCTGAGGCTTCATCTTTTCTAGAAACATGGCGTGTGTGTGTGTGTGTGTGTGTGTGTGTGTGTGTGCACGCGCACGCGTGCGCGGTCTGAGTGCACACAGGGGCAGGGATAAAATGTGATGGAGACAGAGCGGACAGAGGAGGGAAGAAAAGCCGGAGGAAAGCAGCCACAGGAACCTGCATTAAAGTAAATGCAGTTTATGAAGTTTATGCTTTCCTCCTAGGGAGAGCTGGATTCCATCCAACAGCCTCTCAGAGCCTGGCAAACAGCTCCTGAAGCAGAAAGTGCGGGCAGGAGCTCAAGCAAGCCAGTGACAGAGGGAGAGATGCGTGGACACATGCACTCTTTCTCTCTCTCCTCCCCGTCCCCCCCACCTCTTCCGCCAGGTCTCCCTAGGCCACTGCAAAGTCTGGGACGGCAGGGTGGGGGTGGGGGTTGGTGTGTTTGGTAGGAGTGACTCCAGGACCTTCACTTTCTTTCCCTCTCACTTCCCCAGCCCCCCACCGCATCTCCTTGGGTGGCGTGGCCAACCCAGACACACGGGCGACGTGGACACCTGGGTGGACTGGTGGTGTGGCAAGCTGGGCCGAGGGTAATGTGGGCAGTGTGGACCCTGGGGCAGCCGGCTGGTGGAAGCTGCCGCGGGTGAGGGACAGCGCAGTGAGGATGGTCTTGGGGTGGTAGGCGTGAGGCCTAAGTAGTAGAAAGGACCAGAACGTGGTCTCCCAGGGAGCTGCCTTTTTTTTCTGAGGCTGGGATTCATTTTCTCCGGTACCTTGGTCTAGGCCAACTGGGTACCTTGCAGCTACTGAAGACAGCTGCTGGAGTCTCTTAAGCAGAAACGATTAGCAACCGTATTTTTTCTGGGAATTCAGAGGAAACAAATGGTTGACAAGGTTAGGATACCAGCGTTCTCAGAGGGACTTAGAAGCAAGGTGGGATAGCTGCCCTTCTAGACCTTTCTTCGTGTGCACAGGCACGCAGGTTCGTGTGTGCGTACGCTAATAATATGTAAGTGGGCCTTGACTTTAGAGGAAAGGGGAGTGTCCGGTAAGGCTGTCACTCGGCCCAGGTGGGGGCATGGCGCTCCCTTGCCCCTGTGCCTCATCTGGGGATGGGAAGTGGGGAGAAGTCTGGCTCCCGCCTCTTCCTGGGAACTCTGTGTCCCTGTTCAAGTTCTGCCAGGAGCTGGGACAGAGGAGGACAGCAGAGGTAGAGTCATCCGAAGGTAGGGCGTCCAGAGAAGAGTCAGAGGGAAAGTGTAGGGTGGGCAGAAATTGCTGATTGCGGAGGACGCTCTGGAAGCCAGGAGATGCCAGGCATGGAGGGAGGCAGAAACTGGCCAAGGATGGCTCTCGCCCTTTCTCTCCCCTTCTCTCCCCTTTCCCCTCCCTCCTTCCCTTATCCCTCCCCTCTTCCCGCCACACATCTTTATTGGTTCCGGTAATAGCGTTGA
The DNA here is from genome assembly GCF_018350155.1 of Leopardus geoffroyi. Lineage (NCBI taxonomy): Eukaryota > Metazoa > Chordata > Mammalia > Carnivora > Felidae > Leopardus > Leopardus geoffroyi. Next base: position 59,875,146 of record NC_059334.1, read on the forward strand.
TTTGCATGTCAGGCAAAGCCTTGCTACGCACACAAAAAGAAAACCCCAGCCGTGGCGGTGTGGCAGTGTCAGCTCTCGCTGTTGTTCGACAGTGTAAAATTAAATTAATAAAGCCCCCAACACAGGAAAACATAACAGGAAATTAATGGCCTTTACTGTCGCTCTGATGCAGTCATTTGCAACCCTGCTTTCCGCACCAAAGACTTCATAAATGCAAGCAGTTTCTCTAAACAAGCATACTTAGGGCGGCCTGGTATGTAATTTTTCGCCTTGCTTGTGTCCTTTGAGCTAACAAAGCCCCCTTCCCTCCCAGCTCCAGAGAGGTTTCTAACTGGTTCTGGCCCCAGCTGGAACCCAGCACCAGGCAGGAGGCCCCAGCCCCTCCCTGAGAGCTCACGTAGGGCTGAAGGAGGACACAGGTCCCACACAGACAGACCCTCTGCCAGCCCCCCTTCCCCACTGGCGGCCGGGGAGCCTGGAGTCCCAGCCTCGGCCAGCAAAAAGACACAGTACGTGCAGGAAAGCAGGAAAGCTGATCACTCTGGGGAAGTCACCCAATTCCACCCAGTACTCACCCCTCCCCTTTCTCCGTGCATTTCAGTTTTCTCTCCACTACCTGTTTGCTCCCCTCCCATCACTGGCTCTGGCCTTCCCTTCCCTCCAGCTTCATCTCTACCTGCTTACCCTCCTTCTACTTCGTATATGAGTCGCACACACTCACGCTGGCTGTGCGTTGGCCGTGGGTGCCAACGCCCTTCTTTGCTACAGGTAACCCGGGGCTTCTGGGAGGAGCGAAGAGACCTCTTACTCAGAAGGGGGAAAGTAACCAAACTGGCATAAATTCTCCTTATCTCCCTCTTATCTACTGTTTGGTTACAAAATATGAGGGCCCTAAGTGATCATTCAGGCCATCCCTCTGTCCTTGGGCAAATTTCCTATAAACCATTTCAGAGGGCTGAGAGCCTATGGTTTTGCTTTGGTGTGTAAATAGTGGAATATTGACAAAACTTACACTTACTTCTTTGGGGAGCTGTGTATCAATGCGGGCCCAGGTGCCCACTGTGTTGGGATGTATGAGAGGAACACGTAACGAGGACTTGGGTCTCCAGGAACGTACAATCTGCTGGGGGAGGCAAGGCTATCACACATCAGACAATAAGCTCTTAATTAAATGCTAAACCATGTGGCTGAGCATCCAATAGGAATCCGAGGAAGTGGCTAGAAGGGCAAGCAGGAGATGGGACTTGGGCCTGGGAGTGGCCAAGATGCAGACAGACTGTCTCCAGAGACCCCCTCCCGTGTGGAGGGGGGCCCAGTGGCTGTGCTGAGGGTGGTGACAAGGCAAAGCCTCAGATTCTTGAAGGTCATCTGGTCTTATCTGCCACTCACATAGGACTCTCCCTTCCAGCAGTTCTGCATGACAGGCCACTGCCCCTGCCTGGACGTAGGACATAGATGGACGGTTGTCATTGTTAGCACCACTGCCTTTATACTGAGTCCCGGTAGTGTTGAGGGAAACACCTTGGAATCCGAATGTCTGGATGTGGGGTCTGTCTTTACTCCTTGCTTGCTGTGGGACCTTTGGCTATTTACATAATCTCTCTGAATCTGTTTCCTCATCTTTAAAATAGCGACGACAATATTAACCCCTTATTAGAGTGGTGGCAAAGATCTCCCTTTGACACTCTCTCTTCTCTCCCTCCCTCCCACCCTTCCTTCCATTCGTTCCACCTGATTTGCTGAGTGCCTGGAAAAACACTGGGCTGAGCCCTGGGTGGATTTTAGTTTCCTGCACTTGAGGAAGGTTTTTCACCATCCTGGTTACCCACCTCTGAATTCATTCTTGACAGTCAAAGTCCCTCCTACGTGAACACTGAGCTCTACAGACAGTCTAGCCAATGCCAAGATCAGTAGAACCATTGCCGCTCTCCATCTGGAGAGTCTGCGTCCATACGGTAGCCTAAGATTACATTCGATTTTTTTAGCAGCTCTGTCACACTCAAGATCATATTGAGTTCGTGGTCAACTAAAACCTCGAGATCTTTTTCACATCAATTGCTATCAAGCCAGGTCTACCCCATGCTGCACTTGTATAATTGATTTTTTTAACCTAAACATAGGGCATTCCATTTATCCCTGTTGAATTTCATCTCATTGGTTTGGGCTCTTAATTCCACCTGATTAAGTAAGATCACAAGGATGTCTTCTGCAGCATCATCCTAGTAGGGTTTTTTTTACAAGAAGTATTGGCCTTTAAAATAAAGGAGAGGGTTAAGCAGCTGACTTGATGAGATCGAGCCCCGCATTGGGCTCCCCGCTGGGTGTGGCACCTGCTTAAGATTCTCTCTCTCCTAGTCTCTCTGCCTCTCTCTCTCTCTCCCTCAAAATAAATAAATAAACGTCAAAATATAAAATAAAGGAGAGACAATGCCCCACCAGCGAAAACCTCCCTTCTGGTTGCAATAAACGAATGCTTTAGGTACGATTGAGCCCAGCAGCCATCAACCATTTCACTTTTCTTCATCTTGTCCATAAAATTAGGAAGGAGATTCTTTGTGAAATGTTTACATGCACAACATCCACAGCATTTTCTTAATCGATTAAAGAATGCAATTTAAGTTGGTGAACAGATCTATATATAAAACAGGGCAGGACTGGGGCACCTGGGTGGCTCAGTCGGTTAAGTGTCCGACTTCGGCCCAGGTCATGATCTCACAGTTCATGAGTTCGAGCCCTGCATCAGGCTCTGTGCTGACAGCTTCGACCCTGGAGCCTGCTTCGGATTCTGTGTCTCCCTCTCTCTCTCTGCACCTCCCCAGCTCATGCTCGCACTCTGTCTCTGTCAAAAATAAATAGACTTAAAAAAAATTTTTTTAAACAGGGCAGGACGATTTACAAAAGTAAATAGAGTGCGGTTCTTGACTGCAGAAAGCTTCTAATCCAGTAGGGAGATTAAGTGTGTACATCACAATACAAGCAGAATGTGATAGGGGCTATGATCAAGGTATAAAGCACTACGATGAATTGTTTCTTTAAAAAAGAAAGAGCGGTTGCTTCCAACCAGGGCAGTTCAGGAGGTTCTAGTGGGGTTTGCATTTGATATCTAATCATTGATATCTAATTAATGTGCCACAACTTCTCAGTGAGCGCATACAGGTCCCAGGGCATCCACGTTCCTTCCTGGTGCCCACAGGTTAACTGTATAATAATTTCTCCTATAAGATTTCCGCACCCTGGCATTAAACTTATCAAAGCGTTATTTGCAGACGCGTACCTTTCCCCCTTTTGCAGGGCAGATGGCATTGAGTTTTGTCACTGCTACGTCCTTCCATTATGACTTCTCAAGGATTATCAACAAAACATTTAGGATCCTACCTACTTCCCCCCCCCAGGGTCCTGGTGCATGAATTATCTGGGTCTGGGAAAGTTAAGTCCATTGAAATTATTAGGAGTGACCTGCCGGGCCCCCTCCTGACCTGGGCAACTCCTGCTGGTCCTGTTTGGAAGATTCTTTCTTTGAGGGAGAAGGCCAAGGCAAGCTGAGGGTCGAGAAGTTCTGCCTTGTCTCCCCCCCGCCTTTTTTTTCCTCAGTATTACCTCCCCTTCCCAAGTACTGAGCCCTAAACCTGCCTTCCTTTTTGTTCTTTCTTCAAACATAGCTATTGAAGGCCTTTTTTGTTGTCTCAGCTTGTTCTGAGCTTTTGTCTTCCTGACAGGTTCATGCTACTCTCCTATCCATCCTTGGTTATGGTCCCCTCCTCCCATCTGTTGTGTGTCCTTTTTAAGAGGGGAAAAAAATAACTTTTGTCTGATGATCAGTGCAATACATGCTCATTGTAAAATATTTGGAAGATAAAGTAAATTTTTACAAAATCACCCATAATCTCATCTCTGAGAGAGAACCGCTCTTAAATTTGGTATAATCTTTATAGTCTTTTTTTTCTTCTGTGCATATATAATTTTTTATCAAAATTGGAATGATACTGTATATACAGCTTGTGTCTTGCTATTTGCACTTAACATTCCATAGGACCATTTTCACATATCATTAAATATTCTTTGAAAACATGATTTTTTAATGGCTGCATAATCTTCCACTGTTCGGTGTACATGTCCTTTTAAAATCTAGGCTCATCATATTTTAAAGCTTATCCGTGTGCAACAACAATGACTTTCCTTAAAGGTCCTTCTCTTTCAAGCCCTCCCCCACTCCAACCCCCTTTGTTTTGTCGGGTTGATTATTTGAGCTTGTAGAGGCGGAATTTCATTTTTAGAGCGCCCTGTCTTTATGGAATCATATTCCCTCGTAGAATCTCTTGCCACGGGATCGCACGACCATTCTTTCCCTCCACGTGTAACAGTTTGCCTTCCTCAAGTTGGATTCTGTCCGATGCCTCCTTCCTTTGCTACCGTCAAATCCAGACATGGTTGCTTTCTCCCCAGATCCCCATCACATCCTTTTGATCAGTTTTTGTTTCTTGGTCAGAATTAAGCGGCTTGGAATAGTGAAACTGAGAACCTCAGTCCCCATCCTAACAATGACTAGCTGTGTGACATGGGAAAATTACTCAATCTTTCTGAGCCTTTTTTTTTTTTTTTTGGCTTTAAGAAGGAATCATATTCAATGATCTCCATAATAATTTACAGCTGTAAAATGCAATGACACCGAATCCAGAGCGGCAATTTCCTTTGTTGCTTCTTTCTTCTTCTAAAAGGTAAACTGTTGAGCGAGGCAAGCTAAGAATTTACCAGCCTTTACTTCTGGAATTCGGTTAGATGAATCAGTCAACCTTTTTTTTTATCACCCCGGGCCCTATGCTAGGTTTACAAAGATTAAAAAGATGGGTTTCTGCCTTTCAAACAGTCACAGTTTAGTGAGGAAAAAACCCAAACCAAACAAATAACCATGATAGGGCACCTGGGTGGCTCAGTCAGTTGAACATCCAACTTTCGCTCAGGCCATTCAGGATCTCATACTTCGTGAGTTCGAGCACCACGTCGGGCTCACTGCTGTCCATGCAGAGCCCGCTTCAGGTCCTCTGTCCCCCTCTCTCTCTGCCCCTCCACCACTCGTGCTCTGTCTCTCTCAAAAACAAAGAAGCATTGAGAAAAATAACCATAATATAGATTCCGAATTTGGCTCTGCCACTAACTGGCCATAGTAGGTAATTTGGGGCAAGTTACCTTTCTATCCCTTGGTTTCTCCACATTACGAGCTCAGCTGCCACAGGCTCATTGCCTGGGTTTGCTTCTGCCTCTTCCATCACTTGTTAGCTTCATAGCCTTAGGAAAATTCTGGAACCTGTGCACGTCCATTTCGTCACCTACAAAATGGGGATGATAGTAGAAGCTTCCTGCTTAAGTTCTGGTGCAAATTAAATGAGTTAATATATGTACGGTTATTAGATGAGCACCTAATATATAGTAAGCACTTAATGTTAGTTGCTGTTAGTGTAAGGATTAAATCAGCGTATATATGTTACGCATCCTGTCTGCTACTGTAATAGAAACTGGATAGATTTCAGTTATTATTATTATTATTTCTACAATAGAGGTTTGGATAGATGGCTATTGGAACACAGGGGAAGAAGAAATTAATACTGCGGAGGGAGGAGCTAGCCACCCTGGTGTAATTTTAAGGAAGCTCAGTCCAGAAAAGCTCATGGGACTTGGACAAGGCCACGTAGCAGTGAGCGACAAAACCAGGATTTCAAACCAGATGTTACCCCTAGTCCAGCGTTATGTTAGGATGTCTAATGCAGGTTAGTGTCCCTAGGGGCACGCGGGCGCGAATGGGCACAGCAAGACTGAGGTTAGGCAGACCAGCCGGCCACCCCCACGTTCCCCCAGCCATGAACTCACTGAGCGTTTAGAGGCTGAGCTTGGTCAAGGATAGCAGGTGGTTTGCCAGGACTAGAATGCTAGGCAGAAGCTAGTCTTGCTCCGAGCCTAAGCTTTGAGCCGTGTTCCCAAGGGCTTCTTCGTGCTCTCTTCTTGAGCTTGGCTTGGCCAGGGCAGACCCACAGATTGTCCAGCTTCAGGATGGGAGGCAACGGGGCACGTCACCCCACATCTCCTTGGACACTGCTCCCGCCGGCACACTCTCCAAGCCTGGCCCTTGCAGCCCTTCCCAGTACAGGGCAGCCCTGTTCCTGCCAATTTCTCCTTTCCTCCAAGCTTCCCCTCTTCCTTCCATCTCCCCCACCTCTTCCCCCCTCCACTCCCCTTTCCTCCCCTTCCCTCTTCACTCCCTCACACTTTTCCCTCTCTTTCCCCCTATCCTCTGCCCTCCCCGTGGGTGGCACGAATCCCGGCTCTTTCCCTGGATGAAAGCGGCCCACTCCTCGCTGGGAACGGGCTGCCCCGCTGCATCCGCTGCATCCGTGGGAGGGCCCGGCGCCGCGTGGGGGTGGGGCCGGGGCCGCACCGGCGGCTGCCCTGAATGACAAGCGGGGATATTGATCGCATTCTGAACTCAGCCCAGCCGATAGAAGGTAATTAATGACTCCATTTGCCTCAGTACCGAGGAGAACAATTGAGTTTGAAACTGCAACAACTGGCAGCTGGGGGTGAACCCCTCAGAGGGGGAAGGTAGTGTTAGAGGAGCCAGGGAGGGGCGCAGAAGCCACCTTCGGGGGCGTTAGCCCAGAACCCCCACCCCAACCACCGCTAGCCCCTGCTCCTCCCTTGCGCCCAGCCCCTAGGGGCCGAGGCCCATCACCCACCTTCCCACGTCCATGCCTTTCTCTTTTCTTCCTGTATCACTTTTCCCCCCGCTCATTTTCTGTCTTGGGATGAAACAAGACTTCCTTTCCCCCAGATTGCTTCCTGTCAGCTGTATGATCTCGCACATCTCCCTCAGCTTGCTCCCTCATTTGTAAAACTGAACTAATGGTCTCTCTTTGGCAAGTGTTCTGTGGAAATTGGAGATAACGTGAGTAAAGCAGTGGAGCCTGCCCAGTACATAGTTAGTGTCCGTAAATGATGGTGATGCTGATCTTTGACAAAGAAGGGAACTTTGGTGGCGTAGAACTTTGGGGTTAGACATCCCCGAGTTCAAATCCAGGATAATGTTGAACAAATAAGTTTGCCTCTCATCTGAAGAATGAGAAGAAGAGGAAGTATGTTGTGAAGTTGGGTGGATTTAATGAGTGTATGTGAAAGCCCTAATATTGTCAGTTTCCCCACAGACAGGTAGATACGTGTATTTGGGCTCACAAAACTGCGGTTAGTATAGCTCTTTGCTAGACTTTAAAAGAATTCCTCTCAAAGGCCTGATTCCTACTTCTTGGGATTTGGGAGGTGACACTTGTTCGTCCCCCCTTAATTCTGTAGATTTGGTGAGCCTTGGGGCTTTCTGACCAAGGAAATGGCATGATTTCATTCTGTCTCTAATCATCACCCCACCCACCTTTTGGTCAGTGCACAAGAACTTCTCCTGTCCCTTGCGGTGACTACTTTGAGGACTCAGGTAGCATGTCTTCACACAAGGAGCACAGAACACTTCTGTTCCTAGCCCTGCTCCCTGCGACATGGTGTTCCCTGGCCTCCCTCCTGCCCAAGCTGCTGGGACCTCACTGGACAACACTATTCATGATTGGCCTAGCCTGGGGTCAGAGAGGTGGAAGGTAGGGCTCTGCCCTCAGGAAGCCCACAGTGGATGGGGAGTGACAAGGCTAAGTGAGCGAGATCAGATCTTTTGCTGAAGAGTAAAAGGCATTTTTATTAAGGATTCCAGAAGTGGTGCACGCTTGTTATACAAAGACCGGACGATATCGAAAAACTTAGGTGAAAAGAAGATAATTTGCTCCTGATCAGACGGTAACCATTGTTAACCATGTCAGCGGCTCTCCCTTCAGTCAAGATGACCTTTGGTTTTACAGTTGTCTTCATCCATGTGGGGACTGGGACGCCGTTGCTGGAGCCCATGCTCTGGATGCTGCAGCCCATTGCTGCCCCGTCCACACTGTGCTCGGAGCCCCTTCCCTGTGCCAGGCTCCCTGGTGGATATGCCCTTGAGCTAGCCACTTACCCTTATAGAAGCTATTCTTTGTTTACTCTGAGCCTGTTTCCTCACCAGTAAGGAAAAAAAAAAAAGAAAAAAAAAAAAAAAAAAAAGGGACCATAATCCCTACCTGCCTTAGAGAGTAGTTAGGAAGCCCGGATAACCCAAGGTCTATGAAAGCTTTTTGTTAACTGCTCAGCAAATAGGAAGCAGTCAGAGGAGAAGACAATATGAGCCTTTGTTCCCCCGAAAGAATAATATACATCGGAGTTTTAGCTCAGCGGTTTGTTTAATTTAATTAATTAATTTATATCCGGCCTCGTTTCCAAAAGGACTTGTAGTAGCTTACTCTCCTTGACAACGCTCATGCTGTAGTGGACAAAACGCCCGGAATGGGCTCCAGTCCTGAGAGTCCTACTACCCAGTTGTGTGATCTGGGACTGGTCACCTGCCCCATGTCACCTCTCACCCCTTCTAGTTTTCCTTTCTGTAAAATGAGAATTTGGACCAAGTGTCCCCCTAATCATTCTGAAGTAGTCTGTGCTCAGCCAGCTCTGCCAGCTCACTGAAGGCCATGCCTTCGGTGTAGGGAGGGTGCAAGGCAGAGAAGGCTGGGGCGGGGGGGGGGGGGTTGGCTAAGATCATGTCCCAGATGGAGTCAAGTGGTCCCCAGCCGAGCCCCTGGGTTTGGAACCTGGCCTGCGGAGTGAAATGACGTAATGGGTAGGCTCTGGGCCAAGCAGACCTGAATTCAAATCCCAACTGTCATTTACCAGCGGTATAGCCTTGGATAAGCTGCTTAACCTCTCCACCTCAGTTTCCCTCTCTGTCACATAGGTATCATGGTACTCCCCTCACAGGGTTGTTGGGAGGATTAAATGGCATGTAATAAGTTCTGAGTGTTGTGAGCAGCTAATGGATGGTGGCTGGGTAGGGGGACAGCTGGAGAACAGGGCTGACTCCTCCACACGTGGAGACTGACTAGCACACGGTCCCTCCCTTGCTCTGGCAGGGTGCGGGGGGAGGTCTTACTAAACGTACAGCAACCACATTTTCCAACCTTAACCTAAAAAAATGGACTGGTGGTGGGAAAGAATCCTAAAACTCAGAATTGCTCCACAAAGCCCAGGACGTGTGGCCACTATACTCCAGCCCTCTTCTCGGAGCCCTGATACCAGGTTGGCTTTTGTCTTCAAGATAAAAGCTGAGAGCCTCCTCCCTTCATTTAGGGAAAGACTTCCCTGGAACCAATAGCCACCGTGGGCCGATAGACCCATTTTATCCCAACCTTGCTTTCTGTGACAGGGCCTTGGTGTGGGATGTCCAATTGAGAGGCTGTCTCTGAGCCCTGTTCTCAAGCGAATTCCACTGCCTTCTTTGGATGGCAGTTCTGTAGCTCCGAGGTTAAGTTCGACTCTTAACTGGGAACACAGTGTTCTCTGTCCCTTGGCACTTAGGCGGGCAGGTGGTTTGCTGAGGGTGGTGCTCACCAGAGTGGGGATGAGTGACGGAGGGACATAAGTCTACCCTGGGGCCTGCTGTGGATCTTCCCACATCCGTCTGATCGCTAGAGATACGCGGGACTTCCCTGATAGGTGACTGGGTGTTCTGAAGCGCCAAGCCAGTCCGATGGCCAGTCCAGACACCTCCGGCCAGGGCTTTGGCTTTGAATGTTACCCAGGGGAGCCTCGGTCATTCATTCAGTCACTCATCAACACCTACTCTGTGCCCACCTCTGTGCCTGGTGCCAGACCAACAGAGATGCATCAGGCATGTTCTCTGCCCACAGGGAACTCATAGCCTGGCACCTTGGCACAGGGGAGCAGTCGGTGTTGGGTCAGGAGTCTTCTTGGGGAAGAGTGCTATCTAATTACTCACATATTTTCCCTCCCCACTCACTCGGAAACCTAGATCAAGACCCGCTTCTGCCTCCTCCTCTACTTTGGCCCAGCTCTGCCACAGAGCCCTGAATGTCCCGGCCTAGCACTGGTGTCATAGCACGGTTCCAGCCTCTCCTTGCTGTCACCTCTGAGAATCCACCCTTGGGAAGTTCCACCCTTGGGAAGCCCCACCCTGAGCGCTCTCTCCATCATCCTGAGGAGGTCCCTGCCAGCGGTCAACACTGACCCTGGTCAACGCTTCATTTTTCCATTCCTTTTCTGTTCTCCCCTGTTCTCTTTTCATGCCTGCTCCTCTTCCTCTCCTCTCTTCTCTTTTCCCCTTCCTCACCCTACTGTCCGAACCCGCCTCCATCCAGGCCCTCCCTTAGCTGGATACCCAAGTGTACCATTCATGTGCCCTCCCCCAGCCAGCATTTCCCTAGGCTTCTGGCATGGGGAACTTCTGCCCTTTTTCCTCTCCCTCTGTCTGCCCTTGCTCCGCCTCTGGGTTTCCTCCTTCCTGAGCTCTTCCTTCTTGGACCTCTGACCCCAGGCTTCTCCCCCACCACCTTTCCTCACTTCCTTCCCACACTTTCTCCTTGCTTCGTCCCTCCCTTCCTTCTCCAGCTGAAGCAAGGGTGCCACCCCCCCCCCCTCTGGAGAGAGCCTGTGAGAGCTCCCTGTCCCCACCAAGGATGCCACTGCCCTCTCCCCGTCCGCAAGCCCCAACCCCCCACCTCCCAGAACTTTCTCTGCGCTCCTGCAGCATTCATGATTACAGCCGCCTTTCCTGACTCTTCAGGATCTTCCTTCTCCTCTGGGGCGTTTCCTCAAGCTTCCTGCAGCCTCTCTTGGGGTTGCTTCTCTGCAGGCTTTCATCATACCACCTTGCCTCCCTGATCCTCCAGCACCTTCTTTCTCTTCTTCCCCCACGCCCTTCCTCCTCTTGTTCTTCCCTTTGCCCGCCTCCCACTGCCACCTCTTCCAGTAGCAGGCTTCCCTTTGCCTCTCCTTCTTCCCTCCCCCTTCCATCGCTGCCTCTGTAACCTGTCTTATCACCAGGGCCTGAGTATACAAAAAAATAAATAAATAAAAAGGTCAGTGAGTGGAGGGAGCAGCAATAACCCCTAAAACAGTACTATCAGTGGAACATGATTGATCAATTGAATTCCATAGCGGCTGAAAAATGTGGGATTAAGTAGTGTATTATACGCACAATGAGTTGAGGCATGATGTTCATTTCAAGTTCATTTCGCCGGCCTCTGCCACCAGATCAGGCAATCAATAGGGGCAGCAGATATCATATATCACCTCTCTGCGGGCTGGGGAGAGAGCACCATAATCTCTCGCAAATTTAGAGTGACAGATTTGTCAAGATCTGAAGGGCCCCTGAATAAATGAAGGAAAAGAGACTCCTCCAGCCAGTGACCTGAGGACAAAGCCTCAGTTCAGCCCCTACACACACACGCGTGCGCGCGCGCACACACACACACACACACACACAAGGTTGAGCCAAGCCACACACAGGCATATACACAAATCCACACAGAGGCACGATATGAGTCTTCCCACACATATGCACACACTCATGCACATCATGTGTGAGCACATGCTCGCAGACAAATGCACACTTTCCTTCCCAGGACCCATTTGGTGACACCGCAATAACCACACACAAAGACACCCGCTGCCTCCCTCGGCCCTGACAACAGGGCTTCCCAGAAAGGTAGGAGGGCTCCAGCAAGAGAGAACTGGACACAATGGAACATGCAAATAGCTACGAGGGGGTGGAATTGGGATGATAGCACCTCCTCAAAAGAAAAACAGGCAGAGAAGAAACATGGGGCACATGAGCTCATGCTCCCCATGCAATCACACACACACACACACACACACACACACACACACACACACATCCTTTGATAACGGTTCTTGCTCTGTCACTTACAAAGACACCGACACATATTTATCTGGATGTTTATACATGTACAAGTACATATACACAGGGAATGCCCACACAAAAGGAAAAAATAAACATGCCACACCCTACCTCATATAAGAGAGACACACACGCTCTCCAAGACAGAACATCATTCCAGAGGCTTACACGGTAAAAAACACAACCACCAAGTTTTGTGTCCATAGGAATGTGGAGACATCGAAATACCGTGAAAGCTGTCCCTGTCTGTCCACCTCAGACTTGGTCCTGGTCTTCATTTCTCTCCCTTTCTTACACACACACACACACACACACACACACTTTCTTTGCTTTCCCACCTCCTGAGGAATAGAGTGGAGGAAAGGCAGCAGGTCCCATTTGGAAAGCAGACCCCCATGCTCCGTCTGGGAGGCCAGAAGAGAGGATGGCTGCAGGTGGAGGTTAATCAATATGTAATATTTTCTGTGGTCTCCTGAATGATACTGTACGGTGTTACTGTATATAATGCAATATTGATTATATCATATCATATAATCACCTATAAACTGATATATATAACAGTCCCAGAGGAACACCCTGAGGCCTACAGCATGGGCTGGCCCCAGGCCCAAGGCTCCCCAGCAGGTCTTGGGCGGAGGGAAGCTGAGAAGTGGCCCTGCTGTGCCTGGGGGGGGGGGGGGACCCAGCTTTGGGCTGGGGGGTTGCTGGGTAGAGGTTCAGAGAGAGACAGAGAGCAGGCACTTAGCTCACTGCGTGCTCCGAAAACCCTAACAGACCTGATGCAAGGAGGCAGGGAGGGGTAGAAAGCCCCCACACGTAGAAGAAAGCCCGGGCAGAGCAGGACATAGACAGAATTGGCCTGCAGCCCCAGGACGGGCACTAGCGTGGCACCACCATGGCCTTTTCTTCACTGAGTGAGTCTCAGCTCTCTGTGAGACCCGCAGGAGGAACTGGAGGGCAGAGGAAGGCCTCTGATGTGGGCCTACTCAGAGTCCGGGTCAGGGACAGAGGCTGAGGCAGGCAGCCTGGGCACAAGAGCATCCGCAAAGACCCTGTCTTTAGTCTCTGCCCAAGGCAGTGTGCCACTGCTCACGTGCCAGCCGCTGTCCTCCTGCTCTGGTCTGAGTCCTGGCCCAATGCAAGCAGAATGCCTCAGCTTGACTTTCAGAGCCCCTCCTCCCTCGGTGGTGAAGTTAATTACTTCACCCAGTCTCCATGTTACACTCAGCCTCGGAGATTTGATGATTTTCCACCCCTGGAGTCAGTGGAACTGAAATTCATCTCAGAGCCGAGTTCAATTCTCCACAGGCTCGGTGATGCTGGTCTGAGACACCCAGCTCCTCCCTCAGGCTGACCCAGGCCTGGGGACAGAAGGGGCTCAAGGGAGACATCCCCTAAGGAGACAATTCCTAGCAGCCCCCTGGCTCTACTTCTGCCCAGTTTTTCCCTCACGCAACCCCCCCCCCCCAACCAAACACACTGGGACAACTTCCCTTTCTCTTCCCAGGTCCTTCAGAGGCTCTGGCTTCCTCAGCCAGATCTCAGAGGCATGGCCAGCCCCTGGGTCAGCTGCTGCAGCCTAGAAGCTGGGAGTAAGGGGTCCCAGCAGGGGTACAAAGCTCTGGGGGCCGAGCCAAGTGCTGGCCCCCCCGGGCCCACTGTACCTCCGCTGGCCTGTGCTGATGCCCCCAGTGTCCATGTGTCCTGCAGATGTGTCCGAGGGCTCAGTCCCCAATGGAGACTCCCAGAGTGGCGTGGACAGTTTGCGGAAGCACTTGCGAGCCGACACCTTCACCCAGCAGCAGCTGGAAGCTTTGGATCGGGTCTTTGAGCGTCCTTCCTACCCTGACGTCTTCCAGGCATCAGAGCACATCAAATCAGAACAGGTGAGGAATGGGGCGCCTGGGTGGCGCAGTCGGTGAAGCGTCCGACTTCAGCCAGGTCACGATCTCGCGGTCCGTGAGTTCGAGCCCCGCGTCGGGCTCTGGGCTGATGGCTCAGAGCCTGGAGCCTGTTTCCGATTCTGTGTCTCCCTCTCTCTCTGCCCCTCCCCCGTTCATGCTCTGTCTCTCTCTGTCCCAAAAATAAATAAACGTTGAAAAAAAAAAAATTAAAAAAAAAAAAAAAAAAGAACAGGTGAGGAAGGCGTTTTCTGCTTGCAGAAGCGCAAAGGAACAGGGCAGGACAAGGCCTCTGGACAGTGTGCGTCGCCAGCATCGCACGTGCTACATGTGTGTGCACCACGTGTGTGCTGTGTGAACACACACGAGGACGTAATGGTCGAGTTAAGAAAAACCATTCTGGTATAGGGCGGTTAGAAATGATGAGCTCTGGGTGCTAGGATGGTCTTGGGTAAGTCTTGCCCCCTTCAGAGCCTCAGTTTCCCCATCTGTAGAATGAAGGACTTGGGTAAGGTCTAATAGGTCCCTTCCAGCCCCGCTGTTCCATGAGTCTGGCATAGAATACCCAGAAAATGTCCCCATGCCCCTGCCGTGTCCCTCGCCTAAATGGCCCAAAGGTCTTACAGAAAGTTTGTGCAAGCCTGGGGTGCTCTTCTCGCCCAGCGTCACGAAGAGAGCCCTCGGTGCCTGCCTCCTACTCCCCAGTGCAGCTGTCTGCTGTGACCCCAGATAAGCCAACGGCCCTCACACCCAGTACTCCCTCCAGATGCAGAACAGCCCAGCGTGGCTGCAGCCCGCAAGACAGCGGCACGATGCACAACGCGGACAGACGTCTCTGATTCCTCCCATGTACTCATGTGCACGTGTTCACCCACCACCACGGGCCCCTGCTCACTGTACTCAAAGCACGGCCCCGAGAGCCGGAAGGGGCGCCTTTCCCAGGCCACAGCTCAGCACACCTCCCGCACCTGCCTCCACCCACACATCCCTGTGGGCCCCCCGGTGCACGCACGCAAAGATAGGAGCACACACCCATTCCTCCCACACCTACGGCCCAGGCCAGGCCCACAACCGCAGCCCAACACGGTCAGCCGGGCTTGCACGCGCACCCGCGCGGTGGCACAGCAGCGCCGCCCCGCGCGGCTCAGTTCCTCCCTCGGACTCCGGCAGCTCCCAGCCACTCGCCTTTCTCTCCGCCCGTCCTTTTATCCCATAAGCTGTTTGTCTTCATAAAACAAAAATCAAAAGTCTTTTTAAGGTGCCCTGAGCCATAAACCAACAAAGGAGGAGCCGGCCGAGGCGGGCGGCTCGGTGCACCCTCCACGAGTCCCCGGCTGTATTACAATGAATAACCTTTATTTACTTTCATTAGACTATTAAACACCAGCACAGTCATTTTTCCCCCTGAAACTCGGAGCAGGGCCCATAAAGCAAATCCGAAGCCTAATTGAGTTCATTTTAATTTCTCTCCGATCACAGCGAATTACTCTGGTGATAAATCAGGGGGCAGCTTCACCCCCAGTAGAAGGCCTAATTTGCAGCTAATTACAAAACTGATTTCTACAGGAAGATCAATACGAGAAGGAATTGGAAATGACGAGGCAATCCCGTCCAGCCAGGGAGGGGAGGGGGCCCTCTGGGGGGGCCAGGAAGCGGAAGGGAAAAAAACGGACCCGAAAGAGCAGAAAATCAGTTTTAATTTAACGTAATATTAATCAGAGCAACTTTTCCTGCTTTGTGCAGGCTCCTGGGCTGCCCAGCTCTGGGGTCTGGCTTAGCGGTGGCTGCAATAAAAAGGCAATTACCCGAGTGTTTCGGGCAGGACACCCTTTCAGAGTCAATGACTGGCCCCCTCCCACCCTTCTGTTAGCCATGTGGACTCTCCCCCTCCCCAATTTCATACCCCAGTGCACAGGCAGAGAGCGAGGGGCCCGTGGGGCTGTCTTTGTTTGTTTTTTAAAAAGGGGGCGCCAGCACCCGAGCAGCTAGCCCAGCGGCGCCAGGCCAGAGGCCCCACTAGGCCCTTCCCCCAGCCCCTGCCTCTGCCATCACTGCACGGTTCGCCCTCCTCCCCAGGACTCCAGGGGGAACCTGAAAGCACCCCTTGCCTCGCAGCAGGGGGAACCCAACTGCTACACTCCGCCCTTGGGGCTTCTTAGGCAGGGGACGCTGTGGCAATTGGAAGGATGCTGGGATAACCGCCAACAGCGTATACCTCCAGCTACGCCGGGTCCGGTCTCCCCCCCCCCCACCCACACAAAACTCTCCATCATCCGCCGAGCCCGCCCCTCCCTCTCTCCCCTCCCTCTGCCCGGCCATCTCCTTCCACCCCATCTGGGAAGGCTCCCTGTTCCTCCTCCCCATCTGCACACTGAGCCCTTTCTCCGCATGTGCGCATCAATAGAGAGCTGTCGCTTTTCTCTCTTCTCCCAGGGGAACGAGTACTCCCTCCCAGCCCTGACCCCTGGGCTTGATGAAGTCAAGTCGAGTCTATCTGCATCCACCAACCCCGAGCTGGGCAGCAACGTGTCAGGCACGCAGACATACCCCGTGGTGACCGGTAAGGAGGCTTCCGGGAGGGTGGGGGCGCTGCTTGCAGTGGGGGCACCTCAGCCGGTGCCATCTGGGCCCAGTGTGACAAGGGGCCCCCTGGCATGATATCTGCAGAGAGAGCGAGCCTCCGAAAACCAGGGTGCTTCGTGAACAGATGTGTGCAGATGTGGCGAGACAGAGTTGTGGTCAGGGTCTCTGCCTGGAAAGGTCGAAGCGAGGAGGGGGCTACTGCTGGTCCCTTCTGCCCGTCCTCCTGCCTCTCCTTTTGCCTTTTTCTCTGGCCTCCACCGAGGCGCCCAGAGTTATTAGCCTCTTGCTAGGACATGTGCAGAAGAACGCGGAGGCCTGGCTGGGGAGAATGGAGCATGAGGCCCAGGGTCCAGCCTCCATATTCCCATGCCTCCAAGCGTGCCTTCCTCTACCCCCTGGGAAGCCGGGTTAGCTGTGTGGCTTTGGGCTTCGTGGCATATGGCATCCAGCTCTGTGGTTACAGATAAGCACGATTCTTCCAGCCCTCCGTCCGCTTCCCGGAGAAATCACAGAGACTGAGGCTTGATTTCAAGGCAGGGTCAGGCCTGTCGCACAGTCAAACGCAGGGGGAGAGGGCATTTGTCCAGCCGCTCTCGTGGGTTAGGAGCGGCAGAGGCAGCTCGCGGGAAGAAGGCCGGGGTGTGGCGCCGCGCAGGGCCAGCCGATGCCGCTCTAGGCCGCCGGGCTGCGGGCTGTGGAAGGCGCCTGGCACTGTGGAAGGCTTTCCGGGCCAGGGAAGTGCCCAAGTGGGAGAAACACACATTGAGGTGTTATTAAAATTCACCTAATTATTCTGGAGACACTAAAGCCAATGTGCCGTTTGTTCCTTGGGAGACAGAATGATTGAGAAGGGTCTCGGTGGGGATTGGGAGACACTGAGGCGTTACCTGCCGAGCGAGGCGGGCGGAGGCGGCCCGGGGACCTGGCAGCCAGCGTCACAGCCAGCGGCAAAGACAGGGAACAGGCCCTGTTCTGACTTGGAGCCCGTCTGAGCAGGGCTCAGGCCTGAGATGGGCTGTGAGTGGCCAACGGAGGCCACTAGTGGCCCTAGTGGCCTCCAACTAGGGGCTGGGGAGGGCCCTGCTGTGAGCTCTCACAGCTTCTCCTCCAGAGGTGTCCTGCTACAACTGTTTCTGGCCCGGACAGGGTGGAGCTCTTTGGCTAGGCAATCAGAGACTGTTCTGGAAGTGTCAGAGAACTGGATGGGGCTTTCGGGAGTGACAGGTGGGTGGGTCAGGACACTGCCTGTTATCAACTGGGCCTCGACTCGAGCCCTCCTTAGCCAACGTGGAAGCCCTCTGAGCCGCTGGGGGTTCTGACCCAAGGCAGAGCAATGGTGCAGGCTGGGCCACCTTTCCGGTCTGCTGAGAGTTTCAGTGGCCACTTCCCTAAGGGGGTCCACCCCAGGCAGCTGACAAAAGAGAGTCCAAGAGACTCGTCTCTAATCCCAGCTGTGCTTCTCTGTGCCTGGGGCCACAGTCCAGAAGGCAGAGGCTCCCTGGGGTGGAGAGATGGACCTTCGGGTAGGGTTCCTGCTGCAGGAGAACTCAGGCTGGTGCAGAGAAGTGCCTCCACCTTGAGCATCCCCCGCCCGCCTTCCCGCCCGCCCCCCCCCATGGCCCTGGAACGGTCCCAGCTCAGCCTGGGAACATCTCCGGCTGATCCATCTGGATCCAAGTGTGAGAAAAGTTCATTTCAGACCCAGCTTGACATTCCCAGGTGGCAAGTTAGCACTAACATCTCAATCTGTATGCGACATTTCAATCAAGCGAGGAGTAACAAAAGCAGAACCATTAACATTCGGAGCTGTTCACCAGTGGTAATGACGGGAAACTCGCTCAGAAACTGGAAATTACCAAAAAGAGGGAAGTGTGTGGAGAGGTGGGGGAGGGGAGGTGGGAGGAGGTGGGGGCAGGGAATGATTTTTCCAGACTTAGGCCAAGATCCAGCGTTTGGATTAATGGTGCCATTACCCGAGAAAGGGCTTCAGATTATGCTCATTCTTAAAATGTTTTTGCTGGCAATTAAACGGCTGCAGTTATTGATCTTTGTTGATTTTATGTCCTCCTAATTTGCATAATCTATTAAAGATGAATGATTCACGATGTGTTTATTATGGGGACAAACAGAAATTGCTAGAGGTACTACCAAGGTGAGAAGCGGGGCAGTGCCCAGAGACTTCATGCGCCGGCTCAGGAGCGGGTCCAGCATGGTGGCCTTTGGGCCAGGACTTTGTGGGGAGCAGTGAGCAGCGATGCAAGGAGAACAGACACGAGAGAGGTGGACTTGGGCTGTGTTCTTCTAGAAGGATCTTGGCATCTGTGACAACTTCAAGCCCAGCTGGGATACGGGAGAGGCTTTTGGCGTATTTGTGGAAATTCCCCTCGGAGAGTCTTAAAAAGCTTATTTGGTTGGAGAATATGAAGGGCTTTGGTGGAGAAAGAAAAGGGGAGGCTCGTTCTGGCCAGGCGTGTGCTCAAGGGGAGGGAGCAGGGAGGTCATCCGTGCCCACAGCCTGGCTTGGGCGTGCTAAGGTGTTCAAGGAACCCTCTTCATCCCCGCCGTGCCTCAGGCACCCAGCTCGCCTTCCTCCCCGGGGGACAGGCAGCTGAGGCTATAAACCTTCAGGTGTGAGCCCTGAGGAAACCAGCCCAGCAAGGCCCTAGCCCAACCTGAAGAGCCGACCTTATTGATATTCCTGCCACCTCCTGGCACTGGAGGCTGATTTCAAACTTCACCAGCCACTTGATACAGCTGTTCCGCAAGGTCAGGACTGAGAGGAGAGAGGAGCCTTGGCTATTGTGTGGAGGGGAGAGTGGGGCCCAGTGGGCCAGGACACAGCTAATCACATTGCAAGCAAGGGTGGCTGCCAGCGACTGGGGCCTGGCCTGATCGCCTCCCCTCCCCACCTTCCATCTTGGAACCAAGGAGAGAGACCGATTTTTCTGGGTAGTGTTTGCAAGTTCTGCCGAGATTTTAATTTCACTGCATCACAACTCAGCAAGCTGCCAAGTCAAGCTGGTTATTTAAATTTATCACCCACTTTCCCTTCCGCCGCTGGGCTGCTCTAGCTCAGCGGCGTCTCTTCTCTCCAGCCCACTGCTCTAGGCTGCTGGTCTGGAACGGAGCCGAGCGTCTCCGAAGTGATAAGGAAAAAGGGACCAGCTAGATGAGAGAGTGGGTTGGGGGTACTCTGGCCCCAGGCTTCCTCAGGTTGGCTGGCTGATGGCTGGTGCCTTCTATCACTTCTCACCCTTCCAAAGGACTCCATAGGGGGCCGCCGTCGACCCCTCAGTAGTCCCAGGGACCTCTAGGTCAGGACTTCAGTGAGGACTCTGGCTCCAACCGTGTGCCTGCCGATGCCTTCACATCTCCCACCACTGGTAGGAAACAGCCCTTCTTCCCCCGCTAGCCCCACCCCAACCTCTCCCTTCCTGTGTCTGTCCAGGTCTCTAGCCATAGAGGAGCATGAGGGGACACTGGCAACAATGTTGATCTGAGAGAAGATGAGTACTAGTTTCGGGATTCCCCGAGTCCCTTGGAGACGCGCCTGAGCATTGAGAGAGTCCCTTGACCTGGTGAAAGTCCACCCTGAAGGGGAGAGCAGGTTCCCCACCCTGGAGGCCAAACGGAGCGAGTCAGGGATGGTTCGGCGGCTCTCCGTGCTTACCCTGGCATCCCAGGAACCCAGCGGCCCCTGGACTTGATGCACAAGTGGGCTTCACTGGCCTCTAGTGGGCATCAGCACCAAGCACCAGGAGAGATGCACGCGAGCGTAATCCTTGCCGCCCTCCTTTTAGTCCCAGAGAGGTAATGGGGGAATGAGGCCAATGTCCAGAAACCAGGCAGGCTGCACTCACCAAAACACCGCCGGGTAAAATGTAACAACAAGAATTGTTAATACACAGACAAGTCTCACTCTGTGACACCAGACGTAGAGGGAAACTCAAAGCCCGGGCGATCTGTGAGGGACTGAGGGTATCGCACTGGAGGTGGACCCTAACTGGGGGACGTTGGGGTTGTAACACACCAGAGAGGAGCCATGACCTTGGGTCCAAAAGAAGCAGGAAGCTAGAACTGAGTATTACCCCGCATAAAGCCAGGGACAGAGCAGGACAACACTGTCCGTGAAAGGGAGACACATAAACGTATCCCAGTGGGTCCAGGGAAGCAAGCAAGGGGGAAAAATGGTCTCCATGAAAAATGGCGCCCCGAAGCCTGACCCTGGTTCAAGAGTTCAAGTTTATACGGGAGAGTGTGACAGGAACTCCCCAGCCAATAGCTGGCATAAAAATGTGTCTAGAATAGTGACCCACTCAGAAACCCCAGCAGGGACAAGGGCAGACCTTCTCTGTAGGGGCAGTCCCCAACCTCGGGCCCCTGGGACTCCGCCACTGAAGATGAGCTTGCTACAAAAAAAAAAAAAAAAAAAAAAAAAAAAAAAACTACATACTTCATGTGAATACAAGCTATCGTGAGGGAGAGTTAGCAGAAGCAATCAAAAGGACGATTGCTCTCCCCAAGAACGGGACACAGTAGAGCAGTCCAAAAGCATCTATAAAATAAACATGTTTTAGTCTTAAAAAGATAAAAGTTAAGTATCAGTTTTGTGTTTGTTACAGATCTAGATATCACATCCCCCTCCCCGCCACTGCTCAGCCAATCGTCAGGTAATAAAAATCAGAAAGGACAAAGGCTGGAGACCGCACCTAGAGCGCATGGTTTTGAGGTCCAGGCGCCATGGAAAGAGCTGAGCCTCAGGCCTGTACCCTGAGAGTACAGCCTGTCCCCTGCTTCTCCAAACTCCCAGATCAAAGGGTCAGCAGAGAATCTTCCCTTTTCTTGGGAAAAAATGTCTGAACTTTGGAAAGCTAGGGATGAGGAAAATACATCCTCCTCAGTGAGAAGAGCCTTGTTCGCTTCCCTACCCTGGCAGTGGGGGGAGAAGGGGGTGTTGTTCCAAGAGTTTGGGAGAAACTTCTCGTGATGCCTTAAGACTGCAGCTCTGAAGGAATCTATAGCTAAGACCCAGGAGGAGATGTGGATGCTGCTCAAGGCAGGGGAGAGAGGGAGCAGAAGATTCTCCTGGAAGCTGGTAAATTTGAGCAGAGGTGGGGGGAGGTCAATAAGGCAGAGGTCAAAGCTGGAAAGCAGGGCTGACCCCCCCAGGTCCTGGAGGCCTGTGTGGACAGTGCACGCTCAGCTTCTGAAAAAGGGTTGTGGGCTCTCAGAAGCTCAGACCCCCTGCCCACATCTGGGATGGTGAGCGAAGCGGCTTTTTAGCCGATAGAAGTGCGGGTCCTGGGAAACCCTCCTCCTCCTACCGGGGAGTCCTGAGGACCTCAGAAACTGCCTCTTTCCTGTAGTTAACAACCCCCTTCCAATGCAACTGCACTTCCCTCCATAAAACAAACAGCTTAGCTCTTGGCCAGCCCCTCCGGGGGAGGAGAGGGCAATAAAGGCTGAGAAATGTTTCTAAAGGAGGCTGGGAGTCTCCTAGCCTTGTCTGTCAGCTCAAAGACCCTGATTAGCTAGAGGAATTTAGGGCACAGACATCAGAGTTCCTCTCCAACCTTGAAAGAAGGGCGCTAGGGCAACTTCTGACCTACAGCAAGTCAGAGCCCTTTGCTGAGGAGGCCAAACCAGACCAGAGGGCTTCTGCACAGCACCCACGGGCCCTGGACTCTTCATTTAGGCTGAGAAGGCCCAACAGTATGAAGCTAGCCTCCTCCAGACATCCCTGAGGCCTCCGGCTACATCCCCAAGGACCTCCAGGCCTTAGACCTCAGCTCTGATTTAATTATGGGGGCATTTCCATAGCAATGAGACATTGACAGATAATGCGGGTGCCCTAGGCCTGCAGCTTAGGGAGTCATTGAATCAGGGCTCTGCCCCTTCCTCCTTTATCCAGTTCACCTCTAAAGGGAAAGGATACTGAAAAGAAGGGGCATCAATCCACTCTAGGACTGGGAGAGTGAGATCAAATTGGAGCAGAATAAAAGCTGTACCACCCCAATTTCCATCCTCAATCCACATCCCATGTCTGTGCCTACCAGCCATCCCGGTGGCGATGGGCTGCCCATCCCAGCAGGGTGCCTTGGACAGAAGCACAGCGGGGTGCGGGGTGGGCTGCTAATGGAGTTGCAGAGGGGAGGAGAGTCATGGGGAATATGAAGACAGTATGAAAGGCTCCAGGGTATTTTAACAAAGATGCAGTACTGTGGTCATACCTTGGGCCTTCCTCTTGACTTCTCCCTTCGTCTCTTCCTTCCATCCAAGAGACCCAAAGGCTGAGCACCCCAGATGGATTGTGCTTCATCCTCCACAGCAAGGGCTCGCTGACCCATGTAGAGACCAGGGAGAGGGGCCAGGTTTTTTTTTTTTTAATGTTTTTATTTATTTTTGATAGAGAGACAGAGTACTAGCAGAGGAGGGGCAGAGAGAGAGAGAGAGAGAGAGGGAGACACAGAATCCAGAGCAGGCTCCAGGCTCTGAGCTGTCAGCACAGAGCCCGACGCGGGGCTCGAGCTCCCAGACCTTGAGATCATGACCTGAGCCGAAGTCCGACGCTTAACCGACTGAGCCACCCAGGCACCCCAGGAGGGGCCAGTTTTAATATGAATTCAAATTATTTTTAAGAAATCAATGATCTTTATTCCACGTGCATACAGTAGCCAACTCAGGCTAACAACGAGTTGCCTAATAGAAAGCACTGGGCACTATCTTCATGATTAGCTGGGTTAGAGAGGACCTTTCAGCTGTCATAGATGTTTAGAGATGCATGGGGGGGGGGGTCCCAAAGGACAATTCCCCAAAAGGGGGCTCCCCTGCCACTGAGCTTGTTCATTATTTGGCCCTTTCTAAGAAGAAAAGTTTGGCTAAGTAAAAGTAAAACTTTTCTGAATAACCAGAAATTCTAAATGGTGGTATCCTGATGAATATTCCAGGTATGCTTTGGGACCAAGGGCTCAGAAATGTCCTGGTGGGCTCAAAGCCACCTAGGTAAGACCTGAAAGCCTGTTTCCCCCAGAGAGCCAGCCACCCCCCAAGGTGACAGGAAACACCCCCCCTTATCCCCCCCCCCCCCCCCCGCCCGCCACACACACTCACACACCTGGCCCAGGGTGATCAGAATCTTTCCTTCCCCCACTATTAGCCTCAGGACAAACAAGCCAGTACTTTTTCACCCCTGAGCTTTGGGAGGCAAGCCTTGCCACTATTGTTACTTCTGAGAGGGCTTTGCTCCCTTCAGCCTGGAATCCTCTCCTCTCCTCCCCCGTGGCGGCTGGGCTGCTGGGCAGGGAGGGAGGAAGTCTGCGGCCGGCTCCAAGAGCAGCCTAATGCTCCAGCAGCTTAAGTGGCCGTTTTCCTTGGGATTAGGGTTTCACTTACACAGAGCGCCTGAAAAACGCTGCGCTTTCGGAAGGATTAGAGCTGACAATTCAGTGGTCTCAGAGAACAAAATAAAGCCGGAGAGGAACTGGGAGACCTGGAGTATCGGGAGACTGTGCAAACAGGCTTAACCTCTGCCCACCCAGCACGAGGGTCTCTCGTGCTCTTGAGCCCAGCAGTGAGCCTGGGCCCGCCTCCGGGGGGGTGGGGGGCGGCGGTGCGCCAGCACCTGCCCAGCTCCTGGTCTCCACTTGGGATTTGCTAAAGGAGCCAGAGAAGGCAGCTTGGGGAAGTGAGGGAGGAGAGGGCTGGGATGTCTTCCCCTCTCTCTGAGCCTCAGTTTCCTTCTCTGTAAGGTAAGGGGGTTGGACTAGGAGATAGCCAGATTCTCTTTCAGGCCTTTGAAAATGTGATTCTCCCCAACACTCCCTAGCCTTATCCCAGGATCCTGAGGCTGTAGCTCCATCCATGGTCCAGCTGAGTTAAAGGGAAGCCACCTCTTGGGGGGCTCAGATGAGGGCAGTGAGTGTGCTGGAAGGGGAAGGGGTGGGGACGGCATGGCTGGTGTATCCAGCTGGTTGGCTGTCTGGGCGCAGACCCCCCCTGAGCCCACACAGATCTGGGCGGCGTCCCTGCCCAGGACACCGCAGGGACTAAAGGTCCAGCTGTCAGTGGGAAGCAAGATCAGCTAGGAGAGCAGCCACCTGAGCTGCGGGCACAGCCCCCTCTGCTGGAACCCAGAGTAGGCAGGGCTCAGGATGAAGAGCTCTGGGGCCAGCACGGTGCCCGGGGCTGGCGGCCGTCGCGCAGGCACCTCTGCCCTCAAGGAAGAACCTTTGGGAGGATTTGGAAACCTTGGAAATAAGAAACAGCACGAACTAAGTGGGAAACTCCTTAAAAAGCCGCTTTTACGGATGTGAAGTTTGTTACTTTAGCATATTATTTAAACTTGGATCGGTCATTAAGTGATTATAACCGGTACACCAGTGTAAATGTGCAGTGTATTTAGGCGGTAATTACAAATTTAATAACTGCGCATTCTTGGAAGTATTACGGATGCTTGTGTCAAACGCGGGCACAGACCGCCAACCTCGGAGCAATCTAATGTCTTCATCTTCAGTACCTTATGAGAAGCAGACAAAACTTGAGACTAGGATAGTAAAACAAGAGTTATGTTTTCTGGCCTTAGGCTCCTCCACAGTGTCGAGCGGATGGCAGAAGTGCTCATTTTCAGAGAACGATGCTGCGGAAAAGCACCCCTCCACTCACCGACTGGAACTTTGGCTGTATAAATCTGTGTCTAATAAGTCTGGTGGTCTGAGTCATCCCTGAGCCCGAGCACCTCCGCCACTCGGGCAGCTGCCTTTTTATTGTTTCCTGGGTCTTCGGGATGCTGACGTTTCCCCTACTTGAGATAAGACTCTCCGCTCCCTCACATATTCTCCTGCTGTCCTCTGTAGGATCTCGTCTACTGGTACGATTGAAGTGCTTTCGAACAAATCGGTGTCTTTCTTAGGCCAAAGAAAGGAGGTTCGTTTGGTGTGTTATAAATAGTGTTTCTCAATCTCTGAGTCAGGCATACTTTTGCGAATATGATAAAGGCCATCTAGATGTTATATATGTGTACTCATAACATCTGATGTATAGCTTTACATGGACCCTGTGAAGCGTATCTATGGAGTCCCTGCAGGATCAGTGAACTCCAGTTTAAAACCCTTGCTGTAGAAAATGAAAGAATCTGAACCATGCAAGAAACAAGAAACCACGAGACGTTGCTTTAGGAAGGATTCATTTAGCATCATCCCAGGTTACCTTCCTGGACCAAATACCTATTTTCTGGGTCTATGATACTCAAGAATGTCATTCTAGAATCAGTTCCTATGTTCCTGCTTATTCTGTCATCCAGATGCAACCATCTACTCTCTGTGACATCTTGAACATAATACGTCGCCCCTCTGAGTTTCAGTTTTTCATCTGTACAACGGGGATTACAAGCAGATCGACATCATTGGTGGATATGAGGATTAAAAGAGAGAAGACACAGAAAATGTTTCGGACAGTGCCTAGCTGTCGTCGGTGTTCGATGAATGCGAGCTAGACTAGATCAAGTAGAAACACAACTCTGCCCTTGAATCTTAGAGCTGACAAGATAGCATAAATTCTCTGGTGACTGAAATTTTCCAATTTCTTAATAAAGTCATTCGCCTTGCTTTTCTCTGTGCTTTGTAAGAGGAACTGCACTTAGATTCTCCAAAACAGTTGATTTGATCTGGCCCATTTGGTAAGGAATGTCTGACGAAAGTGCATCGTCTGATTCAGATGTAGTGATTGCTGTAGAAATTGGCTGTAGACTCTTCAGGGACTTCTGCAGTTGAACTGAGAAGACATCCTCATCAAGTACAGTGCTGCTAACACTTCTGGGTACTTTAAGATTCTCGACTACTACTGTTTCTTAAAGAGCCTCTTTGTTTTTTAGAAAACTCTCCAAGGAGATTAATACTCCACCCCATGGAGTTTTACTACAGACTTTTGGTGTCAGTATTTTATTCTTTATGTCCTGTTTTTTCTTGCCTCATCTTAATGACAACGGCGACAGTATGAGCTTTTGCCTGTTGGATGACTTCTTTTCCTTTCCTGTGGCTCTTTTGGGAATTATCTGGCTTCACGTTATCACTAAAAGGCGGTGTGGGACAGACACAGCTTCAAACTCTGGCTCTCTCCTTTACTAGCTCTAGACCCATTAGGAAATCTTGACGCCTCTCCGCGCCTCCATTTTTCTCAACTTTGAAACAAGGACGTTAGATCATCTCGAAGGCTCTTCCATCTTTAAAACGTTGTCCTCTTAGGAAGCAAGGATCCAACACGAAATGCCCCTTCCCCTGGTCATATGTGGGTTCTTATCCGTTTGTGATTCCTGGTGCTGTTGTCCCATGACTGGCACTGTGGGTGAGCAAAACACTCTTGCCTCTCCCTGTCCTCTGTTGGGTAACACGTACTTAATAACCTATGTATTTCGCCACGTGGCTGTTTTCTCCTTCTGTGCTTTCGTTCCTTTGTTTTTAGGGGTTGGTTGTGCTTCCAGTTCTCCAGTCTCTCTCTGCTCCCATGTGTCCATCCGTCTGCAGTGCTCTGCTGATTCTTCCTTGCACACATTCCATTACCCATTCATATCTCTCGCTAAAAGAGGCTTGCTCAAAGAATGCTGCTGGGCAAATGGTATGATGGTCTTAGTAATTTGAAAACTTCCTGCGGTACGTGTTTTCCATTATTGACAACGGGGTTCCAGAAGGATATATGGCTCTGGCAAGAGTTTGGTCAATTTTTTCCTCCTCTTCTGGTGTCACCTGTGTACTAATGAAGCCATTGAGCGTGCTTTGTATGCGGCGGCTTGCACCTCTGTTGGCTCAGGGGTCCTGATGGGCACCTCTTTGTGGTGATGCTGATGTTTCAGAATCTGCAGTGGCAGCAGCTTCGCAGCTGTATGCAGAACACCAGGAAGCTTGTGAGCCTCTTCCTCGTCCTGGGCATCTTCTCTCACATTTTAAAAATGTCTGAAAAGCACTTCCCGGGTTCAGCTCTTTAACTAGAATTTGGGAATGTGTCTTTCAATGAACAGTTCCGCGGGTGACTTCCAGCATGCAGAAGTTTCTGTGTGCCGGAAGTTAGCCTGACTGTTTTGCAAGAGCAAAAGCCAGTGGAACTAAACAGTGCAATGGGGATAACTCCAGGCTAGCTGGAGACACCTTTCCAGGCATCCAGCCTCTCTTCCTTTCTCCGAAGCTAGGTAGGGAATTGTATGACACAACCTCAGATGACAAGGAATTCATGTGTGGCAGGCTGTAGGAACCAGGCAGCTGAAAATCAGAATTCGGGCGCATTTAGATTCCTGTTTTTCACTTTTCTGGCTTCTTTCCAGGCATTAAGATCGCAGGACCAGGAGGAATTGGATTTCTATATCTTTCTCATTTCAAAACCTCTACATCTTCCCTAACTCTCCTGTGTCTTGGGGCTTTTTGACCAGCACATGCCATATTATTAGTCTCTCCAGGAGTTGATAAATATTGCCGTCCTTGTCCATTTCAGGCCCACTCCACTGAGAGATGGTCAGGAGGAGTGAAACTTTTTTGACAATAGAAGTCAATGAAAGAAAACCCACAACAAAGCAGGCACAGATACTTCCTTCTTCCTCTCTGGGAGTCCGAAGTGATCTCTTGTCTGATGGTTCTGCTCCGTTGTTTGTTCTTGAGTTTTAGGAAATATAAGACCTTACCTATATTAGACAGTAGAGAAGAGAACCATTCTATTGCTTGATGGGCTATAAGTCACAATACAAGTCACTGTCATCTCTCATCATGCCCTAAAAATTCATAATGGCCTGTACAAACTATTTTTAGACAAAAAGCAGATTTCAGCATTGACATTCTGCCCCAGCCTTTACCTCTTCAAAGGAGACCAGCATACATGAAACAGTCAGAAAACAATACAACCCGCCTGGCGTCGGCTGTAAGTGCAACAGAGTGATAGAGAATCAATCAGTAAATATTTATTGAGCATCCTTTATTGAGTTACCAACCATGCAAGGCAGAGCAGAAGACAGGGCCCTGCCCTCAGTTTGATTATGGTCTATTTGAGGAAGCAAGCCATAATATGAAACAACAGGTCTGATGCCTTATGAAATATAATGTCGTGGTCAGCCATGCAGCACAGACACTGTAGAAATTTGGAAGGAAGAAACTTCCCTGATGGGTAGAATGGTAGGCATTTTAAGGCTCGAGCTGGGAGGAGAGGGTAGCTATGCGGAAGACAAAACGATACGGCAAAAGCACAGAGGTTCCACAGCGCACCGCCCATGAAAGCAGTCCAACTAAACCAGGTGGAGTGAGAATCAGAGCTGAGAAAGTCAGGTGGGGAGAGTACCCAGGAGGCTTTGAAAGCCTTGGCAGAGTGTGGATTGCAACTGTGGACCGCAGAGAATCTATGGTGGTCCTCGCAAGGGAAGTGATAGGTTGAAAGCAACGTTTCATGAGGACTAGCCAGGCAGCCACCCTTGGGATAGATGGGAGAGGCAAGAACGTGGAGGCAGGGAATACAAGGAAAAACACTGTTGTGGCTGACCAGGGGCGGGTGCTCAGGAGCTGCGCTATGGAGGTGGGAGAGGCAATGGAGACGGGACTGACGTTACAGACATTGCTAAGGGGAATTGATAACACTTGCTGACTGACTTCGTCTAAAGGGGAAGGACAAAGGCTATACATCCAGAAGGATTCTAAAGTGTTTGGTCTGGCGGTCTTCAAGAGGGTCAGGAGACCTGATTGGGAGGAAGATGAGTCTGTGTTTATTCCTGCTCAGTTTTAGGTGACAGTGGGACAGCTAATGAAAATGTTCAGCAGGCAGCTGGAAATGCAAAAGCCTGAGCTGTAGCCCTGTGTACTTTGGGAGAATTGAATCACTCAGATGTGTTGAGGGAGAAGTGAGGAAACTCACACGGGTCAGAAAAGTAGGAGATGAGGTGAAATTCACAGAGAGAGTGGCCAGGAGAGCCATGGGCACTTTGGAATAGCCATAGGGAGGATGAAAGCTGCGGGTGGGTGGGGTGAGCTGAGGAAAAGGAAACGCACTGGGCCAGATGTGCAGAGTTCTGTGACTCCCTGCATCTTGCCACACCTTGCCTTCTCAGGGTCAGACAGAGGCACCAGAGTGGGACAGTGGACAGGCTGAAGAGGAGGATAAGGGGAATCTGGAGAGGATAAATGGGACCCAGGAGAGCATCACATTGTCTCTAGGGCATGGCACTGAGGGAGAGGGAAGAGGGCACAGTGTTGGCACTAAAGATTGAGGCATAAAACGTAAGGGAGGTGGCGATCCCTTCATGGCGATGGAGGGGACAGGCAAGAAAGGGAGGCCACTCAGGTGTCGCTGAATCCCAGAGATGTCTGTGAACCATGGGTGGCTCCCTAATACTGGCTTGCTTTACCTTCACTCCAGGACACTGTGAAGGAAAGCCCTGCTTCCCACCCTCCAGACTCTAGCTAGTAGAAGTTTCCAGAGACTGAGGTCCGGCAGTTGGTGGGGGGAGAGGGGTTTGCTCGTTGGAACTTGATCTGATCCACTTGAACTGTTGGCTCAAAGCCCCTGATTCACTTCAGGGATGGTTTTTTTTTTATCATTTAAAATGTTTTAAATTCTTTATTCATTTTTGAGAGAGAGACAGCGACACCGAGTGTGAGCGGGGAAGGAACAGAGAGAGAGAGAGAGAGAGAGAGAGAGACAGAATCCGAAGTGGGATCCAGGCTCTGAGCTGTCAGCACAGAGCCTGAGGCGGGGCTTGAACTCATGAACCACAAGATCATGACCTGAGCCAAAGTCGGACGCTCAACCCACTGAGCCACCCAGGCGCCCCATATCATTTAAATGCCGTAAACACTAAGAGCAAAGTAACCCACTGGATGCCTCCCCCACCCCCACTCTCCACACCTGCCAGGCCCAGCACCTGCAGCTCCACTGAGAGAGGACAAGAAATGCCCATCGGGCCCAGAATGGGTGGCGGTGGGGGTACCCTCCAAGTCTGAAGGAAAGATGGGGTGTCAGAGAGGTGCAGGGTGAGCAAGATGATAGAGGTCCATTTGGCTACCGGAGAGACCACAGCTGAGTATCTTGCTGGGGAGGAGGAATAAAGCAGGTCACCGCCCCCCCCCCTTCTCCATCTGGGTTTGGGCAACAAAGGGACACAAGCAAAGGCGAACACGTAGACACACGAACGCACACGGAGACACGCAAAGTGCTGGAAACAGCAGAGGTGCATGGCCGATCATAGGACAGACGTTTAGCTAACGGGCTTCAATGCGTGTAAGGGCGCACGCGGACCTGCTCATTCAGCTCTTCTGCCACGTGTCTGCTCCCTCCTTGCCAAGAGCATCCTTCCCATGGAGTACCCTGGTGGGAGCAGAGGCAGGCCTCTCCCTTCCAGGCCTCACCCCTTCCCCTTTGTGTCTTTCTAGGTCGTGACATGGCGAGCACCACCCTGCCTGGTTACCCCCCTCACGTGCCCCCCACTGGCCAGGGAAGCTACCCCACCTCCACCCTGGCAGGAATGGTGCCTGGTAGGTGACAATGGTGCAGCTGCCTCGTTGAGATGGGGGTGACTACGCTGTGGGTGAGCTGCTGAGTCGGCTGTAGTCTGAGGCTGGGGGTGGGGGGAGACCCAACGTCCCCTCCCCCCAAGCCTTTTCTGTTCCATCCCTCTCTCTCCCTAGAGGCTGCAGTTGGTCCCTCGTCCTCCCTCAGGAGCAACCCAGGGAGGGAGTTGGCCGAAGGGGCTCTTGTGTGCACCCCACCGTATGCCAGGGCCCCTCCACGGTGCCCACCCAGCGGAGCCTGTGCCCCGACTCCTCTCTCCATGCCCCAGCCCACCCCAGCCAGCTGACACTGCTTGGAAGGGCCGGCCCTGGTTTCCATGGAAACTTGGAGCCCAGAACCATTTCCAGGGGCATTGTCAGTCACTCAGACAAAGCCACCCTGGTCCACACCAACCCGCAGGGAAAACCAGTGTGAACTGACCCCACCCCAGGGAGAGGAGGGAGCTAGTCCCTAAGGAAAGAGGAACAGAAGACAGGCTATGGCAGGATCCAGAGAGACTCTGGCTTCAGAGAGACAAGCTAGAGAACCACGTCTCCTCAGAGGTACCGGGCCCTCGTTGCTCCTGGGAGGAGTTGGGTCTGGACTGCGTGGATTGGAGAGGCAGAGGCCGGGTTTAGGGACTGAGGACTGTAGCTGGAGGTTGTGCTCTTTCCAACCTCCCATCCCAGATTGGGAGCCTGGCTTGAAGCCAGAGAGAGCTGAAGCCTCTGTTCGTATACACACCAAAAAACCCTCTTATCTTCAAGAGCGTGAGACTCGCTGGGCCTGCAGTCCACTCCTGCTGGTTGCCCTCTTGTGTGTCCCTTCCCTGACACACAACCCTCACGGTGGGGGAGGATAGAAGAGGGTGACTGGCCCCACTCCCGGATGTGCATCCAGGGGCAGCCCTGGGGAGGCAGAGCGTGGGGGGAAGGGCAGTGGCAAAGAGGAAGACTGCTGTACCCCCATAGGGGCTGAAGGGAGTTAGAGGCACTGGCTAAGGAAAGCTGGGAGGTGTAGGTGAGGGGATTCCTGCCCAGATCTGGAGGGGCGTGGGTAGGAGTGTTGGGGACAAGGAGATTCTTCTGGGAAAGTCCCAGCAGTGAGCAGGTGGAGGCTGGAGAAGGTCTTAGAGAGGTGGGGGTGAGGGAGGGGGGAAGCCTGCAAGGAGGTGGGGATGAGGGGAGCCGCAGAGAGCTCATGGTGGCAAGGGGGGAGTCGTTAAACAGAATCTAGTGCTGATGAGGAAATTACACTTGTTTCATTAGCGATGGGGAAGGAGATAGCTCAGTTCCTCTTGGTCACAGTTGAGCTCAGAAGCTCATTATCCTGCTGCACGCATGCTTTCCCTCCTCGTCAATAAACAGGCTTTCCAGTGGCTGCATCCCCCACCCCCACCCCAGCTCCCTCTCGGAGAGGGGCCCCTTCTCCTCTACTTAACCCGCGGTTAGGGATCACTGTAAACAGTCTGGGGTCATCACACAGGAGAAAGGGCGAGGGGGAAACCCGGAGGCCTGGCCTTTCTCCCGCGGAGGGAGGGAAGCAGCTTCCGTCCGCTCCCAGCCCACGGGGCCCTCCGCTAACCGCTCGCGGACCGGCGGGCTGTCCCCCCTGCTTCCCACCGCCTCCTTCTGCTGCGTGGCCCGCCTATCGAATCTCTCCAGGGAAAGGCGGGGGGGGGGTGGTGGGGGGGGCGGTGTTTCCCAGCAGAAACCCCCACCCCTTGCATTGGCACCGTGCTGAGATGCCATTCTCAGGACTTTCTGGGACAAAGTGTCCCGAGGGCCTTTCTTCGCCACCCTCCCCGGCTTCCATCCCGTGGGGGCTACGATTCCTAGAACCAGAGTATCCACTAAAAAGGCCCTAGACCCCAACGCAGCGGGGTAGGCGCGCCTGGACCCGGAACAAACCCTCCCTGGGTGACCCAGAGCGCCTCCGCGGCGGAGCCCGGAGCCCCCAGGCCCATGTGCGAGGCCGGTCGGTGCTTCTGCACCCGCTTCTGCACCCACCCCCACCCCCGCAACGGGCTCTCCCCACGCAGACCCAGTGGACTGCTCTGCCTCTGTCCTGCCCGCCGCACCTGCACCTCGGGCCCGGGGGAGGCCGCTGGCGGGGCACGTCGGGTCCGCCCGGGCGTTGCGCTGGTCTGATCCCCACTCCCCAACCCTCCCGCAGGGAGCGAGTTCTCCGGCAACCCGTACAGCCACCCCCAGTACACGGCCTACAACGAGGCTTGGAGATTCAGCAACCCCGCCTTACTAAGTGAGTACGCCACCTGGCTGGCCGGCGGCTCAGCGCGTCAGCCCGCGGGCAGGCTTGGCCGGGCTGCTTCCGGACGCCGGTCTCGCTCCCCTCGACCCGCCCTTCGGGTGCCGGGCGGGCAGGCTCTGTTAGTGCAGCACTGAGGCCCCGGGATCCCTAGAGGACGCCCGCGCCTCCCGTCCCTTCCCTCCCTTCCTCTCCCTTCCCGGGGGTTAGAAGGCTCTGCGCCGCCCCCACCCTCGGCCCCCCTGGAAAGTCCCCAGTCGGGCGGCGGCGGTCACCCATTGATCGGGCCCCTCTCCCATCGGTGAATGAAGCTCTCCTGGGGGCAACCGGCCCAGCAGCCCAGCCGAGGTCTCCCTTGCCCCCATCCCGCCAGACCCCAGCCCCGGGGAGGTCTTTGCTTTTCTTTCCTTTTTTGTTCTCCTGTTTGTCCTCTCACCCAGCCCATTCTTCTCCTGTGTTAACTTCCAGGTTCCCCTTATTATTATAGTGCCGCCCCCCGGGGCTCCGCCCCTGCCGCTGCTGCCGCTGCCTATGACCGCCACTAGTTACCGCGGGGACCACATCAAGCTTCAGGCCGACAGCTTCGGCCTCCACATCGTCCCCGTCTGACCGCCCACCCCGGAGGGAGGGAGGACCGACGCGACGCGATGCCTCCCGGCCACCGCCCCAGCCCCACCCCCACCCCAGGAACCCTGCAGCCCTTCACACCACCCCGTCGAAGGCCGGACAGGACGGGTGGAGCCGCGGGCGGGACCCTCAGGCCCGGGCCCGCCGCCCCCAACCCCGCCCGCCGCCCCTCCCCGCCTGCCTGGACTGCGCGGCGTCGAGAGGAGGGCGCGACCCAGCTCGCCCCGACTTGGCCCGAGCCGGCCCCGGAGCGGACCAGCCACACCGCGGGACCCTGGCCGGGCCCGCCGCCACGCGCGGGGGACACGTTTCTGTGACACACAATCAGCGCGGACTGCAGCGCGGCCCAGCCCGGAGCAGCCCGCCTCGGACGCTCCGGCGCCTGGAGGCTTCGCTGGAGGGACTGGGCGAAGGAAATTAAGAACAAAACGATTTTTCTGCAGAAGGAGGAAGAGCCCCCTGCCGAACCCTCGGGGAAAAGTCCTTACGCTCGCGCCAGCCGGACTGCCCCCACCTTCCGAGTGTGCCCTACCCCAGAAGGCGGAACGGAATGGGGGCGTGGGGTCCGGGCTCTTGGGACGGGGGTTGGGGGCATCAGGTCTTTCCGAAGTTGGGACCCAAGGCACGCAGGCCCCAGCAGCGCGCACCCACCGAGCCCCACTCTTGGCTCTACCCTATTCCACCTGAACTGCCTGGTTCCCCAGGGCACGCCTACTAGTGACCAGACTCTCGGCCCCATCTCGCCCCTACCTCAGCGTCTCTTCCATCTGCGGCCCTCCCATTCTTCCCCCCTGCCTGTCCTTTTCCCACCCCACGACTCTGCACCTCTCCTTCCTGACTCCTCGCCCCTGCGGAGGCTCTCCAGTGCCCGCTGCAGGACCAGTTTCCGTAGGCCGCGGGCACTGGTCTTCCCGGGCAGTTCCTGGACGTCCCCTCCCCCGACACAGACTCGCGATCTGCCGGTGGTAGGAGCCGGTTCTGAGCCGGCGTCTGAGCTGCGGCGGGGTGGGGGTGAGGGCCGCCAGCCCCATCCCCACCCCCCCACCCCCCGCCCCCACCCCCAGCCTCCTCCTCCGGCAGGAACTGAACAGAACCGCGAAAAGTCTACATTTAATATGATGGTCTTTCCAAAACGGAGAAGCAAAACAAAACAGAAACCCAACAGGCTGCTGCTTTGTAAAAAGACGGTGTGTGTCGTGTGAAGGCGAACCCCGATGTATATAAGCCCGCCCCTCCGCCCCGCCCCGCCCGGTAGAGTCCCCGCTGCCCGCCCGCCCTGCCTGTAGATACGCCCCTCTGTCTGTGCTGTGAGAGTCGCCGCTCGCTGGGGGGGAGGGGGGGACACAGCTACACGCCCACTAAAGCACAGCACGTCCCGGGGGAGGGGGGCATTTTTTATGTTACAAAAAAAAAAAAAAAATTACGAAAGAAAAGAAATCTCTATGCAAAACGACGAACATGGTCCTGTGGACTCCTCTCGCCTCTGTTTCGTTGGCTGTTTCTCTGTAATTCCGTGTTTTCGCTCTCCTCGTCTCTCTCCTCCGCATCTCTCCCCTCTCTCCATCTCTCTCGTCCCCGCCTCTCTCCCCCTCTGTCTCTGTCTCTGTCTCTGTCTCCGCCCCTCCCTTGGCCTCTCCCCCAGCCTCGGCCCGGCCGCCTAGCCCTCGGCGGCTAGCCCCGAGGTGGCCCCCCGACCCCAGCCCCGGGCTCGCCCCTCCGGCCGTGCCCCGCGCGCCCTGGGCCGCCCCGCCCCGTAGTTGCTCTCTCGGTAGCGGCGATGCGCCCTGCATGTCTCCTCACCCGTGGATCGTGACGACTCGAAATAACAGAAACAAAGTCAATAAAAGTGAAAATAAATAAATAAATAAAAATCCTTGAACAAATCCGAAAAGGCTTGGAGTCCTCGCCCAGATTATCTCTCTCCCCTTCGAGCCTTGTTATTTGAAAAGGAAAACGAGAAAAGAGAATAGTTGAAGGGAACTGCCGGCGCCCGGCCAGGCTCCAGTGGCCCGAGCGGGGCGGCGAGGGCGCTGAGGTTCAAACTCCGAGGCCCGGTCCTTCCCAGTCCTCGTGGAGCTGGCCTGGCCGGGCAGGGGCCCCAGACCCAGGACCCAGCCAAACCCTCGAGAGATCCCCGACAGCTCTGGTCTCCTTAGCCACTTTCAGCGCGTCGGTTCGTTTTGATTCTTTTCTTTTTCTTTCTTTTCTTTTCTTCTTTTTTTTTTTTTTGTGCACATGAGAAATAAATAATAATAATAAATAATAATAATAATAAATAATAATAATAATAATAAAATTTTGTATGGCACTCCCCATGGCTCCAGGTTTGTCTCTCCCTGTCTCTGGGACAGGCCTCCTCCCACACTGGTCGACCCCAAATACCTGACTCAGTGATCCTCCAA
This sequence comes from Leopardus geoffroyi, assembly GCF_018350155.1. Lineage (NCBI taxonomy): Eukaryota > Metazoa > Chordata > Mammalia > Carnivora > Felidae > Leopardus > Leopardus geoffroyi. The sequence continues at coordinate 59,911,259 of NC_059334.1, forward strand.
CCGTGACCTCCCTGTCACCCCCTTTGCCAAGACCCTTTCGTGATGGCTGAAATCCGGCAAAGGCCCAGATGAGTCCTCCCTTCAGTAGCTATCCCCACCGCCCGCCCCACTCTGGGGGCAAGGAGTTGCGCTTTCCAACACTTAGGTAACTTCGAGTTAGGCGTCTATACCAGGCCTATTTGGTCACCCTGCCTTTCTCCCCGCATCCCGATTGAGGGTTCAGGGTCTCGGAACGCAACGTCCGTCCGAGGCGCTCTACCCGTGGGTGGGGGTTGCCTGCTGTGCCCGCTCCTTCCTCCGCTCATCCCTCGGCCGCATTTTTATCCCCTGAGTCCACACAGCGACCGCGGAGGCCGCAGACGCCTGCCACGAGTTTCCTCGCCGGTCATTTACTTCCAGGCCTGGACAGTGCCCAGACCCGCGGAGACTCAGGGAGAACTTGCCGCTCACCGGACCTCATGTGCCCTTGGCTTTGTCCCGGAGAGGGCGCTTCGGCGCTTCTGTCTGTGTGTCTGTCGGTGGCTTCTATTTATGTTTCCGTGGGTCTGTACGGCCCTGGGAGGGTCTGGTAGTGGAGAAGTAGGAGAACAGTTCGTTTTTTCGGACACTCGTACTGTTCTTGTGCCCGGGTGTCCGGGGAAGGATCTGTGCGTCCGTCCCGGTGTCTCTCTGTTCCTGCTTTGGGGAGGGATGGAGTGATTGTCCAGGATTGTCCAGGCTGCATCTGAGGTACTTGAAAGGGGTACCCCCTCTATCTCTCCAGCAACCTCCCAACTCCAGCCCTGCCACAAAGGCCACAACCTTCACCTGGTCTCTCTGCTCTCAGAGACTCTTTCTCGGCCGTTAGCCCCCAACTCTGCCTTTTCTCACTTGAAAGACTATTGAAACTCCGAGCTGCCAAGGATGGCAACCAAGGCCTGGAGGCAGACTAAGGAGTGACCTTCTCCCTTGGCTGGAATCTCCCGGACACCTCCTTCCCACCAGGATCCCAGAGGCCTTTCTTTCCCCAAGCCCATTTGCCCAGCTTCACCCACATCATGGGACTTCAGGAGGATATGAAGGATCCCCAACAAATCAGCAAGCCCCTAATCAAGGCTATCCCCTCTCTTCTCCCTCTCCACCTAGGTCTCCTCCCTATTCCCCATCTCAGCAAATGACAGTCCCGATTTTCCACCCTGCGCAGTGAGTCTCCTAGAAGAATGGTCTTCAGACTTCTTTGATCATACACATCTATCGGCAAAAAGAATTCTGAACGTGTACCCCCAATATAGGTATATTTCCTTATTTACAAATTCCGTAAATGTACTACCGGACTAATGTTATGAATTTCATAGCACGTAAAAAAAAGAAAAAGGGTGCGATTGGAATACATAGAAAGAGAAGTTCTAGTGTTCTCATCTCATGCCTAAATAGATTCTTTTGTACTCCCTGGAAAAGTTACACCCCACTTGGGAGATCCTGCTCGGAATCCATCAAGACCCAGGACATCCATCCAGCAGAACTCCTAGCTATTGCCTGATGCCCAGTGGGTGAGTTCCTGGAAATTCCTGAGTTGGCCCAGCCAACGCTGCTCTCATCATGTAGAAGGCTACCGGGCCCCCAGTACCTGGCTTTGCCTCCAGGTGCCCCTAGACTGGGAAACCTTCCCAGGGTTCATTAAATTAGAAGCCAGCCCTTACCTGGGTCCCACCAGAACCCCTTGCCTTCTGTTCTATTCTGGTCACCTTCAGACCAAGTTGGACAGTGAGGATCCCATTGTCTACAGAGACCATCTTTGCCCAGAAGCTTTCACGTTGTGCCCCTCCTGAGGTACTGATTTCCGCTTGGAAATCTGAGGGGCCCCCAAGCAGTTCTGCCCTCTTTGGCCAGTTTCCTGCTCTAACTGCTGCCGCATTTACCCACCCCAAACACCAAGAGGGCCCATTCTCTAGTTTCAGTATCCCCCAGAACTCACCTAATTTTGACTTGGCAGGTCCTGTCCCTGCCCCACCCCACAGAGTTCCCAGCTGAGGTACACCAAGTATGACAATTAGAAACAGATGAATAAAGGTGTCCTGGGTTGAAGGAACAGTGGGAGGAAAGACATAGAGGCATGGAAATATACCAGATAAAATGTGGCTGGAGAATCAGGTGCCTGGGGAGAGGGGGGGGGGGGGTGGAGGGAGATGGCGGGAGATGAAGCGTAAAAGTAGTTGAGAGCCAGGATACTGTGCTGGAAAATGTCAAAATGGTATCCATCACCTACACGGCCCCTTTAGGGAAGCTGCCCCACTCCCCGCCCCTCCTGCGCATGTAGACACCGTATTTGTACCAATGACTCTGCTACGTGAATTGGACTCTAGCACAAATCCAAGCCGAGCCAATCAGGACAGCACAAAGGATGCGGGAGACAATGAGGACATTCCCCGTGGGGAGGCCCTGAGGGGATTCCCCAGTCTTCCTCCTCTCCGTCTTGTCTCCGTGGAGGACAGCTCCATTCTACCACTCACTCAAGCCAAAGACTCACATCTTCCCTGACGCCCTCATCTTTCTCACTCCGCTTCTGATCCACTGGCGCAATCAGACAGCTCTACCTTTAAAACAGACATGGAATTGGACCGCTTCGGACCACCCGCACTGCACTTAGTCCAAGCCACTAAGATCGTTTACCTGGGTTTACAAAAGACCATTCTCATCAGTCTTTCTGCTTCCATCTTTGCCCCACCCACCCCAGTCTGTTCTCCCCCAGGCAGCCAGACTCATGCTCCAAAATGTAGAGCAGACCACGTCCCTCCTCTGCCCAGAGCCTTCCAGTGGCTCCCCTTCTCCTGCGGAGTCAAAGTCAGAATCCTAAAACTGACCTATAAGGCCCCCGCACATTCTGGCTCTCTCCCCGCCCCCACATCCCTTCCGCTGCTATAAGTCACCTCCCATTACCTCCTCTAGCTCACTGTGCTCTGAGCCTGCTGACCCCTGCACAATACTTTGGTTTCTCCAAGCATGAGCCTTCTCAAGACACTTGCACTTGATGTGCTTAATACCCCCTGACACTCGCCCCACTTCCTTAAGGACTCTGCTCCAATGTTACCTTATCAACAGGGCCTTCCCTGACCAACTGAAACATCCCTCTGCTTCTCCACGCTCTTTACCACCACCTGAAAGATTATGTTTTATTGGCTTCTGTCTTGCCCTCTCCCATTAGTATGTGAGCTCCGTGAGAGCAGATTTTTGTGTGCTCTGTTTGCTGCTGTATCGCCAATGCCTGGACAGTGCTTGGCACACAGATGCTCAACAAATGTGTGATGGACAAATAAATGAATGGGGTGATGAGAACAAGAAATTGTGAGTAGGCAGGGGGCTGAGGCAGGGGAGAGAAACAGTAAAGAGTGAGAGATGAGAGGAACCCTCAGTCACATAGAAGAGGAGGATGACCCCCAGAGAGCAGCCGAGTAGCTAAGAAAGAAGTGAGAAAGGGCAGAGGCTGTTCCTACTTCTCTCACAGCCCAGTGGTTTGATGTGATCACAGAACTCCTTGAACAACTTCCTCCGTTACCTAGGGTGACTCTTTCCCACCGTTGTCCCCATGGGGGCGTTGAGGATGCACCTCTTCATCCAGTGGGACACTGCCCCTCCACCATCCTGTACAGTGCTTATGGGGCTGTCGATCAGAGTGTCCTCGCAACCCCTGACCACAGCTGTGGGCCTGAGACCCACATCTGGCCAATGAGGACCTCATGTCCTTGTCCAAAGCACATAGTCCTCAAGTTAGGAACAGAGTCTTGTCAGAAGGCTCATTATTGGGAACTGGAAGAGAGAAGTTCTCTTCTCTTGGCCTATAAGCTCAAGTGATAAGGGCTTTGGACCCCTCAGGACTGCCACCCACCATGTGGAGAAAGCAGGCCCACTCAGAGTCAGGCAGGGACACAGAGCTGAGAAGTAGAGAGAGAGAAAGAGTTCTGCTGGTTTTATCCAAGCTCCTGGAGCTGGCTAGGCCTGAAACAAGACCACTTTTGGACTTCCAGGGTCGTAAGCCAGTGCTTTCTCCTTTCTTTCACTTAAGCAAATGTGTTGGATGTCTGTCAATTGCAGCTGAAAGGGTTCTGACTTAAACGGTTGTAGAGTGCACAAATGCCCTGTTAAGAACTTTGAATTTTTTTTTTTCTATAGGCGATGAGAGCCATGAAATTTTTTGAGCAAGAGAGAATGGCTTAATGGGTCTGTGTTTTTGGAAGAGCTCTCTGTCCATAATGTGAGGAGTAGGATATGAGAAGAGACATTGGGTACAGACAGGCCCATACTACAGTGGCCCAGGCAAGAGATAATGGCGGTCTACACTCAGGATTCGCTCAGGAAGGAACACTGGCATGGAAAAATGATGAGGTTATATTTTTAAGTAAAAAAGAAAAGAAATGTGTCGAGCAGTAGACACACTGTATAAGAAAAAGGAAAAACAGAAATCATTTGCTTCTATATACATAAACATTGGAAAGATAAACACCAATCTAATAAAAAGAGCTGTCCCTGCGTGGGGAACAGTGTAGATGCAGACCCAAAGGAGTAAGGTATCTCTGGGTGTATACCCTTTTAATGTAATTTTAACTTTATTGGAAAAAAAATGAAATTTAAATTAAAAAATGCAAAGAGACAATCAGGTCCTTGGCATGTATAGGCATAACTGTTTGATGAATAAACCAAATTTTGGTTTTTTGCTGTATGACTAAGGAAAAGGACATTGCATTTGGTGAATAGGGGATACGTGGTGACCAGAACGCTAGTGCTTTTTGAAGGTGGAGGGAGGACTGGGGTGGGGACGGGGGAGGGGATGTGGCCAAGACCCGAGGAAGCTGGAGACAGAGTGTAAACAATTCTTTTGAAAGCTTTGGAGAGGAAAAGGCTTGAGACGTTGTGATTGGTGAGTTCAAGGGTATGTTCTTTCAGGCTAAGGGCTGTGGATAAGCCTGCTGGCTGAGGCAGAGGGTGGAAGGCAGAGGTAGGGGGTGAAGAGAGGCTGTTCGAAGATGGATGTGAGACGCTTATGGAAGGAGGTCTGAAAGAATGGGGCAGAGGCATAGGGGTGAGGGGTGGGGAGGACCCAGAGAATTCTACTGGGAGAGGAAGGTCATAAGGGGAAGGGAACTGCCGGGGTTACTCAGAGGGAATTTAGGAGGCACAACTTCTGTCTGCTCAGAGTGTGGGGAGCAGGGCTGGGCCCAGCCTTGAGGAGGGTAGAGTTGTAGAAGAATCTCCTGGGGATTCAGAAGGATGTCTGACAGCAGGAGCGTGTTGCCAGCCAGCAGCAGAGAGAACACACATGGGTGGTAGATCTCTGGCTCCCCTTGGCCAGGCTGGTTCCATCTGTCAGGACAAAGCAACTAGATACCCCCTCCCAAGATTGCACTGCTCCTCCCTTTCTGATCTGATCCACATCCCCCTCCTCCATGTGGCCTCCCTACCTGAAAGAACCCCAGCAGCCACTCAGGCCCATTTTCATGATCTGATCTTTGTGACTGTCCATCCCCAAGTGACCAGGCATGACCTCAACTGCCTTATAGGAGAAAACAAGCATGTGTGCATGGAGGCATCTCTAAGCCAAGAGCAGAAGGGATGCAAAAGTTGGGTCTAAAAGGGCCAATAAGGCCCTTCCTCTCTCTGTGCCTCAGTTTCCTCATGTGTAAAACCCAGATGGCCTCTAGGACTCCTTCCCACTTTGACATTCTAGGCTTCTACAGTTATAAACTCTAGGTGCTCAGGCAATCTCTGTGAGCAGGAGAATTCAAGAAACCTCTGTGGAGGTCGAGTAGGTATATTCAGGTGGTGAAGGTGATGGAGGAGGGTTTTTTGAACTGTAGAAGGAGGAGGCATGGATTTATTTATTTGTTGCCATCTCTCCCATCTGGGAGTTAGTACTGCCTTTTCCTATCTCTCTTCCCAGTGTCTGCCCAGAGGTCTCTAGAGATAGGGGCTGCAAGCATTGAGACAGGAGAGTGGTGGGGCCCATTGAGGGTGCAAGGTAGGGGACTAAGGGAGGAAGACAAAGGAAGGAGCCATTTGGGGCCAACTACATTCTCTGCCTCCCCCCACACCCCCACCTGCCCAAAGCATCCCAATACCCTAATTAGCCAGTCCCTTAGGCCCCTGTTAGTCAGGCCGGCTGAGCGCCCAACTCCCTGGGGACCAGCCCCCTTACCCCCCAGACTAATCAGTCCTTTGCTCCTTCAGTGCATGAGCATGCGCGTGCATGTACACACACACACACACACACACACACACACACACACACACACCCTTATTCTCTCCCAGAGCCCCAGGCCTCATTCTTGCCTTCAGAGCGTTAATTTAGGGTAGTACTAAATTCTCCCAATGAAGACACCCCCATTTGATTGAAGATGATTGAAGAGTTGGGGAGAAGCCAGGGAAAGTTTGGGGGTGCTTTCCTATTGGAGTTTTCTCTCAAACTTATGGGACCAAGAATGTATAGCAAAGGATGAAGCCATGAGTGGGGGTGCCCTATGGCACCCCAAGCCCTTGGGATGGCACCTCTCAGGCCCCCATCTATGGTCAATATTCACCCCAATCCAGACCCCCTCCTCCCCTTCATCTCCCATTCGTCTCCCCACCCCCTTACCCCCCGACACCCGCACTGTCAGCCCAAACACATGATAAATTGCCCTGTCAACAGAATTCATTCAGGGACCAATTAATTCCACAGAAATGAACCAGGAGCCATCAGTTGCTGAAAAACTCAGAGTGCAGGGAGCGGAGGGAGGGGGTGCAGGCGGGGGGTGGGCGGCAGAGGAGGGGACAGGGAGGCTGGGGAAGTTAGTCTGACAGAAATTGGTCATTTAATGCTTAAGTGCACGCTAGACAGCCCTGTCATCGCCCGCGGCCCCCGCGCGGGATTAATTATCGGAGGAGGAGAGGGCAGCCCAGCCCAGCCCAGCCATCTGTCACCAACCAAGGCTGGAGTCACCCAGGACTTGGGCCACCCTGAGTCCACTTCCAAGTCTTCAGGCCTCTTGCTTCCTCGCTTCCACATCCTTCCACACCCCAATCCTATGTCCAACCTCATATTGTAGACCCTCAGGTGCATTTAGTCAGGTCTTGTCATCAGCTTAGGCCAACCAGGAAGCCTCTTTGACCTCTTGACTGGGTTAGGCCCCATAACTCCCTGTACTCCTCCATCATTACCCTCAGCCATCTTGGGTAACTCTTTGTGGGTAGCCCAAGATATGATTGTCCCACTTGATCCTGGTGTGAGGGAATGGCACCATCTTTCACACAACTGCTCAAGTCAGAATCCTACTGGTTGTCCTTGACTCTTTCCTCTCCCTTGTACCTCTCATCCAACCAGAATCCAAGTCCGGTTGGTTCAGCCTCCCATAAACATATGAAATCTGGGCCAGTTGCTTCTAGCTCCTGACCACCACCCAAGGCTGAGCCATCAGCAGCTCCACTTGAACTCCTGATTTAGGCTCTTGCTAACAACTAACAATTATCTTTAAAAATACAAGTAGTATCCTGTTGTGCCCCTCCACACAAACACACATACACATACACACTACCTTCCAGTTTGACACTCTTTGGTGGACCACCATGGACCCTCAGGGTGTCAAGGGCAAACTCTTGACTTGACTCTCAAGGCACAAAGTCCCAGCCTCACCTCCAGTATGCATCCCTTGCTTTCTCTACCGTCCTCCCTTTCTGAGTCCCACTGACCTCCCTTTCTGGTTTTTCTCCCAGCCTACAAACCTCCTTCTACCCTGTGACGCACCCCCCCCCCAACTAACTTTACTAACTCCTATTCATCTTTGAGATCTCAGATTAAATGTTACTCCTTCCAGAAAGCCTTCCCTGACCCCTTGATGTGCTTGTATAGCTCCCAAACTTCCATTCATCAACATGTCATCTTATTTATGCATTGTCTGTCTTTCCACCAAAATGTTAATTTCATGAGAATGGAGTCCATGTCCTTATCCTTCTAACCTGGCACTTAATGGATATCAGAAAACATTTGTTGAATAAATAAATTAATGAATAAAAGCCTAACCTTGTCTTGGCTCTATCCCTAGCCTGACTCTGGGGCCAAGCTCCTCAGAGTCAGATCTTTCCTGGAAGCCCAAGACATGCTGGCGTGACTGGGGAGATGAGAAACCCTCAGGATACTTGTGAGCCCCTGAGACTGACCCAAACCAGCTACGCTAGGTGGGTTCAGATGAGGCTGCTGAGAGCTGGAGGTTAGATTGGTCAAGAGAATGGCTGGAAGGACTTCCTAGAAGAGCAAAGCCCAGGGTCTGGAAGAAGCATGCTCTGTGCAGAGACATGGGTTGGCTGAAGCATGGGGCTGATCAGAGAAGGAAGGGGTAAAAAAGTTGGAAAGAGAACTTTCCAAATATGATTTTGCTATACTTCCCAAAGGTTGAACTGACAGGACTTGGATACTGATTAGATGAGAGGGATGAGGGAGACCAGTTTGTGAAGGGCAATGAATGCCAGGCTGAGTTTGGCCTTTCTCCTGTCATTGACTGCTTCGGACGATGGCCAGATGCAGAGTTTTATTTGCAAAGTTAATTCAGGCTGCCAAACAGGGTGATTAAAGGGAAAAGTTGAGGCAAAGAGATCATTAGGAAGCTGGTAGAGTTATGAGAGACAGAGAGAGAGAGAAGTTGACCTATGGAAAGAAGGTTTGTGATAGAGAAGTCTCCCATGACAAGCAGAGGGGGATGAGGTGAGCGGAGGGATCTTCTCTCCAAGAAGTTCAAGAAGGCCTGGTGGCAGCCTCACTGAGATAGCGTATCGGGACTTGGCTGCCAATTGTATCTGAAGGTGAGGGAGAGAGAGAGAACAAAAGATGATTTGCTCCAAGGTTTGTGTTCCAAGAGCCTGGATGGCTGATGAGGCCATCAGCAGTGTTAAGAGGCTGACTTGGTACTAGAAACAATGAGCATGACTTTGTCTACATGCCTGAGTTTGGCATGCTTGGGCATGATGTCCAATAGACAATTAAAGAGCAGTAGCTCAGGGGTGTGAATTGGCCTTGGGATGTAGAATTGGGAGCTATACCTTCCTACCTTTGCTTTCCCACCTATCCTCCAAATTTGCATATCAGTTTGGATAAGCCAGTGTAACTTTGTGACAAATTACAATAGTATAACGCTTAAGGTAATCCTACAATAATACATATAATGCAGTAAAGATATGTCATCAAATACAAGTGATAGTGTAATAATAATAATAATAATATGTAATAATGTAATCTAGAAATAAAATAACCATATGACAATTTACTAATATCAACCAGGAAATTATGAGTCAATATATTGGTTAACAGTATGGGCTGTATTTTGGTAATGAGGTAACCATGTAATCAGTGATTGCAGTGAATCAGTGTTGAAATGACTGTAACAAGGCATACAACCCAGCAATAAAATGACAACCTGACAGTGTAATCATGTTAACTTGGTAATGAGGTACTGATATAAGGATGCCATGACTCAATGGCAGAGTGGTGATGATGTCACACAGTAATAAAGCCTCGAGATCAGTGAAAAGAAAGAGGACAGAACTCTTAACATGAGCCCCAAGGCCCTGAGAACAGAGTGAGAGAGTCCTAAGTTTGAATAGAACCTTCCTCAGGATGCAGCAAAGGTCTGGAAGCAGCTTCTGGAGGGATGATATAGCCTGGGACAGGAAAGAACTGAGCCAAGAAGGAAAGTTGGCAAGGCAAAACAAACAAACAAAAATAGCATTGGCTTTGCAGGACAGGACACAGTGCTGTGGAGCTGGCCAGAATGGAGGGGCCTGGGCTGGGGTCAGAAGGAGGCAGTCTCTGATTGCCGAGTAGTATCTGAACAGCCCTAACAGCATTCAGTGTTCTGAGTGCTCATTTGGCCCAAGAGATGTCTGCTCCCTCAGGAGCTAGAAAGGACGGTAAATCATGTTCAGTACTGTACTTGTAAGATTCTTAGAACCATCAAGTTGACAAATATATAAAAGAAAACCCAGAGCTAATAATAATAACACAATTGAAAACAACTCACCTTTATCCAAACTTTAGCATGGACTAGGCACGGTAATCAGTACTTTCCCTGCATTATCCACAATAACCCTGTCAAGAAGGTTTTACTGTTCCTATTTTATAGATAAAAATAATGAGATTGGTTAATATATTTGCCCAGAGTCACAAGGCAAGTAAGGGGTAGAGCTGGAATTCAAACCCAGGCCCATTTCCCTTTAGAGCACATCCGTGCCCTTGCCATTGGGTATCTGCTTTAGCATGTGTCCCTAAGTAAGAAGCAAACCAGGGGGCAGGTTGAGCCACGACAAAAGTGTGTAACATATCCCTAAACACTAATTTTATTAAAAGACCAGTGTTAAGGTGGATAAAAATATGTATAATAAGCAACCACCTACCTCATAAAGAGGAATATGAACACATATACTTATTTACACACATTTTACAAAATGGAAATATGAACCAAAAGGCTTTTTAAAATGTTCATCTGTTGGGGCACCTGGGTGGCTTGGTCGATTAAGCGTCCGACTTCGGCTCAGGTCATGATCTCACGGTCCGTGAGTTCGAGCCCCGCGTCGGGCTCTGTGCTGACCGCTCAGAGCCTGGAGCCTGTTTTGGATTCTGTGTCTCCCTCTCTCTCTGCCCCTCTCCTGTTCATTCTCTGTGTCTCTCTGTCTCCAAAATAAATAAACGTTAAAAAAAATTAAAATGTTCATCTATTGAAGAGGGGAGGAAATAAACGACGAGGAACAGGGTAGAAAATAGACATAACTGACTATATCTTATTTTGTAGACTTGACTTTAGAACCATGCAAATATTTTATATAATAATACAACAAAAGTAAGTAAATTAATAAGGAATCTCTGCCCCCCCCAAAAAAAAAAACAAAAGCAAAATGAGACAAATGAACCTAACTATTCGTGGAGCTGGTGTCACAACCACATAGACAGAAACCATTTCAAGTAATTTAAAACCTAGTCATTGACTGTACATACATTCCCTAGTGGGACATACATTAATAGAGAAAATAAATAATGATATCAATATTCATGGAGGTTTTCAGTGTGAGAGAAACAAACAAACAAAACCAGATGGAAAATCAACAAAGATAAGTAAAAGCTCCATAGTCCTGGATTTAATTGGACGTATTAGTAATAACTCAATGCATTTTACCTTTTTTTTAAAAATTACTTTCCTGGATCTATCCATGGAAAAAGAAAAAGAAAATGACCAACTCAATACCAAGCACCCCAATCCCCAGATTGTGGTCTTTAAATACCACTTTGCACTAAAAGGAGCAAGTACTCTGGGAAAATGGTAGATTCCAAGTCTGAAATAGGAAATGTAAAAGATGATTCTGGAAATCTTGTCATATCAGAAAGCAAAAAATCTACTAAAGAATACTAGGGTCATATTAAAAGGACTTAGTTGCCAATTAGAGGCTCTCATTGGCCAATGACTGAGCATCAACGAGAATAACTGCAATTAATTAAAAATCATAAAATATATTTAAATTCATGAGTCCATAGTTAGGCTAAAAGAAAAGCCTTATTGATCTTCTTTGGAGGTTTCTAGGAAATCAACTAATTATTTGGGAAACTGATAAAGAGAAAAAAATCAAGTATACTTCTACTGTGTTTCTTATATGAACTGTACCTTAGGAGAATCAAATAGTAGGTGAGGGGAAGTTTCTCTTTATAGAAGTCTTCCAGCTAATAAATGAAGAAGACATGGATGGGACTAGAATATTATCATTTTGTAATCCCTAACGGAATAATAAATCTAGACAACAATCATTGATGGCTGTTAATTTCCCAAAAAAAGAAATAACAGAACATTATGTGCCTCTTGATGAAAATACAACAACAACAACAAAACCTATTAATTGGTATTTCCAAAAATATCAAACCTGAATCTGAACAAGTCACTGGATATAACTCGTATTTTATAGAAAATACTATGAACAGAGGAACCACAAGGATGCATTCTGATTTAGGTTCTTGTCCCCATCACCCATTTAGCCCATCTCCCCACCCACGACCCCTTCAGCAACTCTCAGTTTATTCTCTATAGTTAAGAGTCTCTTATGGCTTGCCTGTCTTTATTTTTCCCCTATGTTCATCTGTTTTGTTTCTCAAATTCCACATATGAGTGAAATCATATGGTATTTGTCTTTCTCTGACTGACTTATTTCGCTTAGCATGGTACTCTCTAGCTCCATCCACATCATTGCAAATGGCAAGATTTCATTCTTTTTTATGGCTGAGTAATATTCTGATATATATATATATATATATATATATATATATATATACACACACACACACCACATCTTCTTTATCCATTGATCAGTCAATGGACATTTGGTTTCTTTCCATAATTTGGCTATTGTTGATAATGCTGCTATAAACACTGGGGTGCATATGCCCTTACGAATCAGTTTGTATCCTTTGGATAATCGCCTAGTAGTGCAATTCCTGGATTGTAGGGTAATTCTATTTTTGACTTTTTGAGGAACTGCCTTACTCTTATCCAGAGTGGTTGTACCAGGTCGCATTCCCACTAGCAGTGTAAGAGGGTTCCCCTCTCCATCCTCACCAACACCTGTTGTTTCCTGTGTTGTTAATTTTAGCCGTTCTGACAGGTGTGAGGTGGTATCTCATTATAGTTTTGATTTGTAGTTCCCTGATGATGAGCGATGTTGAGCATCTTTTCATGTGTCTGTTAGCCATCTGGATGTCTTCTTTTGAAAAATTTCCATTCATGTCTTCTGCCCATTTCTTAACTGGACCATTTGTTTTTTGGGTGTTGAGTTTGAAAAGTTCTTTACAGATTTTGGATATTAACCCTTTATCAAATATGTAACCTGCAAATGCCTTCTCCCATTCCGTAGGTTGCCTTGAAAGACTGAAGCCTTTTATCTTGATGAAGTCCTAATAATTCATTTTTGCTTTTATTTCTCTTGCCTCAGGAGATGCGTCTAGTAAGAAGTTGCTATGGCCAAGGTCAAAGAGGTTGCTGCCTGTGTTCTCCTCTGGGATTTCGATGACATTTATGTCTTTCATCCATTCTGAATTTTTTTTTGTATGGTGTAAGAAAGTGGTCCAGTGTCATTTTTCTGCGTGTTGCTGTCAAGTTTTCCCAACACTATTTGTTGAAGAGACTGTCTTTTCTCCATTGGATATTCTTTCCTGCTTTGTTGAAGGTTAGTTCGCCATATAGTTGTGGGTCTATTTCTGGGTTCTCTGTTCTGTTCCATTTATCTATGTGTCTGTTTTTGCGCCAGGACCATACTGTCTTGATGACTAAAGCTTTGAAATATAGCTTGAAGTCCAGAATTGTGATGCCTCCAGCTTTGCTTTTCTTTTTCAAGATTGCTTTAGCTATTTGAGGTCTTTTGTGGTGCTGTACCAATTTTAGGATTATTTGTTCTAGTTCTGTGAAAAATGCTAGTGGTATTTTGATAGGGATTGCATTAAATGTGTATATTGTTTTGGGTAGCATGGACATTTTAACAATATTTGTTCTTCCAATCCATAAGCATAGGATGTTTTTCCATTTCTTTATGTCATCTTAAATTTTTTTCATCAGTGGTTTATAGTTTTCAGAGTACAGATCTTTTACCTTTTCGGTTAGGTTTATTCTTAGGTATCTTATGGGTTTTGGTGCCATTGCAAATGGGATCAATTCCTTGATTTCTCTTTCTGCTGCTTCATTACCGGTGTATAGAAATGCAACAGGTTTCTGTACATTGATTTTGAAACCTGAGGCTTTATTGAATTCTTGTATCAGTTCTAGCCATTTTTTGATGGAGTCTTTCAGATTTTCACACAGAATATCATATTGTCTGCAAACAGTGAAAGTTTGACTTCTTCCTTGCCAATTTGGATGCCTTTTATTTCTTTTTGCTGTCTGATTGCTGAGGCTAGGACTTCCAGTACTATGTTAAATAACAATGGTGAAAATGCACATCCCTGTCTTGTTCCTGACCATAGAGGAAAAGATCTTAGTTGTTCCCCATTGAGGATGATATTGGTTGTGGGTCTTTCATATATGGCCTTTATGATGTTGAGGTATGTTCCCTCTATCCCTACTTTATTGAGGGTTTTTATCAAGAATGGATGCTGTACTTTGTCAAATGTTTTTTTCTGCATCTATTGAGAAGATCGAATGGTTCTTATCCTTTCTTTTATTGATGTGGTATATCACATTGATTGATTTGCAAATATTGAACCCTCCCCCACCTTGCAGCCTAGGAATTAATCCCACTTGATCACGGTAAATAATTCTTTTAATGTAATTTTGGATTGGGTATCTTATTGAGAACGCTATGAAGTTTTTTAGATGTACTAGTGATATTATGATCATTTTTAGAAGGCATTTTATTTTAGAAACATAAGCCAAAATATTTACAGATTAAGTGATATAATGTCTGGGACTTGCTATAAAATAATTTGGGGGGTGGGGTACTTGGAGATTATATGGAACATGACCAGCTATAAATTGATCATTGTTGGAGCTGGATTTGTTATGTTATCCTCTCTATTTTTATATATGTTTAAATTTTCAGTAATAAACAATGTTAAAGCATTGTTATATTGAAACAAACTACTTAAATTTGGGGATAGCCATCTCACCCATCTTGATTTTTAGAAAGCTGACATCTGTCTTCGATTACTTATCTGTCCAAGTTAGAGATTCTGAAAAAACTGAGCAGCCCAAAAGAAAATGATTCTAGATTTTGGTAATTGGGGTCTCCCATAAAACATTTGAGTCCCCGCCTTACTACTTTTCAGTGAATCTACTAATCAACAAATCTCAAACATGCATATGGAGTTTCCAAGCAGTCTTTCATTGCCTTACTTTTGTGTATTGATGGACATGAATGGATGCTAATTGTTTTAATGTTTATTTTATTTTTGAGACAGAGTGCGTGTGGGGGGAGGGGCAGAGAGAGAGGGAAACACAGAACCCAAAGCAGACTCCAGGCTGTGCCGAGCCATCAGCACAGAACCCGTCACGGGGCTCCAACTCACGAACTCACGAACCGTGAGATCATGACCTGAGCTGAAGTTGGACGCTCAACCGACTGAGCCACCCAGGCGCCCCTGGATACTAATGGTTTTAAACGAGCTTCTAACATAAGAGATAAAGACCAGAATTGATTGCCACAGGAAAAATAACTTGAAGCAACCAAAGACAATTCAGGGAAAAGAAGAAAACTAAAATCAAACCAGAGAGAAAAAATCCATCTTTAATTAATAGCCTCAGAGAGGGAAAAGAAACTCACATCCATGAAACAAAAGAAGGGGATATTTTTAAGGTACATTTGGAGAACAATAATAATTTTAACCTCCTTGGAATTAACATATATGTATATGTACATATATGTATATTATATATGCATATATATATCAGAAGCAAAAAATATTAATAGAAGGTTTTCAAGGTAAAGCTGAGAAAATATCCAGAAAGTAGAATGAATAGCCGCAGAGATTAAGCCAGGAAAAAAAAAAAAAAAGAAAAAAGAAAAGTAGAGGATAAATACAGAACAAATAAACATCTGACTAATAGGAGTCGGAAAAAGGGGACGAAGAAAATGGAGGTGATAAAATTATTTTAAAATAATTCCATAAATTTTCCACAAGTGAAGGACATAAATTTCTAGATTGAAAAGACTTGCCAAACACCCAGAACAGCAGATTTACAAATTCCCACTTCAAAGCACATAATCATAAACTTATAAAAACACCAAGGGATAAAGAGACACCTCCAGAATGAGAGAATTAAGGGGGGTAAGGGTTTCATACAACCGTGTGGAAATAAGAATGGCAGAAAACTTCTCAACAGCAACCATGGAAACTATTAAGATAATGGAACAATATCTTCAAAATTCTTAGGAAAAATGTTTTCGAGTCTAGAATTCCCAGCTTAAACATCAGTGAGGTGTGAGACCAAAATAACATCTTTCTCCCGGTTCCAACGTCCCCCCCCCCCACATTCCTTTGCATCCTTGCTTCAATTATAGGAGGATGTTCTCCATCAAAAAGGAATGAATTAGAAAGAGGAATAATACTTGGGTCACAGTGAGCAAAAGATGTAACACAGGAAAGAGGTGAGTGGAATCCCTAAAGTGATGGAGAAGGAAAGTTTCATAATGACAGTTGGGAACATATCCATGGAACAATCGGTACAAATTAGGAACAGGAACAGGTACACACCACATACAGTTATACACGTTTTGCCTGACCAAAGGTGTCTGGCGTGGTGGCCATAGATGAGAGCCAAAATTCATCTCACACGGTGTTTGCCAAACCACATTCCTGATGAAGGATTGCATCAAACCTAGAGGCAGAAGATACTCTTACTAACTGGTCTTCCCTAAGAAAGCAGTAGTTAGTAACTTGTAATCCCAGGAAGCTCCTTTTCATAATCCATCATCCAGAGGGGATGCCTTTTAAGGAAATGGACTTGAAAGGGCCATTTGTGTTAGTGATGGCTCTGTATGGAAAAATTGGAGATCCAAAAAGGATGCCACCAATAAGAATATGGTACCAATAGATTGCAAAATATGCTTGACAAAAATAAAAAGTTTCATATTTCTGTTGGGAATTTGGATATGAATTAGTTAACTGACTAGAAAACGTAGCAAACAACAACAACAGCAAAAACGAAGGCAATTTTTGGGGCGCTTGGGTGGCGCAGTCGGTTAAGCGTCCGACTTCAGCCAGGTCATGATCTCGCGGTCCGTGAGTTCGAGCCCCGCATCGGGCTCTGGGCTGATGGCTCAGAGCCTGGAGCCTGTTTCCGATTCTGTGTCTCCCTCTCTCTCTGCCCCTCCCCCGTTCATGCTCTGTCTCTCTCTGTCCCAAAAATAAATAAAAACGTTGAAAAAAAATTTAAAAAAAAAAAAAAAAACGAAGGCAATTTTTAACTCCAGGGAAAAAACACAACAAGTAAATAACGTGGCTACCTCTGAGGCACATGACTGATATGTGAGGGATGGGAGTTAGTGGAAAAGGGAGAACTTTTTTTTCTTTTAAATAGTTTTATTTTGATTATTTATCTTACAAATTCTTTTTTTTAATTTTGTAAATGTTTCTTTATTTTGAGAGAGAGAGAGAGAGAGAGAGAGAGAGAGAGAGACAGAACATGAGCAGGGGAGGGGCAGGGAGAGAGGAAGACACAGACTTGGAAGCAGGCTCCAGGTTCTGAGCTGTCAGCACAGGGCCGGACGAGGGGCTCGAACCCACAAACCGCGAGATCATGACCCGAGCCAAAGTTGGACACTCAACCAACTGAGCTACCCAGGTGCCCCTATCTTACAAATTCTTATGCCATGTGCTATTCGAAACAATTTACACTCATTTAATCCTCATAACAATTCAAGTCGGACCATCCTCCTTGACAGAAGAGAGTTGGCTATCGTTTGAAGTTTTTTCAATGAGCAGGTGTTCCTTTTTAAGTAATAATTTTTAAAAATAATGAACCATAGAAATCTATTCTCCTTTTCATATGACAACCATTTGGTTATTTGAATTCTTTCTCCCCCCAGGTATATAAAGTCCTAGCTCTTCCAATGATGCCTCAAAGGTAGAATTATTATGCATTACCGTTATTAATAACACTTTCCCTTACTCTCAAATGTGTGCTGGTTTAGGTGATAAATTTTATGGTCATAGTGCTTGGTGTTTAAATCCTTTACCATGGGGGTTGCCCTTCCCTAGTCATCACTCTTTAGAAGGGTCCTCAGCCCTGAACCTAGCAAAATATGGAACCTAGGAACCATTGGCCTTTCTCATTCCAAGCCTTCTGCGTCTACCAAGGCAGCTTGGGAGTCTGGCAGTCATCCTCCCGACAGTGCCACATAACTGATGCACAATGAATTAAGTATCAAATACACTCAGTCTTCTTTGAGTGACTCATTCTTTTTTAAAGATTTTAAGTAATCTCTACACCCTACGTGGGGCTTGAACTTACAACCTGAGATCAAGGCTTCACATGCTCCACCAACGGAACAGGCCAGGCGCCTCTGAGTGACTCATTCTTCAAAGAGGGCTCCCAGTCCCATATTTGTACCTCTGATCTTTTTAACCTGCCTGCAGGATTCCATATTTGCCCTCCTCCAAGTGTCACTTGCTCATGGAAGATCATTGTTCCAGCCTGTCAAGATCATTTTGAATCTCAATTCCGTCATCCAACCTATTAGTGACCCTGTTCCTCTATGTGACATCTGGAAGTGTGACGAGCTGGACAGCTAGATCGTCATCTGAGCCACTTCTACAAACACTGCCTGACCAGGGCCTTCCACTGGCAAGACATAATCCCTATCATCATTGCACTTCTTTGGGTAGTGAGTCACCAGTTATGAATCCTCCAAGTGGGGCCATCACGCAGCCCACATTTCTTCATTGTATCCACAAGGATAATATGACAAACTGCTTCATGCCCTGTTGAGAGCAAAACAAAACAAAACAAAACACACACAAAAAAACCGGTATCTTCAGCATTCCCCTAACCTCCTCATCCAGGATACTTCCCAACAAAAGCAGCATGATATTCTGCCCTTTGACAATGTGTTCTTAGAGAACTCATGCTGGCTTCTGTCAAAAAGGAGACACATTTTCCTTGCTAAACATTGACCATATAAACATTACCATATGCATTATGGTATGTCATAATATATATACCATGCTACATATTACCATATATAATAGTCATTTCAAGAATTTTGTCAGGAATAACCTCAGTCTTGACAGTCTTTAATTTCCAAATCCGTTGTCTACAACGAATATAATGGCAACACTTGCCCATTACTCATAGCACCCCTCCCATCTGCCATGATTGCCCAAAGGTCACTGAGAGCAGATTCTTGATCACATGTGATCTTGACACCTATCTGGACCTGAACCCTTTGTCCATGATTTTTTTCCTACTATTTCTGATTTGAAGTCATTCTCCTCTGTACCCCGGAAAGAAGGGAGTAGGGGAAGATAGCAGCCCTTCTCTCCGTCTTTGGTCAACACCGTGACCTTCTACCCCAAACGTTGTCCTGGGTATTAAGCACATTTTATTCGTTTAATTAATTAATTAATTAATTAGTAAAATTCATTCATTCAGTCATTCATTCATTTTTAATCACACATATAATACACACTCATTAAAATGCAAATATTACAAATAAAGCTAGAGCTGTCATTGACCAGTCCTCCTAATTCTAGTCCATTCTTTATTACTGGCTTGGTGTATACTCTTCTATGCATTTACACACATATATGTACATTTAAAAAACATATGCTTTGAGCTTTTATTTAACTATGTTGGCATATCCTGTAGAACATATTCCCCCATTAACATTTTCCTGGCAGAACATCTCTAGGTTTTCGGCACTCAGACTTTATAGAACACATGTATCTCCCAATAATGTGTTTCAATTATTTATCTAGGAAACACATATACAGCATTTGCATCCCCAAAACTCAATATGGCATTCTGAACATAGTGACGTACAGGGAAAACCCTGAGTTCCTTTTCAAATGGAATTGGTAGGTAGGTGTCAGAATCATGTGTAGACTTTTTGAAAAGTGTCAACAAAGAGGATGTGAGTCCGGAGTGTGGCTGAAGCTGGGGGCCCTTATTATTGCTAACAAAGCGGCCATTTGTCACAACCATATTCATTGGTAACAGGAAGCAATGTTTGACCATTTTCCCTCCTAACAGAATAAATAATTTGTTATTTACATATAGGCATCTTACTGGGATTTGGTTATATTTTAGGAGATCAGTTAAGGGATTTGAGTTGGCATGTAACCTGTTATCATTTTTCCCATTTAAAATAATAGAAAACAGGCTCCCAGTTAGTGTTTACAAAAAGAGCACTTGATCTGAAGGAGTGGATTTCTGACATTAGGAGAGAAAATGCCTGCCCAGAGACAGATGACGAGATGAACAAAAATGTGGCATGCGCACACAACGAACTATCGCTCATAAAAAGGAATAAAGTTCTGACACAGGCTACAACATGGATGAATCTTGAAAGCATTATGCTCAGTGAAAGAAGCCAGACACAAAAAGACAAATGCTGTGGAGCGCCTGGGTGGCTCAGTTGGCTGAGCGTCCGACTTTAGCTCAGGTCATGATATCGCAGTCCGTGGGTTCGAGCCCTGCATCCGGCTCTGTGCTAGTAATGGTTTAATGGGTACAGAGCTTCTGTTTGGGATAATGAAGAAATTCTAGACATGGACAGTGGTGATGGCTGCACAACATTGTGAATATAGTTAATGCCCCCGAATTATATACTTTAAAATGGTTAAAATGGTGAATTTTATGTTATACATATTTTACCATAGCAAAAAAGGAAGTGTACCATGTATTTAAAAAAAAAAAAACACCTCTCTTTTTAGCCCTGAGATTCTTATTTACATCGAGTCCCACAGAGGTTAACCCACATACGGAGAAATTTCCAAGAGGATCTTGTTTTTACCTTATTAAACTGTTTATTTTGCTTGAAAAAAATAAGTCAGATGACAAATGCCTTGTTATGTAATTTGCTTTTCTCATTCAACAATATGATTGGAAAGCCCCCTGTGTTTTCCAATCCAGTATCTGGATTTTTTCAGAGTCCTGCATAGGGGAGATGTCTGTGTAGGGGAGATGTGCATACGGTCCATCTGCCCATTGCACCGCCAGGCGGTTTTTAGGAACCTCCACCTTTCAGGTGCTTCTCACAGTGTGTTGACGGTGTCCCTCTCCCTAATCATTCTTCCCTCCTCTCATGGTCTATGCAAGCCCTTGGCCGATCTGGCCTCATTAGCTACCTTCCCAGGCAGTCACATTGGTATTCTCCCATGCCTGTCTTGGGTTTAGAGATACATGCTCAGAGATGTTCCTTGCATTATCGTTTATCAAAGCAAAAGGCATCCGTGTCCATCAATAAGAGATTGATCACTCAATGACGTTAGCTTTACACTAGACTCCTATGCAAGCCTTAACAATGTTGGTATAGATCCTAGAGCCATATTTATTGACATAAAAAATTGCCCACAATTGTTAAGTTAAAAGAAAAATTTAAAAACACGTGTGATACAGTACCATTTTCATTAAAAAAAAAAATTCATTAGGTACATAAAAATAAAGTCTGGAAGGCTCTACACTGAAATGTGAACAGTGGCATCTGGGGGACAGGGTGATAAGTGATGTTTTATTTTGCACACCTGAATTGCTCAGTTTTTCTTCAATTAACATCCATAATTCCTGTAATGAGGGAAAAGAACTTTTTAAAAAATTTTTTTAAATGTTTACTTATGATTGAGAGACAGAGAGAGACAGAGTACGAGCAGGGGAGGGGCAGAGAGAGGAGGAGACACAGAATCCGAGGCAGGCTCCAGGCTCTGAGCTGTCAGCGCAGAGCCCGAGGCGGGGCTGGAACTCACAAACCAGGAGATCATGACCTGCGTTGAAGTCGGACGCTTAACCGACTGAGCCACCCAGGTGCCCCTAAAAGAACTTTAAAAAAAAAAAAAAAAAAGTCAAGCTTGATGTTCCTGACTCTGGTGATTGTAGGAAACTGTTTTAGAGCACAAACAGCATTTTTTTTTTAATTTTTTTTTTTAACTTTTATTTATTTTTGAGACAGAGAGAGAGAGAACACGAACAGGGAGGGTCAGAGAAAGAGGGAGACACAGAATCTGAAACAGGCTCCAGGCTCTGAGCTGTCACCACAGAGCCCGACGTGGGGCTCGAACCCACGGACCGCGAGATCATGACCTGAGCCGAAGTCGGACGCTTAACTGACTGAGCCACCCAGGCGCCCCACAAACAGCATTTTAAAAAAATGTTTATTTATGTTCGAGAAAGTGAGAGAGACAGTGCTTGAGCAGCAGAGGGGCAGAGAGAGACAGAAACTCAGAGCAAACTGCAGGCTTCGAGCTGTCAGCACAGAGCCTGACGCAGGGCTTGAACCCACGAGCCATGAGATCACGACCTGAGCTAAAGTCAGACGCTTAACTGACTGAGCCACCCAGGCACCCCTCCCAGATGGTATTTCTCACACTCTTCTCTCTTTCTCCCTGAGAGTTTCAGTCTCCACTCTAAGGTGGAGAGAGGGGAGGAGGTGGGAGGTGGGCCATCATTCGTAGGCACAGTACCGAGCTTTGGCCAGTGGCTGTGTCTCCATCCTTGCATTTAATCCCACAACAACGGAGAAGGGCTAGATATTATTAGGCCTCATTTTACTGATGAAAAAACTGAGACTCTGAAATGATAAATAACGGCGTTCAACCATGCAGCGCATAGCTAACTAAAGCAAAATTCAAAGCCAGGTCTGCTTGACCCCAAAGCCTTCCTCCTTTCATGGGTCCCTGTAGCATCCATTTTGCCAGATTTATCTGGACTTGGCTTTTCCTGACACCCAATCGTCAGCTTACAGTTTATAGCTCTTTTCATCGGGGCAGCGGCTTTTTTCCTGAAACTTCCCTGACCACCCTTGCACAGTCCTCCAAAAGCAAATCCTAGCTTTTAATCTTTAACACCATTTGTAAGCTCACCCTCACATCTCTCTTTCATCCTTCCCTACAGAAGCCTGAACTCCAAATACCAGAAGAAATGAAAAGTCATTCCCCACACATCCCAGCATACCCAGATTTCTTCAGTGTCGCTACCCAGGACTGCGAATTTCTGCAGATGGCCTTGGGAAGTTCCAACAGGTGGGGGGAGGGGGGGGCTGGTTCTGCCAGACTTCGGATGCAAACCACAGAAGGTCCTCCGGGATCGCTCTCAGGGACCTCGCAGGATGCCCTTCACCATCTACATCAGAGAAGTTTCCAAGATCCTTTCCACTTGGTTCCTTAACTTCCCTGCGTGAGACCACCTGGCCCTTCCTCTCCTAGCACCTGTGCAGTTCCGGTAGGGCAAGCTATTTCCTCTCTGTCAGCCACCTCACCCTGGCTTTGCCTCCCTGCCTCCCTTTTAGCATGTTTTCATTGCCAGATTTTTCCTTCCTGCCTTGTCTCGGGAAGATGGAGTGCAGCCAGACGGCCCTTTAGAGCTTTTACCTTCTCCTCTGATAGAGACACCAGTTTACGTTTCCAGCACCCAGAGCCAATGACAGCCTCCGTCAGGTAAACACAAGCTCTTTTCCTTCCCATTTCCCTTGTCTGGTGGCCACTTCTGCATCATGGTCCTGGAGGGAGGGGGGGGGGGGTCATTCCTAAGAAGCAGCCTAGAGCTTCCCAGTATTAAATCTCTTTTTGCTGAATTTTGGGAAGGGGGCCTGTTTCCTGCAACCGAACTCCTCATGATGCATAAATAATAACAATAACTCCTCCTTCCCATTCTCGCGGGCCTGACGCTATGTGAAAGGCTAAACCTCCACTGCCTCGTCTAATTTACATAGCAGTCGTGGGAATTAGATATTGGTTTCCCAATTTGCACGTGAAGGAACCAAGGATCAGAGAGGTTGCCCAAGCCCTTGCCCAGGAAGTTGCTGAGCCTTGGCTCAAAAACAGGTCTGCAAACCCC
Organism: Leopardus geoffroyi; assembly: GCF_018350155.1. Classification (NCBI taxonomy): domain Eukaryota; kingdom Metazoa; phylum Chordata; class Mammalia; order Carnivora; family Felidae; genus Leopardus; species Leopardus geoffroyi. The sequence goes on from NC_059334.1 coordinate 59,934,769, forward strand.
AGAGCGTGTGCTCCTCACCATATGCCATATGGCCTCTCACATGGTTCCGTGTGAGAGGGACACGGAACTACAGGATAGACAATATGCTCAACAGACTTTGTAGAAGATACAGAGCTGTTTTATAAACAAGAAGTTATAATGTATATAAGCATAACCATAAGTTGTAATGACTTTGCTCCAAGGATTCTGCTCGCTCTCTCCACTGTCTCCTCCCAACTCCACCCCTCCAAGCCTACACACTTTCCTTCCCTTGTCCCTGCCTCCCCCCAGGCCAGGACCCCACAGTCTCCCTTTCTGTCATCACCCCGCTTTCTAGAAGAGCACCTGTATTGCTACTTTTCTCCCCCACCCTCAGCCCTGTTCCCACTGTCACCTGGCTTCTGTCGCCACTACCCCAGGGAAACTCTTCCGGCCATGATTTTTATGTCCTCTCCTTGCAAATTCCGTGGCTGTCAGATTATCCCCACCTTCTTGAAGCTCTTTCCTCCCTTGGCTTCCTGACAACAGTCTCCCCTGATTTTCTTCCAGCTTTTCTGATGGTGACTCTCACCTTCATCACTGGCTCTCTAACGCTCTTGACCCTCAAATGCTGGTGTTTTCAGAGTTCTGCCCTCAGTCCTCTGCCCTCACCCCCTTCGTCAGGCACCGCGGTCCTTCCTAGAGCGGTAATGGCCACATATACCCATTGACAACTCCTAACCTGTTGTCTTCAGCTTAGATAACTCTCTCATACTTTAGGCTCATATTCCCATCTGCCTAACAGGCACCTCCAACTGGAAGTTCCCCTGGAAACCCCAATTCAATGTGTTTACAACTAAATAGTGCAACATGTTTCCCATAAGCGCATGCGCACACACTCACACAAAATTAATTATGGGTGGTAGGAGTCCATGTGATGTTTTATTTTGCATACCTGAATTTTCCAGTTTTTCTTCAATTAACATTCATAGCCCATATAATGAGGAAAAATATATTTTTTATAAAAATGTCAAGGTTGGGGCGCCTGGGGGCTTCAGTCGGTTGAGTGTCCGACTTCGGCCCAGGTCATGATCTCACGGGTCGTGAGTTCGAGCCCCGCGTCAGGCTCTGTGCTGACAGTTCAGAGCCTGCAGCCTGCTTCGGGTTCTGTGTCTCCCTCTCTCTCTGCCCCTAACCCACTTGCATTCTGTCTCTGTCTCTCTCAAAAATAAATAAACATTAAAAAAAAATTTTTTTTAATGTCAAGGTTGACTTGCAGACCCTGGTAATTGAACAGAGATATTTTGGACTTCAAGTAACATTCTTCACACTCCTCTCTTTCTCCCTAAGTTTCAGTCTCCACTCGAAGGAAAAGGGAGGGGAGAGAAGAAGGGAGGCAGCAGCCGCCATTTTTCTTATTTTTTTTTTAAATTTTTTAACATTTATTTATTATTAAAAGACAGAGTCAGAGCATGAGCAGGGAAGGGATAGAAAGAGAGGGAGACACAGAATCTGAAGCAGGCTCCAGGCTCTGAGCTGTCAGCACAGAGCCCGAGGCAGGGCTCGAACTCACGGACCACGAGATCATGACCTGAGCCGAAGTCGGACGCTTAACCTACTGAGCCCTCCAGGCGCCCCAGGAGCCACCATTTATGGGCACAGCCCCAAACCTTGGCCAGAGGCTTTGTCTCTATCGCTGCATTAATCCTCTCACAACAGCCGAAAAGAGTGGACATTATTAGGCCCGTTTTACAGATGAAAAAACCCGAGATTCTGAAATGATAAACAATTTTCCTCGATCTTACAGCTATAAACAGCTCAAGCAAAATTCAAAGTCAAGTCTGCATGACCCCGAAGCGCTCACTCACATGCACTCTCTCTCTCCCTCTCCCTCTCTCTCTCTCTCTCTCTCTCTCACACACACACACACTCACTCACTTTCTCCCTAGAAGCACCCAGAGTTTTTGCTTAAAATATGCCACAAAATCTCCCTCTCCTCTCCACCCCTTCATATCCAGCAGGGGCCGGAAGGGGGGTGCCTGGGGGCAGTAACACACTCTGATGTTCCTAAAATGTTGTGCATAGCGCCACAATAGTCCTACCCCAATACAGCTACCATCCACATTTCTGTTGGAGAAGTCATTTATTCTCTCATTGACTCTACACTCGACACCTGCTATGTCTCAGCCGGAAGGACAGGCCCTGGAGATTCAGCGATAAACAGGACAAAAGTGGTTCTTGCCCTCGTGCAGTTTATATTCGGGCTGGAAAAGCCACTGCTAACGACGTGTAGGCACTAAACAGAGAACATCCGGGCAGAGTAATAACCAGTGCGGGTTCACCCAGAACGCATAGTCAAATGGATAAAGGAAAGGAAAACGTAGATGGGTGTAAGCCCAAAAGGAAATTTTTAGAGCTTGGTCCTGTGACTTCATCCTCGGCCCTTCCTATTCTCCGTTTTGGTTCATGACCTCCAGGCTCATCAGATTATCAGGAGATATAAAACTTAAATGATAGAGGACAAAAGTAGCGCCCCCACAGACAACTGAGAATAAGGGGTCAAAATTAACATAATGTGAAGTTCTGAATTTGTGTTACAAATCAACTGCTCCTATGCACTTTGGGGCAAGTCCAGGTTAGTAGTCAGTGGCGAGTGGTGAGAAAAAGCAGGGAGATTTTTTTTTTTCTTGCGAGCTTACTGTGGGTCCACAAAGCTGACCTACTACTAAAAAGCTAGGGCGTGGGTGTGGGCAGCCCTGAAGGAGCCCAGCAGAGGCTGGAAAGCCAGGCGCCCCCGCTGTCCTCTAGGGCTGCCCTGAGAGGGCCCCCCGCCCCTACGGCCTTGGGGGGCAGGCTGCCAGCACCAAAGACATGCAGCCTCTCTGTGAGATCACATATCAGGGCCGACCACCTGCTCCGTCCCCTCATTTACAGAGTAGCCAACCAAGGTTCAGAAGAGGAAGGGGTGAGCCCAGCGAGCTCAGTAAGTTTGCGGCGATGCCAGGACAACTCTTGACTATTTTGAATGAACGAACGAATGAATGAATGAATGAATGCTGTTCACAGGGGAGGATAAAGGACCGAAAGGGGCAGTGGATGAGATTCGTAACATCCATTTCATCTTCTTCGAGGCATCAAAGAGGAATTCATCATAGTGACGTCTTCCCGCTGATTTATGCACAGGTTCTGTGTGCCGAGTATACGAGGTGTGCCCACACCACGCCCCCAAGCTTCTGCTGTCACCTCCCACGTGCTTTCCTCCACGCCCCCTGCTAGTGCTGGAGGCCATGGGGAGGACACTGTTCAGCCCTGGTCCAACTCCCTAGGTTTTCTTTCCTCTTTCCGAGGCCCCTCCTCCAGGAAGCCTTCCTGAATTAGGGAGGCAGTGGTGCTGGCCTCCCACCCAGCCAGAAACCCCCGCCACCTGCAGCAGTCCCTGCTCAAGGCAGTTATCCTAAACTATCCTAGTGGGGCAGGAGCCTAGAGAAAGCCCCTGTCTTGTGCCCTTGCACCCTCCGTCTCCCCGTCTGCTTCTGCGCCCCTGGCCCTCACCTACTCACCCTCGCCATGGCCCCATTCACAGACTCAAGTCTCCCTCAGACCCCAGGCCCCCAGTTCCCTTTCCCTCCTCCTGTACCCTCCCCCGAGAGTCTCTGTCATTATCTCTGGAAAGTGAGGCTTGTGCATCATCATTAATGGGCTAAACAGCAGGGTCAGCGAGGCAGGTAGCAGTAAACGCAGCAATTACGGCCGCGCCTTCATCCGAGCGCCTTCGCTCCCAATCCATCTCCCCTCATCACCGGGCGGTGCTGAGCCGGCCCTGCCTTCATTACATTAATCAGGTTAATTCCAAGTTAGAGTCCACATTCTAATCAAAAGGCAGTCAACAGGGGTGGGGTGCCAGGGGAAGTGGGAAGAGCTGTCCTCCCAAGGAATGGGGGTTGACAGGAGGCCCAGGCCTGGACACCTGACAGCCTGACCTCTGGGGTCCCATCTCTTCCAGGGTCTGCTTCTTACTGTGTCTGGACCTTGCTCCTGAGACCTCTCTTGCATCTGGATTCAAGCCAGGGCTGAGGCTCTGGATATGTTGTTAGAGGCAAGGGAGAGTCTCTTTCCTTCTCTCTCCAAACAGGCCAACCACGCCATCATGGATTGTCGGCAAGGCGATACACTGACAACTCTAGGAGAGCACCATATTCATATTGCAGTGTGCATAAGTCATGTCTTTAGAGTTGTGCAATGTACAACATGCACAACAGTCCAGAGCTACTCTGCAGTCCACCTCTGGAGAAGCTAATGGTCTAGGGAAGTAGAGGGACAGTGGAGGAGCAAGAGTAGAGGCCACAGAGCCAACACTGCCACTCAAAGAGCTCGTGAAGAGGAAACAGAGATCAACAGACCTCCACGGCCAGCGACAGCTCCATCAGCCCCAACACGCTGGCATGTCTCCAAGGTTCTGTCCTCGCCCTCTGCCAGGTGAGCTCATCTGCTCTTACAGCTTCAAATATCACCATGTTGATTAAGAACCTCTTCCCAAAAATCTTTCCCACCCTGGCTTCATATTCCATATGGGTAGCTCCGTGTGGAAGTCCCTCCAGCAGTATAAAGAACGTGGTTAAAATAGCTCAGAGAGCTCTCTTTCAAATTTACTTCTCTTTCCTTTCTCAGTAAATTCCTCTCTATCTGGCTCAAACTAGTAATCTTGCATGTCACTTGAGAGCCCTCTTTCTTGGACTCCTCATTGGTTTTCTTTTATTTCTGTAACAAATTACCATAAACTTAGTGGCTTAAGACCACACAGATTTATTATCTTTCAACTATGGAGGTCAGAAGTCTAAAAGGGGTCTCACTGAGTTCAAATCAAGGTGTCAGTAGGGCTACAGAGGCTCTAAGGGAGAATCTGTTTCCTTGCCTTTTTCAGCCGCTGGAGGCCACCTGCATTCCTTGGCTTGTGGCCCCTTTCTCCGTCTTCAACACCAATAGTATAGCATCTTCAAATCTTTCTCTGAGTCTGACCCTCCCACCTCCCCCTTTCACTTATAAAGGCCCTTGTGACTACTTTGGGCTGCCCAGATAATCCAGGAAAGTCTCCTGGACATGATTAGCAACGTTTAATTCCATGTGCAACCTTAATCCCCCCTTGCCATGTAACATAACATATATATAGGTTCTTGGGATTAGGATACAGACATTGAGGGGACATTATTTGGCCCACCGTGAACACAAATGCCCTGTTGATCTTCAAGTTCTATTAATTCTGTGCCTCCAAGATGATCTTTCTATTCCTTCCTACAGTCTTTGGCTTGGTTTTCCTGGACAGTTCAAATCCCCTCCAACTGGTATCTCTACCTCTAACCTCGCCCTTCCCAATCCATCTCCCAAGTAACTGTCGGAAGGTAGCAAGATGCCTTTATTGTCCCCAGCACCTCTTCCCCTCGCCCCCTACTGATTTCAGTGCAGCGAGCCTAAGAAAGGGGATGAATGGGCCAGGGAGCAACTGGAAACCAGTGGGAGACCTCAGTCAGTAGATAAATGCCCAGCTTCCTGTCCGTTAGAGGGACAATGCTGAGGTACATTCTACATGATTCTTGACAGGGTCTCCAAAGATTGAGCATCCTTTGCCCACCAGGACAACCAGCTTTCTTGTCTGTTTCCCTCTGTTTCCTCTCCCTCTCTCTCTCCACCTTCTGCTCCCTGGGATCACCTCCCAAATGAACTGCCTTCACCTGAATCTTTGTCTCAAGCTCTATGCCAAACTAAAACATAGAGTGGTACATCTAAAATGAAAATCTGATCCAGTCATCTTCCTTATTAAAAGATAGTCAATGGGGTGTCTGGCTGGCTCAGTCAGGAGAGCATGCAGCTCTTGATCTCAGGGTTGTGGGTTTGAGCCCCACGTTGGATGTAGAGATTACTTAAAAATAAAATGTTAAAAAAAAAAAAGACGGTCAAAAACTCCTGTCCTCAGACTAAAGTACCAACTTGCAGGTTGGTGTTCAAAACCGTATGTACTCCAACTCACTTCTCCAATCTCATTGTCTTCTCCATCCATCTATCCATTCTGCACACCAGCCACTGCGGATTCCCGGACACACTCCCACTCCCCCCAGCCCTCACTCATGCTGAAAGACTGGAATTCTAGATTCTGCCCTCCTGGACACCTCCACGTGAGCGTCTCCCAGCAAACCTCAAACTCAACATGTCTAGGACTGAACTCAACTTCTCATCAATGCACTCCTCTCTTTCCAAATTTTCTCTGTTTTCCTCTGTTTTGTCTCATTCTTTGTCCTCTTTCCCAGATTCTTATTCTTCCTCTGGGATGATCTACATGGGTAAGCTCCAGGCTTTTGCTCTCGACCCTCTTCTTTTCTTGATCTCAATGCTTTCCCTGGGTAGTCTTATCCATCCCCATGGCGTTACTTACTCCTACACGTGCTGATGATTCGTCTCTTTTTGTCTCTGGGCTGGGCCTCTCTGCTGAGCTCCAGATTCATGCCCAGCTGCCTGCTATCACAGATTCAACTCTACGTGTTCAAGACCCTCCCCTCCAACTTGCTCTTCCTCCAATATCTCCTTTTATAGAATCACCTATTACCTAGATGTTCATAAATCTTCAATATTTTCTATTCTATCCACCTCCCTCAAATTCTGCCCATTTTACCTCATCTGTTCTCTCTTTCCTCATCCCTCAAACCCTCACACTCTCTCCCCTGGAGTTTGCAATGGTTGTAACTAGCTTCCTTGCCCTTGGTCTTACCTTCTCTGATCCATCCTTTACACAAGAGTCAGAGAAGACTTTCTAATCCACAAATCTGGCTGGGTTACTTCCCACTCAGTAATACCCTCCAGGAAAGGTCCACATCTCTTAGTATGACCAAAGCCCTTTCCTGCTCTGTGGTCTGGCCCCTGAGCAGCCCCAGCTTCCCCTTAAGCTCTGCATACTGTTTCCTCTGGTTGCAATGTCCTTCCTGTATCATGACCCCATCGATCCCTTCTCTACTTGGAAACTTCCTATCTTTTAAGCCACCTCTTCCGAGACACTTTCCAGAGTGGTGCTCCCGGAGAAATTCATACAGCATAGTATTATAGCATTCATGTACTAGTCTGTCTCCTTTGTTAGACTATGAATCCTTGAGGGCATGGACCCTATCTTAGTTATCTCTGCCCCACAGCACAGTGGCTTTTAGCAGGAATTCATTCAGTGCTTGCTGAACAAATGAACTAATAGACATGCAGTTTCACACACGGAGAAATTCTTACCTACACAATGACACACACATAGTCACTGTATTCATGGTCACGCAGGCAGACACAGCCATCCTCATTCACACTGATGTTTCCACATACAAGGAGTCTTCGGCAGTCAATCACACACCTCTGCTGTCACTTACCTATAGCCAAATACCAACATTCACCCACACACCCACCCACATGTCAACCAAGTCTCTCACAGTCACACCCACACAAACATGCCTAGTCACAAACACTCCACAAGATTGTATACACAAATTCACACAGAGCCACACATACACAGCCACACACACAGCTCCAAACACCTCGAGGGCACACTTCATCTCCAATTGTGAGCAAATGCTGTTGGTTTTCATTAATCTGCAGACTCTGTGTTTGCCAGTCTCTCTGGCTCCCCCTCTCCCTCTTCCCCACTCTCTCTCTTTCTGCTCGGAGGCAGGTGAGCGCATCAATTTTCTCCTCGTCTGTGGCAGTTAAATTAAATGGAATCGGCCTGATTGCTGAAAATCAAAGGGAAGGCTGATAAAGCAATTAAATCCCTCTAATTCCTCGTCCTGAAAGGTGCAGCGGCTCTGAAGCTAATTAACTTCATAATGAAAATCCTTCTTCACCCTTTTAGGCTCTTCTCCCCGGGTCTCCTCTCCTCTTCTTCTCTCCTTCTGGGGAGAAGCTAGTAACTGAGGAAAAGCTGGATCAGCAGCATTAAGAGTCAGAACCCTGGAGAGGTCTTGGGGGCTCTCCATTATGCTCCCAAATCCAGCACCCTTCATCCCTTCCCCACTCACCTGCCCACCCTCGACACCCAGCCCCCTTTCTTCTACACCCAGTTGCCCGCCTACCTCTCAACGTTACGTTTCTAACACGCATCCCTACCCCAAACACCCAGTACGATGCCAACACCGTCCCAACCTCCAACACCTAGCTCCACCTCCAAAATCAGTGCTACTTCAGCACCTAGATCCACCTCAACAACCACCCCGTCCCCAGCACCCACCCATTCCACCTCTAACACCCAGTCTTACCTCCACACTTAGCCTTACCTCCCCAATGCCAGCTCTGTTTCTAATACCAGCCCTACCCTAACACTCAGCCCCACTTCCAATACTCAGCCCTGCCCCAAACCCAGCTCTAGCCATACAGCCAAACTTACCTCTTCACCAGCTCTACCCCAACACTGAACTCTACCTCAACACCCAGCCTCACCCTTACATCACCCTTCCCTAGTCTCTAATACTAGCCTGTCTCTAATACCAGCATAACCAACACCCAGCCCCACCTCCAACCCCAGCCCTATCTCACCACCAGGCTACCTCCAATGTACAACCTAAAATTTTGAGCTCCTAATATGTGTCCAGAACTACACTAGGCACTGGGGCTACAGTGATGGACAAAAAACAAACAAACAAACAAACAAACAAAAACAAGCCCTACCCTAAAGTATCTCCTGACCTAGAAATAGAGACAAACAAGCAAAAAGACAATCCCCATATGAGCTAATAAGACCTTCCTAAAGAGGAGTCTATGACAGGGGCCCCTCAGGGGCTCTGGCATACAGAGAAGGCTCCCAGATGGGAGATATTTGAGCTAGGTCATTAAGAGTTAGCTGGGCTGGCTGGATGGGAGAGGGAGGTGATATCAAGAAAAAGAGCATGTGCAAGGCTTGGAGGTAGAGAGGAGCAAGGGCTAGCCAGGGATTGGGATTGGAAAGATAGTCACTGGGGCATCTAGGAGGCTTGGCAGAGGTGAGGCTGAGTAACTGGGCAGGGATGAGTTCACGAAGGGCTTCGAAGACCGTAGCAAGGGGTCTTGGTTTCTCTAAAATAATGTCAGGAGTTGAAGGACTACATGGCTGATCAAATCAGAGTCTGTTGGACTTCCACCACCCCCCATGTGGAAGCAGGGCAGACACAGGGAGCCTGGCTGCCTCACATACGTATATGAGTGTCTAAGGGCACCTTGGCAGGGAGTAGGCCTAGAGAATGGGGACCACAGGAGACACCCAGTCAAAGATTTTCTGAGAAGGTAATGGAGCAAGGATAGTGGAGTGCCTTCCATGATTTGAGAGACAAGAGACCCTAGCTCTTTGGTTGCCCCTCTTCCAGCCTTGCAATGCTGGCACTCTAACACCTTCCTTTCTTCACCCACTGGCAAGATCATGCACTCTCATGGCTTCAGATATCACCTCTCCATTGAGCCCCATAAGGGAAGGGCATAGCCTGTCTCATTTACCATCACATCCCCAGCCTGATCTACCACAGATGCTCAATACATATTTGTCGACTAATACAGAGAAATGAACAATGACTTCCAAATTTGTAACCCCAAGCTCTAGACTCTTGTATTCCACTGTCAACTGAACATTTCCACCTGGATAATTCCATCTCACGCTCACAATATCCAAAACCAAAGTTAGCCCTTCTGCCACCCCCACCCCAATCCTGCTCCTCTTCTGAGCTCCCCATCTTAGTGAATGACACCACCAGACACACTAGTGACCAAGCCAAAGGCCTGGGCTTCATTCTTGGCTCCTCCCTCTCTTCCAGCCTTACTCCCACATCAAGCCAGTCCCCAGTCCTATTCATTCTGCCTTCTTAATGGTTTCCCTCTTTCCTCTCCCACTGTGACACCCCAGTTATCACCTCTCATCACCTCTCTCAGACTACTGCACTGATTTCCTAACTGGTCTCCCTGCTTCCTGTCTCGACCACTTCGAATCCATCCTCCAGAATAATTGTTCTAAAATGGAAAACAGGATCACACCATTCACCTGCCCATTACTCTCCAGGGTGGCTCCTAACTGCCTATAGAACAAGGGCCACAACACTCAGCCAGCCTCCAGAACCCCCAGGCTTCAGCCATAGCTATCAAACATCCCAAAATTTGCATCAGGGTGCCTTGAATCATGCCCCCACGCCTGCTGGGAATGCCCTTCTCCAGCACCCTCCCCCACACCTTCCTCACGATCACATCATTCACTTGGTAAAATTTCCACTCATTTCTTGACACTCCCTACAATTTTCTTTACAGATTCTATTTGGTTTCTGTTTTCCTTTGAGTTTTTCTGTGCCTTCTTGGCATTCGAGACTGAGCAAATATTATTTTTGTAAGTAGAAAACGAAAATGTTTTTTATGCAGCTGAGACACCCTCCCCCCTCCTATGTAGTTTCTCCCCAGTCTTCCACACTCCTACCCATAGAATTCAGCCTTCTTTGGGCCTCACTGGGCCTCTCTCTCCCACCATCTGAAACACCAGCATCCTTATCTGTTTGCACACCTGTCTCCCTAAAGGAAAGGAGGCCCTTGAGAGCAGGTTCTTGCTCATGCACAGTGCTTGGCAGATCAAATGATTGACATGATTATTGAATGAATGAATGAATGAATGGCCTGAGAAGGAGCTGAGGGTTTGATCCAAGCATTCCATGGAGAGTAAGGGTATTGGGGACACTTGATCTGGGAGATATGAAGAGTAGCTAGCATGCCCACCCCTGCCTTCGGGCCCCATTACAGACCCAAATACCCACCGCTGCCACCAGCCAGGAGGCTTGTCTCCTTGCCATGAGGGGGAAGGGTTGTAATAGAACTTCCAAATGGAGAAGACAACCCTACGGGCCTAGGTTCCAGCCTCAGCCCAGCCCTGATCTCCACCATCACAGACTCTCAGAGGAGTGGCCAGAGGCACAAAATGAGAAAAACAGTAGGCAGAGAGGAACAGGAATGTGGAAGAAAGGCAGACTGGGAGAGTGGCAGAGGGAAGGTGATACTCATGAAGACCAGACCAGACAGAGAGAGCAGCAAAGACACAGGAAGGGCAGATGGGCAGCAAGACCCCAGACACAACCCAGGAAGCCCAGAGCACAAACTCTCACTGAGGTTGGGGGACAGGGACCCAGGGAGGCGGGAATGACGAGCAGGTTCCCAATATCCCCGGCAGGTGCTCCTGGGCCCCGCCTCCCCACTGGATTCCAGAGCCGGCGGGCGGCACCCAGCAGGGGGCAGATGAGGCTGTGACGTGAGTGATGAGTGCTGATTTGGGCCCAGATTATCAGCTCTTGGGGGGCTGGCATAGCTCCGGGACCAGGAGGAGGGGTGGACTGGGCATTTGGGGGCCGGACCGGCAGTCAGAAGGGGGTATCTCTCGAGAAGCACCCGGCTGTCTTTTTTGAACACCCAGTGGAGTTCTGGTAACTAAGGAGGGGGGCGGGGCTTGAGAGGGGCATTCTGCACGGAGCCTGACTTCGGTTTGCGGAGCGTGCAAGGCAGGCCCGCTGAAGGGGTGGTCGGCCATAGGCCAGCAGGCCGGGGTGTGTGGGTCGCCCCCAGGAACTGCCCAGGGGGCGTGCACACATGTGCCTGCACACACACCATTCCCCAGCCCGGCATCGCACCGCGCGGTGGCTGGATCGACACGCTCAGCGGCACTGCCTGAGCGCCTGCTGTGTACTATAGCCCATCTGAACCATTCCCACCCCCAGCCACACCCCACACACCTCCTCATAGACCAGCCCCACATGCACCGTGGTCTCCCCCTGGTCATACCTCATCACACCCCCACACTCTCATCTTCGCACAACTCACTCTCAGTCACTCACACTTCCACAAGTCGCAAGGCCCAGCCAGACACCTCACTCAGTCAGACTTGCTCAGTCATGAAGGGCCACCAACACTCCTTCACCCCTCTCCCAGTTGCTCGGTGTGCAGGTCAGGCCATCCACACGGACGTGAGCCATCACACGAGGGACCTCACAGTCTCCCATTCGCCTCCCACATAAGCAGGCAGGCATACACGTGTGCACGTACGTGCACACACTCAAATTCAGTTCGGCAAAAGCGTTGGGGATAAGCCCAGAGATCCAGAGCCGAGTGTGCGAGTCTTGGTTTTGAAGAGAGAAAGAGACAATCTCAGGCTACCGAGAGACAAATCGATGGCCACCACCCTGGAGAGTCCAATGAGGTCAGCCTCGGGGCTGTCACGGGGGCCAGGTCTCTTGGGGACAGTCTTGTCCGTCCCAGTTGACTCAGGCCTCACCCACACCGTCTCCAGACGTCCTCCTGCACCCTGCCAGGGTCCAGTCCCCTTCAGTCCCTACAGTCACCCCCTCCCTGGCTCCCCTCCTGTCAGCTCATTCTCTTTCCATCTGCATCCCTTCTCCTCCCCCCCTCCGACCCCCCCATCCCCGCCCCCCCAGCCTCGGTGATAAAAGAGCCAGATTGGAGCGGGTGCCACGCAGCTTCATTCCCCACCATATGGGCCCAAAAGCCAAATCGTCAGCTAAGCGATTAAATCAAGTATGTCGAACAAAATGTTATGAACTGACATTATGGGTATATAATTTTATGCCATTTGTTGCCATCTGTTTATCTAAACAGCCCCCATTCCACACAGACATACAGACTCACACCTTCCCTCCTACCCAACCCCCCATCCGTCAGGATCCCCCACCCCCACCCCAACCAGAGCCAAGGGTCAGGGACGGGAAGACATGTGCCTGGAAGTTAGAGAGCTGGGGCCTCCAGGGTTCTTGGGAATCAGAAGGAACTGTGAGGCCAGGAGTCCCAGGGAGCCGAGGGAGAGGGGAGTAGGGATCAGGCTCACTGGCTGGCCTGGGAGGGACAAGGCACTTGGGGAGCTGGAGGTTAGGGAGTCAAGAGTCCCGAGCATAAAGAATGCAGCTGGGGCCCCGGTTACGGGAGCATGGACCGGAGCCAGGGGGGCCTCACTGGCAAGCCTCCAGCCTGGCACGTGGCATGTGTGAGTGAGTGTGTGCACGGGGGCAGGCACGAGAGTGGCAGCTGTGCCCCTCGGTGACTCCGGGAGCTTGCTTGCCCCCTGCCCCATGTCTGCCCCGGGGCCTGCGGCTCTCAGCCTTGCGGGGTGGGCTGGCACCTCTCGAGACCCCAGGCACAGACCCCAGGTCCAGAAGCTGGGGCTGCAGTTACTCACGTATCCTCCTCAGCATGAGGCCCCAGGGCAGTGCCCCATCAAGCCCCGAGGATGGGGAGCCCCCTCCTCATAACCCTTCAGAGCTCCTCAGACAGCTTCAGTGTCTGGAACGGCCCCTCAGTCCTAGGCCTGTGAGCGTAAGTGTGAGCTCCCCAGTCACAGATGCTCAGCCGTCCTACCCCTGCCCCATACTGCCCGGCCCCCGACCTGTGCGTATGTTTGGGGTCTCTCTGCCTGTCTCCCTTGTCCATCACCTGTGCCTTAATCTCACCTCTGCCATGGAGTCTCTGTGTGTCTCTTTCACCTTGGTGCTGGTTTTTGTCTCTCTTGTCTCTGGGTCTCTTTCTGTCTGCCTCTGGCTCCATTGGCCTCTGACTCCCCTGTAGATGCAGGCTTGGGCCTCAGCGATGCCCCAATAGGGGGGTAGCGGCTCTGCAGAGGCGTGCAGGCCAAGTGGGGGTAAGGGGCTGGACAGGAACATAGCAGGACAAAACATTAAATCCCAGGGTCTACCCAGCAGACAGTAAGGTGATCCTGAAGCAATGAAAGCCTCAGGGCAGTTCAGAGAGCTAAAGGGAGAGTGGCCTGTGGGTCAGGAAGTGTGAGGAAAGGGAGGGAAGCCTCGTGCTGCCTATGAGGCTCACCCGGAGGGGTAGGAGGAGGGAGCCCTGTTGGAGGAGGCATTGGGCAGAGAGTGGGGAACCTCTCCCAGGGTTTGTTAAAACACTACCCCACGCGTGCACACACACAGGTCACGTCCACACCCGTGCACACAGACAGACCCACATGGCCACACACTGACACACAACCAGGGTCACAGCGATGCTCCCCCTATAAACAAACACCTCAAGGTCACTCACGCAAATAACCTCACAATCAGGGACAGTGTTGTTAGCAAAACAGTAGCTCACGGAGCCCACAGGCCAGCCATTCCAAGGCCCGGCCTCTCTTCCAGGGCTCCCCCAGGTATGCGTGCACAAGGGGGCACCCTAAGCCCGGGTTCACGCTCCACTGCCCACGCAGCCGCGTCACGCATCCAGCCGGCATCTCTCCAAGCCCCCCTGTTCCCCTGGCAGGAGGAGACATGCTAGCGACAGAAACCCAAGCAGGGGAGAAAGAAACAGCCAGAAAGGCTCAAGGGAAGACTGAGGGCAGAGACGAGGAGGAAGAAGGAGATGAGGAAACAGAGAGAGGCAGAGAGACAAAGAGAAGCAGCAGACTTGACCAACAGGGAGCGAGCGGGAGACCGCGGAAGAGCGAGGGGACGCTGCGGGCGGGCGGGCGGGAGGGGGCGCCCAGGACGCGCAGGGCCGGGGAGGCGCGTTGGTGGTGGTGGCGCCGGGGATGGAAAAGCTCATTTTGCTGGTAATTTACTCTCCTGCTTTTGGGCCGCTCCGCCTGCCGCTGCCGCCCGCCCGGGCTGCCTGTTCCAATATTAGATATAAACAAGTAAACTGTGTAATGGATCACATTAAGCAGGCCTTGCGTCTTGAGGCAGGATTTAATTTGCATGGCAGATTAGCTTGTCTTCCCAGCAAGGCACCCCGGGGCACCCCGAGCTGTAATAGGATCCCGCCTCTTAGAGCCCATTAAGGCAATTGAGAGCGCCTCTTAATCTCCCTCCCCGCCCTGCACCAGAATCCCCTCCTGCCGGACCGTCTTCCATCCCCCATTCAGGCCCCACCTGGCCCTAAAAGCAGCAACTCTCAGATCCCATGCGTTGCACCCTTTCCAACCTCAAAACTTTCTCCCTACACTCCCCAACTCTGCTTCAGAGGCCCCCAACTGCCTTGAACCCTCTTTTTTCCCATCTTCCCAAGGTGTCTCCGAACTCCTGGCCAGGGCTCTGACCCCAGCTTTCTCTGTTTCCTACATAGCTCCACAAACCCCTCCACCCATCAGTTGGCTTCTTAGCTGAGGTCGGGGATTAGAATATGTTCCATCCTTTCCATTTTCCATTGAACAGCTCTTCCTTGAGCTTCCTATACCCTCAATAATATTGTCGCCAGCACAGGAATCAGAGCAGGACTGAGAATCTGTGTGAAGATTGATGTTCGAGGCACAATTTGGTTTCAAACTGAGGCCGAGGTAAATGGTTATAACGACCCTCATTTGTGGGTGATTTAAAGTTTGTAAGTGTTACACCTATTAGGTCCCATATCCTCACAGGAGCCCTTTTAAATCAGCCTTGCTTCAGGATGAGGAAACTGAGGCTCAGAGAGGAGAAGTGGATCCAACAACTGTTAAGTGTCAGCTCCAGAACTCAACCCAGGCCTTTCCGACCCCCGTGCAGCAGCGTCTCTGATACATCACACAGTGCTGGGGTCAGCACTGGGCTCCAGAAAGGGACAGGGCAGCCTTGAGGTTAAGAACTGTACTAGGGTCTGTATCAGGGTTAGGACACCTATGGATTCCCATCCCCTGCCTCACCACTGGACCAAAGTGGGTGGAGCCCACACCATGGTCAATTTCCCCACTCATTGAACAGGAGGTGGTCCTGCAGGGGGGGTTACTGAACGCTTGTTAAGGGGACAAAGCCACCGAGGGCTAGGAGCATCAGAAACTAGCGAAATTCGGGGTAGGCATAGAGAACTTTCCGTCTGTGAGAACATCAAGCTGGGCTCCCTCAGCATTGGAGACACCCTGAGCTGGGTCACGCTGGGCTTGGGGGGGGCGGGCCATGGAGCCTGCAGGCAGTGCAATGGGGCCCAGGGTGGGTGGGTATGGGGCCAGGCCAGTGGAGAAGGGTCAGCTCAGCCCTGCGTAACTCACAAAGGGTCCTTGTTGTGGGTAATGGGACTCCCCTGGCAGCTTTATTTGCTGTCAGTGGCTTTTATTAAAGTCTCCAGTTTCAGACCCTCCAACCTCCAGCCATTGTGTGTGCTCCCCCAGGGCTCTGCCCCCAGCCCCTGTCTAGGCTGACTCTGAAGAGCCCCCTTACCCCATCTCCCAGGCCCCAGGCCCCCCAGCTACCAACCTCCCACCTCCACCTCCCAGCAAGAGGGCAGAGAGGCAATGCACTCCAGGAGGAATGTCTCAGCCTTGGCCCTCAGCACCCAAACAGACCTAATCTCCCAGATGTTGCGACTGGTGCCAGGCGATAGGGCCACGAGTCAGCCTGGGCAGAATCCACACCGAGTGACACACACGTGTGCACGTATAGGTGCATCCATGTGTGTCCTTGAGGGGTGTGCACCCATCTGTTCCCTCAGCTCATCTCTGCACACAGACACATAGGCGCTCTAGAATGGGTACTGTTTAGGGATTCGGTGGGGGGCTATGGTTTGTTAGGGACACCCTCCACCGCCGCCAGATATCTGGTCACTGCTAGGGGCTGGGAGAATGGGGAAGTGTCTCCCAGCTCAAGCTGTTACCCCGGGGTATTGGCTCCCCACCCCCTTCCTTCCTCTGGTAGGCAGGAGAGAGTGTTTGCCGGGGGAAGGAAGGGAGCAGAGGGAGCAAGGCTGGGCCCTAACCCTGGGTGGGGAAGAGACTCAAATGCGCTGAACACCGGCACAGAGTTTAACCTCACTTCACCCAGATCTAATCTCTTGCTTGGTCACCCAGAGCCCAGTCCTGAACTCACAGCCCAGGGCCCAAGGAGCTGAGGCCCGAAGAACATACTTCCTTCCCCAAGAACATATTGGGGTTGGGGCATGAAGAGACCCAGGCCGGGCCGGGCTCTTCGGGGATACCCCCCTACAGACAAAAGTTCGAAATGAAAATGGGTGTTCATTCCTGGAAATGCTTGCTGAGCAGAGGAAACACAAGAAGGGCATATGAGGAGGCCAGAGAGCCACAGGCGGCCGCTGGGGGTGGGGGTGGGGGGCTCAGATCACACACAGGAGCTTCCAGCCCACGCCACACCCCACCCCTTGTGGAGGAAGCGGGAAAGTAGCGACCCCTCTCCATCATGCACAAATATGAGATCTGAGGTTGGTGTCAGTGCATGGCCAGTGACTGTGTGCAATTGGGCGTGGGCCATGGGGAGTCTGTGGGGACGTGTGTGCACACAGATGTTGGGGTCCATATCAGCCTGACTATTTGGAGTCAGGCAGGATATCAGTTTGTGTGCCTGTCTGTTTCTTCTTGGGGGGGGAGGGGTCTGCTCTGGGTGGGGGGCTGCTGAGTGCATTTATGTGAGAAGAAAGTGTCTATGTTTGAGGGGGCCTACATGTACTGGTTATGGGATGTTTGTCCTGCGTGTGTTCAAATGGGTAAGAGAGAGGGAGATCCGGGGGGTCCCCAGCCCTCCCCGGGGTCTTCTGAGCTCCAGGCTCGGCCTGTGCCAGGCCATGTGGGGAGCGCCCGTGCTTTATGGTGCGCGGGTGAAAAATGGAAATGCTAATAAGTAGTCGTTAAGTTGTCTTGCAAAAATGTTAAATGATAAATTGGGTAATGTTATTGTTGAAATGAAATATGTAAAATAAATGAGTTATTTATTTCTAATAAATATTTTGTTTACGATATATTTGTAGGGGTGTTAATTATTTTCCCCCTCAATCGGGGCAACGTATAAATTCTAATAAAGCGCGGGCCGCGGCGAAGGCAGCAGCCAGGGTGGCGGCTTCTCCGGGCCGGGCCGGGCCGGGCTGAAGGACCAGGCCGTAATGGATGCTCCAGTCACATGTGATTGTTCTACTCACTGCTGTTGCAGGTTCCCTAGTGTGGCCTGTTTTCTCTCCGCAAAACAAGACAGGGAAGGGGGTGTGGGAAGGAGGGAGTCCGGGAGGGAAACAAACAAACTGGGGTCTCCACGATGAGATGATCGCATTTCCCACGGCCAGGTCTTGCGCCTTAGCTAGCTGCACAGGCCCTGGGTATGCGCGTCGCTGCTGGAACCAGCTTCGAGGAAGAAGAAATAAATATATAAGCAAACCAAGTGGCAAAGAGATTTCATGTCCCTAAGACCCATCCGCAGCACGGAGCACTCCCTCCGGGCTGGGGGCCCTCAGTTACTCCCACCCTCCCCTACTCCAGCTGAGACATCTCCAGGGAGGCAGATAGCCCCATCTCTGGCTGTTTCGCAACTTGCCCTACCAAAACTTCCTCCTTCCTCCCACCAAGGGAAGCCTCCTCTCCCCCTTCACACTGCCTCTTCTCCCTTTCTTGCTTTCCTTGGACCCCTTCCTACGGGGAGCTCCAGGACTGTCCACGGCCTCTCCGGGAGAACCCTAGTTTAGCCCCTCAGGATCCATCAGACCAGAAATTCAACTAGGCCCTGGCCAGCCCCTGAGGCTGGGATGGGGGGGGGGAGTGGGGGGAGTACATTCCCTTTCAGGACAGGCTGCCTCCCCCCAGGGCGTTATCTCCCCCTGGGTAATAAAACTGCTGAGGCAGGACGGCCTGGTGGGCAGGGACAGGTGGCCAGGGCACGGGACGCAGGGCTGCTCTGTCCCCGCCGCAGGCACCAGCCACCCTTCCCTCCAACCCCCTCCCCCAACTCCTGGGGCTGAGCTGCGCTCCAAGTTCTCACCACGGGGCTCGGGGCTGACCTCCAGTCAGGGATCCCAAGCACTTAGCATACCCTTCCTCAGGGTGGGGGAACTTGGGTGGGCCGCACGGCCAAGGGAGCTGGGATTGGTCAGACTCGGGCAGTTCCTGTGTGTCTTTAGAGTCAGGGTGGGGAAGCCGTGGCTTGAGGTAATGCCTTCCAGGCTAGGGTCCCCCACAGTCTGCCAGGAAGGGGACCTGCCCCTCTTCTAGCCCCCTACCTCTTCCCACCACCTCGAGCTGAGCCATTGGGAGCTACCTCTCTGAAAGCGGCCCTCTGCGCGAGTGTGACCCGTGTGTATGTGTGCACACGACAATGCGTGTGCAAGAGGAATGGGCTCATTGTAGGGGAGACCTTTAGCGTGGCATTGAGAAAAGGTAAGTGACAGAGGAAACAGAGGGACACCACAGACATTGTGGTGTGCGTGCCTGTCCACGCGTACCCACACGCAGATGCTGGACTGGCGGTCAGTCAGTCGCACACAGTGCTGGCATCGTTCACATCAGGGGCACGGCCCAGTCCCACGCGATGACAGTTCCACAAACAGAAATTCTGCCAACGACACTTGCAGGGGAGTTTAAGGCAACTCCGTGAACAGACAAAAAGGGAGGCGAAATCATTGCCTGTCTGAGGCTTTGATGAGGGGGGAAGGAAGGGTATCAGCACCATGGGGAGGGCGCCCCCTGCTGGGCAGAACAGCTGTAACGCCCCACCCCGCCCCCAGCCAGGCCGTCTAAACCTGCCCCTGACTCACCAGCACCCCTCTCCTACCTCCTGCTAGATATCCAGACCTCACGCTTGTCTACCACACCCTGGATAAACCCCAGGCCAGGCTGCGTAACTCTGGGTTGTCTTCAAAACGTGTAAAATCTTTGATCATCATTTGTTTAAACTGTATAAATAATCCACCCGGTTTTAATAGGATTTTTCTATGAATCGGCAACAAAGCATGAAATGTGATATTTTCACCATGAGTAGTTGGGAAATTAGTCACCTCTGTCCATGGCTCTCTGCTGGCTGGAGACCCCCATCCTGTCTGGCCCCTCCCTCCCCTCCACGTCAGGCCATCGTGGGCCCTTTGAATGCCACCCCCTCAGCTGCCACCTTTGGGGGGTAGTGGGGGGAATTCTACGGCATGGCTCTGAGGAGCCCATCCTGGTCATCTCTGGATCTGAGAGCAAAGACCAGGCTGCCCTGAGGCTCTGTTTCCCAGACTCCTCCTCTGATATCAGGGCCCCACTGTGGACACCAGTGTGCATTGGAGTAGGGTTCCAGGGTGGGCAGTGTGTTGTGGGATTATTTGGGGCAGAGTGCTGGTACGAGGCAGAGAGTTGGGGTCATCCACCGTCTCCCCCAATCTCCCAAAAGTTTTTCCACACTTGCCCACTCCCCAGGCTGTTACACACCTGTTTGCTGTTACATATTCACAGAGGCGAGACCCACATGCCTACTCAAGAGGCTGGGCTTGTCTTCCAAGGCTGACGAGTTGCCCACCCACTCTGGGAACAGAAGATGCTGAGTCTGAGAGACCAGCCACTGTTGGTAACAGGGACGGGGAGAGATGGGGGTCCGATCTGGAGAAGCAGGGCATGGGAGCATCAGAACTGAGCTTCAGGGATGGGAGCCAGACAGGAATCAGAGATCAGGGCAGGTCTGGGGAGTTATACAGAAGAGGCAGGATGGTGGGGACTGCCCAAATATGCAAGAGAGCCTTTCCATTCCCGTCCCAAGTGACTCCTGACCCTGGCCCCTGCCACCAAGTACAGTAACCCCAAAGCACCCCTCCTCTGCCTCAGTGCCCCACTGAGAAAAGCCAGCAGCCAACACCAGGGACCGAGGGCCTACACAGTAGGCTGTCTGAGCCACCCAGCCAGGCCTCGGGCCTCCCAGGTCTCGGCCACAGCCTGTGGGGCTCAGCCACAGACCTGGGCACGGCCGTGGGGGAGAGCCACGTGGGGGTCCTCTCCCCCCGCCCCTGCGATGCGCGACAGTCCACGTGCTCCAAGCTGAGCAGGGCCCCCTTCCTTTCTGCCCCCTGCCCCTGGCCTGAGATGAATAAAACTCAGGGGGGTGGGGGGAGCTATTCATAGAACCAGAGAATGTGTGAGCCGCCCAGCAGCCCCCTCTCATTAGGGGACCCCCGTCAGGTGGCGCTCATTAACTTCAAGTTGTCTCTTGTTTTAAAACTCGGGTGAGGGGGGCCGGCTGGAGGGGCACATTGTCTGGCTGCTGCCCCAGAGACATTAGGCGCCCAGGGGGAGGAGGCAGGCAAAGGCCCTTTAATTAGTTACTTTCAAAGGTTCCCTGTCCCCTTTCTCTCAGGGCCCCCTCCTGCCCCCGGCTGGGCCCAGCTTCGAGGGGGGCGGTCTTTTCTGCCTGGCAGAGCTGCCTGGTCACTCAGCTTAAATCCGCAGTCTTTGTTCCCGCCCGGACAATGGGCCCAGCACAGCAGCCACGGAGGCCATGGAAGGAGCAGGGCCTTCTTCTGTAAGCCTGGAGCCAGCTGAGAGGGGTGCACCCCGGCTCAGGGCGCAGCCTGGGGCTCCAGACAGGGGCCCGGGCACCAGGGGCCTCGCTGGGCTAAGAAGAAAAGGGGACACACGCGTACACCCGCACACACCCCAGCTTCAAGACCTAGTTCTAACAGAGGAAAGAGCTGGGACGCACCTCACGTCAGGGACTCTTTCACAAAGAAGCTTCGCTAGCTCATGGATGGGCTTCCTCTTCCCTCTACATAGCTGAAAGAACGCGGTTTTCGAATCAGGCAGATCTGAGTCAGTCCCGATGTTGGCTCCACTACGCATTAACAAGTAACTAGTCTCTCAAGCCTCAATTCCCCTCATCTTTAAAATGGGGGAAATAATCCCTGTCTCTTGGGTCGTGAGGATTAAATTCTTAACGGTATGAAAATGTCTAGCACAGCGCCCGGCCAACAGTAAGCCTTCAACACGGTCCTTGTATGGTTCCCAAGGCCAGAGCCTGACCCCACACCCTCCACCACTGGCTGCAGGCACATCTGACCCTTGCACTTGGCAGGTGCCGCTGGCAGACATGGGCTCGCTGCCTTACATACAAAGTGCTGGTACTCACACGCAGGGAAACCCTCGGAAGTCGGTGAGTGTGTGGGCAGGAAGGAGGAGGAAGGAGGATCCCAGATGGGAGGGTAATGGGGTTTGGGAGGCCATCAAACAGAAGAGGTAAGCAGGAACATGAGGAGGAAGTGGAGATTGAGCCAGCCTGGGGAGGGGGGTGGTGATTAGCAGATCCTAGGGGGTGGTCTTGGGGGGTGAGTTTAGAGGCTGAGTTGCGAGAAGAGTTGGTGATTTGCCTGGGTCAGCAGATTAATGGCACTAACGAAGTTTCCAAGAGCGTGGTGAGTTGGGGGGCCGGGGGCGCCCATGTGGAAAGGCACATGACTGGGGATTGATCAGGCTGAAGATGAAACAGAGAAAGCTTCCCGGGCAGCAGAGGTAGGAAACGCCAAAACCAATTACTCCCCAACCCCTCTGGCCTCCAGATCCCTCCCCCAGGGAGGAGGGAAGGGGCTGTGACCTCTCTCTGTGGGTGCATGCACTCCGGGTGCGCGCGCACACACACAGACCGCTCACATGGGTAGGCGTGTGCACCGAGGAAGGCCCATGCGTGGGAGGGAGTAGACCCAGGATATGCCGATGCTTCGCAGGCTGGTCTGTGCGCTCTCCCCCTTGTGTGGGGGTCATTTGGCTTCTCACAGGTGTCCCTCTCACGGATGACTCCTCTTAGGGGTCCCCACTCCCACCTAAGTGTCCCCACATGAGAAGCACAGGTGTCACCAGGAGGAGTCAGCGGCCCACGGGAGGTGGCAGAAGTGGAGGGGATTGCTGTGGATGGCCTTCATTCAGTTTGGTTCTCGAGTAGCACGTCCACAAATTTGCTAGTTTGGGCTCAACCCTAGTTTCTGGTCAGAGGCGACCCTGGATTATCATTGAGGTGGCCAATTCCCCGTGCAGATCATTGACAACTTAGCCTCTGGGTAATGGGAGTGTATCCCACTTAGGGAAAGCCCACCCTTCAGGAAAGAATCAATTACACACAGGTTCCTTTTAGTAGCCCCTGAGGTTTGTTGAGTGAATAAGCGTGGCAGATCGGGCAACCCTCTTCAGCTTAAAGATTCACAAAGGCTATCAAAGAACTAGATCAAAGGGCAAGCAAACATCTCTTACAGGACCTAAAGAAGCCCTTAGTTAAAATTCAACAGTTAAGAGGTGATTAGACGTAAGATAAGAGCCCTTCAAACTCCCAGCACTAACCCAATAGTTGTCCACATTTGGGGTCTTTAAGGGAGATGGAAGGGGGGAGGGGAAAGAGGAGGCAAGAGAAGGCCTGGGTTTAGCTCTTGCCCACGGAGGGACCGCTCCCTTCCAAGCATCGTGCCGTGTCGTGCCACGTTTGCACCTCCAGATTTAGGGTAGAATCTATGTTTCATGCCATATGTTGAGTGGTGTTATTATAGTTATTAGCAATTATGTTTTATCATAAAATCACTTTTCCTTTAAACATGTGAGTAAAAAAATATCAGCTGTTCTTAGAGTAAGTTCTATCCAGTCTATTCCTCTTGGAAATTACTTCTCGTTTTATAATACACGCCAACAGGCCAACGGGATGGGAGCCCTGGACGTCGGCACAAGTGACTGTTGGAGGCCTAATCATTTCACACAAGGAGCGGCCACCGCACTGCTGGGTCCAGATGGTTGGGGAGCGGAGGGCATCGTGCCCCAAAGGTGCTGTAGCCAGTGCCCCACCCTAGGCCCAGGCCTGCCCCCCTCCCCCAATCTCCAACCCAGTGACCACCTTACGGAGGCTGTCACCGGGTTCCTGGCTCCAGGATGCCTCCCCCTGCCCCCTGGCCCCCAGCCCCACCTTGTGCCCCTGCTGCAATGTCTACGAGGGAGACCGGCTCCTCTTGGGGCCTGCAAGCTTTTGTTAGCGTTATGTGAGCCGCTAGTGACAAGGGCCCTGAAACCCAACGCGACCAAACTCATAAAAGGGGTCACTGTCTCTTTAATTAAAGTTCCCTGTTTGGAGGTTAAAGACAAACCCGTTTGATGGTGCAGGTGTGTGGAGGGGGGTTGGGGCAGAGGGCTGGAGGGGGCTGCAGGGAAATGGAATTCTATCCTCCAAGGGGAGCAGGGAGGGGCCTCACCAGGGCCAGACTGGCTGACCACGGAAAGTCTGTTGGGGGGCCCTAGGGGTCCCCGGTGTGGGATGTGGTAAGGGTCACAAGGGGAGAAACCAGGCAGGAACAGGGAGGCCAGAGGCCAGTGCAGCCAGCTCGGACTGCCCTGCAGAAGTGCCTTGCTCGGGCCGCCTGCCCTCGGATCCCCACCACCGCCATGCCTGAGGACCACTCCCCTTGTCCGCTCCTTGATTCCCCCTTTGCCACCCCAAAAGTTCTCCCCGAAAAGAGGGCCCAGGCCTTCATCCCATCTCCACATAGAAGCGACTTCATCACAGTTTAACATAAAAAGATCAGCTGGTATCGACCTGTAATTTGGACCCACGCCACGCTATTGGCAGGAAGACAGAATAAGTTAGGGTGGCCATGTTTCAAAAATTCTCTGTGTGCACTCAATCACGGCCCAGGGAAGGCGGGCGGGTGCGTAATAACCCAGCCGCGCTCTCCATTTCCCCTGTAGATCAATGCTAATACCAGGAGGCCCCGGAAGATGGATGGAACCGACAGGAACCTTGAAATCCCTACACGGGGGCTGGTGCCTCAACCGATAAAGGATTTCACTGCTGCTGGGGCGGGGACACAGAAACCCTAGGGGCCACGGGAGACAGTCTGGTGGGGGGCAAGGAGGTTGGGAAGAGAGAGCAGCCTCTCTTTCACACACACACACACACACACACACACTCTTATCTTCACTGACACCCACAGTCACTCACGCAGCCACTGACTGATGCACACTCCAGAGTCACTGACATGCACGCCAGTGGCTGGCACGCACCATCATTCACACTCTCCAGCCCGCAGCATCAACACCTCCCCAAGAGGCCTTGACTCCAAGTGGTCACTCACACGGGTCCTAGTACACACATGCACACACAGGCACAAACATGCGCACAAACTCGACCCTACGCACCAGAATCTCAGTCTCTGACACAGACACTCACGTTGACACGTTGAGGTGCTCACAATGTGAGGTGACACACTGAGGAGACATACTCACTGGCGTCTACACGCGGCTACGGTGAAGCGTAAAGATACACGCACCCACACGTATACACACATCCCTGCCTTTCCTTTCTCTGTTTCCATCCCATTCCTTCTCCCTGTTGCCTTCTGATTCTGTTCAGAACCTTGCTGGCTGGTGATCAGTCAGGAAGCTTCCCAGGACCTGTTGGAAGTAAATCACTAAGACAGAAGTATACCAGACGCACAGTCCTGGAGACACATCCCGATGAGAACCCAGACCCATGCTGGCTGGACGGCAGGAGACTTGGGTCCCAGGGACAGCTCAGCCACAAACTTGCTTACATGGCCTTGGGTAAACCGCTTGCTCTTCCTGGGCCTCTATTTCCTCATCTATAAAACAGGAGGTTGGGCTGGGACATTCGTAAGGTCCCCTTCCAGGCCTCAATGACTCGGTCTGTGGCAAATACAAATCCTTGCAAAGAGTCGCACACACAGGCAGCCCCAAACAAGCACACCCTGGCTTTTAAGCGCCTGGTGGCCTGAAACCCATACCCACGATGACACACGCAGGATCACACCCTCAGGGGGTGCTCTTCCCAACAAGGGTGCCTATAGCAGGGACAGCGACTCCTCATCCTTCCCAGGGCTGGATGGCAGCAAGCTGCAGAAGGCACTTTTCTGTGGGCAAAGAATTGGGGGCAGAGCAGGGAGCTGGAGCATTGCTGGGACTTTAAGGGAGGAGGCTTGGGAGGGCAACTATTGTGACCTATAGAGGGGATAGAGAGAAAAGCCCGGTGCTGGCTACCAAGACTGGCCCCCACCCAGCCACCCCTTTCTGTCTGCTGATTTTCCTCCTTCCGAGCTCAGTCCCAGGACAGGAGCCGTTTCCATGGCCTCACACTGACATCTTGTGGCCATGTCTAGGATTGCAAGTAGCGCTGGGCCTCCTGCAGAGAAATACTGGTCTCCCCAGTCACCCAGCGAATACTCGGCAGGACAGTGGCTCTTATCCCTGGGTGCTCTGCTCTATGTTCAGCAGCCAGGAAAGGCACAGGAGGCTGGCATGTACCTCAAGCAGGGGCAGGTGTAAGAACAGGAGGCTGCTTTGGGAACAGGCTTCAGGGTCACCTGATGACAAAAGGGACTGCAGAAAAATGAATGCTCAAGGGAGCTCCGTTTTTGTGGTAGTGACAAAACCCTGTCATCCTGAAGCCCCAATATGAGGCAGGAAAATGCGACCCTGCCCCAGGCGGCTGCAGTCTGGGAAAGGAGAGGCAACTTTCCCCAGGGATCCTCCACCTGAAGAAAGAGATTCAGCCCTGGCTTCATACAGTCGGATGGGGAGCATTTGGCTCCCCTCACAGACAGACTAAGCCTGGCCGGTGGGGGGGGGGGGAGGGATGTGACATGGCTTCCCTAAGGGAGCCTCTAATCTTGAGGAAGGAAAAACCTCAACTCTCATCAGGGACACCAATCATATCTGAGGAGCATGCGATGTGAGGGTTTTAGAAGCCCCTTCAAGCTGTCCTAGCCTCCCGTGCAAACCCCTGGTCTGGAAGTCTGAACGGAATGTGATTTCTGTGTCTTCATTAGCATCCTAGGGCTTGGAAGAGGGTTGAGGAAGATGTCTAGGGAGAAGTTTGGGCTCCAGAGCCAGCCCCATCTATTCCGAAGAGGCCTGGTGAGGAGTGGGGCGGGGGGGGGGGGGGGCGCACCACATCTCCCAGATCCTTCCAGAAGCCATGACTGAAGTCCC
The DNA here is from genome assembly GCF_018350155.1 of Leopardus geoffroyi. Lineage (NCBI taxonomy): Eukaryota > Metazoa > Chordata > Mammalia > Carnivora > Felidae > Leopardus > Leopardus geoffroyi. Next base: position 59,961,347 of record NC_059334.1, read on the forward strand.
CAGCCTGCCCCAAGACTTCTCTGGATCAGTTCCTCTTTGCCGCAGTCTCCTTGTCACTTCTGGAGATAGGCCTCAGGCACCTAGAGTTAGCAGATCACACGCACAAGACAGAAGCCATGGGTTCTCTGTCTGGAGCCAGGGAACCCTGGAGGTGCTAGGCTGATGACTTTGTTATAAATTAGAGACTCATTAAGAGAAGGTAAGAAGGGCTCAGTAACAGCTTTCGGGGCCCATCTTTTCGATTTCTTGTTCGGTTTGTTTATTGCGATTGTTCCTGTCTCATAAGCTTATTGCAAAACCAATAAAAATGATCTATTCCGAGAGGGGAGCTGCTCTTTTGACTAGTAAGCTGCCGCTTGGTCCTGGGTCCCACCCCTCCCCCTCCCCATGGCTGCAGCCCCAGCCTGGTTGACCAGCTGTCTCCTGCCGCGGGGTCAGCAGAGGGTGCCAGATTCTTGCTCACCAGAAACTGTGTCCACCTGCCATGCAGCCGCCCCGGGCTGGCCTCAGGCCTCCAACCTGGCCCCATCACTTCAATGACTGCTGTACCTTAGCCCTCCAGCTCACCAGATCTGAGCTGGGCACATGTCGGGGCTCAGTTATGAGGAGATGAGAAGCCAGGATGGGGACCCAGGGACAGTACTGGAGCCTGGAATTTCAGGTAGAATTTTGGCTCAATTTCCACTCTGTACCTCGATGAGGCTTTGCCCCTGGCATGGGGTTCTCTACCCTGAGGTAGCCCCGAGGGCTGGTGAATGGAGCAGAGGAGGCCCCAAAGGTTCCCTAGAATCAGAAGTCCTAGCCTTGACCTTGATGACAGAACAGCTTCCTGGCCTCTTGCACATCCAGGACCCTGTCACAGTTGGGTTCAGGGACCCAAGAACCCCTCTCCTTACTGAGCTGGCTCTTGTGCCCATGTCTATTCCATTAATGACATCAGTTCCATTTAGTGACTATAATGTTTCTGAGACATCATGGATTTCCTTATGCTGCTGGCACTTGGTTCCAGAGACGTTCAGATGATTATTGTGGGGGGCGCAGGGTTGAGGGAAGAAGCCAACAGACTCCTTATTGACCATATAGAACTTGAGTATCAGAGCCAGGAAGGACTTCTGAGCTCATCCTGTCCAACTGCTTCATGTCTGGGAGACAGAATCACGGTCAGAGACGTGAAGTGAATTGGCCAAGGTCCCACGGCTAGTGAGTGGCAGAGCTGGGACTGGAACTCAAAGTGACAGACCTTTGCAGCGTTGTCTTGTGTCTTCCTTTGTTTATCCGGCTCATGTCAGAGAGTTCTGCCTCCCTCGTGTGTCAGTCCGACACAGGCGATAGGCCATCCCCACCCCCACTCCCCACTCGTTAATAACAAGCAAGTTTTCTCTAAAGCAGAGTCAGTGTCTTTCCTCCGTGCCCTGGCTCTGCCTGAGGGCCCGAAGGAGGGGGCGGAAACTTGCACAGAGGCCTTTGGCGTTTCTGTGCCGTTTCAAAGAGATAGCATCAATGGACTCTTCCTTTGTTTATTTTGGGCAAGAGAACAAGACGTGAAGGCGGGTGGGAAAGAGCAAAAGTTTTCAGGAGGCAGAGCATCTCAAGGACTTTTGGCACATCTTCAGAGAGAGCCACATCAACGTTTTCCTCGATCTCTGTATTTGTTTATTTTAATAGTCAATATGGCACTTAGAGTGTGGCAGGCACTGTTCTGAGTGCTTTACATATGAATGTATTAACTTAATATATCCCATATAATCATTTATTGAATCCTCTTAATAACCCTGTTAGGTGGGGACTATTATTAGCCCCACTTTACAGAAGAGGAAACTAAGTCACAGAAAGGCAAGCAGCTTGCCCAAGCCCTCGCCCCTGGGCAGTGGCGACATCACCATTTAAAGCCTCACAACCTGGCTCTTATTCACCACGCTATGTACCTTCTCTTGACAGAATCCCCAGCCAAGGGCAGGTGGGGCTCCTGTGACCTGAGAGGGGAAAGAATACCTTGAACATCCAGAAGGGACAAGACATCCTTGGGGTCCAGTGCGGGGTCCTTGGTTTTGCTGATATTGAGTATCAGAGCCAGGAAGGGGTCCTTGGCTTGACCCCATCCTTGGGGTCCAGGCTGTCTCTTGTTAACCACTATCCCGGCCACCTCTACTGTTAGCTTGTCTGAAGGCCAACGTTTTATGGCTGGAGTGGCCAAAGGAAGTGGAGGCAGCCTAGACCACGGGACCCTCCCGTGCCACCCCATCGCAGGGTGCCTTCTTCTGGAACCTTCGTCTGGCGCCAGGGTTCTGGGTGTGGCGCCAAGAACCCACCGCCCGGTTGCTCACTGAGCCTTGCTCCCTCCCACGCAGCCGCCTGTACTGACATCTCTGAGAGGGCCTTTGATTAAAGAGACAAGTGACTTTGCCCATTCTATTGATCAGAATAAATTACTAGGAACTAATTTATGGGCCTCCCCACAGCCGATGACATGGTGGATTGTGCGCTATTGGTCAGTAAATTGGATTGTCAGGCTAGATTATTGGTTCGTATACAGTTATCTCTCATAGCAATATCAGGCAGCCCAGGTAGAGGAGCAAAATCCTTTCTCTACTGCCAGATGCCAGGATGTCATGAGGCCTTCCTGAGGTCTGGTGAGGAGGGGCAGGGAGAGAAGAGGAGAGGGGAAGGGAGGCAAGGCAAGGCCTCTGTGCAGGATGCTTATTAATTAGTGCAGCATCACAGCAGTAAAGGAACATTAGTGTGGAATCGTCTGCAGAGTGGTGGGCAAGTGACATGGTGGGCCTCCTCCTGATTCTCCAGCTATGGCCCTGCTGGGTAGAGGCAGGGAGGGGGCTGATGAGCAGATGGGGGGTGGGGTGCAGGGTGGGAAAGATAAAGGCTGGGGGAGATGACGGGCCAAGAAGAGGGGAAGGGAAAGGAGAGGCCACATTCGCCGGGAGTTGCAAGCCGAGCAGGTCTGCTAAGTGCCAGCGTCGCTGAGCCCCACGCGGGGGAAATGGAGCTGCCGTTCTGCTCCGTACATCACAGCCAACGATGAAAAGTTCTAGAGCTGGGATTTCTCAGGCAATTTGGCCAGTGATGCATGGGGCAGTAGATCCTCGCGCACTCTTCCGTGCTTCTGCCAAGCCAGCAATAACAAAAACTTATTTTTTGCCAGGGAAACGGATATGAGTCAGGCAACCCATCAGGAGTAAAGGGCGGGGGGGGGGGGGGCTCTACCACGCCGCTGCGATTTGTACCGCTCGGCTGTTTCCCCGAGCTCTAAAGACCTGCCAAGAGGTGACAAAGGCGAGACAATTTCGAGTTCACAGTCCTGTGTCCTCGAAGCATAACAGCATGCCATCGATGGGGACTTTCGGGGGCTGTGGGTTGCAAAGTCAGCGGTCTTTTCCCCCAAGCCCACTGAGGAGGGGGGAAAGGGGGTGAGCAAAAGGAGAGAGACAGAGAGATGAGGCCCTGGAGAAATCTGCAGCCCTTCCCCTCCCTGGGGATTCCCAGGAGAGACTCCCCCCCCCCCCCCCCCCGCAGCTCCTTCCTCGCAGGGGGCATGGCGGGAAGGGGGAAGGGGGATGGGGGGCAGGGTTGGAGTGCCAAGCTGGCCGTGGGGGTGACATCACAAGCATCCCGTGTGAAAGCCCTATGTGCCTTCCCGCTGTAGGCTGCCAGGGTCTTTGTCGCCCACACAGACCCTGGGGTCATGCAATCGCTGAAGGGGCCCGTCCAGAAAACCCATCTGATCCTGTGTTTTCCCTCTCACTGTTGAGGCGTGAGCCCTGAGGAGGCCTGCGCTTTCTCTGAGGCGTGATCAGGAACACAGATAACCTGTTCTCTGGGCTGCGGGCCTCAGGGGAAATGTTCGGATGGCGCACAGAGCCCTTCTGACTCTAGCTATCACTCATCTGACACTGCCAGTAACCCCGCAAGTAAATACCCGCTGGCAGGGACCCAGGGCCTCCAGCTCACTCGAGTTGCCCCTGAGAACAGCAGCAAGGAGTTCTTGTCAGTGTCCCAAATACACTGGAATCACCCCCCTCCCCTTGGTGCTGCTTAGCAGACAGCGGCGTCCTCAGAAAAGGCCAGGACCATGAACTAAAAATGTTCTACACACTCCAAAAGATAAAGGGCAGAGGTTTAAAAGGCGAAAAGCCCCTTCCCCCAGCCTCTGGATGCCTCTGGGCCTACCCCCGTCACTCTGCTCTCCCAACATTAAGCTGTGGCCTTCGGCCATTTCAGCATGAGCTTTCCCTCTGGTCACTCTCCCTTTCTGCCCTCCACTGATGCATATGAAATTGAAAGGAGGCAGACCCTCAAAGTCAGGGGCAACAGGGCTGGGTCCAGGCTCCCAAGCCCCAAAGCTGTGCCACCCCCCCTTGTCTGGCACGGCTCTGTCCTGGCTTCCATTCAGCCACTATGTGGAAACGAGCTCACGGCCCCCAGAGTCCCCGAGCCTCTAAGATGGAAAAGTTTGCAAAGCTTGGAAAAAGAAAAGTGGGCCTGCTAGTCGGTCTATAAATTAGAGACTCATTAAGGAGAGGCGGGAAGGGCTTTGGGGGCCTGTGCCTTTCGATTTCTTGTTGAGCTAGTTTATTGCTATTGTTTCTATTTCATACGTTTATTGCAAAACCAATAAAAATTATCTATTAAGAGCAGGAAACTCATCTTTTGACTTGTTGGTGGAGGTTTCTACAGAATAACCTTTAACTGGTCCAACATGTCTGCAGGACAGGAGCAGGCCCGCATAGATAACTCGAGAGGTCAACCAAGCAGAGAGTAAGAATGCCCAGTCCCCGGGGGCAGGGGACAAGTCTCCCTTCAGAACCCTCAAAGAGCAGCTGCAATGACTCTAGCCAGAGGGCAACTGTATGGTATTTCATTCACCCCACATTTAGAATGTTTTTAATTTGTTGAAATCATTTAAATTTGGGACTTTCACCAAACTATGCTGGTATCTTGCTTCTCTTTAATCGTGGAAAGATCAGACTGGGCCTCACTCTCACCTTGAAACAACTGTTTCTAGCACGGAGACGCTGTCTTCTCTTCATGGGGTTCACGGCCTCCTGTCCACCCCCAGTGCTCAGCCAGCCCACTTATATTTGTGAGCCTGACACCTGTCATCATGTAAGTTTGCAACTCGTACCTTAGAGGAGGACTAGATCGGAAGGGGAGACAGCTAAACATTTCATTTACAGAACCACCCTTGAACTAAAATTTTGTAAGAATGCTTCCAAATCAGACTGATACAATTTCTCTTCCGAGGTCCCCAAAGTAAGGCCTGGGTCTTGTCCCAGCCGGACGAGAAGGGAGCTAACAAGCATTGCCTCCCTACGTGCCAGGCTCGGCCCTTCTTTCTTTCTGTGCATTTTCCCCACTTTGCCAACAGGGAAATTGAGGCTGGGAGATGTCAGTGATGTGCCTTGAGGCAAAGGGTAATATAACCCTCAGCCCAAGAACACCAGCCCTGGAAGAACCGGGTAGCCATCTGTCTAGTTTTTTTTTTTTTCAAAGTTTATTTATTTTTGGGACAGAGAGAGACAGAGCATGAACGGGGGAGGGGCAGAGAGAGAGGGAGACACAGAATCGGAAACAGGCTCCAGGCTCTGAGCCATCAGCCCAGAGCCCGACGCGGGGCTTGAACTCACAGACCGCGAGATCGTGACCTGGCTGAAGTCGGACGCTTAACCGACTGCGCCACCCAGGCGCCCCTGTCTAGTTTTGATGAAAGAACAGAAGGTTCCCAACGTTATTCCCTCAGGCCTGGAGAGGATGCCCATAGGGAAGATTCACAACCAGTTGAGGGAAAATCCACCCAACTGTGACTCAAGTTAGAACTTGCCTCCAGAGTTACCAACACCCCTAAATCTAGTGAAAGGGAACCACCGGGTCTTTAATAATCACTCTGTCAGGTCACGGGATGGTGACTAATGGGCCTAGAGGAGGAGACGGTGAACAACACTCTAGGAAATAAATTTGGGTGATTAAATTTCAAGGCAGTTCATGGAACAGCAACCCGAGGCCTAAACTAAGCCATCAAGTTACCAAGAGAATCAAGATTTCAATTTAACCACTGCTGCCCAGGAACCAATCCTGAGTCTGCCAAACAGTGGTGGGTTAAGAGAAGGCACCCTCCCCACCCCCCACCAAAGAAAACTTTCTCAGTGGCTCTGACATCTTCTCAACTCCAGCCATTCCTTCCAAAGGGCCAGCCGGAGAAAAGTCGAGGAAATTATTGTCTTTGCCTAGTTATTACATGACTCCGAGTCTTGAAGTAAAAAAATCATTGCTCACCCGAGTCAGGGAGATGGGGGTGGGGAGGGCCTCCAAGCAGACACAGGCTAGAGCCACGCACAATGTCTGAGAGACTCTCAGTTTACTAAACTAACAGAAGAGGCCCAAATCCCTCCAGTTATCTGCTATTTCAATTGAACGTCAAGCACCCTGATTGGATCTCAGTCCCAAACAGTCACGTTCTAGTGTCTCGGGCATAATCCCCCTCTGGCTGAATCCACACCCAGGGTGCTGTTTAAGCTTTGCAGGTGAATACAACCTAGGCTCTAAAGTGAGAGCCCTGGGTCTGATTCCCTGTCATGGCTACTGTCCACGTCCGCTGGTTCTAGTCCCTGGGGCGTCGCTCTAACTTGTTAGTTTCCTTTTGAGAAAAGCCAGGGCGGGGAGCCTTGGAGCCGGGAAGGCCCCCCGCTATAGAGGAGCCCAGGCGGGAAGAGCTTAGCAACTGCAGCTGCTCCCATGGCTCCCGCTTTTGCAATCTCTTCCTCTCTCTTGAGGCTTCACCTCTCCCTGCCCTGGCTCCACCAGCTGTTTCCTGCAAATCCAGCTGAGACAGCTGCTGGCCCACCATACTAAATTTCCAGGGGCCCTGGAACCCCTTGACTCTCTTGGCCCAAATGTGGGCAAATCTCAGGCGTCCAGACAAGGCTGAGATTGTTTAAAGAACACTTCACTAGGAAACTGGGGGGAAAGCCAAAAAAGTAAATTAGAAAAGCAGAGAAACTGACAGCTTAGAGAGCACAGATTCCTTCTCCCAGAATGACTCAAGACTAGCTTGTTGAAAGTTCGTTGCAAGAATAGGTGAAGGAGAAGGGAGGGGAGGAAAGCTCCGGCTTGCTGCACACCCACACCTCCTTGCTCCTCACTCCCCCTTCAATTCTATAAGGCTTGGATACAAAACAAAGATGCTCACGCTCTGGCCAGAGATAGAGAGGTTAACGCCATTGCCAGGCCTGATGGAGCGCTTAGTTGTTTCACAACCTGCCTTGATCCAAGGCCTCTGTCTTGATCCAGCCCCTGGATCTGGGCTATGCTGCCTGCCTGCTTTGCCCTTTGGTAGCGGCCTCTTACCAGGCCCCTGGACAAGGAAACACTCCTCTGTCGCTTCCTTCTTACACAGGTTCCGGGCTGTCCCTACCAGAGAGCGCAGTGAATGCTTCTACCTTTCCTTAAAGTTCCTTGGTCTTCTGGTTGGGTGCTGAGCCTCTTGGCAGCAAGATGGCAAGTGAAGTCGCTACACCAGGAGCTCTTCTCCTCTGAGCTCCTAACCCTGGCAGTTCTTTCTGGTGCCCTGTCCTACCCCATTCAGATGCCTACCCAACTCAAATGACCTTCCTACATTCCAATACCACAGTAGAGTCAAAAAGCACAAATATCCATCCACTATCAACAAGAATGTAGAAGCTTTTCTCCCCCACGCACTTCCAGAGGAGGTAAGGCAAACTGCAGATGACGCCTCTAAGTTCCAACTTGAGTTAGATCTTGGCTCAGCAGTGTTCCTCTTCCACATGTCCCATAGCTTCTAGGATATTTCCATCTGGCTGATTCATCTGTGCCTCAATATCCATTATCCAACTCGCCCTCTACCGAATTTGCCGTCTCACCATTGCCAGGCAGCTGGGATCTATCCGCCCCATCACAGGCTTTGCGTTCCAACCCCGATTCTGTCACCTATTAGCTGGATAACCTCAGTAGAGTCGTTTCACCAGAACTGCTTTCTTACTGAGAAACGAGGATGAGTGTTTGCAGCGCCCTCTCATGGCTGATGTGAGGAATTAATAAGATCGCATCCGTAAAACATCTAGCATTTCGCCTGACGTGCAGTAATAATGTTAAAATAGAAGTATAGATATAGGTATGTAGATATGCTCCCTTCCCTGTGCAAACTGGGGCTCCATATCAACCTTCCAATACCCTTCAGTGATGCCATCGTTGCCAGAAAACTCAGAGCAATGGCCATGCCTGCCGGACTCTCCTGGATCCATGCACCAGACTGCTCGTTATAAATTAATAAATTCTCATTCTGGTTTTAGGCATGTCTTTCAAGCCTGATTAATATGCTTTTGCTACCCAACACGGATCTGTTCCTGGTTGCGGATAAAATGAGCTTTCTTAGCCCAGAAGACCGAAGGTCAGACCTTGGACCAGAGAAAAGTCTCCAAGTTAATGGCTGTCCCCTGAGAAACCTCCCAGGAGGCAACCTGCTCACCATCGCGGGAACAACTGGTCACCTCCATATCAGACACCTCTAGCTTCGCTGCCTCTTCTCCTGTTTGGAATCGTTCTACTGGGCACCGGGATTCACATATGGTAGATATTTAGAACCCACTTGTTTTGTCAGTGTGTGGGCGAGTGGGTGGACGGTTGAGCGGGTCACCAGGAATGTGTGCCTCTTTTTGAGGCAGGGAAGAAGCAGTGGTGGCCTAGCAACAGGGGAATCTGCCTAGCAACAGGGGCGGGAGGCGGGGCCTGCTGGAATCCGGTGGAATTGGCTGACGGAAAGGCAGAGGGAAAGGAGACCTTTCTGGATCTCGTCAAGCTGGGGGTTTTCAGGCCAAGAAGAGGAAAGCAGACCCACAGAGATCAGGAGAGAAGCGTGGGAGGCAGGGCAGGAATAGAGTCAGCGTATTTGGACACGTTACAGACCCAAACTGGAAAAAGCTTCCTGCCTTTCCCAAAGTGTGCTGAAGCAGAGAGCCCTCCCCGGCCCCACCCGGAGTAGAGCGGATGCCCCGCGGTGGACAAATTTGAAGAGGGTACCACGTTTCCTTCACTCCAGTTTGCAAGGGTGCCACAGGATGTACTTGCACACGTGCAGTCTGTCAAGTCTGGAATTTGCTCCACTCAGAAAGCTGCAACCCCTCTCCTCTCCCCCCCTAACCCTCCCCCACCGCCAGGGAAAGGATAAAGACCTATATTCACTTAAAATCAATCCAGAGGCAGATTTAGCAACTTTCCAACCCAGTCTGTCTAGGGCAAGGAACCATTAAGAACTCGGGACTGATCTCGCTTGAATCGCTTCCCTCCTTCCCTCCCTTCTACCCATCACAGGACAAGCGCTTGGACATCCCCTCCTGTGAACTTTCAAGACCCTCCCCTGAAGAGAAGAAAAATTGTCATCAGCCTTTGACCTGATTAATAATTAAAACTGCTGAGTCTGAGCTGCCCCTAACAGCGAGGTGCTCCAAAACCCCAGCAAACTTTAACAAATAACCAGCCCGCTCAGGGGAGAGAGGAAGCTTTTTTCACTAGACAAACTGACAATTAGCCGCTATTCAAATCCCCCTCTAGTCTTAGCATATTGGTTCTCCTTTGAAAGTGGCTCGGCATGGGGTAGAATTTTTGGCCTTGAGTTTAGAACTACTGTGCATAAAATCAAAGCAAGGAAGCCAGCAGTTGAGAGAATAGAGGCTATTTGGGGATTAGTGATTTCGGAGTTAGATTTCTAATAACTTGGTGAGTGGTGGGTTAGGAATGTCCTCCAGGAGCATCAGGCAGTCAACACCGTGGGACATGTCCTCACATTGAACTGGAAAGCAGTGAGTCACTACCCTAGAGGGTAGAAACACAAAATGGCATGAAATAACTGCAACTCAGCAGCACGGCATGGTAATGTGCCTTTTGTAAACCGCTACAGGCTGCAGCCAGGGCTCACGGTCTTGGGGTTACGTGCGACACCCCAAGTTTGGCTCCAAGTTTTCTCCCCAAAGAGCCACAAACACAGGCACCCCCACATTAGGAACCATTTGTGGAGAACAAAGGGAGGAGAGTGGGGGAGATGGGAGAAGGGAGAAGGAGGGGGCAGGCATTCAAACTGCTCATTTTCCCCTAGGAAGCATAAGGGCCCAGCCACTACGGTGGGTGAGCAAAGCAAATTGGTAATGGGTGATCCAGATTGCATCGCACAGTCTTGCTTGCTTTCCAGGCACTTACTGAACTTTATAACTCTTCTGGGGGTAAGGCAGAAAAACCCAGGGTTTCTTATTGACCAGTGGGGGAGAGGGAGTTTGAGCTGGCTGGACCAGCCCTGCTGCTTTTCCACAATACTGTACTGTATTCCAGCAAGAGATTTTTTTAAATATGTTTTTTAAAAAGAGGGGAGGGAGCTGGAAAATTGTGATGTAAACAGCAGCTGCAGGCACTTCAAGATTGCAATAGCCCAGCCTAGAAAGCACTGGCAAGCTCAGTTTTTCAGAGATGTGGAAGGCAGAAGACAGAGGTGGGCAGATGGCTGTTCATCCTGAAGGGGAGGAGGGCCGTCCTGTGAAGACGAATTCTCTTTTATTCTTTTTTGTTTTAATGAAATGTAACTTACAAGCGGTAAAATGGATGATTCATAAATGTACAGGTTGGTGGATGTATGTACGTATTCATGCAATCACCAGCCAGTTCAAATGGGAGGTATGACCACCACCCTGGGACTTTACCGTGTGTTCCCTCATAGTCAATATGCATCCACCCCCCAAAGATGGTCAGTGTTCTACCCTATGTCTAGAGGAGTGTGGCCAATTTTTGAACTTCGTATAAATGGGATCACAGAGTATGTACTTTTTGGAATTGATACCTGTGAGGCTCATCTATGATGTTGTGAATATCGATAGTCCCTTCTTTTTCTTTTTCTTTTTTTTTTTTTTAATTTTTTTTTTCAACGTTTATTTATTTTTGGGACAGAGAGAGACACAGCATGAACGGGGGAGGGGCAGAGAGAGAGGGAGACACAGAATCGGAAACAGGCTCCAGGCTCTGAGCCATCGGCCCAGAGCCCGACGCGGGGCTCGAACCCACGGACCGCGAGATCGTGACCTGGCTGAAGTCGGACGCTCAACCGACTGCGCCACCCAGGCGCCCCGATAGTCCCTTCTTTTTCATTGCAGTGTGGTATTTCATTGTATAAATACGCCACAGTCTACTTATCCATTCTACTGTAGGGACATTTGTGTTACTTCCAGTTTTTGCCTATTATGCATAAAGCTGCTATGAGTATTCTTGTACGTGTCTTTTGGTGGATGTGTACTCATTTCTGTTGGGTGTATACACAAGAGTGGAATTGCTGGGCCATTTACTTATTAAAAAGGATAACCTGGGGGTGACTGGCTGGCTCAGTTGGTGGAGCATGTGACTCTTGATCTCGGGGTTGTGAGTTCGAGCCCGACAATGGGTATAGAGAGTACTTAAAAATAAAATCTTCCAAAAAAAAAAAAAAAACCCAAAACGCCCAATAACCTGGACTCAAAGAGGACAGAGCTCATGCCTCTCTTCTTCATTGCTGTATCCCCAGAGTTTGTCACAAAGTACATACTCAGTAAATATCTTTGGAAAGAATATTGACAGCAATGTCAATTTTTTCGAAATTAATGCACATATTTGGTGCAATTCCAATTAGATAACAAGGAAGTTTTGATGGGGTGGATTGAGTAAAACAATTTTAAAGTTATATAGAAGAATAAGTGCTTTACAACGGCAAATAAAATGTGAAAAAGAAAAATAAAGGGTGAGACTTGCCTTACCAGATATCAGAATGTACTATAAGACCACTGTAATTAAATCAATTTGGTATTGGCATAGGAATAGATAAATGTATCGTTGGAATAAAATAGAGAACCCAGAAATAGACCAAGTGTATATATGAAAATTTACTATATGACATAGTTGGTATTTCAATTTCGTGAAAAAGGATGGATTATTTAATAAATGGTGCCAAGACAACTTACATCTGGAAGAAAATAAAACTGGACGCCTAGTTTATACCACATACAAATATAAACTCCATGTAGATTAAAGACAAATGTAAAAAATGAGACAATAACAATCTTGAAAATTTAGGAGGCTACATGTTCAATACAGGGCAGGGGGGGCTTTGTAAAACAAGACTGGAGTCTAGAATCTATACATGAAAATATGGACATATTTTACCTTGTAACAATAAAAAAAACTTTTGTATAGCCATAGATAAACAAAGTCAATAGGCAAACAATAGATTTGAGGGAAGATATTCATAATGTACGGGACAATTAAAAATACACAAAAAAGGTTTTATAAATAGACAAGAGACAAAAAACAAAAAGATGTGCAAAAGCTATTAGAAGTCACCTCACAAAAGAGCATATTCAAATGGTCAACATGCATAGGAAAAGAAGCTCAAAATTATTAGTATTCAAAGAGATGCAAATTAAAGTACAACGAGATATTGTTTTATACCTTTCAAACTAACAAAAATTAAAATGAGGGTAATTTCCATTGCTAGCAGGGATTCATGGAAAACAGTTTTTACATTGCTGCTAGAATTATACATTTCTACATCCCTTTATAATCTGGCAACATCTCTTGAAATTGAAAATATGTATTCACTTTGACCCATCAACAGTAGGAATGAAAACACCAACACATAAAGAGATAGATATACGTGTGTGTGTGTGTGTGTGTGTGTGTGTGTGTGTGTGTATCAGCATTGTTTATTTGTCCTGGCCATTCTCTCTCCACATCCCTCCCCCAGAAAAAAGCTAGACAAAAACTAAAACCCATTAATAAGGCTCAGTGATGGGCTAGTTAAAACTAGGAAAGAGCCCTAGCTTTTGCAGATTCCTAACGTATAACTCTTCCCACCATGTCTAACTTCAAGCTATCAGCCTGGTGTCGTTGAATGCCAGGCTGGGAAGAGATGTGAACTGTAGAAAAGCTGGAGGCTGCAGCACAGCCACACCTTGGACTATTATGCAACCATCAAGAAGAATAAATGATCCTATAGAAGTTTATTTGGTAGATTTCCAAGAGCCATTGTTGAGGAAGGAAAGCATGAGGCAGAAAAGTGTATAAGGTGACATCATTATATTTTTTAAGACATACTTCTACCAAAAAAACTACGTGTGTGTGTGTGTGTGTGTGCGTGCATGTGCGTGTTTGTGTACATGATTATATAAATATGAGAAGAAGGGGAGGAGAGAGCCAAGGAAAAAGAATAAATGAGAAGGGCGCATCTATACTTTATATGTTTGTGTATAAAAGTAAAATTCTTTTTAATTAAAAAAAACATAAAGAGCCTCTGATATATGCCTAGTTCTGCAGCAGGCTCTTGGGAATGGAGGAACATGTGAGACATGGTTTCATTCTAATATCTAGTTGGAAATATAAAAGCAAATAGTCGCAGGGCAATTTATTAACTCCTATTAGGGGTGAAATAAGCGTCACAATAGAGGGATAGGTAAAATGAGAGTAGGGGTGAGAAAATCCCACAGGGGAGGGCTTTTTATTTCTTCTCGTTTTTGTTTTTGTTTTTGTTTTGTTCTGACTAAGCCCTCCAGGCTCTCCTTGGCCCAGATTTGCTGCCAGGTCCAGCCCTCCTTCCCCTTCTCACAGCGGGCCCTGGGACAGCCTGCTTTAGCCTCCTTGGAGGGGGTGCCTTTGCCAGACCCCCACTCTTCCTTCCCTGCTGTCCCCAAAGACAACCACATTTTACTTTAAAGCGTTTGCTCCTTTACTACTGCTGATGACTGCTAATCACCATGGAAACAGACACGGAGAAACACAAACTGGAAAAGCCTCACAACATCAAGAATCACACAGGTGTCAGGAGGTTTGATTTCCGGGCCCGGCTCTTGCCTCCTTTCTAACCAACACGCAGCCACGCTCCCCTTTCGTTCTCTCACATCGTCTCTCTCAGAACGTCTCTCTCCTGGGGTGGCCAACCATTCATCATGCAAGACCTACTTTGAATTGTGATCGGCTTTACCTTGGGGAAGGGTCCTTCCACCTCAGAGGGTTCTGCCCTCCCAGGCCTCCTTTTCACTGGGTTTGGTCTCTGCATAACATACCAACAAATAGTCCAGACAGGTAATCTGCAAGTCTTACAGCCAAGGATTAACTAAAGCCCAGTAAATCCCAGTTGGTCCCCATAGTCTTTGTCTTCAGGAAGCTCCAGACTCTGATGAATTCTCCACCCAGCCAGCCAAAGCCCCCATCACCACTCCATAACCCCACCTCCCCAAACACCGTAATTGCCCCACTGCCAGCTGGCCACCTTTTGTCCTGCTCCTCTGTTCCAGTGGGTTAGCCTTCATCTCCAGACTGTCAGGAAGCTGGTGAGGACCTCCCACCTGGGAGAGGCTGGCTTTTGCTCCTGTCCTGCCCTTCTCTCATTCCGACACAGCTTCACGAACTTACTGTGTTCAGAATCTTTCATTGATTGTGCCCACATTTTACATCGATCCAGCTTGCCAGAGCATTTACATGACATTCTGAATCACGCAAGAAAATGGCCACAAGGCCTGTTTATACAGGAAAAAGAGGTAGGGTTTTATTAGAAGGTCCGAGGTGATCTCCAAGGGGTCAATCCAAGCTGGGAAAGAGAAAAACAGTTAGGAATCTTACTAGTCAGATGAATGTCCACCGAGGCCAGCTGGACAAGGGGACAGGTAGAGAATGGCCAGAGGTTAGAGGTGGCGGCAGCAGGACACAAAGAAATCCTAGCAAATTGTAGTGAATCAAGGGTGAGCCTTCAGGCTGGACTTATGGGAAAGATTTTGTCTCCGAGTTTGGCAGTGGTATCTCCGTAGCTGGTAAAATCACATCAACACACAATCAACAAGTTATATTCCCAGGCAAGGCCCAACTGCACACTGCCTAAAACAAATTTGTTTTATTTTGTTTTCAGTCGTGTTTTCCTGATTACAAGAGTAACTCATGTTCATTGCGAAAACGTCAAAAGTTACAGGAATATGTAAGGTAGAAATCAAAACTCTGTCCTTCAGAGATAAACACCTTTAAGTTGAGATGTATTTATCCAGGTTGCTTTCTTTGCATATATGAACATTTCATATATATGCACATATACGTAAGGTTTTACAAAATTACTATCATAAAATGACGGCCCACACTTAGAACTTTAGCAACCCTAAGCTTGGAAATGGTTACGGTGTCCCTACCCCACTTGTGTTTCACTCAGAAAGAAAAATACTAAACAGCAAAGCAAGCACATGGAAAGTCAAAGTTTTGGCTTTTCCTTTCATTATTATTTCAGTGCTTTAAAAGCTACATGTGTTCTTACAAACTTTTATTTATTTATTTATTTATTTGCCTTCTTGACACCCCAAGTAGAGCCTGGTTTGCAATTAGGTCATGTAACACTATGCACAATACACGTTGTCTTGCAACTCGGTTTTTTTTTTTTTTTTTTTTCATGTAAGCTACATCTTGGGCATCTGTCCATGTCAGTATCTAAGCATCATTGTGACTGGCAGGTGTGGGCTCCTTTCCAAAGGAAAACAGGATCCTTCAAATGCAGGTACCTGTGGCCGAGGGTTAGGATTTTAGAAGAATTACATGGCTTTTTTTTTTTTATATTTTTATTTATTTTTGAGACAGAGAGAACAGAGCATGAGCAGGGGAGGGGCAGAGAGAGAGGGAGACACAAAACTTGAAGCAGGCTCCAGGCTCTGAGCTATCAGCACAGAGCCCAACGTGGGGCTCGAACTCACGGACTGTGAGATCATGGCCTGAGCTGAAGTCAGACACTTAACCGACTGAGCCACCCAGGCGCCCCTAGAAGAATTACATGGCTTTAATACATTTGTGTGACAACAACTGACCAGGAAGCTTCCTCCATATTTAGCTCGAGTTCACAAGCAACTGAACTACCTTCAAACCTTAACGGAAAGAGATAAGATACAAATAAATTAATTAACTCATTCACTTATTCACAGCTAGTTCAACTTTGGAGCAGCAAATATCCTCATCATAATTAAGGGGAAAAGTAAAAATCAGAAAATTCATTCATAAAGATTTCCTTTATGTTATCACCATTAGAGAATTTAGAATTAGACTACGTCTTCAGTTGGTTATTTATTACTTAAATCTGGTACTTCTGTTACTGATTTCCAATTTTATAACATCGTGGACAGAGAATGTTTTTTATATGCTATCAGTTCTTTGGCGTCTTCTAGAATCCTGCTGTGACTTAGAACATGGTCATTGTAAATATTTGGCATGGCATGAAATACTGCAATTTTGTCCACCATCCTAGGCGAATGAAGAAATCGGAAAGCTAAAGTCCATATTCTTATTTGAAATGAGCATTTACGGACAGGCTCCCAAATACTGTAAATCCTGAAACTTTCCCAGCTGAAACCCTCAAAACTTTACCTGTAAATAAATTTTAAAAATTATAAATGGCCTCTAAATTTTTCAAACAGAATAAAGATTATAAAGTTGAAAATAATAATTCCCTGATACCTCTAAGTTGAATCCCAGAGCACAGACATGGGGCACTTTCAACAGTTTCATGAACTTCCTGTAGACATTATCTATTTACATACAAGAATGTGGGGGCGCCTGGGTGACCCGGTCAGTCAAGCATCTGACTCCAACTCAGGTCATGATCTGCTCCGTGAGTTCCAGCCCCGCTTCGGGGTCTGTGCTGACAGCTCAGAGCCTGGAACCTGCTTTGGATTCTGGGTCTCCCTCTCTCTCTACTCCTCCCCTGCTCATGTTCTGTCTCTCTCTCTGTCTCTCTCTCTCTCTCTCAAAAATAAATAAAATTTGGGGCGCCTGGGTGGCGCAGTCGGTTAAGCGTCCGACTTCAGCCAGGTCACGATCTCGCGGTCCGTGGGTTCGAGCCCCGCGTCGGGCTCTGGGCTGATGGCTCAGAGCCTGGAGCCTGTTTCCGATTCTGTGTCTCCCTCTCTCTCTGCCCTTCCCCCGTTCATGCTGTGTCTCTCTCTGTCCCAAAAATGAATAAACGTTGAAAAAAAAATTTTTTTAAATAAATAAAATTAAAAAAATTTTTTAAAAAGAATGTGTAAATGAATCTTATATGCCTAACCTTAAAGGAAAACACCACACAGATGTAGGATTTTACTATCCTCATACTATTGTATACTCTGCTTTTTTCGCTTAGCATATCTCAAATATCTTCCATATCAAGACGCCTATATCCTCTCCATTCTTTTTTTTTTTTATGTTTATTTACTTATCTTTGAGAGAGAGACCGCGAGCAAGGAAGGGGCAGAGAGAGAGGGAGACAGAGAGTCCGAAGCAGGCTCAACGCACAAACTGCGTAGTCATGACCTGAGCCGAAGTCGGAAGCTTAACCAACTGAAGCTCCCAGGTGCCACTCCTCTCCATTCTTTTTACTGGCTGTATGGTATCCCATATTAAAGCTGGGCCATAGTTTATTTAGCAAATCCCTATTGACGGGCACATGCATTGTTACCAATGTCCTATTACAGGCTGTGCTTTTGTGAGCAACCTCATTCACACGTGACATCACTGCCGCTCGGTTCAGTCGTCTCTCAGGACAACTGCCCCCTCTCACCATGTATCTCACCAAAGCTCTCCCGGCCATCTCTGCTGCAAACGCAGGCGTTCAATCTGTTTCCTTCTCCTTTGGAGGCTGCCACAGCATCACCCATGCTGGCCAAAGAGCGGCATGCAGTTCCCTAAGCTCTCTGTTTGGCTAGAACTCCTGATGACCAGCACCCAGGTCCTTTTGGTTTTGTTTTCTTCCACCACTCCAAGAGGCAAACAGAGGATAGCAATAAGAACAGATGTGGGGTTCTTATTCTGTGGAATGCCAAATTTCCAAAATTCCCCCATCCCATTTCTGATCCCCGAGTTAGGGAAAGTCATATCGATTCTTTTTTCCAGAGCATTCCTTCTTCCCCCGCAAAAGAGTCTTCTTATTTCAAGAGAGCACTTTGTGGCTCTGAGGACCCTACACGGGGTTCCCAATTCAACAGGTCGCTGTTCTGTCGGCTGTGGTCCCCCTCCCCCCAGTGATGTGCTTCAACCATAATTTTTTAGTATTGGGCAACATCTCTAGGTAGGCTACAACATTCTATGACTAATAAGCAGCCTGAAAATGTCAGAACTTTCAGTCCTAAAGCCAACTAATTCTGAGTGAGTCACACATAACCTCCTAGTACCTGTAACATAAGGCCGGCAGAATGTATTATTTCCCAGGGCTTGCAGAGATTGGGTAAAGGGGCCCCACACAAAGCGGGAGTGGATTTCATGGGAGAATTCAATCCCTAAGCGAGCTTCGGGTATGAGGGCCTCATGCGTCGGTACATCTGTGGACACCTGTTGTTTTGCCATTTGTTCTGCTGAGTTGTAGACACCCAGAATTCCCCAGGCTGATCCCTTGACTTTCACACCTGTCCACATCTGAATTTTTCATTTGTGATCTAAGCCAGCAGCACTCTAAAGGCCTCTAGAAAATCAGGCATGGCATTTCTAGGCTATGCTCTACAAAACAAAAACAAAGCATATTTTCCTGCTCCCAACTACCCAGGAAAGATTTGTTTCTGCTCTCGTCATAAGAACACAAAGTGAGAATTTTGTGCTTGAAAGAGTTCAGAAGGAGCGCGTGATGGTAAAGACCGTCTGAGTCCCTAACATGGGAAACTACGGATTCTGGGGGAATCTTGGAACGGATGGTTTGGGTTTACAATACATGGGGACCTCAGACTGAAGTCTGCTTCAAGGGTGAAGAGAAGAGGAAGAAGGTGGATTTGGTGAGTGGTTTGGAAAGGACTGGGGTGGAAGTGTGGTACAGTGGCTAGCTAAGGTTTTTAAAATGCAAAGAATGTTCTCAGATTCGTTTAATGTAATGCATTTTTCTAATGCCTACAGCTATTTCTGGCATGGGAGCTAAGCGTCTGGGATGGAGAAGCTGGGGAAAGAAGGGAGGAAGAATGGGTACCGTTGACCAAGACTCACTGAGCGAGCCAGGACTAAGTGAACAGTGGGGTTACTCCTGAAATTCTAGTTAGGGATGTCCATGGGTCACCCAGGCTAGCACTCACTGCTCCTACACTAAGTGCCTCCTCTTGCCCTAGGAATCTCTTTTTGAGGAATGGGCCTGTGTCTGGAAATCAGAGGAAGCCACAACTGGGCAGGTGATAGACTGGGGGAACTGACCCACTGTGGAGGATGTAATACCCCAAAGACCATGGACATGTGTTTCAACATTCTCAGCACTAATTCTGAAAAGAGCATTAAGACATACAGTGTGGATAGACAAGGTGTTTGTGCAAATATACCAAGGGCCTACCATGAATAAATAAGGGTTATTAATAAAGCTAAACAAACAGATCATCTGAATTACCCTTTATTGAGCATCTATTATATGCTGTATACTATTACAAGCACTTTATATATATTAACTGATTTAATACAAGCCAATGAGATAGGTACTATTATTATCCCTGCTTTACAAATGAGGAATCTGAGTCATGGAGAAGCTAAGTAAATTCCAAAGAATAACAGAGCTGAGACTCAAACTCAGGCCATCTGGCTTCAGAGCCCATACTCCTAACCACTCTACTATTCTGCCTGTTGAGACAAACACACAGAGCCAGGGCCAAGTGAAGCTTTCAATCCCTAGAGCAGACATATATACAATAAATCATTTCTATGCAAGGTCGTAACTATTATGGTGGGACCATAGTGTATGTTTGGGTTGAGGAAGGAGCAACTGGGTGTCTTAAGGGATGTCAGGTAAAATTTTAATAGGAGGACAAGACAGCAGTACAAATGAGGTATGAAAAGCCCAGAAGCACGAGTGAGGCTGATGTGTTCAAAGAATGGCCAATACCATTGTTCTGAACGACTGGATGTAAGATGCACAGGGAGGAAAAATGTGATGGCCTCGCACGGGTGGAAAGGGACCAAATCGTGGAGTCCTGGTATGGCCTGCCAAAGGATTTAATTGTACATTTAAGGCTTTAAAATTTGTCCACTCTTGGGGGGGGGGGGTGGCCTGGGTGGCTCAGTCCGTTAAGCGTCTGACTTCGGCTCAGGTCATGATCTCGAGGCTCCTGAGTTCCCGCCCTGCACTGGGCTCTGTGCTGCAACCTGGAGCCTGCTTCAGATTCTGTGTCTCCCTCTCCCTCTGCCAACCCCCACTTGCGCTCTGTCTCTCCCTCTCTCTCAAAAAACTAAACATTAAGAAACATATTTTTAGATGTTTAGTTTTTTGAGAGAGAGGGAGAGACAGAGCATGAGCAGGGGAGGGGCAGAGAGAGAGGGAGACACAGCATCCAAAGCGGGCTCCAGGCTCTGAGCTGTCAGCACAGAGTCTGATGTGGGGTTCGAACTCACAAACTGTGAGATCATGACCTGAGCCAAGGTTGGATGCTTAACTGACTGAGCCACCCAGGCACCCCTAAAAAAAAATTTTTTTTTAATTGTCTGCTTGGGATTTGGCCGTTGTTGATGATGATGTTTTTGTTTTGTTCCCCTGTCAGTAATGAATTTGGAAGTGGCAATACTCAGATTTGCTTATTAGAAAATTGGCCCAGGCTGCAGTGGGAAGATGAATTGAAGAAGGACAAACTGAAGGCATAGAGACCAGTTTGGAAGCTGTTGCAAGAGACTTTGCAGGGGATAATTAGGATATGTATTGGGGTACAGCAAGAGAGATGGAAAGGATTTTTGTGTACACATAATATGTAGTTTCAAGTTCTAGAAACCTACAGGAAAAATACAAATAGCTTAGAAATGAATGAAATATAGAAATAGGCAATTAACAACAACAAAAAACAATCCAAATAGCCCCCCCCCCCGCCAAATGTATGAAGAGGTAGTCAACATAATAATTAAGGGAATGCAAAATAAAACAACAAGAAACCATTTTCACCCTTCGGATTAGCAAAAATAAAAAAGGATGATGATATCAAATATTAGAGCAGACATAAGGAAAACAGAATTCTCATACATTGCTAGTGGGACCATAAATTAATTCAGCCATTTATGGAAAGCAATTTAGCAGCATACAATAAACTTGATAATGCAAATACCCTATGACCCAGCAATTTCCCTTCTGATTACAGAACCCACAGAAATTCTTGCACATGGGCACAATAAGCATGTACAGAAATGTTCACGACAGTATCGCTTGTAATGGATAAAATGTGGCATACAAACTGCCTATAGAAATTAGATGTACAAGCACGCAAATCTTTTAAAAAACATATACAAAATAATCCTATATATTCTTTATGACAAAATATAGGTGTATGTAAAAAAAAAAAAAAACAAGGAACCAGAGGCACAGAGACCTTGAGGACTTGAAACCCACAACAGTGTGTGTGTGGCGGGGGGGGAGGATTAAAATGGGGTGTTTGTTAATAAGGACTCAGCTACCTCTGTGATTTTTTTTTTTAATTTTTAAATGTTTCTTTATTTTGGGAGAGAAAAAGTGAGAGTGTGAGTGAGGGAAGGGCAGACAGAGAGGGGGACAGAAGATCCAAAGCAGGCTCCACGCTGACAGCAGAGAGCCTGATGCGGGGCTCGAACTCACCAACCCAGAGAGTCCAATGTAGGGCTCCAACTCACAAATGGGGAGATCATGACCTGAGCCAAAGTCGGATGCTTAGCCGACTAAGCCACCCAGATGTCCCCGTGATATTTTATTATAAAAACAAAAAGACCACAAAAGAGGACAAGTAACTAGGCAAAATGTTAACAGTTTGTGAGTCTGGTGGTGAATGTGTGTTTATGATATTTTTCTTTGTATTTGTCTCTATGTTCTACATTTCTAAAAGGAACCAAATATATGTTTCTGTGTGTGTACGTGCATGTATTTTGTTTGTATGTGCATGTATTATTAAGAGAAAAGAAAGGATACAAGTGATAGTTAGGGTACAAAATCACTAAGACTTGGTGACGGATGACAGGTCAGGGCTAAGGATGAGAGAGACGAAGGGTTAGTAGGATTGCCAGGCTTCTGGCTTGGGCGACAGGGGAGGGGAGCTGATGACACCATTCACTAAGATAAGAAATACAGGGGGAGAGAGCATTACATTTGGAGGTTGGGGAGGGGAGAAAAGGAGTTATGTTTAAGACACACAGAGTTGGAGAACCCAGCATCAAATGTTTGTACTACTGAGTCAGACAGAGCAGCAGGACCTAAAGCACATGCCTTTATTAGGGTCCGTGGTGGAATCCTTTGGGGTTCCCAGGCTACGGCCAGATTGGTCAATTCAAATTCAAAAGAGATGGGTTTTGGTAAGGTTCACGAGGGTCTTATTATTTTTTTTTTTTAATTTTTTTTAACGTTTATTTATTTTTGAGACAGAGAGAGACAGAGCATGAACGGGGGAGGGGCAGAGAGAGGGAGACACAGAATCCGAAACAGGCTCCGGGCTCTGAGCTGTCAGCACAGAGCCTGACGCGGGGCTTGAACTCACGGACCGCGAGATCATGACCTGAGCCGAAGTCGGCCGCTTAACCGACTGAGCCCCCCAGGCGCCCCACGAGGGTCTTATTAAAGAGGCACACAAGGGGAAGGCTCTGGAAGGCAGGGGACACTGTTGATCACAGGGACTGTTGGGGAGTCATATAAGGAACTTACATTCACTTGTTACTTTGCAGGCTGTTCTCTAGGCATGTGCGTGGGAGGGTAAATGTCAGTTCAAGGCCCCTGCAGGCTTCTTGGCCTACAAAATGGATGCCGAGCTGGCAATATTACAAAGTTTAGCTGAACTCTTGACGCTCATCAACAATATAAACTGGTATGGAATAGTCTCTAAGATATATTAAGTGAAAAAATTAAGTTGCAAAACAGTGCATACTACTGTGTATACATAGACTATGTTATTGCTTATATAAACAAAAGGGGTTATTTGCATGTATACACCAATACTCTTGGAAGGATGCTGTGCTTTCCAAGTGACTTTCTACCTGCAGCACAGCATTCTACTGTATGGATGTGCCATAATTTGTTTTGTCCCCGAATCTGGGCTGGTTAGTTCCCTTTCAGCCTTACACTACTGATAATGCTACAACAAATAACTTTATAGATCCATCTTTGTGAATGTAGAAGTCTATTTCTAAAGAGACGTTAGAAGGGGAATTGCTGAATCAAAGAACACGTGCATTTTGTATTTTTGATAGTTACAGGCCATTGGTTCATTTGTTATTTTTTATTTTGTAAGATTTTATTTTTAAGTAATCTCTTCACTCAACACAGGGCTTGAACTCACAACCCTAAGATCAAGAGCCACATTCTTTACCAACTGAACCAGCCAGGTGCCCCGGCCACTGCTTCTTTTAAATGCCCATAAGTATTAGGGGCGCCTGGGTGACTCAGTCGGTTAAGCGTCCAACTTCGGCTCAGGTCATGATCTCACAGTTTGTGAGTTCAAGCCCCAAGTCAGGCTCTATGCTGACAGCTCAGAGCCTGGAGCCTGCTTCAGATTCTGTATCTCCTCTCTCTGCCCCTCCCCCACTTGTGCTGTGTCTCTCTCTCTCTCTCTCTCTCTCTCTCTCTCAAAAAAAAAAAATAAATAAATGTAAAAAAAAATTTTTTTAAAGGGGTGCCTGGGCGGCTCAGTGGGTTGAGTGTCCTGTCCCACTTCGGCTCAGGTTATGATCTCACAGTTCGTGAGTTCGAGCCCCGCATGGAGCTCTGTGCTGACAGCTCAGAGCCCAGAGCCTGCTTCGCATTCTGTGTGTGTGTGTGTGTGTGTGTGTGTGTGTGTGTGTGTGTTTCTGCTCCTTCCCTGCTCACATGCTGTGTCTCTCTCAAAAATACATACATACAGGGGCGCCTGGGTGGCGCAGTCGGTTAAGCGTCCGACTTCAGCCAGGTCACGATCTCGCGGTCCGTGGGTTCGAGCCCCGCATCGGGCTCTGGGCTGATGGCTCAGAGCCTGGAGCCTGTTTCCGATTCTGTGTCTCCCTCTCTCTCTGCCCCTCCCCCGTTCATGCTCTGTCTCTCTCTGTCCCAAAAATAAATAAAAACGTTGAGAAAAAAAAAATACATACATACATACATACCCATAGGTATTGATCACAGGTAAAATGTGGCACTTTTTTTTTTATTAAAAATTTTTTTAATGTTTATTTATTTTTGAAAGAGAGTCAGAACATGAGCAGAGGAGGGGCAGAGAGGGAAACACAGAATCCGGAGCAGCTCCAGGTTCTGAGCTGTCAGCACAGAGCCCGACACAGGGCTCCAACTCACGGGCCATGAGATCATGACCTGAGCCAAAGTCAGATGCTTAACAGACTGAGCCACCCAGGCACCACTGTGTGGCAATTTCTTTAAGTAAGAACCCCTGATTGAGAATCCTGCTAACTTCCTGTAACACCTCTCTGAGCACCAAAAGCTCTATTTTCTCCTCTCTTGGTTCCAGGAGACATTTGCTTTAAGAGAGCATTATCTCATAGGACTACAGAAACAAATATTAGGTTATATATTAAGACATCTACGGCAGCTCAGAGAGGAGGTTGCAGGCTTTTATTGTGGTCCTGTATCGTGTCTTACCTCACCATTGCCTGGTGCTTCTCTCTTTGATGCTGAGAGAAGAGGAAGAAACGCTAAGACCCAATGGGAGGTTGCCTTTGTCGTCATATTGTCCTAAGAAGCATTTTCTGATCCCAGTTCTCTACAAAAGTCAGGAGAATGGACCTGATTCATATATGCATTTACCTCACCCCTGTAGGCATAAGTGTGAGACCCCTCTTTGTACCTGTCGAAGCCAGAAATCTGGAATTTTGTGTGAAATCTCTTGATTTTTAAATGCTGTCCTACATCTTTAACAAACTCTTTGGGAGCTAAGGGAAGCATATCTTCAGGAAGCCTGGCACAGAAGATTCAGTATTTTGGTGTTGTGGAAGCTTACAGCTTCAGGATAGTGTTGGTGGGGAATGACTGAAGGGAAAGTCAGAGACCGATAGAAGAAAGACCTGATGGGTCATGGTGTTTGGAATTCCAGGAAGGGCACTGCAAAGGTGTGAGATCACATGTATTCTCCCTACCAGACCCTCTCCAGTTCCGGGTGGTGGCGTTTTATGTGAGGGGCAGGTTGCACAGGGGATCTTTCCACCTTGTTCGCAACATTCTTCCTTCTCCCATTTCTCATCCACGGTCCCTAGATTACTGAGCATAAGGCAGGACCTGAGAGGGCCACCTCAATCACTCCTTCCCATCTTGAATCGATTACAGCCCAGGAAGGGTAAAGGCAAGCTCCTTTGGAGAGACAGTCCGCCTCCCTCTACAAGGCTCCCCACTCCTGGAGGGAATGGCCTTGAAAGGATATAAGGAGAGCCTGAGTTATGTCTCCCTACCCTCCCCAACCACAGGAGTGACCAAAGGAAGCCCATCTTTTCTCTTCCAAGCAGCCTCTGCTGTTCAATGCCACCAATACACAGAAGTGGGAAATACGAACCCTGATAACAGCAAGGACTTTCAAACATTTCCACCACTGACCATAGGAGGGGCCACAGAAATACCTTTTATATCACTACCGTATAAAAAAGTTTTGCAAAATGACACATAACCATAAACTACGTGCAGTTCACGGGTATCCTCTATTCCATTCTCCCACCTTTTTTTCAGTATGGTCTGTGACCCATTGTATCAATTTCAAAACCCTCTAACGGGTTGCTAACCAAGTCTGAAAAACACCTGGTTACAGCCCAGAGTCCCTAAAACTAGTATTTCCCAAAGAGTCTCTTGTATCTCACGTGTCTGAATAATATCTATGCCTACCACCACTAGTAAACAAGGTGACCTGAGGAGAAACGTGGAGACATGTTTGTTTCTACTTATTTATTTATTAGTTTTTACAGTTTGCTTCCATTTGGAAAGTTATCACTTCCCAAGTGATACCGATTTTTAACTTACGAGATGATTTTAAGTTTTCTTCCGAAGTAAATGTGTTTAAGAGCGATTTAAGTGAAAATGTTAAGTAAATGTTAGTATAGGACATATTCAGGCATGTCAAAAATCACAACTAGGTTACCTGCGTTCTAAAGTGTAGGTAATATTACCTTGCAACATTCCAAGATGGAATAACAAGAAACGTACTTCCCCTAACAGCAGATCTGCTTTTGCAGAGTGTTACTCACTATTCCCAGGACATTTAGATTACATGACAGTACGTTATATTACTTTTGGCATTTCCCTAGCGGCCCCTTAAAACCAGGCCGGTGCTTTTTCCAAGCACTTGGGCAGTTTTGAGTTCGGCATCCATTTGCAAAGTGAGCTGTGTGGATCCTGAGAAGCTGGAGCTCGCTTTTCCTTCTTCAGATCATCACGTGCTCTTTCTTTCTCTGTCAGGCGTTCAAGTTAATTATTTCCTGTTTTTCTGGGTCTGCTCCTTATCCCCCTTCCCAGGTCCCTCTACCCTCCCCGCCACACATCCAGTCTTGGCCAAACGGCAGGCAGCTCTGCCCCAGAGCCATCTTTGTCTCTCTGCCTGTCCTAGAGAACCCTCCGACAAGAGCCTTGGAGTTTACCAGAGGGTAATAATCTCAGAGCAAAAGTATGTCCTTACCGTAGAACGAGAAGTTACTTTTCCTTTAGTTGTCTTCTTTTTAGTAACATTCTTGGTCACTTACTGACCTTTTGTTCTTTGAGTCCCTGCCTGCTAAGGCACCGTGTGAGTCAATCTGCCCACGCTGTTGTCTCTTTTGTGACTGCTTAGAATCTCTGGCATCGGCTATGTTATCACTCCTCTCAGGATTCCCACGTAGGGCCTGATGCTCCCAGCAAACTTAATCTGTTGTTCATGTAACACTGTTTCTCCTGCTGCCCCATCCGTTCCCATCAAGGCCAGAGTCTGTGCTCCTCATAATGGTCTTTAACAGTTCAGGATGCCAGGCTGAGCTGAGCTGCACCCCACAGAAGCTTCGGGCATAGTAGCCACTCCATTCCTGCGGTCTTTACTTCCTCGTGCCCGTCCTCATTCCCAGAAATCTTCTGTCTAGACTTTTATGGCTGTCTGGCCTTAATTTCTCCAAATTCTTTAGACAATCCTGGCTGAAGTTTTATCTGAGGTCTCGAATTCAGTCTTGTCTAGTTTATTCATCATTCTCTCCCCTAGCCCCATCCCAGTTCTACTCTCCTCTTGTGTCCTCACATGCAAACACCTGAGGTCTTTAACATCTTTCACCTAGTGTACAGCTGCTGAATATCGATTTCTGGCCCACTACAAATTAAAAAACCCTACATGAACCGTGTGTGTGTGTGTGTGTGTGTGTGTGTGTGTGTACGTGTGTGCGCGTGCACACGTGCATGTGGCATATGTATATGTATACGTATACGTATATACATTCAATGTGGGAGAACGGGTATAAACACAAAATAGACTGCCCAATGCTGTTTGGGGGGTGGAAAGTGCCCGAGAGGCTCCCAACAGTTCTAGTTAGTATGTTAAGCATATTTCACTCTGTGACCAAATCTGTATCATTTTCAAACACAGTTTCAAGAAAGAAGAGCCTTGATGCTTATTGAGGATTTAGATCACTACTTCCCTGTTAAGAAGAGATTTTTTAAATTGTGTTTTCATTATGACTCCATCTCCATTTATTGATCAAGGGATTTCTTGCCTCACTTAACTCCATAATCTGTTGCTCAGATTAAGAAAATGTGAAAACTATTGTTTGGTAGCACGACTACAGACTTTAAAGTGATACCTTGGAGGCTAGATGATTCAAATACTATAATCCAAGAAAAGCAACTGATTGATCATGTAGAATGTTGTTTTTTATGCATCGCTCTTTTTAATGGACCGAGCATGCAGTGAAACGAATCGGATTAAGTGTTTTGTAGATGTGCCGTTACAGAAGCAAGAATTTACCAGTGTAGAAACGTCCAACTGAAAGCACTAATACAAGAGATAGGAAATAATACATGTAAAAAGCCCTAAACAAACAAAACATATAAATCATTATTCATTCAACACATTTCAAGCATCTAGTACATTATTATATAAAGACCTGTCTAAATTCTTGAACAGGCCTGCCAATTAAAGCTTGGGCATCCTGGAGATTGGTATTTTGGTTAAGACTTATTGCATATAACTATGTTTTATAACTATTAATATATTAAATATAACAGTATCTGACCTGTCCCTGGAAAATTTTATAGTCAAGTGTAAGAGTATGTCTGAAGAGCAAAGGAAAGGGAACACTAATTTGCTTAGTACCTATTACCTGAGAGATTCTGAACTGTGACGTTCACGCTGCTTATCTCTTTTATAGTTTACAATTTCCCAGAAAATTGTAGAATTTTCATCTTATAGATGAGTAGAATACTCCTTTTACAGATGTGGAAACTGAGGCTCAGAAATACTCTGACCAGTCTGTTTGTAAGGAAAACCCTGTCTAACAGCCTCCAAAGCACAAGCCCCTTACGGAGGACGACCGGAGACTGCCGGCAGGTTTCACTAATCTACGCTGTCCACACTTAACATGGGTAATTGAAAGCTGACCCTGTGTTCCTTTCAAAAAATCTCCCAAGGAATCTGGCTGTAGAGACTTCACGGGTAACTCGTTTCAACAGCTGAGAAACAAAATGCTTCTGTGGAATAAACACGGCCTTTATTTCGCTGGGGTTGTTTTTCTTTCTTTCTGAAAAAAAGGAGAAAAAGCATCCACCACAGCCCTTAACAAGAACTCTCACAGACTGGACAAGTCTTCAAATTGGGCTGTGCAGATTAACCAAGGAAATGGTGACAGCACTTGGGCACTCTGACCTAACATGTGAAAGAGACGATGTAACGAACAGCTGGGGATTTCTGCGGCACAACTGAAAGACACAGGAAGGCCAACTGTTGACCATCCTCACTGAGGGCAGCTGCCGGGCTCAGGTTTGCTTCTGCAAACCTCGTCCCTCGCCCTCGACCAGCTGCCTGCCGCAGCGCCTGCAGCGGCCCGCGCCAACCCGCCCCCGCGTGCCTGCCAAGGCCGACGCGGCCCGGATGCGACGGTGCCCTCCCCACCAACCGCGCACGTGACGGGGGGGGGGGGGGGCAGTTTTCTTACCCCTCCCCCTCCTCGAAACCCCGCCTTCTCCTGAGAGGCTGCGGCTTTCCATTGCGCCACTACCGGAGTGACCGCCGTGCCAGCCAGTCAGAACGCGACCCTTCCAGTAAGACCCGCCCCCTGTCGGTCCTGAGGTTCCTTCCCGCTCACACAGGAGTCACTTCCGAAGAGAGAGAACCGCCATGAAGAGAGAAGGGGGTGCCGCCCAACTCTGCTCCGACAGCCTCCCCGAGTCCCAGCAGCAAGACGGCAACCACGCACCCAACTTCTCCAGCCACAGCTCATGCCGCCGTCGCCAGCGGCGCCGACATGACAAGGCGCTGCATGCCCGCTAGGCCAGGTTTCCCCTCATCCCCAGCCCCGGGGTCGTCGCCCCCGCGCTGCCATCTGAGACCCGGTAGTACCGCCCCTGCTGCAGCGGGAAAGAGAACAAAGAGTCCTGGGGACAGGTACCGTGCAGAGGGCTGGAGAAGGGGCCGGGTCGCGGGGGCAAGGGTATGAGGGAGGACTGCGGACGCCCGCTCTTTCAGTTCCCGCCATCCTCCGCGAGCTTCGGGCCTCGGCGTTTTGCGGCCTGGCAAACCCCTGCCCCGCCTCCGCGCGGGGCCTTCTGGGACTTCGAGTTTCCTTTTCTGTAGTTGGAATGCAGGTCTCTGTTCAGTGACCGTAGCCAGGATGGCTACGGAGAGCCAGCCTTAGGTGGAACGTGATTTTTGTCCTTTACGATGGTGGACCCGGGGCCCTAACTGCTTAGTGCATATTTAGGTGGGTTATTCTGTACGTTGTCAGTTCTGATCGTAGTAGCTTAACAGTATAAATCTTTTCTAAATCGTGGGTGAAATTATGTACGATGGACGAGGGAAACCCTTCCACGAATTACTTTATAGCCCAGTATACACGATCATTCATACTTAAAAGGAATGTGCCGATCGGGAATGTGATGTTTTTTCCTTCAGTAACTACGCTTCTCCAAGAGGCTAGGTACCTTGTGAAGATTTTGTGGGAGCTATGTAATGAGATGGGGAATTTTATCAAATGACATCCTCTGACAATAAAATATGTTTAAATTCTCTACGCACTTGGTACTGTCTTTTTTATTTTAAGTTTTAAAAAGCTTGTAACTTAAATTTAACAGTAATTTTATCTTCTAATATTGTGCTACAGGTCTACAATCCCTTATCTCAATTATGAAAGCCGGAGTGCTATGAAAATCAAAAGTTGTCAGTAAGTTTGGCACCACATCTTACTTGGCAGCCAAACCTGACTAGAACTAATGGAAAGCTGTATATGGTCATTATCTCATTAAGTGTATTTATATGCCGGAGAAATATTGACGCTTTCGCTTTGGGGGTGCAGTGTCACACCCGGTGGGGACTTTACATAATGCATCTAAGTTACCCCCTTTCTAAAATCCAGTAAATTAAAAATTCAAAAATACATTTGACCCCAAAAGTTTCAGATAAGGGCTTGTGAGCTGTTACAATTTTTTAAAGCTAGTTATAAATAACTAATGGGTATTTCTGTGCTTATGAAATTAGGCAACTGTTCCTACTTGAAAGTTACATTCATGATTATTTTACAGATTTCTTGTACGTTTTACCCAAAACCATTTTTCTCTCTGGTGTATTAATCAAAAAGGAGCCTGGGATCTCATATTTTGGGAAGAGATAGAACGTCATTTAGTAATTAATGTAAAGGCATATTTAGTATAGTCTTGAATTAGCTGCCGCTTAATCCTTTCCTGTCTCTCTCCTCCCCCAGTAACTGAGAACATCATCTCCTTTCCTCCTTTGCAGAACCTCTAGCATTTCTAACTGTATTCTCCATTGGAGCCAATTTGCCTGGTATAATTTATTATATGCAAACAAATGCATAAATTCTTCCTTAGTCTGTCACTCCTATTCATTTCATAACCAGTTAGCCTTTCTACCAACATCTATCTCACAAACATGTGGACTCTCAGTAAACCATTATAGATGGATGTGGCTCCTTTAATGTGACCTGTAAAGTGTCCAAGGGACTTGGATTGTTCAAGTTTTCTCTGAGTATTCCCACCTCATAGTGGATAAATGTTTAGGGAAACTGGTCATATACTGCTTCTCTTTCAGTAAAATGAATACATTTTAGTAGGATTTTGGCAGGAAGTTAACTTTTTGCTCTACGTATGACGTTCCTTTTTGTGCCGCTGACAAATAACTCTAGAAATATAAATCGGAGTACAAATTCCGGTAATGTGATTCACTTTGTTTTACTGTAAAGTGCAGAAATCCTTAAAACAATTCGGTTTTTGTAATTGTTAACTTTCTTCCTTTTCTCTGTTTCGTGTTTTCTCCAGGCAGTGTGTTATTTTTGTAAATGCCTTAAGAATTCCTAGATAAAAAATAAGATTTGAAACACTGTTTAGTCCTGAAGACTCATTCTAATTTTTGCTGTTACTTAGATTAACATCTTACTGTAGTACAAAAGAGGATAGTATAAGCTTGGTACTTAATCCTTTTTGCCTTTGGGCCAGCATGCCCTTCAACTCAGCTGCCTCCCCAGATGGACCAAATCACCAATATTGCCATTCTACCATTTACTCTGGTTTTGAGTCTGTTTAGGTTTTAGTCTGTTTTTATAATCTCCATTATTCGTTTGGAAAACATCTATTGAGCGTTATTTTGTACCAGACACCGGAGATACCAAGCAATAGGATCAGATCCCCTCAAAATCATTTATTCTACCGTGTAGCAGTAAGCTTGTCAGTCCTAGGAAGGACACTACCAATTCCATACTGGATCCATACTCCAATCTTATTTTGGTACTATAGATTATATAAACCTCAGTTGTGCTTTCATAAATTTACTCCTACAGGAAATGCAAGTTATATTTTCAGTTTATTATAACCAGCTTAGCAAAGCATTCCTGCCATTGTCAGAACTTGATTAAACCAGGTAGTGAAATCAAATCTATATCCTGTAAACCAACTAGTATTCTCCCCTTAATCTGAATTATTGAGGTTTTAATATTTACTTATGTGATACCATATTAGTTATGCTTTTATTTTCAGGAAGCAGTCAATTATAGATTTCTTCAAACCAGCTTCAAAACAAGGTATGTATGCTATTAATGCATTTTTTGCAGGATCTTTTGAGGAGGGAGATAGATTCAATTTTTAAATTTCTCTAAAAGCTCTTATTTGATTAAACCTAATGTTCAAATTGAAAATATGAAGATGCAGTGTTTTTTACAAAGATAAACCAGTTCTAAGCATCATGAAGAAACTTTTTGCTCTTATGCTTACATTTAAAATATTCCAGTCAATAATATTCATAATGCATACTATTTTGATCCTCTAATAACATTTTATAAACGGAGCCATAGTGAGCTTACAAGATGTAGCAAAAGGGAGCTTTATGAAAGTAAGGTTATTAAATAATAAGCCATGTCTTAATCCCCACCCCCCCCCATAAAATGTGTATCATCATCTAAATATTGATTTGAAAGTTTTTGTTATAGTTTAGTATTTAAATATTAACTTAAATAAATATACAAAACGTAATAGATTGTGTTACTTTTAATAACATGCAATTTGTGTTTTAATTGGCCGTTTAGACAGACATATGTTGGATTCTCCACAAAAATCAGACATCAAATATGGAGGAAGTGGATTCTCCATCACTGGGACAGAACAGTTTGAAAGGAAACTATCCTCACCCAAAAAATCCAAACCCAAAAGGATGCCATCAGAAAAGAGCACTATTTTAGAGGCTTTCATGAAAGGTGTTAAAGAGCACCATAAAGATCGTGGTATACATGAGTCACGTCGACCTTGTGTGTCAATAGCCACCAAATATCCAAAGGCAGTTACAAAAGTCTATGTTCCTCCATATTGCTTGTCAAAGGAGATGAAGACACTGAAGAAAAAACATCGATCTCCAGAGAGAAGGAAGTCACTGTTCATTCATGAAAATAGCAGGGAGAAGAATGATAGAGATCGAGACAAGACCAGTGCAGATTCCAAAAAGCAGGCCACAGTGACAGAAGCTGACATCTTCAAGAACAGCTCTAGAAGTCTTAGCAGCAGGAGCAGCCTATCCAGGCACCACCCAGGAGAAAGTCCTTTGGGGGCTAAGTTCCAGTTGTCATTAGCTTCTTACTGCAGAGAAAGAGAACTAAAGAAGTTGAGGAGGGAGCAAATGGAGCAGAGAATCAACTCAGAAAATTCCTTCTCAAAAGCAAGCAATCTTTCCTTAAAATCCTCTAGTATAGAAAGAAAATGTAAACCAAGGCAGGAACAAAGTAAACAGAATGATGTCACACCTGGAAAGAGTAATCTTTCAAACCTGGTATGTGTAGTAATTACTGAATTAGCTTGGTTGCTGCTTTATTATATTTAGAACACTAAATCTAAAAGCATTTCACATATTTAATATTTTTTAACATTACATTGGTAGCTTTTGTTCAGGAAATACTGATACACGGCTTGTTTAAAAGCTAATTACATTAGGTTTCCTCCCAACTGTCCGTAGGACTCAGTAAAGCGGTATTTCTTGCCTTTAATTTTTTCAGACTGGGAACAAAAAATCTTTCTTAATCAAGGAAGTAAGCATTCTTTTTTTAGGCAAGTATAGTCATTTTTAAGTGAGGCTGTGCTGAAAGGAAATATTTGAGGAATAGAAAATCTAAAATAGTAGGAAATGGTTTAGAACAGAGGTTCTCAAAATGTGGTCCCCGGACTAATATCAGCATCACCTGGGAATTTAGAAATGCAAATTCTCAGGCTTAACCCTAGACTCAACCAGAAATTGGAGCTAAGAGTCCAGCAATCTGCAGTTACCAGGCCTTCTGGGTGCTTCTGATGTACTTTAAAGTTTTGAGAATCACTGATTTAGATTATATAGAAGTCCTAAGGAATATAGATTCCTTAGAAGTCCTAAGTTGTCTTAGACAACTTAGATGATAACACTTAGAAAGCTATCCAGATAGATCTTAACTTCATCGTATTCCCTTGAAAATAGACCAACTTTAGATTAGCATAAAAGGTGACCCTCTCCCTTAGAAAGATAAATACCTCTGTTTCACAGAGCCTCTCTATGTACAGATGGAATAAAGGAAGATCAGATACCAAGAAAAGGCAGTGTTGGTAAGATGCTATGAGATTTTAAAACCAGATAGACCAAAAGTAAACCAAACTATGACACTTTAAGAGTGAATGGAGATTGTTGCCTTATATATTGCTTGAAAATGCATTTGTAAACTCCAGGGTTTGTTTGCAAGGAGTTTGGGGTCTTTACCAGGGAGATTTGCTAACAATCAGTGGAGGTTTGTAACATTTGCTCCATCCTGAGATTTCAGTGTTTGGTGGTGCATCAGCACTTGAAATATTGAAGAGTAAGTTGTATCTGTTTAATTGGCAAAGATTAGGCTTACTGTTTATCAAAATAACGGTATAGTGCTCTAATACTAATCTTGAATTAATAAAAATCCCTAAATTTGTATTTTGAAAACTGGCTTTATTTTTTATGGCATTTTTACCTTTTTATGATATAAAGGCCCTTCGTTTTTGTAAAACTTTAAGAGTTTAAAATATCTTACTGTAAAAGTTTGAGTTTACCTCCAAATGAAGTGCTTGCTTTATTTGGTCTAGAAATCTGTGTTTAGATGTTAGGAAGAAAAGTTCATATTCTTTACTGGCCCCAGTTCCTAATTAATTTTTTCTCATTTTGCTAAAAGGAAAATGGACATTTCTCAAGGAAAAGAGCCTCTTCTGATTCATGGGAACCTGCTTCAGGTAGAATCAAAATTAATTTATTAATTTTTATTTATTTATTTATTTTTTTTTTTCCCAACGTTTATTTATTTTTGGGACAGAGAGACAGAGCATGAACGGGGGAGGGGCAGAGAGAGAGGGAGATACAGAATCGGAAACAGGCTCCAGGCTCTGAGCCATCAGCCCAGAGCCCGATGCGGGGCTCGAACTCACAGACTGCGAGATTGTGACCTGGCTGAAGTCGGACGCTTAACCGACTGCGCCACCCAGGCGCCCCTATTAATTTTTAAATAAAATTGTACGTCAGTGGCACTTTTTAAAAACAAATTTGTTTAAATGCACAGTTGGCTTCCTAGAGGTGAATTGAATGTCTCAGATTAGTTAAGAGTTTGGTAAAATTACATTGAAAAGGAATAGTCCTTGAATTTAGTTTGTGTAGCCCATGGTTTGTCTTGACTTTTTTGCCTCTTTTAAGAGTTCCTAGCAACATGTTTCTCATTTTGGTATTCAGTGTTCTGCTGAATCTTGCCTACATCAAGCAGCATAATCTTACATTATTGGAATTATGGACTATCTGAGGTCTTGGTATTATAGATGCTTTGTATAAAGTTGAAACTGCTATCATGATCCAAAACAGTGTTATCCTAATATTTCAAATACTAAGATACCTTTTTAATATCAAATTTCAAGGACACCTGTATGATAACTGGTTTATACTTCTAGTATCTGTTGGCTGAGCAAATAACATAATAACAAACAGCTAGTGTTAATTCAGTAATTCCTAAAGTATCTTTACCTTTTTTTAAGCTAGAAAATAGAACAGTATAAAATTCAAACACTTGCAGAAATTTATAACAGAAAATGAAAGGCCCTTAGAAATAACAACCATTAATAGTCTAGTGTATCAGATTTTTTTCTGCCATGATTACAAACTTTGAAAAATGGATTTTACAGATTTCTACACTCAGTAAGATACAATGGACATGATGATAATAGCCAAGGTTTACTGAGCACTTACTGTGTGCCATGCCCTCTTCTATGTGCTTTTAACTTGTTTGATCTTCACATCTTTTTAAGATACTTTTAGAAATGAAAAAACAGGTACAGAGAGACAGTTGTGACTCCTTGTTCTTCAGGTTTCATGTAAAACTCTTAGTTTTGTTTTTTTTTAAGTGTATTTATTTTGAGAGAGAGCACAAGCAGGGGAGTGGCAGAGAGAGGGAGAGAGAGAATCCCAAGCAGGCTCCAGGCTGTCAGCGAAGAGCCCAATACAGGGCCCGATCTCACAACCATGAGATCATGACCTGAGCTGAAATCAAGAGTCAGGTGCTTAACTGATGGAGCCACCCAGATGCCCCTCATGTAAAATTCTGTTTTTTATATATTCTAGAGGTACATTGCATTTTGACCAGGTGATCTCAGGTGTTAAAATCCGAAACCGGGGGCGCCTGGGTGGCGCAGTCGGTTAAGCGTCCGACTTCGGCCAGGTCACGATCTCACGGTCCGTGAGTTCGAGCCCCGCGTCGGGCTCTGGGCTGATGGCTCAGAGCCTGGAGCCTGTTTCCGATTCTGTGTCTCCCTCTCTCTCTGCCCCTCCCCCGTTCATGCTCTGTCTCTCTCTGTCCCAAAAATAAATAAACGTTGAAAAAAAAAAAAAATTTTAAAATCCGAAACCATAGTTTACCATCATAGAAGGAGCTTCTAGAATACAGGAATAAATTTGAAGTTTTATGTGGTTCTTAAAGTTTTTATTTAATTTAAAAAAAATTTTTTATGTTTATTCATTTTTGAAAGGCAGAGAGAGAGAGCACAAGCAGGTGTGGGGCGGAGAGAGAGGGGGGACACAGAATCTGAAGCAGGCTCCAGGCTCTGAGCTGTCAGCGCAGAGCCCAACGCGGGGCTCGAACTCACGAACTGAGAGATCATGACCTGAGCCGAAGTCGGACGCTCAACCAACTGAGCCACCCAGGCGCCCCAATTTTTTATTTAATTTTTACATTATTGTTGGTTTTAGTGATCAAATTTCATTGAATTTTGGCATTATGAAGTACAAGAACAATAATTTCTTAGCAATGAGATTATTCCTGTACTCACGGTATTACACATTTGTAATAAATGATCACTTTGCACTGAGGTGATTAGAAGAACAAAATATTTTTAGGTTTGCTCTGCCAACATAAGGGGCTGCTGGTGGTGGTGTTGCCACCAAGCTCTTCAGCTTTTTTTCTCTCTGATAATGACTAAGATAAAAATTCTCTTCAGTTCATGGTTGCAAATTTCATCAGTGTTGCCTGCAGTAGTTTCATTTATACAAACCCACATACTGAAGTTTTTGAACAGTGCTTGAAAAAGATGTTTTCTGCATATTGTCACAGGCAGATTTAAGATGGTTGCCTTCACTTATATTTTTATCTCTAATATCTTTGCATGTTTCATAATCATTAATTATGGTTTTATACTTTTTAAAAATGTGTTATTTTTTTAAGTTTATTTATTTATTTTTGAAAGAGGGGGAGAGAGAGAGAATCCCAAGCCGGCTCCGCACTGTCAGCGTGGAATCCGGTGCAGGGCTCAAACTCATGAACCATGAGATCATGACCTGAGCCAAAGTTGGATGCTTAACCAACTGAGCCACCCTGGTGCCCCTTATGGAATTGCATTCTTAATAAATACACATTTATACTGCATTTGACCATCAACAGAATAGAAAGGACATAAAGGGCTTTTTCACTCTAGATAACATGAAGAATGCTACTGCTATTATACTTCTTAGTTGTGAGGGTGATATATATAATCACACCTTTATTAATCACACACAAGTTAAAAGATGTCAGAAATATTGCTAAAGGCATTTAGCCCTGGGGTCTTGCAGAGTCCTGTCCTTGTGCTGCATTCTGAGGTCCAACTTATTCTAACATCCCTTGCTTATTCTATAATTTATTAATGACCTATCTTCTATTAATGAACATTTGGGTTTTTACTTTTTTTGTATTTACAAACTCAATCCCTGTCTATTTTATATATATATATTAACAGATATTTGAAATGTGCTTAAACAGTCTACAGTTTGTACAAGCAGTGCAAAAAGAATCATGCAGGTAACCCACTGCCCTAGAGAACTTGCAGAAGGGGAGCCTACCTACGGTACCAGTTCAACGTCCTCTAATTCTAGGTGTCAGAGCTCTTAATAAGCTGCTTTTTCCTAAACTTTGCCCAAAAACAGTTTCTCTCTCCTCCTGGTCAGGTCTTCAGTTCTTGAGCAAAGCAGGAATTTCTCCTCATTTCTAGCTGTATATAAATTGATTTCTCTAGGAGAATGGAACTGAATTCATACTGGCGGTTCTGTAGGTATCTTTTTTGTAACCTCAAACTTAAAATATTATCAGTGTAAATCCACCCCAAATCTTCTTTTTCTTGGTTATGTGATTTCTAATCCTATACTCTAAGGGACTCCTGTTCTTTTTTATATGACAGTTAACCCAGTAAACTGAGTGGGCATAGGATGGTTTTTTCAGGTAATAGGAAATATCTGGAGAAAAATGGAGATAGCAGCATTTGTTTATTAATTGATTTTTCATGTTTATAAATTGAATTTTTCAGATTATGTATTAAATTACCCAAATAATTGCTTTTAACTCTTGAATTATTTTATTTTCTTAAACTGTTGATGATTTGAGGACATCTACCCATATTCTCTCAAGAGAGAAACTTGATTTGGGGAATACTGATTATGTAAATAGTAATATTTAATGAATAATGGGTTTTAATTAATGACACTTTATTTATTTATTTATTTATTTATTTATTTATTTGGGGGTGGGGGCAACTGCAAAGGTTAGAGAGAATCCCAAGCAGGCTCCGCACTGTCAGTGCAGGGCCCGACACAGGGCTCAATCCTATGAACCTATACGTCACACTTTTAAATACAATGAGAAATTTTTTAAACTTGGTTAACTCGAATAGATATGCTTTACTAAAGGTCTTCTGGATGAAACTCCTAAATCTAGGTGGCTTAAAACAACAGAAATTTATTTTCTCATGGTCCTAGAAGCTAGAAATCCAAAATTAAGATTATTAGCAGGGCCGTGCTCTAACCAGTCTAGGAGAGAATCCTTCCTTGCCTTTTCTAGCTTCTGGTGTTTGCCTACAATTCTTGGCATTCCTTGACTTGTAGATGCAGCACTCCTATCACATGGCATCTTTTCCCTGTGTGTTTTCACATCATCTTCCCTCTTCAAGTGTGTCTCCATGTCCAAATTTTGCCTTTTGAAGGAACCCAAAGAGAAAGGTACTTGGGTTCAACTAAAACGCCTCCCTGCTCCGCCCAGAAAAGCACGTCTTTGTGAGAACCAATGGAAAGGAGCTTGAGGTGCTGCAATCCATTCCCTATGAATTCATGGCATGATAATGTAAAAAAAAAAAAAGATTGCAAATTTCCCTTTTATCTAAGGACACCAGTTATGACTGCATTAGGACCCACCCAAATGACCTCATTTTAACTTGATTACCCCTGTAAAGACCCTGTTTCGAGTTAAAGTCAGACTCTGAGATTCTGGGAGTCATTTTCCAGAATTCATCCACAACTCATAACTCAGCTGAAGACTAGAAGGATGCACAGGAAAAATTAAACACTGGCAAGAGAAACTTGGGTGGATTTTTTTAATTGAGAAATTAAAATTTGTCTGCTTTCAACTAGTGATTGTATACATGTTTTAAGGTACTATAAATTTAGATGTAGAAGTATTTCATTTCTGGAAGCAGATAGTCCTTGGTCTAAGAAAGAATATCTGAACTTTGAGAGAAAGTGCCTTTCCAATCCTTTCCATGATACAGATAAGCAATTTTTGTGTTTGGGGAGTAGCACCTTAAATTTTGTTTGGGTGATAAACTTTTAATAGCTTTGGAATGAAAATGAGCATTGTCATTAGCTTTAAATTTCTTAAGACACCAGTATTTATTATTAATAAAATAATTGGTAGTATGAACTCTTTTTCCTTATCCTACATGTGTTAAATGATCTCAGCCTAAACTTTTAGAATTTAAGCTTTTTGTTGGAGTGTTCTAAACACTCACTGAATAAACTTTACTAAGATAGGAAAATATACTTTTCACTAATCTGGCAAAAATTAAATTTTAGCAGGGTCTAAGCAGAATAAATTCCCTGACAAAAGAAAAAGGAACTCTGTGGACTCAGATCTGAAAAGCACAAGAGAATCTATAATGCCAAAAGTAAAAGAGTCCTTCCTTGAGAAGCGTCCTGACGGATCACATCAGAGAGAGAAATTTATAAAACATATTGCACTGAAGACACCTGGGGATGTATTGCGCTTGGAAGATATATCCAAGGAACCCAGTGAAGAAGTTGATCGCTCCTCTGGAGGCTTGGCACCTTCAAATTCTGGCCACCATTCTTCCAGGAATAGTGACCAAATCCGTGTGGCAAGTACCAAAGAGACTAAGATGCAGAAACCCCACTTATCTTTACCTCAGGAAAAGTCTGCCGATAAAAAAGCTAGCAGCCTTCAGAAAAATAAACCTGCTAGCTCTGTGGCATCAAAGGAGACAAAACTTCTACCTTTACTTTCCCATGTTCCAAGTGCTGGTTCCTCTCGGGTACCATTAAATGCTAAAAATTGCACTCTTCCAGTTCCTAAAAAAGAAAAAGAGCGTTCCTCATCTAAAGAATGTTCTGGGCATTCTACAGAGTCCTCCAAACACAAGGAACACAAAGCAAAGACTGATAAAGCTGATTCTAATGTATCTTCAGGGAAAATTTCTGGGGGATCTTTGCATTCAGAATATGGCACTCCTACAAAGTCTCCCCCAGCTGCTTTGGAAGTTGTGCCATGTATCCCAAGCCCTACAGCACCTTCAGATAAAGCCCCTTCAGATAAAGAGAGTTCAGGAAATTCCAATGCAGGTAGCAGTGCACTGAAAAGAAAACTAAGGGGTGATTTTGATAGTGATGAAGAAAGTTTAGGTTACAACCTAGACAGTGATGAGGAAGAGGAAACATTAAAATCACTGGAAGAAATAATGGCTTTGAACTTCAATCAGACTCCCACAACTACAGGAAAGCCTCCTGCTCTTTCCAAGGGGCTTAGATCTCAGTCATCAGACTATACAGTAAGTCGTTCTGTGACATTTATCTTTACTTGAAGAGGGAAAGATTGATTAGTAGAGGGATAAATGGTTAGAACTTATTTTAAAATTTAGTATTTGTTGTGATTCATAATTGGACTGAAACTGGTATAGTTCTTGTTTGGTTGTAATGGGTTTCCCATATCTTTAGTTTTATTACTGTAAATCAGTGGTCTCCAAACTTTTTAGATCATACACGCTTCTATTAGTAAAAAAAAAAAATTTTAAGCATGTACTCCAATATATATGTATACGTATAGATTATATACATGTACCACTATACTACTGTGTACTTGCTAAAATATATACAAAAACAGAATTTAAAAGGAAGAAGAGAAAAGTATTTTCCTTTAGAAGTTATGTAGAAGTTACTATAGACTAAGTTCTACTGGAGTTTCTATAGAAGTTCCATATAAATAGAAGTTCTATTATTTTCTTCCTGCACCCCAATGGATCACCTTGCACACCCCCTGCTTTGGAGACCACTGCTGTAAATGAAGGTAGAGTGTAGAAATGTTGTTAATTGTGGTGTGCAATTTTATTTATAAAGTGCTTCATTCTATCTTGGGGATAAGCTGCATTAAATTCTAGTATGTCTGTAAAATTTGGTGGGGAAGGTGTTAATGTTCCATGGTAACACCTAAAAATTGGTAGTTTGATTCCACTAAAATAGAATTTAAAAATAAAGACAGGGTAGCCATGGAGCCCTTGGGTGTTTGCAGTCAGTTCCTAAGGCTGGCAGGGTTTTGTAAGTAGTGCCTTTCCTAATAAATGGTAAAATCAGATTGCCTGCAGTACAAAATAATAGATTTAAAGCATGATGGTGAAAATTCTCTAAGAAAGGTATCCTCCTGGCCTAGGTTATTAAAAGAGAAAATATTCTTTAGTACTCTGAATAACTTAAAACATCCCAGTTCTTCTAAGATATGTTATGAAGTATCCTTAAATTTTCTTCTGTTTTAGGAAAATGTTCATAGTGGAACATACACAAATACTTTAGAACGTCTAGTGAAAGAGATGGAAGACACTCAAAGGTTAGTTAGCACCGTGACTACCTTGCTAAATTTAATGTTCTCCTTATTTGTGTGGCTGGCTTTCAGTTTACCTTAAAAAATCATGAGAAATTCGCATTTTGTGCTAGTACTATTACCGCAGTTTTGCAGTCAATTGTGTTAGAAATAAAGTATTCTTGTTCACAGGCTGAGTGAAAAGCTCAGGTTTTTATGGTTTACTGCATTCAGTAATAATACAAATTCCTTTCCACTTACCACAACTAGAATCTAACTAGTAGCTGAAATTCTTGATCAAAAGTATGGGGAGAATTTTTTGTGCATTTTTTTTTTATTGTGATAAAATATAGATAACTTCAGTTACCATTCTAATCATTTTGAGATGAGCAGTTCAGTGGCATTAAGTACATTCACATTGTTGTGCAACCATCACCACCATCCACCTCCAGAACTTTTTTTTTCATCTTCCCTAATGGAAATTCCATACCCATTAAATAATAACTCCCCATCTTCCTCTTCTCCCAGCCCTTGGCAACTACCATTCTGCTTTCTGTCTGTATGAAACTAACTACTCTGGGTACCTCGGATAAATGAGATAATACAGTATTTGTCCATTTCAACTGGCTTATTTCGCTTCGCATAGAGTCTTCAGGGTTTATCTGTGTTGTAGCATGTATCAATTTCCTTCCTTTTTCAGGTTGAATAATATTCTGTTGTGTGTATATACCACATTTTATTTATCCATTCATCCTTTGATGGACACTTGAATTGCTTCTATTTTTTGGCTGTTGGACGTCTTGCTGCTGTGAACATGATGTAGAAATATCTCTTCAAGTCCCTACTCAATTCTTTTGTGTATATACCCAAAAGTAGAATTGCTGGATCATACAGTGATTCTATACATAATTTTTTGATGAATTGCCATACTGTTTTCCACAGTGGCTGCACCATTTTACATTCCCACCAGCAGTGCCCAAGGTTCCAGTTTTTCTACATCCTCAGCAAGACTTGATATTTTTTGGTTTTTTGGTAATAGCTATCCGAATGA
Organism: Leopardus geoffroyi; assembly: GCF_018350155.1. Taxonomy (NCBI): domain Eukaryota; kingdom Metazoa; phylum Chordata; class Mammalia; order Carnivora; family Felidae; genus Leopardus; species Leopardus geoffroyi. The sequence continues at coordinate 60,004,353 of NC_059334.1, forward strand.
GGATGAAGTGGTTCCTCATTATAGTTTTGATTTTCACATTCCTAATAACTAATGATGTTGAGAATCTTTTCATGTCCTTATCAGCCATTTGTATAGCTTCTTTGGAGAAATGTTTATTCCGATCCTTTACTCATTTTTTAATTGAGTGGTTTGGGGGTTTTTTGTTTGCATAGGTAGAACTTTTTAAAATATTCATATGTTCACCTAGTCCAAATTTTGAAACCAGCATGGCCAGACATGGTATTTCCACATCAAGTTGCTCTTAAGGAAGAAGTGTAGAATTGTGTGTCTCTCTCTTTCTCTCTCTGTCACTGTACCTCTCTCCCTCTCTCTCACACACACATACACACACAGAAACCAAAAAGTTGAGGATCATAATGGCCCTAATAAAATTCACGTCACTAGTTGCAAACTGATTTTGCTAATGAGGGGAAAAATATATTCCTTATTTAAGGAATATCCTCAAAACTACCCCAGAGAACTTCACTAAAAGCTCAGCTAACTTGAAGTGGGTATAGATGTGTCCCAAACTTGATAAACAAGTTAGCTAACCATAGGAATTACAATTAGTAGGTCAGAAGTGTTCCCTTTTCTACATTTAGTTAGAGAAATTATCTCTATTATAAAATTCTTTTAAACATTTTCATGAATTCATGTGATTTGTGATGTCAGATCTGAAGTGGTTTATTTAAATTGAACGTTGTACAGACCAGAGGCAAAGATGCTAGTTTGATGTGATGATTGATTCTTTCCTGTGTTGATAGAGCATTATATTTACTGCTCGTTTACTATTGTCTTATACTCATCTACTGTGGGACGGGAGCTGGGAGTAAGGACCTTGATTAAAATAACTTATTCCTGGCAAGCAGTATAAGCAAGGACTGCAGAGCTAGATTCTCTGGCTTTGAATCCCAGCTCCTTGCATTGTGAGCTTGAGCAAATTAGCTTTCCTAAAGTCTGTTTCCTCATGTATAAAATGGGTAATAATAAACTAACTACATGGGGTTGTTGTGAGGGTGAAAAGAATTAATACGTAAAGTCCTTAGTACATGCCTGTCACGTAGTAAGTGCTCAGTGTTAGCTATTGTGATGCTAGTGAAGATGACAATGATGCTGCTAGAAAGCCTGATTAACATGGTCAGGTTGTGTTTTCTCTTTTGGTGCTGCTTTTAGGCATAAACTAAAGATTATTATTAGGGTAAACCATTTACTATAACATTCTTTCAATTCTCAGGCTAGATGAACTGCAGAAGCAACTACAGGAAGACATAAGGCAGGGCCGAGGTATTAAATCCCCCATCAGAATTGGAGATCAAGACAGTACAGATGATGATGAGGATGGCCTCTTAGAAGAGCACAGGTATAACATTTTTCATAATGTATACTCTGTTTAAAGCTTACATTTTTTTAATTTTGTGTGAAATAAATGGACCTTTGATGGGTTATTTACTTAGTAATCTGTGATGGTTTTCTAATCCATCCATGATGAGTTTGAAGGATAGATGTTAAGGCCAAGTTGCATTTTTGTCTTTTCTCCTGGTTATGGTTTCTTTTCACACAGACCCATTTACTGGTTTTGGACTAACTACTAGCGAAAAGTGGGAGGAACAAAACACATGTTCTCATGCTAGTCTTCTTATCTGGAATTAACATTGTTCCTAAGAAAAGTTTTCTTTGTACCCAACCTTTAAATACAAAACCATATACAGTGTAACTGTCTGGTATTCAAGAATTTTTTTTTATTCCAGGGAATTTCTAAAGAAATTTTCAGTTACAATTGATGCTATTCCTGATCATCACCCAGGTGAAGAAATATTTAATTTCCTCAATTCCGGAAAAATTTTCAATCAGTATACCTTGGATTTAAGAGACTCTGGCTTTATAGGACAGAGCGCTGTAGAAAAGCTTATTCTTAAGTAAGTAGAAAAATAGAAAAACATTTTACTTTTTCCCATATAAAAGTTTTCCTTAAAGGAGTTCTAACTGGCATAATCTCCTAAAAGATTAATTTCTGTGATAACCTATTCAGTTTCCTAATCCTCATTACTATTGTTTTTTGTGTTTTATTAATTATGGAATCAGTGTAAGATGGTCTCTTGGCATATTACACGCCTAACTAATAAAGATTAGTTGGGATTAAGATTAGCATAGAATAACAGCGGCTGTCAAAATAGCAGGGGCTTTAAACAAGAAGTACATTCCTTTCTTATGTGAGAGAAGTTCAGAGGTAGGAAGTCCTGGACTGGTGTTTCACCATATAATCTTTCTTTTCCACCATCCTTAGCACCTGGTTGCCTCAAGTGCTACTGGTGTTCCAGTCTTTACATTCAAATTCCCAGAAATCCCACACATTTCTACTTATGGCTAGTTAGGTAGAACTTAGTCAACATGGCCACACCTAATTAATAAGGAAGACTGGGAAATTATTTTTGTTTCAGGCAGCACGTGTACCTAGATAAAAATCAGTGTTCAGTTGCCAGGAGGAAAGGCAAGAATAGGTATTGGGATGGGCAGCTACCAGTCTGTACCACAATGCCCAAACTGGTCTAATTTCTCTCAGTGCATGAAATCTCAGATCCAGAGAGATCACATTAATTCCGGTGGTGAGGTTTTGGAAGTACAAACCCAAGCTGGCAAAAGCAGATGATGCGCTAAGCTTGATAGATACTTTCTCAACACTGCCAGCTAGTGTAGATTTGTCCACCACACAAATCTGGAGGTAGGCCAACAGACTGGATCAGCTTTAGGCTATCACTTGAATTTCCTTTATGAGTAACCCATCCATATTGGGGTAGAGTCCACCTCCATGGACTGAGGATGGTGTGCTTGCTCGTTTCCCTATAATGTCAGATGTGATGGTGGTAGAAGTTTCTTACTGTGAAAGTAACAGTCATTAATTTCATTTTGTTTTTTCAGATCAGGAAAAACAGATCAAATTTTTTTGACAACACAAGGCTTCCTTACCTCTGCTTATCACTATGTCCAGTGTCCTATACCTGTGTTAAAGTGGCTGTTTCGGGTAAGAGAACGTTTGGGGAGTATAGTTGTCTCCTGTTGCATTTCCTAGTCAAAAGCAAGCAAAATACCACATTTGCACATTACTAGAGAAAAAATTAGCATATCAAACCCATGATTTCAGTGGGTTAAAATGAGGCAAAAAGAGTCAGTGTAGGTAGATTATAAAGGAAATGCTAATGCCAATAGTGTGCAGAATAGTCCGTAATGTTAGTTGTGCCTAAGACATTTCATCACACTGGTAAGTCATTATTATAGTTAGGCTTTTTTTTCTTTTTTAATGTTTATTTTTGAGACAGAGAAAGACAGCGCAAGTGGGGGAGGCGCAGGGAGAGAGGGAGACATAGAATTCGAAGCAGGCTTCAGGCTCTGAGCTATGAGCACAGAGCCTGACATGGGGCTCAAACCCACGAACCAGGAGATTGTGACGTGAGCTAAAAAGTCAGACGCTTAACCGACTGAGCCACCTGGCCACCCCTATTACACTTAGTTTTAGAAGAGTTCTAATTCTTACATTATCTGTTTTGGGGGTGGGAGCTTTGTGGGGTTTTTAAAAATCTTTTTTTGTCCCATTTTTATGGAGATTAGTGCATAGATATTTTTAGGATTTTACTTGTTTTCTAATATTTCCCCATTTGTATATAAATATCTCCAACCAAATGTTTCTCTTCCCCATTCATGTTTAATTCTTAAGTCTACTTAAGTAATTATATAAATTTGGGGCGCCTGGGTGGCTCAGTTGCTTGAGTATCTGACTTTAGCTCAGGTCATGATCTCACAGTCCGGAGTTCGAGCCCTGCATCAGGCTCTGTGCTGACAGGTTGGAGCCTGGAGTCTGCTTCAGATTCTGTGTCTCCCTCTCTCTCTGCCCCTCCCCTACTCATGCTCTGTCTCTCTCTGTCTCTGTCAAAAGTAAGTAAACATTAAAAAAAATAATTATCTAAATTTTGGGGTGCCTGGGTGGCTCAGTCAGTAAGCGTTTGACTCTTGGTTTCAGCTCAGGTCATAATCTCACAGTTTCATGGGTTCGAGCCCTGCATAGGGCTCTGCACTGATCGCGCGGAGCCTGCTTGGCATTCTCTCTCTCCTTCTCTCTTTGCCCCTCCCCCACTCACACTGTCTCTGTCTCTCTCAGAATAAATAAATAAACTTAAAATTTTTTTTTTAATTTTATAAAAAGTAATTATCTAAACTTTTATATTATCTGCATGGTAACTGTAACAAAAAAATATGATTATTGTGTGTGAAGTGAGAAGTGAGAGAAGCATAAGGAGTTTATTCTGGGATTGAAGATAACATCTCAAAGAATGATGAGAACCTAGATACTCCAGTGTAGCCTTTTTTTCATTTTTTTTCATATAGCTGGCATTTTTGAGTCCCAGGTGCTGGAGAGAACAGCAATGAGAAAACGTACATTTCTGATCCCCTGAGAGCCACATTCTAGTACTATAGAGGATACAGGTAGTAAATGTGTATGTGGTGTGCATATTTAGAGATCTATCATGTCACGTGGTAAGTGCTATGAAGAAGTAGTAGGCTAGAGTAGATACAGAGAAGTATCAAGATGGGAAAGTTTGCTTTTTTAAATGTATGTGTAAGATAGTTGATAATGAGTGCCTTACTGATAAGGTGACATCTGAATAAAGATCTGAGAAGAAGGTGCTGGAATGAGTCACGCCACTGTGTGGGAAAAGGGCATTCTAGGCAGAGAGAATAAGTGGTGCGGACCATGAGGCAGGAGTGTTACTTCCCGCAGTGAGGAGCTTCCTACTTGGACCCCGGTAAAAAAAAAAATTTTTTAAACAGTCCTAATTAAATCAAAATTTGCCTCCCCGTGGTTTTTATATAGTGGTACTAATTATCTTTTCAAGAGCTCTCCAGAATACGTTTCATCTAACAGTCCTTCGTTCATTTTAAAATAGCTATCATGACCCTCATCTCTCCCCAACACTAAACTTTCTCCAGTCACCAAATTTCTAGTCTCTTTACTGATCATCTTTCTGAATGACCTTTAGCTCCTAAAAATGTGTCCCCCATAAATGCACATACGCTCCAGATAAGGTCTTTTTTTTTTTTTTTTTAATGTTTATTTTTGAAAGAGAGATAGACAGAGTGCAGGTGGGGGAGGGGCAGAGAGAGAGAAGACCCAGAATCTGAAGCAGGCTCCAGGCTCTGAGCTGTCAGTACAGAGCCCAATGTGGGGCTCGATCTCACGAACCGTGAGATCATGACCTGAGCTGAAGTCAGACACTTTGCTCCCAGATAAGGTCTTAACAGCAGTCTCCAGTGAGACTCTTTCCCATCTACCCACCGACATATTTTTGTTTTATGCTATATTTATACTTTACGTATATTTTATATTATATATACGTAAATATGTATAAATATATATGTTTTTATATATTTTTTATATTTTATTTTATACTATTTTATACTATAGTTAAAAATTTCATCTGCAGTCATGCCAGAGCTTTGTTATTCTCTAATTATGTAACGTATCTTTTCTTAAACTTACAAGTAAAATTTTACATTTATCTGTGTTTATTTTTATCTTGTTGATGTGGGTCCTCATATCCTTTTTTTAAATGTTTATGAGAGAGAGAGAGAGAGAGAGAGCATGAATGGGAGAGGGGCAGAGAGAGAGGATCACAGCAGGCTCCACACTACCAGCGCAGATCCCAATGTGGGGCTCGAACTCATGACCCATGAGATCACAACCTGAGCTGAAATCAAGAGTCCGATGTTCAACTGACAGAGCCACCCCGGTGCCCTCCTCATTATAGCCTCTAAAACCCTGATGATAACGTTAAAGCATATCTTCATGTAAGCAGTTTTTATACTCTTCGTATTTATTATTTGAAAACTATAACAATCATTCATTAATTACTTTTTCTATGTAAAACACTGTCTCATCTCTCTTTTTCAATTCCAAGTCCATTTTTCATGATGGATGGAGCATACCAACTTAAAACTATTTTTTCTTTTTTAGAAAGTGTATCAGAATTTATTTTAATGCTATGGTTCTAGCATTTTTTTTTTTAATCTTTTTGCCCAAAGAATACGAAAACACTAACTCAAAAGGATATATACATTCTTACGTTTATTGCAGCATTATTTATAATAGCCGAATTACAGAAGCAGCCCAAGCGTCCATCAATAGATGAGTGGATGAAGATGTACATGCAGCGCACACATACACACACAACGGAATATTATTCAGCCATAAAAAAGAATGAAATCTATGGTACTAACAGTTTGTGAATTTAATTGTTAAAGGGTAATTAAAATGTTCGCATTTTCCTGATTTTATCCTAAGTGTGTAAAACTAGAAAGACACTTTACTACTTTTTAAAAGCTTTTCCAAAGGGATTCACGCTTAATTTTGAAAAGTTCAAGTAAAATTAAGATTTTTTTTTAAAGGCTTGTTATTATTTAAAAGACATTAGCCTCCCCAATTTCCAGGGACTGCTACATTTTAGTGTTTTCTAGATTGTTCTCTGTGTGTACATAGATTGCTGTATGATAGTATCAACAGAATGTGTTCCGCCTTACGATTTTTTTATTGCAGATAAATTATTTTCACATCAGTATAGGTATGTTGTCATCCTTTTCAAGGGCTTTATAGTATTCTGTTGTAGTGTTATGCTGATTTATTTAACCCAGTCTCAATTGATAGACATTAGATTGTTATATACACCTCTTTACACATTTATTTAATTATCTCCTAGTATTGTGTTGCCCACCTTAGAATTCATTACCCCCCGAAAAAGATTGTTATCTAAAACTTGTCCTGTTTCCAAACATGCCTTCCAAACTAGTGGCAAAACATAACACAAACATGATAACCGACTTTTTGACTCAGGTTGATTTTGAAAATGGTAGAAACACACAAATGACACAAATACTAACATACAGTAACACAGATATGCCTGATTGAAACCAGAGTTTGAGTTATTCTCCCTTATGTGTTAGATTTAAATTTACTGTAATCATAATTTATGGCTACAAAACAAAAGGGAAAGAGGAATGTTTTCCCCTACAAAACCACTTTAAAATTACTTTCAGGGGTACGTGGGTGGTTCAGTTGGTTAAGCATCCAACTCTTGATTTTGGCTCAGGTCATCATCTCTGGTTCGGGAGCTCGAGTCTCCGATCAGGCTCTGCCCTGACAGCGTGGAGCCTGCTTGGGATTCTCTCTCCCTCTCTCCCTCTGCTCCTCCCCTTCTTACATGTTCTCACACTCGCTCTCTCTCTCTCTTAAAATAAGTAAACATTAAAAAGATAAAATCACTTTCAATATGTCACATGATTCTTTAAAAATTTTTGAAACTTGAGATTTTGTTCCCAAAAAATGGTCTTGTAAAGTTAAATTATATGCCTCTGCATATAAATTCTGTATGTAAAAAGGCTAACTAGATCAAAGTATAAAGACAATAACCTTGCTTAAATATTACCAAATTCCTTTTTAAATTTTACCAAATTATACTTACACTAAGCATACTACCTCTTTCCTAGTACCCTGTGAATACTGGGTATTATCAATATTCTGGATCTTTAACAATCTCAAAGTCAAGCTTCTCTTGACATGCTAATGATAGCTTGTCATTTCTCTTTGCATTGCTTCGATTACTAATGATATTGAACATCTTTTAAAAAGTATATTGGTATATTAATTTACATGTATCTTTTCAAATACTTTTGCTAGTTTATGATCTGATTAGATCAACTATCAATCAGCCTTTTCCTTGATGATTAAACAATCAGCATGTTTGAATTGAAGGGGCCCTGATTTTAGAATCAGACCTGGATTTAAATTCCAGCTCCTCATGTATTACTTTGGGTAAAGTATTTTAATTTCTCTGAGCCTGTCTGCTTGTATGTAATGATGTATGACCACTTCATAAAACTATTGTAAAGTATTCAAATGAAATGCACATAAAATACCACATTAAAGGAAATGCACATAAAATACTTTTATATATGCACGGCAAATAGTAAATGCTCGTTTTCTTCTTTCTTAATACTTTTATCTACTTTGGCAGATGATGTCGGTTCATACAGACTGTATTGTGTCTGTGCAGATTTTAAGCACGTTGATGGAAATAACAATTAGAAATGGTGAGTATATAAATTTACTGATTAGCATTGTGAATTATTGGTTGCTATGTACACAGTCTTTCATATCGCTAAACATGTAGATTATTCAGAAATATAGAATAAAAAAATTTTTTTGATCTAAAATCTTTAATAATGAAATGAAACTCCAATCAAAAATGAGTATCTGCATTTTTCTAGTTGCACTGAGAAAAAGGGTATAAGATCTTGAGGTGACAACCCTTACCTAATACTTACCTACCAACTCATGGGTTACTGTCCTGGGTAAGTGGAAATAGCAAGTTTGTTTATTTATTTAGCCATTTACTTTAACTGGCTTATTGGCAAACAAGTATTGTGCTGATTATGCGCTGAGGAGACTGAAAATATCCGCTACAGAAATGTGACAATTGCTTTCTCACCTTTGAGATCCCTTATAATGAAATAAGCATTATGATTTATGTGTTTCATTTGTTTTGAGGATTGGGACTATATGGGCACTGAAGATGATAAAATCTTTCTGTATTAGCAGTAGTTGATATTTTACCATTGTTATTTTCAGATTTTTCAAAATGTGTTACTTCCTCCTGAGTTACACCCATTTATTCATCATCACTCTCAGATACTTTCATAAGTGTCATTTCCTTCACATTTACTTAAACACCTATAATTCCTATATGAGCATTCTAAAAAACTATATTGCTTACATATCATTACCAGATGTCATTTCTGTAAAATCATGGTAATAATCCATGTTTCACATGCTGACTGTGCATCTGTGAACCTGGAATTTGGGATAAAATATTTTTTTCTATTAACTAGATACCTTCAGTGATTCACCAGTTTGGCCCTGGATCCCATCATTATCTGATATAGCAGCTGTGTTTTTCAATATGGGAATTGATTTTAGGTCTTTGTTTCCTCTGGAGAATCTTCAACCAGACTTTAATGAAGACAATCTAGTGTAAGTTTTCTTTTCATAATTAACTTCAAAAACATTCTTTTAAACAATTTGTAATACAATAACAGTTAATATTCATTTGATAGGTTCAGTACCCATCCTTGACTTTTTTAAATCTCTCAAAGTTGAAATGGATCTTAAGTTAGACACATTTTTAATCTAAAAGTCATCATCATGGGGGTACCTTGGGTGGCTCAATCGATTAAGCATCTGAGTCTTGATCTCAGGTCAGGTCTTGATCTCAGGGTTGTCATTTCAAGCCCTGCATTGGGCTGCATGCTAGGCTTGGAACCTACTTAAAAAAAAAAGGGGGGGGGGGGTGCATCATCATGTTTAACAAGGAAGAAATAGAAACATTTAAAATCTTTAATTTTTTTTTTTTTAAATAACACTGCCCATTGTTATTTGACATTATTCTGTTGGAGGTACTGAGTAAAGCAACTAGGTAAGAGAAAAAATAAGAGATACAAAAACTGCAAATGAGTTGAAGGTTTCATTATTTGCAGAAGTATGTTAATGTATGCAAAGAAGCCTAACACTCAGCTAAAAAGCCATAACAAATTTAAAAAAAAAAAGAGAAATTGGTATGGGGCTCCTGGCTGACCCAGTCAGTGGAGCATGTGACTCTTGATCTCAGGGTTGTGAGTTCAAACCCCACATTAGGCATGGAGCCCACTTTAAAAAAGAGAGAAATTGTTATGGATGCCAGGGTACAAAGTTAATAAAGGGAAATTAGTAACCTTCAGATAGATGAACTGTCCGTAGTTTAAAAGATAAACTGGGGGCGCCTGGGTGGCGCAGTCGGTTAAGCGTCCGACTTCAGCCAGGTCACGATCTCGCGCTCTGTGAGTTCGAGCCCCGCATCAGGCTCTGGGCTGATGGCTCAGAGCCTGGAGCCTGTTTCCGATTCTGTGTCTCCCTCTCTCTCTGCCCCTCCCCCGTTCATGCTCTGTCTCTCTCTGTCCCAAAAATAAAAACGTTGAAAAAAAAAATTTAAAAAAAAAAAAAAAAAAAAAAAAAAAAGATAAACTGGCTGGCTTAGTCAGTAGAGCATGTGATTTTGATCTCAGGGTCGTGAGTTCGAGCCCCACATTGAGGGTAGAGATTACATTTAAAAATGTTTTAATAAAATCTTTTAAAAAAAGATAAACCAGACTTCATTTACAATAATAAGAAAAATATATGAAGTACCTAGGAATAAACTTAAATAGAAGAGAGTGTGTGTGTGTGTAAAAACATTACTAAGAGACAAAATAAAAGACCTAAATAAATGAAAGAGCATACCATGCTTTCAGATAGGAAAACTCAAAGCATTGTAATATAAATATGTGAGAGCACCTAAAGTTGAGCCATAAACTTAATGAAATTCGAATAAGAAATGCCAGTCAGATATTTTGTAGGGAGGGGGAGAGTTGAGACTATACAAGTGATTCTAAAGTCATATGGAAAACAATAATATGCTGAAAATCTTTGTGAAAGAAGAGTTAGGAGGCAGAATCGGCCTTAGCAGATATAAGTATGGGACAAGTACAAGGTTCAAAGCTGTCAGTGGAATGAAGTAAGTCCAAAATAGAACCAAGTACATATAGATACTATGTAAATGCTGAAGGTGATATTTCCACAAATGAGGAAAGAGTAGGCTTATTGAGTATCTGGTATTATCCAGCATTTGGAAAAATGAGTAACCATCTAGAAAAAATTTTTGCATCCATACCTCAAACTAATAGAGCAAAGATTTAAATGTATGCAATGAAACCATAAAAGTAATAGAAGAAACAAGATTTTTATAACCCTAGAAAAGATGGTTTTATGTATGAACTAACACTCAAAAGGCATAAAAAGGAAAATTAACTTATTTGACCACATTAAAGACAGATTACCATGGCAGTGATCACTATACACAAAGTCAAAAGAAAAACTTCAAAAAGGAGTGGGAAAGAGATACATATTCAGATGAATTTTCCATGTTCGTATATGTATGAATGAAACAACTCTGGTTACAGACAAAGGTTTAGTTTCAAATTAAGAAAAACAGAAAATAGACGTAGAAAAATGGACAAAGGAATAAACTGATCACAGGAATAAAAATGGTTCTTAAGCATGATAATATACTCATCTTAACTTCTAAGAGAAAGGTAAATTCTTGTTCCTTGGTATATCTAAAGCCAAACTCTTATCTCTCCAGTTCCCTTTCTACTCCATACATATTCCTTTATTGCTCCGATGCAATCTGTATCTGAAAATATATTGGATAGCACATTTTCAGATAAGACTATATTCCAGCACTTAATTTTTTTTTAATTTTTTTTTTTTGACATTTATTTATTTTTGAGAGACAGACAGAGACAGTGAATGAGCAGGGGAGGGGCAGACAGAAAGGGAGACACAGAATCCGAAGCAGGCTTCAGGCTCTGAGCTGTTAGCACGGAGCCCGATGCAGGACTCGAACCCACAAACCGTGAGATCATGACCTGAGCCGAAGTCAGACGCTTAACCAACTGAGCCACCTAGGTGCCCCTCCATCAGTTTAAATAGGGAAAATAATGCTTTCCCAGCCTATCTAAAAAACCCAACCATTTCCCCCAGATATTACTAAGATAGTCAAACTACCTATATTTAAAAAGTTAAAATACCAATTATTTTATTAACGTTTAATGAATTCAATCATGTGTGGTAATTTTGTATGTTGTATGCAACAGATTTGAATTTTTCTTCACTGTTGCAAGCAGGTACTATAGTGGAAATAGTGAAATAAAGATATAAATGCATTAAGACATAACACATGCAAATGATACTTAGTAAAGTAGTTTATTTATTGTTTACTTATCAGTTGAAAAGTTGACCTCAGTGAGGTTTGGTGACTCCAGCAGGGAGGTGGTGGCTGTAGTCACTGTTGCTGTATAGTGATAGGCATTGATGAGGACAGGAAAGCAGGAGGGAGCTGGTGAAGGAATGAGCGAAATGTGATGAAATGCCTGTGTAGGCAACACAAGTACAAGACTGAATCCTGTTGAGATACGACTGCAGCTCTTCTCACTAAGACTCACATGCAACCTAACCATTTTTGCTGGTAGGCATGAAATGTTTGAAGGTGCTTAAATATTCAGATAGGGAGACTAAGATACTAAAAGATAGATAGTAGAACAGTTCTTTTCTTTCTTTTTTTTCTTTTTAATTTTTTTTATGTAATACTATGTATTGCCACATTATTATTTTTTAATTAATTTATTTTGATGGAGGTGGGAGGGAGAAGCCCAAGAAGGCTCTGCGCTGACAGTGCCCCAGTGCAGGGCTCAAACTCACGAACTGTGAGATGGTGACCTGAGCCAATATCAAGAGTCAGATGCTTAACCGACTGAGCCATCCAGGCTCCCTGAACAGTTCTTTTCTTGACCGTTATTCTGTTAGATGTACAGACTTAAAATATGAGTCATAACTCTTTCTTTTCTACATTCCATCAGCTCTCACATCCCTGTGTTCTTCCTCTGCTCATCTCACAGCTGTTCCTTCTTTTTTTGTTCCCAGGGTCAGTCTGATTCAGATCCTCTTTTCATGCCTACTCTGGTAATAAAAAAATAAAATAAAATAAATAAATAAAAATCTCCTTTTCCCCAGGGGCTTTCTACCCCCAAGATATTCTTTTCAATGTTGGAGGATTCCTTTTATGAAAGTATAGCCTTAAACTTCTATCTCCCCTATTCTCAAACCTTTACATCTTGTATTTAAGACTACAGTTTGATTCTGACCTATTTTCTATTTTGCTCTCCCTTTTGTTCTAACCAAATTGATTTGTTCGCTGTTCCTTCATATTAGTCATTGTGGCATTGGCTTTTCCTCATGCTGGTCTCTCACCTCCATCATCAGTGTCTGCTCACCAAAATATTACCTGTCTCACTTATTGAAGCACTGTTGGAAAGAGCAAGACAGTGTGGAGACAGATTAAATAAATCATGATACGTTTATAATCAACACAAGTACTAATAGTTATATATTGCTTACTATGTGCCAGGTGCAGTTCTGAGGGCATAACATATAGTACTTCATTTCATAGTCACTACAGCGATTAGATAGTATTTTCACTCCCATTTTACAGGCAAGTCAGGCACAGAGAGGTTAAGTAATTTTCCTGAGGTTAAAACCTAGCTAAGAAGGCACACAGGACTACCAAGCAGAGACTTTAAGAGATAAGAAAGCTTTTCACTTATAGTTATGGAAGTATCTGTAAGATATATTAGGTGAAAGTGCACAACAGAGTATATAGTATATGCTACCATTTATATTAAAGGGGGCCATATATTCATATTTATTTGTGTATACATAAAATGCCCGTGGAAGGAAGGGTTAAAACTGGTAGTGATTGTGGGGAGGGAAATGGGTGGCAGAAGGTCTAGACTGAAAGGGTGGTTCTGCACAGCGTACCATACCTTCATACCTTTTGAGGTTTTTTTTAACCATATGAAGATATTTATTCAAAAAAGTAAACAAGGGGGTCGCCTGAGTAGCTCAGTTGGTTAAGCATCTGACTTCAGCTCAGGTCACGATCTCATGGTTCGTGGATTCGAACACTGCATGAGCCGTGCTGACAGCTCAGAGCCTACTTACAGCCTGCTTCGGATTCTGTGTCTGACTTTCTCTCTGCCCCTCCCCCCCCCCAAAATAAGTAAACATATAAAAATTTTTTCTTAAAAAGTAAAATAACTTTTGAAAGCCAAATTCATGTGTCTCCTCCTCCATGAACCTTCACCGATTACCTCAACCGGAATTGGGGTGCTTAAAATTGTTTCTTTATATTTGCTCTCTATTCATGAGGTCTTTAAATATTATGAGTTCTTCGTAGCCAGAGCTACCTTCTACATAGTTCTCTGACACCAAGAGCAGTGAGGATACTACCTTATAAAAAGTAGCTTTTCAAGGAAAAATTAATGCATAAAGACGGAAATCAGACTGGTGTTTACTGAAATGGGAGATAGTAAAGTTACTTGGATCTGGCATGAAGGGACTTTTGTGGGTAATGGAAAAATGTTCTACTTCTTGATTCTGTTGGTGGTTATGCTACTATATACATTGATCACAACTTAAAATGGATATGTTCCTTTTATTGTGTATAAGTTATGCCTAAACAAAACTTAGTTTTTGTTCAGTATTTCTTAAAATAATTATTTTGTGCCCAATTTCACATTGTTTTATTCACTTTTCAATAGTTCTGAAACACAGATGACATTGGGAGGGAAAGGAAGTGAAGATTCATCTTGTAAGCCAATTTTTTCAACTCTTCCTGAAACCAACATTTTAAATGTGGTTAAGGTAGGGAAAAACTCTTTTTAATGTCTTTAGCACAAAACTGGAACCATTTAGTTTTGTGGTTAGTTGTTTTAAAACAAAATCACTAGGGGCGCCTGGGTGGCGCAGTCGGTTAAGCGTCCGACTTCAGCCAGGTCACGATCTCGCGGTCCGTGAGTTCAAGCCCCACGTCAGGCTCTGGGCTGATGGCTCAGAGCCTGGAGCCTGTTTCCGATTCTGTGTCTCCCTCTCTCTCTGCCCCTCCCCCGTTCATGCTCTGTCTCTCTCTGTCCCAAAAATAAATAAACGTTGAAAAAAAAAATTAAAAAAAAAAAAAAAATCACTAGTGTTTTACTAGGTGATTTCCAATCTCTGGAATTTCTTAGCAGTAATCTTTGTAGTAAACATTGTTTTTGCTGTTTTTATTTTTGTTTTAGTATTAGGAGTGAAAGGGAACTTTAGCTCAAAGTTACAGAATTAATGTATTTCTAGGAATACCTTTACCAAGAAGCTTTTAGAAACCAGTATTTTTTAGAAACAATTTTTTTAGAGTTAGGATGTATGAAAATAAAAGTTGCTACTTACCATATGACTTAGTGATTAAGAATTAATAATAGGGTCACCTGGGAGGCTCAGTCAGTTGAGTGCATGACTTTTGATTTTGGCTCAGGTCCTGATACCAGGGTCCTGGGACTGGGTCCCAAGGCAGATTCCTCACTGAGCATGGAGCCTGCTTAGGATGCTCCCTCGCTAGCCCTCGCTCGCATGCTCTCTCCGTCTCTCCCTCTCTCCCCCTCTCCCCCACTCCCCTCCTCCCCTCCTCCTCTCCCCTTTCCACCTCCCTCTGCCCCTTTCCCCACTCAGACATGCACATGTGCATGTATGCCTACTGGCTCTGCTTGCTCCTGCTCACTTGCGCTCTCTCTCTCTCTGTCTTTCTCTCTCTCTCTCTCTCTCTCTCCGAAAACAAAAAACAAAAAACGAATAACAGTGTTAAATCTTTTTAGTGGCTGAATCAAAGCAGTGATACTGAGCCATTTAAAAAAAATCTGAAAAATGAAAATTAGAGAAGAAAATACTTATGTCCTAATTTAACTATTAACATGCATGTTTCTTTTTGCCTTCTTTTTTCTAGACATCTGGATGTTTTGTTTTCTGTAACTTCTCTTTTGTATTTTTTGTCAGAAAGTTTTCAGATTTAAACTCTTCAAGTAAAATGTATCTCCTTAAGTTGTTTTGTCTCTACACTTCTGTCACAGTTTCTAGGCTTGTGTACATCTATACATCCAGAAGGTTACCAGGATCGTGAGATAATGTTGCTTATTTTAATGTTGTTTAAAATGAGTTTGGAAAAACAGCTGAAACAGATTCCTCTAGTGGACTTTCAGAGCCTCCTGATAAATCTGATGAAAAACATTAGAGATTGGAACACAAAGGTAACTGTACTTAAAGCCTTTCTATTGGTTTTAGCGTTGGTTTTTTTGTCTGCATCACAATTTGACTTTCATAGTGCCTACAGAATTAATAGTTTCTAAACTCAATTAAGATCTTTGGCAGATGAAAAATAAACTGAGAAGGGGTCTTCTTTGCTGGAACTGTATTTAAATTTATGATAATTGAATCTTCTCTGAAACTGCAGCCGTACATTCAAAAAAAAGTATTTATTGGGGATTTACTGTGGTTCAGCAGTAATGTAGGTACAGCTGTGAAAAACCTAAAGCCCTTGCCTTCATGGCAGTTTTATGCTTGTGAGAGGGTTAGGTAATAAAGTAAATGTAGATTATAATATCATGTCAAGTTGTAATAAAGGCTACAAATTAAAATAAAGCAGGACATGGGTATAGAGAATAGCAAGGCAGGGAGGCTCTGCTATTTCAGGTAGGGCAGTCAGGGAAGGCCTTTCTGAAGTGACCTTCAAGGAGAGCCCTACATGAAATGATGAAGCAAAGTCACACATATAATAAAAATTTTAGTTGCACATCTGTAGCCACATTGAGGGTAAACATGTATAATTTTTGATAGCTTTTTAAAAATTAGATTTTTCAATCTTTTTTGGTGGAAAATTTCAAACGTGCAAAAGTAGAGAGATGAGTATGATAAACCCCTAAGTACCTATCACGCAGTTTGAACAATTAACAAGATATAATCAACCTTGTCTCATCTGTTACCCTCATCCCATACTTTACTCCCC
The DNA here is from genome assembly GCF_018350155.1 of Leopardus geoffroyi. Classification (NCBI taxonomy): domain Eukaryota; kingdom Metazoa; phylum Chordata; class Mammalia; order Carnivora; family Felidae; genus Leopardus; species Leopardus geoffroyi. The sequence continues at coordinate 60,020,894 of NC_059334.1, forward strand.
CACTCAGAGATTATTTTGAAGCAATTTTGTTAGACTTTAAATACTGTGAAATAGTTGAGGATCCCTAAAATGCAAGAAAGCACACAGGTCAGAAACGTGTGATCTTCTGCAACTCTCATTATACACCTTTAGAAGATGGTATTTGTATTTAGATCAGTTTAGATTTAGATTTGTAATTCTTCCAGAGGACTGTTTAGATACAGGTAGAGGTATAGCACAAAACCTGAAAGCCAAGTGAAATTCTGCTAAATGTATCTGTTCAGTCCTAGAGTTTAAAATAAAACTAAATCCGTGTACTGTGTGTGTTTTATCAGGTTCTAGACTCCATGCTATTTCTGAAAATGAGTGCTCTTTTTGTCATAATGCTTCCATTAAGGCAGTAAAGGATGTGGATGGTCTGTTAGAAGTTGGTTCCGCTGACCTGTTTGAAAAATCTTGCTTATTCTTTGTTTTCAGGTGCCTGAACTCTGCCTGGCCATAAATGAACTGTCTAGTCATCCCCACAACCTTCTGTGGTTGGTACAGCTGGTCCCTAACTGGACATCTCGTGGAAGGTATTGAAAGTTGAGAATTAAGCATGAAGAAAAATGTATGTTTATATTAATGGAATGCTTTTGGGTTCTTTATTCCCTTTCATCATTCCTTTGAATGTTAGATCAGTCTTTTATTTCATATTCAACTGTGGGAAAGGGCATTGACAGCCTGACTCTAATACTTCAAATATTTTATGTATTATGTATTTTATGTATTTTATTTATCATAAAATAAAATATTTTATGATATTCTTGAATTTTTTTTTTTAAGTAGGCTTCATGCCCAGTGTGGGGCTTGAACTCACCACCCTGAGATTAAGAGTCACATGCTCTAGCAATGGAGCCAGACAGGCAGTCCATAATATTCTTTTTTAAATTTTAGCTTGTAACAATACAGATACAGATGGCACATATGAAAATGAATGAACTGGCTTTTTTCTTTTTTTTCTTTTTTTTGCTTTAGTAAAAATAAATTCGGGCAATAAAATAGGTTTTCTCTCAGTAAATCAGCATGGTCAAAGGTAAAGGCTCTTAATGATTTGCCTGAGTTTCACACAGTTCTAACTTTACGTACAAATATTTTACGTGAAAATTTTACTGTTCTATTGAAGTTTATACATTCTTGTACTGCCTTCTCTTCAAACATTAGCTATGTTTCCAATTAGAGGAACAACTTTTGGCTCATTGCTTCTCAAGCAGTGTTGATTAAAATGCATTTTAAATACTTTTGAATTCTAATTCCAGGCAACTGAGACAGTGCCTCAGCCTAGTGATTATTTCAAAGCTTTTGGATGAGAAACATGAAGATATCCCTAATGCCAGTAATCTTCAGGTATAAATAATATTTCTGCTTTCTTTTTACAAATGGGAAAGATAGTGGGGTAGGTGCAGGGAAAATTGATGTTTCTTTCTTAGGTCAAAAGTTCTAGGGGTTAGATGTCAAGTCTCAGGCATAACACTCTTTATGTAATCTTTAGAATGGTACTTCCTAATGAGATCCATTACATGGAGATGATACCATACCCAACACCATATAGAATGGTTGTGGACAATTAGATGAATTAATGTGTGGACACTCCTGGGAAAGTCATAATGTGCTATATAAATAGGACTATTTAGTTCACCTTATCAAGATTAGCAGTTTTGTCACAGGATTAGAAGTTGCAGAACCACTGTACATTAATTGCATCTTGTACCTGTTTTAATACTAGTCTTTAAGTTGTAGAGCTTAAACATGGTTGTCCTCTAGTACTTGTTCAGTACTGAATATATCATATATATGTGAGTGGGTTTAAACGTGTCCACTGGAAGCTCCACTGAGAGGCCCTGAAAGCTTTTTACAAACATTAATAGCACTAAGGGGGCTACAGGGCCTACACATAGTTGGAATTTTAAAACTCAATGTATAATCTGATCTAGATGTGTTCTTGTGTGAACTGCAATTCAGTATAAGATACTCTATTCTCTACAGGTCCTCGGGATGAAAAAATGAGTTAGATAGAGACTCTGCCCTTGAAAACATAATCTACGTTGAAACAAAATAAACCAGCCGTTGTGGTTCATTGTAGTAAGAACAATGATAGAAGTATGCACAGGATGCAGAGGGACACAGAGATTGAAAGGGATAGTAGAGTTCTGGTCGATTTGATTCCAGATATATGGGGACCATTTCTGAGCCACCAGGCAAATAGCTCTCAATCCTTTCAGTGATACCTACTTCCATCAAAAGAGAATTCTTTTCAGAATTCAGTGACTTCTCTTCACAGCGAGATTCAGCTTTGCTGACTTTCAGATAATTTCACAGAGAAAGCATTCCCTTTTGCCTCTGTTGTAATGCCATTTAGTCTCCTCCTCCAGCTTTTATCCTCCATTACAAGTATTGAACCTTTTAATTTAAAATCCCTTTTAAGCAATTGAGGACTTTTAAGTAAAGGAGAATCGTTATCACTGGACTATAAAGAAAGCTAAAGGGGCAAAATTAGAGAAGTCCAAATGAACAGAGGATCACTGACAAAAAAGTAGACTGGGAAAGAGCAGTTGCATTGCTTCATATTGTTCAGTTTCTCTTCTTTCTATTAATAGATATCAGTCCTACATCGCTACCTTGTGCAAATGAAACCGTCGGATTTGTTGAAGAAAATGGTCCTGAAGAAAAGGGCTGAACAACCAAATGGCACTATTGATGATAGCCTTCATTTGGAGCTTGAAAAGCAGGTATCCAGGGCTAGGTCATTTCAAAAAAATACATATGAGCATGACTGATGCCAACTTTTTAACTACAGACTGATTTAGAGACTCAGATACAATGATATTTTTTTACTTCTTGTTGTCATGAAACTCCACTATCCTTGAGAGTTGAGAATTGAAGTTATAGGATGGTTTTTGGTAATTTAATCCTGGGAGTATTTTTTGTAGTCCTTTACTAGGGCAGTTAGGAGATGGTAAAAGGAACGCACTTGACTTAGGAGTCAGGAAGCTTAGGCTAAATGGTTGGCATTTCCCTATATACCAGCTCAGTTAACTTTAGCAAATTCTTGATCCTTCCTGGGCAACTCTCCTAACTTGTAAACTGGGCTGACATCTATGCTAGCAAATTCATGGGTGTTTGTTTTATTTATTTCTCTAACAGGCATATTATCTGACCTACATTCTTCTTCATTTAGTTGGTGAAGTTAGTTGTTCTCATTCTTTCTCTTCTGGACAACGGGTAGGTAGTTTTTAGTGCTATTTTGTTTTCCATAAGTGTCACTATTGATGGAATGAATGAATGTTCTTTACATAGGAGAAAACTTGGTAAAAGTTAACTTTGAGTTTGCTATAGAAATCCCATTGTACGCTGGAAAGAGGGAAGTAATAGTAGCTTTGCAACCATATCACTGACAAGAATTTTTTTCAGTACGTGCTAGTTCTGTTTATTGGAGTGTAATTTAACCATCATAACTTGACAACAATGTAATACATTAATAAGATAATCAAGCTCACCAAATGGGCCAGCTCTAAGCTGGTTTCTTCCAGTCTCTTTTCCCGCTACACTTTCTTTTTCTTTAGAAATAATATTTGCCTTCAGAATTAAACTGATAGTAAGTCAGGCTACTTTAGATACACATTTCTTAATTATCCCCCCACGTTAAACTTTTCATTTTGAATTATTCTGTTCTTCCAAAACTACCGTAATCTGTACTTCTGGAGAAAGTTCTTGTTTAAGTCCTCATGTTTCTCTAGGTACTCCTAGAGAATACTCTAGGTATTCCAACCTGTTTTATATTTATTTACTTTCTTTAATGTTTATTTTTTTATTTTTGGGAGAGGGAGAGAGAGCGCATGCGAGTGGGGGAAGTGCAGAGATTAGGAGAGACTCTGAAGTGGGCTCCAGGCTGACAGCAGAGAGCCCAAGGTGGGGCTCAAACTGCAAAAGTCAGATATTTAACCAACTGAGCTATGCAGGTCCCCCTTCCAGGCATTGTGAAAAGGACACGAGACTGGTTGATGTGGGGTTTTCTTGGTTTTTGTTGTTTGTTTGTTTTGTTTTTTGTTTTTTTTTAAGTAGACACACAATGTTGCATTAGTTTCAGGTGTATGATGCAGTGATTCGACAGGTTTATGTATTATGCTGTGCTCACCACAAGCGTAGCTACCATCTGTCACCATATAGCGCCATTACGGTACCATTAAGTATATTCCCTATGCTGTGCCTTTTATCCCCATGACTTACTCATTCCGTAACTTGAAACCTGTATCTCCCGCTCCCCTTCAACCATTTTGCCCATCTTCTCACCCCTCCTACCTCTGGCAACCATCAGTTTGTTCACTGTATTTATAGGTCTGTTTCTGCTTTTTTTATCCATTTGTTATGTTTTTCAGGTTTCATGTATAAGTGAAGTCATACAGCATTTGTCTTTCTCTGTATGATTTATTTCACTTAGCATAATACCCTCTAGGTCCATCCATTTGTCTCAGATGGCAATATCTCATTCTTTTTTATGGCTGAGTACTATTCCATTGTGTGTATATATCACATTTTCTTTATTCATCTTGCTGGACACTTGGGTTGCTTCCATTCTTGGCTATTGTAAATGATGCTGCAATAAACGTAGGAGTTCATTTTTTTTCTCACATTAGTGTTTTTGGGGGTGCCTGAGTGGCTTAGTCATTAAGTGTCGAACTCTTGATTTCAGCTCAGGTCATGATTTCGTGCTGGGCATGGAGCCTACTTAGGATATTCTCTCTCTCTCTCTCTCTCTCTCTCTCTCTCTCTCTCTCTCCCTCCCTCCCTCCCTCCCTCCCTCCCTCTCCCCTTCTGCTTGTGCATCCACTCTCTCTCTCTCTCAAAACAAACAAACAAAAACAAAACAAAAAAAAAAACCGACAACAAATTAGTGTTTTTGTTTTCTTTGGTAAACACTCAGTAATGGAATAACTAAATTATATGGTATTTCTATTTAATTTTTTGAGGAACCTCCATACTGTTTTCCACAGTGGCCACACCACTTCACATTCTTGCCAATGTGAGGGTTCCTTTTCCCCACATCCTCACCAACACTTGTTTTTTCTTGTCTTGATTCTAGCCATTCTTGACAGGTGTAAAGTGATATCACATTGTGGTTTTGATTTGCGTTTCTTTGATAATTAATGATACTCAGCATTTTTTCATGTACCTATTTGCTGTATGTCGTCTTTGGAAAAATGCCTTTTTAGGTATTCAGCACATTTTTAATTGGATTATTTCTCAGTGTTTTTATATTTTGAATACTAACCCCTTATCAGATATATCCTTTGCAAATATCTTATTCGAGTCAGTAGATTGCCTTTTCATTTTGTTCATGGTTTCCTTCTTTGTGCAGTGATTGGTTCATGTATTTTTATAAACATTATTGTACATAGAATTATGTTTCCCCTCCTGGTTGGAATCTATTGTCATGTATCTATATTGTTCTTACATGGTCTTCACATTTTTTTAAATTATTTTTTTCTGATTAGAAGCAGTGATTACTGTTAAAAAATTCAACTGTTTTAAAACTATGTAAGGTAAAAAGTGAAAGACTCCTATAATCCAGTGCCCTCCTATAAATTTCTCCATAATTTGTGCATATACTTAACAAAAAATGGAGTCATACTATTCATATTTGCAACTTACTTTTTTTTGCCTTAAGATATTAGCACTTCTGTCTGATAACGGTAGTACTTCAAAAGCTTTTTGATGAACATTATACTCTTTGTGATTATACCAGTACTAACGTGAACATGCTTATTTATAGATCTCTACCAACCTATATAAGCATTTCTATAGGATAAATTACTAGAATTAGAATTGCTAGATCAAAGGTTGTAAATTTTTCAAATTTTAATTATTATAAGATAGTGGTTATTATATTTCCCTTCCAAAAGTGTCCATTTACATTCTCACCTTAGTATATTCAACTTTAGTGTATATATGACAATGACTCTTTTGGCCTATACACTTCTAAAACTTAAGACACTTAATTTTTCAAAAAAGTACTTTTAAAGCTTGTATTGTTCATAGAGAAAAAGTAAGTTAGCTGTTATTTGAATATTCAATTACAGAATGTGTTAGAAAAAAAGGACTCTAAATTTCTGAGCATTATTACTTCATAGTCTGAGCTCTAGCATTAATTTTTCATTAGTGTAGCTTAATATACAGCAAAACAACTTTCATTTTTGTGTATATTTTTATGTCAACTTGGAGTAAACCTTGACAGTCTTACTGTTGTGGCAGTTACTATTTTCACTGATACGACTGCTATTAAGTTGGATGGTTAACATCAAAAGTCACTAACTAGTTAATGACAGATTTTTAAATGGTTTTTGTTCTAACGGCATAATCTCTTTGTTAATTTACAATGCTTCAGACTTGTTTTCATTCCTCATGCTTGTTTTGCACAGAAACACTTCGTGCATCTCTGTGGGGCTTTGGAAAAGCATGTTAAGTGTGACATTAGGGAAGATGCAAGACTGTTTTATAGAACTAAGGTAAGTGTGGTTTTCAAAGAATTGTTAGGTTTTGTTGTTGAACCTTGATTATGTTAATATTTAAGGAAAAGAAACATATAAGCCTCTCTTTAAAAAAAAAAGTACACATAAGATGGGAAATATGACTTTCTCTTTTAATAACAGAAGTCAGTAGAAGCTTCTACTAAGTACTTCTAACTAGATTAAAAATGAAAGGAAGGGCGCCTGGCTGGCTCAGTCCATAGAGCAATGCAACTCTTAATCTCGGGGTCGTGAGTTTGAGCCCCACAATGAGTGTTAAGGTTACTTTTTTTTTTTTTAAGTTTGTTTTTGAGAGAGAGAAAGCAGGGGAGGGGCAGGGAGAAAGGAAAAGAGGATCCCAAGCAAAACCCAACAAGGGGCTCAAACTCATGAATGGCAATATCATGACCTGAGCCAAAATCAAGAGTCAGATGCTTCACTGACTGAGCTACGCAGGTGTCCCAAGTGTAGAGATTACTTCAAAAAATAAAAGGAAAAGGAAAAAAAATCTGGAAACAAATACATTTTTCATTTTACTATACTCTCTATTCTAAAGCTCCTGACAGCTAAGGAGAAAATTCTTCAGTTCTAATGAAATTTATTAGCTTTTGTCCTATTGTACAAATTAAGACTTTTATGCTTAAGTGAGTTTCAAGGGTTAAAAGCATTGTTTAAATAAATATATAAATTTTAAAAGTGGTCATAAAGTTTTGTGATGGTTGAAAACTTTTGTTCATAGAGAAGAAATAGGTTAGCTGTTATTCTTTGAATGCTCCATTAGAGGATATATTAAAAAGGATTCTTCAGATTTCTCAGTTCTACATCACCCAGTCTGAGCTCTAGGATGGAAAAGGTTCAGTAAGCTTGGTAATAAACTTTTTTCTCAAAAATTTAGTATATTCAAAGACACTAGAAAAGCAGAATATGATAATGGAGTTAGGAAAGCAACTTTAGTATTAATAAAATGATTTGACGGTTTTTTCCAAAACAAAAATAAGTAATACTTTTTTTTAAAGCTTTTTCTTCTAAGGATTTTTTTTTATTCCAAATCACCTTTTAGCATTTGTAATGTAAAGCTGTGGGGTTTTTTTTGCCACTGTGTTTAGATAAATCATTAAATGCGAAGTTTCAGCTTTGTAACTTTATATCTTACATTAATTAGCTGTAAGGTTTAACCATTTCAACAATGCCTGTTTGGATTCGGTATGTGTATTTATTTTAGTAGATTTAAGTTAAATACAAAGATGAGCAGCTAATGAAGTTGTATCAGATTGCAGATTTTCAGAAATATGTAGGGGATAGCTCTTTGCCTTAGAGTGGAAACCATAGTTTCAGAGAAGCACATGCTTTTGAACATTGACTCGAGTTACTGGCCCGTAGAACTTGGTGGTAGTGGCTGTTGCTGACAGATATGCCGAAAGAGGAAAGAGGACCACCCAAGTTTTCTGTTTCTTAAAGCCAAGGGTCAGGATAGACTGGTGCCAGGGCTTCTCTTACTTAAGAGTGGAGAGAGCACAGAGATGTATGGAAATTGCTTCAGAGGATGGTTCTGCTGAGAAGTTGCCTCTTCACAGCCCGTAGTAGAAAAGGTGATTGTTTTGGAGAAACTGAATCTGCCGAACTCTAAAGGGGAAGTGGGGGGAAACAGACCTTAAAGCAGCTATAAAATTCCTCACCTGTTGAAAACATTTTTCTCAAGCAATTATGTTTAAGAGCTTATTGAGTATCTCTAGAGTGGTTGAAAAGTTTGACTATCAGACAGTCTTACTAAACCTTCAAATGCAGGAATATACTTGGTACTTAAAGAGGATTCATAGCGACGCCTGGGTGGCTCAGTTGGTTAAGTATCCGACTTCAGCTTGGCTCAGGTCATGATCTCATGATTTGTCAGTTCGAGCCTCACATCAGGCTGTCTACTATCAACACAGAACCTGCTTCAGATCCTCACTGCCCCTCCCCCACTGGGGCATGCTGGAACGCACTCGCGTGCGCTCTCTCTGTCTCTTTCTGTCTCTCAAAAATGAATGAACATTTAAAAAATAATAATAGGGGTGCCTGGGTGGCTCAGTCAGTTACCTCGATGTGGGTCCAAGCCCCGCATTGGGCTCTTGCTGACAGCTTGGAGCCTGGAACCTGCTTCGTATTCTGTGTTTCCCTCTCTCTCTCTTCCCCTCCCCCACTTGTCCTTTGTCTTTCTCTCTCAAAAATGAATAAACGTGAAAAAAATGTTAAAAAATATAATAAGATTCATAGTACTTTGCAGATACCTAGAGAGACGTAACAGTGAATCTTGGATGTTCCAGTATGTGGAAAGGAGCAAATGACAACCATTTTTGTGGCCTCAAGTCTTTCAAATAGAAGTTGGAAAGGCAGGGAACAGCCAAAGTCTTCGGGCCTATAACAAAGCCCACACTTCAGCTTCTCTATGTGGGTGTTCAAAAGCCAGCATGTTGAAAATATAAGTGTCTTGAAGGCAGGGAATGTTTTTCTCTGGATGATCTTTGGTAACTAATGGGAGAATAGAGTCTTAAGCATTCAGTAATTTAGATTATGGTGATCAAGAAAAGTCTTATTATTAATCACTATGATTTGAAAGCCAGAAGATGAGTAGTTTATTTTCTCAATTAAGTTGAATTGTTGGGTGTGGGCCTGTCATAACTATCAGATAATTTGTATAAAACATTAAATTGATTTTAGTTAAGAATGTTTTGATCTGATCCCTTTTCCCCTTTTTGATGTTTTAAGGTAAAAGACCTGGTTGCCAGGATACATGGAAAATGGCAGGAAATAATCCAGAACTGTCGGCCTACTCAGGTATCATTTTATTAAACAATTTTATTTTATTTTTAGTAGTTTTGCTAAATGGCATTTCTTCATACTGTTCGTAAAAAATATGACAGCACTTGCTTCTTGGTATCTTAAGATAAACTGAAAACTCCCATATAGTAGTGTGTATATGTTTTTTAGTTTTTGTTTGCTTTATATTAATTTATTTCCAGAGACTATTGAGCCCATTTTAAAATGTTACATTGCATCAAAAGGGGGTTATTTCTTCAGGAGCATTTTTCTTTACAGTTTTATTGAGATAAAATTCACGTATCATACATTTCACTCATTTAAAGTGGTCTTTAGTATATGTACTGAGTGGTGTAACCATCACTACCAAATTTTTAATATACTTTAAAACATTTTTGTTACTCTAAAAAGAAATCCCAGAACCCATTAGCAGTCACTGCCCATTCCCCAACCACCTGAATTTCTATTACCAACTCTTCCCAAGCCTTAAGACAACCACTGCTCTTTATGTCTGTATAGATTTGCCTATTCTTCACATCTCATGGATGTGAAATGATATACTGGGTGGTCTTTTATGACTGGCTTCTTTCACAACCTGTTAGGTGAATCCAGCTACCACATATGTCCCATCTATTGCCAAATAATATTCCATTGTATGGATATATCTCATTTGATTTATCCACTTTTTAGATGAACATTTGAGTTGTTTCCACTTCCTGGCTATTCTGAATAATACTTCCATGAATAACTTTACACAGGTTTTTGTAAACATGTTTTCAAATGAAAAGATTTGGGGTGTATACCTGGAAGTGTAGTTGCTGAGTCATATGGTAATTCTGTGTTAAATGCTCTGAGGAATTGCCGGACTGTTTTCCGAGTGCACCATTTTACATTGCTACCAGAATGTATGAGGTTTCTAAGTTCTCCGCTTTCGTGCTGGCACTTGTTATTATCTGTTGTTTTTTATTATAGCCATAGTAAGGTGTTAAACAGTAGAATCTCCTTGTGGTTTTGATTCACATTTCGTATGCTTGTTGTCCATTCATGTAGCTTCCTTGGAGAAATGTCTGTTGAAATCTTTTGTTTTTTAATTGGGTTTTTATCTTTTTATTATTGAATTGTAAGAATTCTCCATCTGTTTTTGGGGCACCTGGGTGGTTCAATCAGTTAAGCATCCAACTCTTGATTTCGGCTCAGGTCATGATCTCATAGTTCATGAGTTTGAATTGTTCAAACTGCTTGGGATCCTTTCTCTCTGCCCCTCTCCCAGCTCATTCTCTCTTTCTCAAAATAAATAAATAAACTTAAAAAAAATTGGGGGTGCCTGGGTGGCTCAGTTGGTTAAGCTTCCGACTCTCAGTTTCAGCTTAGGTCATGATCTCACAGTTTTGTGAGTCCGAGCTCCGCATCGGGCTCTGCGCTGACAGTGCAGAGCCTGCTTGGGATTTTCTCTCGTTCTTCTCTCTCTCTGCCCCTCCCCTGCTCACGCTGTCTCTGTCTCCCTCAAAAATAAATAGACTTAAAAATTCAAAAAAAAAGAAAAAGAATTCTCCATTTGTTCCAAAGACAAATCCCTTGTTAAGTATATAATTTGCAAATATATTCACCAGTTCTGTGTGTTGTCTTTTCATTGCCTTGATGGTATCACTTGTTAGAACAAAAGTTTTTTAACTGTGATGAGGTCCAGTTTTATTATTTTTCCTTTTGTTACTTACACTTTTAGTGTCATATCTAAGGGGACTTTGCTTAAGAGGGGCATAAGCACCTGGTATTAAATTTGCCATACTATAAATTTGCCTTTTACATACAAACTAACTGATACGTTGTTGTCTAAAATGATGCTTCTCGGAGCACCTGGGTGGCTCAATTGGTTGAACATCCAACTCTTGATTTCAGCTCCAGTCATGATCTCATGGTTTGAGGAATCAAGCCCCGCTAGGAGCTCTGCGCTGATAGCACAGAGCCTGCTTAAGATTTTCTCTCTCCCTCTGTCTCTCTTTGCCCCTGACCCACTTGTGCGCACGTGCTTTCTCCCTCTTTCAAAATAAACATTTTTTTAATATGTTAAAAATAAATAAAAATGTGATTTCTCAAATTCTAATATGCACAGGCATCAACTTGCTGAAATGCAGATTTTGACTTGATAGGTGTGGAGTAGGACCTGAGAGATGCTGCGTTTCTCACAGGTTCTCAGATAGATGGCAGTGCTTCTGGTCCAGGGACCATAATTTCAGTAGCTAGGACCTAGCAGTTGTTTATATTTTATATCAAAGCAACAGGAACAGTGAAGATTAATTAAGAAAAGTAATCTCTGGGGGCGCCTGGGTGGCTCAGTCGGTTGAGCGTCCGACTTTGCTCAGGTCACGATCTCACAGTCTGTGAGTTCGAGCCCCGCATCAGGCTCTGTTCTGACAGCTCAGAGCCTGGAGCCTGCTTCAGATTCTCTGTCTCCCTCTCTCTCTGGCCCTCCCCCCGTTCACGCTCTGTCTCTCTCTGTCTCAAAAATAAATAAATGTTTAAAAAAATTTTTTTTTTAAAAAGAAAAGTAATCTCTGTATTTTGTATTTTAACTATTTTGCTGTAGTTGCCCTTCATAAGATACGCATGCTCTGTTAGAGAAGAAACCTTTGAGAAATCTTAAGCTGATGAATGTTTTGTTGTTGTTGTTTTGGTTTCTAATCGCGAAAGATTTTAGGCTGGCCATCTTTGCTAATGTGGAATTAAAACAAAAGAATTTAATACCAAAACTTTTATATTAGTCAGCCTAACATTTTACTTAATCTTCTCAAATGTGATTCTCCACATAGGTGTTGGTGAGGAAAACATCTTGCTTTTATTTTATACTTTTTTTAATTTAAAGTTAGACCACAAAATGTGAAAATTGATTACTATAAATTTTCAGAGAAATATACAATATAAAGATGTTACTGTTTTTTTTTTATCAAAAGCCTGTTTGATGGTTAGTTTTATAAGGATTAATTCATAATCTGACTTCACTTTGTCCTGTTTTCCCCCCACCCCTTCCCTTTTCTAGGGGCAGCTTCATGACTTCTGGGTACCAGATTCTTAACAGGAGTTGAAGCAGCAAAAATATGAACCAAGAGAAATTCAATAAGAGTTTTTCCTAGAGGAGTAGAAAGAATACTACAAACTCCAGTGGAATGCTTAGAAAATGCGCTGCAATGTGCCACTTGAAAGTCTAGTATGAAGCTGGTAATGAAGAAATTGCCATTTCTGAAGCAGATATGAAACGTGATCTGCTTAATTTTAAGGCAACTGGCCTTTTAAAAGCAGAATCCTATAACAAGAGGGGAGGGGTAGAAGCAGCTAATAGTTGCATGTCGAATCTGCCCCTATTAAACTGCTCTTGTTAAATTGTAAGCCAGTTATCCTTTTTTTTTTTTTTTTTTTTTTTGGATTGTATTTATGGCACTTGGATAATCACAGGAGATATGTAGGAAAGGGTTTGGACCAACTTGAGCAGTTGGACATGGAAATCAAGACCAAGTTCCAGTTGAGTTTAATTTTCTCTTGGTTATTTTAGGACTCAAAAAGAAATCTTAGAACTGAGTTTAATAACAAAAAGGATAAATCTTTTCTGTAACTCCTATAAACCACAGGGAGATTTCAATCCATACATTTTCCTTCAGTATTCAAGATTATAAATCTGTTAGGTTTTTAAAATACATTTAAAGAGTTGAGAAACAGAAATTTGGTATAGTGTTAGATGCTCCTTAAGGGGAAGAAGTTAAGCTATAAAATAGTATCTCCGTTTTTATGCCAAAACATTCATATGCCGTTTGTTTTGGATTCCTTTTAAGTGTATATATATTTTTTAAATACTGGTTAAATCTTAGATTCTTGGTTAAATCTTAGAATTCTGGCCCTTGGTTAGCCATATTACAGAAGTCTATATTATAGAAGCTTAACGATCTGGACAAGTTTCCCAAAACCTTACTTTCATGAGTATATAAGCTTGGTAGAGACCTGGATGGAGTTTATTCTTTGGAATATTGCACACGTGTGTGTGTGCTTGTATTTTAAAGTTGTTGCACTTGAAAACCACAGCTGCTCTAAATTCTTAAACACTGGAAAGCCATCCTTTGGTTTAAATGGTGGAGGGTTAGTAGAAGTGCACATGCTGATCTTAGCCCAAGGGCCCTTTGAAGCCTTTGGTAGTAATAGACTCTTACTAGCTAACTGAAAAATTCTTTTGTTGATTGTCCTTTTAGGACGGTTTGTTTCTTGAATGAAAATGCCAACTTTTTTCTTTCAATGTTGACTTGGATGACACTGCTTTCCTGAGCATTCTCATGTCTCCAGTTGTGGTGGGGGAAGGACGATGGAGAGGAAGGGAATTGGACTGAGCGTTTATGATTTGAGAGGGGAGAAAATAAATTTTGAAAAAATAGCTTTCTACCTTTAAATTGAGGCTTAGGAGAAAAAAGCATTTTATCTTAAATTTATCATTTACAATAGTATAAATAACTTTTGAGCCCATGTCAGGCATTGAGCAGTTAGAGATTTTATAGGAAGACTTAGTAAATCCAGTTCCCAAGAACCCCAGCTGAATGAGGCTCCAAGAGTCAGACCAACAAAAGTTTTATTCTGTGTTGAGTTTACTGGTAAGAATATTATTATCTTGATACTACCTCTCAAGGGTATTATTAGAAAATGCCACTTATGGTTAATGAGATAGATACAAAGAGTTCTATTTGACAGAAGCTTGAAACTCTGGCATCTATCTGCCCAACAATGGGGGCTTTCACTCTTTGTAATTTAATACTTTGTAGATACATCATTTGTGTGTAATTTTATAAGTGTTCATATTTTTCTCATTTTGCATTGTGTAAAGTGTACAAAATCTCAAAGTATAAAATACTGCTTATATTGCTTGTAATTACAGTGTGTAAATATTTTCTAATCGTGTACATTGACGGGGGGACAAGTGGGTTATTCAGGTTTTTTTTTTAAGTGACCCTTTTGTATCGCAGTTTCAACAGATAACTGCTCATCAAATTTAAAACCACTTTGATACATTTTTATTTAGCAGTTCCAATAAGAAAAGTCTCTATTTTTAATTGCCTTTCTTCATTAGAGAAAAAGACTTCATCTGTCCCTTTAAAAATGGCCAGACATCGGTTTGGGCCCTTGTATTTATGACTCTGGTTAGATATCTCCATCTCCAGGTCATACTCCAGTCAGTATTTGCATTGGGTTCTCATACAAATCCTGTAATTCTCTTCTAGCACAAGTAGCCCATGACTTTTCTCCCAAATCAAGGATTATCCTTCTCCCTCTTGAGTCCCCATGTTTTGTCTCCCTCCTGCTGTTGTTGCCCAGCGAATGGGATGGTAGCGGGGGAGAAAATGTTCATTGCACAGAGAATGTCAGGCCACTTTTGGGACTTGGCAAACAAAGCTTGCACTGAGTGGTGGTGTGTTTGGCAATATTACTGTGCCAAAAATAATCTTGTCTAATTTTCTGGATATGTATGTCAAACTTATTACCCTTCTTGCAAGCTAAAAATTAAGGTACTTGTAAGTGTTTATGCTTTTGTGTGTAACTGTTTGCCTTTTCTAAACTGTTTCTCATTATCAGAAAATAATAATTCTATTCGTTATATCATGTTAAGTGAAGAGGCTCTCTGTGCACAAAACGCATCTATGTAGCAGTAAAGTAACAGCATTTGTACATTTCCTATCTCCTGATGGCAGTGGTGCCTTTGTCACCTTTCAGAAGGTTGGCGTTTGGTTTTGTTTTGCAGTACAAATAATAGCTTGCTTTTGACTTCACAAAAATCTCCCCAGATGTAAAAGAGAGAGAAAGATGTGTTGTCATCCAGGCTCAGTTAGAGCATTTGCATTTTTATTTCTATCAAAACAAGTATAGTTGGTGGGGACTGGCCAGTAATAATGTGTGGAGTCTTTAAACCAAGGGTAATTTTTAAATTTAAAAATAAAAAATTTAAGAGGTGACCCATTAACAAGTGACTGAGTTGGAAAATTAGGGAAGGGACTGTCCTGGTCTGTCTCTAAGGAGGCAAGATTAGGGTACCGGTGGCTGGGCATGTAGAGCATGAACCGTGGTTGTTATTTCTTACTCATTAACGGTGTTGGTGCACCTCATTATCTGTGCATTTGTTTTCCCTGGGCAGTCCTGTCAGTGAGTTAATCCACCAGCTCTTAGGCAGTTCAAAAGTAAATGCAGATTTCTTTTCCTCTTTCCTTTTTTTTTTTTTTTAAAGATTTTTTTTACTACATCTTGTTTAAAGTCCCATGAATGTATGTGTGTGTTATTAAAAATGCTTTTTCTCAGTTTGAACATGTGTTTGGTAATAATTTGTTTGGGAGTGGGGAATGGTGAAGTCTCTGGAATGTGCTGTTTCTTCCCCTGCCCCATCCCCTAATTTTTAAACTGAATTTTTTTCCCCTCTTGCTTTGGATTCTTCGGTCTGTCTTTTAGCTTGATGTCTCCTATTTCTGGAAAACATAAAGCTATAGTAGCACACAGTTCACTTTTACATAACCCATATAATAATCTGCTGCATACTTGGCAGTCAGCAATTCAGTAATCTCATTCTTCCATTACCCCATTCACTAGGTTCATCAACAACTATTGCATACCTGCTACATGCTAGGCACTCTTGAGGATTCAGTGGCGAACAACACAGAGCTCTCCTGACTTACCCTTCTGGTATCCAGGTGAAAATACTTTGGTGCTCAGCAAAGTGGACCGGAAAGGAATACCATTGGCCTGGCTCCCTTGTTCTAGAGCCCAGGGCAAAGAAAGGAGAAGCCATACAATGCAGAGGCAGGGCTCGGGACCACCTCCAACCTGCCAGGCAGATACGGTTGTGGGTATGCCAGCTGAGGGGAGACACAGGTTGACGACAACTCACAGGAGAAACTGTTAATGAGCTTATAGAAGGGTTACCAGAGGCCTCAGTTTCCAGAACCATACCAGTATTTCTGTCTTCTGACAGGCTGGTTTGGAGGAGACCACTTGTGAGCATTTTAGAGGTGGGGGGAGTGACAGCCAGGTGGAAGCATAGGTGCTGCCTGAAGTACAGAGAGACAGGCAATACAGCCTTGTGCAAGTTAAGAGCCTTGACCTTGACCTTAGTCCTGACGTCAGATCCCAGACTGACCATGCCAAACCCTTGATCTTTGTCAAGTTACTTAACTTGTCTGAACCTTCATTTCTTCATCTGTTAAAAGGAATAATAATGATGTCTATCTCAGAACTTGTGAGGATTAAGTGAACTAATCCATGAAAAGTTCTTAGCAAGGTGCCTGACATATATGCTAAGTGTTATTATTTAGCTCCAATTCAAAGCTCTTCTCAAATGACAGCTAAAATTGAACTTAAGGCACTTGGTGGGAGCGGGGGTGCAGTTCACTGACATCTAAGCAAACCAGATATTAAAATTGTAGTGTGGGTGTGCTCTATGCCTTCTGACAGCTTCAGAGGCTTCTCTGTCCAGCTCTGCCTCTACTGGTTAAAAAAGAAAATATATATATATATATATATATATATATATATATATATATATATATATATATATATATATATGTAAGTTTGACGTTTTTTAGGACTCAGCATGCTAATACTGAGAAGGGGTGGTGGTTGGTGATTTTCCAGCATTTGTGGACATGTCCTGACACTCCCTTTTCCTTGCTAACCATTCCCCAGGCCGGAGTCAAGAGAGGGCAAACCAGAAGGCCCAGCTTTGGGTCTGACTCCAAGACGACTGGCTGGGGAGGAAAACTTAACAGGCAAAACAGGCTTCTGAGGCACAGTGGAACAGTGAGACTACAGCATTGGTGCCCTGGTGACAGTCCCTACCGAAGAAGCACCTCAGCTATACATATGGCCAAAGTAAAGATCACGCCACCCAAAGGGAGAGTGCTGGGCAAACCAGAGGTGGAGATGGCAAAGCAGGAACAGAAATGCTGCCACAGTGAACAGGAAGCAGGACAACTTGACTAGGCCAGAGTTCTTTGCCTCAGGGAACCTCTGCTCAAGTTTCAGGAGTTCATACCTACCCCCTTCACCTAGGATCCCTGCTACAGTGAGTAACTGCTCTGTGCGAAGCCTGGAGCAAACACTGGTGTGTAGGTGGCTGAGGACAACAGCCACTTTCTTACAGCGGAGTTGGGGAGAATAGTCTAGCAAAAACAAAAGCACGTTTTATGTTCCGTGCTTGTGAAGTACAACAGAAGGTTTTCAGATGGGGTCCTCTCACAGCCACCCTGTGAAGCAGCTGGGGTTAGTGACTTTAAGGATGACTAACGACCTGCTCAAAGAATGCCCTGCCTGTGTCCCAGGACACAGATCCATGGCTAGATTAGGGTTCGTTTCTTGCTTTGATTTTGAGTCGCCTCCACTGTCGGTATTCCCCTCATACATATTTTATCAGCTTGATTGCAGAGAAGAGCATGGTCCATCAAAGGGGCTTCTCATAGAAAGTTCCATTAATTGTCATGACATCTGATCGTTTCATTAGGTTCAGAGATTGAAGTGGAAGGACAGCAGAGAGAAATGGATTGTGATCTAAATCTATATTATCAGAGATACACTGCTCAACTACTGTCTTGCAAGTGCCATGCTGGAACTCCGCATTGTAATTTACACATTTTGTTCATTTGGAATGTGTGAGGTTCTGAGTCTGCCATCGTACGCCTTGGAGGAGAAAGGCTTGCCTCACAGTGTAGGCAAGTGGGATGCTAAACTTGCCACCACATCACTACAGCTGCACAGGTACCTGAAGTCAGCGCTGTGAGTTCTGTGAGAACATGAGCTGCGTCTCTTAGCCCACTGGGCCCCTGCAGTTTCATTTGTCTCCTGTCTGGTACGATGGGGCTAGCAGCCTTCCTGCCTTCCCTCCACTGTCACCCCCAACCCACTTGCCCACAGGACTGCAGATTGATTTTTCTTAGCCATGGCTTTCCTGGACTTCCCAGCGTGGACTTCCTTAATCTATCAGGATTTTCTTCTGTGGTCTTTCTGGAACTATTTGCTGACTTTTCCTTTCTAGTTCCCACTAGGAGCCCTCCCATCTCATCACATCAAACTCACTTTTCTCTTTCACACCCCTTCCCTTCTGCCTGCTCCTCCAGTATACGTCTGTGCATGTTTCTGCCTTTGATAATTCCCCTTCAGGTTTACCCTGTATCTCTCTTCTCAGGTTTTTCCGGTACAGATTCTCCTCTCTGTAAACACAACAGTGAATTTCAAGGCCAGTTACTTAACCTCTTAGAGCCCGTTTTTTCCATCTATAAAATGGGGCTATTAATCCCTCAGGACAGAATGAGGGTACGGTGTTTTTAAACGAAGCCTGATAGTCTTTGTAAGTGTGTGTGTGTACGCTTTACCATATGCATTTCTCTCAGCTGCCTCCCTCTCCGCATACACACACATCCTATTTAGAGTGCTGGGGAAGTGGAAGTGTAGCGTGGGCCCTGCTGTCTAGCGATCTGGAGTCACACACAGCAGCCCAGACTACAAGACTGTATATGATGAAGTGCCAAACTAGCTTTGGGGGATATTCAGGAAAGAGGGGTGACATGTCTTTCCCAGGGTCCCTTCAGTTCAATGACAAGAGCCACTTGAATCTTGTTCACCTTCTCTCAGGCCAGTGTTCATCTGCCTATTCCCTGACCCCCTGCCTCTCCAGAGCTCAGACACCCAGGTACCTGCAAGAGTCGGTTATCTATGTCCCTGTGGCCTTCATCATTTAAGTCCTGCTCTTGGGCCCATTGCAATACTGGCATAAATGATGGAGGGAGGAGCAGGCCAGGTCATGGCTAGAGCTCCGGTTTGATTCAAACCCTAGAGGGGTCTTAAACAGGCCCTGAGGCAGAGGCATGGCCTGAGTTGCAGGGAAACCGCAGCACCAAATGTTGCATGGGAGGACCATCATGGTTGAGTCTGAGGAGTTGGGGAGTTGATTCTGAGGGGGGCTTCCTAGATCGCTGCGGGGTGAGGCGGTTGAGCCTAGGAGGGACAGAATGTCTAATTGCCTATGAGGAGAGTTCACTGGAAGATCTGGAGTAAGAATGATGTTCAACATGAGCTGGAAGGGAAGGAAGGCAGTTATCCGAGTGACCCAGTCCCTGAGGAGGTGAACCCCGTTACTAAAAGGTTTGGTTGAATGGACAGGTACAAACGGTTGTGGCTTATTCAGAAAAACAGCATTTTCTGTGTGAATTTCTTGCCAAGCTGTTACTTCATCCTTCCAAGCCCAACTCCTTTCACCCACTCACAGTCAAGCTGAAGGACCAGGCAGCCGGAGGCTGTGAAGCTGGGAATCCAGACCCAGTTCTATGTTCAGAGCTGCCCCCAAGGCTTGGCCTCCACCTACCCTGGCCCTCAGCACCCTGGGCAGAGAGCCCAAGAGCGTAGCAGGAACGCAAGAAGTGAGGTCCATATTAGAAGACTGGTCAGAGGGCCCTCGGAAAGTTAAGCCCCCAGAGCACAGGTTTGCAAGTCCCCAGCAGTAGGCAAGTCAGAGGGGTCCTGGGGTTAGAGGGGAGGCAAGGTGGGCCAGAAGCCCATGGAGAGAGCGCAGGGGTGGTGAGGCCACCACCAGGGGGCGATACTGGTGCTGCTGCCCTTGAGGGTGGAGGACGCCAGATGCCCGGAGGCCGTGTGAGCCTTGGCCTCAAACCTGTATTGTGTAGGGTGGGGGGCGCGGAAGAAGAGAGCGGCGCCCTTCCCTGCACCCCACCCTGTCGGCCCCGCCTCCCTGGCCCCGCCTTCCAGCCCCCGCCCCACCCCCGGCTCCGCCTCCACCCCCCGCCCCGCCTCCGGCCGCAGCCCCTTCCTCCCGCAGCTGGTGCTGTGGGGCCGCGGAGCAGCGCGTCGCCGTCTCTATGGCCGGGGATCCAAGCGCAAAGGTGAGAGAGGCAGGGAGCGCGGGCGGCGGCGGGGCCTGGGCCGGGGGGCGGAGGCCAGGCCAGGCCTTCCCCACATCCATTCCACCCTCCAAGCTGGGCCAGGCCTTTCTCACCGTCAAGTCCCGGGTCCTGCTATAAAGGCACTGGAGGGGCGCGGGCCAGGCCTCCTGCCGTGCAGGGCGCAGACCCGCCACCGCGGAGTCGGGGACCGGCGCGGGGCGGGGACCCGCGTGGCGAACAGTGTTCCCCGGGATCTGGGTCACGTCTCCTGGCGTCCGGCGGGATCGAAGGAGAGCTTGTCCTCGAGCTGCAGCAGTAGAGACAGAGGTTAGATCTGAGGAGAGGGAAGACCCTCATACTGTCCAGGATGATGGAAGGAGAGGGTAGCGGGGGAAGGGCTCTCAGGCCAGAAGAGACGGCCATCCTACTGGGCCGAGGGGAATGCCGCCTACACTAAGCAGGTGGACGTCTGGGATGAAGGTCGAGAGCCTGCTGATCCAACATCGATCCTGTTTTGGGGGGGAGGGGGTGCCTCCGTTCCTCAGTTTCTTGAGCCCTAGGATCTAATACTCGGAAGGTGATCAGAGTTCAGGGGGCTGGCCCTAGGGAGGAACCCAAACTGTGGAACTGGGGGTGGAGTGTGGGGTGTAGACTGGAGACCTTGAAGCCTTGTCGCCACTGGGGGAGGGAGGGCAGCCGCTCCGCCCCCCGTTTAGCCCCGCCCTCCCTCCCAACAGGTTAAATGGAGGCTGAGAGCCCCTGCCCAACTCCCATATCTAGAACGGCAGCATACAGGGGAGTGGAGCGGTGCTAAGTTCCATTCCATCTTTCTTTTGCTAAAGCGAGGGGCCTCCTTCCGTCTGGGTTAGGTACCCCTTCCTTTGCAGAGAGGCCCGTTGCATTTGAACATCTGAGGTCAGATGCCTCCCTACATCACCACACACACACACACACACACACACACACACACATTTGGAATCTGGCCTTAAAATTGGGACTTTGAGGAAGGGAGGTAGTGCTGCTCTGCGCCTCAGTGGACACTGGCAGCCTCCAACCCTACAGTGAGAACTGGACCCCTGTTTGAACATATGCTGCCTCTGCACACATGTAATTTGTGTGTCTGAGCACTGTGTGAACATACATGTACTTGACCCTTCTGTTAACATGAACATGCCTGACCTACTGTATCGGTGGGTTTGTGTGCATGTCCCTACACATATGTATGTGCACGACCTTTCTGTGAATAGGTGTACAATCCTTCATATGCACACATGTGGATTTATAACCCTCCTTAACTTCTGAGGCTGTGCGATCTGCTGAATGAATGGATGAGAATATGTGAATAGAACCTTATTTGTCAATGTGTATGAACGCATCTGGCAGACCCTTTATATGAGCATATGCGTGCACAAACCTCCCTGTGAATGTATGTGTGCATGACTCTCCTATGAGTACATTTGTTCACAGCCCTTCTGTGAACATGTGTGTATGTGCACCTATTGTGTGCACATCACCCCCTTCTGGACATGTGTGACTTCTGCCATGAACCACGCTCAGTGGTTTCTCTAACCTGGAGTGTGTTCCTCCTGCCCAGTCCTAGAGCCTGATACCTCATAGCCGTAGGACTCCCTCTCCACCCCCCACCCCACTTCTGCACTAAGCAAATAGGAGGCCCCAAAGGTAAACAGGTGTGCCTCCACAGTGAGGGGTGGGGCATGGGCAGTT
Organism: Leopardus geoffroyi; assembly: GCF_018350155.1. NCBI lineage: Eukaryota > Metazoa > Chordata > Mammalia > Carnivora > Felidae > Leopardus > Leopardus geoffroyi. Next base: position 60,042,837 of record NC_059334.1, read on the forward strand.
TGCCTGGGGCCTCGTGCTGCCCAGTCCCCAGATGAGGAGCTGACGCCCTTTAGTCTACACTCTTCTCTACACTCATACTATATTCTCCCCCTCTGGGCTCTGACCACTACAGTGCTGACCTTTACCTCTTGAATAAATGCTCCAAATTCCTGTTTTCCCTCTGGCCGGATCCTAGTCCTTCCCCTCGCCTCAAGGCCACATAGTTAATATTTGACCTGGAAAGGAGGGGAGAGGCCAGTGGCCCTTGTGGCTGTGTCTGTGGGTGTCTGATGAGATTGGGTGGGTCAGGCTTCCTCCACACCCAGCCCAGTGCAGGAAGCCTTCAAGAGCCACCTCAGAGATCAGGCCTATTACAGGGGTCAGGGGAGATCTGCCACCTACTTCCACCCCATCCCCACATGACTTGAGAGAGAGTCCAGGTGTGGAATAGTCTCCAGGGTAAGCCAGGGGAGGTGGCCAAGAGCTCCCATCACTCACCATTTCCATGTTGCTTTTATCTCAACTGGCCTTGCACACTAGAGCATCCTGCATAGACATTACACCTGTGCAGTGCAGCCAGGGGGCCCCAGATACCCACCCCCCACCATGTCTATGAATGCCTATTTGCAGGTAGGGACACGTGTGGATGCCTAGCCAGAGAGTGCAGTACAGACTCGCATGGGCAGAGTAGAGATGTGCACCCCCTCGGAGAGGAATGCTGAGGAGGAGAAGTGTCTAATTAAAGAGAGATTCCAGAGGGAGCTCTCGGGCCAGGGAAAAGAAAAAACAAAGGGAAAACAGGACAAAATCAACAAAGGCCCATTAAATGTCTCTGCCAAGCCTTCTTGCATAAGGCACCCCCGCAGGCAGCAGGGGCAGCTGCTGCCCCAAGTTTGGTCCCATTGTTGGGAGGAGAAGGCATTCTCTCTGAAAACGGAGCTCCACCCGAGACAGAGGCCTAGCTTAGCCTCTGAGTTGGTCAGAGGAGGGTGGATACTTTGGGTTTGGGTTGGGAGGAGTCTAGGGTCTTCTAAGGAGGGCAAGTTCTACCCAACTTAGAGCAGAGAAGTGGACAGAGCGACAGTGAGCCAATCCTGACGTAGGAGTTCTGTGGTCCCTCCCACCAGTGCCCCCTAAAGTCTGGGGGTAATGCCATCTACCTTCCACACACACACAGATAAAAGAGCTTTTCTACCCTGTTTTTTTCTTTAGAAAACGGACCTCAGAGAACCAGAACTAGTCCTGCTGTCGGAGCAGGGTGACCCCATCAGTGACCTACAACCCCCTTATGACCCCACAACTCCTTTCCACCATGGAGTTTGTATTTGATGCAGAAAAGCAGTGTGTGATCCATCCCTCCCTCTGACCTCTGACCTGGGATTCCATGGCCACACAACCCTGTGATTCCATGTCCCCTCGATTCCAGGACCCTCCCTGGCCCCATGACCCCTGACCTTCCAAGTGACCTCCCTGGACCTTGACCCCTGTGACTATTCTTGCCATCATACCCTGTGACTGTGGCCCTGGCTCCCCTTGGGGATCTTACTGGTCTGGGCCTCCCCAGAAAAATGTGGGGAAGGCTCTGGCCCCTCTTCCTGAGCTTCCTCACAGCATCTGCAGTCCCTGGACCCTCACTGCGGAGACCATCCAGAGAACTAGATGCCATCCCACGGATGACCATCCCCTATGAAGGTTAGATGCCCCCTCCCCTTCCCCCCCCCCCCCGCCAAATTTGAAACACAGCAGGAGCCAGGTCTGGGAGTGGGGAGGACACCCCAGGGCTGGGCTCACGACTCCCACTCTCCCCAAGAGCTCTCCAGGACCCGGCACTTCAAGGGCCGAGCCCAGAACTACTCAACGCTGCTGCTGGAGGAGTCTTCAGCAAGACTGCTGGTTGGAGCCCGAGGTGCCCTCTTCTCTCTCAATGCCCGTGACATAGGAGATGGGGCTCACAAAGAGGTTAGCCCTTAGACCCTGGAACACCCAGAGGATCTCCGGCTTTATCCACCTCCCTGGGACCTCAATTTCCTGGAAGCCTTGCCAGCCTTCCATAGCCCCCTGGTCAGATAGCATGGCCCTTCCTAACCCACGTCTCCCTTACCATCCAATGCTCCTCCTGAAACCTACCTGTACCCCAGTTTCCCCTGTTCCCTGCAGTCCTATACCTGGTCCCACAGATAATGGTGAAAGGGAAGGGTCCTGGGGTCAACACATCAGCCCATTCCCTTTCCCTGTCTCCAGATCCACTGGGAGGCCTCCCCAGAGATGCAAAGCAAATGCCATCAAAAAGGGAAAAACAACCAGGTATGTGGTCTGTCCTTTCCCCAGCTCCTTTCCTTCTCTTCAGTTGGGGATGTCAAGGTTGGTGGGGACACAGATGGAGAGGTATGAATCAGCCAGTCAGTTGCAGCAACCACAGCAAACACGTGAGTGTAGCCAGAGTGGTGGGCCCTAGGTGCAGCACTTCTAATCCAAACAGCTGGTCACCTACCAGCTTGGCCTATAGTGGCATCTGAATCTCTTCTGGGCTCCTGAGTAAGAATCATGATAGAAATAAGTAATCTCTAGTAAATGCTGACTTAGCCATTATCTCTCCTAATTCTAAAATAACCCTATGAAATAGTACTATCCTCCATTTTACAGATGAGACAAATGAGGTTTAGTCAAGGACTAGCTCAAATACCCAGTATTCCATGGAGGGCTGTTAGCGAATTGCCAGTTCTTTCAAGCTAAAGAACAGGGTGTCTGCAGGGGTTCCATGTCTGGCTATGTAACAGATCCATCTGGAGAACTTTTTAAAAATACGCATTCCCAGGGGTGCCTGGCTGGCTCAGTCAGTAGAGCATGCAACTCTTGATCTCAGGGTCATGAGTTCAAACCCCACATTGGGCATAGGGCCCAATGAAAGAAGAAGCCCAAAAAGAAAGAAAAAAGACTATATTCCCTGGCCCAGGGGTTCTGACTCAGTGGGTCTGGGGTGGTGTCGGGATAGGTGTGTTTAACGAGGCACCGCTAAGAGATTTTATCAAAAGTGCTGCTGGAGCAGCATGGGTAGGAAGTGGGGCTGGTGAAGTAAGTGGAACCCAGTCACAGAGCACTGCAAATGCCCAGCTAGAGGTATGGGTTTGATTCTGTGACAGTGGGCACCCTCACCATTTGGTACTTTAGAGACTCTCAGACTTTAGTGTGCACAAGAATCACCTGGGTATGGTATAAATGCAGGTGCTAACTCAGTCAGTCTGGGGAAGGGGCCCAAGAGTCTGCAATTCTAACAAGCTTCCAGAGGAAGCTGATACTGTTGCTCCCCAAGCCGCACTTTGGGTAGCAAGGCTTCAGGAAGACAATTCCGAAAACATGTTCTGAGAAACATTAATTTTCAAAAGGGGGGTTTAATGGTCAGATGAGTTTGGGAAATGCTGTATGCTTAATCCCACAGTGCACAGCAACATCCCTAAGGCCCTGAGAAGTCCCCTGGCAAGGCAGGTTTTAGCCATGGTTTCCAACTTATTTGACCACAGAATTCCTCCCTCATCCCCCCTTATTTTTTTTTTTGTTTGTTTATTTATTTAAGTTTATTTTGAGAGAGAGCGTGTGTGCATGAATGGGGGGGGGGGCAAGCAGAGGGTGAGGGAGAGAATCCCACACAGGCTCCTCATGGGACTTGATCCCACAAACCATGAGTTCATGCCCTGAGCCGAAATCAAGAGTCAGACACTTAACTTACTGAGCCACCCAGGTGCTCTCCTTCCCACCCACCCCCATCCCCCCCAACCCCCCACTTTTTTTTTTTTTTTTTTAGTGTTTATTTACTTTTGAGAGAGAAAGAGACAGAGCATGAGTGGGGAGGGGCAGAGAGAGAGGGAGACACAGAATCCAAAGCAGGCTCCAGGCTCTGAGCTGTCAGCACAGAGCCCAATGCGGGGCTCAAACTCACAAACTGTGAAATCGTGACCTGAGCCAAAGTTAGACGCTTAACCGACTGAGCCACCCAGGGACCCCGACCTTTTTTAATGTAAACATCTTGGGGAAACACTACTAGAGTAATACTAATCCAGGCCCAGGCACTAGATGGATTAAAATGGAGTAAGTCTATGGGACACCTGGGTGGCTCAGTTAATTAAGCATCTGACTCAGTTCGTGATCTCGTGGTTCATGAGTTTGAGTCCTGCAAGGAGCCTGCTTGGGATTATCTCTCTGCCTCTCCCCTGCCCTCTCTCTATCTCTCTCTCAAAATAAATAAAAATAAACTTAAAAAAAATCCTTCTAAAAAAAATCATAAAATAAAATAGTGAGTCTGGAGGCAGGAAAGGCAGAGAAGGTTGGGGGCATCATGGGGGTCAGAGGAGGAAGGCATGAGCAGGCTAGTGGAGAGAAGGGACCCGGGGAGGCAATGGGATGAGACAAAAAGGCCTGCATGGATTCAAACCCTGGGTAACAAGCAGGAAGAGGAATCATGAACAAGGCAAACAAGTCGGGGGGGGGGGGGGGGGGGGCTTAGCTTGAGGCATTTAATGGGCAGAGAAGAGCAGTGTGGCTGGAGCAGGTGAGGGAGGGGAGGAAGGGGCAGAGCCCTACCATGCAGGGCCGGAAGTGGTAGGTTATGTTCAGGACTCCAGTGGGCCACTGAAGGTTTTTTAAATACAGCAGTGACACGATCTGGTTTACATGTTTAAAATATGCCTTGGAAAGTGGGTTGCCAGAGGGTGCTAATCGGTAGAATATCTCTGGAAGGAAACCAGACAATGGTAAGAGCAGTCCCCTTTGAAGGCAACAGGGATAAAAGGAGACGCTCTGTTTACAACCTATCCCTTTGTACCTTCTGAATTTTACACTGTGTACATGCATTCCTCACTCATTGAATAAACAAGTAGCTTTTACAGAGTGGCGGAGGCTTGGGAGAACTGACAGGCAGTCTCTACAGTTGTCCAGGGAAGAGGCAACAGGGGTGACATGGACTAGGGTGGTGGAGGTGGAGGGGGAAGTGGACCACGTCAGGAGACATGACGACAAAGTATCTCGAGGAAGGACTGAACATGGGGGTGAGGGAGTGGGAAGCAGCAAGGATGACTCCTGGAATCGACTAATAAGATGGATGGATGAAGTGAGGTGGGAAAGACTGGATGAACAGGTTTAGGAGGGAAGATGCAGGTTAGGGAGGAGGGAATGAGCTAGCTATTGGGTGGAGAGAGGGCAGAGCCTGGGGATACATTTGGTAGTGTCACCCCACAGGGGGGGTGTGGGAGCTCCAGGACTAGGGGACACTGCTGAGAAGGAGATGTGAGAGAAGTATCTCAGGGTGGTGGGAGCCCTGGGGGCCCCCGAACTGGGGGTGCGGAGGGCTGCAGGCCATGCAGAAGCTGGCAAAATGTGTCAGGTAATCCTGACAGTGAGATAGAAGACTGAAGAGGGGTCAATGCTGCTGGGAAGCCCAAGGACAGTGGGTTCCAGGGAGTAGTCTGTGTTCCGGGCAGTGAGCAGGCCCACTGGGAACTCAGAACTGTGTCGGGTGGGTGGGGGCAAGAGCCGAACTACAATGCTGGATTAACGGAAAAGGCCTCTAAGTAGGCTGGGGGCTCACAGCCCTCCCCCACCTCCCCCCCCCAGACGGAGTGCTTCAACCATGTGCGATTCCTTCAGCGACTCAATGCCACCCACTTCTATGCATGCGGGACTCATGCCTTCCAGCCTCTCTGTGCAGCCATTGTGAGTAGGTCTGCCGCAGCCCAGCCCTTATTGCTGCTCCCTGGCCCTGGACCAGTCTGAGCTTGGGCCACGACCCCTGCCTGTCCTCGAGACCACTGACTTCTGGCCTCGTAATCCTCCAGGATGCTGAGGCCTTCACCTTGCCAACAAGCTTTGAGGAGGGGAAGGAGAAGTGTCCTTATGACCCAGCCCGTGGCTTCACAGGCCTCATCATCGGTGAGCATGCGCTCCTCCCCACCCTGGCCCCTTATCCATCAGTGTGCCCTTTGGGGGACACGGACCTCGTTGCTAGGACTTGCCACTGATAATGTGTTATGTGCCTTATTGTATGTGACGTGTCTGTCATGCGTGGCATGCCTGTGCTCCAGATGGAGGCCTCTACACAGCCACACGGTATGAATTCCGGAGCATCCCTGACATCCGCCGAAGCCGCCACCCGCACTCCTTGAGGACTGAGGAGGCTCCGATGCACTGGCTCAATGGTTAGGAGGATGAGGCACAGGATGTTGGGGGGCAGGGGACTATTCATCTTTACTCCCTTGGGCAGTTGACATCCCATCCCCAAATTCCCAGGTGAGCCTGTCTATTCCTGAGTGTGGTTGAGTGAGGGGTAGTGGAGGGGATCCCCATCCTGTCTCAGGGGCCACTTGAACTGCCCAACCTGCAGATGCTGAGTTTGTGTTCTCCGTCCTGGTACGGGAGAGCGAGGCCAGTACAGTGGGCGATGACGACAAGGTTTACTACTTCTTCACGGAGCGGGCCACTGACGAGGGCCCCAGCAGCTTCACTCAGAGCCGCAACAGCCACCGTGTGGCCCGCGTGGCCCGGGTGTGCAAGGTGAGTGGCACCAAGTTTGGCCCAAGAGTGTACAAGCGGAACCTCTGACGCTGACCCTGTGCCCTACCTCCCCAGGGAGACCTAGGAGGAAAGAAGATCTTGCAGAAGAAGTGGACCTCCTTCTTAAAGGCGCGTCTAGTCTGCCACATTCCACAGTATGAGATGCTACGTGGTGTCTGCAGCCTGGATACGGACACCTCAGCACGCACACACTTCTATGCGGCCTTCACGCTGACCACACAGTGGTCAGTGCGGGGACAGTGGGGACACAAGGAACTGGGGACAGCCTGAGGCCTGGAGCAGAGGTCAATGAGGAGAAATAGGATCCCTTGTGGGGAGGCTGGCTGCAGAGAGAGAATTCCAGGCACATCCAGCTAGCCTTCAGCCAGAGGCCACAGTGGCCCCCTGACCCTTAGGAGAGGCCCTGAGGCCGAGAGCTGGGGTTGGCCAGGGTTAACAGTGAGCTCCAGGCTGGGGCAGGTGGCAAGGGGGCAGGCTCCACCCAGTGTGGCTCAGGCCCCTCCCCTATGTCCCTTCCTAGGAAGACCCTAGAGGCCTCAGCCATCTGCCGCTATGACCTGGCCGAGGTGCAGGCTGTCTTCGCAGGTCCCTACATGGAATACCAGGACGGTGCCCGGCGCTGGGGCCGCTATGAGGGCGGGGTGCCGGAGCCCCGGCCCGGCTCAGTGAGTGCCCAGGCCTGGGGTCAGTGCTGAGTAGACAGAACCCCCGGGAGGGGCAGGAGGGCCTAGCCTTGGGGGGGGTGGGGGGGGAGGGCACGCAAACAGTAGATTCCTGAGGTTCACTGCCTCTGCCCCCCACCCCAGTGCATCACAGATTCATTGCGCACTCGCGGCTACAACTCGTCCCAGGATTTGCCATCCCTCGTCTTGGACTTCGTGAAATTGCACCCACTGATGGCTCGGCCCGTGGTGCCCACACGAGGACGGCCCCTGCTGCTCAAGCGCAGTGTGCGCTATACACACCTCACAGGGACTCCTGTCACCACGCCTGCCGGACCCACCTATGACCTGCTCTTTCTGGGCACAGGTACTTTTGACCCTTGGCCTGGGCCCTTTGGTAACTGCTCACCTGGGTCCTTGATCCTCGTTGACCGCTCATCCCCTGAATGACTTTTGATCACAAAACCCTGGTGACCAATGATGTTGATTCTTCAATGAACACTCACTACTGACCCCCAGTGACCACTGGCTCTTGGTAACTGCGGATTCCTGTCACCAACCACAGTGATATTTGACCCTGATCACTAATGTTTCTGGACCCAACAATTCCTGCCATGACAAGCCCAGAGTTCCCAGCCAGGGAACTGTTCCCAGTCTTGAGTAACTGTTACCGGCTGAATCCTTGTCCCTGACGTCCTGGCTCCCAAGCTACTCCCATTAGGCTATTGCAGGGGCTGAAAACAGATTCCATTTCTGGGTTCTGACCCTCTGCCCTTTCCATACCAGCTGATGGCTGGATCCACAAGGCCGTGGTGCTGGGTTCTGGGATGCACATTATCGAAGAGACACAAGTGTTCAAGGAGCCCCAGTCTGTGGAAAATCTGGTCATCTCTCCAATGCAGGTAGCCTCTGACCCACTACTTGCCAGAATAGGGGGAGGGAGTGGGTGGCTAGGCAGTGGCCGTGTGTGTCTGTAGGTGGGAGTTGGGGGTGTTGCCAACCAGCTTTCCTCTCCGGCTCCCAGCACAGCCTTTACGTGGGGGCCCCTAGTGGTGTCATCCAGCTACCACTGTCGAGCTGCTCCCGCTACCGCTCCTGCTATGACTGCATCCTGGCCCGGGACCCCTACTGTGGCTGGGACCCCAGCACCCATGCCTGCATCATAACCAACAGGTCCCAGGGTAGCAGGTAAGAGGTGGTAGGGGTGTGAGGGTCCCGTGTGAACAGGGGATCAGGGCCTGAGGGGAGGAGGTGGGCCTGCTAGCTGGAGGGGGAATGGGGGGCGGTTGTTGGCAACAGCATCATTGACTTCCACTGGGGAAACTAAAGCTCAGTTCCCCTGTTCGTGAGTTTAGGACAGCACTGATACAGGACATAGAGAGAGGAAACCGAGGCTGTGAAGGCAACAAGGACACAGGTAAGTGACAGGCATGGACATGTGTAAGCCCGGCTGCATAGCCTGTCCTCTACGTTTACTGTCATTTGCCTGTGCGTGTACGTTATCTGAATGGTTGTGTCTGTGTGCTTTCAGCGAGGATGTTCCAGCACAGTGTGGCACAGAGTAAGTGCTCCACAGACATCTGTTGCCCTAAAGGATTATAAATGAGGAGAAAGGCTCATGACATAAAAGTTCTTTTTGTCACACCTGAGCTTATAGCCAAGTGTGTGCTGGCGGGGGCGGGAGGGGGGGCAATTAAATGATCACACAAGTAATTCTTTCCATTGGTTTTTGCTACAAAAGGAATACTTACAACTATAACAAGGATTTGAAGGACAATGAATACTCCCGTGAGGAAGATCAGATGACTGAGCTGATACCTAAAGGAGGAGCGGAAGTTAATAGTCATACTAACATGTACTGAGTACTTACTCTGTGCCAGGCGCTGACCGAACACATACACACACGATCTCTCTTATGCTCACAGCATTGCTAGGAGAGAGGTGCCACGATCCTCATCCCTATGAGGGGCAATCTCTCTGAGGTACAGGGAGAGTAAGTACACTGCCCAAAGTTAATAAGCTATTAAGTAGTGGGGTCAGAATTCAAACCTGACCCCGAACAGTCTGACTGGAGTTTGTGCTTTTCATTACTTCTGTGCTCTTTCCCCCTGGCCAACCAGCGGAGGGCACGGAGAGGGGGGTGACATCCAAGCAGAGGGGACAGCAGGCCGATGAGCTTGGGGTGTTTGCCAAGAGGCTGGAGAAGTGGGCAGGGACCATGTTGAGGTGGGGAAGTGGCACAATCAGTGTGGTGTTTTTAAAAGGTTACCCCACTCCTGCATGGAGAATAAATTACGTGGGGGCCAGAGTGGGCCAGCAGCTGGGGAAGGAGAGAAGTGAACAGGGCTGAGATGGATTCTGGAAGCAGAATCCTGGTGAGAATTAGACACTAAGGTGAAGGAGAGAGAGAGGCAAGGGGACTCCCCGGTTTCTGACTTAAGTAGCTGAGTAGCTACTGGTGCCATTCACTGTGACAATTCAAGGAAAAGACCTGGTATAGTTTGGGACGGAGGCTTTGGCCTTAGTTCCTGTGCCATGTTCAAGAGACCTCCCGTGGAGATGCCGTGTGTGGAAAATGTTCAGGTCTGTCGATCAGGGGAGAACTCTGTGCTAGAGACTCAGCTTACAAATCATTGGCAGATAGCAGGCACTGAAACCACTGAGACGGGCCAGTGCAAACCTTAAATGGGAACACAAACGCAGGAGACCTCATTCAGTTGTCACCATGATTCCAGATTTGCGCTTGGTGCTAGGGACGTAACAGTGAACCACCTGACCTGCCATCTCCAACGCCCTCCCTCAGATAGACAACACTGACCACTCCTCTCACCGCCCCCCCCTCCCCACCTCCAGGGCCACCACCACCACTGAGAACCCGCTCTGTCCTCCGAGGTGACGATGTTCTCCTGCCCTGTGACCAGCCATCCAACCTGGCCCGGGCCTTGTGGCTGCTCAATGGGAGCATGGGCCTGAATGACGGACAGCATGGCTACCGCGTGGGCGTGGATGGGCTGCTGGTGACAAACATACAGCCTGAGCACAGTGGCAACTATGGCTGCTATGCTGAGGAGAATGGCCTCCGCACCCTGCTGGCCTCCTACAGCCTCACAGTCCGGCCAGCCACTCCTGCCCCAGCTCCACAAGCCCCTGCCATGCCCGGGGCACAGCTGGCACCTGACGTGAGGCTACTGTATGTGCTAGCCATCGCTGCGCTTGGCGGCCTCTGCCTCATCCTGGCTTCCTCCCTCCTCTATGTGGCCTGTCTTCAGGGAGGCAGACGAGGGCGTCGAAGGAAATACTCTCTGGGTCGGGCTGGCCGGGCAGGGGGCTCTGCTGTGCAGCTGCAGACAGTTTCAGGCCAATGTCCTGGAGAGGAAGACGAGGGTGACGATGGGGAGGGGGCTGGGGGCCTGGAAGGTGGCTGCCTCCAGATCATCCCTGGGGAGGGAGCCCCAGCCCCACCGCCTCCACCGCCCCCACCGCCACCGGCCGAGCTGACCAACGGGCTGGTGGCACTACCCAGCCGGCTGCGCAGGATGAACGGCAACAGCTACGTGCTCCTGAGGCAGAGCAACAACGGAGTGCCAGCAGGGCCCTGCTCGTTTGCTGAGGAGCTCAGCCGCATCCTGGAGAAGAGGAAACACACACAGCTTGTAGAGCACCTGGACGAGAGCTCTGTCTGAGCCCAGCCTCCTAGGACAAATGCTCTTCCAAGCCAGCCTGTCTGCCCCAGGCTGGGCTGCTGCTTCCCCAACACAGCCACTCTACCTTCACCTCCCTCCCCCCAACTCCAGGCCCTTCTCCCAACTTTGTGATGTCCCTGTAGGGCTGGCAGAGTCAGGCCCAGCCAAAGTCCCCTCCTCAGTCTCCACAGACCCATCTGTGAGCAGCCCAGGCCCACCGGTGCTCCTCAGAGGTGGGTACTCCCCCCAGGACGTGGAATTCTGTAGACCCAGCCCCAGTTCCTATTCCCTTACCCCAAGCACTTGGGAGGAGAGGATGCCATCTTCCTGCCCCATTTGTCTGTTCAAATCCTTCCTCTTTCTCCCAGGCAGGGCTCTGCAGGTCCAGATGACCTCAAGGTCACCACCCTCTGCGTGGCCCTATGTGCTGGATGGTCCCGAAACCAGACAAGACCTCTGCCAGCCACCAGAGCCACCTGAGCCCTGCATGCATTCACGTGTGCACACGGATGAATGTCTATCAGCTGGGCTGCAGGGCCCCCACCCCCATCTCCTGGAACATTGTGTTTCATCTCTCCTGGACTTTGGGTACCCTTCCAACGGCCATATCCCATCCTATCTAGGTTTCTCCCCTAGTCCCAGCCCCATGTGGTGACCTCTTTGGCAAAAGCTTGGGAACAGGCCAGTCTGGGGAGGTAAGACTGTGTCATTCCCCTCTTCTTCCTTAACGTGCAGCCCTCTTTGGTCAACCTCCTCACCCCCTTGGTCACTCTCAAGAGTGACAGACAGAGCCCCAGGCATGTCCCTTCACACACACGTGCTTACATTTCCACTTGCATTTCTGAGCCTCCCTTTGCTGCCTCGGACCTGTATCTGTTGGGTTTGGTCCATGGACATTTCAGAGGGAGAGCCCTCTCCCATTCAGCTGTCCTCTCAGACATTTCCCTAGGACGGGTGACCAACACTGCAATGAGCCAGCCTCCCTTTTGGGGACCAAGCATTTGCTACCCCCAGACCAGAGCAGGGGGAGGAGATCTGATGTCTCACCTGGCACATGAAGCCCGTTCTTGGAACTATGCAAAGGGCAGAGGCTGGGAGTTTGGATGCTTGGCTCCCATCCCTGTCCTACCTCACCGGGGCACTTTCAGGGTCCAGGGGCCTCTGAAGTCTCCAGGCCCATATGGGACAATCAAATCCTGACTGAGCTCCCCCATTCCCCTTGGGTGAGGATGACTGTTATTTTTGTAGCTGAGAACGTGGAATCCCACGGGTTTTTACTGCCCTTCACCCAACTTCTCCCACCTCCACCCCACAATGAATGTATTTATTGTGAGAACGGCTACACTTCTTTAGGAATGCCCCCACTCACCACCAAGGTGGGCAGAACAGGCATGTGACAGAGTGGGGAGCCTGGGCTCAGCTCCTCCCCCTCCTGTTGGTTAATAAATACCCTCTTTCCCCACAGCCATGTGTGGTCTGCTTGGTCTAGACTGGCCTTCCCCTGGTCACCAGGGGGCAGGCTTCTGATTCTATGGAAATGGTGCTGCAGGGTTGGCTCTGCTCCCCATAAAACCATTCGCAGAGGAAACTGGGATCCTCAGGTTCCATCTGACTGCCCTGGGTGGATACACAGGCCTTTATAACATTCTCACTACTCACTGATCATGGTGGTATGGGCATGACAAACAAAATTACAACACTTCAAGAATTCATACAAAGGTTTCTAGGTTTTTACCTCCTAGCTCTTTTCCTCACTATTCCTCCCCCTTGTTTTGGCTAAGCCTAGAAGATGCTCTCTGTTTATCAGCTCTCTTGCTCATCCCCAAAAGCTTTTCAGTCCCGTCCCTCCCCCCAACAAGGGACAACATGAATTCACTTCTGCAGAGGGGCCTGTCTTGGGGAGTAGTTAGTAGTTAGGACCAGGGCAAGCTTGTTACCAGGGACCTGGCCTAAGAATCAGTCTCCAAGGGTTAGGACTGGATAATCACATGGCCTCTAACACTAACCATCCTGAAGGGTTGTATGTTCCCCTTCTGGTTTTAGGATAATGAAAAATTAGGTTAGACTTAAAATATACACATATTTTGAAGATCTCAAGTGTAACTTTGGGCAAGTTTATTAACCTCAGTTTTCTAATCTAAACATTTACACGGATGTAAAGTGACTGTCCTAATGCCAGGTTCACAGCAGAATTTAAGGTGCTAGCTCTCTCTAGTTCAATGGTTGCAGAAATAGGACATGGATGGGAGGGGCACCTGGGTGGCTCAGCCAATTAAGCATTCACTTTGGCTCAGGTCATGATCTCAGTTTGTGGGTTTGAGCCCCACATTGGGCTCTGTGTTGACAGCTTAGAGCCTGAAGCCTGCCTTGGATTCTGTGTCTCCCTCTCTCTCTGCCCCTTCCCCCCCCCCCCCCCCACACACACTGTCTCTCTCTCAAAAATGAATAAATGTTGAAAGAAAGAAAGAAAGAAAAGAAAGAAAAAATAAAATCCTTGAAGAATCAGGTTTCAAGGATGTCAACTGGGCGATAATTAGGAGACTTAACAAAGTCACTGCCCCTCCTCCTATGCAACGAAGACAAGCAGCTCTTCTTTATCCCAAGCAAAAGCTTTGGCGTCAACTTCCCTTTTGGTGGGCTCCATCTGCCTGCGTGGGCTTGGAATCCCCTGAACCAGAGAGGAAGAACCACCTCCACTGGGGCAAGAGTCCAAAGCCTGGGATTGGAGTTGTTGGGGTAACTCTTCATGGCACTTGCACCTGGGCTGGGGCAGCATCCTGGACTTCTCGCGGGCGCAGCCCGCCCAACGTTGTCGGTTTGTTGGTGAAGGGGTGCCACTGGCCCTGGATGCTAGGGCTGTCCGTGTGGAAGGGCTTACGGATGCGGATCACTTCCAAGCCCGACTGGTCCGCCAGTTTCTGCACCAGCGTCGCAATCTCCGCCACTGACTTGCAGTGGATGCTCTCCTCGCGCACAGCCCCGTTAACTGGCCGAAGGGAGGGGGTGGGGGGAGAGGAAGCGAATGGATCAGGGTAAGACGAAAGGAAGGCGAGCCGGCGGGGCACCCCCCCCCCCCCCAGATGCCGCCCTCCAGCCCTCGTCCGGCCCCACTCACGGTACTCAGCCACTACTCTGGGCACACAGCACGGCCGCGAGTTCACGTATATTACGACCCCCGGGTTCCGTCGGGCGAAGTCTGCCACCTCCCGTTCCACGAACTCCCTGAGGAAGCCCAGAAGAGTAAGCACGGCGACCCCCGACCCTGGGCGACCTCTGCCCCGAGAGCACCCCGCGCCCTGCGCCCGGCTCACCTGGCGCCGCGGGACGAGGGCGCATCGCGACTGAGGCTAAAGCTGAGACGCTGCAGCTGCTGCACGTAGCGACCCAGACCGTTGTGGAGGACACTGGCCAGAAAGCGGCTCGGGGTCCCGCGCGCCGTCATGGCTACAGCGCCCAGGCAGCCCAGCCCAACCCAACCTCGCGGGACGGGGGCGGGACGAACGCCGGGACTTCCGGTTCCGGGAACACACGCGGCCGGGGAGTTTTGCTTCCGCGGTCATGGCCCGGGGCGTGGGACAGTGACCCACGTTGCGGTCGAGAGGGGCGAGAGGAAGGCGGTGATGCGCGGCCACGGTCGCAAGCGGCACAGCTCTTGGCAGTAGAGTCGAGGGAGGACCCGGGCGCGGGGGCGAGGTGAGCGCGGGGACCGGCGGGAGCCGCCGGGTGGCGCTCTACTTGTGGTGAGTCCTCTTTGAAGGAAGGAGCGGCGAGGAGAGCCTCGAGTTAGGGGCTAGCGCCTTGAGGCCAGGAAGGGCTCAGGCGGCGGTAGAGATGAGGACGACCAGGAGATCCCCTGGAGGGGCGGGAGTGGTAAAGAGATGATCTAGACAAGGCACAGCGGTGAGGGGCAGTGTGGAGGGTCGTAGAGGTGAGGTGGCTGCACAGGGCCATGGAGACAGAGAGCCAGATAGAAGCCCACGGACGTGAAAGGGTCCCGTAGATGGCCATAGATGTGAAGTAGCAATGCGCAGGGGCTGAAGAGGATTCAGAGAGATGTTTATGAGGGAGAAGTTGGAAGAAAGAAACCACCTCCAGTGGGCTCTGTAGAGTGCTGCGCCGAGGATCCCTGGGGTCTGACCTAGCGAAGGCCCCCCGAACAAGGCACGGAAGGCATTTCAAGTAGTGACTTCCTCGGTTTGACTAGGAATGTGGGTACTCCTTCGAGGTGGGTACCCCCTCCGTATCCTGCTGCCGCTGCGTGGGGAGTGGATGGGTCGCAGGGGCCTGCCCAGAAGCCTGGCCCCAGGCCCTCCTCGAAGACGGTACAGGAAGGAGGCTCTCCCAGCCTTGGAGGTACCAGTGTTGCCTGTAACTGCAACTGAAATCCGCCAATATTTGCGGGCACGTGGGATCCCCTTCCAAGATGGCCACAGCTGCCTGCGGGCACCCAGCCCCTTTGTAAAGGCCTTGCCGCTCAAGGACCAGAATGGTGCTACTGCTTCCTTCAGCCTCTTCATTGACAAGACCACAGGCCGCTTTCTCTGCATGACCAGTCTAGCAGAGGGGAGCTGGGAAGACTTCCAGGCCAGTGTGGAGGGACGAGGAGATGGGGCCAGAGAGGGAGTCCTGCTCAGTGAGGCCCCAGAAGTGGAGGACAGTGAGGAGGTCCGGAGGATCTGGGACCGAGCTGTACCTCTCTGGGAGCTGCCTGAGCCGGAGGAGGCCCAGCTGGCTCGTGTGATGTTTGGCCTTACCAGAGTGACAGATGACACGCTCAGGCGTTTCAATGTGCGGTATTTGCGGCCGGCTCGAAGCCTTGTCTTCCCTTGGCTCTCCCCTGGAGGTCTGGGATTACGAGGCTTGAAGCTACTAGGCGCTGAAGGCCAGGGAGATGGAGTGCACTACAAGGAAACCACCATTCCCCGGCCTGGGGTCTACCGTAATCTGTTTGGATTACCACTGATCAGTCGTCGAGATGTTGAGGTGGTACTGACGAGTCGTGAGCTGGACAGCCTGGCCTTGAACCAATCCACAGGGCTGCCCACCCTTGCCCTACCCCGAGGAACAGCCTGCTTACCCCCTGCCTTGCTCCCTTACCTCGAACAGTTTCGACGTATTGTGCTCTGGCTAGGAGATGACCTTCGGTCCTGGGAAGCTGCCAAGTTGTTTGCCCGAAAACTGAATCCCAAGCGATGCTCCTTGGTGCGGCCTGGAGACCGGCAGCCCCGGCCCCTGGAGGCCCTGAACCGGGGCTTAAGTCTTTCTCGTATTCTGCGTACTGCCCTGCCCGCCTGGCACAAGTCGATCGTGTCTTTCCGGCAGCTTCGGGAGGAGGTGCTAGGAGAATTGTCCAATGTGGAGCAAGCAGCTGGCATCCGCTGGAACCGCTTCCCAGACCTCAATCGTCTTTTGAAGGGACATCGGAAGGGCGAGCTGACAGTCTTCACAGGTGAGCCTTGGGAAATCACTTCTTGGGGTAAGAGGCAGAGGATCAGGTGATGAAACGCATGTGGGTTTGGGCCATGGCAAATGTTAAAGAGGAGGCTTCTCCCAACTTTGAAACCCTTGCTCCGGGTCTTAATTTTAAGGGTAGAACTTTCCTCCCTTACCCAGGTCTGTATTCAACCCCCTGCAGGGCCAACAGGCAGTGGGAAGACCACATTCATCAGTGAGTATGCCCTGGATTTGTGTACCCAGGGGGTAAACACGCTATGGGGTAGCTTTGAGATCAGCAACGTGAGACTCGCCCGGGTCATGCTGACACAGTTTGCTGTGGGGCGGCTAGAAGAGCAACTGGACAAATACGATGAGTGGGCCGACCGCTTTGAGGACCTGCCTCTCTATTTCATGACTTTCCATGGGCAGCAGAGCATCAGGTGAGATTCCAAGGCCGAGGGTTTTCAGAGAATGGGAATGCAGGAGAACAGATCCCCAACAGAATTTTCAGGAATGCTGGCTTTTCTGCTGGGATGGTCTAGAGACTGCTTGTAACTGACTCTTGAATTCCTTGCTTCTTCCTCTTCCCAGGACTGTGATAGACACAATGCAACATGCAGTATACGTGTATGACATTTGTCATGTGGTCATCGACAATCTGCAGTTCATGATGGGACACGAGCCGCTGTCCACAGACAGGTGACACCCTCTTGTGTAACTGGAACGCACTTGAACACGCGTGTCTTCGTAGGCAGCTGGCCCTTAGGCACACGCTGTGTTCTTGATTTCTGACCTGTGTGCCGGTACACACCACCCTGTGTGTATTTCTGCCTTCACAGACGTGTGGGTTGTGGCAGTGGGAAGTATGGAGAGGAACCTAAGTGTGAGTTCTTGGGTAGAGTGAAGTAGTGTGGGTCTGTGGCGTGGGGAGATGCGAATGAATCAAGAGTGTGTGTATGCTCTTGTGCTTCTGTCTGTGTCCGATAACCTCTTCACTTTGTTGGGGTGGGGGCAGGATTGCAGCTCAAGACTACATCGTCGGGGCCTTTCGAAAGTTTGCAACAGACAATAGCTGCCACGTGACACTGGTCATTCACCCTCGGAAGGAGGATGACGATAAGGAACTGCAGACAGCGTCCATTTTTGGCTCAGCCAAAGTGAGTGGCTTTTATTTATTTTTTTTTTTTATAAAATTTTTTTTTTTTTTTTTTCCAACGTTTATTTATTTTTGGGACAGAGAGAGACAGAGCATGAACAGGGGAGGGGCAGAGAGAGAGGGAGACACAGAATCGGAAACAGGCTCCAGGCTCTGAGCCACCAGCCCAGAGCCTGACGCGGGGCTCGAACTCACGGACCGTGAGATCGTGACCTGGCTGAAGTCGGACGCTTAACCGACTGCGCCACCCAGGCGCCCCAAAGTGAGTGGCTTTTAGAGGAGCCCAAGCTTAGGAGGGTAGAGGGGGCAGGTGTGACCAGGGATGGCCCTCACTCAGCCTTAAATCATCTTGACTGTCCACTTAGAAGAGGCAGGAGACAGCTGTCGCTGCCTTCGGGCCATGACATGAGGAATACGTGTGCTGGGAATATAAAGGCTGATGATAGTTGGTCCTTTGCCCTCCTTGTCCTCTAAGAGCTCACATCATCCAGTGGGGAAAATAGCAAGACCGTGATTATAACTCAGTATGATAAGAGCTACAATAGGCAACACAGGCATTGGGGGAGCCGCGAAACATCTGAGTCAGCCTGGGACATCTGGGGAGACTTCTTCACCCACTTGGGGAGAGGAGGTGTCAACAAAGGTTAGGTTGAGTTTTGGCAGACAGTAAGTGCTAAATAATCGAATAAATGGTAGGGCCTCCTGGGCAGCGGGACCAGCCCAGTCCTGGAGCTTCCAGGGGTACGCTGAGTGCCTGTTACATGGCAGGCCGGCTGGGCACAGGGCATACAGGGTGGGGAGCACAAACTGTGCCACAGTGGAACAGACATGGAGCTAGGGAAGAGAGTAACACAGAAGTGGGAAGATGATGGTTCGTTCTTTGTTTATGGGGATCAAGAATGGTCTCTGATCAAGTGTGACATTCTTTTTTTTAATTTTTTTTTTTTTTTTTTTTAGCGTTTTATTTATTTTTGAGACAGGGAGAGACAGAGCATGAACAGGGGAGGGGCAGAGAGAGAGGGAGACACAGAATCTGAAACAGGCTCCAGGCTCTGAGCGGTCAGCACAGAGCCCGACGCGGGGCTCGAACTCACGGACCGCGAGATCATGACCTGAGCCGAAGTCGGACGCTTAACCGACTGAGCCACCCAGGCGCCCTAAAGTGTGACATTCTGATAGAGACCTGAGTGATAAGAAGCAGGGGTTGAGTGGGGTGGTGGGCTGTGGAAAAGTGTTACAATCAGAGGGAATGGCGTGTACAGAATCTAGGGCAGCAGTGAGTAGTCAAGGAACTGAAGGATTCAGGTGGCCCCAGGTTGTGGTCAGTAGTCCATGGCTTTGCCATTCTTCCCTGGACCCTCAACCTTCCTTTTTACTTCTCATATGTCTTCTCACTGCTCCTTCCTCCTTTTGCCCCCATCCCCCAGGCAAGCCAGGAAGCGGACAACGTTCTGATCCTACAGGACAGGAAATTGGTAACTGGTCCAGGGAAACGGTATCTGCAGGTGTCCAAGAACCGCTTTGATGGAGACGTAGGTGTCTTCCCACTTGAATTCAACAAGAGCTCTCTTACCTTCTCCATACCACCAAAGAGCAAGGCTCGGCTCAAGAAGGTCAAGGATGACAATGGGCTAGCGACCAAAAAGCCCTCTTCTGGCAAAAAGGGGGCTGTGCCCCAGAACTCTGAGACTTGCTTGGATCAGGCCCACCAGCCCTGCCAGCCAGACCCCTCCAAGCCCTCCAGGTGAAGGCCTTTCAGAGCCGGACACTGAAATGAGCCTGGCTGGACAGGCAGGGGCATGGACTTTTTTAGCCCTCTGCCAAGACTACCTCTGTCCTGTGGGCCTAAGCTAGGGGTCCTCCACGGAGGGGCCTAACCTAGGGCAGAGTTCCATAGTGAGAGACTTGAGAACTTCCTGTGTGCCAGGCTTTGTTCTAGGTCCTGGGAATACAGCACTGACAAGACAGATGAGCTCCCTGCCTCCCTAGAACCTGCAGTCTGATAAGCAAGACAAGAGAAATAATGAACAAACGCAAAACGTATTTTTAGACAGTGAGATACACCATGAAGAAAAGAAAACAGGGCAATACGTACAGCCTAGTGTAGATTAAGGTCGGAACAGATATCTCTAAGCAGAGGACATCGGAGATGGGGCTTAAAGGACTAGGATTGAGCCGTGTGAACATCTGGAGAAAGGGATCCAAGCAGAGCAGAAATGAGATACAGAGGCCCTGAGGTGGGAATGAGCAAATTGAGTTCAAAGCAGTGGGTTCAGGCCCCCTGAATGTAGAAGGGAATAGAGGACTTCTTGCCAAACTCAAACCTAGGCTTGTGGAGCCAAAGGGTGACATGGTGGGTACCAGACTCCTCTGTGGCCCATTCTGGACCCTGCCATGAGGTGGCACTCCCTACCACTGATTGGATCCTAGGTGCTTGACCCTGTAGTATCAGGGCCCCAAAGGTGGAAGCTGGCCAGAGAGCCATGGAAGGAAGCAGAGCCCAGAGTGCCTGCCACATGGACACAGATTCCATATTCTGGCACCTCAGACCACTGGGGTGGATAGTCATGACTTTTTGTAGAACCTTTTCTAGTTTTACTGAAAACAGTTTTTCCATGGCCTTGGTTTCTGTGTTTTTTCTTATTTGTCCACCAGGTGTCTCCCCAGTCTAGAACTGGATTTTCCTCTTGCTTTCAATGGGGAGTCTTAGCTGTGCACTCCCAAGGAAACGGGCATTAAAGGGCCTTCACCCACACAACCCCTTATACCTCTTCTTGGCTTAGGGATGACAGAATGGTGTCTCTTTGTCCTTATCTTCCCTGAAGATCTCCATGTGATCCCTGGCACAGGTGTGGGTCACTGGGCCACATGTCTAGGCCCTGCCTGACCAGCTGTCCCTCAGTGATACGAGCCACTCACTGACCTGAGTGCGGGTTCTGCATGCTGCCTTCTTATCGGACTCCCCATCCATTTTCCTCATCCTTGTACACTCAGTGTTTGTCTTATGTCAGTATGTGTCAGAACTCCTAGGATTCTTTAAAAATGAAGAACCTAGGGCCTACTCCCCTCCCCCCCCCAACACACACACACAGATGTTTCTGATTCTAGAGGTTTGAGAAAAGTTACAGGATTTCTCGTCTTTAACAAGTACTGAAGGGGATTGTCATGTAAGAGACTTGTGAAAAATAGTTCTAAATGATGGCATTTTTCCATCTCACTTCCTCTGATACCCTTAAGCCCTATTTTCCCTTTAGATTTGCATGCAAGAGTGGTCAGAATGCCAGGTGTCCTGAGGGAGCTGGGGAGACGCCTTTTGTAAGGGTAGGCGGAGGTTTCCTGCTCCCTCCAGGCAGGGCTGCCTTATCAGGTTCCCCCAGTCCACCTAAGCTGGCTTCTGGGGCCCTGTGGAAGGCTCTGGGCTCTCTGGTCTGTTGGGTGTGAGAACTATGGCTACAGCTGACTCCTGAAATAGACCGTGGAACAAAGCTGTTCTCTGGGGAAGAACCTGTGGGGGAGGGAGGGGGTAGTTCCTCCAGGGCCTCCCTTCTTGGGGGTCTCCCAGACTGGCTGGAGCCAGGCCTCCTAATCCCGCAGTAATCATTCCCAGCCGCTGGCTGGTCTAGGCCTCATCCAGGGTCTATAACAACGTCAGCCATGCCTTCCAGATGCACACCACCAGGTCAGTCCTACCTCTAAGGATGTGGGTTCTACATCCCACATTCTGATCTACTGGGAACTCCTGGTGAGTTCTCAGGAAATCCCTGAGGTCCCTGTGAATTGGGGATAGAGGGACAGACACACACTTGCCTGTTTGTCTTGCCCCACCCTTCTAGCAGACTCCCTGCCCGGCACAAACGAGAATAATGATGGGGGGCAGGGGAAGCTAATGCTCCCCCAGCCCTCCCCCTACACAAACACATTCCATTGCACCCCTGTCTTAAACTCCTCACATCAAGATTAGCCCAAAGTATGTTCAAGAGTCCCAGGAGCCTAGAAAGCAGTGGGGGAATCCCTGGGAGCCACTGTCCCTGTACCCAGAGCAGATGAAGTCAAATTACCCTGGTTCTGCCTATGTCCAATTGGATATTAAGAATCTCCTTGAGCATTCAGGAAGGGCCTGGCCAAGCAGGGTCCAGCTGGATCCGCAGCTCTCTCAGATTCCGGGTCACATTTGTCTGTGAGGGGGGCAGCTTCAGTCCTCCAGCAGCTTCGTTACTGCAGATGGGTTTGAGAAGGGACTAAATTCACTGCACTCCCGCTGCCCAAGTATTCAGGCTGCGAGTGTGGCCCAGATACCTATAGACCTCGCAGTCTGTGCCTTCCCACAGGCCGCCTCGGGTGCCATGGAGGGAGGGAGCCCTAGGTGCCTCCCTGCAATACAAGGCAACTTCCTGTTTGTGCCTGTGGGTGGAACTTTATGAGTCTAAGGGAAGCCTGGCCCCTGCTCTGTGGGGGGCCAGAACTGGCAAGCACACTCACCTGGGCAGACACCTACTCCAGGGGAGGGGGAAGGTAGTTGTGCTAGGGCAGCTCTGACCCGAGGGTGGGGCGGGGTCTGTTTTGGTGAAACCTGAGCCTTCTTTGTCTGCTTCCTAGGGGTTTTCCCGGTGCCTAGGGAAGGAGCCCAGAGTGGACTCGGTTTGGCTCCCCACAGGGCCGGGCAGGTGGCAGTAAAGCCCTATCGCCGACTTGATTAGGGCACCCAGGTAGTTTAGCTCTCAGTCACGTGCTGCTCGCCCCTTTCCCAGGTCGAAAGCCAAATCCAGAAGGCTGTGAAGTCGGAGGCCAGCGGAGCAGCCTCAGGCCACCGTTGAGCTACTGCTGGGCTGGATACCGGGTCGGCTGCTGAGGGGGTGCTGGGCAGACCACTCCCCTCCTGGGCCGGGGGCGCGGCCTCAGCCGCCCCGCCCCGCCCCGCTCCACCAGGCCCGGCCAGGCGGGCGCCCGGAGTCCGGAGCCCGGAGCTGGCTGGGAGCCGGCGGATCTGCGGCGAGGAGGTGCCCGCGCTGGAGCAGGAGCTGGGCGGGAGCTGGAGCGGCGGCGCAGGTGGCGCTGGGTGAGTGGTGGGGACACGGAGGTATCGGAAATCCAGCCTTCCACACATCCCGGCTCCGGAGCGAACTTTCCCGATCTGGGGAAGCCGGGGACTGGAGTGAGAAAGGGGTCCCCACTCTGGGGGACGGGGGCGGGGCGCAGGCGAGGAGTCTGAACAGGGAACCGACACAAACTCACACTAGCGGGCACACACACGCGCGCACACAGACCCACGCACTTGGGACACACGAACACACGTGCATTCAGGAAAGGACGCGCCCCATAGATTACCCCTGCAGTCCCTGGAGCAGCGCCACTGGCCCGCACGGACCCCCAGCGGACAGAGCGCTCTGCTGTCGCGCACTTGACGGGGGTTGGAGATAAAGGGCTGCCCTGTGACCGCCGACGGGGGCGGGCCGGGTGGGACACCTCCCGAGGTTCCTGCTTCCTGGCCGCCCACAGGTGAAGACTTAGACGTAAACAGGCGCCGAGCACGTGATCGCTTCGCAGACAAGTGGGCTGTGCTCCCCCACCCGCGCATCAGGGCGAGGACCTCCCTCCCCAGTCCTGGGCGAGTCTGCAAGGTCTCCAGCCGAGCAGTATTCCATTCTCCTTCCAGAGAAGTGTTAAACCTTCCCACAGAAGTGGGAACAGAACGCCCCCTGGAGTCCGGGTAGCGCAGGACTGGAGACTTGCACTGGGTGGGGTGACCTGGGCTCCTCTCCTTCCTTCACCCGAACATGTTCGTGGTGCCCTCATCCCTGAAGGTATCGAAGAAGGGAGTTATTTTTGATGGCAGTGTACAGCAGCCCCTGCCCCATACCTCCAGTCCGGGGAGCAGCTGCCTGAGCCTTAGTGGGTCCCCTTCCTACCACTCCCCTCCTTGCACAACTGGGAGCTCTTCCCCCCAATGTAGGAGCAGAAAGCCCACTCCTACGAGGGTGGGAGCCCTTTCCCGGACAATGCATGAGGGTAAATGTCCCTAAATACAAGAGTGGGCCTATCTCCCTCCCCTAGAAGGGAGGATGAGCCCCCTCCCCCAGGGAATGAGGGAGTGGGCAGCGGCCTTCTGCCTCCCTCACCGCCCCACCCTCCACCCCTACACACATGCTGAGCCCAGCTGCTGCCTGAGCTTCTGGGCTGGCTGCCAGAAAGGGGAGGAGGCTCCTGGTGCCCCAAGAGGCTGGGATCAGGGCAAGGCCAGGGGAGGGGGTCTCTATTGGGGAGGGGGGGGGGGCTCGGTCTGTTCTTGTAAGGCTCAGGGTCTGGGATGAGCCTGAGGGTAGTTGGGTTATGTCTCCCTTTCCAGGGAAAAAGAAAGAAAAACAACCCTTTCCATAGAGCTAAAAATAGAGCTGAGAGCTGGCCAGGGCTGTGGCCTGGAAGGGGGGGATGCTCCTTCCTGGGGCAGAGGAGCTCTGGCAGGCCTTGGCCTTGGGGGTGGGGTTGCAAGTAGGGGGTGGGAAGCTGTTCTTGCCCAGGGGTGTGGGCATCAGCTGACCTGACTGGGGCACAGAGACCCTTCGGGGAAAGTCTGTGTGGTAGAATGTTTGTGAAACTCACTGTTTATGAAAGTTGTCTGACTGTGAATGAGACCACCAATGTGTGAAAGATGCTTAGGAGAGGAAGCCTATTTAAGATCATGAGTCGGTAGTAAGGACTTTGAGTTGTTGTGAAAGACTGTGCACAACAAGGTTTGTGACACGGAGTATGTCTGTGTGTGCGGTGGCCTGAAAGATTATGGAAAGGAGCGTGGAACCACGTGATGGATGAAGACTGTGATTGTGGCTGCGTGGGACTGACTGCATGTGGGAAAGGTCGTGTGGGTGTTATGAAGACTGTGGTGTTTGCCAGAAGGTGAGAATATCTGCGACCCTGAGAAGGCAGAGGAATGTTGTCAGCTGTGAGGCTGGTGTAGGTTTGGACCGGCTCACCCCAGTGATTGTTGGGGGACCAGGGGCTGCGCCTCTCTCCCAGCAATGACCTCCTTCTTAAATGATTCTGAGGGAAGGTTGGGGAGCAGAGAGCCGCGCCTGAGACAGGCCTGGGCTCGCGCAGGAGAGGGTACAGGGCCGGGGAGTCGTGTAGAGGCCCCCAAGGTGGAGGGCGAGGGGGTGACTGAGTGTATTCACCGAATGCGCCGCCAGGTGGCGCCGCCTCCGCAAGTCCAAATATTCCTCCACCAACCGCTGGGGGTGGGGGGCAGGCCCGGCGCGAGCCCCGGCCCCCGACTCATCCTGGGGCGCAGGGTCCCGGTAGCAGGGGTTGGGGCGGGGGAGGGGCAGCCGACCCTTGGCGTCTCGCTCTGGACTCCGAAGCCCGAGAGTGTGTCTTGCGGGAGAGGCTTCGACCGAAGAAGCGGAGGGGGAAGGGCGGCCGCCTTGGCGCCCGGCCCTTTGTGCTCGAACAATGACCAGCTGCCGCTGGCCCCGGGGCCCGGGTAGGGGTAGAGGGTGACCCGCGGCCGCGGCCGAGTCCTGAGCCGACCGGCTCTCGGAGCGGGGGCGCGGGGGGACGGGGATCCTGGGTCCCCCGGCGCAGCCCCCGCGTGCGCCTGGTCGGCCTCGCGTGACGCGGGGTGCCTGCGCGTGTCCGCGCCCGGGGCGGGGACGCCCCTCCGACCCCTCCCCCGCGCTGCGCCGCCCACTCGGGCCGGACGGGGGCCGGCCGGGCTAGGGGCGCCGCGGAGGCGGGGCCGGGCCGGGCGGCTCCGAGTGGCCGCGCGCGGGCTGGAGCCGGGCGGCGCGCCTGTGGAGCGCTGGGGGCGGCCCGGGGCTGAGCATGGAGCGGCGCGGCGGAGGTGAGGGGGAGGGGGGGGCCGGGCTGGGAGGCGACCCGGGGGCGCCCCCAACTTGTGCGCGGCGGTGTGCGGGTGGGGAGGAGGCGTCCCCCAGCCGCCCGCACTTAATAGAGGCGGGGAGGGGGGGGGGGTGTCGGGGGGGCCCTGGAGGGTGGGTTGGGGGCTCCCGGCTTCCTATCGCGGAATGCGAACTCGTGATCCCAGACTCGATCCCGCTTGACTAGTCCTTGGAGTTTGGTGGGGGGAGACTTTCCCCAACTCTTCAGCCCCCAGAACAGGTCTGCGGGAGTTGGGCTTAGCCAGACCTGCCCGGGGCCCTGGCCGAAGCCAGCACCCGGCTGCCCCCGGCCCACGAAGGGGGTGTGCGTGCGCTGTGCCAGAGTGATTACTCAAGGAGTGCTGGGAGAGCCAGGGGTTCCCTTTCCCACAGACACAACGCGTTTCTCAAAATGGAGCCTCCACTTGCCCCTCCTCTCTCGGGCTCCCGCTCTTGGAGCCCGGCTGGCTGGGCCTGGCTTTCCAGAGGCCTGGCTCTGGCTCCTTGGGCGTC
This sequence comes from Leopardus geoffroyi, assembly GCF_018350155.1. NCBI lineage: Eukaryota > Metazoa > Chordata > Mammalia > Carnivora > Felidae > Leopardus > Leopardus geoffroyi. The sequence continues at coordinate 60,068,698 of NC_059334.1, forward strand.
TGGCTCTCAGGGCCCAGCTTCCATGTCTCTTCTGGGTTTAGGGGCCCCTGGCTCTGTGGGGTTCAGGTCCCTGGGCTCACTGGTTCGGCCTGTCTCCCTGTCTGCCTGACCCTGGGGTCTCTCTTGAGTCTTTGTCTCTGGTCGTTTGGGCCCCTGTCTTTCCCTGAGTCCGCCTGTCTCCTCCCCTTACTTCTCACTTTCTCAGTGCTCACTGAAGTGGGCAAATGCAGACAGAGGTGCCAGCCTCCACTGCCCCCTAAGAAGCCCCTAACCCCACAGCTTTCTCCATGCCCTGGAGTGGTGGGGGGAGAGGGCAGGAGAGGCGGTGCCCCGGCTGCCTGGCTCGGGACTGGCACTTGCCGATGGGCTCAGCGCACCCCCACCCCCACCCCACCCCCGCTTCCAGGCTCAGTCTGGATACCTTCCCGGTTCTCATGGTCTCCTGACTTGAGTGGGGAGTGGAGGGGGAGCCTCGTGCGATACAAGCAAGAAAGAAGGGGAACGGACCCGGCAAAGGAGTCAGATAATGTGTCTGTCCTTTCCCCACACTCGAATGAGTGACAGAAACCAGGCTCCTGCTCACCTAGGTGGCCCTGCTTGCCACCCAGGCTCCCACCCACTCTCACACATGCTCTGTGCACACACTGCTCGGCACCCGCTTGTGCACACTCACTTCCCTGTTCGTATGCAGTTTCCACGTAAACTCACGTACGTGTGAATGGACATCTATCCAAAGATGTTCTCTTCTCTCAGTCACGTTCATACAGCACAAATTTACTTACTACATCTGCAGTTACCACTTTTACGTATTTCCTAAGAGTGATCCGGAGGCACGCACATACTCGTGCACGTATGAACTCACACATACGAATATATGAACGTACTCCTACCTCTAGTCAAACATACATACACTCAGATGCACTCGCGTTTTCACACATTTTCACATACACGCAAAGTAAGTTCATTTCCATGCGCCTGTGCACAGCCCGACACACACCGATGAGTACAAACGCACACTCCTGTTCCGACTCGATTCTGTCCACTTCTTGGCCCCCGCTCTGCATGATGATTTCAGCAGATGCCTGAGTCCTGGTCTTCGGCCTCAGGACTGGGGAGGGAGTTCCGGGCGGAGACTTGCTGTCCGCTTCCAGGAAGGAGCAGAGCCTGGGGAGGTGGAGCCCTCTTCCCTGGGTTCCAGGGAAATGAGATCTTAGAGCAGCTGCCAAAGGTGATGGTGGGGCTTCTACCCTCATCCCCTCCGGGTTACTCTGGGGAATGTCTAAAGCCGCACGGTTTCTTAGAGGTTGGTGGCATGCCTGTGTAGGCTCCTTTAGGCCTGATTGATTGGGTATGGTGAGGCCAGGAATTGTCATGGAAACACGCATGAGCCTGTATCCACCTCTGGAAGGCGGGAGACCCCAGAGGGCACCTGTGGGCTCCCTAAAAGCTCTGGGTTTCTTGTTTGGCCAGCTCCACCCTTGCTGCCTCTCTGTCTGGGAGAAACTGAGGCCCAGCTGGGGGAGGCTGGGCACTGCCTGGCCTTGGCTCTTTATTCCCTAATTGCCATCTGAGTTGCTGCTGACTCTGTCCCTGAGGTTGCCTGTGCCCAAACTGCCCTCTAATGAGGCCACCTGTCCTAGGGGACCAGGAACATGTGCTGGGAGCTGGCAGAGAGCTCCCTCCTAAACTTGAGTCCTAGCCTCCATTGAGGGATGCAGGTTTAGGCTGGGGCCTGGGCCTCCGCTGTTAAGGGCCCTGCGTAACCACCAGGCCTCACGTCCCATCATCATCTTTGCTTGTAGAGTCAGTCCTTAGCCCTGTTCAGACCAGAGTTGGGCAGTGGTCTGGGTCCCAGGAAGAAGTCAGGTTCGTGCTAGTGCTTGGAGGGGGAAGTTGCGGGCAGTCAGGGGGCTGTTTGTCCTGGGACGCGGGGTCAGGAGAGGGACTCAGGGACTCGGATAGGGAGGGACCTCAAGGTGAAGGGACTCTTACACCCCTGCCCTGCTCACAGGTTCCCCTGGAGGCCCTTGGCCAGGCCTGAGCCCCTGTCGCCATGGCCATTGTGCAGACTCTGCCAGTGCCACTGGAGCCCACTCCTGAGGCCACCACTGCCCCACAACCTCCAGCCATGGGCAGCGTGAGCAGCCTCATCTCAGGCCGGCCCTGCCCTGGGGGGCCAGCTCCTCCCCGCCACCACGGACCCTCTGGGCCCACCTTCTTCCGCCAGCAGGATGGCCTGCTACGGGGTGGCTATGAGGCACAGGAGCCACTGTGCCCAGCTGTGCCCCCTAGGAAGGCCGTCCCTGGTACCAGCTTCACCTACATCAACGAGGACTTCCGGACAGAGTCACCCCCCAGCCCGAGCAGTGACCTTGAGGATGCCCGAGAGCAGCGGGCACGCAATGCCCATCTCCGCGGCCCCCCACCCAAGCTCATCCCTGTCTCTGGAAAGCTGGAGAAGGTGAGGACCAGCCCTTCCTTTGGGGCCTGGGTGGAATCAGGAGTCCCTGAAGAAGCCGGAATTTGAGGGTCGATTCAGAGGAAAGAATGTGGGCTCCCGATTCACCAGACCTGGGTTCTAATCCCAGCTCTGCCTCCTTCTAGCTGCATGACCTTAGGAAAATCACTTAACCTTTCTGAGCCAAAGTTTCTGCATCTGTAAAATGGAGGTAATAGGTTAGCTCTCATGTGATCGTTGTGAGCATTCAATCAAATAACGTACGTAAGGGTTTAGCCTAGTACCTATCACATAACGTACTCAATAAATGTCAGCTGCTCAAATTACTGTTACTGCACAACAACTACATGTCTGACGTTGAACGAGGTCTTTGACTTTGCTGAGCCTCCGTTTCCTCATCTGTAATATGGGGATACTGATGATGTTTTACTTGTATGGCTGTTGTAATGATTAGAGATGAACCTTTTAAATTGCTTGTTGTAGAGGACATCAGGAGGCCCTCAGCCGGTGGTAGCATTTATTATTAACATGTGGGGATCGGGACTCCAGATGGGAGGGCAGGGAGTATGATAAGGGCTTTGAAAGATTGGGCAGCTGATCCCCAGTGTCCCATGGCACCTCATTTCAGAACATGGAGAAAATCCTGATCCGCCCAACAGCCTTCAAGCCAGTGCTGCCCAAACCTCGAGGGGCACCATCCCTACCTAGCTTCCTGGGTCCTCGGGCCGCCGGACTGTCTGGGAGCCAGGGCAGCCTAACACAGCTGTTTGGGGGCCCTGCCTCGTCCTCCTCTTCCTCCTCCTCCTCGGCTGCTGACAAACCCCTGGCACTGAGTGGCTGGGCCAGTGGCTGCCCATCGGGGACACTTTCTGACTCCGGCCGAAATTCACTGTCCAGCCTGCCCACCTACAGCACCGGGGGTGCAGAGCCAGCCAACGGCTCCCCAGGCGGGCACCTGCCCTCCCACGGCCCTGGGCGGGGGGCACTGTCGGGTCCAGCCCGAGGGGCCCCTACTGGGCCCTCCCACTCGGACAGTGGTCGGTCTTCCTCCAGCAAGAGCACAGGCTCCCTGGGAGGCCGTGTGGCTGGGGGGCTCTTGGGCAGCGGTGCCCGGGCCTCCCCTGACAGCGGCTCCTGTGGGGAGCGCTCTCCGCCCCCGCCCCCACCCCCGCCACCCCCTTCGGATGAGGCCCTGCTGCACTGTGTCCTGGAAGGAAAGCTCCGAGACCGTGAGGCAGAGCTGCAGCAGCTGCGGGACAGTCTGGACGAGAGTGAGGTGACCATGTGTCAGGTGTGGTCAGCAGCGATAATGGGGGTGGCATGGCAGGACATCCAGAGGTGCTGGGGAGTCCGAGGAGCATTTCTGTTTGTGCTGGGTGGGGGGGGGCGGTCCCCAGCCCAGCTGTCCGGCGTAACCTGCAGAGTGGTAAGGAATCGAAGCCAGCACCACCGTCTGCTGTCTTTCAGACTTGAGCAAGATACTTAATGGTACTGAGCCTCGGTTTCCTCATCTATAAATGGAGATATTTATCATGAGGATGAAGTAAGGCAAAGGCTGTAAAGTGCTTAGAATAAACGCCTGGCACCTAGAAACTCCTACGGAAGCGCTTGCTGTTAGGGATATTGTTTCTAGCGTCCTAAAAGTGGTTGTGATTATTGTCGCGATCATTATCCCAGGGCAGCGGAGCCTGCCGTCCCTGAGCCCAGCCACTGGGCCGCCAGAGCAGTCGGTGACCGGGGAGTTGTGGGCGGGCGGAGCTCGGGGTCCGGTGGGGGGAGCCGCCAGGACCCAGGGCCGCCTTGTCGTCCCCAGGCTTACGAGGACCGGCAGCGGCACTGGCCGCGGGAGCGCGAGGCCCTGCGGGAGGACGGTGCGGCCCAGGCACAGCGGGCACAGCGGGCCCAACAGCTGCTGCAGCTGCAGGTATTCCAGCTGCAGCAGGAGAAGCGGCAGCTGCAGGACGACTTTGCACAGCTGCTGCAGGAACGGGAGCAGCTGGAGCGGCGCTGCGCCACCTTCGAGCGGGAGCAGCGGGAGCTCGGGCCGAGGCTCGAGGAGACCAAGTGGGAGGTGGGCCAGACCAGGAGGGGCAGGGAGCGGGGCCTGCTGGGAAAAGGAGTCCAGCCATACCCACCCCCTCTGGCCTGCTACTCCTAGAGGACCCCCCCACCCTCCCCTCTGTGAGATGAAGCTCCCCCTCTGACCTTCCTTTCTGGGTGGGGGTCTCCCTGTGCCACCCTCGTGGGGCTCCTCAGCAGTCGGGTTTAGCGCTCACACAGCCAGTGGTGTTCCCACCCGCTGCCTCCCGACCAGTTAAGAATAAGAACGTAGTGCTGCTGTGAGCCGGGCACCATTCTATGTCATATAGGGGGGGATCTTCTAATCCTCCTAACAGCCCTGCCAGCTGGGTGTTGTTAACATCCCCGTTGGAGGATACTGAGGCCCAGAAAGGCTGGAGCCCAGAATTACAGCTAGTCCGTGGCAGGGCTGAGATTTGAACTCAGGCCATCTGGCTCTCGTGTCTATGCTGTTAACCAAGACACCGCGGTGCCTGCCTGTGGAAATGTGGGCACTGCCCTCAACCGTACCCACTCCTGCACGGCCTGCCACCAGCCTGTCCCCGGGGCTCGGTGGTGCTTCACGATGGTTTAAAGACACCTGCTCTGAAGGAGAAAGGTCTGGATCCGTATTTCCCTTCAGCCACTTACCAGCTGTGTGACTCTGGACATATCACTAAGCTTGCCTCAGTGTCCCCATCTGTGTTACGGGTGTCACAATCAGAGAGCCTCTCCCCACATACCCTGCGTGATGTCAGGGCCTGACCCCCCGGGAGAACTCTTCTCACCATCCTTCTCCATTCCTCCCCCCACAACAGGTGTGCCAGAAGTCAGGGGAGATCTCCCTGCTGAAGCAGCAACTGAAGGAGTCTCAGGCGGAGCTGGTGCAGAAGGGCAGCGAGCTGGTGGCGCTGCGGGTGGCGCTGCGAGAAGCCCGAGCCGCACTACGGGTCAGTGAGGGCCGGGCGCGGGGCCTGCAGGAGGCGGCCCGGGCTCGGGAGCTGGAGCTGGAGGCCTGTTCCCAGGAGCTGCAGCGGCACCGCCAGGAGGCCGAGCGGCTGCGAGAGAAAGCCGGCCAGTTGGACACCGAGGCCGCCGGACTCCGGGAACCCCCCGCGCCACCTGCCACCGCCGACCCCTTCCTCCTGGCGGAGAGCGATGAGGCCAAGGTGCAGCGGGCAGCGGCCGGGGTCGGGGGCAGCCTGCGGGCCCAGGTGGAGAGGCTGCGGGCAGAGCTGCAGCGGGAGCGGCGGCGGGGCGAGGAGCAGCGGGACAGCTTCGAGGGCGAGCGGCTGGCCTGGCAGGCGGAGAAGGAGCAGGTGATCCGCTACCAGAAGCAGCTGCAGCACAACTACATCCAGATGTACCGGCGCAACCGGCAGCTGGAGCAGGAGCTGCAGCAGCTCAGCCTGGAGCTGGAGGCTCGGGAGCTCGCCGACCTGGGCCTGGCCGAGCCGGCCCCCTGCATCTGCCTGGAAGAGATCACCGCCACCGAAATCTAGGGCCCTCGGCGTCCCGGGTCTGCGGGGAGCCTTGCCGAAGGGGGGGGGGGGGCGGGAGCCTCAGGTCCACTGAGGGCCCCAGAGCCGCCCGTCCCCCCGCCCCGGGGGTCCAGGCCTCTGGGCCTCTGCCAAGAACTTGGGGCTGCCCTGTGACTCGGATGAGCAAGATCAGACTCCTCGAAGGTCCCCATGTTCACTGTCACACAGAGGTTCCTGCTCACTCGACCCGTTTCACTCCCCAGCTGCCGCCATTGCCACTCTGCCGACCGCATTCATCCCAGACGCCCGGGGTGGGTGGGAGGGACGGGGGGTGCTGGGAAGAAGAAGGGGTTCCCTCGTTTCCACACTCCCCTACCCCGAAGCCAGAGAGAGCCAGACAGTGCCAGCTGCTCCAGATGTGCCTGCCCACACCCTGCCCGTGTCGGGCGACAGGGCTGGGACTGGGGTCTGACCCCCAGGTTCCAGCTCTGCAGCCTGTCTCCCAGGGTGAGGGGCTGTAGTCAGACCAAAGGAAGAACTCAGAAACGTCTTGTTTATTTGTGTTTGTGACCAAGTGGCCCCTCCCCACACCCAGGTTTATGGCCTCGTTTTCACTTGTATATTTTTCCACTGTAAATTTCTTGTACAAACCCAAAGAAACAAATTAAAAATTTTTCTGTTTGTAAAAAAAAGACGAGTGTGCTAGAGAGAGTTGATGGGAACTTCTTTGACCCCGACTGCCACCTCTTTCTGACCCCCCGTGGAGGTCTTGGGGAGAGAAAGGGTGATGGGGGATGGACAAATCCAGTGGAAAGTGGGAGATCCTAGCGGACCACCGCATGAAACGGTCTCCCAGGATTTGAGAAACTAGAAAAGCTTTCCATCCTATCCCTTGCACAGAAACTGCTTGGGGCTGGGGGACGGATGCAGTGACCCCTCCGGGCCCTGACAGTCCATGTTCCTCAGTGCTTGGGGGCATTAAAGGGGGCCTCATGAGAAAGGGCCCGCCAATCCCAAGCTCCAGACCTTGGCTTTCTCCCAACCTCTCCCAGTCGTGGGAGGTTGGAGGCAGTGCGCGGGGCGGGGCAGGTGACACAGCCTACCCCGCAGCACCTTGTCCTTGACACCAAGTTTATCTGGAAAGGGCAGAGCCTTAGTGACAGCGGGGGAGGGAAGAAAGTGGGGAGGTGTGCGCCAGCAGTGTGGTGCTCTGGGAGGAGGCAAGTCGAGGAGCAGTGAGAGGTTCCTGAATCCCGAGAGGAGGGTAGGAGGGGAGGTCTGGGAGACAGCAGGAGGGTCCCGGGAGGCAGCGGGAGGATCTGAGGTCAGTGGGAAGAGTCCCGGCATAGGTGGAGAGAGTCTGGGGTTAGTATCGGGAGTCCGGAGGGGTTGGAGAAGGGACTGGGCTGGCGGTCCGCTGGAGGAGACTGGCATCAGTGGGAGGGATCTGGGAATTGGTGGGAAGAGCATTTATGGGAGGTTCTGGGAGGCAGTGGGAAGGCATGAGTACCAGGAGGGGGTCAGCGGGCAGGGGAATGGTCAGCAGGAAGGCACTGATCGGTGAGGGCTGACGACTCGGGGGGTAAGGGTTGTGGGCTGGGCCCAGGGACCCTGACCACAAGCTCCATGGGCTCCCGAGCCTTGTTTCGATAAGCTCGGCGGATGGTATCTACTGCTCGCTGGTGGGTCACCTGCTCCAGGCTCTCTCCATCCACTGCCACAAGCTCGAAGCCAGCCTGGGATGGGAGTGGGAAAATCACAGCCCTCCCTTCTCAGGTCAGCCCAACACCCAACCTCTCACCTCCACCAGCGAGGACACTCCTCCCCATCTGGGTGGAGGGGATGGACAATGGGACTTTTGTGCCTGGAGCGGTCGGGGGCAGGGTGAGACACAGACAATGGCCCTTTGTCCCTTGGGGCTAGGGGTGGAACAGGATGGGCCACCCTCAGGCCCAGGCTGGCGTGAGGGGACAGATTTTTCCCTCGGCTTGGTCATCTTGCAGTCCTGACCCCCCCTGCACCCAAGCCTCCTCCCACGGCCTGGTCTAAACCTGTCTGGCTGGAAGATGAGCATGTTCTAGCCCCACTCCCGCCAGAATTCAGCTCTGGGCCTCAGGAGTGGGCCTGGGTGCTCTTCACCCACCTGCAGGGCCCCACTGACGAAGGCAGCCCCCCCAGGGAAGATCTTTTCTATCTTCACCATGGGCTGCACCTTGGACTCAATGCCCCCAGAAATGCTGATGCCTGGCGAGAGAGAAGCACTGGGTGAACGCGCAGCCACCGCCCTCCACCCAGAGCTCACAGGAGAAACCCAGGACCCCAACAGCAAGTCCGGGCCCGGACTTCTCCCTAATCCCCATATTCTATTATTACTCAGTCCTCAACTCCAAAATTCCTCTACTCCCACCTCTGCAATCTACCCCCATACCCCAATCTTTTCTTAAGCCCAAGCCCCCTAGTTATAGCCCAAAACCAAGCCCACAGACCCCACCAAACCCGAGAGCCCCACCTGCCAGGCCCAGGCCCACCTGGACTCACCCAAGGACTGCTTCATCTTGGACAACGTGACTGTCCTCAGCTCCCCGCCAGGGGCCTTCGCGGCTGTCTCCTCGGCTGTCCCACCAGTTCCATTCTCAGAGGGGCCTTGGTGGCCTCCCGCCTTGGCTGCCTGCCCATCCAGAGGTCGAGGCAGAGGTGGCCTGGCCTTCCGAGGCTTGTGGTAGCGCCCGTTGGCCACGCTCTGGGTGGAGATAGGTGCTGGAGACGGGGAGCGCCTGCGTCCTGGGGACTTGCCTCGGCCCCGGCTGCGGCTGCGGCTGCGGCTGCGGCTGCGGCTGCGGGCAGGGCCCTGGGTCTGGCTCTGCCGTGGGTCCTCCAGGGTCGGGGGTTCTGTCAGCAGCCAGTTAGGCCTTGGGGGCCTGGGAGCCACGGGGGGTGGTTGCGGAGGGGGGGTGCGGGTGCTTCGGTGTGGGGTGAAGGCATCTACCGGCACGTCTTGGAGAGGGGGGATCCCTTTATGAGGGTGGCAGGGAGCAGGGGCCCCCAGGGAGAGCTGGAGGCCCCCCAGCCGCTCCCTCAGTTCCCCACCATCTTCCTCCTCTGAGAAGCCGTTCACAGGCAGCAGATAGAAACCTCCACGGCTATCTGGGGAAGAGGGCCGAGGTCAGGTAGGCTGCCCCTCCTTGGCCTTGCTGGTGCCAGGCCCCAGTCCTTGCCTTTGCTGGGGTAGGGCCTGGGGGACCCAGGCGTGGGTTTGCTTGGGCCCTGCGGCAGCTTTGCCACAGTGAGGGACACTGCCCGGGTTCTGTTGGAATAGTATTTTCATACTTTGCATCGCGATATGTGTCGTAGAAAAAATATTGCTCGCACACCAAACTGGCAATTTCTCGGAGATTATTGCAGAGAGTGAGACTAGATTTCAAAAGTGAGTGGGTCTAAAACCAATTATTAAGAAAATAATAGTGTGGGTGGTGAGTAGAGACGATAAAAATGGTTCCGGTGGACAAGGGACTTCCTTCAGGGAACCAGACAAACTTCTGAAGCCTGGATACCCTACACGGGGGCAGGGGCAGAAGGCCCTTTTTCCCTTCCCTAATACCCCAGCTGTGTGCCCCCTCCCCAGGCTCTGGGACTCTTGACTGACCAGGCACGGGCGTGATGAGGTGACGCTTGGGAGGTGCATCTTGCTGGGCTGGTCTCAAGGCAGGAGGCCACACTGGTGGGAGAGGAGATCCGGTCAGAGACGGGGGGCCCAGCGGGGGGACAGAGCTGGTCATCTCTGCCCCCTCTCCCCTGGGAGACTCCACTCCCATCCCCACCCGGGGCTTAGGGTCTACAGGTCCTACCCACTCCCCACCGCCCAGCTGCTGACCTGCCCGGCTCTTAAGGGCCTCAAAAGCCTCCAGCTCCACAGGCATCACCATGCTGTCAAAGCGGCCCAGGTCCGTGGGGGCCACCACACTCCTGGGGAGGGCAAGAGATAGGGGGTGGGCAGGGGCACAGTTCTGGAGGTAGGGGGAGTTATTAGAGGTCCCCTTTCTGCCCCCCGGCCCTCCCCACACCCTCCGCCCCACCTGATGTCCCTCAGTAGCAGCAACTTTGCAGGCCTGTCCAGAATGGCCAGCAGGGGCCTCACCAGGTCCTCTACACCGCCCTCGTGCACATACTGCAGAGAGAGACCCAGAGGTCAGCAGCACGGCCATCCAGAGCCGGGGGGGGGTGCGGGGGGGGGCGCTGCTTGGGCATGTGGGGTTCCCCACGTTTAGGAAGGCTTCTCCCCAACCCCGGGCTGTTCACAGGACGGTCTTCCGTTGGTGACTAGGTGGAAGCCTGCGATAATAACAGACCTATAATAGCAGCAACGACAATGACAGCTTTGGAGCAAGCACTTTTTTAAGCCTTTTACATATGATCTCCCATTGAGCCACCCTGAGAGATGACATTAATTATCCTCATTTTACCGGTGCGGAAACTGAGGCTCAGAGACAAGGACTTTGCCCACGGCCGCACAGGTAAGGAAGTGTGAAGAGGGACTGGAACCTGAGAAGTCTGGCCCTTGCCTGCTCTGGTGCCGGAAAAGGATGTACAGGCAGCGGGCTCTCTTCCCCACCCCCACCTCCCAGGCAGAAGGAAGGAATTTGAGCCAAACACTAGGCCGCGGGGCTGGGAGGCCCAGCATATGTCTGCACATAGACCTACCAATTAGGCTTTGTTCAGGGCTGGAATGGGGACCTTAGGGAAGGGGCGGCTCGACAGAAAGCCTACCCAGTCAGTACCCGGGGGGTGGGGGGGTTGGGGGGAGGCCCTTCTGCCTGGCACTGCCCGGATGCCACCAGCCACACCCCACTAACGCAGACAAACTGGTAAACTGAACGCTGGGAGCCACCCTGCTTGGATGGCACACCGCCCCCTGGTGGTGAAAGGGAGACACGTACTGATTCAGGGAGACGCACACACAGCATCCTGGACAGGGATAGACAGAGACACCACACAGCAAGCCCTGGTGGTCAGAGTGAGACGTTCATAAACACCCGGAAGTAAGTTGTCAGCTATGGGGCCCTGAACCACACACAGACTTACAGGGACTCAGACAAACACGTATCAAAAATACAACCCCACATGTCGGGAGAGGGATACATACAATTGCACAGAACCAGTCACATACATACACACTTCAAGTCTGCCAACCTGCATTCAGCACCTACTACGGGCCTGGCCCTGCACCGGGCAGTGGGGGCACAAGGAAGATGACCCTGTTCCAGCTCCTTCAGAAGCCAGTCTGGTGGTGGGAACAAGGGGCAGGATGAGCCACGTGCCCCAGTGAATTCCAAACCACTGGCAATGAGGCAGAGGGAGTCTCAGAGGAGGGCGGCAAGAGCGGAGTTGGCTTCTTGGAGGAGGCGGCATTGACGCTGAGCCCTTTTGGTTTGTTTGTTGGCTTCCATTTACACTTATTCTTAAGGATGAATGCAGGGAACAACATGCAAGTCGGGAGGAAGGCGCTCCAAGGGAGACGTGGCATAATGGGCAGAGAGAAGTTTAACTTAGCCACGGGGTACATGAAAGGCCTCCGTGTAGGCCGCGCACATCGTGACTCCCAGAGTAGTGCTCTGGAGTTGTGCAGTTCATCACCTGTACACCCCTATGTAGCGACCAGCAGAAGAGAATGACGTGGTGATGTGGTGACCATGGGAGAGCTGAGGTTAGTGGTTGGGGAGTCAAATCGGGGAAGGCCTTGAATGTGAGCATAAGGAACTCTATTCCGCCAAAGATAAGAGGTTGCAAGGGGGGTTGGGGAGTGTAAAGTGATCAAAGAGGTGACTTATAAAGCCTGGTCTGGTGGCTGTGGAGAGACAGCTCAGAGGAGGAGAGAGAGGGGAGGCCCGGTGATCTGAGTCACTGGGGGAGATTTACTAATCATTCTGGCCAAAGCTCTACCCCAGAGGGCCTGATCGCTTGGTGTGGGTGTCGTGCGGGTCAAGTTTGGGTGGTGTGCAGGTGCTGTGGGGGTGCAGTGAGAGGTGGTCCTGGTTTGGACAGGGTGGGAGGAACAGAGGGATGATGGAGAAGGACCTGACCAAAGAAACGGACACATCACGCCATCTAATGGCCAGAGCCCAGAATTGCAAGCTCACGGCGGCCTGGGCGCGCCACCCCACTTAGCGCTCAGAGTGGAGCAGGCTGACACTTACGGAGTTTAGCCCAGAGAACCTTAGTTTCCCCCCAACACGCACCCCATCTGCAGCTCTGCTGTAAACCAGACCTTGGTAAAGGGCCGCAGGAATTACTGGGCCTCAGTCTCCACGTGACACACACGTGCCTTAGCCAGACACATACACGCTCACACACAGATCCGTCATACAGTTAGGGTGACACAAACCCAGGGACCCCACGGACACACAAATGTACACATCACACAGTCACACAACACAGCCCTACCCGGACCAGAGTGAGAGAGCTTTGGGGGGTTGGGGATCACAAACTATGCCCTGGAACCCCTCAGTTTGTCCTTGCACACAGGCTCACACGTGCACTGATGCAGGCACATCACAGGGACCCCAGCACAGGAAACCTGGGGGTCTTTGAGGCAGAGGGATAGGGGAGGGCCTACCAATCCCCCTGGAAGGTCCGGCATGAGGCTGGGCCTGTCGGCTGACCCGGGTGCAGAGGGAGGCATGTGAAAGGGGAGGCTGGGGTTGAGAGGAGGAGGAAGGCGGTGACTACGATGTGCCCCCACTCATCACCTGTCTGGCTCCGTCTCAGCTGAAATATCACCTCCTCCAGGAGGCCCCCCCTAGACCTAATTTGTACCTCTTGGGTTACGTTCTCGTGTTTTTTCCTTTCACAGTACTTCACATGATTTGTCACTATGGGTGTCTAGGTTCTAGTCATTGTAACTCCCCTTCCTGCCTGTAAGCTCAGTGTGTGTGTGTGTGTGTGTGTGTGTGTGTGTGTGTGACAGGAGTGACTCCTGCATTTTCTGACCACTGACCTCGTGGCCTCGATCCCAGATAGCCGGAGCCAGTGGCCTGAATGAATGAGGGGCTGGGCGACCGTGTGCTGGAGTTGGGGGCAGGCTGGAAGCTCACCCGGGAGCAGTGGCGGGTGACTGCCAGCACCTCGTCGTCAGTCAGCAGCCGTCGGGCCAGGTCCTGAATTAGGGGCCGTCGGCTCTCCCAGGCTTGCACCCGCTCATCCACATCAGGCAGCTGGCCAGAGGGGCTCCCAGACCTGGCAGAGAGCAGGGCCCGGCCCCTCTCCCGCTCTGTAGGGCAGGAACGAAGGTGTATGATGAAGGAGCCAGGAGACATCGAGGGGGAAGTAGGGGCTTCTCTCAATTGGGCCGGACCCCAGAACAGGTCCGTGAGAGGCCTAGGTGCCCCTGACAACATCCCGGCCTAGCCCGGATTCTCCCCTCCATGGCCTCCCATAGCAATCTGCCCACCAGTGGAGCACCAGTCCGGACCCCGTGGCCCCCATCACAGACCCCTTTACTAGTCTGTTCCTTAATGGTGTCCTAGGCCAGTGCCCTCTGGGCCCCCGAACATGCACTGTCATAGTACTCATTGGAGTTCTAGCACAGGCTCCCTCACCGCCCCCAAAATCTGTCTTTGGGAGTCCCAACCAAGCTCCCCAGTCCTCAAAAACATACCCCAACATCTGTCTGCAGCCCTGTCTTTCCGAGTAAGCTTAGTCCAATTCTTTTAGCTGCCCTCAATACGCACCCAGTCCCCCATACTTGGCCCCAACTGAGTTTAGCCCAAAGCTCCTTAGCAGCCCCCAACATGCACCCCATCTGCAGCTCTGTCACCAGGCCTTGTTAAAGGGATGCTGAATTACCGCGTCTCAGTCTCCATGTGACAAACTTCTGCACGGGCCCCACTGCCCCTGCCATGAAGAAGAAGGGTTAAGCTGAAGGCCCTGGTGCCCAATCTGCAAATGGGGCTTGGGGGGGGGGGGTGCTCAGGGACGGCTGGATCACTGGCTGGGATGAAAAGCTCAGGCTGGGAGGAGATGGAATGGGGAGGCCAGAGGCCAGGCCATGAAGGTCTTGGGGCCATGGTCAACTAGGGACTTCATTCATAGGCAGCGGAAGTCCGTGAAGGTTTGGGACCAAGAGAGGGTGCAGTTTGACCTCTGCTTGTGGAGACTCATTCAGAGGCAAATATATGGGGGGAAGAACCCCGAAGGGAAGGTGGGGGGGGCACCTACCTTCAAGGGACAGAGAAAAAAAGAAGAGCCTTTGGAGGAGAGAGAGGAGAGGCCAGAGGGATGGGAGGAGAATCAGGAGAGAGCAGGGCCCCGGGGGCTGTGGAAAAAGAGATGGGTTGAAGAGGTGGAAGCTGGCCTGGCCTCATTTAAAGAGTCTCTCCCGTGAGACTCTCACTTTAGCCCCCCAGGAGGGGCAGGGCCAGCTCCTAGCCAACACCCATTCCCCCTCCGGAAACAGCACCCCGATTTCACCTGGGGACCCCCATTCTCAGTGCATGTACTCCAGAGTGGGCACGAGACACAGGCTGGCCCATAAGAGCACCCCCCCACCCCACCCCACAGCCATTTGTTGGGCATGTGGTCCCCGCTGGGTCAGTGAGAACCTAGGACTTCAGCCGGAACTATTTAAGAAGCTTTCTTGTCCCTGGGTTGCTAAGCAACAGTGGCCATCTTAACTCTGAGTGGGCAAAACCTACATGATAATGAAGCCAACCCAGGGGAAAATGGAACCAAAGATGAAGGGGGCAGATGTCTGCTGAGAGTGTTTAAATCTTTAGACCCACTTACGTCAGTAGCTGAGCCAAGCAGTGCTTTTTAAACCTAATCTGAGTTGAGTTTCTGGCCCATACAACCCCAAGCGTCTCAACTCGTCCACTCTCGGTCCAGTCTCTGAACCTCACCTGAGAGATGAGAGGCCCTCTCTGAGGGTCCTTGAAGCCCCTGACATAGTGGAGCCTGCCGAGGCCCTTCTGCTTGGGCCCTGATTTAGAAATGACCTTGCTCAAGGATGGTTCTAGAGCTGGGTAGGGCCTGTGGAGCCCTGGCCAGGGGAGATGTAGGCACGTATTCGAGGAGAGGAGCCCCCTACCCACCTCAGCACCAAGGACACAGGGATCTGACCCAAGCCCTTCAACTTCCTTGCTATGTTGTGCCTCTAACAGATTTCCTTTCTGGAAAGGGGGGAGACGAGACAGTGTAACAATAACCACTACATTTTCTGAGCACCTTCCATAGGCCAGACGAGGTACTTAAGTGGTTTCCATCCATCCATACACTTATTCCTCACTATTCCTAAAGAAATAGGTATCATCACTCTCACTTTACTCATAAGGAAACAGGCTTACAGGGGCCAGTGGTTACTCCCAGCTCGTAATAAGCAGTGTGGGATTTAAACCCAGAGCTGCTGGATGCCAACGTGGGCCCCACCTGCGTCCACCCCATCTCATCTGACCGGCATGGCGCTTACCTTTCTCCGGGTCCAGGCGAGGGCGGGGCTTGGCCGGGGTCCCTCTGTCCAGCGTCCAGGCCTCTCTGTGCCCGTCCCCTGCCAGCCGCCCCTGCCGCCCTCCCTTGAAGAAGAGGTTCATCAGTGTCTTGGAGCGCTGCAGGGCTCCCTTCTCCCCAGGAGACCCCAACTTCTCCTTCTTCCTCTGCCTCTTCTCCTCTGCAGACATGAGGGAGCGCCCGCGGGGCTGGAGTGGTGGGCAGAAGGGAAGGCCGAGGGGCAGGGGTATGAGGAGGGACAGAGAGGGGAGAGAGTAGGGGGCAGACAGGACCTGCAGCTTTGTGGGGAGGTGGTGCTGGAGGTAGGGGTGGGTGTCCTCCTCCAACTCTCCACCCTCCCCCACCCCACAGCTCCAGTTCGTCGAGGAGTCTCCAAGAGGGCTGGTGTGTGTGTGTGTGTGTGTGTGTGTGTGTGTGTGTAGGGTGGAAGGGATGGGTTAGGACTGGTTTGGGGCCCAAAACTGACAGGAACACAAACTGGGGCTTGGGGTCCAGGACCAGTTTAAAATGGGGCCCAGAGCAGCATCGAAGTGTATTCTGGGGCTGCAACTGAGGTTGGGTCAAGGCCCGACGCAAAGGGAGGTTTGGGGCCCAGGACAAGGCGCGAGGCAGGTTTGGGACTGGGAGTTTCGGAGAGAACATCAGCCATCCACCCCCCTACGTACCCCACAAGGTCAGGTGGCTCTGGGATCTTGTGATGGGGGGCCGGGGTCGGCTCAGGGCCAGCAACAGGGCAGTCTTGGGGGACTCGGAGAGTGCAGAATCGAGGCGGCGGGCAGGCCGGGGCCCATCGGAGCGGATGGCTGTGTCCCTGAGGATGACGGTGGGCCTCACGCTGCACCAGGTCTCCACGCGGCCCCCCACATCGGGCTCCGTCTGCATGGCTGTGTCCGCCCGCCCCCAGCCTGGCCCCCGACCGCCAGGCTCCTCAGGCCCCAGGCAGACATCCATGCGGTCGGAGGGCAGGGAGCCCGAGCCCTCGGCCGAGCTGTAGGGGGCACTGGAGGCATAGGAGGAGACGCTGGAGCTGCTCTCAGAGGCCGGGGACAGCTGCTGTAGCACCCCGTTGCTCACTGCAGGCAGTGGGGAAGGCGGGGGCGGCTGAGGGGAAGGCCGGGCTGCAGACCACCCTGGGCTTGGTGGTGGTGGTGGGGGGGGTGTTGGTAGTGTGGGGCAGCAGCCAGGGCTGGAGGCACGGGCTCCGGGGAACCGGTGCTCAGCAGTCCTGCCACTGACTTAGGCAAATCAGTTCTCCTCCACTCACCGCAGGACCCCAGAGCCAAGGGGAGCCTGGAACCAAACCTGCAGCTCCTCGGAGGGGAGCCCAGAAATGGCGCTGGGTGGTGTGAAAGTTCCCAAGGAGGTTTGCTCCTCCTGCCCAATTATTCTTCAGAGACTCTGACCCACCCTTGGGCCTCAGCCCTTTCCCTCCAACCCATGGACCTGAGCCACTTACATCGGTCCAGCCAACAGTACTCAGAAACCATCTCTTTGTAGGCAGGGTACCGGCCAGTCTCCTGGGAAGAGCGTGGTGGGCACAGGAAGGCATGGGGGAGTGGGCAAGAAGGGGGTGGGTGACAAGGAGGATGAGAAGGGGGGTAAGTGAGTAGGAGGGATGAGAAAGGGGGTGGGAGGAAGGAGGGGTGGGTGAGGGAAGATGAGAAGGGGGTGGGTGAGAAGGGATGGGGTTAAGAAGGGGGAGTGATGGGACAGGAGTAAACTTTTCAACCCCCTCTCTCTCTCTCCTCCAAGTTCATCATGCTCTAGACAAACAAGCTGCTTTATTTCTCAACATGCCAAACTCCTCTGTACCTCAGAGCCTGGTACTTGCTGTTCCTTCTGCCTTGATTCTCGTCCTTCAACTCACCTTCTGGCCAGCTCCTCCCTCTTCGGGTGTCACTTCCCCAGAGAGACCTGCCCTGACCGCTCTGGCTAAAAGGGCCTTCCCAAATTACCCCTCCCACCTCTCTGTTAATTACAGTGTAGCACTTGTCACCGTTGGCCCGCATCTAGTGTGTCCGTCTCCCCCGAGGAGCAGAGACCTTGCCTGTCTTGTTCACCGTGGCAGCCCCGGTACCTGTCATAGTGGCCATCATGTAGAACGTACTCGAAAATGTTCAGTGGATGAATGAGGGGCAGAGCGGGAGAGAGGAGGAGTGTTTGGGGTCATGTGAGAGGAAGGAAAGGGAGAAACAGGATGGGGGGAGGATCGTGGGATGGGAAATAAGGTTGCAGAAATAGAGGAATGGCAGAGGAGGCCCTGAAGGGCAATGTGGGTGAAAGCTTGGGAAAGGGAAGAGAGCGGGGCAGGGGCTGGGACTGGGCACTAGCCGAGAGCGAGACGTCACCTCCTCTGGAGACAGAGTGAGAAAGACCTGATCCTCAGGCAAGTGTGAGACCCACATGAATATTGAATGCAGGTGCCTCCCCTGAAATCCAATCTCCGGCCCCAGCCCAGCCTCTTTGCCCTGTGCCCGCGTCCTGCCCAAAGCCACAGCTACCACCCCACCCTCTGGGTGGGACATTTTCTCCTTTCAGCCCAGGTCCTCCACCACTCATATGAAGGGGCACTGCCCTAGGCATCTGAAGAGCAGGACTGGACCCAGGCCCTGCTACTGGCCAGCTGAGTAATGGACTGGGATTCCTGAGTTACTCTGCCTCTCTGAGCCTCAGTTTCTTCTTCTGCGAAATAGGGACAAGCGCAATACCTGCCCTCCCTCTCCGATGGCTATGGTAAAACCATAGACTGTAGAGCGATGGGCATAATGATGTACTAGGGCGGTCGGGGAAGTCCTTCCTATAGTCTGGCCTCTCCCTGATACCCACAGTCCTGCCCACCTTGATGGTCAGCATGATGTGTGTTTGGCCCTTCAGCACCTCCACGGCCTGGCTGTGGCTGATGTCGTCGAACCTGACGCCGTTGGCCGCCAGGACCTGGTCCCCCACCTTGATGCCATTCTCCTCGGCCAGCCCACCGTGGTCCACTCTGGGGTCAGACAGGAGGCGGTCTGGTCGGCTGCCTAGCCTGCCCTCTCTCACCCGAGTCCAGACTCTCTTCACTCGGATACAGGGACGCCCCAGCCAAACTCCTTGGCTCTCCTCCCCGAACCCCCCACCCCTCTCCAGACCCCACCCCTGACCCAGGCCCTCCTTTGGACACGTCATTGGCCAGGCCTCGCTTGTGGATCCCCGCCCACTGCATGCCCCGCCCAGCCCTCACTTGGACACATAGATGCCCAGGCCGAACTCCTTGCCCCCGCGGATGTTGAAGCCCAGACAGAAGTCGTCTGACGTGGTGTACAGGTGGACGATGCGCCGCACGCCATCCTCCGAGCCGCTGTCAGACGGCGTTGATCGGCACTTCTCCACCACCAGCCGCCGGTTCACCACATCCACCCTGGGACAACAGCAAGGGGACCTCGACCTGGGCCCCCCATCCACCACCACCACCCCCCTCCTCCCAGCATCCTTGACAACCGCAGGGGAAAGGAGAGGTCGCCTTGGGGGACTCCCCAGCCCAGAGACGTTCAGTGGGATGTAGATTTCGCCAAATTTGGAAAACGACCTGGATCTCCTCTTTTTACGGAGCAGCTCCATGTGTCTGTTTCCAACTCCCTACAAGAGCCCTGAGGGGGAGATGCTGTTACCACCCCCAGGCTCACAGCAGAGGCCGGGCGGTGTTGGGGGCAGGGCCGCTGGCCTCTGGGATAGCAGGGTTGGGAGGAGGGCTGGGGAGAGACACGGCCTTGTCTTATTTCAAGGTCAGGCCTTGGGATCCCTGTGTTTCCGGTGCCCTGGGTGGAGGGAAGAGTAGAAGCCATACTAGTCAAGTTCCACGCAGAGCCCTGTGACCTCGGCCTCTCCTGTGGGGGGGAGGGGGGTGGGGGGGGGCTGGATGGGGAGGGGAAAAGCCAGGGCTGGGGCCAGGCGTTCTCACCACGTGGTCTTCTCTTTGGAGAATTTGATGCCCGGCACTCGGCCCATGCGCCTCACCATCATGTGCAGGCGGCTGCTGCCAGTCAGCACCTTCACGGCGCTGCCCATGGTGGTGCTCTCCAGGCTCAGCCCATTCACCTCCGTGATCTTGTCCCCCACGCACAGGCCGGCCCGCTCTGCACCAGGGGAGGGGCGTGGCTGGCAGGGGCCACTTGGGAGAAGTCCTCCAGGGTGAAGCTAAGCCTCCCGCCACCACACAAGGCTCCCTGGGGTAAAACTTCTTCCGTGAAATTGGGGATCCCCAGGTGAGGTCCGAGTAGTCCTTATGAGACTAGGGACCTGTCCATTAGCCCACTCCACCCTGGGAGGGGGCCCCATGTCCCCACTGGATCGGGTCCTCCAAAGCTGAGGACGCTTTCCTCCCATCCCTGATAAGAGCACCATCCTAAGCCAGAACCTCGCTCCTGGGAGCCCTGCTCACCTGCACTGCTCCCCTCCTCCACCTTGCTGACGAAGATGCCCAGGCCATGCTCCGAGCCGCCCCGCACACTGAAACCCAGTCTCCCTGCTGGACTCTTCTCCACCCGGACCGCATGGATGATGTCGCTCTCATCACTGTTGGCTGTGTGGTGGTGTTGGTGGGAGGGACATAGGCATGACTCCCATGTCCTTTCTGGGCACAGAGGGCCCCTGGGTTTCCCAGGTTGGGGCCTGCAAAGGCTGGGTTTCTAGGCAAAGATACCTAAAGCTCTAAGGCCTGAGGGCAGCCAATTTCTGAGTTCCCTATTGGTGGTTTTGAGGCCATGGGCCAGGGAGAGTGTGGGAATAGGCAGGACAGGACCCCACAGTAGAAGCCACTGTTCTCCTTCCCTTATATAGGTGAGTGTGTGTGCGTATGTGTGTGCACGCGTGCTCGTGTGTGCAGGTGTGTGTGTGTTTCTAATGCTTACTCAGCTTCTCACACCCACAGGCCTGAGATAGGACAAATTCCTAAAAATCCTGTCACTCTGAGAGTCAGATGGATAGAGAAGAGGTTCAAGATTCCATTCGATAGGGCAGAGGTGAGCAAATCTGGGCTCTTCAGCTTGCACAGAAATGAGTATGCTAATCTTCAAACAGTTGAAGAGCTATTCTGTGAAAGACATTAGATGTTTTTGTTTGTGTAACCCAGAAGACAGAACCAAGCCCGAGATAGAGGCTATCTATCTAAAATTTTTTTTTTTTTTTTTTTTTTCAACGTTTATTTATTTTTTGGGACAGAGAGAGACAGAGCATGAACGGGGGAGGGGCAGAGAGAGAGGGAGACACAGAATCGGAAACAGGCTCCAGGCTCTGAGCCATCAGCCCAGAGCCTGACGCGGGGCTCGAACTCACGGACCGCGAGATCGTGACCTGGCTGAAGTCGGACGCTTAACCGACTGCGCCACCCAGGCGCCCCGAGGCTATCTATCTAAAACCTTCAGCTGTCAGACAATGGAATGAGTTTTGGAGAGATAATGAGTTCCCCATCTTTGGAGGCATACAAGCTGACCCCTGATAAATCCCTGTCTGGGATATTGTGGACGGATCCCCGAGGCTCCTTCTATCTCTTCAACTCTGTGATCCTGGAGGTAAGGGCTCTAGGAGCTACTTGACTATATGAGGAGAGAAACCCAAAACACCACTATGTTGCAGTGTGTGCCCAGAGCCCAGAGGGGTCCCCTCCATCAGTGCTGGGGAAAGTCAGGGGAGCAGGGTCCCTAGGGGCTGGAGCTGTCAGGGAAAATGATTTGGAAGACTGAGGTGAGTGGGATTTGGTTGGAGGGGGGGAGCAGAAAGGGAGGGCGCTAATGGAGAAGGGGATGGAGTGAGTAAAGGCACTGAGGTGGGTCCTTGAGAAAGCCTTTGGTTAGAGAAAAATAAGAAGACTGCAGAGGGAAGCTAGGTCTCAGGTGAGAAGGTGAGAAGATGAGATTTCCTCTTGAACAAGGCTTACTCTAGAGGTGTTTGTGGGGGACAAATCTCTCTCTATCTCTCTCTCTCTCTCTCTCTCTCTCTGTGTGTGTGTGTGTGTGTGTGTGTGTGTGTGTGTGTGTGTGACCTAAGAGAAATCAGGTTACAATACATGAGCAGAACAGCTCAGGAAGAAATCTCCAAGGGCAGCCTGTGGGCATGGATGGTGCAGGACAGAGATGTGCGATATTCTAAGGCTTCCTGGCTGATTCTGACTGTATAGGTCTCAACCCAGCCAAGGAGTCTATTGCTTTCCTGCCCCCCAACCCTCTTTCTTCTCAGGCCCTCCCTGGGGCCTTCCTAGGGCCCTGAGCCAGGGGGATGCCACACTGGGGTTTTGAGCATAGGAGCTTGGGGCCTCTGAGGATGGAAACTTCTCTACCTCCACTACCCTAGCCTGGGCCACCGACCTCTCCCTCTAGGCACTCACAGCCTCCTCACTGTCTCCCCACCTCCGTTCTTGCCTCGTTTAGACCATTCTCTACAGTGGCCAGAGCCAGCTTTTACAATAGACTGCTTATTGAGAACTTCAATGCCTGCTCCGGCTTCTAGAAGGAACTCCGCAGCCCCCCATGCCCGGTAAGGCCCTCCATGGGCTGTCCTCTGCCCACCTCCCTACCCTCACCTCTGGCCACCATCCCTAGCCTCACTGAGCTTTGGCCAAACTGACCTCCTTCCTGTTCCTCTCACGGGCCAATCATTTCAGTGTTCCCTCAATCCTTGATACTCTTGTCCAGACTTTTGTAAAGCCAGCATCCATTCTGCAGCCCCTCCTGGCTTGGACACCGCTTTCTCGGAGAAGCCTTCCTGGACTACCCTAACTAAAGAAGTCCCTTCCCTTCTTCCCAGATGGTCTCTATTAGAGCGGTTCTCAAAGCATGCTCCCCAGACCAACAGCAGCAGCGGCACCCAGGAACTTATTCAAAAAATATGTATACCGGGGCGCCTGGGTGGCTCAGTCGGTTAAGCGGCCGACTTCGGCTCAGGTCACGATCTCGCAGTCCGTGAGTTCGAGCCCCGCGTCGGGCTCTGTGCTGACAGCTCAGAGCCTGGAGCCTGTTTCAGATTCTGTGTCTCCCTCTTCCTGACCCTCCCCCGTTCATGCTCTGTCTCTCTCTGTCTCAAAAATAAAATAAACATTAAAAAAAATTAAAAAAAAATATGTATACCTGGGGCACCTGGCTAGCTCTGTTGGTACGACATGCAACTCTTGGTCTTGGGGTTATGAGTTCGAGCCCCAGGTTCGGTATAGAGATCACTTCAAAATAAAGTCTTAAAAAATTATACAACAACAATGTGTGCTCCTGCTCTTCGCTGTAGACACAATGACTCAGAAGCTCTGGGTGTAGGACCCAGCAACTTGTCTTTTAACAAGCCCCCCCCCACCCCAGGCAATCCTGATATATTCCAAAGTTAGAGAACCGCTACTCTGTCGTACCGTCCAAGTTAGTACCTCCAAGATTCTTACCATCCTTTCTCATTATTTGCTTATTCATATATTATTTATTCATATACTGATTATTCCTATTTTATTGTCTGTCTCCTTCCACTAGATTGTAAACTCAATCGTGGTAGGGACTTTGTAATTCTCTTCTGCCAATATATCTCCCATGTGTTGCACAGCACTTGATATCTGCTAAGTCTTTTTTGAATGAGTAAAAGAAGAAAGGGATGAATGAGTGAATAGACCAATGAACAAGGAGAGTGAAAAGAAAGGGCTGGTTTGGATTAGAGGATGCATTTCCTTTGGGACCAGCTGAGTTTGCGGAGCTGGTGGGAACCCGTGGGGGTGAGGTGGGTAGCAGTTTCTCCCTTCCCACTGTCTCTCCCTTATCAGCTATTTTAGGCCTCTGGAGTGGTCTGAATAGTAACAAGGGGGAGAGGTTCCAGGCTTCGGTGAATTGGGAGATGTTTGTGCTCGGGCAGAGGGGGAAGATTCTGGGCTCAGAGCTTCCCAGCCCAGACAGGGTAGGGGCTGGCAGGTCAGAGCAATGCCCCAGTCCTCCCATTGCTGGGAGACCCTGCTCTCCTGGCTGCACCGGGGCTCTAGAGTGAGGCAGAAAGAGAGAGCAATCCTGGAACTTCTGCAAGAGGATCTTTAGCAGGACAGTGGACAGAGCTGTTACATCGTAGCTGGGCATGGTGTGCGTGGTCGTAACGGGGAGGTAAAACATAGTTATTTTAATACAATGGGACTTACAAGGGTCCTGCCCCAGTGCCTTCCCTGTCCCCTACCATGTCTCCTAGCTCCTCTGAGGACTTCTGCTCCATGACCCGAATGACAGTGCTGACCCTCAGCAGTGCCCTACAGCTCACCTAGGGGTGAGGCCCATCATAGTAGATGATGGGGGTGGGCATGCTGGGCCACTGAGGCAGGAAAGCCTGCTGCCTGAGCAACATGGCTATCCCTGCCCCAGTGGCCCAGGGAGGAGAACAGAGATGCCCAGCTGGGTCAGAGGGGAGGAAGAGGGTCTGAAAAGCCCACTCTGGGATCCAACCAGGGGAGTTCTGCTCGCTGAGAGACAAAAGGGGAGCTGGAGACATTTATGGCATCTGGCCCGCAGAGAGCCCAACCCCAGGGGGGGGGGGTCCCCATTCCCCATGGGCATTCAAGGTCCTGCCTTACTCACTAGCTCTGTGTCGCCTCACATCTGTCACTGCAGCCTGGCTGTCTCCTAATTGCACCCTCCCCCCCGCAACTTGTACTCTTGTTTTCCACTTCCAGCCTTGTCTGGGATACCTCTACCCCAGCAGCAGCTGTTCTCATTGCTCTGTCTCTAAGCTCTGCTACCCTGTAAATTTCTGGAAGGTGACGATCGACCTTTATTTTTCTCCAGGTCCCCTACAGGACCTAAGCAGAGCTGGTATAGAACAGGAGTGCAATGAAACAGCATTGGGCAACTACAGAAGATTAGGTACCCCCTGATTAGGTACCAGGGCTCAGTCCTGGGGCTCCCTTTCTGACCCTCAACCCTCCTCTTCTCCCCACTTTTTGGAACATTTGCTGCTCTACCTCTATTTCTTTTCTTCTGCATCTGAAATCTTTTATTATTATTATTATTATTATTATTATTATTATTTACTTATTTGTTTTTTTAATACATTTTTTAACGTTTATTTATTTTTGAGACAGAGAGAGACAGAGCATGAACAGGGGAGGGGCAGAGAGAGAGGGAGACACAGAATCTGAAACAGGCTCCAGGCTCTGAGCCATCAGCCCAGAGCCCGACGCGGGGCTCGAACTCACGGACCGTGAGATCATGACCTGAGCCGAAGTCAGACGCTTAACCGACCAAGCCACCCAGGCGCCCCTATTATTTACTTATTTGAAATCATCTGTATACACACTATGGGGCTTGAACTCATGGCCTGAGATCAAGAGTCGCACGCTCTCCTGAATGAACTGGTCAGGGGCCTCTGCACCTGAAATCTTAAATTCTGTCTGCTCAGTTGGGCACTGACTCCTCACAGCCCTGCACTGAGCTGGTCGCACAATGGGCTGGTTGATGGGGTTATATCATTCTCTATCCTGCGCCCCACCAAAGGCATACACAAAGGGATTGGAGAAAGGCAGAGTCCATAGGATGGAGGGGCCAATTCAATACCCTATCTTGCTCACTTGGGGCTAGCATACCACACACACTTTTCCGTGCCTCCGGGCTCCTATCTCCCACCTCTGACCTCTCTACAGCCCTGCAACACTAAAGGATTGGCCTAAACATAAGGAAAGGGCTTTTAAGGTAGAGTATAAGGGTAAACAGAGACCCTCCACCTCCCACATCCTTAAGACTCCCATCACTTGGGTTCCTCCACCCATATTGGCTCTGCCTCCTCCTACTTAGTGCTGCTGTCCCTTACCCCCACCCTTAGCTCCCGGCCCAAGCTGGGCCCCGCCCCCACCTTCGATGGGAGAGTTGATGAGGATGAC
Organism: Leopardus geoffroyi; assembly: GCF_018350155.1. Taxonomy (NCBI): domain Eukaryota; kingdom Metazoa; phylum Chordata; class Mammalia; order Carnivora; family Felidae; genus Leopardus; species Leopardus geoffroyi. Next base: position 60,094,046 of record NC_059334.1, read on the forward strand.
ACGGCCCATGGGCGATGAGGCTCGGATTCCGCGGGGGGGCCCATTCAACAGCCGCTGCTGCTGCTTCCTCAGCAGGTATCGCGTTGCGGAGCCCGAGTCGCTGCCCAGGTGGCCTCGGGAGGAGAGGGAGCTCAGAGAGCCCGAGCTTAGGTCTCCAAGGCCCAGTGGGTCGAAGCCCACCGCAAAACTGTGCGCCATTGTGGCTAGACTGGGGCAGCGTCCTACAGGTCCAGAAAGAATCTGCTAGCCCTGGAGCAAAGGGCCCCGCGCGCCCCGGGCTCCATGAGCCTTCCGTGCGGGACTGGGGTCTCAGGGACTGGGAGCTCCCCACCTCCGTTGCCTCACAGCAGTGTGCGCTCCAAGCCTGCGGAGGGAGAGCAGAGGTTGGGACAAGGGTGTGAATGTTGCCCTTGCTGCCTCCCAGAACTTCCACCCCTCGCCCTGATTTGAGCTTCCTGCCCTCCCATGCCCTAGGTCCCTCACGTCTCCCACCCCTGGCCAGTCCAGGCACCATCGTGGATTTTCGGAGTCATTTATACAACGCCAGTGGGAACCTCTCATTCACCCCTCATTCCTGCTCTCAGCTGAGTCATCCACCCCAGTGACCAGTTCTCAGTAGAGGCTGAGAGAGTGGAGATGGATTCTTGCGGGCCCTAGGGTTTCAAGTGGTGTGAGAGAAATCGGGGCCAGGACCAGTCACTGCACGCCTTTCCTTGTGTTTGTGGGCAGGGGGCTCATGTCTCGAAGCAGGCCGTCAGGACCTGGGACAGCTGCAGCCAATGGCCCCGGAGATTTCCCGACCGCCACAGATCCCTTGGCTCCAGGCTGCTGTCTCTCCCACCCCCTCTCCCGTCGAAAGGGGTTGCCTCAACGTCTCCCAGGCTTGCGGGGAGGACCTGCTGGCTAGAGTCCCACAACATCGCGCCCCAAACCCGGAGCTAAGTCCCCCAGAGCAGCTCTGGGACTCAGAACGCAGCATCCCACCCTCGGCCCCCACCTCTTGAGCTTGGCCCCCCTCACCTGCTTGCTGGTGCGGCGGCCGCCGGCCTCGCCAGCCGGTGGGCGCGGGCGCGAGCTCTTGCAGCGTCCGGGGAACCCCGCCCACGCTCCGCCTAGCTGCTGGAACAGGGCTGGCCTACGTAGCCCCGGGCTCCCATTGGCTGCGAGGGCCGCCAGTCACTCTCTCCGCCCCCTGTTTCGGGCGCTCCGGTCAGGCGTTTGTCACCTGGGCTGAGACCCCTGCAGTTCGAGTGCGGACGCCCCACCACGCCCCCACGAATTTAGGGTTTGGGTCACGCCTCGCCCCCTCCCGCTACCGGCTCAGCGCAGGGGAGCCCAGAACCGCGTCTTCTCCAGGCCAAGCTAGATGCTAGGGCTCGGAATTGTCACCCCTTCGCGTCACCTGTGACGCCTCAGTGAAGGAATGTCACCTGGGCAGTGGGGGCGTGAGCATGCGGTGGGCAGGAGCGTGGGCTGGCGCCTGGGCGTGCGGCAGGCGTGCCCTGTAAGGTGACTGGGTGAGTTGTGAAGGATATGTGTGTGGGGGTGGGTGTGGTTGTGGGTGTGCGTCTGAGTGTTGACTTCTTTCTCATGCGTCTTCCTTCTATGTCACAAAGTGTCTCTCTGGCCCTTCAGTTCTGGAAGGGGGACAGAGTGGATCACTGGTTCCAGGACACTAGGGGGAGGAAGAATCTTTCTGAGCCATTTGCTTGATGCAGACAGAGCTACCTTGAGCCTTCTTCCCCTACACCTCCCAGGGCAGGGACTGGGGCTAGGTCTGTCTGTGGTGCCGGGATAGGGATCGGGGACGTAAGGAAACTGGGACCTAGTGGAGCTAGGTAAGGAGGGGGCTGGAGGAGGAAAAGGGTGGGGACATAGAAGGGGCACAGGCACGAGCAGAACGAGATTGTGGAGGACTGCGAATGCCCAAGTGCTGTGAGAAGAGCTTGTGAGAACTGGGGTAGGAGCCCAGGGGGCCAAGTAGGCAAAGGCCACTGCCAAGGCGGCCATCTAGTAAACAACCCAGGCGGTAACCCGAGTCCCTCCGGGCGCACCATCAGAGGATGGCCCCTCCACGCCGCCAGCCTTCGTCCTGCGCCCGGCGAGCCTTCGCCCTGGGCACCTAGACGCGTTGCTGCCGAAGCCGGGTGCCTCCCGAGGCCAGTCAGGGGACTGCAAGCAAAGGGGGCAGCGCCCACGGCTCCTCCCCTCCTCTCTAGGCCTGGGGACGGGCCAGAACCTATTCCCCGAGCCCTGATTGGCTTTGGGAGGCGGCGTAGAGCCAGCTCCCTGCAGCCGGGGCTGGGGGCGTCGCCCCAAATGGCACCCACCGCCCCCAGGCTCTGCCAATCCCTGGGCACGCCCGACGGACGCGCGGGGGTTGCCCCCGCCCCTCCTGCCTGTCAGCGTCACGCGTGACGTTACGCGTGATGGGTTGGGGGGGCGGAGGCAGGGGCGACGCGCCGAGAGAAAGGCGGGTCCGGGAGCTGCAGAGGCCAGAAGCCCAGGAGCTCAGCAAAGCGTGAGTGCCGGCTGTCCGGGGCGGGGTTCGCGGGGTTCAGGGGAGTAGGAGGTTGAGGGCTAAGAGGGAGGGAAGTCTGCCTTGGGTGTGCTCTCTGTCCTACCCGGATTCAGTATCTTAGGTTCTAGGGAGGTGCTTGGGGCACGAGGGGAGGTTGGCTGGCGGGAGTAATGTCAGGGTGGGGCCTTATGTGGTCACACATTTACGTGTCTGCAGTTGATGGATATGGGGTGTGTGTGTGCGCGCGTATGTGTGAGTGTGCAAGTAACGGTCTTTGTGGGCTAGTGTATGCAGTGCGTGTCCGCCGTTTGTATATCTGTGTAGGGCACGTAAGTATCTTTGTATGTGGGTATGTGAGTGTGAGTTTGTGAGAGAGGGGAGGGTGTCTCCTCCAGTGCGGGAGGAAGTGCTGTTGGAGAGGATTAGTCATATTGTAGGATTTTGCCTAACACAGCCAGCCGGCTGCTTCAGGCTTTCCTCTTGGTACTGGGTGGAGAGGGCACTTACTGACTCCTCCTTTCTAGACGTAGGTGGCTTGGGGAGAGATGGATGGGTGTCTGTGCCAGCCCTGCCCAGCTGGGGAACAAGGAGGGCCTTGGGCCATTCAGTGTGGGTTGAGAAAAATGCCCCTGGAGAGGGGGACTTGTGCATGACTGCGAGCACACATGCTTGGCTGGCGTCAGAGTCCCCTATTTGAGATCTGGAATAGATAAGCCCTGAAGTAACCAGTGAGCCCTTGTTCTCCTCCAATCAGGGGCTGGGGTGTGGGACGGCTTATGCCATCTTCCCAGACAGCCTTGGGGGTTTGTATCTAGGTCTTAAGGCAGCTGGGCCCTGAAGCTGACCTGAGCATGCCTGTATAATGCATATAATACACACTTTTGTGCACACAGAGCACAAGAGTAGCTGCATAGGATTAGTTGCTGCTGTTGCATCAACCCTACACGTGTAAATCCTCACTGATGAAAAGCTGCACAAGGCCAGAGTGCAAAAGAGATCAGTTTTTTCTGGTTCTGTTTTCCCCTGCCCCCTCCTCCAATGGCTGCAGGTCTCTGAGCCAGGGCCTTGCCTGGAAAACAACTCCTCCCCCCAACCCTTGCTTACCTATCTGGAGTCACCTTGAGCTCTAGAAGGGGTTGGTGATAGGCCCAGGGACCAGGGCAGAGCCACCAGAGGCTCCCACAGGTAGAGCTCTTGGACTCCCTCCTTGGAGTCCTCCGATCCTGATCTTTGCTCTGCAGAAAATGGGGGAGTTGCCCTTAGATATCAATATCCAGGAACCTCGCTGGGACCAAAGCACTTTCCTGGGCAGAGCCCGTCACTTCTTCACCGTTACTGACCCCCGAAATCTGCTGCTGTCTGGAGCACAGCTGGAAGCTTCCCGGAACATCGTGCAGAACTACAGGTAGCCCACTGCCCCATCCAAATGAGACCCTGGGGTACTCATTCCCTGCCATTAATATGGTACCATTTGCATCTATCTCCTCAAGTTTGAGAGTGACCTTGTCCCACTCCTTGACCCCCTTACTCCCTAGCTCTATATGTTGGAATCACAGGCAACTATGGCACAGCGCTTGAACCCAGAGAATTTCAGGGTGTTTGGGTTGAGGAGGTGGCATTGATATTTGTGGGTGGGGGGCTGCTGTATGTTTCGCAACCCTCCACAGGGTCCTGTCCCACTGCTAGGCCCACCCTCTTCAAGGACAGATGGGGCTCAAAGTTGAGTCCCAAGGAGATAGGAGAGCACTCCCTTGTCCCCAAGAGGAAATACCCTTGAGATGCCCCCAGCCATTTTTGACCCACTGGAAACTACGATTACCCATGACCAGGCATTTAGGCAGAAACAGAAGGGCACCCTTCTTTATGTGGCTAGAAGGAAAATGGAAATAGGAGCCCCCCTGCCCTTCTGGAAGATTTGACTCCCCCAGAGACAAGGAGCTCCTTTATTCTGAGACTCAGGGCCAAAGTTCCTGGTCCTCTGGCCAGACTTTCCCTGAGTTAAGTGGTCAGGGCTGGTGGGGGCAGATCTGCCCCTAGAATTGCCTGTCTGTTCCCTGACATTCTCTGCAGGGCCGGCGTGGTGACGCCAGGGCTCACTGAGGACCAGCTGTGGAGGGCCAAGTATGTGTACGATTCTGCTTTCCATCCGGACACGGGGGAGAAGGTGGTCCTGATTGGCCGTATGTCAGCCCAGGTGCCCATGAACATGACCATCACTGGCTGCATGCTCACCTTCTACAGGCAGGTCCTGCCCCGTGTGTCCCCTCCCTGAGCACTCTGTCCAAGCTAGAGTGTGGCCTGATGACTAGGTGAGGCCAGTTTGGGCAGAAAATAGTGGGTGAATGAGAGCTTGTGTTAGAATCCCTCACATTCCTCAGAACTCAGCCCCAGGGCTCCTCCCACCCCAGAGACAAGTGTACGTGGTCGTGTCAGTGGGGAGGGTCGTACAGAGGTCACCGAAGCAAGTTCTAAGGTCATCAGCTGGGTCCCTCCTGAGGGACTGGGAATAACCTTTAGGGTTTCTTTATTAGGGTTTGAGGATAAGGGACACTGTAGCAAGAGCAGCAGTAAGTGTCTCTGTTCCCTCAGGAAGACCCCGACCGTGGTGTTCTGGCAGTGGGTGAATCAGTCCTTCAATGCTGTTGTTAATTACTCCAATCGCAGCGGCGACGCTCCCATCACTGTGAGGTGAGAGCTCATCCCCTCACCGGGACTCCCCCACCCCCCCCCCACTCTCTCCCTGCCCTGGCCTCCCCAGGCCTACCATTGCTCCCTCTTGTCTGCTCCTGTTCCTGAGTGCTCCTGCAGCCAGTGACTCAACTCCCTCCCCTCAGCCCGCCCCTCTCCCCACTCTCCTGGCCTGAAGGCCTGGGGTCCTCTTGCCTGTGCTAAGGGAGGCCCTGTCCGAGGGATCGGAGCTTCCAGGCAAGTCTATGCTGTAGCAGGGGAGGAATTTCTCTGCCCGTCACGCCTCACGTATTGAGGATTTTGACGTGTCCCTGAAGGAAAGAACCACAGGCTGGACTGTTCACCTCCAACCTTGTGTCCTGCCTCTTCCACCCACAGGCAGCTGGGAACAGCTTATGTGAGTGCCACCACTGGGGCCGTGGCCACAGCCCTGGGACTCAAATCCCTCACCAAGGTAAATGCCCGCCCCCCCCCATTGTACTGCCCCCTCACTTACCCTTTATCTGTCTCCCTCTTCCCCATCGCTCGTCCACACCAACCTACAGGCTCCCCCCATCCCTCCCCAGAGTTCCTCGCCACAACATGGCCCTTAGGGCCACTAAATGATATTATTTCCTCCCCCCAGCACCTGCCCCCCCTGGTGGGCAGATTTGTCCCCTTTGCAGCTGTGGCAGCTGCCAACTGCATCAACATCCCCCTGATGAGGCAGAGGTGAGTGGCTCCGGCTCCTGGCATGCAGGCCCAGCGTGCAGGCAGGCACACCATCCCACCATGCCGACTGGCCCATGGTGGGGACCGTCCTCTCCCTCTCCAAACAGAAGCTTCTGGGCACAGTCTCAGTCTGACTCTGGGATCCTGGAATGATATCTGAATCTGTGATATCTGACGGGACCCCAGGGAATAGCTGCCCGTGAGGGCAGTGCACATAGGATGTGGGCCTGTGATCTGACCCCCACCCCCTTCCCTTTTCAGGGAACTGCAGGTGGGCATCCCAGTGACTGATGAGGAAGGTCAGAGACTTGGTCACTCAGTGGCCGCTGCCAAGCAGGGAATCTGCCAGGTGGTGATATCGAGAATCTGCATGGCCATTCCTGCCATGGGTGAGGCAGGGGTGCCTGGGTGGGGCACGGGAGGCTCTAAGAGAACGGGGTGCCTTCTCCAGGGGGTTTGAGCACCCCCCGGGGGAGTGGGAAGAGTTGTGAAGGGTATCCACCCCTCCTCACGATTCTGACTTTCATTCCACCATCTCTTACCTCCTCTTCTGCCCTGCTCTCCCTGCAGCCATTCCCCCCGTGATCATGGACACTCTGGAGAAGAAAGACTTCCTAAAGGTAGGCCACCCCCACCTTTCCCACCCTGGAAGAGGTGACGGCTGGGAGCAGAAGTGACCAGTCCCCAACCCTCTTTCCAGCTTGGCCCAGGAGTCTGAGACGTGCTCCCTGTTGGCCCCACCCCTGGGCTGCCCCCTCCACCTTCATTCATTCATTCAGCAGGAAGGAAGTGGGCTGGGGTGAAGGAACACTGAGGGAGCAGGAGGAGAAGATAAGGAAAGGAAGGAAATGGTTTCTGTCCTGAAGAGAGCTGGTATCACTCCAGAGGCCTCTTGACACACACGGGGATGGACCACCACCATCACACTGGCCACTATATTCATGCTGTCACCTACCGACAACAATGAGACACACAGGCTCACACACGCACGAACAGAACAGAGAAGGCACAGGACTACAAGCTCATTTATTGAATCATTTATTCACCAATATATCTTGAGCACCAGCTGTGCCCACTGGAGGAACCGAACGCTGGTCCCTGTGGCTGGAGGGAATGGAGAAGGGCGTGCAGAACGGGAAAGGGACAGATTCATGCATGCTACTGGGACGGGAGCGGAGCGGAGTGTTAGAGGAGGCTTCCTGAAGAAAGCAGCTCCTGGAGGAAGTGCGGAACCAATCCTGTGAGGGGAGAGTGGGTGAAGGGACACTAGGGAGGGTGTCGCAAGTAGGCGTGGCTGGACTGGAGGCTGGTGATTTGGAAATTCCAAGCCTGTTATGGTCTTGGGAGAAAGAAAAGACTCAAAGGCAGGGTTGATGGGAGAGAGCTGTGGTAGGGGAAATGCGGTGGGGGCTAGGGGAGGAGGGGACACAAGCCATCCCGTCGCCTCTGTCTCCCTACAGCATCGCCCCTGGCTGGGAGCGCCCCTGCAGGTGGGACTGGTGGGCTTCTGGTAAGTGTGTGGGGACTTAGCTAGGGTGTGTGGGAGTGCCCTTTCCCTGGTGGATGTGGGTGGATATTTGCTGATTTTAAGATGTTTATGTACATCATTCATTCATCCATTCAGCTGGTAGGGCTCTTAGACACTTGTAGGGCATGTTGTGTGTGTTCGCAGGTGATCGCCACCCTTGAAGGTCAACAGTCTAGTTGAAGACATTCTAGTCTTTGTGTACAAGAGGAAAGCATGGAAATATACCTTTTGGTATCATCCAGGAGTTTCATGCACGTTTAATTTCTGATTCAGGCACTCACTGGCTGTGGACCTCTGGGTCATTGCCCTGGAGGCTCTTTCCTTAGCCAGAACCTGATGTCAGCGTTGGCCTTAATCAATCTCTACCCCTAGGGGCTGTCTCCAGGGATGGGGTGGGATGCAGGGAGGCAACAACCATAGGTCAAAACTTCACAAACCTTCCCAACACTCTTCTCCCCCCAGCCTGGTATTTGCCACCCCCTTGTGCTGTGCCCTCTTCCCCCAGAGAAGGTAAGTGCTGCCCCCGGGCTTGGTTGGGGGCTCTGAATAGGTCTCCGCATCTCTGGAACCCACTGACCTTAGGGTCCTTTAGTGTGTTCCAGGAGGAGGCTTGGCAGGCACTAGACTTATTCTGGGGGTGGGGACTTGATGGTGAGCTGGGCCTTCTGGCAGTTGAAGGAGACTGTCCAGCCTGGGAGGAGGAGAGGTGGTGAGCCCTTAGGCTGATGCAGGTTGGGTTGAGGGGATCCTCAGCCTGCCTGTGCTGTTCTGTTGCAGCTCCTTACATGTGAGCAGGCTGGAGCCAGAGCTGAGAGCTCGGGTCCGTGAGCAAAACCCCAGCATCGAAGTGGTTTACTACAACAAGGGGCTTTGAGGGAGGGTCAGCCCCTGGACCCCTCCCTCACCTCCTTGGGCTGCTGCTTTGGGGGAGCCTTGCCATCCCTGCCACTTGCCCCTCTTCCTGGTACTGGGCGGGGGCTTGGTGGGGGAGCAGCCATTGAGACCAGCAATCCATAGGCTGAGAGGTGCCCCCGTTAAGCCTTTTTCTCTCCTCTCTGGTTTCAAAGAGCAGGGCCACATAATCCCTTTCTCCTGTGCTCCTATGTTTCTGTATGTACACACATGATACGTGTGTACGTGTGTGTGTACATGCTGTCCTAGAAGCTAGGAACGGACATGCTGTCCTAGGAGGTCCTGATAATCTGGCTTCTCCTCTCGGCCTCTTGCCACCTGTCAGCCAGCCAGGCTGCAGGACTTCCCTGCCTAAACAGTTCCACTGGCCAAGTCATTTCTGACAGCACCTCGAGGGCCCCTTCTGGACACAGGAGTAGCCAGGATCTCTGAGCAGAGACTGAGGGATACTAGCAGGCCAAATGGGCCCGACTCCTTCCGACTTTTGCTTCCTGGCTCCCAGGAACTGGGCTGGCAGAGAAAGACATATCAGGGTAAGGGAGACGGGGAGTTTGTGCACCCCCCACATCCTGAGAGAGCTCATTTCCTCTCCTCTCCTCTGTCAGAACAAAGGGGTGGCATCGTATACCACTCTCGCCATCCTCCCATCGCCCCCACACTGCAGTGTGGACATCTTTAGGTACATTCTCAGGAGTTCTTGGTCTGCTCTGACATCATAAACTCAAATCTACACCGATGGTCCCAACCCAAACCAAAAAGCCATGGAGGCAGAGCAAGCATTCCCCCTTTAAGAGCTCCCAGCGCCCCCTCTTGCAGAGGGACACAGCTGTGGGAATGGTGCTTAACCTTAGATACCACAGGTATCTGAGTGGAGACAACTAGCACACCCTCAAGGGCAACTAGGCCCTGAGTGTACAATCTTAAGACAGGAAATTCTGTGTTCTCTTGACTCTTGTTAGACATTCAGCAGAACCCTGACCTTAGCTCCTCTTTTTGGAGGCTTGGCCCTGCTCCTACCTCCACTCCCACCCCCGTCTCCCAAGAGGAAGAAGGGCCCAGGCATCCATAGCTGGTCCAAAGGGCAGGTAGGCTTGGGAATGGAAGGTATGGTGTTACGCTCACAGGGTACAGAGCTTGACCTTGACTCCAACTCCCATGAGCTCTAGCTGAAGCAGTGGGTGGTGCGGACGAAGGCCCCAGTGGGATCCTCTGAGAGCATTTTTGTGCTCCCCCAACTATCTGCTACCAGTGACTAAAACTATGAGGCCATTGTTACTCAATAAACTAAAAACCGATCTGCTTCTTGATCTTCACTTGATTCTGTGTCCTGAGTGCTCAGGAAGAACCAGTCTCCTGCCTTCCGCCTTCCTTCCCCCACAAAATCTAGGTTCTAGCTCTTCCCTCCCTTCTGTATGGAACCTCAGCCCCCAGCAGAGGGCACTCTGAGATTAGAAAATCGGTCCTCCATCAGCACGCAGAGTGCTAACTAAGGGGATGTAGATGCCTTCTATTCCCTTTGCAGATAGAGTCCTGGCTTCATTTCCTTCTTGGCTAGGAAGGCTGATCCCACCTACCTACCAGCTCAGGCTCTGGGCTTCTTGGTTCCCTTCAGGCATTTGGCATGGGTTGGTGGGCCTCTGGTTCCCAGGGAAGCCTCTGGAGAGAGGAAGGCTAGGGACTGTCCAGCTCCATCAGAGAGAAGTTAGAGCACCAGCACACCCTCCATACCCTTCCATGCCCCCACCAGCACAGCACAGGAACAAGCCTGGCAGGGACCATTTGCTAGTTAGCACCCCTCCCCCCCATCCCAGAACCCTCTACTCCCTCCTTGTGTAACCCTTCCCCCCCCCCCCCCGGGGAGAAATGAGGCCAAAAGTTCATGCCTCTGAACAGATGGTGAGAGCTACTATTAAACAGTTTATAGTTAGTTGCCTCTCTTACCCCAAGTCTTGGCTTTGGAAGATTCAAAAGAGTAAACATGTATGAATCTATGATAAAATCCATTGCCTACTCCCTGCAGGACATACCCCTCATCTCCCCTTTTTCAGGTCCAAGCTCTCACACTAGGTGGTGGGAGACAATCTTTGGGACTGCATGGTCCCACAACAACCTGAAGTGAACCTGGTACCTTGGCCTGGACTCTCTCACTCCTCTTGGGAAATGGAAGTTTCCTTGTATGGGCAGTGGGGGTGATACCAGCTACTGCTCATTGAGCCGTACGTGTGGTGCTGGGCCAAGTGCTTTAAGTCTACCTTTTGATCTTCACAACCCACTGGGGGACCAGACATGTTATGTCCATTCTTAGCAAAAACACAGGCTTGAAGACATTTAAAAAGTTGCCCGTGGTTCCACAACTAGGAAGTGGTAGAACCAGGATTCAAGTGGAGTCGCGTGACTCTGAAGCCACTGGGCTAAGCTTCTTCCTCACCTGCCAGCCACCGGCCAAACTTGAGATCATTCTTCTCGTCTCTCTGATGCTCCAGGGCCTCTCCTCCCTGGGCCCAGTTTGTTTATAGGCCTACAAAACTGATAGGCCCACAAGTGTACTCAGACCTTTTACTAAAGCCCGAGGAGTTTCCAAGCTTGAGAGTTTTACAGCTGAAGGAGCATAAGCAAAGATTTCTCTTCTTGATTAAAGATGGGGCAACATGGGGCGCCTGGGTGGCTCAAATTGGTTAAGCGTCCGGCTTCGGCTCATGATCTCCCGGTTCGTGAGACCAAGCTCTGGGTCGGGCTCCGTGCTGACAGCTGAGAGCATGGAGCCGGCTTCAGATTCTGTGTCTTCCTCTCTCTCTTCCCCACCCCCACTCACACTCTGTCTCTCTTCCAAAAATAAACAAACATTAAAAAAAACTTTTTTTTAAATACAGGGCAACACTTAGATGGGGTGCCTGGCTGGCTCAGTCAGTACAGCATGTGACTCTTGGTCTTGGGCTTGTGAGTTTGAGCCCATGTTGGGCCTAGAGTTTACTTTAAAAAAAATGTTTTTAAATATGGCGTAACATTTCAAAAACCAGTTTCAATTCCATCCTGTTCTGCCAGTCTTGACCGGTGCCTCCTACCAAGCCCAGGGGGCTCTGGGTCCACTCTTGAAACCTCTTTCTGCAGGTACTGCTTTGGTCTTTGGTAACCTCCTTGAAAAGAGGCCTTGCACTCTTACTGGAAAATCCATGTAAAATAAACGTATTTGGGAAGGGAGGTGCAGGAACCTCTGTTAAATAAAATCATTAAGAACATTTTATAACTTACTGTGTTCTGTAGATAACACTAACCCTATCAGGGAGAGGACTGGCCAAGGCACCAGTGAGGCCAGTTAGGAAGGAATGCTTTCCTGCCATCTTTCCTTCCTAATTCCACACCAGCTTCTCAGAGCAAAAGTTGGCTGTAGGCTAACTTCACAGGCTCTCTAGGGGCAAATCCTAGCCAGGTGCCTTTTCCAAACTGCTTCCACGTACTTGGAATTTTCCTGGGAAGTCAGCATTTGGACAGAGGTAGCACTTTTCTCGCTGGAAAATAATCTCCCCCATTCTTGGGCCTCCCTTCTTCCTCCTCATGCGCAGCCAGACTCTGGGAACCTTCTTTGGGAGCCTACATCTGCGTCTTAGGTCTTCCTCTCCAGCCTTTTCCCCCTGGCCTGGTTTCATCTGCTGCAGAACTCCCATCTTGCCCATTGTTAAGAAAGACCACAACCGTCCCTCTCTCCCAACCCACGTTCTGAGGAGAAAAATGGCTCAGGTCTGGGTTAGGCTGGCCATAGGGAGGGAGCCAAATGGGCATATCCCACTCTTTTCTTTCTTTCTTTCTTTCTTTCTTCCTTTCTTTTAAATTTAATTTATTTTTTAAATTTACATCCAAGTGAGTTAGCATATAGTGCAACAATGATTTCAGGAGTAGATTTAGCCTGCCATTTTCTCGGGTCACTGAGGCTGGCATCTCAGGGACAGTGGTTAGGGCCAGCTTCAGCTCCGCTCTGTGGGCGCAGGCCAATCAGATTAGGCTAGTCCCCCCTCCCCCTCGCTCTCCCGCCAACCCCCTTGCGGCGCCCTGCAAGTCACAGCCAAGCCCCTTTCCTCTCAGTCAAGCTTGTCAGTCTCAAGCCAGCCCCGCCCTGGGGGGGGGCTGTCAGTCATCGGTAAGCCACGCCCCTTGGGGGGCGAAGCCAGTCAGAGCAGAGTCCCGCCCCTCCTCTGGCCCTTGTCAATCAAAGTTAGGCTGGGCTCCACCTCCTTTCTGTTTCCCAGGCAACGGCTTTATCGCCGCTGGCCGGAAATGCAATTGTTCATCCCTACCTGAGCTAGGAACCTACTATCAGGTCCGCTTTCCGGGTGTCCTCGGTCCCGGACCGTTACAGCCGCCAGATCGCCTCCCTCCTTTCCAGTTTCGAAGTTCACGAGCGCCCCAGCGCCCGCCCTTTGACTTCCTGCCCGGAAATCCGCGACGTTTTCGAGGAATCGCGCGATGCCTCTCCTGGGTCCCAAGCCCGGATTTTTCCGCGGCCTACCCGACTATTGGCCCTGCCACTTGCGCTTGCATCCCACAGTTCAGGAAACGTTTACTGAACTGCTAAGAGTGGCTCTATGCTCGGTGCTGGGTAGAAATGGCCTGTTGGGTGAACAGAGTCCTTCCCCATCTGCAGGGACACAGCCTGTGTCCAGCAGTCATTAAGATGTCTCTCCCCCTCCCCTCTACGTCAATCTCCCTGCCTGTTACAGCGATCTCGGTTTTGATGCTGCTGCGGAGGCATTCTTTTGCTAGGAATTGTGGAGGAATCTTGGCCCAGTTGCATCATACCCTCCAAGGGAACTTCCTGGGCAGCTCCCTCCTTTCTTTCTAAATATACACACCTTTTTCCTCATGGGCAGTCCTCCCAACTCAGGCTGCCAGAAGGATAACCGCAGGCCCCAGTTTTGGGCCCCAGCCTCCTCCAGCTTTTTCTTTCCTCCTTCCAATCTGAAACCAGCAAGGTTCTGAAAACTGAATAACAACCCTTAGAGCAGGGGAGGAACCCTGCATAGCTTGGGCTACAAACACAGCCCCTCCCTCCCCAACCCCATACATCCAACAGAGAAGTAAACCCGTCCCCCTTTTTTTTTTCAATATATTTTTTTAGTGTTCATCTATTTTTGAGACAGAGAGAGACAGAGAGGGACAGCGGGGGAGGGGCAGAGAGAGAGGGAGACACAGAATCCCAAGCAGGCTGTCAGCTGTCAGCACAGAGCCCAACGCAGGGCTCAGACTCACAAACTGTGAGATCATGACCTGAGCCGAAGTCGGACGCTTAACGGGCTGAGCCACCGAGGCGCCCAAAAGTAACCCATCTCTCTTAACAAGCAACAAGCAGTTCTTTCGGGATAACGTGTTCGCTTATGGAACAGAAGATTGCTACGTAAGTCTATAAATTAACCAATCAACCACCTATATTAGTTTCTGACTGAAGACCTCCTATCCCCGATCACCAGCAAGTCTTCAGTCTGTTGACAGGTTTTATTTCCCAGAAGAAGCACTTCTGGTTTGAGTTTTAATTCAAGCCATTTTGTGGAAGGCAACAGAGAATGATTGTGGCTAGTTTCCATAAATAGAGGGAGGTACTGGAAGGACTCTGGAGTAGCTCTCAGAACCAGAGATAGAGCTAACCAGCCTGGCCGTGGAAAGAGCAGGAAGCTGGGCAGCCCCCTGCGCCTCAGCAACTGGAGTTTATGGACCCTGCCATAAAGCAGCTTCAGTCAGCTCCGGTTTCTGATCTGCCCATTCAAGTTTCAGAAATTGGTACAGCTTAGATCAGCTGTCCCCTCCTAGGAGGTGGCCAGAGGCCCAGGTCAAGTTACAAAGACATTGGACATCATTACTTCATGTCTATCTCTATGATTGGGGCTGTTCTCAAAGCAGGGCAATAACAGTGAGCTGGAATCACCATGACTGGTACTACACCATGTACTATTGCCCCCATACAGATTCTCTCCAATTTACACGAACCTTCCCCTGAGGGAAGGCGCCTTATCTTCCCTTTTTTATCTTTATTTTATTTTTGAGAGAGAGACAGAGTGTGAGCAGGGGAGGAGCAGAGAGAGAGGGAGACACAGAATCCGAAGCAGGCTCCAGGCTCCTAGCTGTCAGCACAGAGCCCGACGCGGGGCTCGAACTCACGAACCGTGAGATCATGACCTGAGCCGAAGTCAGACGCTCAACTGACTGAGCCACCCAGGGGCCCCATTATCTTCACTTTTTTAGAACAAATTGTGATAAAACACACATCACACAAAATTTACCATCTTAACAGTGTATAATTGGTAGTGTTAAATATATGCACATTGTTGTGAAACAGGTCTTCATAACTTTTTCATCTTGCGCATCTGAAACTCTGTACCCATTAAACAGCTCGTATATTCACTTTTTTATGCCCACACCACCCCTAGTACCGCCTGACTCACAGTAAGTACTCAATACATGTCTGCTGAATAAATGAATGTGGAATGCAAAAGAGCCCTAAAGCTCACTCATAGGTTGGTCCTAGGTAAGATCACCAGCAGTGTCTCTCAATCTATTTTATTACTCCTCAGCAGACCTAAAATATGTCACAGATTCACAAAAGAAACAATGGTTCGCATCTTTAGTGACTTTCAGCCTGGACGATGGGGGAGCATATCCTCCCCGGGAGGCATATCAGAACCTTGGGGCTTGAAAGGTCCCTCAGGCAAGGTGAAACTTGCTCTAGCTGTGTCCCTACACGTGATGGCCAGTGAGAGGAGGGGCTCAGCCCCCTCTCTTTTCCAGGGCACCAAGGCGCAGTGGGGTGGGGGAGGTGCTGGGTAGTAGTGATGTAAGATTAAGCATCACCCTACAATATACCTGGAAGCATTCCTTTTTATGACACTCAAGCCCTCTGCTGGGTCAGATTCTTCCTGCTGGATTTGCTTTCACTGCTAGTGATTTTCTTCCAGCGCCCCATTTCTGCAAGCTGGCTTCTGACACCTAAAGCCCCAGGCTGTCAGACTACCCTGCTTCTATCTGATCTCTGAGTTGTGGATAAGATTCAAGTTCTTTTTCTTTGGCCGAATCAGATGACTTGCATTCACTTGTCCCAAACTTTCCAAGACCACTAGAGGCTTGCTGTGTAAAGGAAACAGACTCCCTAAATCTGTGGTTTCCCAACCGTGTACTTAGGCACCCCAGAGCACTACAGTGAATTAGTTGGGACTGTGGCAAGATATTTTCAGTTTTCCAGAGAAGCCCAGCATACTCCACATAGGCTGGACACTGCACAAACTGCTAACTCAAGTTCGTGGTTTCAAAATTAGATTGTGCTGCATTACTTTCAATGCCTTTGGGCAAAACTGGGTTTTTGATGTGCCAAAAAGCAACAAGTCCACAAAAATCAATGGGGCACAGGCAATGAGGGTGACTGCAGCCAAGCTGGTTCCAAGTGTGGACAAGTTTTGCAGATCTCAACAGGTGCACACATCCTGTTAGTAAGTAATCAAGGTTACGAATTATATAAAAATATTCTCCCCCCTCCCGCAATGTATGTGGATTTGTTTTTCAAACAAGTACAAAGGAGTTAGGACAGAAATATGTACTGAATTGCTTGGACCTAAGTACTTACACAGAACCGTTAGATATTTCTTTTGGCCTAGGGTACTGTGAAGAAAATTGGGAAACTAAAGGTCCTATAGGAACCCATAGAAAGTTTGAGAACCCTTGCCCTAAATGCATGAAGGAAGAAATGAAGGCATGAGGGAGTACCACTAGGTTGTACTGGGTCTCAGACCTGCCCTCTACAATCTCCAGGCACCGTGCCTTTGTAGGAAATTTTCTCGTATCGAGTTCTTGATAATTCTTTGTGGGAAGTTCTACCCTTGTTTCAGCGTTCCAGGTTGTTCACACAATGTGATCAGAGGGTGGTGGAGAGTCCCGAGGGACTGGGAATGGTGGCGGTAACTTAGAAGCCAGAGCCTGGTTGGCGGGGCCAGCTGAGAGCCGAAGCAGAGGAGAGAATGAAGGCCGAGGAAACTGGGGCCGCTGCTTGCCCGGCTCTGCTCTGCATTAGGGGGTGGGGAGCCAAGCCTCCCTGAGGACACTCCCTCCCCGAGACCTGCCCCACATTGCGTCCCCTGGAGGCCACACTGGGTCCGTTGGCTCTGACGGACAAGCTATCGCCTCACCACTGGGAATCTGAGGACCTTTGAGCCCCAAATCGTCCCGTGGAAAGGAGGGGTGGCTGCCAATGGGGCCCCACTCAGGGATGCGCTCCTCCCTCCGTCTCCGCCCGCACCCTCAGGTGACTAGCGGACGCCTTTCCGGAGCGGAGACGGCGGAGCCGGCGGGTCCCTGGCTCCCCGGCTCATACATTAAAGATGCCGAGGCGCCGGGACTGCGGTGCCACAGGCATGAAGACAAATTTTTAATCCCGAGCAAGAAGATGCCGGGAGATGGGGGGCGCGGGAGAAAAATGAATTAGGTTTTTATTATGTGTTTTATTATGCTGTAATTGAACAGGATTAGGTGAGAATACAATATATTTCTGGGGCGGCTGGAGGGGGAAGGGGGCGGGAGAGAGGCTTCCAGCGAGCGAGCGAGAGACAGCGAAGCCCGCGGAGAAGACGCGGTTCCAGAAAGCAGCGGTTCCCAGGGGAGGGCAAGAGCGGCGCGTATCGCGTCCGGGGCTGGCGGGGGGTGGGAGTGGGGCACAAGCGTGACCCGCACCCCCCAGCCCCCGCAGTTTGGGCCACATGGGGATGGGTGAGGGAGACTGTATCGATAGGACTAGGTTAGCTACAGGTCCCGCTAGTATATGCTGGAGGGGGTGGGGGTGGGGGTGGGGCGGGCTTGAGAGCTGGAGGGGCTGGGAGCTCACAAACCCGCTCCAGAAGGGAAACTGAGTCGCAGAGGGCAAGGGGCGCAGCTGTGAAAGACAAGGCGCTCTGGAGTCGTTAGGGTCCCCGAAAGCCTGAGAATCCACCCTTGCTTCTCACATCTCTGCCCCGCACACGTCGGGCACAGGCCTTGTAGGTCAGCGACATCTCGGAGCGCCCACCTAGTGCCAGGCCCTTCCTTACTGCAGGGCGACCCCTCCTATGCAGGGCCATATCCCGTCCCACTCCTGTCACCTCCGAAAAGATCCATTCTCTACCCAGGTCTAACCCAGCACCCCCACCCACCCAGCCCTGCGCCCCCCGGGGGGCCTCCTCAGGGAAAGGGCACCCAGGTGAGCCCCCGCGCTGGGCTGAGCTAACCGCCCTCCACCCCTGGAACCGCCTCCCTCCCCGGAGCTCTCCTCTCGGTCCGCGCAGGCCGGGCAGCTTCATTAAGGGCCGCCGCCAGCTCCGCGCCTCACCTGCTGCAGCGCCCCTCGCGCTCCACCGGGGACCCGCTCCTGGCGGTGATGAAGAGGCCCATTAGCCGCTTCTACCTTTAGGGCGGACCGGGCCGCTCTCCCCACCTCCCAATTAGGACATTAGAAACCGTCAACCAAGATTAATCGTTGCCGGGCTCCGGGGCAGGGAGATGAGCCCAGATACCGCGGCGGCGCCGCGCACTCCGCTCGGGCCAACTTGGTGTGCGCCCGGCGTACCACCTGCCGCCGCCGCCGGCCCGCCCTCCGCCCCCTAGGCTCGCCTGAAACTCTCAGGTGAGCCCCACGGTGGGGTCCGGAGTGTCAGAGGCCGGAACCGTAGTCTCTGCTGGGTCTCCGTCCTGAGCGCGCTCCAAGGCAAGGCGCGTTGGGGAGGAAGGTGCGCCCTCTCCAGGAGACTCCCTCCCCCACCCCGTTTTCCCAAAGACTCCACTGAAGGGCTTCTGGTCTTCAATGATGGACTGACCATCGCGCTCTCAGAGAGGCTTCCTGGACCCTCTCTTCTCCAAGTGAATCCCTCCTCTTATTCTCGCTCATTACTCGTCGTATTTTTCAGTAGCTGTACCGTATGTGTGCTTTTGCTTTCATTTGTGTGGTTAGATCATTGCTGTCTGTCTCCCCCCACTGGACTATGGGCTCCAGGGAGAAGTACCGTGGTTTTGCTCACCTTGGGCTCTGGAGCACCTTCAGTAACCGTGTGTTGAACGAGTTAGTGGGCAACAGGCGTTCCCTGTGTCTTTACTGAAACATCTGCTTCCTGCGCAAGCCCCCTCCTTTCGCTTCTCAAACACCGTCTTAGCACCTGCACTCTTCCTTCTAGTTCCTATCATAATTGCGACTTATTAATTATTTCCATGATTATCCATTCAATGTCTTCTTCCCCTTGAGGCGATAAGCTCCCCCAGGGTCAGGCAGGGGCTGGGCACACAGCTGCACCCCCAGGCCTGCCAGCCGGACTCCGCACTTTGTCTGACAGATTGTTGTGTCTCAGGGCGCAGGAGCTCTAGAGCGCTTCCAACCCCATTCTTTGCAGACTCTGTGGCCTGAAGAGGCAACGTGACTTGCCTGAGGTTACACAGCTAGCTAGAAGCAAAACTAGGATGAAAACAACTTTTCTCTCTAACACGCTCTGATTTTTCTCCCAAGGTCTCCTCATCGGGGACCCTGGGGAAGCCCCTTCTTAACTCTAAGGTCTCCAAGCCTTGGGGGGCCTTGGGGGTGATCCTAGGTATCTCTTCTTTGGGAGATGGTGGCGATCCAGAACTAAACCCATCCCCCTCACTGCAGGGTATGGGGTTCGAGGGCCAGAGACACCCGATACCCTGCGTCAACAGGGGCAAATACTTTCAGTTAAGTTTCAACTTTAGTTGATCTTCCCTGGAGGTAAAACCAGGGGATCCCCCTCTACCGCCCTGGAGGGATGTGAATTATCTCTGGTCTCCTTTCCCCCCCTCCCCCCCCAACCAAAGTAGCACGGGGAAAAATAATGATTTGGAAGCAGAAAATGAAAGGAATACAGAGGAAGTGCTAAGACACAGAGAGTGGGGGCCTGAGATTTTCCTCTCCCCATCATCCCCGCCCCCCACACACACACACACCCCGTGTCACCTCTCCAGACCCCATACACTCTAGGGGGAGGGCGCGGGACTGGGTTTGGGGATAGGGGTAAGATCAATACTTCACTGGGTTTTGATGACCGCAGGCTTTCACCTTGCAGATAATGGGGTGAGCGGCGGTAAACTCTCACCGACAGAGCGGGCTCCCCCGGCCTTAATGAGATAATCAATACTTGTTCTCGGCTTAATTTCCATCTAATTGCTCTTTAACGACGCCGGATAATGGGCCGCCTCCTGTGAGGAGAGAGCTGGCTGGGAATCCGACCCGCCTCGGACTCCCGCCCCCCTCCCCCGGGCGGGGTGCCCTCGTGCAGGTGGGATGGGGGCGCACCCGGCTCCCGGGCGGGGCTGGAGCTCCCTCCTCCGGCCTCCTCGCCGGGTGCTGCCACCTGCCTGCGGTGTTCTCGGCCTCCGCAGGGGGCGCTCCAGGCCTTGGCTGCGGGATCCTAGGCAGGGCGCCCAGTTCTAGGCTCCGGGCCATTCACCTGACTGGGACACGGAACCGCGCGGTGCCCTCGCTCCCCCAGACCTAGCCTCATCCTCCCTGCTACCCCCCGGGCCAGGCAAGTGGAGGCTGAGCCCCCGCGCCGAGGTGAAGGGCCTCTGAACAAGTCCTTTCCTCCTTGTCCTTCTCCCGTCCTTGCACTGTGGGGCGCCGTGTCCTCGAGGCTTTAGGTAAAATGCTGCACCTAAGAAAGGCTCCGATCCAATTTTTCCCTGTGAGCTAGCTGGGCTACGTCCTGCACAGGAAGCTGGTTGGTTACCACAGACCCCTCAGACCAGGAGCGGGGAGGGGCAAGAAAGGAGGAAGGCATGGGTGGGACCCCTAGGCCTCATGGCCCAGAGGCTCACGTTGTACCTCCGCTCAGACGGCCACCGGCTTTCCATTCGCCACAACCCCCCACCCCAACCCCCCATAGCCAGGAGAGTTCCTGTCAATACCAGCAGCTCAGGTATCAGCCATCACTCTCTCACCTTCTGCCTACCTGTCTCAGCACTAGGAGCAGCTGGAGGTTCTCCCCAAGGCCTCTCGAAGGGCCTGGCATCTCAGGAGACTGATCCCATCTCCCGCTCCCCCAAGCTCATAGCTCTTGTCTTCTCTTAATACTAACCCCGAGGCACTTTGGCGTCAGGTGTCCAAATGCTTTAACCGAGGATGTGCCCCATCACCTCCCCGCCTCCCGATTTTCTGCTGACTGGACATACACTCACCTGCATCTCTACTGCTTGGCTCTTGAATATGGGGCATTTAAACTTATAAACTACCAGCTGCAGTTCTGGCTCTAGCTGCCCTGAAGGTAGCGGATAAAGATAAGAGTGGTAGTGTCAGGACAGTGTGATGGTAGAAATCATTCCCGGGCAGCCCCAGGTTCAAGTCTTGACTCTGTTGCTTACTGGTCAGTGTGGCAGTGGGCAAACTTACCTACCGGTCGGAACCCCAGTTTCCTTATTAATGTTCATTCATTTAAGCTTTTTTAAAAGTGTATTTATTTTTAGAGACAGAGCAGAGGAGGGGCAGAGAATCTCAGGCAGGCTCTGTGCTCTCAAGCGCACAACTTGATCTCACGAACCGCGAAATCACGACCAGAGCTGAAACCAAGAGTTGGACTGAGCCACCCAGGAGCCCCAGTGTTTATTCGTTTGAGACAGAGACAGAGAGAGCACGAGCAGAGGAGGGGCAGAGAGAGAGGGAGACACAGAATCCAAAGCAGGCTCCAGGCTCTGAGCTGTCAGCACAGAGCCTGTCACGGGGCTTGAACCCACAAACCGTGAGATCATGACCTGAGCCAAAGTCTCAGATGCTTAAACAACTGAGCCACCTAGGCGCCCCCTCAGTTTCCTTATTTAAAAAGTAAGTTTCAGGGGCGCCTGGGTGGCGCAGTCATTTAAGCGTCCGACTTCAGCCAGGTCACGATCTCGCGGTCAGTGAGTTCGAGCCCCGCGTCAGGCTCTGGGCTGATGGCTCAGAGCCTGGAGCCTGTTTCCCATTCTGTGTCTCCCTCTCTCTCTGCCCCTCCCCCGTTCATGCTCTGTCTCTCTCTGTCCCAAAAATAAACGTTGAAAAAAAAAAATTAAAAAAAAAAAAAAAGTAAGTTTCAGCTCAGGTCATGATCTCACAGTTTGTAAGTTCGAGCCCCGCATCGGGCTCTGTGCTGACAGCTCAGAGCCTGGAGCCTGCTTCAGATCTGTGTCTTCCTCTGTCTTTGCTCCTCTCCTGCTTGTGCTCTCTCTCTCTCTCTCTCTCTCAAAAATAAACTTCAAAAAAATAAGTAAGTTTAATAAGCCTACCTTACAAGACATTGTAAGTCTGCAACAAGCTAATGTATGTAAATTGCCGGCCACACTGCCTGGCACACTGGAACCTTTGCTCGGCAGTAGCTGTTGTTGTCATTGCTATTGCCTTTTGGAGCCAAAGACCGATCTAGTTCGAGGATCATATCCGCAAAGGTTACAGAGGCAGGCAGGAGTCTTCAGTGAGGCAAACTGGTCCCACCATCAGGACTAGGGTGAGGTGGAGTGGGCCAGACCCACCTAAAACAGCAGCCACTACTTATGCTCAGTGGTTGCTAAGTGGACCAGATTCCCCAGGTTTTCTTTTCTCTCCCCCCGCCCCAACTCCTTCTTTTTTAGCAGCACCAGCGGCTTGATAGCTTGATATTAGCTTGGCTTTTCTTACCTCCCTATCTCAGCACTAAGAGCAGCGGGGAGTTCTCCCCCAGGCCTCCCTGAGCATCCTGGCCTGCCGACGCTGCCCCCCACATTCTGGATTTTTATGCTGAAATATTGGCAATTAGTTAGAAACCCAAAAACCCTGTGCCAAATACAACATGTCCGAAGGCTGAATTCACCCTCGTCTCTCAGAGGAAACTGAGGTTCAGATGGGTCGCAGCTGCTGGCCAAGCTGACGGGAAGCCCGGATGCTAAGTTCAAGTAGGAACTTCTGTGAGGCCCTTCCCACACTGTCGGCCTTTTCAGCTGCCGCACGCTGGAGATGCTGCCAGTGGCTGGGCCAGTGGCACGGTAGCCTTCGCTCTTGGGCTAAATCCAAATTCTTTAGAAACGTTGTAGACAGCCGCGTGGCGCGAAGTCACGTCTCGGGACCCTTGGAGATCTCCGCTTTTAGCTTAAAGCACCATTTTGTACCCATTTCTTGAACTCAACCGCAGTGTGATTCTACTCAACGAATTCCCCACTTGGGTCTCCCTTTAATGGGGGGACCGAGCCAGCAGGAGGTTCGCTAGCCATGGTTCTCCTGTGCCCTCTCTTGGTACCTCTCTTCCTGCACCTTAACCACTGGGGAAGAGGAGAGAAAGGGCACAAGTGTGTCCGGGGTTTCATGTGGCTTCATACTGACATGTGAGGCTTATGGACTTTTGGACACGCTCAGAGGTTCATGCTGAGTCTCGTGTTTGTTCTTTGTTTATTTTTTTAAGTCCATTTATTTATTTTGAGAGGGAGAGAAGCAGAGGGAGAGGGAGAGAGAGAATCCCAAGCAGGCTCTGGGCTGTCAACATGGAGCCCGCCATGAACCGAACCATGAGAACATGACCTGAGCCCAAATCCGCAGTCTGACTCCCGACCTCGGTTGCGAGAGCCCCGTGTTTGTTCTTTACCGCCCGTCCTTTCTAACATGTTTGTTCTGTTAGTGCTGAGTTGCCCACACTGAGCAGAGATGGCGGTTACTCTTTGCCTAGGATTATACTGACCTTATTCTGATTCTTGCCCGGGGTCAAGAGGTTTCTACGTGGTGCGGTTGCCTAAAAGCCAAGTAGTTCCCAATAGTGTTCTTTCTGTCTTCCATCAGCCCTTGAGAAAACATCCTACCATTTCTTCTTCAGAGTTCTGAGCATACATTTCCCAGATTCTTCCTTGGTTTCAGGGAAACCTTGGTTTCAGTTCGGAGAAGTCTCGGATGTTATTAACCTATTGCCCAACTCCCCACAGAAGCCAACACTGAACTGTTATACGTCAAAAGCAAAGGTTGAAAGTGGGGTATGAGCAAAGGATACGGTCACAAACAAATGTAGTTTGGGGTCCAAAATCTTTTCCTCGTCAAATGGTCTTGATGGGGCTTCCAGACAGATGGCCTTACAGGGGTCATCTTAGTTTTGGTTCCTCAGAAATCACATCCCGAGACAAGGTTTGAGTAGAAGTTGTTTATTTGGCAAACCTCCCAGAGAACACAGTGAGGGAGAAGGGAAGTGAGGGAAGGGGGGGGGGGTGGAAACAAATAGAGGGTGCATCAGTGAGTTACCACTGAGGGTAACTGGGGCTCAGTCCCACTGGAGCCCTTCTGGAAGACCAGACAGAATACACCTCAGAATTATCCCACTGAAAGGAAATGAAGCAGAGGTGTTTACCCTTCAACTCCTGCCCCTCACCTGATATGGCTTGCTCTTGGGTTAACTCTGGCATTTAGCCTGCCCTGCTACCTGAGCTCACTCTAGGGGCTCAGACCCACGAGGCTGTACAGGAATGAACTGTCTGCAGGTAAACTTTGGGGTGGCCAAGAGTAAATGCGTGGGGCATGGACTGCATCTGCAGCAGGGGGAGACTTGTGCTCTAGGCTGGCCAGGCCTTGGCCATCTGATTAATTCTCGTTGAGCATATCACTCAAGCAGAGTCAATGAAATGTTACCCTGTGATTTGACATATTGATGCTTTTTTTTCTGGGAGCCATAAATATGATGCAGGCTGAAGCTGTTTCTGGCCTTCTTCCCTGACTGCTTGGAAGAAAATGCTAGGGGCGCCTGGGTGGCTCAGTCAGTTAAGCGTCCGACTTCAACTCAGGTCACGATCTCACGGTCCGTGAGTTCGAGCCCCGCGTCGGGCTCTGGGCTGATGGCTCAGAGCCTGGAGCCTGCTTCGGACTCTGTGTCTCCCTCTCTCTCTGCCCCTCCCCCGTTCATGCTCTGTCTCTCTCTGTCTCAAAAATAAATAAACGTTAAAAAAAATTTTTTTTAAAAAAGAAAATGCTAGAAGTGGATTCATCAGTTTGGTTGTACTGGTGTGACATTCAGGAGAGAGGTCTGGGCCAGCGGTGGAAATTTGGGTATCATCTGGACATATAAAATAATGGCAGAATGAATAAAGGATCACTGTAGATGTCTCAGCAGGAAGTTATCTCGTTGGCCTCACTTACACAAAATTGTCTTCAAGTAAAAAGCAAGGCAAGACTGAAGAGCCTGCCACTTTGGAGAACATCACTTGTCATTACCAGGTCTTTCCTTCTGAGTATGCCATAATGAACAGTTGACCTCCACCAGTGACCCTGGGACTCCGCCCTTGCCCCCAGCTGCCCCAACAGGTAGATGTTGAGTGTGAAAATGTATATTTAGCTTTCTTGACAACTAGCCTCCTTTCCCTTCAATGATTTTTTTTTTTAGATTTTATTTTTTAAGTCATCTCTAAACGGACTGAGCCAGCCAGGTGCCCCTCCCTTCAATGACTTTCGATAGTAACTTAAAAAGCAACTTATATACTAAATGACATTTGGTTTAGTGTTATAGATTCTACAAGTTGTTCCCCTGGCATGCTCTTTTGTCTCCCATACCCCAGAAGACCCACTTATTCACCTCATAGTACACAAACCTATACATGCAATAAAATTTCAATTATAAACACACACACACACACACACACACACACACACACACACCACATGAATGTATGTAAAAATTAGTGAAATCTGAATAAGGTCCATAGTTTGGTTAACAGTTAATAGTATTGTAGCAATGTCAATGTCTGGGTTCTGTTAATTATACTATGGTTATATAATATGGTTTCATTGGGGTCGGGTGGGTGAGGGTACATGGGAACTTTCTGTGCTATTTTTTTTTATGTGTATTTATTTATTTTGAGAGAGAGAGAAAGAGAGCCAGCTGGGGAGAGAGAGAGAGAGAGAGAGAGAGAGAGAGAGAGAGAGAGAGAGAGAGAATCCCAAGCAGGCTCTGCATTCTTTTTTTTTTTTTTTAATTTTTTTAACGTTTATTTATTTTTGAGACAGGGAGAGACAGCATGGACGGGGGAGGGACAGAGAGAGAGGGAGACACAGAATCTGAAACAGGCTTCAGGCTCTGAGCTGCCAGCACAGAGCCTGACGTGGGGCTCGAACTCACAGACCGCGAGATCATGACCTGAGCCGAAGTCGGATGCCTAACCGACTGAGCCACCCAGGCGCCCCAGGCTCTGCATTCTTAGCACAGAGCCAGACTGGGGGGTTTCAAACTCAGAAACCGTGAGTTCATGACCTGAGCTGAAAAGTCAGATGCTTAACTGACCAAGCCACCCAGGCACCCCTGTGCTATTTTTGAAACTTCTATGCAAATGTTAAATTGTTTCAAAATAAAGTGTTTTTTGTTTTTTGTTTTTTTTTTTTAATCCAGGGGAGGAAATCCTTGTGGACTGGCCATCTTAGATCTTAGGCTCTACAATATTTACTTAATGGCTAAAATTGAAAAGACTGCCAATACCAAGTGTTGGCAAGGATGTGGCACAATGGGAGCTCTCATTAATTGCTGGTGACTATGTAAATTGATTGAGTCACTTTGGGAAAACGGTTTGGTAATAACTGCTAATGTTGAATGTGTGTATATCACATGAAGCAGCTATTCCATTCCTAGGTGTATCACAATTTATATATAAATCAAAAGCAGGTAAAATTAAAATATGAAGTTAGAAATGGTTACTTAGTGGCCAAAGGAGGGATTAATGGTTGTGATGGGACATGAGGGTTTCTGGCGGTTTTAACAATGTTCTATTTCTTGACCTGGATGATGATCACATGAGTATTAATTTTGTAATGATTAATTGACCTATATCTCTATTTTGTGCACTTTTTCTGTTTGTCTTTTATACTTCAAAGTGGGAAAAAAGTTAAAAACAAGAACAAGAAATGTAGAGAGAGTCTAAATGACTGAAACATCCTTTCTAAGTTTATTAATTCAAAATATGGCCAAGTCATCAGGTCAGATGGAGCTACAGTCTCCATCTCAAAGGTGGATGGGACACTGAGGGTGGGACAGAGAGAGTTGCCTCCTGGGATATAGGAAGAGTAAACTGAAGAAAGTTTCACCTGATCTCTCTCTGCATGTCTTAAAGCTCATTTTACTTGACTTAATGCCTAGGTATTCCAGACAGCTCGTCTCCTGAGTATTCCAACTTTCATTTGGTAATATTATTTATAGCCACATTATAATGTGTATCTGCCCACCTGGCTGTCCCAACTTTCTAAATTTATCTCAACATCCTAAATCTACCTATAAAAAATAGCCTCTAATTTTTTATTATGGAAAATAAATCTTACAAAATAAAGGAATAGTGAGCTGTATACTCAACGATTTGCCTCATTCTGAATTGTCTTAAGGTGTTTACTGATGATATATATGGCAAATATTTACACAGTAATGATTAGTATCCAGATCCTTCTCCTTTTCACTTAACCTTGTTTTCCTACACATATTTTGACTAAGTTCACCTATTTGTCATCATTGGTATCTACAAGGTATTCCATCTTAATTATCTGTTGAGCCTTCTTTGACTTAACTGGTTCTAATGTTCTCAGAAAACACAATTCCTCCGTATCTGTCTCTCATGGGTCAGTTTGGACCATTTGTTTCACTTCTGCCTCTTCATCAAAGTGGCAACCCCCCTGTTTTCACCAGCCATGTCAAAAGAGGCTGGTGTCAGGTTGGAAGGTGTGATCCCTCCCAAGTAATTTCTTACCCGGTTACACACTGATCTTTTACCCCTTGTTTCTTCTTCTGCTGTTCATCTGTACAAGACCCATTTCATTCTGTCATTATATCTAACAACTATTTCATGGGTCAGTGGCTGAAAGTGAAGATACGATAGCCTGTGAACTCCAGGCTATGAATCACGGTGGAAAGCAAACTACATTCTATGCCTCCTTCTCTCAGTACAAGCGTCTACAGTCAAGGGTGGGGAAGAGAAAGAGGCAGTACTATGTATTCTTCAAGACACTGAATGGGAATAGATGTTATTGAATGTGTTTTGCAGTCTGAATTGGATTAGTGTCAGATGATGAGGCTCTGGGAACATAGCTAGACTTTCAAATTGTCTTTTACAAAAAAATCCCTTCTAAAAATATTTGTTTTACAATATGTGGTGTTTTTCCAGGAACACATCTTTACTTAATAAAAGCAGATCTGTACCGTCAACATCTTTGGTGCCTACTGTATGCACGGTCTTGTTCTCATCGCCAACCGCATGCCCACCAGAGGGCGCTCGTTCCCCGTCTATCCAGCCTTCAGCGACTCCGAAAGTCTAAATTAAACTTGACTTTCACACACAGGAAGTCTTTCACATTTAATCCCCAAATATTTACCAAGAATTTACTGTGCTGCTAGGCGCAGGGCTAGGTGCACAAGATACAGTGAAGAGTCAGACACGATTCCTAATGTCAAACGCTTAGAGCATAGCAAATACTGAAAGCAAACAACCGGCTACAGTAAAGTGGGGTAAGTGAAGGGTTTGTAGGTCCGGGGAGTTTGCTGTTTAAATACTGGCTCCAAGTCTTAGAAGCCGGTAACAATTCATTTTGAGATCCCCGACTGCTTCCCCTCTATATACTGGGAGTGATCACCCTCAAGGCATTTTGTAATTCAGAGTCAGACTTCCCTGAGTGGCTCCATTAGTCAGTTCCGCAATTTCAAGTCCCTTCCTACCCACTCTCCTGTTTTTCTCAGGACTTCCTGCAGTTTTCTTACAGTTCACATCTGCCCCAGGTCAACATTTCAGTTGACCCCAGGGCAAAAGACTGGGGATTACCCACAAATATCTGCCATCGCCGGCCCCGCCCATTCTTTTTCCGGTTTAAAACCCGCGGGCCTTTCCTGCTCCGAATTCCTAGGCTTCCTGTTCAGGTTCTCGCGATAGTTGTGAGATCTCGCGCGAAGTTTGCTCCCTGTCCCTCCGGAGTTTGGGGAACACGGTGACTGTGTATCTGTTTTCGCCCACCTCATCAGAGCCTCCTCTGGCCAGGAGTGACGTGCCCGCGGCTAGGGAACACCTAAGTGGAAGGGCTTGTCCAAGTTGAGGTCCGGACTGACAGTCCTAGACCGCATCAGGGAGTTGGACTCTCCAGGCCTCCAGTACGCATGCGGAGCGGATCCCCCTGGGCGGTCGGCAGACTGCCGCCAGCCCTGAACTTCGAGGTTAGTCAGGAGGCCTCGGAGGCCGCTAGGCTGGGGGCCAGGTCCTTCTGGCCCGAGACTGACTAAATACTGTCACCTCCCCCGCTGCAAAGCGCAGTTTTCGCCCCCTACATACTGAACTGCTGCGCGGCTTCTGTAAGCCGCTAGGGGCAGGCTAGGGCGGGGCCTGGCCGACCCCCTGTAAGGCAGGCGGGCCTCCAGGAAAGCTCTCCTCCCCGCCCCCAGCCCAAAGTGCCACGGTGGCGCTGGTGGCGGCCGCGAAACCAAATGCCTCCGGCCCTGCCGGCCTTGGAACTAACTATAACCTATAATCCCGACCCGGAGCGAGGTCCGCGGAGGAGGCGCCCCGCCCACCTCTCCCTCCGGCCCTGCCGGCCTTGGAACTAACTATAACCTATAATCCCGACCCGGAGCGAGGTCCGCGGAGGAGGCGCCCCGCCCACCTCTCCCTGCGGCTGCTAGTCGGCTGGGACCTCTAATCTCCAGGCTCATCCGCGGGCTGAGGCACCTGCCGGATGTGGGGAGGGAGGACGAGGCCAGATGTGGTGAGGCAGATGTAAGCACCGAATCTCTGACCGGCGCCTTAGTGTGGAAGCTGGGTGGACGAGACTGCAGTAGTCCCTGGGAAGCCAGCCCTGGGCTGCGGGGAGACTACATTGGTTGGCTCTGCCCTCCAGGAGCCAAGGCACCAGAGCTCCTACGGCCACCGCGTTATGCAGCTGCTCTAGCAGACCCCAGGGACTGTAGAGTAGGATGGGACAAGACTTAGACCTTCACTCGGCTCTTTCGAGCTTCCCAGCCACCCTCATAGCCCCTACTCCCAACCCCCCACCCCATCCTGCCCCCTGTCTTCTCCCAGCTTCGGTGTCCGGTTACGATTCCTCACTTCTCACTGTGACTTTGGCCCAGTTAGGGGAAGTGGCCCAGGAGGGTCCTGTGCGGCTGCATAAAATTGGCAGCTTCAAAACTGGAGGGAGGGGGTTGTGTGCGACGTCGAGAGGCGGGGAGAGGGGGCGGAGGAGTTGCTCTCCGAGTCCAAGCCCTTGGGCTCTCTCAAGAGATCCTCAAGCCGGAGCAGAGGTGGCTGGCAGGCCCAGCCTTTTGTTGGCCTCTGCTTTCTTTCCACTGCCTGCTTTTTCGGACCGGAATCACGGCTGCTCTGAAGGGCTTAGTCCTAGACAGTAGGTGAGCACTCTGGGCCCCAGGGCATCTACTTTTTCCATGTTTCCTCCCTTGTTAACAACTCCTTAGCTCTGGGGCCATCCATTCCCATCTACCTCTAGGACAGGAAGCTTCAGAGTTGGATGGTCTGTGGTGCTGCTGCTGGGTGTGTGTGTGTGTGTGTGTGTGTGTGTGCGCGCGCGCGCGCGCGGGCGCGCGTGTATGCTGGCGCCTGAGTTTTACCATCCTTTCCTCTCATCTGTCCCCAACCCCAGAAACCCGGTCCGATCAATAACTGGATGACTCCTAGAGAGTCACTATGCTTCTGTGTTGAGGGTCTCCTTGACTCCAAGGCAGCAGGGAAGGGGGCAGTGCGTGGGTCAAACTTTGGTACAAGTAACAGTGAGGTTGCTTCTGACCTCCTGACCTGGCTTCCCTCCCTGGCAGGGTGCCACGAACGCGCTGATGCCCAGAGCGCTCGCAGGGCTTCCAGCTAACCATGCCACGGCCGCCGGCAGCTGCCCTGGCGCTGCCCTCGCTACTGCTACTGCTGGTGGTGCGGACGCCGCCCCCGACAGGCGCGCGACCGTCCCCAGGCCCCGATTACCTGCGGCGCGGCTGGCTGCGGCTGCTGGCGGAGGGCGAGGGCTGCGCTCCCTGCCGGCCAGAAGAGTGCGCCGCGCCACGGGGCTGCCTGGCCGGCCGGGTGCGCGACGCGTGCGGCTGCTGCTGGGAATGCGCCAACCTCGAGGGCCAGCTCTGCGACCTGGACCCCAGCGCCCACTTCTACGGGCGCTGCGGCGAGCAGCTTGAGTGCCGGTTGGACGCAGGCGGCGACCTGAGCCGCGGGGAGGTGCCGGAGCCGCTGTGCGCCTGCCGCTCGCAGCGCCCGCTCTGCGGATCCGACGGCCGCACCTACGCTCAGATCTGCCGGCTGCAGGAGGCGGCCCGCGCTCGGCCCGACGCCAACCTCACTGTGGCGCACCCGGGGCCCTGCGAATCGGGTACGCACGGCCCGGGGTCCCTACCCCTGGCGCTCGGGGCGCTCGAGGCACTGATCCCCGACCTCCGACTGAATTGGTCTCTGGCCAGCGGAGCGAAAAAGATGAGGCAGGGGAGTGCTCGACTTCAGTATAAGAGCCCGCGCTCGCTGCTGGTCCGCAGAGACCGCTGCCCTAAGGTACGGTCCGAGCTTTGTCAGCAAGCTGTGTGCCCTGAGGCGCGTGAAAGCTCCTGACCCGGACGGCGGGACGGACTCCTCTGAGGGAGCAGGCACACAGCCAATGATTGGTCTCCCAATAGGGAGAGAGTGAAGAGACTCCCAGGCTTTGCCCAGACCGCTGGAGCCCAGGCAACGCGATTTGGGTTCCAGTGAGATGAAATCAGGTTTCACTTGGGCGGATTCGGATTCGCAGAGCAAGCTGTTAGCCCAGTCTCCCGCCTCCCTTCTCTTTCTTCTGGGCCTCGGGAGTAGTGAAGGAGGGGGCTCTTCCAGCTCCTCCCTCCCATCCCGGGTGGGGGTGGTGGTGGTGGTGGTGGTGCTGAGGGCCATTCAAGTCTCAGGTTTCCTTTGGCAGCTTTAGTAACTTTCGCTTCCTGAGCCCCTTTGAGGGATCTGGCCTGGCCTTGGCTGCCAGGAAAACAAACACCGGCAGGGTCCCAACACTTTACCCCGCAACTTCAGGCTTTCTGCCTGCTGCCCAGATCTGGTTTCAGGTTCTCTGCCTTTCCCACGTGGGAATCCCCCCCCCTTACCCCCTTCCTTGGTCCCAGAGTGGGGGGTAGGGGGAGGGCCGCTCTTCTGGTCTTTGGCAACTGGACTCGGTTAGGAAAGGGGGAGGGTAGGGGGAGGTGTCAGTTACTAGCAGGACAGGGGCCTAGAGGGTGGAATGAGGACAGGGGAGCAATCAGGGACAGAGTGTGGCTGCCAAGCTGAGGTGTGGACCTGTGTGCTCGTTCGTGCATCCTGTTGCATGTACCTCGCCACTTCTGGGTTTGTACCTGTGTGTACCCGCACCTACATTTGTACGTACCTGTGTGTACATGTCATGTCTTGCTTATGGAATGGATGTGTATCTACCTGAGCGTCTGTTGTGTTTCCCCGCAAACACATCCATGAGGGTTCATACCTGGGCTTCTTGCTGGGCGAGATGTGCCACCCTGTTCTCAGGCCTTCCGCCTCCACCCCTAGAGCCCCAGATCGTGTTGCACCCATATGACATTTGGAACGTGACGGGACAGGATGTGATCTTTGGCTGTGAGGTGTTTGCCTACCCCATGGCATCCATCGAGTGGAGGAAGGACGGCTTGGACATTCAGCTGCCAGGGGATGATCCCCACATCTCAGTGCAGGTAGGATAGGGAGCAGAGGCCTCCCTTGGGCAGCCCAGGGTCCCCCTAGAAGGATCTTGCTGACCCTTTCTCTGGCTCCAGTTCAGGGGTGGACCCCAGAGGTTTGAAGTGACAGGCTGGCTGCAGATCCAAGCTGTGCGTCCCAGCGATGAGGGTATCTACCGCTGCCTGGCCCGCAATGCTCTCGGCCAGGTTGAGGCCCCAGCTAGCCTGACAGTGCTCACGCCGGGTAAGGGGGAACCCTGGGCTCCGGGGACTGGGGGGACTGGTGGTGGATTCAGGACCTCACACGTGCGCGCGCGTGTGCATGTGTGCGCGCATATGGGTGCACATGCAAGTATGGCTTTCTCACAGTCTGGGACACGTGGGTACCGACGGCCCCTCTTTCCTGTTCTCTCTCCTCTGCCCACATGTGTTTGCAGACCAGCTGAACTCTACAGGCATCCCCCAGCTGCCATCCCTACATCTGGTTCCTGAGGAGGAGGCTGAGAGTGAAGAGGGCGAGGATTACTACTAGGTCCGGAGCTCTGGCCTATGAGGGTGGGTGAGTGGGGACAGTATTCATCCCTGCTCTTGAAAAGACCTGAAAGGGGGAGCGGGGGCCTTTAATCACTTTAATGCCCTTAATAGGGGAGACGTGGTAGTGGTAAGTAGGAAGACAAAGTTGGAGGATAAGGAGAGAGGCAGAGACTAGGGGTGGTGGGATGCTAAGAGGCCCATGGAGGAAGTGCCCTGG
Organism: Leopardus geoffroyi; assembly: GCF_018350155.1. Taxonomy (NCBI): domain Eukaryota; kingdom Metazoa; phylum Chordata; class Mammalia; order Carnivora; family Felidae; genus Leopardus; species Leopardus geoffroyi. Next base: position 60,126,796 of record NC_059334.1, read on the forward strand.
CCAAGACAGTCTCCAGCGGGGACCAACCAGGCAGAAGACAGCAGCTGCCTGCTGGTCCCTAGGCTGGGTGGGGGTGTGGGGGCGCGTGAAGAGTGGGCACAAGGAGGCAACCAAGGTCCTCCATTTCTTTCTGAGACCCCTCCCTCCAGCCCTGCTCAGCCAGTCTTTCTAACTACCCTTTACCACAGCTCTGGCTGTTATTTTTCTAGTCCCTAACCTTTGCCTAGCCTCAGTTTACCCTTCCTCAAAACTCACCTTCTAGAAATTTCCCCCCTCACCTAAGTCCCAATAGCACTTACTAACTGCAGTCCTCTTTGCTGTTGGCCATCTGTTGTCTAGAAAAGCATAATGGAGCATGGTTTAGTCGAGGGCAGTAAAATGGGCATTTGGTCATGACCGGCTTCTGTCATTCTGGAAACCCCACAAGGCCAGCACCATATCTTATACCACTCTGTATTGGACAATGCCTAGCACGGGACTAGGCACAGTAGGCACGCAATAAAGGATTTATGAACAAACTGAGTCACACGGATGCACAGATGGTTCATGCAGATGTGCACATGAAGACCACATTTCCTTGGGAGGCATCCAAAAGCTGTGGGTCCCACTCCCTAAGCACACGCCTGCCAGATGTACGGAGGGGAAGCTTGAGCTGGGGCCTCCCGTGCCCTCTAGGGAGGAAGGCTGAAGCCATCTGGTTGGAGGGAGGGTATCTTCCCAGTCTGGTCTCCATTTGTGCTGGACTAGAGTTAGAGTGCCTGCCCCCTCCGTTCAGCCCACTCTGGTCCCCTCCCTAGGCAGAGTGGCAAACCAGGTCTATGTGGGTAGGGCCCCAGTGTAAAAGCACAAGCTGGATGAGGGAGGGGAGGTGCTTGGCCACCAGTATGGACCAAGCCCTAGGATTCCCCTAGGAATCCACCCATTTCCTTGTTGAAACCAGACAGAAGTCAGGTAAGCCTGTTTCCTCATCTACCAACTGTGACCTGTCCTGTCTGGCTGAGGGTCCCTCACAGAGCCACGTTTTTTTCCCTCCCCACATCTCTCTTCACACTCTCCTTACCTAGCCAAGGGGCACTGGTGAGGCACAGTGTTTATTGAGTGATTGAAGCAGAAAATGAAAACTTAAGTTCGGGAGGCCTAGACCCTGTGTATGGATGGCGACAGTCTCCTGCGCGCCTGGGCTCCGCCTAGAGCCTGGCGCCACCACCGGAGGGATTGCAGTTGGCTCAATGTCTGAGCTTGTCCTTTGGGGCCCGAAGCAGGGAGCCCGGGCTCTTGGGAGGGGCGTGGTCAGGAATCCCAAAGCGAGGGCTTGGCGGTGCCTCCCGCGGAACCGCAGGGCTCCTGCAGAGGCTAAGCCAGAGGACAGCTCTCATGGCCTAGTCCCGTCTAGAGCCCGGCGGCCCCAGAAACTGCGCTCCACGGCACGAGGGCACGAGCGGGTTGGATACTTGAGGCGAATTCCAAGGCGACCGTGGAAGCAGGAGTAGGGACGTGAGCAGTGTGCCAGGGATAGAGGGGTCGTGTTGTTTGGCGTCCGGAACAGAAGGTGGTGTGCTCCGGATTGAACGAGGCGACGTGGTCAGGGTTCTGTGGAAGCCTGGGGATCCTTCCCAGGCTAGTTCTTCGAAGGGGACTCCGGCGCAGCTGTGCTCGAAGGCGCCCCCTGGCGGGCCCATCGATCCTACCGCGCCCACCTGCAGAGCAGAGGCTCCACCCGACCCATCCAGGGTCACACGCACCCCCGGAATCCGTACTCCTTGTTTGCTCATGCAGACTTTGTAGAGTATTCGCGTGCAGCCTCCTTACAGCCTCAGTTTCCCCCCTCCGCAACCCTGCTGGTTTAGGCCCCGCAGCCTGGAATAGAAGGAATCCCGGCTGCTCTACCCCCCCCCCCACTCCCACCCCCTCCCTCCTCTGCTCCGCGGACGAGCTTTAATAACGTCGCTGGAAAGTGACACGCGATTTATTATTAAAGTAATGCGGGGACGGGAAAGGTTTAATAAACGCGCTGCGATGCCGAGGATTATTCACCGCAAATAAATGAGAGCGCGGGCGGCGTTTTAATAAATAATTTCCCGCCGCTCCCAGGGGAAGAGAGGGGAAGAGGAGGGGGAAGCAGAGCCGCTGCCAGAACTCCGGCCTCGCCTCCCAACGGGTTTCCAAGCCTTCCCCGCGTTTTCTGTTCGAGGTTGCTCACCCCCGAAATGTGAGGTTCTGTGGAAGTGGCGGGAGGACCTCTGTCGCACCCCACTTCCCTCACCTCCGGGATTTGAAGTGGTTTGGTTAAGATGAGCGAATGTACTTCCTTCCGACTCCAAGCCAGAGATCCGGAGTCAACACTGGACCGGTGCAGGAGGGGTTAACCGGGACCTGCCCCTCCCTAGCCGAGGGTACTAGGTCCCAGGGCCTGGCCATTCCCTAGGCTTTTGGCTGACTCCCGCTGGGCATCCAGGGCACGATGTCGGGGGTACGCCGTGGGTCGGAGGGCTGTGTGTACAGGAGTGTAGGTGCCACACGTGTACAGATGACCTTGACTCGCTCCTCCGCCGTCGTGGGGAATCTGCTTATTACTACGAAGGCTCCTAGTAAAGGCCCTTGAGCACGCTGTTCTGAACAGAGGGAGTCTGGGTGAGGCCCAACCCTTGGCTCACTGGTGAACGGGGCTGGATTTGAGGGCTGAGCAGAACAGGGACCCCCAAAGAGGAGTCCCCCCCCCCCCCCAACAGAAGCCTGGAGGCCCAAGAGGAGGAGTTCGACTTCGGAGGGGGGGCGAGTTTGCAGACTTTGGGGACGAAGGATATGTCCACCGCCCTGCTGGGTAGGGGAGTGACGGGGAAGCTCTTGGGGTACGCCGGCTCCACCAGTTTTGTGCCTTGGCCAAAAGGGGCGACATCTCTGGCAACACTTGGGAGTACAGGAAGTGGCAAAGGAGTGCCATCTGGTGGATATTTCTGGTTGCAGCAGCCAGACCTGGGGGGGGGGGGGGGGCTTGAGACAGTTAAATGGGGAATTTCTGAGTAAAAAGGTGCTTCTATTTGTATTCATTTATGTATGTGAGTGTGCACACGTACGTACACCTACATATATGTGTATATGTGTGTGATATTTACATGTAATGTCTATCATATGTTCATAGTAGTTATATGTGTGTGTGTGCTTACCTGCATTTTATGAGGTGTGTGTATACATGTATCTATGTACATCACAATATGTTATATATATGGATTATCTAAAAGCATATGTGTGTATGTGGATAACCATGTAGACACGTATATGTATGTGTGTGCATAAGCATTGTATACATGGATATATTGTTATTTGTGTATATACATGTATACACATTTGCAAATATATGTTCCATTATGTATTATACATTTATTTGCAAAAATATGTTCCATTACGTGCCGTTCTTTCAACAAATACTTGTTATGTGCTAACATCATTGTAGGAACTGGAGGTACGTCACAGAAAGTCACATTGTCCCTGACTTACAGAGCTTACATTCTGTTCTAACATGTGCATGTGAATGTATGTATACTTAGATTAATTATATACGTGTGTGTTTACAGGATTACATGCACATGATTGTGAAACTCTGTCTACACATGTGAGGGGCAGACAAGCTTAAGCACTCTTCTGGTGGACTTGGAGATTTATTGAACTTTTTTGCTCAAAATTTCAGGTCCTATCACCTAGGACTCTATTCTAAGTGTGCACACAGCTTAAGGCAGAGGGAAATAGGCTGGAGACACAGGCCCATCACCTCCTGGGATATATTTTGGTCACTTCCTCAGCCCTGTAAATGACTAGATTCTTTCTAAAAGGGTGAACAGTTATGGAAATCCACTCTGGGTAATGAGATGTTAATGAAGCTCAACTCTCACCTCTCAAAGCAAAGCACCTTGGGAGGAAAGTTTGAAGATTGGGATGGGTGGGAATGGAGTCTGGGAAGGTGGCGGTAGGAAGGAGTTCTCTGAGGGCAGTGGTTGGGGCATGTAGAGAGTAGAAGGGATCTGATCTGGAAGGTAGTGATGGGAGCTCTGGGAGTCAGTTGCAGATAATGGAGGGTGTTTTGAGAACTCTGGGAGGGATGGGCTGGTGGATAGAGATGGGGCCCAATGGGAGTAATGAGGTTAGGATTAGGGATGGAGTTGGAGGGGTCCAGATATAGCGGCTCTGGTGGCAGTCTCGGGGTGGAACCTGGAGGCCAGCTCAGATGGAGTCATCCCTGCATTTCTCCCCACTCTCCCTTCTCCATTCTGGGGCCCCTAATGTTCTCTAGTCCTCTCTCTGCTCAAGCTGGGTCCCAGATATGCTGGTGGCAGAGAAGAGTGGAGGCCGTGGGGCTTGGCCTGGCTCAGGTGACTCACTGGTAGGCGAGGTGAGGCACGGATCCCAACACCACCGGCCCATGAAGCCTCATCCCAACTGCCTGGGTCATTGCCCGCCGCTTTGCCATTACCGCCTTCAGTGTGGGCTCAGCGCAGGGGGTTCAAACAAGGGTGAGGCCTGGACCTGGGAAAGGTCACAGATCCCCCTCCCCACATACACATTCCTGGGACTGAATTAGGAAAGGTGCTTCTGAATGATTTCTTCCTTCTTTCCCTCCTTTGCTAGATGTTTTCCAGATGCAGTCAAGGCCAGAAGCCTTCAGGTACTATCCTCACCCTTGGTCTGTGGCAACATCTCAAGCCCAACTATTTCCCCCTAAAACCAGGGCTTCTGTCCCTTCGTTGCCTCTCTTCCCTTCCTTCAGTCTCTCTTTTCTTCCCAGGGTTGAGATCTTAGATCCCTGGTGTGTACAGGGGGAGGGGCTGAAGACAGAGGCTGGCTTTATTTATTTATAAATCCCGGCCTGAATTTATTTTTGACATTTTCTCTGCCAAGCGAGTGGCTGAAGGCTCTCTGAACAGGGTGGACAGTTACGAAAGCCAGCTGGGGTGACAAATGTTACCCCACAATCAAGTCTCACCTTGTCCCCTTGGGAGGCAGCACGACCTTGAGGGTGCAGAAGTGGGGTCTGGAGTTCCCTGGGAGAAAAGATAGAGTCTTTGTGAGAAGAGAGAGGGTCTCCCGAGATGAGAGTTGAGGACTCAGGGACAAACGCTTCCTACCTCCCACCCCACCCTCATCCCAGATCACTGAAGCAGGGCTGGAGAAGGCCCCACAGGCCTCCTGGACTCCCCTGACCCTCAAGAGACCCAGGTTTCAACTCTGGTTTCCCAGCTCCCCCTCCTCTGCAATGTGAATTAGTGTTAGAAGGGTTTGAATTCGGGGGGTAGTAGTTGGGGGGGGGGGGCAGTCTCAATGCCGATGGTCTCTGAAGGGCAATGATGGGTCTTTGCGAGTAGAACTAGACCTCAGAGGTCAAGGATAGCCTGGCAAGGGCACATGGGGTTTTGCAGTACGGGTTTGAATGTCAGTTCTACTGCTTTTTAAGTGCATACCTGGGCAATTTTCTTAGCTTCCCTTCTTCTGTGTCCTCCTCTGAAAAATAATATAAAACTTGCTCTGTAGGGGTTATGATGACATTAGAGATCTTATAAGTAATGTGTCTGGAACACAATAGTAAATGGTCAATTTTACTACTACTATTTGTGGGCTGATGAGTTGCATGGAGATGGGGGTAGGGTACCTAGTACAGAGCTTCCTGCTGAAGTGTGTGTGTTAGAAGATGGGGTGACTGCAGTCTTAGTGCCTGCCTGGAGGGGGCCTTAGGAATTGGGCCTTTGGAGGAGGGAAAGGGCTAAGGCAGGGTGGGGATGGGTAGGAACTGGGCCTCCGGAGAACTTGGCAGTCTTTAGCCTCACCTTCAGCCCTCCTCAGGGAGCCCCTGTCACAACCCAGGGCTCTAGCTCTGAGCTTGCAGGGAGGGGCGTCCCCCAAACTCACCTCCATCCATCTCTTTTATCTGGGCTGCTGAAGGGCTGGAGCTCCAATGGGGCCTCTGATGGGGAACAGATACAGACCAGGCGGAAACAGCCGGAACTGTGCTGAGCTGGAGCTGAGGACCAGGCCAGGGGGTCAGTGAAGACAGATAAAGCTCAGAGCAGCTGGGGACTCAGGGGACCCAAGGGGAGGGGCAGGAGGGGCTTAGGGCAGACTGTGTCCTGGGAGGAGGCAAGGGCCGGAAGCTCCTGATGGGGGCCAGTGTCCATCAAGGCTTTCAAATGTGCAGACAAGGCCTTTCATGACTCTTTGGGAGGAGAAAAGGAGCAGAGTTTCCTCCCCTAGGTGGGGCTGCAGGAAGGCCAGGGATGGCCTGCCTGCCAGGGATGAGGGTTCCTCTCAGGGTAAAGCTGAGCCTGAGAACAGGAGGGCCTCAAGTTCCCGGCCAAAGGCAGGGCTTTTGGGGGCCGCCTTACCTTTAAGGTGGAGATGGGAAAAGGGTTGGTAAGCTATTCTGCGATTTTAGTTCCTGTTTTAATTAACTCTGAAGGGCTTGGGGCCTCCCTGAACACCAGGGAGAGGAACGGAACAGACGTTTATTTTCCTCTTTTCCCTTTTAAAGACAATTTTATTAAATCACTTTGTTTTCATTCTGGCTTGAACATGGGGCATTTAAATGGAAAAGTAATTATTTCACCTCGTTTGCTTATGGAGAAGGGAGAGTCAGGAAAGGGAGGGATGCCAGTAAGAGGAAGATGCTGGCAGCTTTGGACCGGCACGTGTGCGAGCAGGCACACGTGCACGCACACACACACACACACACACACACAATCACACCCATGTTCATACCAACAGCAATGTCTACACATATGCCCTCACATCGGCACACACTGTGTACCCACAGAACGACATGCCTTGTCCACATCTTCCCAAACACAGACACCTCACCTCTTGGAAGCACATGTCTACACTCTCCTGAAGACACACTTCTTCCCCACAGCCATGCTTCCAGGCAAAAGCGCTCTCTCTCTCTCTCTCTCTCTCTCTCTCTCTCTCTCTCTCGGGCACAAACACTCCCAACATGTTGTGCTGGGAGTGCAGTATAGGCCCTCTTGTGGATACCTGCAAATGACCCTTCTGAACACTGTGGTTTACGTGTGCACACCCCCCCGCACAACCCCACACCATATTCAAGTCCTTCTGAGCCTATTGAGGTACATCATCACAAGCACACCCAGGTTCAAACACACAACTCTCAGTCTCACACCCCATGCACACCCTGCCAAGGATGCCTGGGGACAGATTTGGGTGGGGGGAGGGGGACATTGTCGTGGAGAAGGTGGAGGAGTAGTGGACCTCTGTCTCATTGGGATTCCTGGGCCCCCAAATCTACGTATTCCCCAGACCACTCCAGGAGTCCCTTTCTCTGCACCTGTAACGATCTTGGGAGGCCTGCTTGTGACCTTGATTCTGCAGCCTCTGGGACAGAGCTGCTGCCTCCCTCCCTCCCACCTGGCCGCTGGTGGAGGGCGGGAGCAGGCCAACAGGTCTCCCAGGCTCAGCCCGCGCAGGCTGGGACTCAGGTTCTAACCCTGGCTTCCCCCACTCGCCCCGCCCTGCCTGGCTGTGTGGATCGGCGGCGTCGGAGGGGTTAAAACTTCGGTAGCGCGCCCCCCTCCACTCCCACCCCTGGCTGGTACATGGAGGGCTGGGTTTGCGGGAGCCGTACCTGTACTTTGTCTTCATCTGTCACCCCTTCTGACAGTCAGATACATCTTGTGGGGGGGGGCGTGGGGGCGGGGGAACAATAATTAACCTCTCCCGTCTCATACCCCAAATACCGCCGCCTCGGCCCGGCTGCAGCAGGGTCTGCGGGAGAGGAGGAGGGAGGGAAGGGAGGAGATGGAGAGGGGCGAAGGAGAGAGCCGGAGACGATTGGGAGGAAGGGAGCGGAGAGGAAAGGCCCTGACATTTTTATTGCCCTGCCAACCTCCTGTCCACGCGCTCTTTCCACGCTCTCTTCCTGGGGAATGGCGGGCAGTTTCGAGAGGCGAGAAGAGTACAAGAAAGCATTGTGTGCTCAGAATTCACCGCTTCCCCTCACATCCGGGAGTTCGGGCCCCTCTGGAAGGCACTGGGGAACAGTGGGGTAGGGGGGAGGTTGTCTGCATACTAGCTTAGCACGGAGACCTGGAGGAAGAGGAGAGGGCTTTGGACCATGTAGCCTCCGTGGGGATGCCATGCCGGTATCTCCCATTTAGGACAAATGACTGGAGCCTGTGTTAAGGATTAACTTTTCTTTCAATCAGTGAAGGGGGAGGGGTCTTATGTTATTTCTGGGGAGGCAAGTGACTCCAATGCCAAAGGACCCTGGATTAAAAGCTCTCCAGGTTTGGGGTGGGAGACAGAGGACACTTTGAAAAAGAAAAAAAAAAAAAAGCCTTTGGGGAGGGAGTGGCTGGAATCAGAGCTTAGATGAAAAGAAGACGAATTTGTCTTGGGCTAGGTCCTTGGATGAAGCAGGCAGGATTCAGGGTCAGACAAGACTTGCCTGTAGCTAAGGGGATGGACTTGGATATAGAGCATTCCCAGGCGGACTGCTGTGTGTCCGGGGTATACCCAGGAAGGAGCTGGGAAGCAGCCAGAGGGGAAGAGAACTGTTGTTGTCACTGCTGGGGCTGCTGGGGGCACAGAGACAGGGCCCAGCCTGTCCCCCGAGCAGCCTGAAAGCCAGGGGATTCTAGCATTTTCCATCTCTTTGAGAAGTTGTTAGTCAAATCTGTCATCGACAGCATCTGAGAAATGGGACCTTTCCTCCAAAGTCTCTGATAGACTTGTGGACCCAGCATTCATTGTCCACGAGTCAGGATCCCCAGTTCTCATTCTGGTTCTGCCGACAGAACCAGTTTTAGCTAGCTGCGGGAATGAAGAGAAGTCATTTAACCTCTCTGGACCTCAGCTTTCTCATTTGTAAAGGGGGGGGGGGAGCGGGGAGGGCTGATGCGACAAACTAGAAATACCGCTGCTACTGGTGTCCTATGATCTTCTAAGACCTGAGGAGCATTGACAGCCTCAGCCTTGTCCCCCTCCCCTTATTCTCGCTCTGTGCTCTGAAGCCTCCGCCTGAGCAGCACAGATGCAACTCCAAAGAGGCTCGCTTTCTGCTCTCTCTCCCTCTTCCCCTCCCCCCTCACACACACACACACACACACACACACACACACACACACACACACAGCCTCCTTGCCCCATGTACTGTGCATCCCTGGACTCCCAATCATCCATAAAATTTGCTGTGGTTGGGAAGGAGCCTGGGGCCAGGGCACCCCAACAGAAAAGCTGACTCTGTGTATTTCTGCTAACAGAAAAAAAAAGAAGAAAAGCCTAGCTGAGCTGGAGAGCGGGGCACCAAGGCACAAAGTTAGCACTGGTAAGGACTTGCCAAATGGGGAGAGGGAGCATTGGGAACGGAAAAGAGCCAGGAAAGGTGAAGAGAGAGAAAGAGAAGGCGCAGCTCAGCTGCAGGGGACTCACGCGGAGAGTGAGGAGTGAAACGCGCTGACAGCCTTGTCAGGAAATCACCTCGAAGCATCCCACACCCTGGTCTGTCAGTTCCATCTCCCCAGGGGAGGAGCCCCTGTGAGTCACTGCTGCCGTCGGTCCCCTGGATTTCACTCCCCACCCCCAAGCACACAGCTCTGCTCCAGAAGGGAATTAATTTCTGGCTCTTATTTTCTTCACCTGGAGAAGTGCTGGGCATTTTGGCAGCATAAGGGGAGAGGAGAGAAGCAGAAGAAGTCACGACTGCCTAGGGCAGGGGGGTGGCGGGGCGCTGAGTGACCCAGGGCAATGTGGTGCCTTGGACTGAGCTGGTCTTCTAGGCAAGCACGGTACTTAAGGAAGAAGGGGTTTTTGCTCTAACAGCATGGGGCCTGGGACAGCAGTAGGCCACCTAGGACCCGTCAGGGGCCCTGGAAACAAACTGGGCTCTTGTTTAAACTCAGTCCTGCTGAAGGGGAGGCTTGGAGTTGGAGGGAGTGGTTCGGGCAGCCTCATTTGTGGAGCAGAGAGTCTCTCTCTCTCAGCCCTGGGGGGGTCAGAAATGAGTCCCACTTTCTTCAGGCACACTCTGGGGGTTCTTCTCTGGCCCTGCCTCCTTTCTCCTAGTGCCTCTTCAGTTGGTATAAACCTCATGTTCTGGCCCCAGTCCTGACTGTCACCCCCAGAGCTTCCCCCATCACGTCACCCATCCATCACCTTCCTAAGGTGACAGACTCTGCGTCTGTCTCTAGGAATCCTTTTTATTGTTTTTATTTTTACAATCTAGTGCACGAATATAGGATTAGAGGAATTTCAAACGATCCAGAAGTGCGTAGAGTAAGAAGGAAAAGCCCCTCTTTCCTCTTTCCCGCTAATCTTATTCTCTTCTCTGTAAGTTACTGCTCTGAACAATTTGGTGTGTATTCTTCTAGATCTTTTACATATCCACCATACACGTACAGTCGGACAGACGCACACACAAATTACATTGAAAAACAATTACTATGTAGATTTATCATGCCATACTACTATCTTATTATTTGTTCTTTTCACTTAAAAACTATCAGAGATATTTTCCAGGCCAACACATAAGGATACACCTCAACACATATAGATGTTTCACATGGCACTCCATAATAGATTTCACCAATTCCTTATTGGTGGGCCTTTTTGTTATTCCCAAGTTGTTCTTTTACAAACAATGCCACGGTAAGCCTTCTTAAACGTATGTCATTTTGTACAAGAATGAGTGATTCTGGGGCGCCTGGGTGGCTCAGTTGGTTAAGCGTCTGACTTTGGCTCAGGTCATGATCTCACGGTTCTTGAGTTCGAGCCCCACGTTGGGCTCTGTGCTGACAGCTCAGAGCCTGGAGCCTGCTTCAGATTCTGTGTCTCCCTCTTTCTCTGTCCCTCCCCTGCTCATGCTCTGTCTCTTTCTCAAAAATAAATAAACATTACAAATTGTTTTAAAAGGAATGAGTATTTATGAGATTCAGATTTCTAAAAACGGCATCACTGGGTCCAAAGACACTCGCTGTATATCTAACTTGGATTTTTCCTTTAAGCTTGAAACTGACATTTCCAAGCAAGTGCCCGTGGATGCTTCCAAGATGGTGATCTGGTTATTTCCAGGTAAATGTCTCCAACACTTCAAACTCAGTAAGTCCAGTTCCAAGGTCATTATTCCCTCCCTTCCATCCTGCTACTCTGCCTCCCAGACTACATTGGTCAGCATCACCCTATAGATCTTGTCACCCACATGCCACACCTTGGGTCATCTTTTTTTTTTTTTTTTTTTTTTTTTAAATTTTTTTTTTTTCAACGTTTATTTATTTTTGGGACAGAGAGAGACAGAGTATGAACGGGGGAGGGGCAGAGAGAGAGGGAGACACAGAATCGGAAACAGGCTCCAGGCTCCGAGCCATCAGCCCAGAGCCCGACGCGGGGCTCGAACTCACGGACCGCGAGATCGTGACCTGGCTGAAGTCGGACGCTTAACCGACTGCGCCACCCAGGCGCCCCAAGGGTCATCTTTGACCAAGGTGTCTGCGTGTCCAGATTTGCCCAGGATTGTTCAGTGTATGTCTACTGTCTTGGTAAAATGACCGATAGTACTCTTTTCATCCTCAAAACCATTCTGGATTGGACAATAAATTATATGGTCACGCTATTCCTCCTCATCTGATTCCTGTTCAACCCATCAGTAAGTCCCACCAACATTGTTAGGCTTTGGTGATGACAGGCTCTTAAACTAGCCTCCTGCTCTGTATTTCTCCTCTGTTCAACACATCCTTAGTCCTCACCACCAGTCTTGTCTATTTAGGCCACGACTTTTATCTTATTACTCTCCTGCTTCCCATTGCCTACAAGACGGAGTCCACTCTAGACCCATCTTACGCCATAGCTGTCCAGAGAACATACACCCATCCGACAGGTCGGGAATCTGTATCGCATTATCTGGAGAAGGGCTAGTAATCAGGCACTGGAAAAATTGTTCCATGCCCCCTAGATCTGCATGAGATGGCCTGGCAAGAGGAAGACAAATTAATAATTGATGAAGAGAAAAGATTTCATGTGGTCTGAATGAATCCTGGAAAGTGGCTTGGTGTCTCTCTGAATTCAGATCTGGGGGTGTCCATAGAGAGAGGTCTCCTTGGGCAACACCCCCCCCCCCCAACTCACGTTTTCTCCCCACCGCTCACCTGCTTTTTCCCCTGGTTTCACAAAATTCCAGCCAGTTTTCCTCCATTTCTTGTTCCAGGGCTGGAGTCCTCAGGGACCTCTTTTCATGTTTGGCCATTTCTGGTTGGCTCTCATCCAGCTGCTGCCTGCCTGCTGCACTCCAGGCCAACTGGGAGCAGCATTCTACAGGATCAAGGATCACAGGAACACCCAATCGTTGGGTAAGAGTAAGGGTGGCAACATAGAGCCCATTGTACGTATATGTGGTATTGTTAGAGTCGGACTTCAAATGCTTCAAGCCACATCCTGGGGGAACTATTCTAGGGAAACTTCAGGGTGGGATTAGTCAGAACTCCCTCTTCCTCCCCCACCACGTTAACCCCTACCCACCTGAGTCTTTATGATAAGCCTCCAGACCTCTTCACCAAATCTAAGGGCACCTGCAGCCTTTCCACTCCCTTCCCTGGCATCCCCTCCCTTCACTCAGATGTTGCCAAATGGATGGTGAGCCTGGATAGATCCTGGTGGCCAAATTCCAAACAAAGGGGGAGGCATCCTGGCCCCCCGCCAGTGTTCCGTCCATGGTAATTTGGCAGGAAAGCGCCAGCTGCATATATCTGCACATCTGTTTATGCCTCTGGCTTGTTATTTATTCTCTGCCTTTCATGGGCAGCAAAGCCAGAGCGCACCTCAACTCTTCCCAAGTTAGATTAACCAGGAAAGAAGGCTGGGACACTCAGTCACTACAATTGCTGATGTTCATTGAAGGGTATGCCTTCTCTAGCAGCTGCTGCCACTTTTCAAAGAGACGCAGAGGAGAGGCATGAAAGGGAAGGGAGGAGGCGGGAAAGGGTGGGAGGAGAGGGAAGGAGAGATGAGGGAGGGCTGTGGAGTTAGAGTTTGTAGTTATGTTGGGAGTCCTTCAGGCAGATGGGCCGATCCCTGACCCCACTGGAGATGGGGAGAGCTGGCCAGCCAGTCTGAAACACAATCACTCTGACCTTCCTTCCTGCTAGATACCGTGTTTCAGCGTGTGTGTGTGTGTGTGCGTGTGCGTGTGCGTGTGTGTGTGTTCTTGTATGCTGTGGGTGAGCAACAATCCTGGGGATAAGTCTTTTTAACAGAGGTTACATAAGACAGGCTTCTTAAGGTGCTTAAATAACTTTTCTTGAGGAATTCCTGGGATGAAGTATGTGGTGAAGAACCAGGGCCAAGCTCTGTCCCTGGGATTAAGAAGGAGAAGTAGCGAGGAGAGAGAGGAGAAGGAGGGAAAGAGGGAGGGTTAAAAGGAAGGGCAGGAGGAGGAAAAGGAAGGAGTGTTAAAGAGTAGAGAAACATGTTCAGCAGGGAAGAAAGAGGGATGGGTGGAGGGGCCTGGAAGTTTGGAGATCCTTGGCATAGGTGCTATCCTTGGTCCTGACTGACAAAGGTCCCAGGAATATCCCAGAGTCCCTGTCTTGGATGGTCCTCCCAACTCCCTACAATATCCTTTGAAAGGGACTGAAGGATTTTTAGAGTAGGAACAAAGCTCTGGAGCTCATCTGGTGAGAACTGAATGCACAGATCTGACCCCTCCCACTCTTACTCCATCTCCCTCTCCTGCCTTTTTCAAAGCAACCCCCTGTCCAGTCAATGCTCCTTGCAGGGGACAGATAGGTGTGGGCCCAGAGAACCCTGGGTAGGGCTCCTGGTTAAGAGTGCGGGCATCTGAGCCCTGGGGACCCTTGGCCTGAGTGGAGGAAGGTGGGGGTGCCCTAGTGTGGGGAGCGCCGGCCCGGTCAGACTTAAAGCAACTAAACCCTACCAGATTCTGGACAGACATTTTGCTTCTACTTTCCCTCGCCTCCTGTGCAAAACCCAAATACCAACATCATTTTTACCCTCCTTCAAAAAATTATATGTAACGAGCTGTTCACAGGCAGTACTTGCACAGATGGGGGTTTAATCAGCTGGAGTCTAAGCACACGGGCATTCCAGCCTAATCCAATTCCCATCCGTTCATTAGGGGAAATATTCATCACCCAGAGATTACAGCAGGGCCAAAGCTCTGAATGGATTCTAAAGAGCTGTCACTGGAGCAGTAACCGCACCCGCCGAGACAGGAGGCCAGATTGTGCAGAGGGGGCCTGGCAGCCCCTGGCCATGCCCCGGGACCCCTGGTCCTATGAGGCTACTTCATAGTTTTTGATTTTGTTTTTGCTTTGAGAATCACTGTTTACAGGCCTGGGGGCCAGGCACCAAGGGGGAAGATAGGGAAATATCAACTGCCTTTGGGAGTCCCTGTTTAGAGGGGAGACACATCATCCCTTGCTTGTAGGGAACCCCCAGTCTAATGGGGAGAGAAATGGCCCCCACTTTCTAGACCGCTCTCCGAAGAGTGCTAACTTATAAGTGACAGACATCTTTGCCCTAAAATCTCTAGCAAGAAGCAAGAAATTACCTCCTCGTGAAGGCAGAGGTAAGAGCATGACTCCTACCAGTGCCTACAGCAAATCAGCGGCAGAAGTTGGGCACAGAAGGCAAGCTGCAGACTCCAGACTAAGGAACACCATTACTTCCCTTCTACCATGGGGGGAACTGGGCCAGGGGAAGCCAGGGAGAAGGGCAAGGGACATCTCCAAGTTTGGCCTCTCCCAAATAGATGAGACTCTCATTGGTGTCAAGTGACTTTCGCCTTCTGGCATTGAGAATCTTGACTATTTCCCTGTGGTACCTGCCCACACCCAACCCAACCAAGTGGTACCTTCCAACTTTTCTTGAAGTTCGGAAAACCTATTTGTTGATCTCCACTGGCTTCCCTGGTGCCACTCTATGTCTGCCATTTTTCTCTTATCCTCCCTGGTAGTGTTGGTGGGTGTGTTGCCTCAGGTGGCACAAACTCATCCCAGAGTGTGTCTGACCCAAGGGCAAGGCATTCAAGGGCTAGACTGTGGCCTCAAAGTCTGTAGCACTTCCTGCCACCTTCAATCCTAGACAGTCCTATGGGCTGAGGAGAACTGTCACCTGCATCCCCTGTCTCCTCTGCCCTCTGCTCACCTGGCCCAGGACAAAAGTAGGGGAGGGAGAGAATGGAGCATGTGGCCCACCTTCCCCTAGGGGTGAGGGAGAACTTTCTGGACCAAGCACACTGAAATGGAGACCTGAAGGGTAAGGGGGAAATGCCCAAGTGTGGGGCAGGATGGGGACTGTCACCCTTATTGGCCCCTTCTGCTCCTCACACGTCTTTTCTCCCAGACTTGTGGGACTGCTTCTTGGCTCAGGGCCCTTCAGTCCAGTCTCCTCAAGAGGTCCTCCTCCACTAGCCACACCCTGCCCAGCATCCAGCATCCCCAGAGACTTCCCAACTCTGGGATTACACCGGGACACTTTCCCCTAGGGATTCAGTTGAAAGACGTAGGACCCAGAGGAGAAGGATCCAGAGAGGGCGGGATCCGGGTATTCCTCAAAGGGAGCAGCTGGTGGCAAGAAGGCACGTGGTGCTGCTGCTCCCAGGGCCATGACCTCAGGTGGGGATCAGAGACCTGGGGCAGAGGGAGCTGACAGAGGGGACGAGATCCAGATAAGAAATGAACAAGCAGGAGAACCACAGGGATACCTGAGAGTTCTGGGGTGTGGGGATCCGTAAATACCCTCTCATTCCAGCACAGATGTAACCTACCTGGGACATGGGACCTGGAGCCACATCCTGCTGCTGAATGGGAAGTGGCAATACGGTCAGGGGCCTGGCTTCAAACTCTGTTTTCACCCTTCCTAGCCATGGCATCTTTGGTCAGCCACTGCTGTGTATCTGACTCTTGTTTCTTTATCTGTAAAAGTTAGGCTGAGAACCCAGGACAGAGATTTATTACAAGGAATTGGCTGATGTGATTGTGGGGGTTGGCATTGGGTTCTTGATGCTCTGACTCCTTCTAAGGGGGTGGGCCTGAGTGGGGCGGAGCATGCGTTATCATAATATATGCATATTTTATATGCAGGAGATCTATTTCAAGGAACTGGTTTCCGCAACTATGGAGGTTGGCTAGGCAAGTACAAAATCTGTGGGTCATGCAATCAGGAAGGAAAGAGAATAGCTCAGGAAAAAGTTGGACCCCGGGGCAATGGTAAGGCCATTGTCCACAGCCCATCAGGAAGAGGAGTCTAGCGAGGGGAGGGCAGCTGGAGTGTCCTTCATCAGGAAGTGTGTCCCTTTCAAGGGCTTGCCTGCTTAGGCCAGGCTCACAAGGGGATACTCTCCCTAAAGTTGACTAATTAGGGACTTTAATTACATCTTTCAAATCCCTTTGCAGCAGGCCCTAGATCAGTGTTTGCTTGAATAACAGGGAGAGGGTGTGTGTTTGCTACAAAGTGGCGGCCGCCCTCTCTCCCGTTCTCGGAGAGAGTGTAGCCTGGTTGGCCCGTCAAAGGAAATCACATGGCAAAAATGATTTTTATGAAGATTAACTATTAGATACTCTTTGGGACAGTTTCCCGATAGCTGGGATTCGCTCGGGAATTTACACACCAAGGAGCTGAGGCTCTGCTTCTCTTAACAGAGGGGACCTGAAGAGGTTCCGGCCATAGTTGTCTTTGGTCAGAAGCGAGGGTGTCTCTGTGGGACTCCTGAGGTGTGTGGATATGGCACATCATGGGGAGGACCTCAAGATCAACCAGTGCTCCGGAGATGCCCTGCCCTGGCAGTTGGGGCCACCGCAGCCAGAGCTGCGGCAGCAGATGACCGTCCCGGCCCTTGGTGACCGGTGGGGCTGCAGCAGGTAATTACCGGGCAGAGGCTGGGAACTGACAGGGTAATTATTAGCTTCTAATTGCAGGGCAAACCCAGGCCGAGATCCTTCTCTCCAAAGCAGAGGGCATTACTATTTGCATAGCAATTAATTACTTTGGGAGCTGCGGAATTTAATTACCCACTCGTCCGCAGGAGCCAATAATTAAATTACTCTCAGAAACAGGGTATTTATTTCCCAGTTAGGCTGAGCAGGTAGCTCCTACCTTGGGGAGTGAGCCTGGGTGGTGACCCCTGAACCAATGGTTGGCCCCCCGACCTGAGCACTCAGAGTGGCAACCTCGGTGCCGCAGGAGGGAGTGTCCGCCCCGTGATGCAGACGGACGCTCCACACACACACAGATGCGGGCCCTCGTGGAGCACGCTCAGACCCAGGGGCTGACTCTCACACACGTGGTCGCCGGTGGAGGCAGGGACGCGCGCGCGCACCCACAGCGTCATGTAAACCATGGACGTAGCAAGAAGGGCAAAAAAGACCAAACAGGGCACTTTTGCTCTGTCGTTTGGCCACAGCTGCTTGGCCTAACTTGTGTCAAAATGTCAAAATGTATTTTTAGTACCGTGTACTGTGGCCAACAGACTGATTCTGAGTCCATCTAGTCCTTCCAGAACCTCTTTTCATCCCCGATTCCTCTCAGGGCTGTGTCGGGGTTGGGAGGGGCTTAGGGCAGCGTGGGGCTTAGGGAAGGATTGAAGAACATCACTTGATAGTAATTTAAAAAATCGGAGAGTTTAATGTTCCTGCATCAAAATGTCCGTGTCAAGATGTCATATACTCTTGAGAGATGGGGGCCTCTGGAGTCTTCCAAACAGAGTGGCCCTTGGGAGCAGGGCTGTGTTAGGTTCAGTCCTTACTTCTCCCTCTTCATAGAAGGCAAGGTGGGGCTGGGGTCATGGAGGTAAGAAGGAGCTGAGGGGAGGGGGAAGCCACCAAGGGTGTGTCTGGATCAGCTCACCCGCTGACTGGGACAGCCTGTCCCCCAGGCCTGAGAAAGCCTAGAGGTCGGGTGGCATCATTCCCGTTTCCCCCTGGCTGTCCCCCAGGTCCACCTGCCCTGTTCTCCACCTCACTGCCTGGGCAGTCAGTAGCTGCCAGCCAGTTGAGGCAAGGCTTTTGCAGAGTGTGGGGTG
The DNA here is from genome assembly GCF_018350155.1 of Leopardus geoffroyi. Taxonomy (NCBI): domain Eukaryota; kingdom Metazoa; phylum Chordata; class Mammalia; order Carnivora; family Felidae; genus Leopardus; species Leopardus geoffroyi. The sequence continues at coordinate 60,144,821 of NC_059334.1, forward strand.
ACGTGTCTGGCTCCGGTGCTGGGGATCCCAGCGGTAGGGCCGCCTGCTGCTGGTGATGAGACGCCCAGTCCTCTGGGCCAGCGGACCCGGGGTCTTTGTGCGCCAGCACCCTCAGAGGAAGGATGGAAGAGATCCGGCTCGCCTCCCTTGCTCTTCACTCTGGGAAGGGTCTCAGGCGAATCAAGTGGGTGCTGGTTATTCTGGCCTTTTAGATTCCCCCTCCCTTTCCCCCAGGTGACATTATTGAGCCCCTGCTGTGTGCAGGTCCAGAGCCAGGCCACCTCCCTGCCCTGCTGCCTTTGGTTGCGTTCCCAACTGACATCGGCGCCCAGCCCTGACCTCTTGCACCCCTCCTCCCAAAGCCTAGAGCTGAGCCCTGCTCCGACCCCTCCAGCTTGGCCTCAGGGCCTCCCGAGGTGGGATCCTATAGGCGCTTCTAATGCAGCTCTCCCTGACTCTGTTCAGGGCACCCACCACCAAGGAAGAGCCAGGGCCGGCCCTCAGCCCAGGCTGCTGACAGCAGCGATTCATCTCCATCACAGTAATGGCGTCCCCATTAATCGGCCATAAACTAATAAAGCAAGCACTTTCCACCCCACACCCCCCCCCCCCAACTTCATTAAGTCTTTAGTACATTAATATGTCTTACTTAGTGTCAGCTAAGCCTCTTTCTCCGTTTGGGGTGGAGCACGGTGGGATGGGCGCCTTGCCCGGTGGGCGGGTGACCATGACCCCTCCCGTGGCCTGGGCAGAGGGTCTGCTGACTCAGGGCCACCCACCCCCCTCTCCCTCCTCCTCCGCCCACCGCCCGCTGAGAGGCCCTAGAGGCCCAGGGAAGCAGGAGCAGGAGGAACAGGAAGAAGTGGGGAGAAGCAGAGGTGTAGGGAGGAAAGAGGAGGAGGAGGGAGGGACTGAGGAGGAAGGGGGCTGGCAGGAAAGGAGGAGACGGGATGGGGGAGGAGCCGTGCACCTCCAAATTAAATTTGTGATTCAGGCATCAGATGGGCCGACAGCCAGAGATTAATTCGACTGATCGAGTTATAAAGAGCGGGAGGCCTGGGTAATCAATCTTGCAGCTGTCAGGCCGACAGGCAGGAGTATTAACCTGGCGAGACGGCACATACCGAGGACTTCTTCATTTCATTCACCCCAACCACGTCCCTGACCACCTCTGGCCTGTCTCTCCAAATAATAATAATTGTGGCTGTTAACGATGACAGAGACAGGCTCTTCTGCCAGGGCCTTCTCTCCGGGAACTCCCGCCCGCCGCTCAGTGTGACCAGAAGGCAGAGCAAGTAACAGCCGGTGGCCCTCCTTGAGAGGTGGGGAAATCGAGGCAGGGACTCCAACAAGACCTTCAGACGGGCCAGAGGTGGGGTTGGGAAGGCACTTGGAGATAAGGACACTGTCCTAGATCCCTCTTGCTCCCCAGGGAAGGAGCTGTCCCCCAACGAGGGGGCACAAACCCGTGGCACTTTCAGCTCTGGCTGAGGAAGCTGGGCTCCAGCTGTCTCCTCCTGGCCTCTGCCCACCCCAAGCACAGCTCTGAGTGCTGAGTGGGCTGCTTGGAGGCCCCACCCCGGCCTTGGGCTGGGGCCCTGTTCTTGCTGGCAAGCCACCTTTCCTGCTCCCTCTCCTCGCCCGACAGTGTCAGTCCGCACCTGGGGTGGGGTGGGGGGTCTCCCTGCAGAGACTTGTGGAAACACCATCCCTTGGGCAGAGAAGGGGTGTGTGTGGGGGGGACACTGCCTTGAAGTTGACGCCTCTCTCAGTTCCGGCTAATTTTCACATCCTTCAAACTCTGATATCTCTTTCTTCCTTGCTCCGGGGAAAGGAAGGGGGAAGAAGGCACAGTGTGTGTGTGTGTGTGTGTGTGTGTGTGTGTGTGTAGTTTTGGGGGGCCGTGTATAAAGATGTGATGCGGGCATGTAAAAAGATACCTTTAGGGTATGAGGGAAGTGAGCCAGGACTGAGTCAGCCCTCTGAAATCCTCAGGCCAGGGTGCACTGTAAGTAATGAAGGCCTTGGACGGTCAAGGTGAGGAGACAGGAGTCCTCTCCTCCTTTCTTAGTAAGAACCAGGCATAGCGTTACTTGAGGGGCCATGGTCCCTCTAGTGCTCTAACAACGTTATCTATTATTATGTTGTGATTATTATTGCCAATCTAGGGACCACCCCACCCTGCAGACAACAATACAATTCTCATTTATTGTGTTCTAAGTATTTCTAGATTCTTGCTAAGCGTTTTATATATGTTACAACTTTAATGTTCACAAAAAGCTCTACAGAGTAGGTTCAATTTTCAGTCGCATTTTACAGAAGAACACTTGAGGTTCAGAAGGGTTTGGGTACTTGCTTAAGCTGGCGTTGCCAGGAAATGGTAAAGCCAATAGTTGCCCTGCCCAGCGCCTCAGTACAGGCTGACTTTGCCCAAGGCCCCCAAATTCACTTGCACTCCACCGTGGCCCCTCCTCAGCATCCCCTATTGGCTGATTTTGGATATCTCCAGCTGAGGTTCCCTGGGCACCGGATCCCTCTGGGTGTGAGGAGGGTGGGGAGGGTGGTGCTGTTTGTTCAGAGGGTGGGGTGGGGAGGGCTGGGTGTCAGAGAACACTCATCCAGGGCAAAGAGAAGAACAGGGCCCCGCCTGGGGAGGCTATTCAGTGCCCTAGAGTAACCCCAGGGAGTAGGATTGCCCCCTCCCCAGGCCCCATGGCCTTTTGGGAAAGGAGAGGGTGCTGACTTACCCACATCCCCCTCCTCCCCAGGGATGGAACAATTGGAGGGATGCCATGCTGGGTGTGTGTGGCAGGGAGGGATCCTGACTTGGATGGATCTAGAGAGAAAGCTCTCGCTCTCTTGCCTGACCCCAGCTGGGGCTGGTTTGGGGTTGGGGTGGGGGAGTGGGTCTGACTGGGGAGGCAGCCAGGCCAGCCCCTCTCCCAGGCTCCCTGGGACCCATTTCAAGTGGCTGCTTCCAGGCTGGGCCAGCCAGAGGGAGGGGGAGTGGGAACAGGGAGACTGCTTCCAAGCAAAGGTTCAAGGGTCTCCCTTCCTGAGCCCCTGCCCCCTTGCTCAGGGCAGCCATTGATTCCATGCTGTCAGTCTCAGCGTCTACTCCTTATTCTTTATCCGGGGCCAAGCAAAGGAGAGTACGTGCCACCCCCAGCCCATCTGGAGGTCGTTCTTGTACTTCGGGTGGGGATGGACGAGGTCCCCTGGCATAGACCCTCAGGGACCAGAATCCCCAAGTCTGAAGGCTTTGATCATGGGGGTAGCTGGGGATTTAACCTGTTGTGGCTACCCTCGCACACTCCTGTCCCCTCCCACCTTCTCCTTCATGCCAGATCCTGCATTGAGGCCTGGGCTTTAACAGTTCAGGGGCCTCTTGTGACAGTAGTGTTGGGGGGGCGGGGGCAGCGTTCTCTGGTTTCTAGCTTTCTCGCCCCATCAAGGTGGGAGTAGAATGAGACCCATTCTCATTCTCAAGACAGTAGAATGAGCTGTCTTGTCATGAGCACCATGATGGCGCCTCGAATCTTCTCTATGCCTTAGCTCCCCATCTAGGTAATAGGGAACTGCCTCCATGATCTCTGCCTCTTCTGCCTTAGGAGGGGGAAAGGTGGGTTGTTGGGGAAGGAGAGAGGAGAGATCTTCTAAGGCAAATCATGTAGAACATCTCTTTCAAAACCTGGCTGTCTCTCAAAGCCTCAGTTTCTTCATCTGTAAGATGGGAGAAGTAACGCCTACTTCCGTGGCTTGTGGCGGTGCTCAAGTGAGATGAAAGAGATGGCTGTCACTGTGTCTGGCACATTGTGGGTGCTGAATACACATCAAAACCATCAGCCAGAGCAGGGCAAGAGCTAGGGGTGTGGTGGAGGTGTGGGCTTTAGGGGAGAATGACTCTTTCTCGCCCTCTGCCTTCCTTACCTCCTGGCTCCTGATCCCTTACCCGGTGACAAGCCCGGGCAGAGGCCTTGGACTTGGACGCCCCACTCTGAAGAGCTCTTGGACAAGGCTGGGAGAATGTCTGTGTGCCGGACAGAGATGTACTCGAGGACTGGGTGTGGTTCCACATCCCTGTTTCAAGAATGGAATTGTTTGGACATCAGCCAGGTGGTATATGTGAGTGTGTGTGTCAGTGCACGTGTGTGTGTGTGTGTGTGTGTGTGTGTGTGTGTGTGTGTGTGTCTAGGCTCAATGGCTGGCATCAAAATACTTGCTGATTAATCTCTGTCTTCCCGTACCCAGCCCTGGTCCCCTAGAAGCTTCAGGCCTTCACTGGTGTCCAATGGGCCTGAGGGGGCAGAATCAGGCCCAGGAAGATGGATTTCCCCGGTCCCCTCAGCCCCAACCCAGCAGGGGAGGGAGAAGACTGCTTCATTATGTTTAATGGGATTATTGGGGGGGATAGTAGTCATGGGGCATTAGCTGCTAATTGGGTCCATAATAAAGTTAATAAAGCTCTTATGGTCTTTGCCATTAACTGTAATTAAGGGGGTGCTCTGTGGCAGGGTGGGGGGTGTTGGCGGGGAACGGGTACATAGCTCTTGCTGGTAGAAGGAGCCAGAACAGGAGCAGGTGATGGGGAAGCTGGCAGCCATGCCAAGGCCAGGAGCTGCACCCCGGGCTGGGCTCACCAGCAGGTCCTCTGGGAGCTGGAGGGGATGAGGTGGACAGGAAGGGAAGGGCGTCCATGATGCGCTGTACATAAGAGCAGGGGGAAATTATTAACCCCAATCCAGATGTCCATACCCTTGAGGAGGCTCAGAACACAGAAGAAATGGCACCTCCAAGGAGAGATGGTATGGACGAGCTATGAGCTTCGGGGCCTGACTCCAGCTCGGGTGTGCTGTGTGACCTTGGGGAGGTTATATAACCTCTCTCAGTCTCCGTTTCCCCCTCCATAACAGAAGGATAATAATGGCGCTGTTCACGCCAGTTTCAGAAGCTGATGTGGTGGGAGGAAACCAGATGAGTGACTGGCGCTGTCGTTATCTTTGGAGCTTTTATTTATTTGATTTTTTAATTATACAAGAAGTACTTAAAGTCTTATACTTTTTTTTAACGTTTATTTATTTTTGAGAGAGAGACAGACAGAAGTGAGCTGGAGGGGCAGAGAGAGAGGGAGACACAGAATCCCAAGCAGGCTCCAGGCTCTGAGCTGTCAGCACAGAGCCTGACACAGGGCCCGAACTCTCGGAACCACAAGACCATGACCTGAGCCGAAATTGGCCACTTAACTGACCGAGCCACCCAGGTGCCCCTAAAGTCTTGTTATAGATGCAGAAGCATACGTGACATCCTCTTCCCATTTTCCCTCTCCCATCAATTTGGTGTTTATCTTTCTAGAGTTTTGGGGATACATTTATGTCATATATATGTACATAGAGAAATATATAGTTGTCTTCCTTCCTTTCCTTCCCCTCTCCACCTTCCTTCCCTTTCCTTCCTTCCTTCCTTCCTTCCTTCCTTCCTTCCTTCCATCCTTCCTTCCTTCCTTCCTTCCTTCCTTCCTTCCTTCCATCCTTCCTTCCTTCCTTCCATCCTTCCTTCCATCCTTCCTTCCTTCCTTCCTTCCTTCCTTCCTTCCTTCCTTCTTCTTGCTCCTTCTCTTTTTTGACACATGGAATATTTTTGAATTGGCTTGCAATTTACTTTTTCCTCTTACGTTTGTCTTTGTAGTGTTCCCATGCCAGTACATGGAGATCTACCTCATTTTTATATGGCCACTCATATTCTATTGTTCAAATATACCATCATTTATTTAAACAGTTAACCTATTCATGAGCATGTAAGTTGTTTCCAGTGTATGACATTTAACATCTTTTTTAAACATTTATTTAGTTTTTTGAGAGACAGAGACAGAGTGTAAGCGGGGGAGGGGCAGAGAGGGAGGGAGACACAGAATCCGAAGCAGTCTCCGGGCTCTGAGCTGTCAGCACAGAGCCGGACACGGAGCTCAAACCCACAAACCGTGAGATCATGACCTGGGCCAAAATCGTGCACTTAAACTGACTGAGCCACCCAGGCGCCCCCAGTGTGTGACATTTAAAGAGCAGGCCATCCTTGTATTATCTTTGTGTAGTTGTTTATTTCTGTAGGCTAGATTTCTGGAAATTGAATAGTTGGGCCCCAAGAGATATGTATTTTATTTTTGTGTTATAATAAACGTGTTTGTTTTTGAAAGGTAAAGCATATACAAAGTTCAAAAAAAAAAAAATCATAAAGTACAAAGGAGTGAAACTCCTGACCTCAGTTCCCCTCCTGGTCCTCAGTGCCACCACTGTTACTTCTTGAAGATTTAAAACTATAGATTTTCAAAAACTGGTGAATGCTTATGTGCATATTTCCTCTTCTTCCGCACCCTCCCCAAATGGTGGCATATACCCTACTCTGCTCTGCATCTTGCCTTCTGTCTGCACCTTGCTACCCTTATATCTTGAAGATCATTGATGATGGGAGTATGTGGCTACTCTTTTGAATGGCTGCAGAGTATTCCATTGTGTGGCTGTGGCTTCATTATCAGCCAGCGTCTGGGTAGACACCTAGAATGCTTCCTGTCTTTAGCTCTTACAACACGACCATAAATACTGACGACATATATTTGCCCAAGCACACACGCGGGACGCGGATAGACAAATTCCTGGATGTCGAATTGCTTGGCCAAATGATATGTTCATTGAAAACGTCTGATAGATATTGCCAGATTGCACATCAAGGTGATCTCCCAAGCCCGTGTGCGTGCTGCCTGCCAGGCCCTCAGCAGCAGCCACATCAGTTGTGCGCCTTTGCTCTCAGGCACACTCACGGGCAACGGTTCTTCCTGCAGCTCCCAGGATCGGGGGAGTCCCAGGGTGGATGCAGCTTTCCCTGGGAGAGGCCCGGCAGGAGGGGAAAGGCTCGAAGGGGAACTGGATAAACACAGTTGTCAGACCGTGGAGGAAGAGTTACGGTTGGGGTCAGGGGTTAATGCAGGTGGGGCTACCGGACACGCCACACAGAGCAAACAAAACAAGTTGGGGGAGGGAGGGGCTGGCCCTGGGGTGGGGGGTGCACCAGCCAGCCCGGACTTGGCTCTCCCCTGGGCGCCTGCCTTCAAGAACACAGGCTCTGGGCTGCCGAAACCCTGGGGGCTAGCTGCTGGGCTCTGAGGCCACGGGGGTGGCTTTCCCCTCCCGTAAGGCCCTCCCCAGCCCAGAGCCAGCAGGGTGGGCGCACTGAGCAGCCCTGCCCACTTCCAGGGCCTCTCTGGGGGGTAATCCCCCGGAGCCCCGTCTGGGAAGCTTTGTGAGGTATTAGAGATGAGCCAGGCGGCGGGCCCTGGAGCCAGGCGCAGCTTTTAGAGCATTCCTGGGCATTAGGCTCCCTGTCCCAGCCCAGCCTTACCCTCACCCCCCTCAGCCCCAGGGCCTTCTCTGCCTCAGCCACTCCTGGCCTAATTACAGGTGTCCATGTCGGGGTCAGCAGTGGGGTTAATTTGGAGCTTGTCCTGGGGCGGCCGGGGCTCATTAATGGAGTCCCAAGGAGTCCAGGGGATGAGCCGGGCAAACAGGGGATTAGGGGCCGAGGAAGACAGTTGTCGGGGAATGGTGGGTCAGATGGGGCTGTGAGCGAGGCCCGGGCTGGGGTCAGCCTCAAGCGTGTGTGTTCATGTGCTCCCCACACGGGCCCTCATACAGCCACAACAGGTGCTCAGAAACACAGGCACACGCGGCCACGGACCCAGACGCTTCCCAGAGACTTCTAGAGGCAGACACACAGAATTTCATACCCACACAGGCTCACACACACAGACATACAGCATTACGACTTAGGACCACTTCCCACGAAGTTGCAGGGTGTGCAAGGGGCGGGGGCTTGGGGGAGACGAGCCACAGGCTCTCTCTCCAGCCAGAAACTCTGGCCCCCCGAAACCAGACTCCTCTGGTGCCCCGTCCCATCCCCTACCAGGGTGATGATGTTCCCTTTTCCTTTTCCCTCAAGCCTCCTCCCACCCCAGACCTGCGATTCTGAAGCATTGGCCTGTGGATAGAATGACTTACAGAAGTCTCCACGCCAGGCTGGGGGGAGGGAGGGAGCTCTTCCTGCACATCCGGGTCCTCCAAAGGGTCCCAGTGCTCAGCTGTCAGCCCAGCCCCCAGAAGACTCCCCACCCCCACCCTTCATGACAAGCCTTGGGTTCTAAGGGGAGGCAGGGCCATACTGCACAGAGGTCACTGGAGCGGAGGAGGAGGAGGAAGAGGAGGAAGGAGCTGATAGGAGCCAGGGCTGGGAGGGGGTGGGCAGGGGGAAATCATTTAACCCCAAAGCCGCCACTGTTCTTTGGGCCCCCCCCCCACCCGCCCCCCGCCTCCCAGCACTGACAGGGGCCAGCTGGAGCCGGCTGAGCAAGAGAGGCCGAGTGTGGGAATGCAGGGAGGGGGCCTCCCAGGGCTTCCTGGGTCAGCTGGGACGAGGGCACCCTGAGAGTTCTTCCCCCGGCCTGTCCCCCTGCCGCCATCCACGTCTAGGATGTGAAATTAGGCCCTGGTTCCTTGGCCCTGTTGCTGACAGGGAGCTTTTCCCAGCATTAACCGCTGACCCCAACCCCAAGCTGACTGGCTGATGTTACTCCATTTCCGACTCAGAAATCCAACATTGGACTCTAGAAAGGTCAGATTTGCCCAAGGATACTTCCTTCCATCTGTGCCCCCTTGCCGGGGCACCCTTTTCACCAGTATTTACAGGGGATCCCAGGGGCAAAGTGACTCCCATCACAGAAATAGCCACTTCTCTGTCCCACTAACAGCCTTTTCATCGGTAAAGGTGTCCACGGGGCTAGGCTGCCACCTGTTGTCATCTCAACCTCGGTCCTAGGCAACAACTATTCCACCCTTGTTTCCTGGTCTCCCCCATGCCATTCCCAGGACCCCCCACATACTCCAGGCCCATAATTGAATATAAAGGCCCAGAAGCCAGTGCAAACAGCAGCATTAATCACCAGCAACCTGGCAGCCTCCTGCCATAGATCTTTCTCACACGTAAAATAGCTCATGTTAATCATTGCTGCTGATTTATTGTCTTCTCCGCCTTGTACATAAATTATTCACCGTTGCTGGGGCGCGTGGAGGAATCCCGTGATGAGGGCTTCCGTCCTTCCGTCTGCGTCTGTGAGGTGGATCATCGGACCTCTGGGTCCTCATAGCAGCTCTACAGGACTGTGGGTGTTCACTGGTCTGGCCCAGGCAAGGAGCCCCAGGCAAAGGGATTGAGGGGATAGTAGGGAGAAGTGCCCCATTAGCGAGCGAGTGTCTGCTCCGCCTGAGAACATGCACAGGAACTTCTCAGCTCTAGGAAATGGGGCTGTGGCCTCCGGGACCTTTCTAGTCCTGGCCAGGAGAAATGGGGCAGAATGAGAGGCCCGTGGTTGGCCCCTGGGCTTCCTGAGGCCGTTGTGGGTGGAGCAGAGGGAGACTTTCCTGGGAGGTTCCTGCCCAGCACCTAAGAGTCTCTGCTGCCAAAGAAACCCAACTCTTGGGAGCGCCCCGTCCCAGGAAGCAGGATGTGGGCGTGCTCACAGGACGGATGGACGCGGAGTCCTGCCTGCCTCCCCCAGGGCCCTGTCTCTCTGTGGTCGGTGCCGCTCTCTCTGGCCACACCTCTGAGAAGGCCAAAGCCTCAGAAGGTGGTGGCAGTAGTTATGGCAGTGTCCACCAGAGGGCAGACCTAAAACCCAGGACAGCAGCGCTGGAGGAAATGCCTTTGGAAAAGGTGGGCTGGGCAGGAGACAGACGCGGGGGTGGGGTGGGATAGGTGGAGATGTGAGTCTTGCTGAGGGAAAGAGCCCCGAGCCTCAGTGGGACCAAAAGACAGGACCCATCTCACACATGAGACCACACACGGTGCCATCCTCCAATGGGATCGTCTCAGAAGAGTCGGGGTCCCAGAAGGCGTGTGTGAGCAACGGGACCCGAGCCGGGGAGGACGTGGCCAGTCCCAACATCACTGGCTGGGGCTGAGCTCCCCTGAAATGTGGCCAGGCTCTTAAGGCTCTCCTTCCCAGGTCCAAGCCCATCGCTTCCTACTCCCGTCTTGGCTGGGAGACCCTGGAAAGCAGCCAAGATAGGAGCTACTGGTGAAACAGCGTCTGTGGGGGTCCCACACAGCCCAACCCTCAGCATCTGGAGGGCTCGCTGGCCCTCAAATGGATCGTTCAGACACACGGGCCTGTGAGCTGCGTGGACCCTTTCCACTCAAGGACCCCTGACCCCCCACAGACCCGCTCCCTCCTCCATGCAAGTGGTGAGGTGCCCAGAGACACAAATGAGTCGTAAGATTCAGGAGACTTGGGGCTTCAACAACAGGCTTGCCAGAGGCCCCCAGCCTGACCCTTCTCCAAGCCCCTCAACCCCCACATCCCACACAAGGGTATGGTCTTCTGGCCTCTCCCGAGGCCGGGCAGAGCTGCGGTATGATGGTGTGCATAGCACGCGTGGCATTGCCTCACCACCTAGCCAACAAGCTGTTTCCCCCAGAGACGCAGGGCTCTGGCCCTTTAAATGCCTTGAGCCCCAAGGGTGGAGCTGGCAGAGCTGGACTCTGAAGGACAGCCAGGCCTCCTTTAGCCCCAGCTGCCTCAACTAGAGCCCCAGGAAAACAGCTGGAACCATCCATCTCCTTGGCAGACCTTGCCTAGCTGTCCTTGCCGTCATCTCCTCCCCCCAGCTCTCTGCAGGTATTAGCTGGGATCCTGGAGTGCCCCTCGTGGCTGTGGGGCCTTTGGGTCTGGCTGGGAACTCCCAGCCCCAGGCAGGGCCCAGTCTCCTGCTCTCAGGTTCCCTGAAGGGAAGGTCAATGAAGGCCAGTGTTTTTCCAAGCGTGACTCCTGGGCCTGAAGACCCACTGAGCTGCAGGCTGTGGGGACAGGGTCCAGGGAACGGAACTGTTAGCTAGCTTCTAGTCTTCACAGCGGACTTCCTTGGAGGCTGGGGAAACCCTCATTAGGCCCAGAGTTTCCTGAGGATCAGCCACGGACCTGGGCGGGCTGGGGGTGGGGAGGCTTTCGCAGGTGCACCTGGGCCCTGACTTCCCTGCCCTGGATGCATGCAGGCCCATGGCTGTCTCTCCACCTGGGCCCTCTCCCTTCCTCGCCTGGCCTTCCACACCCAGCTTGCCTGGCTTCCTCAGCCCACTGTCTTTATGTCTGTCTTCACGTCGCTTCCAGGGCTGCCCCAGCCTAGCTTGTTTATCCTTCAGGGGGTCCGAGTGGGTGTTTCAGCTCCAATTATGTTCTGACCACAGTCACCACAGATACCAAAACAAATGTCCTGGGCGTCAGAGGTGCGGGAGGCTCAGACAGCCTGGTGCCAGGGGGGCTGATAAAGGGGGATCCGCTTGGGCCTGGAGGTGATGAGAGCTCCTGGTGATGGGGCCCTGGGGAGCAGGGGCTCGTGGGTAATTGGCCTCCTCGGCTGGGCTCCGGCCACAGAGAGGGCAGTACCGGTCTCGGTGCAATACCCCCCCCCCCCAACCCATCTCGGCCTCCCTTCCGTCTTATTTGGCAGAGGCCTGGGGGTGCCTTGGAAAAGTCTTGCCGCTCCCCAGCTACTGGCTAAATCTGGCCTTACCTCCAGAAGATGGAGATCTTGACCCTTCAGTTCAGGTAGGCCCAGGGAGACCTTTTCATCCCCTCCCAGCCCTGGCGGTCAGTGTCTGGGGGAGGAAGTAAAAGTCAAGGATTCCAGCCCCAGCTTTTTTGAACTCTCCCTGTGGCTTGGATTGGGGTCCTGTGTCTCAATTTCCCACCTCAAGGTCAATCAGCAGAAAATGCTTCCCAGTCTGATTCTCCGTCAAGGAGAAAACTCCTGACCCTCTAAGCCTCCCTGGGGTGCCTGGAGAATGCAGCGAAGCTTCTCAGGGAGCAATGGTAAGCAGGAGGTGGTGCTGGCTCGGGGCACTGGTAGCAGAGATAAAGAGGAGGATACCCACTGCTGATGGGTAGACCCTGGTTTCTATCTAGAGCTTCAGAGGGATGGGATACCAGGCACTGAAGCCTAGGGAAGGGCCCCCAGCTCCCTTCTGCCTCTCTGATGGGGCAGGAAGTGCCCTATGAACCAGGGGACACAGCTGAGTCCATGCTCGACACCCTCTCCGGCTGTGCCTGCTCCTGCCCGAAGGAGCCCCCTCACTGCCCTCTCTAGCTTCTGCCCCACGACCTGTTTTACCCCTAACCTTGCCCTTCTGCTCTGCCCTGGAAAGGCCACCTCAGCCCATCCACGTTGGGCTGATCTCAACGGGCCATCCACGGGGGCGTTTGTAATAATGATATTTGATGATGATAATAGCAAGGATAGTGAAAAACAGCTTCAGTGGCTGGAATACTTCCCATGTGTTGTGCCAGACGTCCTTGCAATTTGCTTTTCCTATCAGTGCTGCAAGAAGGCAGAACTCACAGCCCTGCTTTACCGACCGGGAAGCTGAGACTTAGAGACGTGGAAGTGAATTGTTGGAAGCCACACCACTAGGAAGTGGTAAGAACAGGATTCAAACCCCAATTCGGTCTGACTTCTGAGCCCCACGATTTCGCTCCAGGCTCAGAATGGCCTGAGGGGGCTCTGGTTGATGGTGGATTTCTACCCTGATCTCCATTCTGGCTTCTCGTTCGTTCAAGAATGGACTGTGTTTGTGCCCAAACACAGTCAGCCCCTTGACCCAGGGCTGGAGGCACGATTCGTAAGGCAGAGGGATGAAAGGTGGGCTGTTGGGGCCAGACATCTGCTTCCCTGCCACTCCTCTGAGGCCCAAACCTACCCCTCAATACACACTTTGAATGAGGTCCAGGTGAAGATTAGAGAGTCGGCCTCTGGGAAAGAGGGAGAGCCGCCAGGGGCTCATGAGAGTGGGTATGGATGCATTTGTGTCCGTGTCCGTGAGTGTGCATGCTGGAGGACTGACGGTGTGCATGTGTGTGACTGTGTGTAGGCATGTGTCTGCGTAAATGTATGGGTGCTTCTGAGTGTAAATGATTGTGCTTGGGTGTGAGAGCGCGAACGTGAGTGGGGAAGGCAGTCACTGCCTGAGTATCTCAGAGGGAAAATCCCAGAAGACCCAGAGCCCAAGCTCTGCCATTGATCAGCTCTGTGGCTATGGACACGTGACTTCTCTGAGTCTGTTTCTGTGCCTGCACGTGGGGAGAAAACCTCCTTCCGGAGTAATCCTGAGGCTCCAGGGCCGTTCGTGATCCTCGGAAGCCAGCGCGCTCTCTCCACCCTCTGCCTCTCTCCCTGCTCTCACCCCAGTCGGTTCCAAGCTGGAGTGGGATGTTATCCCACGGCCACAGCCCATACAGGGAGGCTCTGGGTCCCAGCCAGGCTGCACCCCAGAAAACAATCCCCAATCAGTCATATAGATTTAAAGCTCCCTCATGTGATTCGCATGTGCAGCCAAGATTGAGAACCACCGATAATGATTCCCAAACTTCCCTGACGAAGAGAGTTACTTGAGAGGCTTGTTAAATACACAGCTTCCCAGGCCTCTCCCATGGAAATTCTGATTTGGCTGGGGTAAGGTGGGGCCCAGGGATTTGCATTTTTAATAAACATCCCAGGAGATTCTAATTATCAGAGAATTTGGGACACACGAGTCTAGAGCTGTCTTCTCAGACTTTGATGTGCGTGAGAATCATCTAGGGAGCTGGTTCCAACGCAGATTCTGGTTCAGTGGTCCTGAGGTGAGAGCCCGCGGTCCCATCCAGCCAGAGCATAAATTATGAGATGGTGAATGATAAGCGATGACACCACAGAGGAGAGCAGAGACCTCACCAACCTTGATAAGGACCTTGAACTTGAACTTGGCCTCCAGGGCAATGAGGAATCACTGAAGGGTATTGTTGTCGTTTTTGATTTTATCACAGGCGTAGTTTGTTCAGATAGACAATTTAGGAGGATTATTCTTGTGGCCACGAGCGGTGGATGGGAGGGTGGGACAGCAGCAAGGAGGCCATTGCCTCTGTCCAGGCGGAAGGTGGTGGCCTGGGCAGGGAAAGCAGGGAGAAGGAAGGGAGACGTTAGAAATCCTAGGGAGGGTTTCATGATCAGGTGGATGTGGAGCCAGGGGGAGGGGGAGGAAGCTCGAGAGCGGCCCCTGGACGGGCAGTTGGCGAACGAGAGCGCCCCACACCTCAGCTGGGCTAGGCCGCTTCCTTCCACACTGGCTGCCCCCACAGTCTGGTAACTGTTTGGCCTTAGGCTCCTGTGGGACAAGAGTTGGGGAGAGGCAACAGGAAGCAGCCTGGAAAATGTTATGGAACTGTCTCAGAGAGCCCCTCTCCTTGACCTTGGATGACTCTGGATGTCCCCTATCAGCTGTTGCCAAGAAGACTTGGAGACTGCTTTGGGTATTCAGCCTTCTGAGTCCCTCGGCCCTCTACTTTATCCCTCTCTGGCTCCTTCTAGACACAGAAGCCCCGAGGAAGGGAAATCCAGACCCACCCTGGCTTGTGGATCCTATCTGGCCGACTCTCACTGTGGATCCTAAGTACCCCTAAAACCTGTCCCCGGCCATCCTCCTGGCATCTTTGCTTGGCATACTGGCCCCGTCCTGCCCTTGACCACGGCCCTCCCCCTCGCCCTCCCCCGACAATGAGTTCTGACTGCCTCTCAGACCATCCACTCTAAAGACACGGGGCTTGTTTTCCTGTTTGGGGGTTTATTTCTCCCTGTTGGCAGCTGGAGGCCGGCTCATCCTCTCCCGGCCTCAGGTGCTCCTCCGGAGTTCCCAGGCTGCCGTCACACTTTTCTCTGACGTAGCTCCTTCTGCAGTGCAAGTGTGCACTAAACCCAAGATTAAGTCGTGCTTACCTGGGCGGAAGGGCCATCCCACCATAAATGTTTGCCATCAGCGCCTTCAGCGTATTAGTGAGAGCTAATAAAATGCTGGGGCCCAAACCAAGGCCTTTCTGTGTATTATCTCAGTGTATGTTCGCCACATCCTCAAGCGAGATTCTCATATTATTGCTATTTTATGGATGAAGAAACAGAGGCAAAAATGTTGAGGCATGTGCTCAAGCTCGCTAAGCTAGAGAGCCCTGGTGCATCGGGTGCCAACGGCTTGCCCTTGTGATTAGGTCACTGCACAGTCTTGCCTCTCGTCGTGGTCTTCATCACCATCCCGAGGCCTCAGTGAGGTCCTTTGCCTGAGCTCAGCCTCAGAACTGGATTCTTCCCAGAGCAAATGTCAGGCCGGGGCCGAGGCTCGTGCCCAGAAAAACCGAGGTGGGAAGAAGATGGTAATCCCAGAAGGAATTTTGCTGCAGCAGGAAGAACTAAGGGTAAAGATGCGAAATGAATGAGGATGAGTCTTGCTCTGCCTCTTGGTATCTGAGTGAGCCCGGCCAAGTCTTTAACTTCTTTGAGCCTCAGTTTCCTCATCTGTGACATGGGGATAGGCAACAGGGGCTACCTTTCAGAGCCATGACGAGAACAAATGAGGACATGTGCAAGGCAAGATCCTATCAACTGCAGAGGGCTGCTGGGAGTGACTGTTAGCACCAATCATCACTCAATATTTGTTTTGAATCGCTGGGACAGAAGGCAGTGCCTGTGGCGACATCCAGGAGCCCCCGGGCCTGGATCTGTCTCTGAGACAACAAATGACGAGTCAAACAGGTGTATGGTCAAATTGCCATCCTCTGCCTTCCATTAACCTTTTGTGATCTTTCTGCAGCTATGGCTAGGGCCCCGGCCATCTCTCTCACCTCTGTAAAATGAGGGGCTCTAGCCAGTCAGTCTGGATAGCTCCCCAATTTTAACATCCCAGGAGTGGAATGGAAGGTGAATCCTTGTGACATCTGCCAAAGCATCATGGCTTCCAGAAAGGATCTCCACCCTTCATTCAATGGATAATAACTCTTGGTGCCTCCTCGTGTGTGTATGTCGGGTCTCACTGCTGCCCCCTTCATTCAGGAAGTCATTTAAGATACCTTCGGTTAACTTTTTATTTTAAATTTCAAAAGTAAGCCATGGATGCATTCTTTTGTCTATTTATTATTTATTTTTTTTAATTAAATAAGCTCTATACCCAACGTGGGGCTCAAACTCAAGACCCCGAGATCAAGAGTTGCACGCTCTAGTGGCTGAGCCAGCCAGGCGGCCTGGATGCATTCCTGTTGTAAGAAATAACCATGAAGCACCCTTTCAGATTCCAGAACCCTCCCCAGAGATCACTACTGTGGTCAGTTTACTAGGTATCCTTCTAGACAATTTCCTATGAGTTTACATGTATATGTAAATATTATACATGAGAAAACATACAGATTTTTTTGGGTGTGTTTTTAGCTTTGTGTACACATTATTTTTCTGCAATTTGATTTTCTAGTTAAAAATATGGCTTGGGGGTGGGGGGCGCCCGGGTGGCTCAGTCAGTTAAACGTCCAACTTCGGCTCAGGTCATAATCTCGCCGTTCGTGGGTTCAAACCCATGTCAGACTCTGTGCTGACAGCTCAGAGCTTGGAGCCTGTGTCTCCCTTTCTCTCTGCCCCTCCCTTGGTCACGCTTGTCTCTCTCTCTCTCTCTGTCTCTCTCTCTCTCTCTCTCTCTCTCTCTCACACACACACACACACATAAATAAACACTAAAAATAAGCTAGGTTTCTATTTTTAAAAAAATATGGTGTGGAAAAAAATACGGCACAGAGATGTCCTGACTCAATACCTGTAGATCTGCCTCATTAGTTTTAACTGCAACATATTAAGTATTCCATAGCACAGGTTGCCATTGTTATTTAGTTTAGCCATTGCCCCACCAGTGGACTGGTAGGTTAGTTCCAGCTTTTCATTGTTATTAAAAATGCTCAGTGAACTCCCTGGTATGTGGTTCTGTGGACAGACATGAGTATTTCGTTAGGCTAATGGATATCTAGAAATAGAGCTGCTAAGACAAAGATGGGCCTTGTAAATTTTAATAGAAACTGCCAAAGTACCTTCCCAAAAGACTGGACTGGAGCAATTTATGGTGCTTCCAGTTGCTGATGAGACAACCCAGTTTACATACACTCTCTCCAGTATTGGATAATAGCAGTCTTCTGAATTTTGCTAGTCTAATGGATCAAGCAAAAATAAATCTTATCTTTGTTCTAATTTACATTTTCCTAATTATGATTGCATCGCTCTAATGTTGAACATATTTTATTAAGTTTATTGGATATTTTGTATTTCTTGTATAAACTGCCTGTTCATATACTTTGCCCATTTTTCAAGTAGGTTTTTAAAATCTTTTTCTTTTTTTTTTATTTAAAAAAAAAATTTTTTTTTAACGTTTATTTATTTTTGGGACAGAGAGAGACAAGAGCATGAACGGGTGAGGGGCAGAGAGAGAGGGAGACACAGAATCGGAAACAGGTTCCAGGTTCTGAGCCATCAGCCCAGAGCCTGACGCGGGGCTTGAACTCACGGACTGCGAGATCGTGACCTGGCTGAAGTCGGACGCTTAACCGACTGCACCACCCAGGCGCCCCTAAAATCTTTTTCTTATTGGTGTATTAGAATTCGTTATTCTGCATATTAGTATTTGTTATGCTTTGGTTGCTTTTCTCTCTATGTCATTTTCAATCTTTCATCAGAAAGCAGTTTTAAATTTAGATGTATATTTTTCAATGCTTTTCTTGATGGCTATTATAGTTTGTGTCTTATTTTAAATTTTCTTTAATGTTTATTTTTGAGAGAGACAGAGAGAGACAGAGGGCGAGCAAGGGAGGCTGCAGAGAGAGATGGAGACACAGAATCTGAAGCAGGCTCCAGGCTCTCAGCTGTTAGCACAGAGCCCGACATGGGGCTTGAACCCATGAACCGCGAGATCATGACCTGAGCCAAAGTCTGACGCTTAACTGACTGAGCCACCGAGGCGCCCCTGTGTCTTATTTTAAACAGCCTTCTCTAATGTGAAATTATTTCATTTTAGCTCATATTGTCTTCTAACATTTTTAGAATCAGATTTTTATTTCCTCTGGAATCTAGTTTGTAAATGGTGCCAGATAGAAATAATCCTCTTGTAAAGTCAAGTTTAGAGAATTCCCTGGCCAGGTATCCAGACTATGAATCTGATTTGCTATTATCAATGCATGCAGCTAGTGTTTTCACAATTTGAAAGTGAGAGATTTTGTAAGCAATGGCAATGGTCTGGTGTGGTGAAGGAAGGGTGTGGGGGAAATGGATGTGACACGAGGGTCACATCCTCCTAGGGCTTAGCTGACTGAGGTACAGACTTTGGCCTTGGTTCCCCCTTTCTCACCCCTCAGTATGAAAATGGCCCCAGGCAAAGGAATGGCAGGTGATCCCCCCGCCCCCCCCCCATCCTGAGAAGTCCACCTATGTGTGCCTGTGTCAAACCACATGAATGGTCTGTTTCATTAGCATGGACCCCCACTGAAATGTCCGCCCCCAGGGGGCAGGGACCTGTCCTCTTCACTTTGATCTCCCTCACACCTAACACAGAGCCAGCATCCTGGGGTGAATGCGCATATACACCCTCATGCACACATGCACCTGCCCTTTTGTGTGCTTAGTTTGTGCCTGAGGGGTGTGTCCCTGGGTGAGCACGTGGCTCCCGCGTGCATGGATACGTGGGCACAATAGGTGGGTCCGTGAACATACTGTGCCTGGGGCACAGGAACATAGGCGCGCTTTCCTCCACCGTCCCCTATCCCGTTTCTCCCCTTCCCCTTCTCGGGTCCTGGAGCGTTTTCTCCAAGCAGGTGGGAGTATTTATTGATGGGGCCAAAGTGAGGCCCCGGCAAACGTTACAGTTCCTCCTGGGAAAGCAAGCTTCATCCTTTCCCCTTCTTTCTCTCCCTCTTCTTTGCTTTCTTCCCCCCACCCCGCTCTTTCCTATTTCACATCTCTCCCCTGCCCCCCTCCGGGAGGAAGCTCATCTGAGCTCAGCCTTTGCTGACACGGCCATTTGGGCCCATTAGCTGCCTCCTAATGAGTGAGTGCCTTCTTGGCCCCTTCCCCCACCCCAGCTGGGAGGGAGGGATCAATTAGCTGCTACACACACACACACACACACACACACACACACGTACGCACGAATGCACGCTCGCCTACACATGTACTCATGCTCCGGTGTACATATATGCACATCACATGCACACTTATAAACACACTGATGGCACACACACATACATTCTTTCCTCATGACCAATAATATCCTTTTAGGGGTCCCCACCTTCCACAGTGCTCCCCAGCTCCCTAGACAGACAGCCTGCTCAGTTCGACGAGCAGAACTCCCCCTGCCAACCCCACTCACGCCAGCTCATCCCCGGATTTCCACGATTCCAAACTCGGTCCAGCTCTCACATTTCACAGATGGGCAAACTGAGGCTAAGTGGGGAAGTGACTTGTCCCAGGCACTTAAGTCAGTTAGAAGGCAAGCTGGGAACAGACCCATGTCCTCAGACCCCCAGTCCAGCACTGTCACTATCAACAGATAGAAGGGGGCTGTCCCACAAATGTCCACCTGGTACACATCAGAGCTGTGGGACTTCAGGAGTAGTTGGTCCACGTTAAGGCATGTGGACATGATTCCTGGGGGTAACAGGGAACTGGGGACCTCTGCCATGTGCCGAGGGAGAGGGTTGAGCCCTCGGGCAGGCTTACCTGGTCCCTTGGAGTCAGTCTGGCCCAGAAATGGCAGAGAGATGGGTCCACCTTCAGCCTCTCCTCGGGCTTTCACAAGCCTCGTCGAGACTGCTCTCCCTCCCGAGTACTGGCCTCAGGGATCCCTGATATAAGCTCCGTCTTGGACAGATAGGAAGGAGCACCTCACTGAGGATTCTGTCCCAAAGAGCGTCCCACGAGGACCGGGAAGGGGTAGGTGCCAGCCTGGCCCATCGTCTACATTCCGTGTGAGGATAGGGAGTGTGAGAACCGGGACGCAGGCCTGAGGCATGCAGGCCCAGGCAGGGACAGCCCAGGCGGCCAGGGTCAGATGCCCACTGCACCCAGTCCCTTGGGAGAGTCTCCTCCGAGGCCTCAGCGGCTATGGCTGGACCTTGGCAACTCACATCTCCTAAGGCCCCAACCTGAAGGCTCTGTACAAAAGAGGACTTGAGGACGGGTCTGGGAGTCGTTCTGAAAGCTTACCCAGGGGGCAGGGCCTTCCAGAGCCTCTCCTCACAGCCAGGAGCAACAGTACTGTCTTTGCTCCTGCTCGGTCTCTTCCCTCTGGAGGGCTGGAGTTCTCATCTAAATGTCCCTCTCCTCCCTGGGAGCCCCGGACCACTTTCCTCCCCAATCCTGTGTCCCTGTCTGGGAGGTCCTGCAGACACTGAGGCCTGTAGTTCTCTGTAACCCTCAAGGCCTCAGCGAAACCCAATACGGACCCCAGAGGGCATCCTGGGATAGGCCCCTCCGCGGATGTGGACCCACGGTCATCTCGGTCAAGTTCCTGGGCCTGCTCCTTGCCCTGCCCATCAGCAAGTTCTCCCCTAGATTGAGTCGTCAGAGGGGGCCACCCTGCCCTAAAAGCACAGAGCAGCAGAGTCCCGGCCTGCCCATGGGAATGAGGGGGCTCTCACCTCAGCTGGCCCATCGCGGTGCCAGCGTGAGATGGAGGAGGCAAGGAACCCTGGGGCAGAGGGTGTAGAAGACACAGGTTCCAGGGCGTCTGGGTGCCTCAGTCGGATAAACATCTGACTTTGGCTCAGGTCATGAAAGTGTCATTCATGAGATCAAGCCCCACGTTGGGCTGTCTGCTGTCAGCCCAGAGCCTACTTTGGATCCTCTGGCCCCCTCTTTCTCTGCCTTTCTCCTGCATGCACACTCTCTCTTTCTCAAAAATAAATAAACATTAAAAAAAAAAAAAGAAAAGGAAGAAGGAGGAGGAGGAGAAGGAGAAGAAGAAAGAAGAAGAAAGAAGAAGGAGGAGAAGAAGAAGAAAAAAGAAGAAAGAAGGAGGAGGAGGAGGAGGAGGAGGAGAAAAGAAGACGACGATGATGACACCAGACCAGGAACCAGGAACCAGTGACGACACCAGACCTGGACCAGGTTCCAGACCAGGAAAACTTGGATGGGCAGCAAACTTCTCCACTCAACACCTGAGTGACTTCGGAGAGCCACCTGCTTTTAAGTTTCATCTGTAAAAGGAGGAGAATCAGGGCTTCTTCGCAAGTGAGACGTTGCAAGGATTTGAAGCCAAATAGAATCTCTAATACTACTTACTTACATGTGCATTGACCATTTCCAGAAGGGTTACAAAGAAACTGTCAGCAGCAGTTACCTCTGGAAACAGAAATAACGGGAGGAAAAGAGGGGGGGGGACTTCTACTTTTCACGTTATTCCCGTTGCCCTGTTTTAATTTTCCTACTGAGCCCATTTTACTTTCGTTTAAAAAAAAAGAGGGGCGCCTGGGTGGCGCAGTCGGTTAAGCGTCCGACTTCAGCCAGGTCACGATCTCGCGGTCCGTGAGTTCGAGCCCCGCGTCGGGCTCTGGGCTGATGGCTCAGAGCCTGGAGCCTGCTTCCGATTCTGTGTCTCCCTCTCTCTCTGCCCCTCCCCCGTTCATGCTCTGTCTCTCTCTGTCCCAAAAATAAATAAACGTTAAAAAAAAATTTTTTTAAAAAGAAAGAAAGAAAGAAAGAGAGGATAAACCGCTTCCAGCCAAATAACCGAGCCAGTTAGTGGTAAGTTGAGTCAGTAAGTGGCAGCCTTAATTGACGTCTGTTAACGGTTAAGAGGGCAACAATCCCTCTTTCAGTGGGCATTGTATCTAGGTGTAAAAGCGATTTGTAAATAAATTGCTGTATAGATGTTAGGTGTGATTAGCGTCTGGGTAATGATATGTTTCTATGCACAATTATGTATGTGAGACGGCCTAAGTATGAGGAGGTGTATATATACTTAAGGGTAATTATGCAAATGTTATAAGGGGATGGTTAACAGCACAGGCTTAGCAGCCCTGTTGCCTGAGTTTGAATCTTAAATCCTCTGTTTACTGGAGATACGATCTTGACCAAGTTATGTGACCTCTCCGTGCCTCAGTCTTCCTATCTTTAAAAGGGGGATAAGGAATGTACCTGCTCTATAGGATTGCTACGAAGGTTAAAATGAGCTGAGTTCTATAAAACTCTTTGAACAGCTCCTGGCACATAGTAAGTGTTCAACAAATTGTTCTTTAAAAGAAGAACCTCTTAAAAGAAGAGCCACCGTCTCAGCCTGTCTTCCATCAAGGAAGGGGAGACGGCTGGGTAGGTCTCCCCTTCCGGTCTGTTTGTACACACCTACTGCAGGGATCTAGGGTGCTTGCTGATCCTGAGATCCAGAGCCCAGGCCTGTCCTCAAGGGGGCCCTGGAGAGGGATGGGATGACTCACATCTAGCTCTCATGCTTTCTGTGCTTCTAGGACATTCCAGGCCAATGCCCCATTTGCCCCCCTGGATCATTCAGATTGGATGTTAGCTGAGCCAGGAGGGAGGACCGAGCCCTTGAAGGTGGGTGGTGAAGAGCGGGAAAATTCTGGCCAGCAGGAAAGAGGGACCAGGGACCATGGGGGAGGGGGTGCAGCGAGCTCAGGTCAGGAGAAGGATCGAGGCAATTTCTGGCAGCCTAATTTCCCCAACCCCTCCCGAAGGGGTCAGCCTGCCTTCCCACCTACCCCATTGCTGCAACTTTTGCTGCCTCTCCTGATGACGGTGGGATGCCTGTTCCCCCCCTTCCAGGGAGCACCAGAGGCACCTCTGGGAGACGCTGGCCTACCAGGCGGGTTGAGCAGGTTTGGGAGAGGGTGGGAGGAGCTCTGACTTGGGGGAGGGCCCTGGGCCAGGGACGGAGCTGACAGGGCCAGGTTTCTCAGGGTGCCATGCCAGGCGCCAGCTTGGGAGGGAGTGAATAAACCCAACCTGGAGAAAGATGAGAGAGTCGAGCCAGGCTCCCCCTCTTCTCTGGAGCCATAACCCCCTTCCCAGTGTAGACCCTATGTCCCGGCTCTGATTTCTATCAGAAGTTCTGAACCCCAAATTGAGACATGTGGCAGGGAAGTGTTTGTGAGAATCACGGGGCAAAGTGATCTGGAATGCGATATGCTTATCCTGCCTCCTGCATGGAACAGGAGCACCCTCCCTATGAAATCATACAGGACCCCATCTGGTGACACAGGCACAAGCATACCCACAGTCACACGCCTCACCTGCGGGCATGTGCACACAGCCCTGTACACAAAGAGACACTCAGGCACAGATAACCACAGGGACAGTGCTGGAAACCAGAGTGCTTTCTCTCCCTTTACAGATTAACGAGCCAGATTCTGGGAGCTTAAATAGTGCAGCCAAGGCTCACCTTTGGGGTCTTCAAAGAGAGACCTTCAAGGGTTTTCCTTCATAAAAGGCCATCCTTAACTAATGCCTTGCGGTCACCCACTCCCTCCCATGTGTCGTTTGTCCTGCAGGAGCGTGGCTGACCTTCCACACTGGTGTGCACGCTGGAGGCCTGTCCAGACCCAGAACGTCAGCTTGGGGGCTCCCGGAGGGTGAAGCCAAATCTTCCGCCATCTTTGCTCTGCCTTCAGGGACACTGCCTTCCAAGGGAGTCACTGAGTTCGGGGAGAGACCAAGAGGTGAGATGGGAGTGAAAAGGAGGGCTGTGGGGAGAAGCCCAGAGGTGAGCTGGGATCCGAGCAGGCATCTCGGCAACCCAGAGACATAGGCCTCTTACACACGCAGACAGTGTGTGTGCCGGTGGGGGGGGCGGGGGGTGAGGAGGGAAAGCAGGCCGAGGGGCCAGTTGGAGAAGGTGAGCAACGCAGGCATGTGGGAGGGACTCGGGGGGGGGGGTGTGCAGGGGACGGTCTTCAGGTTAGATATTCTTGGACCAATGTCTCACTGAATTATAACATATTCAGCCAGTAAAATTATATATGTACTTTATGATTTCTCATTATATATGAGTATAGGGGTCAGTGAATTTCTACAAAGTGGACACATATATGTATACATGTAAACAGCATCCCGATCAAAAAGTAGAATATTATTGGGGCACCTGGGTGGCTCAGTCGGTTAAGCATCCCACTCTTGGTTTCAGCTCAGGTCATGATCTCGTGGTTTCGTGAGCTCGAGCCCAGCGTCGGACTCTGGGCTGATAGTGTGGAGCCGTCTTGGGATTCTCTCTCTCTCTCTCTCTCTCTCTCTCTCTCTCTCTCTCTCTCCCTCTCTCTGCCTCTCCCCCACTCACGCTATCTCTGTCTCTCTCAAAAATGAATTTAAAGGGGCACCTGGGTGGCTCAGTCGGTTAAGTGTCCGACTTCGGCTCAGGTCACTATCTCAGGGTCCGTGAGTTCGAGCCCCGTGTCGGGCTCTGGGCTGACCGCTCAGAGCCTGGAGCCTGTTTCAGATTCTGTGTCTCCCTCTCTCTCTGCCCCTCCCCCGTTCATGCTCTGTCTCTCTCTGTCTCAAAAATAAATAAACGTTAAAAAATATTTTTTTAAAAATGAATTTAAAAAAAGTACAATATCATTAGTACCCAGGAATGCCCTCGGGCCCCCTTTCCAGGCACAATACTCTGTTCTGACTTCTTACACCAAACATGGGTTTTCCTGTTTTTACACTTTATATGAATGGAATCACAGAGTATGTTACCTTCTTTGTCTGTCTTCTGTTGCCCAGCATTATAGTTCTGAGATCTATCCATGTTGTGCAGACACATCCTTAAACGATATTTGCACGTGGAGATGCACACGGGCCGGCTTATGTGAATAAGGTTCTGCTACGAGTATGCACACGCACAGCACGGACATGCCCGGGCTCTCACGCACATATGCGCATTCCCGTTAGGCTCACCTCCGTGACTGTCACACACACACACACACACACACACGCGCGCGCGCGTACACAAATACACCCAGAACCTCACGCGTCTACACACTCGTGCAAGTTCTCACACACAAACACACACTCACGCCACGCACTCTCAGACTCGCGCACCGTACCCATTTCGCACACTCGTGCCCACTCTCACACGCGGGCCAGCCCCCCAGCCTCTCTGGCACAGGCTCTAAACAGACAGAGGAATGTGATCACGCCGACAGCTGAAAACTGTCGTAAGAGCAAAGCTGTACTTTGCTGAGAAATCCGAGCCCTTATTGGAGGGATACAAGTGTCTGTGTGTCTGGAGGCTGGGGGGAGAAGGGAGGTGGCTGACGGTCTCCCAAGGCGCCTGTGGCCATCGGGCTGTTTCCATTATAACAAAATGATGAAAGCACCCGAGCAGTGAGAGCTTGACTGGGAGTAAATAAAGCTGCCACCTTTGACCCCTGGAGGCCAGGGCTCATCCCAGGACGAATGATCATGAGTGGGGGGGGTGCTCAGGCCCAGCCCAAGTCCTCCGGCACCCAAGGCTCAAAGCCAGACTCCAGAGGGGGAGGGAGAGGGGACGTGAGAAACTGCGCGATGCCGGGGGATGTTTAAAGGGGTGTAGAGAGAGGAACCGGGGATCTGGAAGGAGGTGGGGTGGGGGACACTGGGGAGGGTGGGATGGGGAAGAAGGCTCGGACTTCAGGCTCTCCCTCCCTGGACTCTTCTCTCCTGGCACCTCTCCAGGCCTCTTCCGCTCCTGGGCTCTGAAACAAGCACAGGTCCCCTTTCTCATGTTTAAGGCTTTGCCTTGCTTGTTTTTCTAATCACCAGGAACTACAGGCAAACAGGGGTGAGCAAAAACAAAAAAACAAACAAAACAAACAAACGCAGACAAACTACAGAGTCACTGGAATCCCAGAAAGGTTGAGAAGTGGTTGGTTCTGGCTTTGACAGAAGTAAGGGACTTGCTGGGCCTGCCCCCCAGGCCCCCCCAACCCCTTTCCCAAGGGGCCTGCCTAGCTCTCACATAGCAGGCACGGTTCCTGGCTTAGAACAAAGCTCAGCGAAGTGGGCTACATGGATAGATAAGTGAAGACACGCATGGCTAGATGAAGGCAGGAAGGTTTCTTGGTAGTCAACCTCCTGACTCTGTGTGGGTTCAAAACTCTTTGAGCACATACATGGGGCTGGTCTCACTGGGGAGTCAGGAAGGATCCTCAGCCCTTTCCAGGCCTCCTCCTTGTTTACTCTTTGCAGTTGACCCTTTGGGCAACCCCCCTTCCCTAGGGCTGACACTCACTTCATTCTGTAGCCACCTTGGCTACTAAAGGTTCACCTGGTCTAGTCCCTAGAAGAACAAAGTGTTTTTCAATCTGGCTCTCAAAGATCCCTGCCCTCATGTCTCTCTATCCTGTACAGACCCAGTAGTCACTTCCTTTGCTCCTCCTAGGGGCCACACTAAGTGGCCACTAAGTCGGTTCTGGGAAGTCTTACCTTGGCTAATTACAACAAAAGTGACGATAACAAGAAAACAGAGCAATAAACATTGCTTCTTGGCCTTTTGGCTAAGATCAAGTGTAGTCAAACAGAGCAATGAACAAAATTTTCACCACAAGATGAGGACACTCCCAGGTTTGTGTGTGAGGGACATATAGGGAAAGATGACAGAAAATAGACCCACTCCACCTCCCAGCCCTATCACCCCATCTGGGCCTGACTTAGCAAGACAAATACACAGAGACAGTTCAAGAAAAGCACCCCCATTTTCCTGCAAGCCTGGAAACTTCTGGCGGGAGCTCCAGTCTTCAGTTGGAGAGAGTGATCTCTGGAGGAAGCTGAGCAAAAGGAGGACAGAGCCAGCATGGGGGCCAGTCCTCGGCTGGGGAAGTTGCCTCTGGTCAGTGAGACATCGCCTGCAGCCAAGCGCTCAGAACCTGGCCCTCCTTTATCCCCTAAACACAAAGCCCATTTTCCCCAAATCCATGACAGAGACTTGACTTGGTCTTAGTCCCTGGGGGCAGGGCAGGGCTAAACTCCCCGGCTGGGGTAGGGAGGGCACGCAGGCTGGAAGAATCTGAGGCAGCTGAGCCCTGTGTGTCAGCACTGGATTCTTGGTCTGCACGGAGGGCCCCCTCTTGGCTAAGACTCTCTTGCTTCGTCAGCTGAGATGAAGGAGAAAGCCAGGTGCCCTAGGCTTCAAAACCAACCAGAGACCCGGAAGACATAAGCATCAGAGAAATTAAACAGTTTTCTGCCTCCTCCCTTTAGAGTTCCCCCAAACCCAACCCAAAGAATGACCAACTGTTACTGAGATGTTACTCTAGG
Organism: Leopardus geoffroyi; assembly: GCF_018350155.1. Classification (NCBI taxonomy): domain Eukaryota; kingdom Metazoa; phylum Chordata; class Mammalia; order Carnivora; family Felidae; genus Leopardus; species Leopardus geoffroyi. Next base: position 60,171,967 of record NC_059334.1, read on the forward strand.
CCAGACACTGTTCTCTGGGTTTCCGTAAGTTGACTGATTAAATCAGGGCAATAATTCTCTATATAAGTACTACTCTTATTCCACCTTCCAGATAAGAAAACTGAGATCTAGAGAGGTTAAGCTACTGGTCCAAGATCGCCCAGTTTTTAAGTGGAGAACTGAAATTGGAACCTAGGCAGTCTGGCCTCTAGGGAGCTGGTAGGAGGTGTCTCAGTCTGGTTTGGAGGCAGGGAAGTTCAGCAGGGCCAGGTTCAGGAGTCAGATCAGAAGGTATTCGTGGGGCACCCGGGGGGGCTGGCTCAGTGGGTTGAGCGTCTGACTTCGACTCAGGTCATGATCTCACGGTTCATGGGTTCGAGCCCCGCATCAGACTCTGTGCCGACAGCTCAGAGTCTGGAGGCTGCTTCAGAGTCTGTGTCTCCCTCTTCTCTCTGCCCCTCCCCCGCTCACGCTCTGTCTCTGTCTCTCAAAAATAAATAAACACTAAAAAATAACAAAAAAAAGAAACATTTGATATGTCCACCTATTTACTCTTTCATGTGAATGTCCGAATCTTTTTTTTCTTTTATTTAAAAAAAAATTTTTTTTTTAACGTTTATTTATTTTTGAGACAGAAAGAGACAGAGCATGAATGGGGGAGGGGCAGAGAGAGAGGGAGACACAGAATCGGAAGCAGGCTCCAGGCTCTGAGCCATCAGCCCAGAGCCTGACGCGGGGCTCGAACTCACGGACCGTGAGATCGTGACCTGAGCCGAAGTCGGACGCTTAACCGACTGAGCCACCCAGGCGCCCCACTTTTAATACAAGAATATGTCTGCTTTGATTTTTGATTAGTAGGACATTGAGCCTGTACATTTTCTTAGGGAGTTCTGACATTTTTACAGTTTGGCATCTTCCCCTAGGAATACGGCACGTCCCACTCCTTACCTGTGCCCTCGTTAGCAGTTTAATGGCTGTGTGCTATTCCTTTGTGAAGCAGCTTTCTAGCTGGCTTAACCATTACCCTAGTGTTGGGTGTTTGGGCTGCTTCCAAGGTTGAGCTGTTATGAATGGTGCTCCTATGAACATCTTTGTACAAATTGCTTTTTTTATTTCCCTGGGATATGGTCCCAAAAGTGGGATTATCTGATCAAAGGATATGAACAGTATCATGGTTTTTGTTACATCACTCGAGGAGGACGGGATTAATTTACAGCACCACCAGCAACATATAAAGAAATGTCTACTCTTCCCTTAACAAACCCTCAAGCACGTTGAAAACTTTCAAGGGTAACCTGTTCCTAAAGTAAACAAACCACAGCCACGGGAGGACAAAAACTGGAGTTCGAAAGCACAGGGTTCTGAAGATCACTGATCATGCAGCCAAAGAGGCAGGCTGCCTCTGGTGTGTGGCTGCCCCACTGAGTCCCCGGGACCAGCTTCCCCGTCAGCATGTGAGCCTGGTTTGTTTCTATTGATTGAGCATACATTCGTAGGGCATTTATTCCATGTCAGGTACTATTCTAAGCACTTTACAAATAATAACTCATTTACTTCTCAGATCAAGTTCACAAGATAGGTGTTATTGTTATTGTTGTTATTATTTTAAGCGTTTATTTGTTTTGAGAGAGAGCAGGCACACACGCATATGTGAACAGAGGGAGGGGCAGAGAGGGAGGGAGAGAGAGAATCCCAAGCAAGGCTTCTCACTGTCAGTGCAGAGCCCCATGTGGGGCTCGATCTCACAAAACTGAGATGTGACCCGAACAGAAATCGAGAGTCAGACGCTTAACCACCTGAGCCACCCAGCACCCTGCTAGATCCTGTTATTATTATGATGCTCATTTTATAAAGAAATCAAGCCATAAAGAAATTTGCTGTAGGTCTTATAGCTAGAAGAACTTGAACTCGGGCCGTCTGGCATTGGATTATTAACCACTGTGCTCTGCTCACTTGACCAGGTACAGGCACTTCAACTTGAAGCCACTCTTCTTTTTCTGGGTCCTGCCTTGGCCCCAGCAGCCCAAATCCCCTTCAGGAAAGGAAGGCCCTAAACCTTCTGGTCCTGCGTTTCAGACTTTCTTACGTTGGCCTTCTAATTACTTTCTTCTCACATACGGCCCCCATCCGTTGGATCCTGCCATGTGCCAGCCATTGGGCTGAGCACTTTTAGGTATTTTCATCTCTTTTATTCTTCACCACAATCAAACAAAGTAGGTGGCGTATCTTCATTTTATAGAGGAGTAAACCGAGGATCAGAGAGGCTAAACATGTTGCCCAAAACCACACGGCTAGCGGAGCACGGGGACAATTTGAATCCTGTTCCAACATCAGTGTCTTTGGTCTTTCCATTATACTTCCCTCCTCCCCAGCCTCCTGAAGCTCCCACCTTTTACCCTAGTCCATTTTTCTTTGCCACGAATGGCCTTCTTCACGTACGCTGAGGTGGAAACAAACCCTTTTGGTACAGCTCCACTGCTTTTCCTGGCCACGGTGAGGCCTGGCTTCACCAGGGCCTAAGTAGTCACCCCCAAAATAAGTGCTAGCTTTACCTTGTGCTTCTTGGAACTGAGGGCCACTCCCTGAGAGAGGCCCAGATAGCTCCTTCCTTTCCTGTTTCAAAGTCCACGCCCTGTGGAGCCCGCCAACCGGGTTCCTTCCTACTTCCTGCCTCAGGATCCGCACCTAATTTACAGAGTGCACAGGATGAACAGGTTCGGATTCCAATGAGTAGACCGCATCCCTCTGTTCAGATGTGCGCTCCTCCTACTTTTTCAGGTCCTCCGGAATGACTCATAGCTCAGGTACCTTGTGGGGAGTGGTTTTTACCAATACCGTCATACAATTCTACAAGCCCCAGATACCCTTGAGCATATATGATCCTAAATATACCGAGTTCCCACGCAGGATAAAAGAAGGCACTTCCTGGGCGCCTGGGTGGCTCAGTTGGTTAAGCATCCACCTTCGGCTCAGGTCACGATCTCATGGTTTGTGAGTCCGAGCCCCTTATCGGGTGAGCTTGAGTCCTACTTTGGGCTCTGCACTGACAGTTGGGAGCCTGCGTGGGATTCTTTCTCTCTCCCTCTCTCTCTGCCCCTCGCTCACTCGAGCGCTCGCTCTCTCTCTCTCAAAAATGAACTTAACAAAATAAAGAATGAAATAGATATCAAATCTTCCAGAGTTTGATCCCCGGAAAACTCTGGAAGATTCAATGGCAGCACCAACTTCAGAAACTGTGCTTGGCATGTTGATTGGTTGAGTATTTGATTTGTGTTTGCATGAACATGCTAACCTATGTGGCTGTATACTTCTCTGCATGGGAGACAGTGGGAGACGGCATTTCAGTGGGGACAGCGCAGGTGCCTGTCTGTCTGCACAGGTGGATCCGGGACTTCATGGGAGAGGGGGGTTAATGTTACGCTCAGGACTTTGTGTATTTTTGAGAGTAAAGGTCTGCACGCACCTCTCAGTCTGCATGTGTGTTTGTGCGCATACAACCTACGAGTTGGGTAAAGGTGCTGGTTAGGAAGTTTCCCAGACCAAGAGCACTAAGAAAACACTCAGCAGGGAGACTGGACAGGACAGGTAAGAGAGAAAGGGAAAACAGAAAAAAAGAGTCAAGCCTAATGCTTCGTAAATAAGCAAAGGGATGTTGCGGTAAGTCCGAAATGCCCCAGACAGATTCAGACAGGTTTGCAGCACTCAGCAAAGTCATTTGTAGCCCAGGGCAGGAATGGCAGGTTAGAGTTAGTGGTAAGTATGCGCTAGCCCCAGTAATCAGGGGTGAGGGACTGGAAAGTATGGTAAGGCACTGCCCCGCTCCCATCCTCCAGGCCCTGGGCCCCAGCCTTTCCCCACAGGTTGGCCTCTCTAGGTAAAGATGGTTTGTCCTTGGTAGAGAGGTGAGGGCAGAGGAGCGAGGCTCCAGGAGGCCTCTTTAGGCCGTGCCGGTACCCTTCATCCCTCTCCCTGCTCCAAAGGCAAGCTTCTTCTTCCCGAAGCTGCTGAAAGGTTTCGCTGACTTCAGAGAGACAGAGGAGGAGGGAGGAAGGAGGGGGAGGCCTCTGAGGTGGGGAAGGTTTTGCTGAACCTGCAGGCTACCCAGCCCCTCCCTGGTTCCTCATTACTGAGGCCCTTGGGCATGAAATATCTTTTTATTTGAAGGCCAAAAAGAACCCAGGGCTGCATTAATGACCAGCCAGCACCAGGGCCTGAGGCAGGGGACGGGCTCCCTTGACCTTGAAATCCTGCCTACATTTTCCTGCTGCACTGATGTTCTATTTTTCCAGAACTTGTCTCTACTGCTTTAGCCCTATCCTCTCAATGGGACCTTAAAGAGGCCCCAAGAGGAGGAAAACTGAGGAGGCCAGGAGAAGGGTTTCTCCTAGTCCCAGGCGCTCATCGGCTGGTTCAGGTAACTGAGCAGGGCCGACAGCATTGAGTTTCAACAGCTCCCAGACAAGTAGGGCTGACAAACATTTTACACAAATTTTAATACAGTAAGAAAGATGGTAAAGCAGAGCTACAGCCAATGAAATAGGAAGATTCTGACAATGGCTTCCTGAAATAGAAGGCAGAGTCCATTGGGCCCCTTTTATAAACAAAAAAAGTAAGGGCCAGAGAAGTTAATCGATCTGTTCTGATACACATTTATTTTTGATTTTTATTTGTTTTTTTTTTTTTAGAAAGAGAGAGAGAGAGAACATGTGCATGTGTATGATTTCGATTTTTTTTTTTTTTAGAAAGAGAGAGAGAGAGAGAGAACATGTGCATGTGTAAGCAAGGGAGGGGCAGAGGGAGAGGGAGAGAGAGAATCTTAAGCAGGCTGCACGCCCAGCACAGAACCCAACATACAGTAGGAGTAGGGTGTGTGTATGTGTGTGTGTGTGTGTGTGTGTGTGTGTGGTTGGGATAGGAGAGAAATGGTTGTTGCCAGGGCATTGCACTGAGGAGATGGCGGTCAGTGGAAAGGTGTGAGAGAATTTGTCTCAACTGATACAAAATGGTGAATGGTAGCCAGGGATTGGGGGAGGGTACTACCAATGAAGCCGCAAGTTGAAGGCCTTGAATGGTGGGATAAAGGGCTTGGATTTTCCTATAGGCAATGGCGAGTGGTTTCTAAGCCAGAGAAGAATGTGCCTTGCATGTCCTTTGTGAGGGTGTGAGGGGGTGGGGGGGGATTGGGCCTCTCCAGCAGGGTGAATTCCAAAGAGAGGGGTGAGGTGCCAGCCAGGAAAAAGAAGGGAAGTGGAGGAAGCTGGGGTGGCAGTAAGACTCTGGGCGTGAGGGTTGGAGGGTAAGTAAGGTTGCCTCCTAAGGAGTGTGGAAGGAACTCCAAGCCAAGAGGCCCAGAGAGGAGGGTGGGAGCCACGGGAGCCCCCACCCCCCCCCCCCCAGCATGGAGTGGCCATGCTGTGACCATGCCGAGCTAGTGCACAGCCCTGGGCAGCCCCAGGCTCTGCTTTCTGAGCCTCGCGCCTCATTGAGAGGTTATTAATAGGGAGTTTGTCTGGTGTCAGAGCGCAGACATAAACTGCATTAGCATTACCCCATAATCTTATTTAGTAAATGCTCATGCCGCTCCGTCTCCTGTAATTGCATTGCAAAGATGCAATATTTATGAAAGGGGAGAGGGGATGTCACTGCTCATCTTGGCGCTGCAGTAAAAGTCCCGGGAAATACAGTAAGGGCCGCGGAGGCCTGGCCCTGGGCCTGAGAGGGTGGGCAGTGCTGGCGCCTAGCGCTCTCAGGGTGCCCTACCAGGATGCCCAGCCTGGCCCAGAGCCCCCACCCCCACCGCCTCTCCAGAGCCTTGAGTATCAGAGCAAAGGGGTGTGGGTGGAGACGCCAGCCACACCGCTGTCCTTGGTGTTACTCCTCCAGAGGGTCCTGGTCCCTGCCAGATGCACTGACCCCTTCCGGTGGGCTTGAAGCCCTAGCTTTGGCCCGCTCCCACCCTCGTTGGATTTCTAGGGGACCTTGCCTTGACTGCATAACCTGGGTGGCTTGGCAGAGCTCAGTGGGCAGGTGGAGGGCAACATCAGGCAGGAAGCCTGAGGGCCAGAGGTCCTTGCCGGGGCAGGGTCTCAGTATCAGTGCTGACCACTGGGTGGCCAAAGCCTGCTGCAGCCCTCGGTCCCCTGAGGTGGGAGTCCTCTTCCACCCTCCTAGGAATCCATGGCTCGGTCCCTAGGGCACCCCCACCCGACACCCACTTGGGGCCAGTACCGTGTGTCCTGCTTCTGGGTGAAGGAGGCAAGGAGGTGAACTTCGCCATGACCTCAGAAGCATGGCCGTGTGCCCACGGTCTCCACAGCTCTTGGGCGGAGCCACCAACAAGGACTCACTGGTCCTGAGAGCGCCTGTGGGCGTGTATGAGTGCTGGGGGACAAGCTGGGACTCTGGTGCGCCTCCAGGCACTTGCAGTTTAGAGCGGGACAGACATGCAGACGTGCTTCCTACCTCAGGGATGTGAGGGCCATCTTGGGCAGTGGAGTTCTTTCCCAGCCACGTGTGGGGAAGCTTTCTGTGGTTAGGGCGCTACGAGCCAGACCTCAAAAGACCCGATCAGCGGAGGTGCGGAGGACGTTGAGTGGGAGAAGAGCGGAACGAAAGGATGCCTGTGTTCAGAAGGCATTATCCAGAAAGGTGGGGGCAGGGAGGTGGAGGCCTCGATCAGGAGCCACACCATCAGTTGCTGGTGGTGGGGCTGGGGCTGGGGTCTCGGGTGAGGCTGCTTCTGGAAATCCATTATGAGAGAAGGCAGGTGCCCAGCTAAGCACTTCCTGGGGACCCCGGGAAGTGCCAGAGGCTCAGCACAGCTCCCTGGCCTTGGGGCTGGGATGGCCCCCAGAGGCAGGAGCACACCCCTTTCATATCTCACAACCCCACACTCTACACTTCAGCCACATTCATACACCGCCCCCCAGCACCCCATTCAGTGCAGAGGGATTCACAGCTCTCAATGCCCTTACACACCCATGCAGCCGTGCCTGCCCACACCGCCTTGCCTCCCTCACTAAGACATCCAACTGGTCTAATTTCCAGTGGCCCCGTCGGCCTGCCTCCCGGTTCTGCGCTCACTTCCCCAGACCCCAGACTCCAGTGGGGAAGGGGCCCTCAAACCAGGGAGTGAGAAGGCAGCTGAGAACCAGGGAGACGGGTGGGCTGGGCGGAGGGCTTCGCCCCCCCTCCGCGTCCGCTCCCTCCCCGCTGTCCCATTAATCACAGCGTCGTCGCAGTCCAGTTGGGGATCCCTGCCGCCCAGTGCCACACGCAGCCCGCAGAACAATGGGATTATTTCCGGGGGGAGAGGACGCCTCGGGCAGGGGCTCAGGCGGCGGTGCCTCCTTCCCTCAACCCGTCCCTCGGCACCCAACCAGCGCCTGCGGCGGCCAGGGACGTGTGGCAGAGCGGACGCGGGTGGCGCGCGGGTGGCAGGGCCTGGCCGGTCTAATTCAATTAGCGGGGCCGCTGCCGCCTCGGAGCAACTCTGGGCCCGCGGGGCTCAGTTTAGGGCAGCTGCTCTTTGTGCGCGGAACCCATACATATGGATACAGTCCCTCCCCCTTAGCCACCCCCACCCCAACTCCTGGCACCTGCGGCTCCCCCGCCCCCTCCCTCCCTGCCTTTGGCCTCCCCAGAAAAGTTGGGAAGCTGTGTGGCTGCTTGTGGGCCCACGGTGGCCGGCAGAGTGCGCACCCGAAGGGAGGGAGGTGGTTTTTATCTGAGTCCGGGATCTGGGTGGAAGGCGGTGTTTGTAACATCCGTGTGTACTTGTGTGTGGAGGCGTGAAGGAGGCCTTCCTTGCAAGCAGCTGCCAGAATTGCACACGGGAGTGTGTGTGTGTGTGTATGTGTGTGTGTGTGCAAGGGTGAGTGTGGACCTGTGAGCGTGAGCCTGAGAGAGAGGGTGCTGGATCTGCTCCAACGCTGAATCTGGAAGGCCTCGGGTGTTGGTTGTGTCTGCCGGGGACCATTCGTGTATATGCGGGGGCCATATGCAGTCGGGACAGAGCGTGGAACACATTTCCTCCACAGCAGCTGGGTCTCCCAGGCGGAATCCGTTCCCCTGCCTCCCGCAGCGGGGTTTTCTGATGGAGGAGGAGCTTGGCCAGTTCCTTTCAAACCCCAACTCCAGCTCAACTCATTTACGCGGAGGACACTTGCGGCGCCCACTGGGCGCAGCCGCAGCGCGGAGGTAGAGGTGCGGGCAGAGGTGCGCAGAGGTGCCGCGGCCAGGGCTTCTCAGCGGGAGCGGCGGTCGTCACTGGCCAGGTTTTCCGTTCGCAGCGCAGTGTGGCTGCGGCTCAGGGAGCACCTGCAGCTTCCGACGTGCCCTGAGCGCCCGCGGAAATGTCCAGACCTGTCCAAGCCGAGGTGGCCCAAGCTCCTATGGGTGACCGCAAGACCCTCCCCGCCGCAGCCCAGGACTGAACCCCTCTAGGGGGCCGGGTTTCCGGAGCTGGGAGGTCTCCACCCGCCCTTCCTCTGCGGCCCAAATGTATGCCCCAGGAGGGCTGAGGACCTGAACTGAGGCCAGAAATCTGGGTAGATCTGACCGCTTACAGGTTCGTGGCCCAGCCGGAAAGCCGCCCTCATTTTCAGCTTGACTGAGGGGCCGGAGCGACAGAACACCCAGAGGTCTGGCCCACCGATCCTGAAGAGCCTGCCAGACCCCACCCTGTCCCCCCCTGCTCCCTGCCCTGGGGTGCAGGGAGTAGGTTTCTAGGAGGTGGTGGTGGCCCCCCCAGGCCCCCCATTCAGCAAGCTGGCACTCCCCAGCTCCTTCTCCCTCCCCCACACCACACTCAGCACACCCAGGGACTGGCTAGGACCCTCTGCCTTCGGAAATTCCTCGGATCAGCATGGACCCACTTGTCGGCTGGGCAGGGCCAAGGACAGAGGCCGAGGGTCGGCATGCTGGGGTGTACCTGTGGTCCTGGGTCCCAGGCTGGGGTGCTCTACTGGGTCCAGCGGTGGGAAGCTAAACTTGGTGCCCAGGGAGCCCTTCAGGAGCTGTCAACGGATGGCAGGGTCACAGAGCGCTATTCTGCCCCGAACCTCAGCCCACACCCTGCCCAACCCTTTCCCCATCCTGGCATTCTGAGAGAAGACTTAGCATCAAAGATCTGCTCTGCCACCGGCATGGGTCTGGATGGTGGGACCTGAGGGTCTCTGGGCTTCCTTTGGGGGAAAGTTGGTCAGAGAGAGGCCTGAGGTCCTAGCTCCATGCCCAGAGGTGATGGGCCAACAGCTGCCTTTGTATAGAGGCCAAGAAGGGGACCCCTACAGGGCAGGGCCTAGACTTAAGACCCCGTTGTTCAAGCAGGCTTTGGGGTAAGGAGCTGGCTCCTAACCCAGGTGACAGCTGAGGTATGTTTTCTAGCAGGAAAGGTCTATCTTTCTCTGTCTTCAATCTGTCTGTGGTCCCTCCACTGATGAATAAATGGATGCTTGTCCCTCCATGTTGGAGAGATCCTCAGTCCCTATTCCTTTAAGGACTTGGGTAGGAGCACCTGGGGCTGGCCCCAGACCGCCCCCCCCCCCCAACCCTGAGAAATCACTGAGTCGTGTAGCTGGAACCAGCCTGACCTGCTCACTCCTTCCTTCCCTAACCTAGAGATAACACCCTCCCACACACCTTGGAGGTGGAGTGCCCTTTACTGGGTCTCTAAGTCCTCAAGTCACCAGCTGCGCCTGCCCCTCCATTTCCCCCCGCTCCTTCCCTGAGGCAGGTGAGCAAGGCAGAAACTTCCGTATTGGAAATCCAGATCCCAATGGCCCCACTGCCACTGCTTCATGTTACACATCCCCTTACATATTTCTCATCTTGTTCTACCCTTTCCCTGCGAACTATCGATTGGCCATATCCTGTCTCCCCCGTTCCACACCCACAGGCCCGCATATGGCCATTTCCCAGACAACTACACTAGAAAATAAGACATCTCTCCCACAGATACACACACTCACGAGCATGCATACACACACACACCATTATCACACCCTCACTTTCACACAGTAGCTGACGGATGCTCTCACCCCATCATATGTGCCCGTTATACGGGAACAGTTAGGGACACACTCTTATCTGTTACAAAAAACACACTCACTGGCATCACAGGCAAATACAGTTGTAAAAACGACCTCGACTCCCCTCCTGTCCCCTAGTCCCCTCACAGACATGCGTTTTGCTTGCAGTTGAATCCCAGCAGCCTAACACTGGTACATAATAGACGCTCAATACGTATTTGTTGGGTACATTTTAAAAAGTATTCCTCAGAGACATGCCCAGGCGATCATGCCCCCACTGTCACGCACACTTTCACATCTGGCTTTCCCCTCATGGACACACAGTCCCACAAACACAAAGTAATTAAGTTATCACACACACACCCCTAAGCTAAAGTACAACCCCTGGCCCAGGGGTCTCTCCCAGAGGGGGGAGGGAGCCGTGTGGGATCCAAAGGGGCCGCCCTCTAGGGCTGAGCCCTCCCTTTCCTCCTCCCCCAGCCCCAGCCCCAGCCCCAGCTGCTTCTCTTTTAATTGGAGGCATTTCTTCATTCTGCAGGCAGGGGAGTGGGGAGGCAGGGGAGAGGGGAGGCAGGGGAGAGGGGAGCGGAAGGCGCTTGGGGGGTGGTTACCAGGTGGCTTTAGGGCCGGAACTCACCTAGACACATGCAAGATACTCCTGCAAAGCGAGGGCCACAGCTACCGAGTTTGGTGTTGAGAAACCAGCTCGTAATGAATGGAGTCAGAAAAACAGCATTTGAGTCCAGTCTGTGTCCCTTCCCAGCTTTCAGTGCCTCGGCCTTCTCATCTGTGAAATGGAGATAACAAAAGCCACATCACAGGGTTATTGGAGGATGACACGAGATAATAACTGTGACTGAAGGTGCCGGGACATCACTGCGCTGTGTGCTCCTACTCTCTCTCCCTCTCCTCCTCTTTCCTTGTGTGTGTGTGTGTGTGTGTGTGTGTGTGTGTGTGTGTATACAATTTATAGTCAAATTGGTTTCTCTCCTCCTCTTTCCTAACAGGGCCGACACTGGGGAAACACAAAAGCTGCATGGAAGGTAAGTCCCTCATGTCTCCTCCCCACCCCCTTCCGAAAACTTTCTGACCTCAGGTGACACTGCTTCTGGGAGGGGTGGGGGCCAGAACCCAGCAACTCCTGACCCTCTTGTCTCAACTTCCTAGGAAAAGAAGGGGCTGAAAGGGTACCCTGGCTCTCAGCAACTATCCTATTGGAAAACAAAGGTGGAAACAACGACCCTATTGGAAAACAAGTTGGACACAGAGAACCCCATCTTGGGGAAGGCCAGCACGCAGAACTGGGTTGGGATAAAAGTTGATTCTGATAGGTGGGGGGGGGGGGGCGAAGGGGAGTATGGAAAAGATCAGTGAGGCAAACACCTGTAAGGGCCGGGGAAAGTCAAGATGTCCCTGGGTTGCAGGATTTTGTGATGAGAAGAGCCTCCTGACAGTCTGAAGAGGCCACTAGGCAGCTGTGACCTCTGCCAACCTTCGGCTGGTGAGGTCTCCCGCCAGGGACTCTGGCCAACTAGTGCCAGATCTGAGGAGTCCAAGAGGTGAGTAAGATAGATGCCTAAATGGTGGAATAGGAAAGGTCAGAAAGACATAGGTGTTGGAAAGATTCAGCCAGAGGAGGAAGGAGGGAGGAACGGGGAGAGTGTCAGGAACACTCAGGAGGTTCCTGCATAGGCCAGAGAGGGTGGCAAAGGTAAGTTGTCCTAAAGATAAGAGGGTTTTAATTGCAGCAGACAAAACTGTAGTTAATCACGAAAAGGATCAAGGCACTGCAATCCAGCCTCAAAGGAAGCAGAAGCACCCCTCTCCATACTTCTCAGCCTCATACAGGGAAAACAATTCAGATTTGGGGAACCAGATCAATCTTCTTCTGTCTGTGGGACTTTGGGCAAGTTTGTTCGTCTGACCAAGTCTCGGTTTTTGTTTTTTCTTTTTAAAAATGAATATAACTCATATACTATGATAGCCCTTTAAATCATACAATTGAGTGGTTTTTAATATAGTCACATAGTTGTGCAACCATTGCCACTAATTCCAGAATATTTTCATCACTTCAAGTGGAAACTTCGTATCCACTTGCAGCCACTTCCAACCTTTCCTCCTCCAACCTCTGGCAACCATTATCTACTTTCTGCCTTTATGGATTTGCCTATCCTGGATGGTTCGTATGGATGCAGTCATTTGATAAGTGGCCTTTTGTGCCCGACTTCTTTCACTTAGCATCATGTTTTCTAGGTTCTTCCATGTTGTAGCATGAATAATAATCCGTTGTATGGGTACACCACATTTTGTTTGTCCATTCATCAGATGATGAACATGTGAGTTGCTCCCACTTTTTGGCCATTATAAATAATACTGCAATCAACACTCATTTAATTTTCGTACTTACTTAAAACTTGGAGGTGTTTCTATTAACTTCACAGAGTTGCGAGTCTTAAATGACATCGGTGTGGTGAGGTGCCTGGCACATAGTAGCTTCTCAGTAAAACACTTAGGTTTATCTCTGCTTTATTTAGTTCCTCTAAGATAAGAGGCAGGAAGGAGACAAATTTAGGTTCAAACAACTGCTGGGTAAGGTTGTAGAACCTGGATTGGGTGGGTGAAGAGGAGTGAACTGGCAAGGGAATAGAGCTCTCGCCTGTTTCTGCTCAGTGTTTACAAACCACCACCTTTTTCACACATGGCCTTGCCTTGAGCGGGCCTTTGTCCACCTGCCTGGAGCCCAGACAAGATTTTCTCCAGCTTTCCAGGCTAACCCATAAAAGCAACTCAAATCCAGCTTCTCCATCTTGACCAAGTCACTTAGCCTCTGAAATTTGGCTTTCTTACATCTATAAAATAGTATAATTTCTTACTATATCTATAAAAGAGATAATACTCATCTTGAAGAGTTGGTGAAGTTCATAGCATTCCCCATAATACTTACCACGATCTGACTTATTGTATTTGCTTCTTTGTTTATTGTCTAACCCCCTCTATGGAACGTAAACTCCATGAGGGCAGGACCTTGGTTTTGTTTACTGCTGTTTTCCCAGTGCCAAGAACAATGCCTGACACATGGTAGGTATTCAATAAATATTTGTTGAATAAGGAGGTTCATTCATTCATTTTTCACCCAACATGAGTATATCCTGTGGTTTGGGGCTACACTCCACAGGAGGGAAACTGAGATGAGTTCCCTGCTTCCAAGGAGGTCTCTTCAAGTGGAAATAACAGACGTGACCAAAGCAAATAGACTGTAATGAGACTTGATCAATAGAATGTGCACCTTCATCTTGCCTGATAGAGACAGTCCCTCCCTGAAGACCTGTTGAATCTGAAATAGACCAGAAATAGATCCAAAGTGATCCAACGTGCACCGGTCCCAGAGCTTGGCTCCTGGCAGGGAGCAAACCTTTCCCTACTGGAGAGGGGAAAGAGAGGAAGCAGAAAAAGGGAGTTTCCTCCTTCTCTCCTGGGCTGTAAGCCAGTCAGCCACAGTCAAAACTTTAAAAAGCCTAAATTTGTCCAGATGCACTTCCCTGATCTTGGTCCCACCAACCCTAGCCGCCCCCCCCCCCACCACCACTGCCTTAAGTCCCCAGGCCTCCCTCCCAGGATTCCAAAAGTAAGAAAATAACTCCTTCCCCTCACCACAGTCCAAAGGTTTCTTGCTTGGAATAGCCAGCCCTGTGCTAGTTGCTAGGTGAAAACAATCTGACTGAATTCATTCGCATACTGTGGGTACTGCTTCTTTGGGGCATGTTTATTTCAAAGGAAAGGGGTATCTTGAGGCATGGGCCCCCTGGAAACAAGCCCCACGCCACCTCTCTTGACTTTTGCCTTCCTGTCAGGAAGTCTTCCTTTCCTCAGTTTCTCTAAATAGGCTGGGTTGGGGTGGTTGTTGATTTTTTCAACAACCTACAGCCGGTTGTTCATAGGCCTGTGTTTTTAAAAAGGACAAGCCTGAACTCACCTTCCTGCCTCAGGGGCCTGGGCTCCATACCTGGGAAGTAGACAGTCTTCTGCTTTCTAACAAGCCAGACTTGAAGTTTGCAGTAAATCCTCTTGTTGAAGGACAGGTGTTTCCCAGCTGAGCCCTTGGGGAGATTCTCCAGTAGCGCAGGGACACCCTTCCCCAGAGGCCTAGTGGGCTGGACCTCTTTGGCCCCATTCAAAGTGAGGGGAGACTCCTGCCAGACCGGGAAGAGGGCTCTATCCTCCACCTCCTTGGGTCCGTCTGTTTATCGGTCTCTGGGAATGGCCGCCTCCTGTTCTTTTTCTCCTTTTAAGTCTCTGAATCTCTTCTCTCTCTTCCTGAACTACTTCTCGGTGCCTCGGTCTCCGTCCCTCTGTCTCTGGCTCCTGCATCAGTCTCGGCTCCCGGCCTCCCTCTCCCCCTCTCCGCCCCTCCCCCGCGCTGTCATTCACCCCGCTCCTCTCCACGCACAGCCAATGGAGAGACCCGGCCGAAACGGCTAGGCTCGCTTGCACCGGGCTTTTTCGCCCGGTGATTGATGTCCCAGAGTCAACATCGAGCTAGCAGACGGAGAGGGGAAGGAGCAGCCTGAGAGGGGAAGAATACGGCGCCCCCTCTCTCCTTCCCCTCCCCCCCTACTTTAGCCCTCTGCGCACTTCGCCTTCAAGTCTCCGCGCAGCCGGGAGCGGCTGCCGCCTCCGCGCCCCTGCGCGCTGCCCCCCGAGCCAAACACAGCGATCGCCGCCGCCCAGGCCCCCCCCGCGGGGCCGGGGCCGGGGGCCAGCATGGAGCACCTGGGTCCGCACCATCTCCACCCCGGCCATGCGGAGCCCATCAGCTTCGGCATCGACCAGATCCTCAACAGCCCGGACCAAGGCGGCTGCATGGGGCCCGCCTCGCGCCTCCAGGACGGAGAATACGGCCTTGGCTGTTTGGTTGGAGGAGCCTACGCTTACGGCGGCGGGGGCCCCGCGGCCGGGGCGGGGGCCGGGGGCGCGGGGGCCTATGGTGCCGGCGGCCCGAGCGGTCCTGGTGGCCCTACTAGCGGCGGCGGCGGCGCCTGCAGCATGGGCCCGCTGGCTGGCTCCTACAACGTGAACATGGCCTTGGCGGGCGGCCCCGGTCCGGGAGGCGGCGGCGGCGGGGGAGGCGGCGGCGGCGGCGGGGGGGCGCTGAGCGCTGCAGGGGTGATCCGGGTGCCGGCTCATAGGCCGCTAGCTGGAGCGGTGGCCCACCCCCAACCTCTGGCTACCGGCTTGCCCACCGTTCCCTCCGTGCCTGCTGTGCCGGGTGTCAACAACCTCACCGGGCTCACCTTCCCCTGGATGGAGAGTAACCGCAGATACACAAAGGACAGGTTCACAGGTGAGTCCGGCCGGCACGCGCCCCGCCTGGCCGCGGCCCGGGCTCTGCGCTACCTTTCCCCTGCCCGGTGGCTCCCCGCAGCCCCCTCTACGCACCAGGTTACCCAGCTCCTCTCGGTGCTTCCCCCGAGTTCAGCCGCCTGCCACCTTTCCACGCTCACGGAATCGTCATGCTCGAAGAGTTCTCCCGTCCTGGGCCCCTCTCCGTCCCTCCCGCAGGACCCCTACTCTGAAAAGCGCTCCCTGATCCCCTCTCGGAGTCGCTGGGTTCAGTGTCGCCGAGGGAAGGGGAATGTAGCTTCGGGACTACCTTTCACCCCGGCATTTGGGGCTCGGGAATCTTGGAGAAAGGGGCCCGATGTGAACAAACTGTTTTTTCCGTCCGGGCCAACGTTCTCTGGCTGAGGCGAAGAGCCCCAGAATCAGACGCTAGGAAAGAACAGGTTCCCAACCTCTCGTCCCCCCCCCCCACCACACACACAAACACACACGCTTTCAAACACACCACACACCCCACTTCACTTCGGGCTCCGAGCTCCAGTGTCGGTTGCGCTTGCCGGGCCGGCAGAGGCCCGAAGCCTGAGTAAAGCAGCAGAGCTGGTGGGCCCTCTTTCCCGGACTGCGGGCTTCGTCCAGGTCGGTGGCAGCGTGAGGCTGAGCCTCCCGGTTCATTTTCGTTCGGTCCCGGCCTGGCGTCCTCCCCTCTGGGCCCAGCCCTGTTCCCTCCAGTGTGAATAATGCACCGGCCTGACCGGCGATCGATCCGCGGCGGCCCAAGGACAACTCCTGGGACGATTACGCACTCCGCGGCGGCCGACTGCCGCCCTCTCCGCTGCCTGCTCCGCGCCTTCCTCCGCTCGCTCCGGCTCCCTCCGCTCTCGCTTCCGCTCTCGGCACTCAGCTCTCGCTCACGCGCGGGCCCCTTGCTTCGGCCTCACTTCCAGCTACCCCTTAGCATTCCTGGGATCCGAGGCGAGGATCCTCGATCCTCCCGCCGAGCCCAGCTCCCAAGCCCGCTGAGAAGTAGCCACGAGTTGAGCCTGGGTTCCCGGCTGGGCCTTAGAGGCGGCGGGAGGTACTGGCCGCTGCCGATGGCGATGGCGAGGTGGGACTCCCATGGGGCTCGGGCTCCAGGGCCCAACGGTGGAAAGGAGTTAGGGGGTCAGCAGAGGCAATACAGCCATTCTGCCCTGGGCCTCCAGGAAGGACCCTGTACTCAAGGGACCCCAGGACCCCAACCTAAGTCCTCTCAGGCCTGGGGAGGCAGAGCCTGCTGGCCATTCCACTCCCCCTGCCCACCCAGGCCAGTCCAGTCTTGAAGGGCCCTGATGGAACCCTCAGCCTGGAACCCACTGGTCTTAGGTCTCTGGTGAAAGCTGTTCCACACAGGGCCTACCTAGGGGAGCCACCGGCCGCCCTAATCTGGCTTCAGGCCCCAAGAAGGTTCTGAGGAAGTGAATGACTGTCACCTTGTGTTGCCCTGTGTCCTGTATGTGTCTGCTTGTGTGCCTGTCTGTCAGGCCGGGTGTATAGATAGGCAATTTGCCCCTTGGTATGTGATGTGTCTGTGTATGTTGCTGTGTTGGTGGCGGCTCAGGCCAGGACCCAGGGTTCCCCCACCCCCACCCCCGTCTTGATCAGGTGCCGCTTCAAGCTGCTGGGCAGCTTCCTGGAGCAGTGGGGGGCTTCGACCTTTAGCTCGCCTCAGACAAGCCCCTCCAGGAGACTGGCTTGGGCACGAGGGAGCCCGGGGCTAGGGAGGCCTCCGTGGCGGCGGCGGCGGCGGCGGCGGCGTCCGCCTGGCGGGCGGGAGGGGGCCGTTTCCCGCCGCGGGCTTGGAGCTGAGGGCTGACGGGAGGATCGCGGCCCCGTTCCTGGGGTCTGGCCTCTGCGCTCGCTGATCGCGGGGAGTCGGGCCTGGGACGCCTCCTGACGCTCTGCCGCTTGCCTCTGCCGTCTGTCTGTCTCCCGCTCCAGTGGCCCTCTCACCCTTCACTGTAACACGCCGTATAGGTCACCCCTATCAGAACCGGACGCCCCCCAAGAAGAAGAAGCCGCGCACGTCCTTCACGCGCCTGCAGATCTGCGAGCTGGAGAAGCGCTTCCACCGGCAGAAGTACCTGGCCTCGGCCGAGCGCGCCGCCCTGGCCAAGGCGCTCAAAATGACCGACGCTCAGGTCAAAACCTGGTTCCAGAACCGGCGGACGAAGTGGAGGTGAGCGCGCGCGGGGCGGGCAGTTCTCAGCCCCCGGGGTCTCTCCTGGGGCGCTCACGCCCCCTCCGCTCTCCGGCTTCTGATCGGTTCCCTGCTAGGCTCGCCAGGAACCGGGAGCAGCCGAGGCCGATGCCCGGGGTGGGGCTGGAGAGCCCCCGCTCTGTTTTACCGGAGGCTTCTTGGCTTTCTGACCGTTACGCTCAATGCTGGTGTAGACGCGGCTGGTCACCGCCGCTGCTTGGGGAACCTGCGGGGCTAGAGCACAGTCAGTCCTTGCAGTCCGGGCTTTGGCAATCAGTGAACGCTGAGGGACTTTTTGTTTGCACAAAGTAGCGCTTACAGACATGCCTCCTCCCTCCCGGAGACTGGAGGCCGGATGGCCTGCGCCTCGTTTCTGCCGCCCCAGAGAGGGCTCCTGGTGGAGCTGCCCGGCCCCAAACCGGGAGCCTGGGCCCCTCTGACTCCCTCCTCCCCGGACACTCAGCCAGGCCCTCACGCAGCCTGTCTCCCACCCTGGAAGAGGAAAATCAATCCCTACCGGCTGCAGCGGGGTTTTGGAGAGTCCCACTGAAAGGGGGATCAATTAGGAGCAGATGGGTGTGTGTGTTTGTGTGTGTGCGGGCGCTCACCACACACACATTTACCCTTCTCCCGTCACACACCCAGTACACTAAAATCCCCCCACCACACATACATCTCTCTCTCTCTCTCTCTCTCTCTCTCTCTCAACGTCCCACGCTCCTAGGCAGCCTTACTCACCGCAAGCACCGGAGCTTTCTCCAGCTGTACCCACTTGCACCCCTCCCGCACATCTGGCCCGCATACTTGGTTCCACAAGTTTGGTTCCAGAAGTTTCTCACTAGCTCAGGCCTCAGGGGGGAGAGCGCAGGAGAGTCTGGGCGACGTGCGTGGTGCCGTGGCCCAGTGGGCCTAGCGCTGGAGGAAGGAATTGGAGTGTCCTCTTTTTCTGAACGAAGGCGAGGGACCTGCCCGGGATTCCACCGGCGTGGCTTCCACAGGAAGCCACTGCCCCCACGACTCTGCCTCGACCCCATTCCTGTCGTTGGGGAAGAAATGGAGTATATGGCTTCAGACCTCTGGGATCTAGTTAAAGAGGTAGCTAGGGCTGGCAGAGTAGGGGTGTGGGCACTAGTGTTCCCAAGGCCCCACCAGGGCTGCAGCCTAGGCGAGAGGAGGGAGCGAGGCAGGTCCCTGGAAGACAAGGGGCTCTGGGATCACCGAGAGTGTCAGGCGAAGAGAAGGGAAGGGGCAAAGATAAACACCCCACCCCAGGGAGAAAAGGAAAACCCGGGCAGCTTGAAGAAGTCTTAGGGTAATAAAAGAAAGCAGTGGATGACTAAACCTTCATTTTCGTTTCAAACAAATTCTCTTAATTCTGAGAGAACGAAGAGGGTGGGGTGAGAGACAACAAGAGAGAAGGACACAAAGCGGAAAAGGAAGAGAAAGGCTCAGGCAGTTTGAAATGCAGGAAAGAAGGGGAAGGCGAGACACAGAAAGACGCGCGGAGCTAAAGGCAAGAAGGGGCGGCGGGCGGGAGGCCGGCGTCCACCGCTGGGAGAGGCCCTCGCTGGCTTCGCGCGGCTTCATCGATCGCCTACAAATTGCTTCTGGAGGCCCCCGGGACTCCCATTAGGTCTGTCCACCTTAGAGACAGACGTTTGATCTCAGTTGACGGGGTGGAGGGGAGGCATTAAATGGAATAAGTGAGTCATCGCCTCCCTGGACCGCCTCGGAGAAAGGCGCTGGTCCGGCGGGAGTCCCGGCAGGGCACAGGGCTCGGCCCAGGAGGTAGGAAGGCTGCGAGAGTTTCGCAGAGAAGAGAGGTCTGGCAAAGCACCTCGAAGGCAATCCACCGGCTCCCGCCTCTGCCCTGGACTGGTGGGGAGGGTGAGGCGCCTCAGGCTTGGCACCGCAGAGCTGGGGAGAGGCGAGATGCCACCCTACCCCTGGCTGCGCCCTCCGAGGCTAGTGGGGCACGGGGAGCTCCAGATGCTTGGGCCTGGCGTATATCCCCACAGCTCCCCCGGGGTTCCTGCGCTCCATTTACTTGTGGGGTTTCCAGTCTGTGTCGGAGTCAGGACCCTCAAGATTAGGGTGTGTGTTAAAGGGGCCCAAGCTGGAGTTGGGGGCTGTGAAGGGAGCAGTGCTCGTCCAGGCTGTTTCCCGGGAGCGCGCTCGAAGCGTCGGTAACGGCTTGTCCCCGGTGCAGGCGGCAGACCGCGGAGGAGCGTGAGGCTGAGAGGCAGCAGGCGAACCGCATTCTCCTGCAGCTGCAGCAAGAGGCCTTCCAGAAGAGTCTGGCGCAGCCCTTGCCCGCCGACCCGCTATGCGTGCACAACTCTTCGCTCTTCGCCCTGCAGAATCTGCAGCCGTGGTCTGACGACTCCACCAAGATCACCAGCGTCACGTCCGTGGCGTCCGCCTGCGAGTGAGCCTGCCCGCTCTGCCCGGAGAGAGCCCGGGTCCAGCCGAGGGGTCGCGGAGGCTGAGAGCCGGGACTCTCTCCCACCCCCTCCTGCTTCAGACTGTGCCCGGGAGGGGAACGCGGTGCCCCCTGCGCCTGGCGGAGCTCCTGCCGACGCTGTTTTCTCTTTGGTGGGGGGGAAAAAAGCGCGGGAGACAGGGACACGCGACCTCGTTCCAGACGCCTAAGTGGTCCCGCGCCCCCCTGGAACTGTTCAGAGTCCTCTCGGTTTACGTCTATTTTATTTTATTCTGATTTTTAACGTGGGACTGAGAGAGGCAGAGGACGTTGGGGAATAAGTTTCAGGGGTCCTCAGAGGACAGCAGGGGCTGTCATTTGAACTTGCTCTGGGAAGAACTCCTCTGTATTCCACTCCCCATCACACGTGGACGCCCGCAGGCCCACACAGAAGCGATTTCACGGTCTCTGGTGGTGTCACCCAGAGCCAAACACAGAGGACCTACGACAGAGTGTCATGCACACATAGAGCCATCGCCTTCACACCCTTGACTCTCACTGTCAGGCATAAGCTAGGGGTGACCCAGCTGCATTGTGAACAGCATGGCACTTCTCACAAACACGAGGCTACGGCCACACTGTGACACACTACCCCACACACGACAGCGTCACGGCCCTCCAGGCCCCCGTCACACATCCTAGCCGCACCCAGGTACGCACAGGCAGGTTTTCACACAGACTCAGCCTGCTTCTCCAGATCCTGTTCATACGGGGAGCTTAAGTTATGCACTTATAAGGTGTTTTCTGTGTAACCATTTTATAAAGTGCTTGTGTAATTTATGTGAAAAAATAATAAAACCCTCCGGATCCGGAGTCAGGACTACCTGCTCCTTGCTGAGCCCAGCACCTTGCAGCTACTTGGGTTTGGTGTGAAATGGTGCCGCTGGGGCAGCTGCTGCTGTCTTGGGCATAAGGGACACCCGGGGGCCAGGACCTGCAGGTCCTGAAGAGAGGGAAGGAGGGGGACAGAGAGAAACAGACCTGAGGAAAGGAAGGAGTGCCAGGCTCTCCTGGGACGTGGATGCTTGAGGAGATACACTGTCTTTGGGTGTGAGGGTTGTGCGTGTGTGCATTGTGTGTTTGTGATGGCATGGGCCTTCAGGATGTAACTGATCGTGAATGTAACAGTGTTTAAGCGTGTCATTGTGTTGGCAACTATTGTTAAGTGCTTGTCTCTGCTTAAGTCGCAAATCGAAACTAGCATCATACATACGAACTTGCAGTGGTCTGTGTGACCATGTGCGAATGGGATTGTGTCTTTCTGGGGTACCGGTGACTACCCACCCAAATCTGTGACTGTGTATGACTCCCGTGTCAATGTGTGTGAGAGTACATGTGAGTTTCTCCTCGTGAACCCATTTTTGTGTTAAATGTGCGAATGTTTGTAATCGTGAATCACCCGTAATGGTGTGAATACACTTGTGTGTGATATGTAATCGTGTGTGACATGTAATCATATATGAGATGTGTATTTTACTATATATACGTGTGTGTGACAGTATATAATGGGGGAATGAAGTAGAGAGTGTGGCTCCTTGTGGGTGACTGTCCCTGTCGGTGAGTGTGTGTGATTGGTTGTGATTGAGTGGGTGTAGTTGCGCACTGCTGGTGTGTGGGGTCTAAGGTAGGGTGTGTGATGCACGGGGCGGGGGGGGGGGCTACTAACATCTGCTAGGAGTTCCAGGGTTCTAGACCCTTCCTCAGTAAGCCCCACAGGTTGGAGCACAGTGAGTCAGTAATTGGGCCAGGATCCTGTAGTGCTCTTAGTAGGATTTCCTGGCTCCCAGCACTAATCTGGCCTAGTAGAGATCTGAGTAAGTGATTTCCTAGGGACCTTCAGGGGGCCCCACACCCACTCCAGCCAGGACAGCAGCCATGGGACACAACACTCCCTGTAACATCCAGTCCCCCTGCCTATGAGACCAATCTTAGGTGCACAAAACTGACTTGTTTTTTCTGAAAGAAGCTATAGGTGGTGGAGGCTCTGAGGACATGCATAATCCTGGGGGAATTAAGTGGCGCGGGGGGGGGGGGGGGGGGGGGGAGGGGGAGGGGGAGATAGGCTCTTTCTTTGGGATGGGAGTGTGACAGAACTTGGTGGCTAGAAACTAGAAGGGAGTGGGTGTGGGACTTGTTCAGGTATACAGAGCTATGTTGGGGGAGGGTGCAGAGTCACAGAAACCTTCGGAGACACTCTCCTTCATCCCTGCCCAGGCTGCCATCCTGGACCTGCCATGCCACGGGGGTGGGGGACAAAGCCCAGCAGCCTCCCAGCCTAGTAGGCCCAAAGGATAAATTTGACTGGGTGGGGCCGTGCTTATCCATCCCTCATCCGTGGCCCCCTTGGAGCCTGATCTCCTCAGGAGAAGAGGATTCTGGGTCCGAAGGACTAAGGCTGGCCCTCCCGCCTCGCCCCCCAGGTCCTTTGGGTGACCAGGCAGGGCCCTGACGTGCAGTTTGCCTTGGGGAGAAGGTTCTGGCCACAACACGGGGTCTGCAGCCCACCTCCCGCCTGCACCGTCTGAAACACCCAGGACCTGGCCAGGAGAAATCCGGGAATGGCCTCCCGGAACCACCAAATTCATTTCCTTCTGCCTGGGCAGGTCTAGCTGATCCCTCCTGTCCTGCAGGGACTGGAGCTGCCAGGCCCGTACCTTCTCCATTTGGCGAGGTATCTTCTCCATTTATGTCTGTAAGATGCACCTTCAGTGCACCCCCCACCCCGCCCCCATCAGATTCCAGAGTCTGTGAACTTCAGTGGAGACCGGGGCCTTCCTCCCACCTCCCAATCCTGGAGACCCCCTCTAGAGGCTGCTGGCCCCAGAGGCTACTGGATATTTTCTGGCCACGGACTGTCCAGCTGAGTCAGGAGTGGGGAGCCTCTGCCCGGAACAAACACAACCTCCCCAGCAGGCTCCAATCCAGGTTCTTCCCCAGAACCCTTCGCCCCCTTTTACAAAACAAACTGCAAAATTAGGCATTATACACCCCTCCCCGAAATACTTTCTACCTCCCTGATCTTCACAAACAGCTAGGGTTCACCCTCATAACCACGCGGGCGTATGCCCCTCCGCCCTACCGCTCTCCGACCCCGTCCAGCTTGTCGGGGACTCGCGTGGAAGTGGGCATCCCGCATGCCGGGCTCCCGGCCCTGGAGGTCACCCGGCTCCGCGCGTGCCGGCTCCCGGGGTACGCGCTGGCTCTCGGCGCTCGCTGGCTGCGGGAGGCCAGGGTCGCGCTCTCTCCAGGGGCCCCTCCCACGCGCCCAGGCCCTCGGGGGAGACGTCCCTGGGGTGCCAGACTCCCAGGGGCACCGAGGCTCTTGGAGCCCAGGGGCCGCGCAGGACTCCCCCGTCTCCACCAGGAATTCGTTGGGACCGAATCTCCGGTGAATCCCGCATCGGCCGAGGCCGCGGCAGCGGGGAAAGGCCAGGATGGCTCGGGGCCCGCCAGGAGCAGCTGAACCCGCACACCCCGGCCCCTGGTGGAGGGGGGGGGGGGCGGAGGCTGGTGGAGAGCGGGCTGCGAGGGTCACAGTCAGGGCCAAAGACCCGCAGCAGAAAGCTCACAACTCCCGGCTGGCCACCGCGCCTGCCGGAAATGGTCGTCTCTGTTCAGAAATTGAAATGGAACTCAGTGTCCGAATAACTGTGAAGAGAGGTGCGGAAAGAGAAGAGGAATTAACGAACCTGCCTGAGCAGAAAGATCGGCTTCCTTCCTTGGCTTGAGTGAGCTCACTGCCCGGACCAAATTGCGCGGCGAGTGAGCCCTGAGCTCCGGCTCAGACCAGGCGCAGCCCAGCGGGGTGGCTGAGTGGGTGGTGGCCCGTGAAGCCCAGAAACCCAGGCAGGGCTGGGGTCCTAGAGGCCTGTGTTGTGCCGCCGGTGGTACACAGAGAATCTGGCTCAACCTGTTAACTATAATAGCGGCTTTGTGCCGATCTGTGCTTGGGGGCTGTGTGGGCACGGCCTGAGCACTGCCTTGTGACGTCCCTACTGTGGTGGCAGGTGTGGGATTTGCCCTGGGCCCACGACCCAGATGGGCATCCTGCTTATGGTGTGCTTGCAGGAGGGCAAGGTGTTTCCAGGTGTATGAGACTTCTACTAAGAGGGACCTCCCTCCGGGCTGGGCAGAGCTGGAGCAGTTGGGAATCTGGGAATCGGAGGCAATGCCGTGGGAGGTGCGGAGCTGGGGCCCCGGGGCTGCCTTGAGGGCCCCTCAGACCAGATGCGGGAGGAAATCCCTTCTCTCAAGCTCCCCCCTCGTGCCCATCTTCACACACTTCTCACTCCCACGCAGTCCTTGGAGTCTTGCTCCCCAATCAGCTCAGAGTTTGGAGCCTCACGGCCAGGCCGCTGCCCTGGCAACTAACGCGAGTCACTTCCGCTTTTCCCGCGTGGCTCGAATTCTTTGCCCAATGCCAGCCCAGGGAGGCCCCTGGCACCACTCCCCTGCACCCACGCCTGGACTCCTTATCCTGGGGAGCCCGATGAAACAAGCTGAGCGAGGGCTAGATCCGGTTCGGATTTTCCAAAGAAATCAGAGCAGAATCTGAAGATAGTGTGTTCGATGGAGAGGGTGGTGGTGGGTGAGTGAGTGGAGGAGGCGGTGGGGTGCTCATGTTGTGTTGGGAGGGGTGCCTACGGACTCATCTGCTCGGTCACAGCCTGCATCGCTGTGGACAACCTCACATACCTCCACCCTCTGTGCGACCCTTGGGGTGTGCGATGTGGCACCAGGGCAGGGAGCTACAGGTGTGCGGGTGCTGGGCACACACACTCTCTAGTGCTGGCATTCTTAGTTCCCTCAAACTGGCGGCGGTCCCGACCCCAAGAGGCTCCTACCCGCGGTTACCACCACCCCACCCCACCCCACCTCGTCGAGGGCACTCCCCTTCCCCACACCCCCTCCCCCTGCCCGGAGTGAGGAGGGCCTAACTTGACTGCCGGCGGCTTGGGGGGTGGGGATTTCCTAGGCCCGCGCTTCCGCCGCCCGCCCCCGGGCTCCAGCGAGCGCTGAGGCTGGGCTTGGGGCCCGCGGGCCGTCCGGGATTCCAGCCGAGGACCCTAGCCAGGCTCAGAAGGTCCAGCGGTCGCCGCTTCCTCCCTGAAGCCTATGGAAATCCGGCCTCCCTTTGTGTGCAAGACGGCTGTTAAGGGCTGGGGGACAAAGGGGGCGCAGGCCCCCCCACTGCTGCGTGTCACCCTAAGGAGGGCTTTGGTGGAAGCTGCTCCTTCCCCTTCAGGTTTTCAGCCCTTTAGTCCCAGAGCCCACGTATCTTCCGTTCCTTCGGGAGGAGTCGCAAGACCCGAAAGCTGGAGGCGGCGGCGACTTAATAACCACCCAGGAGTGGGAGCCGGACCAGAGGCTCCGACACGGAAACACAGGACAAGTGAGTTCCGGGCGCCCTCTAGGGGCCGCGCGGGGAGAGGCGCTTTGAGTCAGGGCCCTGGAAGCCAGCCCGTGGTCTGAGGGACCCTTGGGAGTGCTGGGGCGGCTGCCCCCGCCGTTATGATAGTGTAACGATAATAATATTAATCAGCAACAATGTGGAGTGCTTGCTCTGTTCAAGGCACTGAACTAGTTTTTAAAAGTACTAGTACAGCCCTAACAACTACCCTATGAGTTACGTGGTATATCATCCCACTTTATAGGCAAGGACAATGAAGGTCCAGAGAGGTTAAGCAACTTGCCTGAGAGCACGAAGTTGCTAAATGGGGCCGGTATCCCAACCCAGGGTCTAACCCGAGCCAGGGTCTCGGGGAGGGATGGCTGAGTCCAGGGGAGCAGTGGATTTGAGGAGAACTAGAGATGAGACCCCCACGAGGCTTCTCAAGGGATTTCTCATATTGTGGAGGGAGCTCTTCGCCCAGAGATCCACTGGGACATTGCCTTCTAGGGCTCTGGAAATATCACCTCCAATCCACTCCGGTCCGCTGGGCCTCCTCCATCTCTGACTGTCCCCTCCACCCCTCTAGGACCCACCCTGGAGCACTGTCAGACCTGTGAGACCTTCTCCTCCTTCTTCCCCATACTTAGCCGGCATCCACCCTCTGGGCCTTCCCAGCCTGGGCTTGCCACCTTCCAGGAGCCCTCCGGGATTGGAAGGAGGTTCTTGGCACTTCTATCCCCCTCCCTTCGTCTGAGCCAGTGGGGGCGGGAGAACTCAAACAGGTAAAAAATTTAAAATAGAAGCAAATGAATCACCCTTTATTAGACAAAGGAATGGAGAACCAGGAAGGAAAATCCCTCCTCTCCTTTTACATCTGCTCTGTGCAAAGCCTATAGTTCTGGGTTGGAGGGTGGGGGAACAGGCTGGGGTGGGTAGGAGGGTGCAGCCTGAAGTTCAGTGAGGGGGTTATTTTCACCATTTAGACATTCAGACAGAATATGAAAAGAGAACACAATCTTCCCTTCTTCTCTGCCTCCTCCAGAGTTGTGGAGTGGGGAGGAGTGTAGGGGGAGTGTCCCAGGGGATGCTCTTTTATATACATTATAAGGTGCATTCATTTAAAGTAAGTTCCACGCTCGACATTGGGGCTTGAACCCATGACCCTGAGATCAAGAGTTGCATGCTCTACTATTGAGACAGCCAGGGCCCTTTCTTTCTTTCTTTCTTTCTTTCTTTCTTTCTCTCTTCTTTTTTAATTTTTTTATATTTTATATATAAAAATATAAATTTATTTATTTACTTACTTACTTATATACAGAGGTATATTCCTTTGTATATAAATAGCTCCTGCCAATGTCTTAAACCTGAACATGTTGGAATCACCTGGGGATCTTGTTAAAATGCAGATTCTCATTTATTACATCTGGGGTGGGTCTGGATCCCGAATTTAGAACAAACTTCATATGCTGCTGATGTTGCTTAGAGGATCAAAATCCTAAACTACACCCTTTGTCTGAGATCTAATCCTGGGTTCTCAAACTTGCCTGTGACATATGGCCTGCAGCCTTATTTTATTGCCCAAGAGCATTTTTCCACTTTATTTAAAGAAATGAAATCTGGGGGCGCCTGGGTGGCTCAGTCGGTTAAGCGTCCGACTTCAGCTCAGGTCATGATCTCGCGGTCCGTGGGTTCGAGCCCCGCGTCAGGCTCTGTGCTGACAGCTCAGAGCCTGGAGCCTGTTTCAGATTCTGTGTCTCCCTCTTTCTCTGACCCTCCCCTGTTCATGCTCTCTCTCTGTCTCAAAAATAAATAAACGTTAAAAAAAAAAAGAAATGAAATCTGTAGACACAGTTGATACCCCTTCTGATATGTTTTAAAATACACTCTCCCCTATACCACAGGCTGAACCTATCCCTGTTATCCTGTGTCCTGCTCCTTCCCTGTCACTGACTAGGGCCCCTCGGAGCCCCCATTTCCTCTCCATCTGCACCTGTCCCTCTTTCTAAAATCCTCTTTCACACCTAGGCGGCTGCTGAAGCGACTTTGGACATCAGCCTAGGTTTTGAGCTCGACTTCTCTGCTTTCTAACCTCAGGCAAGTTAAATTTTAGGAGCCTACCGTTTCCTAGCCCAAATTATAGGGCCAACCCTTCCCCTGATTACCAAAGGGATTAAGGAGATAACGCAGATAAAAACGCCCGTCTCTTGGGAGGTACTCCTGGAAAGGCGCAGGGCACCCCAGAGTGGCTTGACCTGATTTTTTCTACCCACCCGGCAGGGTGCAGGCGGTAGGAGGCGGGTCCTACAAACTGCGGGCCCCGCCCTCCCCACCTCATTCCCAGACCCTTGATTTGCTGGAGAAAGTAGAGTGGCGGCCCTCCTGGGCGTTGGGCAGGGAGGCTATTGTGTATTAGGTTCTTTACCCGCCCCTCCTCCCAGCAAGGAGCAAATGAGCGAGTTCTGGCTTTCACTGGGCCCGACTGTCCGGGGGCTGGGGGGGGGGGGGGGCAGGCGGGTGGGGAGAAAGCCGGTACTGACCCTGCCCGGCTGGGTGGAGACCTTAGGGAGGGAACCTCAGTGAAGACCCACCCAACCCTGGAGCCCTCCCGGCCCCCAGGCGCCCGGCAGAGGTGGGGTCGTTGCAGAGCAGGGCTTACCGGCCCCCTCACACACCCCTCCGAAAGTGTGCACAGTTTCACTCTGTCGGTGTCAGGCTGAAACCGTGTGTCCGCACAGGGCGACAGTCCTGTTGCATGTCTAGACATTTACCTCCTTGTTCCCACAGATGTCTTGGTTACACACGGGCTGCAGTCCCAGATCTCACCCTCACATTTGCCTCCAGTCCAGGGAAACGCAGAGTGGCATGCATTCACCCATCTCTTTCCAGGTGGCCCATCAGGGGTGGGTGCCACAAGTTTATAGGAGAACGCTTAAGAGGTCCTCGCAGGGTCTTTCACCAGTTCGCTTGTCATCGGGGAAAGCCAGCTCCAGCACGCTGGCACGCTTGTTCAGGAGCCTGGGCCTACGAGCTCACGCTCAGTCATACACTTTTTAATTTTTTTTAGAGAGAGATGGGGGGGGGGAAGGGGAGAGACAGAGACACAGAGAGAGAGAGAGAGAGAGAGAGAGAGGGAGAATCCCAAGCAGCCTCCACTCTCAGCACGGCGCTGATGCAGGGCTCGATCCCACGACCCTGAGATTATGACCTGAGCCAAAACCCAAAGTCAGACGCTCAACCGACTGAGCCATCCAGGCGCCCTATCAGCCGTATAGTATACGGAACCCATTTTGTATCCACAAGCTTTGACTTCTTTCCCTTTCTTACCGCAGGCCAGAAATTGGGCTCTTTCAGGTTAGCACCGGAGCGGCATCGTTACTGAACTGGGGCGGATTCAGCGGAGGGGTGGGCAGGAGGAGGGGGAGAAGACAGTTTATTAACCCCAAAGAAGTCCCAAGTCAACTCTGCGTTTTTATCTACTGCCCTTCGCTAGAGTGAGGTGCCGTCCCTCCGCTGCACGCAGGGCCCTGGCCGGCGCAGGCGCCCCTCGGGCGGTTTACAGCGCTGGTGACAGAGCCAGCCTAGACCCGGCGGGAGAGCCTTCTCGGTTAGAGAATATGAGGGGTGGCGGTGTGTGAGAGATGCGATGTTTCTCCATCGGAGGTCGGCTGAAACAGCAGATCCTTGGGAGGCCTGGGCCCTTTGGCTGCACAAACCGAGCAGCACCTTCAGTTCGAAGGAGGCGCCCTGGAGTGGGTTCCACTGCCCCCCCACCCCCGGAAGTCTGGCCCCCTCACTTGTGCGGGGCGTCACTCCCAGCTCCCAGCCGTCCACGGGACCGCAGAGAGCGGCCACCTGCGCGGAGCTGGCCCGCGGTGCGCTCGCGACAGCCGGGGGGCGTGGGGAAAGCTCTACTTCCGGCGTGCGGGCGGCCTCAGGCTTGCCCCGGCCCCAAAGCTCCGCGGAAGGCTCGGTGGGAAAGGGTAGTCAAACGATTCAGAAGCACCCGGACTGTGGGGGCCCGGACGGCAAAGGACACTCAGGCAGGGGGTGCCGGGGTTGGAATGTACCCGAAATGCAAAAAGGAGGAGAAACGGACTCTCCTTTGGAAGCGGGGCCGGCCATCCGGGAAGAAAACGCAGCCTGCGTCCACCTGCTTGGTCCCGACCACTCCGCAGACTCGAGCCTCCACCCAGCCGGGGCCTGGGGCCTGGAGCCTGGCCCGGAGAGGTGAAGGCCTCCCCGCCCGGTCGCCAAAGCGGCTGGAGAATTCCGCAAACCGTTTCCTCCGCAGCGTGTCCCTGTCCCTCAGCTCCACCGCGTGACCCTGAGAGCGACAGGCTGCGTGAGAATCCCGCCACCCCCGCGCTGTCCTGGATTGCGGAGGGTGCCGTGGGAGGTGGCGCCCTGGGCCCTGGCCGAGAAAGGCTTGTTTTTTATTCCTGCGCCCCAGGGACGCATGTCCGAGGCCGCGCCGCCCTCTCGAGACCCACCATCGGATTCTCCTGTGGGCTTCCTCCCTTCCTGGGACCGAAGATCCGGGCCCGGGGAAGAAAGTGCGCGGTTCCCTCACTTTTTCTGCCGGCTACCGGATCCCCCCCCCCGGCCCCCCTCCAGAAATTATGGGAAAGGGGACCCGGACGGGCCCTGTCCCGCCCCACGCAAGGACCGCCCGGGGCCGCGGATTCGCTCCCGCGAGTTTGCGGCAGAGACTCGAGAGCAGCGCTCCACCCGCCGCGACCTGGCACAGCGCCACCGCTCCTGGGACCCCTCCCGCCCAGCAGCAGAAAGGTAAGCGCTTGGAAACCTGTGGGAGGAGCACGGCGGCCTTTTGGGTTAGGATTCATGCTGTGGCCACGAGAAGGGCGCAGGGCTCCAGGGCGAGAACCTGGAAGGAGAGAGGCACACTTTGCCTTGGCTCTCAGTGGCAAATGAGTCCCCCTTCTCTCCAGTCCTACCTGCGTTCTGCTCCTCTCAGGGCAAGGCTGAGAGACAAGTTCAGGTTGTGTGTGTATGTGTGTGTGTGTGTGTGTGTTTAGGAGAAAGCACACCTGTGCCTGAGTGACTGGGGAGCTGCCCTGCAGCTGTGCTGTGAGGTTCAAAGGGCAGGAGTCCTGGGAGAAAAGAAGAGCCAACCCTGCCCTGACTGCTCCTCTCCAGACAGCTGGACCCTCCCTACATCTCTGCCTTCATGGCCCTTTGGTGCAGGAGTAGAGGGTAGGAGTGCTGAGTACTTTGGATCTCTGGGCTGCAGGCCTGGCAACTGTCAATATCCACACCAGTTATCCGGATAAATGGGTCTTCTTAGTGACAAAAGGGACTTGTAGGAAACATCATCCCTCTCCAGCTGGTACAGGACAGAAGCCCTTCTCACCTACATGCTGTTCAGAGAATATTTTTCAATCCTAGACTACAGATAATACTCCCCTTCCTCGACTCCTTGAGTTTCTCAATGCCCATCAGTGTGTAAGTCTAGGTTCAGCTAACTCAAGAGAAAGATTAACTTATTGCAGGGATACTAAGTAGTTTACAGGATTGGTAGGAAGGCCAAAGAATTAAGGAAAATCCAATTTAGGAAATACCACAAGATCAAATGGCAGGAAAGCCTGGTTAGGGTACAGCTGCTGGCATCCCTGTCTTTAGGCTCTTGACAAGAGCATCACTACGTGTAATTTCTTAAGTTTCCTCCCCTCATTACTAACTTTAATCCCCCAAGATTCAAAGCTCATGTGGGACCATTTGATTGGCTAAATCTAAGACACCTGTCCAGGCACCAGCTGTCAGAGATGGGGAGAGAATAAACAGAGTCCCTTAGGTTTCTCTATGAAAAGCAAAAATTCCTCCGCCAATATTTACTTTATTTGGAGAAATCTCCAAATCAGGAAGAGTATTCAGATGATAGGTTTTAGTTTTTTTTTTTTAAGAGAAAAATGATAAATGCCACTACAGTCCACCCCTTGGCAGCTCAACATCCACATGTGCCTTTCTTTCTAAATTTAGAGTCCTTTCCCCCCTAAAATGCTCCCATCCAATTTATGCTGCTGTCACTCATACAGATTGTATTCAACTTGCCCCCAAGGGAGAGAGTCCAAACCCTTGTAACTCTAGGTTCAGGATCCTTGTTCTATTCCTCCTCTAGTTATGTTGGAATCTTGTCTCAGTATTCCGTAACCTGTGGACTAGACCAGATTATAAGGTTAATCATCATCATACATAATAATACAATGGCAAGAGAACATAAAACTGGGAAAAAGGCAAATAAGTTAAAATATATAAGCATCTACCATGCCAAAGGTTAGGAGGTGAAAGCCACTATCTGTCTTTCTGCAATATGAGATTCTATTTTGTACTTATGACATCCCTCCTCCTTTTTTCCATGCCATGTTTCTTTTGCCTTCAGCCAGCACCTGAGCTGGTTTGTGTTCTCCACACAGGGAAGAAGTGAGCCTTTGTTCCTGAGGGATAGGAACCCTTGAGGGTCCTGCCTATGAAGGTTGTTGTGGCCTTCCATTAACTTTTACCACTGGACATAAAAGCACCAGGAGGCACCCCAAGGAAGCCCCTCGGTTCCATGAATACTTCTTGTTGCATACTGTGTACAATAAAAATGCTACTTGGCCTTGATAGTCAGAATTCATCACGTTGGCCAATCCCATTATCCTCCTTTAACCTGTCCATCCACTGGCAAGAGCAACCAGAAGTGACCAGGCAGAAATTTCTGCTTCCAATTCAGTAAAAATATTGTTGCTTCTCCTGGTTGGAACTTTCTTCCCTTCAGGACTCTCTAACCTTAATCCAGCAGAAACAAGAGTCACAGGAAGTGAGGGGGCCTTTGGGTACTTGTAGAAAGTACCACCCCTCTTTCTGGACCCATATAATTGGGCTATGTGAGAAATGGCATCCTAACATTAATCACTAGCTCAAAGCATACACTTCATCCTTGAAGTATTGTACCACACCACCACAAAATTCTAAGTGCTTCTAGCAAAGAGTCTGAAAACACAATGGCTCAGGCAAGATAAAAGTTCATTTTTGTCTTACAACAATGGAAGAAAGATATCTCTGCTCTGTGAACCCAGTATAGACCCAAGCTAACAAGGAAGCTCTGCCAGCCTCAACAGGTGCCTTCAGAAGTTGTCAGTCCTGGCCAGCAGGAAGGGAAGGGTGCAGAAACTCCAAGGCAAGCTCTTTAAGAAAATGACTTGAAAGCTGTACTCTCAATTCCACTTGCATTCCATGGTGGAGAACTAGCTCCAGGGGAGCCTGGGAAATAGAGACCCTGGGTTGACAACCGTATGCTCAGGAGAAAGGCAGAATGGGTGTGAGGGGACGTATAATCTTTACTACACCATTCCATTGATCTATAAAGTCAGCTGCTTCCGCATTATGGGATACATAAGTAAGATCAGTGAATCTCATGGACAATAGCTTGGGTTTTTTTTTTTTTAATTGAAAAATGAATTCTTGTTAAGAAGCAATGCTGTATGGGAAATCAGACAGTCATAAGGCATAGAGTAAGTCCATGGACGATAGTATTGGCAGAGGCTTGATGCTCAGTGAAGGCATATCCAAATCTCCCACTAGACACCTCACTGGTCTCCCTAGGATGATAGAATAGTATGGGGGACTTGGGGTTGATTGCTGCTATTGGAAGATTGGGCATTTTGCATTGATGGTAATCAGGTTAGCTTCGGTGAGATGTTGAGTTCATATGGAGCTTCATCTAGGTCTTCGGGCTGTCTGGTCCAAAGCAGGCCCTGGACTTCCCTGGGAAAGGACACTGAGATCTGGAGGGAGTTATCTTGTCCACCTGGTTATTAAGAACCCTTTATTTTTTTTTAATTTTTTCAAAAATTTAAAATGTAATTTTAGAGAGAATGCAGGCAAGGGGCGTTGGGGGGGGGGGGGTTGGAGAGAATCCTAAGCAGGCTCCACGCTCAGCATGGAGCCCAATTCGAGGCTCAGTCCCAAAACCCTGAGATCATGACCTGAGCTGAAATAAAATGTCAGATGCTCAACTAACTGAGCCACCCAGGTGCCCCAAGAATCCTTTCCATAGTGAGAGGCTCTTAGTGACCAATTTCATAAAACACAAATATTTTCACTCTCTATATCCATCCCCAAAGATTCTTTTTTAATGTTTTTTCCTTTTCTCTTCCTCACCCCCAATCTTTTATCTCATTCCTTTCAAGTCCTTCTCTCCCTACAGACAGAACGAGCCCCAAAATATACCATTCAATGTTCTGCCCACTGGGAAGGTTTTCTTCTGTCATTTTTCAGAGCCACCCCTGAATAGGACTATACAGCATTGGGACACTTCTGGCCAGGGTTGGTGTATTGCACTATAAACTAGACTTGAAGCCTTTCTTTCTCTTTCATCTGGTGTTAGGGTATTCCCCATGGGATCCTAGATGTGGGATGAGGGATGGCTCCTCATGGTATGTGTTAGGGCGAGGCAAGTTGGCTGCCTGTGGTGAAACCTGTAAGGAGGCCCTCACTGTCAGGGCACTGCAGACAGTCAGCAGCTGAGTGAGTGCCTCCATAAGTTTACACCTTAAGCATGTTGCCTACTGCACCCCAGTCCAGGACCTGGTGAGTGGCCTGCTCAGGATGCTTGCTGATGCCTTCAGGACCTACTTGGACCCGATCCCACAGATTCCATTTGTATTTGATGATGCACTCTAAAGGACACAGCCAGCGCGTCTCTAGGTAGACCAAATAGCGGCCAGCTCAGTATATCTTGGTGTCACATGTATATCTAGTGACTTATAGCAAATCCAGGCCCCCTTCTCTAAGTATGCTATATATGGGTTTTTTTTTTGTATTTTTTGTTTTTTTTTTTAAGTAGGCTCCATGCCCAATGTGAGGCTTGAGCTCATGACCCTAGGAAGATCGGGAGTCATATGCTCTACTGACTGAGCCAGCCAGGTGCCCTGTAGCTATTTTCTTTTGAGGGGGAAAAAAAGGCTCTTGGTTCTTTATTGGGCTACGAAAGTTGCCTCCACTGTGACATGCCACAGGCTCCCTATAGCACCCTGTTGTGCCACAGAAAATGTGAACTTTCTCCAAGCCTCATCCACATTCTACTATCTCTTGAAAATTAAATGGAGATGTGATAGGAATCATCACCCTTCACTTTTAATGTCTTTTGTGGTGTAATTTTTGCATTTCCTCCAGGACTTGGCTTTTGATGTACTATTTCAGTAAGAAGTAAGAGTTCCAGGGGCTTCTGTTTTGCCTTCCCAACTACGGGATTCCCAATGTGTATTTTTTTTGCTGAGGATGGAAAGGAAGAAAGCCATGAAGTGGGTTTGCAATCCCACTGGGCCCACTGCGAGGCAGATTGAGTCCAAAATTATCTCATGATCTCCATAAGCCTCCACTCTGACTGATGGATCACAGGGGCATTTGTGTTGGCTGAAAGCTAGTGACTGATATCCTTTCAAAAGGGTGAATTTTTCTGTCTCTAGGGCTTAATTCCCCTGGGAATAGTTGAAGCTTCCTTGAAGGAAGGTCAAGAGGAGAATTCAACATAGTTCTGTGGTCAAGAGCACAGGTCTGGAGCTGGACCGTCTGGGTTTGAAACCTCTCTGTGTCTTAGTTTCTTAAACTGTGGAATGGAAGTAGCAGTACCTACTTTATTGGGTAGTTTTCTCCCTTATAGTCAGGGTTGAGAGAGAATTTGCATACAGTAAAGTTGGCCCTTTTTATGGGCAGTTCTACGAGTTTTGACAAATGCACTCATTTGTGTAACCATTGTGGAGACTCACAAATTATAACAGTATAGTGTGGTGAATGCCACTGTCGGTGAGCCAGTAGGAGGTATTCCCAAACTAGCCTGAGAGGGGTAACCAGGAAAGACTTCTTAGAGGAGGCCATCTTTCAGCTGGGTGCTCAAGGGTAAGGAGGAGTTTGCACAATCAAGATATATAACATTTTCATCCCCCGCCCACCAAATTCCCTCATACCCCTTTGTACTCAACCTCTCCCTCACCCCCAGCTCCTGGTAGCATCTAATCTGTCTTGTGTTCTATTGTTTGCCTTTTCCAGAATGTCATGTAAATGGGATCATACTGTATGTAGCCTTTGAGTCTAGCTTTTTTCACTTACCATGATGCCTTTAAGGTTCACCCATGGTGTTGCATGTATCAGTAATTCATTACTTTTCATTGCTGAGTAGTATTCCATTGCGTGGATGTACCACAGTTTGTGTATCCATTCATCAGTTGAAAGATATTAGGGTTGTTCCCAGTTTTTGGCAATTATGAATAAAGTCAATATAAGCATTCATGTTTAGGGTTTTGTGGGAACATAAGTTTTCCCCCCCTTGGGGAATACTCAGAAGGGGGGAGGAATTGCTGGGTCATACAGTAAGTATGTATGTATGTATGTATGTATGTATACCTTTATAAGAAACTGCCATGCTGTTTTCCAAAATGCCTGTCCCATTTGGCAATTCCATCAGCAATGTATGAGAGTTCTAGATATTCTATATCCTGGTCTACACTTGGTATGATCAGTTTTTAAAATTTTAACCATTTTAAGGTAATGGTATCTTATTGTGGCTTTAATTTATATTACCCTAATTATCACTGATAATTAGGATAATCATCCTTCCATGTATCTATCTGGTAAAATGTCTCTTCAAATAATTTGCCCTTTAAAAAAAAATGGATTGCTTGCTTTCTTTTTATCGAGTTTTGAGAGCTCTTTATATATTCTGGATACAAATCCTTAGCCAGATATGTGTTTTATAAATATTTTCCTCCAGTCTGTGGTTTGTCTTATAAAGTCCAATTTACCCATGTTTTCTTTAATGGATAGTGCTTTTGGTGTCATATGTAAGAAATCTTTGGCTAACCCAAAGTCATAAAGATTTTCTTCTATATTTCTTCTAAATGTTTTATAGTTTTAAATTCTACATTTAGATCTATCATCCATTTTGAATTAATTTTTGTATCTCCTGTAAGGTATTGATCAACTTTTTTTTAATACATGGATTATACAGAAATTTTGAGGATTAAATGAGTTAATACATGTAAAACACTTGGAATAGTGCTTGGTACATAATTACATTTAATAAATGATAGCTGCAATTATTTTTTTTTAGAGAGAGAGCGTGCACACACACGCAAGAGTGGGGGAGGGGCAGAGGGAGAGGGAGAAAGAGAATCTTAAATAGGTTCCACGCCCAGCACAGAGCCCAACACAGGGCTCAATCTCATGACAGTGAGATCATGACCCGAGCTGAAATCAAGAGTTAGACGCTTAACCAACTGAACCACCTAGGCACCCCAGAGCTATAATTATTAAAGAACATTATTGAGCTGTTTTTACAGAACTCCTCATTACAAATGCTTAATTTCTCTTTTATTTAAGGGGCTTTG
The DNA here is from genome assembly GCF_018350155.1 of Leopardus geoffroyi. NCBI lineage: Eukaryota > Metazoa > Chordata > Mammalia > Carnivora > Felidae > Leopardus > Leopardus geoffroyi. The sequence goes on from NC_059334.1 coordinate 60,208,811, forward strand.
GGTCCGTGAAATGATTCAGGTCTGGGAATCAAAAGAGATGCCTACATTCTTTATCATTGGGGGCTATCTATAGTCATTACTTAGTTACTCACTTACTCTTTAAGTAACAGAAACCTAAAATGACAGAGACTTAAACGAGATACAAGTTTATTTCTCTCTCCTGTGACAGCCCAGATATAGACTGTCCAGGGTGGTAGGGTGTCTTTGTTTCACAAGGCCATCAAGGGACCTAGCCTCCTTTTTGGCTTGTTTTCTCACCATCACTAGAATATTGTCCTGGTCTGCATTCCAAAATGTCTCATAACTGCTTCTATATTCTGAGCAGCAAGATGGAGAGAGAGGAGGAAAAAGGGTATAACGCCTACCTTGAAAGACATAACCTGGAAATTATACATATCACTTTCACTCCCATCCTCTTTGTTGGAGCTTAGTCACATGGCCATACCTAGCTACAAGAGAGGCTGGGAAACATAGTCTTTGTTCTTGGTAGCTGTGAGTTCTGCTAAAAATCAGAGGTCCTTTTTCTATGAGAGAAAAGGGGGAAATAGATATTGGGAACCAATCTGTAGTCTGCCTCAAGAACTCAAGTCAAGCTTCTACTCACCATTTTTTACCATTGAAAAAAATACCAACCTGGGGCCCCTGGGTGGCTCAGTTGGTTGAGTATCTGACTTTGGCTCAGGTCATGATCTCACAGTTCTTGGGTTTGAGCCCCATGTCAGGCTCTGTGCTGACAGCTTAGAGCCTAGAGCCTGCTTCAGATTCTGCGTCTCCCTCTCTCCCTGCTGCTCCCCAGCTTGTGCTCTGTCTCTCTCTCTCAAAAATAAATAAACATTAAAAAAATTTTTTTAATGATCAAGTGGCACCTTAGTGGGCTATTTTAGTTCCAGGCACTTAATTAGAAGAAGCAAAAATAATTCTAATGGCCAGTGACCTTTGTCAATGGGGTACATGTCGGCTCTGCTACTTACCTTTGCCTCTGCTACTTAAGTGTTGCTGTTTAAAGCACACAGAGTTCATTTTCTTTGAAACAGAGAGCCACTCGTCATCTTTCAGTAGCATCTCTAACCCGTAGAAAACATCTTACTAAAGTGCTTTTAGGTGCCTTTTTTTTTTTAATATTTCTGTTATTTCCTTCATGAAAGTATTTTTCAAGTTCTTTGTGAATGAAACATCTGGGACCCTTTCCAGGGATGTAATGTGTGGGTGGTCGAGTTGCACAGGATAAATCTTCTTTAATATTCCTGTCTTCATAAATCTTCAGGTTCCTTTCTCTCTCTCTTTTTTTAATGTTTTATTTATTTATTTTTGGGAGAGAGAGAGAGAGAACAGGTGGGGAAGGGGTACAGAGAGAGAGGGAAACAGAGAATCCAAAGCAGGCTGCAGGCTTTGAGCTGTCAGTGCAGAGTCCCACGTGGGGCTCCAAATGACGAACCATGAGATCACGACCTGAGCCAAAGTCAGACACTTAACCGACCGAGCCACCCAGGCGCCCCCAGATTCCTTTCTTTTTAAAAGTTTATTTATTCATTTTGAGAGAGAGAGTGAGGGCAGGGAGGGACAGAGGTGGGGAGAGAGAGAGAATCCCAAGCAGGCTCTGCACTAGCAGCCCGGAGCCTGATGTGGGGCTCCTGCTCATGAGCCATAAGATCATGGCCTGAGCTGAAACCAACAGTCAGTTGCTTAACCCACAGAACCCAGGCACCCCTCTTGAGATTCCTTTGAGGTTATACTGCTTGTGACATTGTAACCTTAGATCAATCTGAATTTAATGATGTATGCATACTTATCAAAGATCCTGGGGCGCCTGGGTGGTGCAGCCGGTTAAGCGTCCGACTTCAGCCAGGTCACGATCTCGCGGTCCGTGAGTTCGAGCCCCGCGTCGGGCTCTGGGCTGATGGCTCGGAGCCTGAAGCCTGTTTCCGATTCTGTGTCTCCCTCTCTCTCTGCCCCTCCCCCGTTCATGCTCTGTCTCTCTCTGTCTCAAAAATAAATAAACGTTAAAAAAAAAAAAATTAAAAAAAAAAAAAAAAAAAGATCCTGAAGTTGGTGTTCTAGTCTGGGTGGCCAGGAATCAGCTATGCGCTCTTTCAAACAGAACCACCCCCACCAAATTAGCATGCTGAGATTTGACATATCTAAAGAAAATATTGGGTAGGAGGGGTAGAACATGAGGGCAAGTGGTGTCCTCTTGCAAGTTAACTCCAGAAGAAGTCACCTCATGAGTCAAGGGGAAGGGCACTGCAGACAATGGGGAGGAACTGCTTCAGCTGGTAAGGGATGCTCAGTGCTAGTTGGGGGTTTCCTCTAAATGTCCCTCCCGTAACCCTATTCCAGTTCCTGGGATTCTCTTTTTTCATAATCGAATGTCCAATTTTTATAAGACTATGATTCATCTAACGTTATAGTTTAAGAACCATCAGGATCAAATTCTGAGATTGGCTTTCATTTATGTCAGCCCTGTTGCTACAAGAAGTAAGGTATATTTTCCCACAACAATAGAAAGTCCATGGGTTGAAGTCAGTACTTTAAGCTGTGGATTTAGGGCTTGGACTTGTTATCCAATTTCTACAAGCTGTCCTGTGGTTTTAGAAACAGGTGCTCCTTTCCCTGTGGTCTCCTACAGCCTGTCCTCAGTGGACACTTCATTCTAGGTGAGCACAAGCAATAATTTAATTAGAGGGTTTGTGCTGTATGGCATAGGCTACTGAATTCCCATTCCTGAATCCCAGTAGACCTACCGCCCTAACTAAGCCAAGTAACCGATCCCCATTTCCCCCATTCCCCTTATAACCTTTCACCTGTCACCATCTGTCTGGTACCAATATCTAGTTAGGGCTTTTGGCAGCGAGCACAAAAATTAACTTTGTCTACCCTAAAGATAAAAGACTAAAGAGAGTTTTTTGGAAAGATTTGGGTAGTGCATAGAAGCCACATAGATGCCAAAGAACCAGTGTGCAAGAACCAGGAAGGCAGGAAATAACAGCCAAGGTCAAACTACCAGAACACTGGCTCAGAGTCCCCACTGAGCACTGGTGTCTCTGCCACTGAGTACTCAGCGCTGCTTGTGTTGTGTTCCCAGCTCCAGTGTCCCCACTTTCAGTAACTTTCCATCTGTCCTTATATCTTGGAGTCATCCTGGGTAGGAGCATTAATTGGCTTAACTTGGTAACGTTATGTGCCCACAGACTGGCAGATAGTGGGGTGGAAAGAGAAAGCTCTGGCCCCTTTGCTTCTCTAGGGGCAGATGAAATTCTGCCTTCCTCCAAGCCACACCCAACGAGGGTTTCTCCCACATTGGAGCATGTCCGGATGTAGAGTAGCCAAGCGCGCACACACACACACACACACACACACACACAGCTGTTCACTGTAGTTGGGAACTTCCTGGCTCTCCTTCTCCTCCATACAGCCAAGAACCCCTCACCAACTTCAGCCTGTCCTTGCATTTAACCGGTGCCACTGACAAACTCCAGGCAGGGAGCCACATCACCACCTCATGCTTTCTCTTTGACCAGGCCACAGAGCACAGCTGGAAGACAGGTAAATTCATGGGGTCCAGCTTTTGTTGAGTCTCCCCAGGGCTTAGAAATCCTTTTATGTTAGGGGTGCCTGGGTGGCTCAGTCGGTTAAGCATCTGACTCTTGATTTCGGCTCAGGTCAGGATCTCATGGTCATGATCTCACAGCCTGTGGAGCCCAGTGTCATCTCAAGCTTAAGATTCTCTCTCTCCCTCTCCCTCTGCCCCTCCCTGCTTGCACTCTCTCACATGCTCTCTCGCTCTCTCAAAAGAAAGAAAGAAAGAAAGAAAGAAAGAAAGAAAGAAAGAAAGAAAGAAATAATAAATCCTTTTATGTTAGGTAGCATACTATTCACCTCTGAAAAATATGTGACTCATATGACTTTTCATATGTGACTCAAACTAACAATAATTCTTTAATTGCATCTAATATACATCCCACATTTAAACTGTTCCCCAAATCTTGTGAAGGTAACTGTAAGGAAAATATGGTTATATCACTTCCTCCATTAAATTATTTTAACATATCAATATTATAAAATAATGTAAATGCAAACAGTACAAAGTGGTTGGAGTAAAACGGAAGAGCGCCCCTCTTCCTCCTCTCCTTTCTCTTCTCTCCTTTCAGTCCAGTCCATCTCCCCACTAGTATCAAGTATTGATTTCATGTGTTTTCTTTCAATAAGTTTCCAGACATTAACATGCAAGCAGGTGCATAGATAGATATATCCTTAACACAGAATACAAAGGGATCACAGCATACACGCTCTCATGTGACTCACTTTATTCATTTGATAACCTATCTTGGACATCTTTCCATGTCAGTAAAAATAAAAGTCCTTTAGTGGTTCCTGTCTCCCTCTGTCACTGGAGTGCCATCTTACCAAATAGCATGTGGTTCTCTGAGTGCACCACACTCCCTCATACCTTAGTGACCATGTGCATGTCATTTCCTCTGTCTGGAATGTCTTCTCTTCTTTCATGGGACCCAATAAATTCTTACCTTCTCCAAAGTCTTCTCTGTCCTTGGGAAAGAATTAGGCTTTCTTCCTAGTTCCCAAAATTCCCTCGGTATTCTTCTCTCATCACACTCACCATGAGGTTTTGTGAGTGCTTATTCCTTTGTCTTCTTCTCTCATGATACTACAAGCTCCAAAGGCCATCCTATGAGTTATAACCAACTCTCGGTCTCAGGGCTTAGTCAGAAGTGGTGCTTAATATTAGTGGTTACTGAGCTCCTTCTTCCATCCAGAGATCAAGAACATCTTAGGGTAATAGAAATACATAAGCACCCTATTTCTATTACAGAGACACTGCCCTCCCCACATCATTCAGTCAGTAGGATACTAGGAGGAAAGAACTGGAGAGGACCAAGGATTGACATTCTCCAAGGCTGGTTGGCGTTGAGGGGAATGCTCTGAGTGACAATAAGCCAAGACTCCTCTGGTTAGGAGCACTTTTGAGGCCCTCCTAATTAGGACCTATTGTGTGAAGGCAAAAATTTTGGTAAGAGTAACTGGGGACATGGGTAACAATGACCCCGAGCCCACCAGCCTGACCTTGGCATTCCAGGGACAGGCAGAGTGAGAATTCCTGAACAATGCTTCTACCCAGAGAACAAGGCCATGTTTGACTAAAACAAATAAGACTTTTTTTTTTAACTTTTTTATTTATTTTTGAGAGACAGAGCACAAGTGGGGGAAGAGCAGAGTGAGAATGAGACACAGAATCCGAAGCAGGCTCCAGGCTCTGACCTGTCAGCACAGAGCCCGATGCAGGGCTTGAACTCACAAACTGTGAAATCATGACCTGAGCCGAAGTTGGTCGCTTAACTGACTGAGCCACCCAGGTGCCCCAAACAAATTAGACATTTTTACAGTGGGTGGGATAGGGAGGGTCCTTCTTCCCTGAGACAATTAGGCTGGGGCCAAGATGAAAAGGGATTGTGGGTATGGGCTAGCTGGGTTGAGTCCGCGGAATTTCTGGGAGAGAGAATGGAGTTCCATCCAAGCCACCTTCATGGAAAGTGTGGTAGACAATATGAATTAGGCCATCATACATTCATCCAACCATCTTCTAGTGTGCTTTCCTCTCACATGGTTGCAATCAAGGTATCATCTGGGGCTGCAATCTCATTGGAAGGTTTGAATGGGGAGGGATCTACTTCCAAGTTCATTTACACGGTTGTTGGCAGAATTCAGTTCCTTATGGGTTGTGGGACTGAGGACTGAAGACCTCAGTTTCTCACTGACTGTTGGCTGGTAGCTTCTCTCAGCTCTTTGCCATGTGAGTCTCTTCACAGGGCAGCTCACAACATGACAGCTCACTTCATCAGAACAAGTAAGCAAGAGAGCCTGAGAGAGCAAGCAAGATGGAATCCACAGTCTTTTGATAACCTCACCTCAGAAGTGACATCCCCTCACTTTTGCCATATTCTATTAATTAGAAGCAAATCTCTAGGTACAGCCCACACTGAAGGGAAGGTAATTCTACAAGGGGAGAGAGATTACACAGGAAGCAGGGATCACTGGGGAGCATCACAGAGACTGCCTACTACTTGTAAAAGCCTCCAGTACCAGGACTAATACCTTTATCCTCTCATCTGTATCCCCACTTTCACCCTATGACCATGGCCATATAAGGCAAGCATCCCCACAGCCCTGGATGCCTCTCCCAAGTGAGGATCCAGGATAGCCTCAGAAGGACTTTGGTCTCAGAAGACATATTTGGCATGGTCATTGTCATTGGTTAGCAGACAGGCTGGGTGTGGAATAGAACCAGGGGCCAGACTGGGGCCTAGAGGCACTGGCTCTCCTGGGGCTGGCCAGATACACAAGGCTACAACCAGGCCATAAGTCCACCTCAGAGTCTTTCCCAAATGGGGAGGGGCTGCTTGGATGTCTCTCCTTAAGGGCCAGCCCTGCCCAACTTGGCTAGATTTGGGCCCCACTTACCTGGGTGCTGGTTTGAGCATCACTGTCTTCGTGGCAAAAAGAGGGGTGTCTGGGGACTAGCAGAGGTCTGTGAACCCACAGAATGAAGAAAGTACAGTCTTTGTAATTTGCACGATCTCAGTCCATTTTGGTGGACCTATTTTTTCCGTCTCTGCTTCTTCCTTCCTTTTGTTTTTGTTTTCCCAATTCCCATTTCTCTGACTCCTTCTCTTCTCTCAATTTTATACCCTAAAGCCCAGGGCACAGGACACCCCTAAAATTGAGCCTGTACTCTCCACTAGGGCGTGGCAAGATTTGGGAGGACTCTTCTCCCCTGCCTTTACCACCCCAGGCAAAGGAGGGGTCTGGAGAGTACCCAAGTGAGCGCCAGAAGACCGGAGAGGCAGGCAATCCTGGGTCTTCCCACACTGCCTCCACAGAGATCCACAAGAGGGCGCTCCCCATTCTGCACCTATTCCTACGGTCTCCAACCAGCCTCCCTGAACACTACTCAAATGAAGACTGACAAATGGGGCAGAAAACTGCCACACAGAGGAAGACTTGAGAAGGGCACAGTGCAGTATGAAGAAAAGTGTGGTCCACATGAGTCCCAGCATCCTTCCAGGAGCTTGGAGAAGGTCAGACCTCAGACCAGTTGTCTGCCTCAGGTTTCCAGAGGCAGAATGGCCAGTACTTCTTCCATGCTCCACTCCCCATCTCTGCCAGTGTGCAACACTCCTCTGGGAGGGGACCAGGTACTACTCATCTTGGTGTCCTCAGAGCCTGTATGAATGAATGACCAATGATGAATGAATTGCTCGACCAATGAACGAGCAAACAATCAAAGCCTCTTAAGGCCTGTTTGAAATGTACAAACGTATTCACTGGAGCATTATTTTGTGATCTCCAAGATCGGGAACAAATTCATCGTCCATCAGTAGAGGACTGGGACAATAAATTAGGTTTAGGTATCGGTGTACTGGCGAGCAGCCATGAGAAGAATGAGGCAGCTCTAAATACATGGCTGTGGAGCAAACTCAAGGGATAGTGCTAGGTGTGGAGAACAGGATGCAGAACACAACGCAGGCTAGGCTGCCCTCCGAGTGTGCTCGTGGGGAGAGAATAGTATTCCGAATATGCATAGGACAGCTCAGGAAAAATGCCCAAGGAAATTATAGCTCTGGCTCTCTGGGGAGAGCAACGGAATACCTGAGCTAGAGGGTGGAAGGGAGGCTGACTTGTCACTGTTTGGAACCATTTGGATTTTGTACAGCGTGAGTAAAGTATTTATTCAAAACAAAATGTAACGGCACACACTTGGAGCCACGGACTTGGATCACCCTCCTGGTCCTGCCTATTACCAGCTGCGTGCTTGTGAGCAGGTCATATTACTCTTTGAGGATCAGTTTCTTCATCTGTAAAAATAGACTGTTGGAAGTCTGCCCAGTGCTCTGAGATTTGCCAAAGGTGTTTCTGGGCACATTTGGGGAGCCCAAGGTTTTGCTGACACCACTGTCATTTGTAGTACACACAGATGACACATGAGCACAAACCTGTGACCAAGACAGGTCGAAGTCCTGCAAGAGATCGACAGTGTGATCCTTGACCCCATTGGTCTTGGTCAGAGACCAGGTTAAATGCCCTCTCAGGGTTCACCTGCTGGGAGACATTACCTGGCAGATTCTCTTGCCCCACTTCAGCAACCATGGCCAGGACCAACCTTCAGGAACTCTGTCTCAACACCAGAAGATTATGTCATAAAATCCCTTCGTTGCTTCCTCTGTCCCAGTATCTTACCAGTGAAAGAACGGTGCAAGAACAAAGAACATAACGTAGTCATCTGGGGCTTTGCAAGGGGAAGTGCTAGAGATTCCGTGGTTAATGGTCTTTAGAGATATTCTCCCTACAGTGGGTGCCAGCTTGGGGCACTGCATAACTGCGGGCTGTGGGGTCGCCCCCGTGTCCAAGCTATGCATACCAGGAATACTCTCTCATTTACCGTTTTTTTTTTTTCATTTGACAAAAATTAATTCAGTTCCTTCGCTCTGCCACGGTTGTAAAGGAGAGTACGCTGCCTGAGGAAGTTACGGCCCATTGGTGAAGGTACACAATTAGACAAACCAATGATAATCAAAAGCGCACCAAGCATCAAAGAGACAGCCAGGCTTTCCAGAAGTACCAGGCAGAGGTACAGGACACAGGGGCAGGGGTCAGCCGATTCCTCTGGGAGGAAGGGAGGATGGAGGGAGGACAGGCGCTAATGAAGAGAAGCAATTTGGTGCCAGCTGTTGTGAAGGTGAGACAGTGGATGTAAATGGCTAGCCAAGGACCCAACGCACTGTAAGCGCTCCATCAGTTCCAGAAAGCACAGGAAGAAACTTCCCCCAGATACCCAGGCCTGAGCGCGGGGCTGTCATCACCCTGAAATGCCACAAGGCGGAGCTCATCACCTGTTACAGTGCGTTCTGGGTCGTGTCCCTCCAGTTGCAGTGTGGCCGGCCTCCCCCAACCCAGAAGCTGGTTATTTGCACCTTACAAGGCTGTTAACAAAGCGCCCAGTGGATACCGGGACACCCACAGCTGCTGCTAAGTGTAGGGTGTGCCGGAGCCTAAGTGGCTCCTGACAGCCCTGTCCTCGTGTTTTCTCACAAAGTCCAGGATTTGTTCCTCCGGGCTCACTCTCACCACCTCAGAATAGATCTGATTCCCAAAAATAGCCACCAATTCTGTTCTTTTCATCCTTCCTGGTTCTTCCCACCCATCCACAGAGCCCAGTCTTAGAGCAGCACGGAGGAGGGTGAGGCACTGGCCCTGGCACCTCGGGGGCCACCTAGGCCAGCAGAGCTTCAGCTCTCTGCACAGACCCCAGTTCCTGCACAGACCCCAGCAGAGGGGTGAAAAGGTGTTTTCCCACAGGTCTCCTTCCGGAGTTAGAAATGTACTTGGTTTTGAGCACCCCTCCCACCCCCATCCCCACCCTGATGGCTTCTGGAGAGGATTGGGTGGCTCCATGCCCTGGAGTGAGACAGACCTGTTGTCCTGCACTCACTCTGCTGGTGACCTTGGGCAAGTTACCTCACCTCCATGATCATCTTCCATGAAATAAAGATCAAAAGAAGATCTAACATTTCACTTTATGGGATATTGAGGGATCAGTTGTTCCGGGAAAAGGGAATCCACATTTGATTCCTTTTCTCCCCTCACCCAGGGAACACCTTTAAACACACACTGAAACTGACATACGTGGGGGGGGGGGAGAAACTGACATACAGGTAACTTCTGAAAAGAAGAGGGGGCCGCTCCCTGACAGATGGCTTCAAGCCAAAGAGGTGAACCTGGGTTCAGGTGAGGGCTGGCAGGAAATCAGCACCACGCTCCCTTTTTAACTCTTTCCTGACAGGACTCTGACTGCAGTTGGGGGCTGACAAGCACAGGACCTGACAAAGTCAGAAAAAGGACAGCAGAAGGGTTTCCAGACAGAGGAATCACATGGATGGACTTCACGGGTCAGTTCCTGGGGTACTGTCTGTCCTCTCCAGCAGGCAGAAATAGGTGTCTTTGCCCGGCTCAGTGCCTGGCAGATAGAGGGCACTCTTCTGGGGTCAAGAGTGACCAGAGCCTTCATCCCTTGGCATCGTTGGTTTCGTCAGGACTCATTGCTCATGACTTAGTCACCTTTGGAAGATGGCAGATGGAAGATGGGGCCATCCCAAAGTGCCCCACACAAACTGCAGTTTGCTTCTCAGTGAAACTGAGCTGGACCACATTGAAGGTTTTGGAACTGTGTTTTTCAGAACCCCTCAGACACAAGGAGGCAGGAGGAGGTGTGTGGCAAGACAGGCAACCCCCTGTCCCCGTTTCACTAGAGAAGCTCAAAAAGAGGTCATGTTTTTCAATGAGATGTAAAGAACAATAAAGAAAAATCCACACAACTTGTTTGTGCGGTTTGACAGTTAGTTATAAAATGAATACCCCATAATGCAGGTCAAGAAATGCAACGTTGCCCGCACCCCAGGATCCACCTGAATGTCCTTGTGCTTGCCAACTTAGAGGCCCCAGATTTGATTTTGAGGGAACCAACAATCTGGCACAAGCTGTAGTGTTTATGTGTATGTGGTGGGGGGAGGGGGGCGAAGGGAGTGTCTGTCTGGCTGGGGTGGGCCTCAGATGCAGAGTCCAATTAACCACACTCCCTAGACCATGCAACAGGATCACGGGCTCATACAGGGTCTTCTCTTGTTTTCTTTTATATGCTGATTTTTCTTCCCTTCATCTCCATCACTGCTCCTATTCCCCCTTTCCCCCAAAGACACTTAATCTATTGTATTCGGCTTATGTCCTTGGGTATGTATGTATCTTTGAAAAATATATTGTGTCTTGTATATGTATGCATTTTAGATCTCTTTCTAGTCCTTACTTTTTTCATGTTATGTCCTTTACTCATTACTCAAACCTCATTACTTCTTTTTTATTTATTTATTTTTATTAAAAAAAATTTTTTTAATATGAAATTTATTGTCAAATTGGTTTCCATACAACACCCAGTGCTCATCCCGACAGGTGCCCTCCTCAGTGCCCATCATCCACCCTCCCCTCCCTCCCACCCCCCATCAACCCTCAGTTTATTCTCAGCTTTTAAGAGTCTCTTATGGTCAAACCCATTGCTTCTCATTGCTCCCTATTTACTCCCCAGAGTGCATCTATCACATTTACTTCTCCTAATTGGTGGATACTTAGGATGCAGCCAATCACTCTCTTGTAGCAAACAACACTCACATGTCCCCTCATGGACCCAAGTTTAAGGTGCTCCAAGGCAGATGAGGTGAGGCAAGGCAAGCAGGCTTAGGGTTGGCTAGTTTAAACCATTTCAGTGGGCTCTTGGGTGGAGGGGCTGTCCCTAGTTGCCTGGTACCTGGCTCTGGGGTACCTGCCCTGGGTACCTGGCCCTTAGGGCAAGGAAGTAATAGCGGCCTGGTGTGGTAAGAGCTGGTTAGAAGAGGTAGCGGGGTGTGGGCTCTGGACTGGTTAGTTTATACGTGAAAGTTGTGCTCTCAGATGACTCCTTTACTATCTCTAGGAACTGGCTGGCCCTCAGAGGCCAGTCTCCCCAGAGTTAGCAAGGTGCCAGATATGAAGCATTAGAAATAAAAAGGCATGGAGCGCCTGGGTGGCTCAGTCGGTTGAGCATCCGACTTCGGCTCAGGTCATGATCTCACAGCTCGTGAGTTTGAGCCCCACGTCCGGCTCTGCGCGGACAGCTTGGAGCCTCGAGCCTGCTTCGGATTCTGTGTCTCCCTCTCTCTCTGCCCCTAACCCACTCACATTCTGTCTCTGTCTCTCTCAAAAATAAATAAACATTAAAAAAAGAAAGAAAGAAAGAAAAAGACATGCTTAACACAATGGATTTGGTAGAACTTAGCTATAAAGCCAACGGAGTTGAGAAGAAATTTTTTAATTTTTAAAAAAAATGTTTATTTATTTATTTTGAGAGAGAGACAGAGAACGTAAGTCGAGGAGGGACAGAGAGAGACGCAGAATCCAAAACAGGCTCCAGGCTCTGAGCTGTCAACACAGAGCCTGATGCAGGGCCCGAACCCACAAACCGTGAGATCATGACCTGAGCTAAAGCCAGATGCTTAACCTACTGAGCCAACCAGGCATCCGTTTTTTAAAAAATTCTTTTTGAGAAAAAAAAATTTTAAAAGGAGATAATTTTATTTTCCTGGTTGTTGGCTTATTTTCTATTTCTTCTTGTTCAAAGTTTGACATTTTACATATTTCAATAAACATTCATTTCTTATATTCCAGTGCTTCTGGATGGCCAAGTAGCGACTTTTCTATGATCCTCCAAGTCTTCTTTGTGACCTTTACCTCTCTAGCTCCCTTAATAATTGTGTAAAATCTAATGCCTGTAATAAGTCATTGATTCCATAAGACAGTGGTTCTGCTTCCCTGATGGGACCCTCATAGATAACTTCCCTGTAGACTTCATGAAGCAGAAATCTGTACCAACCCTGGCCTGTCTAGCTCTGGACCTTACCATGAGAGAGGGAAGTACATTTCTTTCTTGTTTAGAAAGAACCATTGTTCTTTTCTACATTTCTACATTTCTACAATGTACAAGAAATTGTACATTTCTTTCTTGTTTAGCAACCATTGTTGCTTTGTGGTTTTTTTGTAAAGATTTTGTTATTTTTTTTAATGTTTATTTATTTTTGAGAGAGAGAGAGAGCACATGCAGTGGGGGGGGGGGCAGAGAGGGGGACAGAAGATCCAAAGCAGGCTCTGTGCTGACAGCAGAGAGCTCGATGTGGGGCTCGAACCCACAAACCGTGAGATCATGACCTGAGCCGAAGTCGGATGCCTAACCGACTGTGCCACCCAGGTGCCCCTTTAAGATTTCATTTTTAAGTAATTGCTACACCCAACGGAGGACTCGAACTCACAACCCCAAGATCAAGAGTAGCATATTCTTCAGACTGACCCAGTCAGGCACCCCTAAACCACTGTTACTTTGATCTGACTTCACAGAGCTAAGACAACTACTCGTTTTGGACCCTGCCACCTGCTAGAAGTTTACAGGGAAGAGGAAGCACTTCTATCTTATCTGACCCATTGCATTTTTCAGTTTCTTTCTAACAGGAGCTTAGCCTGTAGCTTAAGTCCTTCCTCATCCACACTACCCCCCTTTTCACCCAGTTGAATCCTACTCACCCTGAAGCTTTTCCTAAGCCTGATCCCCCTATTACAAGGGCACTCTCCTAATACCCTGGGCTTCCCCTTTCATAGCACGTGCATAATCTGGTAAATATTTGTCGCGTGTCTGTCTCCCCCACTAGACCAGACTTTGCCTCTCTTACTCCTGCTGTACCCCCAGCCCATGACGCAGAGCTGACACGCAGCCATTGACTGACTCAATGAACGCTCTCCAAGGGAGATACAAAGAGGAGAAATCTTTTGGTGCATTTTGCTAGAAATGTGCAGTAGCCCTGAACCCCTTGGGTGGAACCTAGCTTGTCAGAGTTTGCTGCCCAGACCTTCTCCCCCCTCATCCTCTCTTATTCCAGACCCTCGAACCGCCTTCTAAACGTTAGATGCTTCACAACCAGTTATTGCACATTAAGAGGCGATGATATGTGTGCACCAGATATCAAGGTCACTGGACACCCCCCCCCCAGCTACGTGTCATATGTAGAACCACTATTGGGGTGTGTCTGGTCCATGCTATTTTCTCTAAGAGCTGCCCCCCAAACCGCCCCATGCTGAGGAGCAGGCCCAGCTCGGGTGGTCACTAGCCCATGGGACACTTCAATGAGAATTAGGAACAAAAGCGCCCGTTTCTCAACACGCTTTATTGCCATCTGCCAAAACAGTTTCATTATGAATATGCATATTTACGATGTCTGCAGCGTGGAGGGGGCCCCTTGGAGTTACACACTGCACAGTCTACACAGCCGTATGTGGATGTACGTCCTGCCACCTCCCCGTTAGCCTTGTTAGCGTTATGTTACTCTGCCTTCTTCTAGAGCCAGCCTGATTGGGCCAACCTAACTTAAGCTGGCCAATGGGTTGGTTCTCTCAGAAATGTAAAGGTGGGCTACAGAGCTCTAGCTTGTCATTACTAAACCAGGAGAACATGCAGAGTCGTGGCTGGGATAGCCATTTCCCGACACGTATCGCTTCGAGTTCCCTGACTGCAAGCGACAGAAACCGACTTAAGTAGCTAACTTAGCTTACACAAAAATGGGATGTATCGGAAGGAGTCTGGGAAAGCCAGAGAACCAGGGGCCAGGCAGGAGGAACGACAGGAAGAGCTTCACACCAGAGCAATCTGGCCAGGGCCCCACTGTCTGGAGGAGGAGGGGGCAGGGAGAATGGGACATGGACGATGGCAGACACTGATGGACAAAGGACCTCCATCCATTTCCGCCTTCCCGTCTCCATTAGGACTCAAAGTCTTGGGAGAGAGCAGCTGGCCAGCCATGCCGTGATGGAGGAGGGCTTTGTGGGGTGCTCCGATCAGCTGGGGGCCACCCAATGGGGGGAGTCCCAATCGGGTGGGGGCCGGTGGCGCAGGCAGTGAAAGAAGGGGGAACAAAGGAGATAGAAGTTTGAGATTACCACAAGGGAGTGGCAGGCAGGACAGCAAAGGAGACACTGCCACCAGGTGAGTATGCGTATGTGTGTGTTGGGGGGGTGGACACAGTTATCACAGTTATGGGGTGGAGTGAGGGAGTATGGGAACATATGGAATTTCCCCCTTTTTTGGCCATTTTAGGGACTGTGACTGATTGTAATTGGTCAGTTAGGGTCTGTGGTTATTTCGACGTGGGCCGCTTAGTGGTCAGTGGTCGCGTGGGCCCTTTGGCCTTACTCAGGTTTCCATTGCTCAAGCCTGTTGCCTAAAAATGGCCTCTACAGGCTCTATCCCTCTACTGTTCTCTTCTTAACTCAGAAACACTTTTTCATTCATAAAGTTCTTTCTTTCTTTCTTTTAATGTTTATTTATTTTGGGGAGAGAGAGAGAGACAGGGTGTGAGCGGGAGAGGGGCAGAGAGAGAGGGACACACAGAATCTGAAGCGGGCTCCAGGCTCCGAGCTGTCAGCACAGAGCCCAACGCGGGGCTCGAACCTACGAATGGCGAGATCAGACCTGAGCCAAAGTCGGACGCTTAGCTGACTGAGCCACCCAGGTGCCCCTATGAAGTTCTTTAGAACGCATAACCAAGGCGCCATTTCCCGACACTTGTCGGGAAAGAGACATCTGTCTCTTTGTTCTTGTCCTCTGGAATAGGATCTTGTGGTGGCCCTCTCCTGTCGCATGTGTTGCTCCTCAGGCCAGTGTCACCATCACTGGTCGCCCCTCCTGCCCACTCTCCCCGTCCTCAGGAGCAGATGTGCCTTCTTCACCACTCTCTGAGCTTTCTCGTTTCTTCAAAGCGCCTTCTCCGTCTCCAGTGGAATTCTCTTTCTTGTCTTCTTTCTTTTCTGTGGTTTTCTTAGCTGCTCGCCCTTCCTCAGGAAGTAATACTGCTCTGACCCCGTTTGACTCGCTCTGCCACCTCTTACTCCCTCTCTCTAGCTTTTGCGGTTCTGTTCCTCTGCCTGTGCAATTTCAGCTCTAATTTTCTCTGTATCCACGTCCATCTTTGGACCCAGAGCCTTTCAAGTTCGCTGTTAAATGAATCTGTGCTTTCCAGGAACAACTTCTTTTTCTGGTGTTACTCCTCTATTCGAAGAAGCTCAGCTTCTAGTTTTCACTGATGAACAGTTAAGCACCGAACTTGTTGTTTGAGGTCCTGCATTCTGGCTGTTGTGCCAACCTACGGAACATCTAGTAGCACACTCTCACCGGGTACTGCACCGAGGAGGTGTCGGTCTCCCTGGGAAGCAGTAGCTGGATGCTTCATTGACCAGCCACCATCAAGAGATCAAATAGGAGACGGGGCGCCTGGGTGGCTCAGTCGGTTAAGCGTCTGACTTCAGCTCATGTCATGATCTCGCAGTCTGTGAGTTCAAGCCCCACGTCAGGCTCTCTGCAATAGCTCAGAGCCTGGAGCCTGCTTCGGATTCTGTGTCTCCCTCTCTCTCTCTCTGTCCCTCCTCTGCTCACACTCTATCTCTGTCTCTCAAAAACGAATAAATTTTAAAAATTAAAAAAAAAATAAAATATACGAAGAACTCTTAAAACTTAACAATAAGAGGGGCGCCTGGGTGGCGCAGTCGGTTAAGCGTCCGACTTCAGCCAGGTCACGATCTCGCGGTCTGTGAGTTCGAGCCCCGCGTCAGGCTCTGGGCTGATGGCTCAGAGCCTGGAGCCTGTTTCCGATTCTGTGTCTCCCTCTCTCTCTGCCCCTCCCCCGTTCATGCTCTGTCTCTCTCTGTCCCAAAAATAAATAAATGTTGGAAAAAAAAAAAAACTTAACAATAAGAAAACAAAGAATCTGATTTTTAAAAAATGGGCAAAAGACCTGAAAAGAATCTTCACCAAAGAAGACATGCAGATGCAAAATAGGCACATGAAAAGATGTCGCGTGTCGTTAGGGAACTGCAAATTAAAACAATGAGTTACCACCGCACACCTGTTAGAATGGCCAAAATCCCAAACACTGGCAACCCCAAGTGCTGGGGAGGATGTGGGGCAACAGGAACTCTCGCTCACTGCTGGTGGCAAAGCAAAATGGTACAGCCACTTTGGAAGAAGACGGTTCGGCAGTTTCTTCCAAAACTAAACATACTCCTAACATACGATCCAGCAATTGTGGTCTTTGATATTCACCCAAATGTGTTGAAAATCTATGTCCCTATAAAAACCTGCACACGGTTGTCTGTAGCAGCGTTTTTAAATTGTTATTGCTGGGCAGTTGACCCACAATATTGTCCTGGTTTCAGGTGTGCAATAGTGATTCAACACTTACAGACATTATGAAACGATTCGCCACAGTACCTGTAGCTACCAGCCTGTCCTCTGGTCTTCCTTTGAGACCTCTGCTCTCCGGGCTCCCTCTTACCTTGTCCTTCTCCTCTAGTTTGATCTCAGGGGTGGGGTTTCCTTCGGCACTGCAGGGGGAGAGGTGGGGAGGGGGGGATCCTCTGAGCCCAGGGGCCACCTCTGCCATTTGGGCAGCCCCATAACCCAGGCTGGCAGCTGCTGTTCCTATCATTTCGATCACCCCCCTCCCCCAGTTTTGCCGCCTTACTTTTTAGCCTGAATTCCAGCCCCTACCTTTAGGAACTGTCATCGTGTTGAATCCCGCCTGGGGGAGCCCCTTCCTCTTCCCCAAATGGGAGGTATTCCATTACAGGGTAAAGTGTGGTTTAAGTAGCTGTAGAGAAGCGTGACGGAAAGTCTGTCAGTTGGGCTGGACTTGCCAAAACTTGGTGTAATGTGGGGATGCCAAGGAAACCTGAGCAGAGCTGAGGTGGGGGCAAGTCAGGATGTTCAAGGTAAGAGGCAGGAAATGGTGTGGGGGAGGGGCAGACAAAACTCGGGCCCCAAGTGGAGAAAGGAGGTTGGGGGCAGGGACTTCCTTGAAACTGCTGCCAGATAGAGGTGCGTGGGCAGCTTAGGGAGGGGTGGGTGGGGCTGAGGGAGGGAGGTTGTGGGGGAACTGGTAAGGGGGTAGGGGGAGGACAGGATTTCCTCTAACAAGCATTTCAGCCTGAGGCCAGAGGCACCTGGAACCCAGTGGAAAGGCTTGCCCTCCAGAGATGCTTGTTGGTGGAGAGGGCCTTAGCCTTGGGGCAGTGGGAGGGCCTAGGGCTGGCCAACAGGAGTGTCCTACGGGATGGTCTGAGCCCAAAGACTGCCACTCAGCAAATACAGGAAATGGGCCCAGCCAGATTCCGAGACTTTGTGGAGTCCCTTTTCAGCGCTCCCCCTCCCCAGTTCCTTTGTTCAACCTGAACACTCCCGGCCTCCAGTCTCTCTGTCCTTCCTGCCCCAGGTGGTCAGTCAGGGCCTGCCCAGCTTCTTTCCTTGGTCTCTCATACCTGCCGTCCTCCACCCCTCACACTGTGGCAGTCGGGCCCTCTTCCATCCCTCCCTGTGAGCCCAGACCCACCCAGCTGTGCCAGCCTTGGCCAAGCCAGTTCCAGCGGGGACATGGTCTTTCCCGTCTCAGCAGGCTGAGACCTGAGGCTTTAATTATGAACCACTTCAAAGCCTTTCTGGAAGCAGGTGAGAGATACAGTGTAAACAAGTGAGAGTGAGTCATCCCGGCCCTCCCAGCCCCACATGACGGAATATCCTTCCTGCCTCTCTTACACACCAGCCTCTCAAGTAGCCAACCACTGGTTCCGTCCTCAGGTAGACACTAGCCTAGGGCTGGGACCCTTCGAAGCTCTGCTGCTCGCCATCACCTACATCATCTTCTTCTTCAGCACACCCCCACTATCGACTGAGCAATAACCCATTGGGCAAAGCACTTCCTGTGGATTAGTTCATTTAATCCTCCCAATAACCTCATGAAGTAGATACTATTCTGTCCATTTCACAGGTGACAAAAGCAAGGCCTACCTAGAGAGGCTCAGTGATTTATCCAAAGTTACATAGGTTGATAGCAGACCCAGTTTTCCAATTCCAACGGTCCCACTCCAGAGTACTTAAAGACTGACATAGCAAGAAGGACACAGCATCATTCATGTGGCATCCCTTTTCCAAATGCAGACCCTGAATCTAATCATGAGAAACGTGTGAGACATCTAAACTCTTCCAAAAAGTCAATATTATGAAAGGCAAAAGAAATTGAGAAGAACGTTTTCAGATGAAAAACCACAACACATGATTCTGGATTGGTACTAGATCTGAGGGGGAAAAAAAAAATCGCTGCAGGGGCACCTGGGTGGCTCAGTAGGTTAAGGTCTGACTCTTGACCTCGGCTCAGGTCATGATCTCACGTTTCATGGGTTTAAGCCCCGCATTGGGCTCTGGGCTGACAGCGCAGAGCCCGCTTGCAATTCTGTCTCCCTCCCTCTGTGCCCTACCCCATTCGTGCTCTCTTTCTCTCAAAAATAAACTTTAAAAAAATTTGTTTAATTGCTACAAAAGATAGCATGGGACAAAGAGCAAAATCAGAATAAGGACCATATATTAGATTATATTATCAATGGCATTTCCTTTATTTAAGATAGCTGTCCTAAGGATAGGTAAGAAAATATCCTTGTTCTTAAGAGCTGTGTGCTGAAGTATTTAGGGATGAAGTGTTATGATATCTGAAACTTATCCTCAAAATAGTTCAGAAAAAAAGAATACTAAAATGATTTACACCTGTGTGTGTGTGTGTGTGTGTGTGTGTGTGTACAAAAGAGAGAGACAAGGGGCCCCTGGGTGGTTCAGTAAGTTAAGCATCTGACTCTTGATTTTGGCTTGGGTCATGATCTCACGGTTTGTGGGTTTGAGTCCCACATCAGGCTCCGTGCTGATGGTGCAAAGCCTGCTTGGGATTCTCTCTCTCCTTCTCTCTCTGCCTCCCCTCCCCCCATAAATAAATAAATAAACTTAAAAAAAATAAAAGATTAAAAAAAGAGAGAGACAATACAGCAAACGTAGTAAAATATCAGTGAATCTTGGTAAAGGACATTTGGGAGTTTATTACACTATTCTTTTAACTTCTCTGTAGCCTTCATATTTTCAAAATAAAAAGGTTGCTAAAAGGAAGTTACTAGATTAGCACAGCCTGGCACTAAGTTAGATTCTGAGAGATGCTAGACCACACCCTTGCAGCACAACCCCAGGCTCTCAGTGAGACCCAGTGTCAAGGTCTTTACCCATCATCTGGCTTCACTGAAGTCCCCAAGCTTCTGCTTTCTCATCCATGCTCAGAATCTTCCCAGCTTGAGCTGAGAGGTAGGGATAGGAAGTCATGGCCAGGGTGTGGGGGAAGACTGTCCTTCTTCCCTACCCCCAGGGGTTGTATCTTTTGGAAGTCTGGCCAGATTTGTCCATGTATATTAAGTGGTTTGTGCTGAGGGATTTGCAAACAGAAAAGGTACTGATTGAGAAGCAGGAATGCACCTCTGGCTCACTCTCCTGCCTCTTGGTGATGGCTGTGCCTCTGAGCACCAGAAGGTGTGACACAGACCCGCTGAGGCCTCACTCAGCCCTGGGGAAGCCAGCGTGAGTGTCAACACTCTGGCAGAGAGAAGTGCTAAAATGCATATTTGAAGATGTCTGAACAGACTTGTTTGAGAGACAGCTAGAGTTGTCAAGTAATCCTGGTGTCTCCCCCTGTCTCGGTTTTGAAGGCAGAGCTTGCCTGCAGGCCTCTGACCTCTAATGTCTTTCTATTATTGTTAGCATTTGACAAAACTTTGCTTAAGACCTGGGGATGACAGAAGTCAACACGGAGAGGAGCTTATAATTGCTGCTAGAAGGGCTACTCTTAAGATCCTCTCCGGGACAGAAGTCAGCTCAACTTGGGATCCTCTGGGCCTAATGCCTGGGCCAGTGATGCTGTACCGGGTACAGACCATTTCCTCCATAAACTGACCTCCTCAGGCCCCAGTGGCCCCTGGGAACCAAGGCCCCCAGCCCCAATGGACAATACCAACCCATGGGGAGAGTTACAGGCTCTTGCTCAGAGCTTCCAGAATCTTCCTCCAGAGTGTAAGCGAGAGCCCAAGAGCCAGCAGGCTGAGCCCAGGCAGAATGACTCACGTCGGGAGACTAACATTGCATGGAGCCCTAGAACATAAAGAAGGCAAAGGGCTGTTGGCAGAATGGTTCAGATCTGCAGAGACTGGACTCTGAGGGAGAGCTGATCCGGAAGACAGAAGATAGAGCCATTGCTTCCATCTTTCTCACTCAGCTTCTCCGCTAGTTCATCTGCCACCCCCTTAGCCCCTGAAAGGGGTCACACTGCAGACCATGCACAGTGGACCCTCCCAACCAACCCCAGTCTTTAAGGAAGCCCCTTCGCTTCCATATGGGCACTGGGGCTGCCATCACACTATCCTTGCCCTTCTGGATATAGTGGTCCGCCAAGGAAAGGAGCTTGATTCAAAACTGGGTCCTAAACTGGGATTTTGTACATAGGTAACAGGAGACAGAAGGCCTTTCTTTCCTCTGGGGTCTCTAGTTGAGGCGATATAAGCCCAGGCTAGTCAGCCTTCCCTATATCCCACAAAAGGCCCAATACGAGGGAATGAGGCAAACATAGGTAGGAGGAGAGCCCAGTGACATTGTTGGCATTTCTGGATCCAGTTGTTCCTGAAGCTGTTTCCACTCTGATTGTATCAGTGATGTGAGCTAATCCATTCCTGTTTTTCCTCTGGGGCTTCCTGGAGTTGGACTTCTGTCCTTAAAAAAAGAGGCAGGGGTGGTCCTGATCAATACCCTGTGTAAGACTCCTTGTCCCCTAAGCCAAGCAAAACCAATTTTTCTCACTCTCTGTCATTCTCCCCTCCCCTTTCTGCCTGTCTCTCATATTTAAACTAGATATAGAGGGGCACCTGGGTAGCTCAGTTGATTAAGCATCAGATTTCAGCCCAGGTCATGATCTTACGGTTCGTGAGTTCGAGCCCTGCGCCAGGCTCTGTGCTGACAGCTCAGAGCCTGGGGCCTGCTTCAGATTCTGTGTCTCCCTCTCTGACCCTCCCCCACTCACACTGTCTCTGTCTCTCAAAAATAAATAAACATTAAAAAATTTTTTTAAAACACTAGATATAGAGACTATAGTCCACTGGCTGGAACTGAAAGATTGTATGGTTCCAGGACTAAGGCAACCATTTGGTTGGGAATTTATTGATGGAAACAAGAAAGAAAACTCATCTGTTGAGATAAATAAGGGTAAGAAAAGAACCAGACTGAGAGAAAGACAGGATTTTTCCAGTTCCTAAGCCCCACTGTGTTTTCCCACACTTCCTTTCCCTGAGTCCCTACAGTACCCCTTATCTTAGGCTTTTTGGGGGTATAAGTGACAGAAACCAGCCTAGGCTAACTTAGAAAGGGTAGTTATTATAAGGATAGGTGTCTCCTGGAACCTGGGGGCAAGTGGCACACTGAGGCCCCAGGAGGGCTTAGAAGCCAGGCAGTCCTTCTCCGGGTTCAAGTAAAATGCTTGAGACCAACTTCCTTCAGTTCTCCATGTGCATGAGGCTGAACATGGCTGCTTCATAGCCCCAAAGTGCATATGTTCAAGTGGCCACAGAGATGTTCTCACTCTCTAGCCCTTTCTGAAACAGCAAAGCTCTGGGGCCTAGTGTGGGTCAGTATTCACCACGTTCCAATCAGCCGTGTCTGGTAGAGTTGGGGTGGGGGGCTACATTGTGCTCCAGCTTCCGTAGCCCACCTCTGGGGGAGGGTCAAAGAGGAGTCCTCTACAGCATGTTCTATTAGACTGCTTTGGGTAGGGTTCCATTCATTGCCATTACACAGAACTGATTAAAACTACTGTCGATAGCCTCGGGGTGCCTGTTTGCCCCTCATCTCTCCTTATTGAAAGGTGTATGGCTCAAGGGTATGTCCAGCTGGATCAAAGGTCAAGATTTTTCCAAAGGAGAGCAGAGAACATTCTTTCACGATGATTGTCCTGTGAACAACCAGAATTCGTGGTGGTGGCAGCGGCTGACTGCCCCTCTCTTTCCCCACCACCCACTGCCACCACTGAGGGAAAACTAGTGACCTATTACCCAGATCCATCATGCATCCTGTGTAGGGTGGCAAAGAATCCTACAGAATATTTCATTGCCAGACTCCTACCTGGCATGTGCATCATAACTTGCCCTTTCAGGAAGGACAGATACCAATATTTCACCATCTCCGGACAGTCCTGGAACCGTATAGACTTAGCCCTGAATGGAGGATTCTGGAAGTTGACGATGATTCTCAATGTCACTAGGGGTGGTAGGTGGTAGGGCTGCAGGGGCTGAAGCAGGTCAGCACGAGTCTTGGGCACCTCTCCCACCCCTGTACTTAGGACTCTAAGGACATCAATTCCGCCCAGAGGCCAGCATTTCCTTTCCTAGTACCTAGTACCTAGTACCCAGTCAGCTTGGAGGAGCCCCTGTAGTATGCCTTTAACTTCTCTTTCTTCCACGATCACTTGGCAATTATGTCCCACTGCCTCCTGGATCACAGGCAGATTAAAGGCTCAAAGCAGGGAGGAGAGCAGGATGTTTTCTTTTCTCTTTTTTTAATGTTTATTTTTTGAGAGAGAGAGAGAGACAGCGCGAGAGAGAGAGCCGGTGGGGAAGGGCAGACAGAGGGGGAGACACAGAATCCGAAGCAGGCTCCAGGCTCTGAACTGTCAGCACAGAGCCCGACTTGGGGCTTGAACTCACAAACCACGAGATCATGGCCTGGGACAAAGCCGGGCACTTAACTGACTGAGCCACCCAGGTGCCCCAAGAGCAGGATGTTTTCTATTCAGTGTTTCTATTCCAAATCTAAAGTATCTCTGGCTTGTGTTAAAGCGGAAGCATATAACTACTGCCTAATGTGACTGAAAGGGATAATTCCGAATTTAGAATAAAATATAAAGAAATGCAAACACTCAGGCATGCCTGGATACCTCCCTCTCTCCCTGCCTCCCTCACCCACCCAGTTTGGCCCTGTTCCTGACCGCTCTCCAAGCTAACTCTAATTTTCTCCTGCCACCTAAGTAGAATACACTTTCAGAAATCACCCAGAGCATATCTTGGCTTGCTCAAGGCCGGACCTCCTGTTTGCCCCTGACCCTGGTGGGCAGCTTGCATTTAGCTTTTCGGCTTCATGCTGGAGGAGACACATGACAGCAGTACTTCTGTTGGCAGAGGATGTGTTTCAACAACACACCCTGTCCGTAACAAAAGCATCCAGCGACAACCTACATGGCATAAGGAGGAAACACTGGAGAGGGGCCAGGGGAGATGTTGAGGTACAAACATATTATTAATTACTAAAACCATGACAAACTACCAGGAAAGGAACTGTAGAGACTCGGGGAAAGGAGAAAGGGAACGTTAGGTAAGGCAGGACCGTGGCCAGGTGATCAAGTTTAACATCATCAAATGACGAGTCATGTGGATTACACGTCCCCCTGTGTGATGTGATGAGAAGGGTACATGACCTCTGTAGTCTTCTTCCCCAAACCCACGACCCGAGCCTAACCACGAGAAAACTACTGGGCAATCCACATTGAGAGACATTCTACAAAATACCTGACCGGTACTCCTCCTAACTGTTAAGGGCACAAAACAAACAAACACCAAAGAAAGACCAGAAGACACTAAGAAGACGTGGTGAGTAAATGCAGGTGGGATCCGGGATGGAATCCTGGAACAGAAAAAAGACATCGGTGGAATCGTGAAATTGAAGGAAGCAGAGTTTATTTAGTAGGAACGCACCGGTGTGTTTGCTTAGCTGGGACAAACGCACCTCTGTAATGTGAGACATTAACAAGAGGGGACACAGGGTGAGGAGTCTGTGGGAACTCTCTGTGCTACCTTTGCAACTTTCCTGTAACCTTCAAACCATGCTAAAATTAAAAGCTTCTTAAAAAAAAAAAAAAAAAAAAAAGGCTCGGGGCGCCTGGGTGGCTCAGTCGGTTGGGCGTCCGACTTCAGCTCAGGTCACGATCTCACGGTCCGTGAGTTCGAGCCCCGTGTCGGGCTCTGGGTTGATGGCTCAGAGCCTGGAGCCTGCTTCCGATTCTGTGTCTCCCTCTCTCTCTGTCCCTCCCCCGTTCATGCTCTGTCTCTGTCTCAAAAATAAATAAACATAAAAAAAAAAAAAAAGGCAATACAGGGATGTGGGGCGGGGGGCAGGAGGATTGGCTTTCCAGTTGAAAGAGGAAGAAAGGTTTGAAAGAGAAAAGTCCTGAGTCTGATGTAGAACTGGAGAGGCTGCGGTTCTCGAACGAAACAGGGATCCCTGAGCCAGCATCCCGCGGGGAAGCGGCTTCCCACAGATGAGGTTGGCCACAGTTTTCCCTTACCTGGAGCTGGCACAGATCCGAAGCTGAACTTCCCCAGTTCCACTGTGCACATGAATCACTTGGCGCCATCTCGTTAAAATGCAGATTCTGATTCAGCGGGTCTGGGTAGGGCCTGAGTTTCCGCCGTTCCAACTGGCTGCCAGGCCACGCCAACGCTGTGGGTCCCAGGACCACCCTTTGAGCTGCCGGAAGCTGGAGAGTCGGATGCCACCTCACCTGGGGGGAGGGGAAGAGATGCTGAAAGGGAAGCCGTGACCCTGAAGACACAAAGCCCAGCCTCGCCCGCCTGAGCGGAAGGGCGAGCTGGCAAACGCGGCCCGGTGGGAGGAGTGGAGTGTGGGCTCTGCCGAGTCAGGAAGCAGGTCTAGTTCTGATGTCTGCAACCTGCCACGTGGGGCGAGTGCCTCGGCCCCCCAGCCTCATATCGCCATCTCTACAGTGGGTACCACTACTCCCAGTGCCTCTGTGTTGGGGCTGTGCTGGGGATTGAATGAGGTAATCACACGCAAGGCTCTCGGCACACGCAGCACAACTGCCTGTTGAGACTGGCGAGGCCCCGGCCAGACTTCCGAGGATTGTGCTGCTCTGGCTTTTCATTAACACGGCTGAGCCCTCAGGAAGCTGCTGTGCCTTATTTATCCATTCCGTCAACAGATTACACATTAAAAACCCACGGTGGGCTTCCAAACAATTTGTTGTCTGAAGTCTCTTGCCTTGTGGAATCCAGATTTGCAAAAGGTTGGAGTTCAAAAGAAGCCAAAAGCCAGCTAGATCTTACCCCCACTTGCCAAGGAGCAAAGTTCTCCTTTGTCTGTCTCGGTCTTCTGTGCCTCCCTCCCTCTGACCTCCCTCTCTGGCGGGGGTCCACACAGGATGGAAAACTGCATCCCTGGGCAGTTCCTCAAGGAACGTCCTCAAGGCTTCCTCAAGGGAGCCTCCTGCTGGTAAAGGGGTGAAGGCGGCACGGCTCGTCTAGCACCTGCCCCCTTCTCCCTGGCATCTCTCTCCCCTTTCTCCTCTGGCCCAAACCTCAGCCACTTCCTGCCAGCTGTTTTCCAAGGGGCAGGGGCCACGGAGCTCCTGCTGGTCTTCAAACTTAACTCACACAAACGTATATGCAGCCACAGGAGCTTCAGAATCTAATCGAGGTGGTTTCCTCATAGCAGAGATGAGGAAAAGAGAAGGAAATTGATGCGATTAACTTCCATTGGGTCACAGACTCTTTAGGAATCTGAGAAAAGCACTCGATATCATCACCACTCAGAAATATACGTAAGCACGCGCTCACGCAACTGTCTGCACTTGCAGGGGAAACGGGGTACTGGGTAAGAATGCTGGGTCTAGAAGCTTCTGTAAGCTTAGAAGTACTAGCAGAACACAGCTGGACAACAGGGTGAGATGGTGGGGACGAGGAAGGTCCCTAGTTTTCAGTGTCCTCACGCAGTCCTTCTGCCTTCAAGTTCCCAACACCATCAGTGGCCACCCACAGCTGCCCTGTGCACTGTCCCCCAGGTCAGAGCACAGACACACCCAGGTGGAGCATCCCTGTCAGCCGCTTCTCCTGGATCCTCAGGTATCTCAGTGCATTGCCCTGGTTGGCATAAAAACCCCGGGCCACTTCTTTCTGGCCCGTGGCTGATTCCCTTCTCGCTGCTCAGGACTCTGCCAGCACCCCCACCAGCACACTCCCGGTCTTCTTCCTCTTGGGCTCAGGCTAGCACACAAAATAACGCACCCTTTCTCCCACGGGTCTTCACAGACCTTTACTCAGAACCCCGGGGGCGTGGCAGGAAATAGACAAGATCCAAATGCATAAAAAATGGTCCACGGACCCACGACATCTCCCGGACCCCAGATCCTGGCCACAAGCTGCCGGCCCCAGTCTTGGTTTCTCCCCTCCCATCACCACCTCCCTTCTTGTGATCCTTCTATCGCTTTTCTCCCTCGGGCTCCCTCCCACTCTTCCCTCCGTCACCCACTCTTCCCTCCGTCACTGTTGCCCTCAGGGCTGTATGTAAGATGCAGCTGCCCCTAGAACCAGAGAAGGAACTGCTAGTTTTCTACCAGTATCTGCTCTCTCCTTCCTTCTTTAGCACACCTGAGTTTTAGCCGGCATATATATGATCACACAGCTGAAGATCATACTTCCCAGCCTCTCCTGCAGCTTAGGTGAGGCTATGCAACTAAGTTGTGACCGATGGCCATCAAGAGTCAGGTGTAGGCCACTTCTACGCCATGGCCTTAAAAGGAATGGGTATGTGCTCCTCTTGCCCTTTCCTTCTTCCCACTGACTGGGGGGCAGACATGATGGAAGGAGCTAGAGCAGCCAATCTGACCCCACTGATGGGAGCTACCATGGCCTCAGTGACTAACACATAATAGGAGCTCAATAAGTAAATCTTGGGGGGACTTAACTCATTTAATTTGCACAAACAATCCTATGAGGTAGGATTATGATGTCATTATCAGTTATCACTCCAACTTTACAGACGAGGAACCTGAGACACAGAGAGGTTGAGAAACTTCTGTCAGGTCCCAACGGGCAGGGTTTGAGCCCAGGCAACCTGGTTCCAGGGTCTGCTCTTAATTATCACAGCATACAGAAGAGACGTCTACACTCTGCACTCTTATGTGATGAATAATCGACATCGATCCTGCTTAGCCTCTGTGCTGGGGGGGGGGGGGCCTTTGTTCCAGCAGCTTAGATATCCCTTAATATACCCTCTGTGCCACCCCAGAGGTGAACATGGGCCTCCCCCTTGCCGAAGTCCCAAGTGTGAGCCCCTTGAAGACCAGTGGAAGGAGGTGGACTCCTGGGTGTAGGAGGACTCTCTAAAGGCCTCTCTAAAGGCCAAAGGCTCCTAAATAGGGTCCCTCCTTTCCACCGCAGACTGTGTATTATTAAAAATCAGAAAAATCCCCATCACTAGCTCTTAAAGCATCCATGCATACTCACCAAACCTCCCCTTCCTCCAACATATCATCTCATAGACTTGGGTACCCACACACTACACCCCAATAAGGACACGGCCCCTCAACACTCTCCAAAGGGTAGTGTTGTGTCTGTTATTTAAATCGAGTAACTTTTCAATAGTTCGGCAGTTTACAGTTTACAAGGTATCACCAGGATATCGCCATGGAAAGATATCCAACATCTATCATTAGATGAAAAAAGCACATTTCAGAACAGAGTGCGTGTTCTGATCTCATCCCTTCATACGTGTGCACGTATCTGTCTGTCTGTGAAGATGTAACCCCCTCTCTAGAAACCATCGCTGCTCATGACCACTCTGCAACAGAACAGGTCTCAATGTCATCCCCATTTTACAGATGAAGAAACTGGGGCTTAAACAGGTCAAGGAACTTGGCCCAGATTACAAGGCTAGCATGAGCGAGACCCCTGCAATGCTCTCCAGCCTCACACCTCAAAGCCCTGCTCTTTCCCTTAGACATGCCTCCTGTCATTCTAAGTCAATGCCCTTGTAGGTTATTGTCCCCCTCATCTTCCCAGCTCGCTACTCTCTACCCCAATGTCAGCTTCTGCCTTAGAAGAAACCAGAGACAGGAAACATCTGGCGGAGCTTTTCTGGTAGGGCCTCACTGCCTGCTTATCATTAATAACACTGGATGTTCCAAGGCAGAGGGTCTCAGTGACAAAGGAATCCTAATTGCCTGGAGACCAAGATGAAAATATACCAGTCAGGACCCCTCCCCTTGAAACTCATGAATCTGGGGGGTGTCTGGGTGGCTCAGTCAGTTAAGCGTCCGACTTCAGCTCAGGTCATGATCTCATGGTTCACGAGTTTGAACCCTACATCGGGCTCTGTGCTGACAGCTCAGAGCCTGGAGCCTGCTGCGGATTCTGTGTCTCCCTCTCTCTCTGCTCCTCCCTGCTTGCTCTCTGTCTCTGTGTCT
This sequence comes from Leopardus geoffroyi, assembly GCF_018350155.1. NCBI lineage: Eukaryota > Metazoa > Chordata > Mammalia > Carnivora > Felidae > Leopardus > Leopardus geoffroyi. Next base: position 60,237,595 of record NC_059334.1, read on the forward strand.
CTCAAAAATAAATAAACATTTAAAAAATTTTTAACCTTGATTTTGGGGATTGTCCTTAGAGAGAGGGAGGGCAATGTGGGTCTGTGTATGTGACAGAAGAATGGACACGGGGCTTTGAAGGTTCCCCTGTGATGTGAAATCTGGTGACAACCTTTCATCTGAGGTGATGCTTTGTGATTGTGAATCGTCTCTCAGAGCTCTGATCCAGGCCTCCCCCGGCCCACCTGCCATGTCCAAAAAGCGGGACTCCCCATCTGGACACTGATCAGAGTAAGTCACAATACTGGGAATTTCCACTTACTCTAGGTAGCGCAAGAAAATGACCATCTTTAAACCCAAGGCTTAGATGGGTAAAGAGGTGAAAGGGAGTCTTCTGGCCTTTTTCATTCTTTTCCTTCTTTCCTGCATTGAGGTCTTCAGTAGTTCCCATGCAGGGGGCAGTGCCTCCACCTCCTTCAAGTGTGGGCATCTTGGGGCCCTTGGAGTCACTGCACTTACATCTAGGATACTCTGTGTCCCCTTCTCCTCCACACAGGTCTAGGAGGAGGAGACAGCAGGGGAGGGGTGGCTAATCTGAGCCTGAGAAAATGCAGAGTTCAGGACCCAACTCCAGAGCCACTGGAATCCCTGGGAGTAGGCTCTTCCCTTTGATGTGGCAGTCCGCTCCTTCTTTACCCCTTGCCCAGATTCTTTTTTTTTTTTTTTTATTAAATTTTTTTTTCAACGTTTATTTATTTTTGGGACAGAGAGAGACAGAGCATGAACGGGGGAGGGGCAGAGAAGAGAGAGGGAGACACAGAATCGGAAACAGGCTCCAGGCTCTGAGCCATCAGTCCAGAGCCTGACGCGGGGCTCGAACTCACAGACCGCGAGATCGTGACCTGGCTGAAGTCGGACGCTTAACCGACTGCGCCACCCAGGCGCCCCATCCCTTGCCCAGATTCTTAAGGGCCCTAATCTGGGAGCAGTGCGGAACATGTCTCCTTCCTACGCACTCCTCCTAGAATGGCTGACAGGTGAGGAAATCAAGCCTGTCATCAGGAACCCGCCATCCTTGGTTTAAGCCTGTATCTTCCTAGCTGTGGGACTTGGGCAAATCACTTCATTCCGCTGCCTTTCCTCATCTGTGAGTTGGGGACAGTAATCTCTGCCTCAGTGTGCAGTGAGGGCCAGATGAGCCTAATGTGCCCAAAAGGAGCTTTGGAAAAGGCACATTTCAGTACAAGTGCTGGCTGTTAGTCAAGAACTTCAGCACCAGGTGTAGGGTGTTAATCGGTCCAGTAAAGTCTCCCAGGCCAGGGGAGACAGCCCCCTCCTTTGGGGTTTCTCCGAGACTGCTTCCACTGTTTTTTTCCCAGTCCACCTCTCCCATCAAAGAAACATAACTGATCTCTTTGGACAGTCACACCCTTACCCTTCCCATAAAGGAATTGGGTTGACCTAGTGGTTTCAATATTAACAAAGTAGCTACATGTGAGGTTCACCAGCCTGGGGGAATTTTGTTTTGTAAGACAAAACAAAACACAGGCTTATCTGAAGCAGGCTCCAGGCTCTGAGCTGTTAGCACAGAACCTGATGCGGGGCTCAAACTCATGGACCATGAGGTCATGACCCGAGCTGAAGTCCGATGCTTAAGTGATTGAGCCACCCAGGCACCTCCCCAAAATCGAGGTTAAATACTCAGAGAGACCTTCACAGATGGCCTTGTCCCACACCTGCGTCCACACCTGCCTAGGGTTCCTGCCCACTCTGATCCTTCCTTCTTCTAGTTGTGTAGGATTGGAAAATGTTCTGTGATGGGAGAACTCAGGAGAGGTGTCTGTGCTAGGGTGTGGGGCATCCTGTGCCAGAGTGTGGCTGTGCCAGGGTCAGGAGGTCCAGTGCCAATAGATGGTGGTAACCTGTGTCAGTGTGAGGGGATATTTGGTGCATCAAGGAATCAGCGTGTGTCAGGCATTCGAAGCACCCTCATGGGGGCTCTCTGCCAGGGAATGGCTGGCTATCACCCAAGAAATGGTTGGCACTCTCCTCCCCTGACCTTACCATCTGTAGAGTGCTCATGAGGGAACACGGCCCCACCTGTCAGGCTTAACGATCATACTGTAGAGGAAGAAACTTCTAACTTTCCAGGCATGGAGGGCAGCTGGCCCTGCAGCAGAATGGGAGGAGGGAAGATTAGCACAGAACTAACAGTAGGGGTGGAACTCAGCAGGACTGAGTCCTTTATCCCTGTGAAAACCAATGAAGACCAGAGAAGCCTCTTCTGCCCATCTTGGGAAGGGATATCCTTCCTGGAGGCAGAGGGATAGCTAAGATGACCGCTAGCAGATCAGATCAGCATCCGAGAAGCTGATCCTGCTTCGGGTCTGAATTTTGCAGCCCTCACGTAGGGCAGCCTGCAGCAGTGCCAAGCAATGGACAGCAGAGGGAGCTCTTGCCTAACCTTTCCAGCGCAGAGGCGGTTACCAGAACCTCAAGAGCCAGGAGGGTTCTGGTAATGTGCTTCTAGTGACCCGATGGGTGCCTGCACAGGAGGGCCCAGCTTGAGTAATAGGGATGGGACTAGGGACTCATAACTTTCCCTTTAGGCACTCACCCAAAAGGAGCGTCCGTCTGCGATGTCACAAGGAGGGCCCTTTTTTGTTCTCCCGCCCCTAACCAGCGGAGACATGAGGTGGCCCCTTTCTCAGCCCCATCTCGCACCCAATCCCTTGAAAGAGCATCGTCTCCAGCATCTGCGGGTTTCCAGGGGGCTCCCCAGGCATACCCCTGCTCTTCTTTGCTGTGGCTTTCTCCTAATGGCTTAGTGCCAGGAAGTGGAGGTGAAGCGTGCTAACGTAAGGGCTTGTGGTGTGACAGTGGTATAGGCGTTGCGCTTCTAGGAGGAGTAGGGGAGGAAGAGGTGGCAGGAGGGCTCGCGCTGCTGTTGTGCGTCTCCACAAACGCCACTAGGTGGCGCTCGAAGCCCGCATCATAGAGAAGTGCAGGCTTTTTGAAGAGTGGCTCAGGTGGAAGGGGCTGGCTTGGAGACCCCACGAGGGCTGCCGGAAGGCGGCAGTTGCTATACAAGGACCCTCCTCATTGAAACTAGGGACCGCTTGGGTACTTGGGGTCCTAAGGAGCAGCCAGGGTTCCCAGGAGGCCTGGAAGGGGCGAGAAGACGGTGCAGAAAGCATTGCTCGCATTGGTGAAGACAGAGGAAGGATCCCCCAGACCTTCCCCAGGAGCTGGAAAGGGGTCGAGGATCCCCGGTCTTTTAGTCTGTTATTGGCCCACCTGGCTCTCCGGATTTCAGTTCTGTTTTGAGGTCACTGGGGGGGGGGGGTTGAATTCGGGGTCTTAGAATCCGAATTCAGCCTAGAAATAAGAAATCCAAGAGAATACTCATGGCTGTCCATCTGCTTTTCCACGGGGATGTGTGGGTCTGTGTATTTCCTCCTACTCTGGGCCTTCCAGACTTCACCCCATGCCACGAGGGTGGAGTGGGGTGTAATCTCCCAATCTTTGGCCTCCCTCCCTTCCTTTGCTCTCCCTTAGGATGTGCTCTGCTGACACCAGGAAGCTGGCCCCAAGCTTTGAGAAACTCGCCCCCCCCAACCCCCTCAGAGCCCAGGAGTAATGGGAGATGGGCTCTAAACGCATGTGACTCAGACCCACTTCCCAGGTCAGGATTTGTCTCCGGGGACACCCCCGGGGCCATGCGTCTTTCTCTGCCTGCTGCCTTCCCTGACTGATCCATCCGGCCCTAATCTGGCTTCTCACCGCCGCCTGAAAATTATTGAGATTCTGATGCCCCAAACGTGTGGGGTCCTCCCTCCAGACCATCCCGGTCTCCTGAGGTTTGGCCCAGAGGTCCCGTCTCTCCCCAGCTCCTCACCTAATGAGTTCAGTTGGGAGCCTGTGTGGAGGGAAGGGAAGACTTAGACCCAGTGCCCGCGCCGCCAGCAGCACAAGCGTTAATCCTATCCCTCTAGGAGATCGAGGTCCGATGAGGGGCGCTAGAATCCGCTAAGCGTGGAGCTCGGTCTGGCTTGGCGAACTGGAGCTCCTCGGTGAGATCCGGACCCACCGGCTTCCCCTTCTAAAGTAGGGGGTGGCGGGGAGAGGTTCCGATCTTGTCGAAAGGGAGCTAGAAATCTGGAAGCCGCAACCGAAAGGGGAGAGGACTGGTATGGAGAGGCGTTTTTCGCCTGCCGTCCAGGCCCACCTGCCCGGCTCCATAGGCCTTAGCAGCGTCCTCGGAGGTTGCCAAGCTCCTGGGAAGGGCTAGGTGGGCTTGAAACGACGCTATTTCTCCCTTTGGGGGCTGCAATGTCCCCTCAACTCCACAGGCCCTCGCCCCCTGCCCCAAACAGCGCCAGCGAGGCGGGGGCTCCAGGCCCCGCGCGCTGGGATGCCGGAGAGTGTGGGCCTGCGGAGTAGGTGGCCCGCGACAGGGTGAATCAGGGTCCTGGGGAAAATTGGGAGAAACTGGGAGAAGTGGAGGATTGGGAGTCTGCCGACCCAAGGTGCCCCACCCTTGTCGAAGCTTAGGCACCACCCGCAGCCGGGCCTCTGGGGGATTGGAGCCCGCCCCCGAGAGTCCCCGCCCCCTTCCCGAGGCCCGAGGTATTAGTGCTGCTTGATCAGACCTCATTTCCTGCGAAAATGGAAACATATCCAGGGTCCTTAATAAAGTGAATGACGAGGCATCGGGTGTAATTGGGCTTCCGGTTGGTGGCTATATCTTTAAACTGACAGTGGGAAAAAATGTAAGTCCACAGCGCCCAGATGTAATTATATGATTATCAGAAAGAGGTGCAGGGTAGATTCGCTGAGACCCGGAGGCAACCTGAGAAATGGGCACAAACGCTTACCCAGACCAAGAGACCCAGGAACCCCGGACCTCCACACCGACCCCGAATCCAAGCGCACGGCTCCGCAAGCTTCGGCCTCTCCTCCCATCCTGAGACCCACCCTGCCACTGCCATCGCAAGACGGGGCATCTTTATTTATACTCTGGGGCGGGGGTGGATCTTTTCCTTCCTTTGAGGGGAGGAGTGTCCTCCAGGACAGGGGGGTGGCCTGACAGTCCCCGGACCCATCCCCCGGACCGCGCGCGCTGGCTGCATATTTCTATGCATAATCCAATTTTCTCCGTGACTATCTAGTTAAACTCTTTAACAACAGCTACATAATTAGAATTTGGATTCCCATTAATTTTCCCTGGGCCTCGAACCATTTGCAGCTCACACTGGTAATTAATGCGATACATCACTAACTTTACCCAGCGCCGGCCAGCCGGGCTCAGGTCGCTCGGCCCGCGCCTGGCGCCCCTGCGCGGGGCCCTGACTCCGGACCCGGCTTCCGGAGTGGGGGCCATTTCCCTCCCTCCAAAGCCAAATGCCTCGGCCCGCGCACCCAAAGTCATCTTTCCAGGAAATCTCACAATTAAAAATATTTATCGGGAGCAGATTTACGTTTCTGGGTTTCCAGTCTCGGGGCGTCTGGGTAGGCTATTAAGAGTAATTAGCATCTTTTGCGCATGCAGATTTACTTCGCTCATTGCCACATAACTCATCCCTAAAAGCCAGCTCAGGCGAACACAGGCGCCTCCGCCAAAGCCGCTGCCAGAGCTACCGCCTCCGCCTGGGTCTGACTAGAGCTCCCCAGGCCCTGGGCCCCCATTAGGCCGTCCGCTTCTGGTTCTTCTGGCGGAGCTGTCCGCTTCAGGCCCCGGAGGCTGCGTGCCAAGCGAAGATTCCCACCCTGGAGACGAATGACGCAAGGGCGACCTCACGCGGCGGGGGGAAGGTCCAAGCCAGGCTCTCCCGGCCCCCCCCCCCCCCCCCCCCCCCGCTCCGGGCCCGCTCCGGTCTGGACCGGAGCCTTCTGGACCTGGGTGCACGAGGCAAGAGGGCGTGTCTGTATATGCACGCTCTCGTGCACGTGAGTGCACATGCTTGTGATTGCCAGTGCGCGTTCCTGAGAGTGAGCGAGGGCGCGCGTGGAAAATGAAGTGATCTCTAGCCCTACTCCCCACCCCCCACCTCCACCCCCGCCCCGCGTTCCCAGGACCTTGGCCCAAATGCCAATCATAAGTGGATCCGGTAGGGCAGTTCGGAGGACACTCGGGCCCCTACCTTGCCTGGATTTCCCTTCTACAGAGCCATCCCTACCCAGCCGGAGAGCCTGGAGCGCTCAGCGCGCCGCAGGAGGGAAACTGGGTGGCCCGACGCCCCGTGGCGTCTGAGCGCAGGTTGCCTACGGCTGGCGAGACCGCCAGAGAGAGAGGTCAGGCAGAGCAGGGGGTCACTGAACAGCGGCTTTGGGGACTGCGGGAGGGCGGCCGAGATGGTGGGACCAGGAGGCGGTGGAGAGTGGAGGGTGGGAGTGGGGGCAGCCAGAGGTACAAGGTGGTGGTGGGAGGACCCGAGCCAGGGCTCACGGCCGGCCGTGGCTCCCGCGCTCCCGGCCGAAGCACCCACTCCGGGTTCGTTATTAACGCGCTGGGAAGTCCGCGAGCCGCCCAACTTTCTTCTCTTTAATGAGCCTAGAAGAAGAGGCTGCCCTGAAGGGGTTTGTTCATTAAAGATGTAGCTGGAGGAATATTGTCTCATTAATTATCTGGTTTTAATTACACTCCTACCCTTTGAATCCAGAGATGGGAAAAGTTGATTCAGTGGCGCCGCCCCCTTTAGCTTAAAGAGTCGGGCCAGGCAAGGGGACTTGGAGGGGGCTGTGGGCACTGTGTGTGCCAGGCAGGGTGTGAGCTGACATTTGACGTGTGCCCTGCTGCGAATTCCCATGCGAGAGGGCCTCCCTGCCTGGGTGTGTGTGGGGATGAGGTCTGCGTGTGGATCTGAAAATGTGCGTGTGTCTGAGTGCGCGTGACCACGTGTGCCTGAAAGGCCGTGTGGACGTGACTTGGGTGCCTATGTGTGCTCCCTGCCTGAGTGCAGTTTTGTGGGTCTGGGTGTGTGTGTGGGTAGCTGAGTGTGTCTACAGACAGGCCCAAGAGCAGGGGTCTAAGTGAAGGGGAGTGTGACTGGGTAGCTGTGTTTGCACGTGTCTAAGAGGGTGGCTTCCTGCCCGTCAGCTCAAGTGACAGTGTTCGACCGTGTCTCTAGGTCTCTGCTGTGCCTGCATGCCACCCCTGCCCCTGCCCCCCCGTGTATGGAGTGTTGGTGGGGGGCGCTTCATGGCTAGAACATCACAAGAACTGGAACCTCTCCAAGGACACGGCTAGGTTTCCGAGGGTCCCCGGAGCTGGGGTGCTATCCGGAAACCACGGTCCTTCTGGAAGGGGAGTTATTTAAGAGGGTGCTCGTCCCTGCCTCGCCCGTTGTCAGGCCGGCGCGACGCTAAAGCGGGGGCCGTTTTCCCTTTAAATTGCGGACACTTTGACAGGGGACATTAAGGACCCGGCTGCTCAGGCTGAGCAGATCATAAAACCGGACAGGCAATTTCTGCTCCCGCCAAATAGCCGGGCAAACTCGTTCTGCATCTTTGGTTTTAATGCACTAAACTGGCAGCTAAGCAGGGAGCGAGCAAAGGGGGGGTGGGGAGCCCCCCCCACATACACAGGCGCACACACCGGCACACGAGCAAACACCCCTTCACACCCTTGTGCCCCACGCCCCGCCCCCGACCCCCCCACCAGCGGAATTATCAACTAGAATTTGATTAATATGCAAATCGCAGGCAAACAGCTCCATATAATTCTTTCAGTGGAGAGTAATTAATCACCAGTTAAAGCAAATTAATACATATATCAATTTTGTCAGAAACATGCTTAGTTCAATCGCCCGTAAAATTGAAGTTTGAAGTATTAAGAGGCTCTGCAGAAACGCCAGGACTAAAACTTTCAAATTGATCCTATTTAGTAATCAATCAGGCTCTCCCCTCAGGTTAATCTGCCTAATTTTTCATCTCAAATCATACACTTTACTGACACGCCATCTAGCAAACAGTCGATAAAAAGTTAACAAAAATGATAACGACTCCAGCCAGAGCCATTGTGCAGGGCGGGTAGGTGGCAGGCAGCTTTGATTGCATTTCTAAGGTGGTTGGGGACTTGGTTTTTTTTTCCTGGGCCAAGGGCTGGGAGCTCCCCCAGACGGCCGGAGCCTCCCTGCCCCGCCACCCTGGTCTGCTATTTGCTGCCCTCGGCCGCTGCTGGGAGCCCCTCTGAACATCAGAACACTTGCAGCACTTCCCCCAAAGTCGCCTAAAGCAGCCACCTCCCTACCCACGCCTGTGGTTGCGTCGAATGTCTGGAAGCGTGTGCATTGTGTGCTTGTGGTGACTGTGGGCTGTGCTTCTGTCACTGTGTCTGTATTGTGTATGTAACAGTGGGGATTGTGTATCTGTTTAACAGCAAAGGTTTATCCGTTCAACTGTTGTGTGTGCTCTGGATTGGCCGTGCGTGGTGTGTGAGAGCCTAGCTGAGTCTGCCCTTTATCTGTACGCGGGCACGTGGTCCCAGCGGGGCTTCAGGCAGCCAGATCAATAGGCCCTATCACAGACATCAGGCTGGAGGGTGGGGGGGAATCTTCCCTGTGGGGACCTAGCACTTCACCTTGAGCAGTCTCTGAGAGATGGGAGGGGTCACCTCTTCCTCACCCTGGCCCCTATTCCAGCCTGTGTGGGGTGGGGGTGGGAAGGTGGGGGTAAAAGGAAGGGCAAATGAAGGCCTCCATTTCTTGGTGGAAGGGACTCCCAGACCTGGATCCCTCTCCACAGAGCCCTGGACCCACTGCTTCTGACTTAGGCCCCTGAATCGGGTTGGGGCAGGGGCACAGAAACCCAGTTAGGAACACCTCTAACTCATATATTCAGATGCCACATCCACGTGTGATAAAAAATCATCTCAAACCTCTGTATACACATGCTGATCACTAAAACCACACGGGTCCCACGATACTCAAAGGTAACTAATCTCCCTTCCCCACTGAGCCCACTCCAGCTCACAGACAGCTAGCTGCCTCCAGCTCTCCGCAGGGGAAGGCCGCACTCATCCACGTGCACACACCAGCACTCAGCAATCCCTGCACACACTCACACAGAACACAAACCAGATTCCAAAGCAAAGCGGGCACGACTCAGTCGCCCCCAACACTGCTGGCAGCATTGCGGAGCCACCAAGCACCCGCGTGCATATTGCCATTGGTACTCTCCCCAGTTAAGGCAGAGCTGAGTCCCACGGGGAGGAGGGACTTCCCTTGAGTGAGCTGGGGGAAGCTGGGCCTTCAAGGGAGTCCTGGAACTGGTAGAGCCAAAGGTGGGTCTGCAGATCACTCTAGAGACAAAGGTTCAGCCTGGGGCCCAACTTGAGAAGGAAGGGGCAGGCAGGACAGCCTGGCCTTTACCCAACAGCGCAGCAGAGGACAAGCCCCACCCCAACGTGTTCTCAAACAAGCAGAGTCCGTGCCCACATCGTGTTTATTCACTGACCTCAGCTGCCTTCAGAGTAGACTCATGCCCAGGCTAAGGTTCTCCATCTCACCTTCCGCTCACTCCCCTCCTGCGCCCCCCTCCCTTCAGGCCATGTGTTCGTCTCTCCAACCCCCCCCTCCCCACCCCGCATTGTCAGTGTAAAATCGAGGAGCCAGGCTGGTCAAGCTGTCTGGAGCTAGGATTCTGGTCGTCGGTCTGTAGCTTCAGCTCCACATCAATGTTCATTCTCCCGGTTATCTGCTCCCACCAGCTCCCAGCATGTGTCACGCACCCTGGAGCATCACTCACTTGCTGGTCACACCCACCCCAGTGACAGCTTTACTTCTCTCCTCCCCATCACACAAACTTAGTCACACCTAGTTGCACACACTAGTTTGCAACAATTGGTTACACAAACACAGCCGCACACCCCCAGTTGCCCCCAGCTGCACATGCTCTGTTTCCATCCATCAGCCGCACATGCCCAGTCTCTCAGTTGCACACACTCTCTGACACACTCATCAGCAGACACGGTTGATGCCTGTGAAACTCGCTGCACACACACACACACACACACACACACACACACACACGCACGCACCCTCAGCCCCTGGTCTCTCCTAGGACCGGCCACTGCCAGGAGGAGAAAAGGTGATTTGCTGATGGCAGCCCTGGATTGTGAGTGCAGGGTGGTAGCTCCCTCCAGCGAACCGCTCGCCACTCCTCAGCGTGCACCAGGAGCCCCCACCTCCCTCCACTCCAGTCCCAGGAGCCACTCCTTTGGGACATATGGCCTGTGGACCCTCTCAGGGTCAGGCTGCGGTTCCCCCAGGCCTGCTGACCTGCATCCGGGATGCCTTGTCGTGCACAGGCGGTTTAGGGATGCACCCATTTCCCACACGACTCAACCACACACAGTTCTACATTCCAACCACCAGCACCCTGCACCTAGCACTTCTAGTTCCCACTCACATCACCTGGCAGCCAGCCAAATGTGCTTCTCTGCCTTGCCTTCCAACAGCAGCCTCCTACCTGCTGGCCCCCAGGACCGCACTCTTCTCAGGTTCCAGGTGCCCTGCTGCGCCTGACCGCATCTGCTCTGGGCCCTTTATCTAGTCACACCCTCACCTCCCAGGCTCTCTTATGCCCCTTCCCTGGTGTACGTGTTTGGGGGAACCTCTGTAGTCTCCGCACAAACCACTTTCTGGGCTCCAAGAAAGAGGGGCTGGTTGTTGAGGCTAGGGAGCAAAGCCACAGTGCCCCTGGGTTTGGGTGGCCCAAAACACGCAGGACAGGGTGAGTGGACTTCCCTGGACATGGAGCCTCAGAAGAATGGGGAGGAGGGGGGTCCCCCGGAGCGACCGGCAGGGGCGGAGGGGAGGCGCGCGGCCCCAGCCCGTCCCTTTCAGGGGGGACTCATGCATCAAACTTCAATTTTCCGGACGATTGAATTAGTGATTTTTTTTCTCCTGAACTAAAATACACTTAAGTCTTTGGGATTAATTACCACGTTCTGGTCCCTCAGACTGGAGTATTACTTATCGGAGCTGCGTCTGACACCGGCCCGACACCTCGTAAAATAAGGAACTGCGCCTCCCGGCCTCACCCGGCGCCGGCCGCCGGGCAAGGCCCGGGAAGGCGGAGCGGGGAAAGCCGAGGCAGCCGGCCCGCGCGGTGGGGCCCGGGCCGGAGAGCAGAGACCGCCCGCATCCTGGAACTCGGCAAGCCGAGCCCGGGCCCCGGACCGAATAGGGAAGGAAGAGGCAGAGCCAGGCCGCTTCCCCTGCGCGGCCGGGAACCGAAAGTGGGTCTGCAGAGAGGCCAGGGTCCTCGGGGAACCTGCTTGTCACGGCCCCAGGCGGTCAAGGACCTCTGGCTACAGGCGGGCGGCACAGAGAGTCCCGAGCCTTAACGAGTCTCGCCCCGAGAATGGGCGCAGGGCCCCGAGCCCCTCAGGCCATTGCGCCACACTCGCACGTACACTCACACGCGGGGAATGCCACGGAACGCGCGCGGCCCGCGCCCTCGGAGCGCACGCAGCCGGTGCACACAGCACAGCGGCCGCCCCCGAGGCAGGCCCGGCCGGCGGCCGCTAAAAGGCCCAGGGTCGCGCTGGGATTCGAGGCCCTCTCACATCGCAGGTCCCCGCGGGAGCTCCCAAAGCGCGGCCAGGGCGACCCGAGCGCTCCCGTCAGAGCCAGGAGAGCTGAGGAGACAGTGGGTCGGAGCCTAGGCCTCCCTGACTCCCAGCCCTTCGCTCCCGCCTACGGTCGACCCCTCAGCCCCTGCCCACGGCCTCCGCCTCCCTGCGCGAGGGGGCCGGGAAACCACCGCACGCCGCGGTGCCCCGGCGTCCGGAGTCTGGCCAAAAACGGCCCCGGAAGCCCCCTGGCAGCCCCGCGGAGGCTTCGCATCCAGCAGAGCCGAGGAGTCTGATGGGGGGCTTGAATTCACTCCCCAAATTGTGCGGGACCCAACGCGCGGCGCGCTCTCTCCCCAGGCCTCCTCGGCAAGGCTCAGCCCAGGGCTCCAGTGTCTCTCTCCGCTTCCCACCGACGACCGTCCGGCCCTTACTTCGCCCGCCCTTCTTTCTGACCTATAGAAACAACGAATTCCTTCTCTTCTTTCAAGGCCTGGGTCCAGTGCCATCTCCTCCGAGAAGCCCCCACCACCCCGAGCCCCCGGAGCCGGAGTTCTACAAATGGCACTTCCCTGCCCCTCGGCCCAGCCCTCCTGATGGCGCCAGGGGGGTGCGACGGGTCCCGTCCGCTAGACTGGGAGCTCCTTGAGGGCAGGGACCGGATCCGATTCGTTTCCATTTCCCCAGCCCCCAGCGCGGCCTGGCGCAGAAAAGACGCACAATAAGCATTTGCTGAATGGAAAGGATTTTCCCCTTTATTTTATTAATCCTTCCCCTTCCTTCTTTCCCTCTTTCTTTTCCTCCTTCCTTCCTCCCTCGTTATTTTTTATTTCTTGGTTATATTCAATTGTCATGTTTTTCAGGCTCATTAAATCCATTTAGAGACAAAAGAATAAAAGGCAGAAGGGGAAGGAGGGGGGAGGAGGGAAGGGGGAGGGGAGGGGAGGGGAGGCCGGAGAAGCAAACAAATAACCCGCTTTAACTAGACGGGCGGATAAATGGCCCCGTTTCTCCTCAGCCCCGATGCGCCTGCTTAGCTGCGCGCCCCGCGGGCGCCGCAGCTCGGGTGGGCTCAGCCCCGGGGCCGCCGCCCCCAGCCCGGAGGGACCCAGCGGGGCCGGGCCCGGGGCCGCGAAGCAGCGAGCGGCCTGAGGTGCCAGGGCCGCTTCATTGGGATTCATGGGCGTGTTGGGCGGGCGGCCCCGGGCTCCGGGCGCGGGGCGGGGGCCGGGCGGGGGCGGGGGTGCGCGCGGCGGGCGCAGATGCCCGGGTGACCGCCGCGCCGCGGTCCCCGCGCCGCCTTTGTGCCGGGGAGGCGCGCGCGGGGACCTAATCCATCAAATTGTCTACAAATTGTGAAGAAAATTCAAAAACCATATGGTCGCCAGCGCCGGCGCGCTCTGGGCTGCGGAGGGCCGCGGCCGCGCCCGCACCCGGAGCCGCGGGGGGCTGGGCCCGGCTATTGTCGCCTGTCAGCGGCCGCCCGGGTCCATTCGTCCCGGCCTTCATGGTCCGCGCTCCGAATTACAGACCCATCCATCCTGAGAGAGGGCGATTTATGTCGCCCGGGAGGAACCGGCCGCACGCCCGCCTGGCTGCCCCGCCGCCTCTTTCCTTCTTTCGTTCTCTCCGCTCTCTTCTCTCCCTTCCATGTTCCCTTCCCATTCCCTTTTCTCCGTCTCCGTCTCTCCGTCTCTGTCTCTGTGGGAAGCTTTTCCTCTTTCTCTTCCTCCTCCCCCCCCCCACCCGCCTTCTCTGTGGCTCTCCACTTTCTATCTCTGCTTTTGGAGTGGCTTTCTGTGCTCCTTTTTCTGTGTCTCCCTGTCTTAGTTTCCTCCTGGACACGCACGTTCCCGACTCAGGCCCCGGGGCCCCATCGCCTGCCCGAGACCAGATGCGCATTTCTCACATCAATTTTGCGGAGAAAGAGAGCCGCGCGGCCCGGAGGCGGGACCCTCCTTTGGTGACAGCGGCCACTCGCCAGCCCAGCGACAACAAAAGCCCAGAGAGAAACCCGCTCTGTCCGGAAAAGTGAAAGCCGCCTGCGTCCCTGCCCCAGCCGCCCTCGGGGCGCGGGGACCCCAGAGAGTCCTGGGGAGATTGATGTCTCTGCCCCCAGCCAAGTTGGGGGGCCCAGAATCTGTGAATGTTACCAGAAATTCACCCCAACTCTCAGACGCGTCGGGCTCACATCTCCCTGTGCCCGTGTGCGCAATTCAGCTTGCCCTTGGTGCCTTCGGCCTCATTTTCCTCCCTCCCGCAAGGGTAAGGCCTTCCGGCGGCGGAACCCAAACTTGGAGCCCTCGGGCTGCACCCTGCTGCCGACTGAGCTCTACCTGCAGTACACCGGACGCTTAGCCCGCGTCCCGCAGAGCGCGGGAAGAACGCCCTGGGGTGGGGGTGGGATGCACGAACCGCAGGGCAAGTCCCCCCACCCACCCACCCTTTACCCCCCGGAAATTAATTTTCCATCCGTGGCGCCCCCAGTGTACGCACTTTACCCCAGCAACGCATGCCTCACTTTTTACCCGGACCTGACGAAGCCCGCTTCCCTCGCCCCCACCCCCAATTTGGTAGTTGCCGCGTGTTTGCGGGCAAGAGGCGCCTTCGTCTCCTGCTTTCCCCTGGCCCCTTATTCTCGCGCCTGCCCTGAAACTCCTCCAAAGCTCCAAGGCCTGGGCAGCCGGCAACGAGCAGCGGCGAGACACGGAGCCTGCCGCGGCTTCCCTGAATAGGGCCCACTCATTCAGACACGGTCACCGCCGGTTCTAGTAAAATGGCAAAGACTTTATTTATCGGAGAAAGAGGCCTTGGGTACAGTCCGGAGAGGAGAGGGCAGGAGCAGGGAAGGGGCACGCAGGACCCACCCTCATCGAGTCACCCTTGTCTGGCCAAGTCGAGCTAGGAACCGGGCGTTGGAGACCTGCAAGACAGACCCAGAGCTGCGGAGGAGGTGGGGTGAGGGCTTAGGTTGGCCTCCTCTTAGTCTCTGTCACATGCAAAAAAATTCTAGAAAGAGTAAAAAATAATTCTAGGGCTTTGGGTTCTGTTTTAGTTGGTTGATCGGTTGGATTTCCCCCTGCTTTGTCCCTAAGACCCGGACCCCAGCAGTCAATCCAAGGAAACCGAGAGAGGGTAAGGAGGAATCTTAAAAATAGCGTTAGTGGACATTGGGAGGCAGAAACCGGCATCGAAAACAGACTTCTGGGGACGGGGGTGGGGGGAGAGAAGAGATCGATTTGAAACTTGCAAGTCAGGACCCGGCTGTCCCCCTCAGCCCCTTCCCACGCGGGGAAAAGGGGCAGATGGAAATAAAAGAAGTCAACTGCAATAGGCCTAGGGAGGCGAGGAGGAAGAGGGCCAGTGCATTCGCCACATGCAGAGAAAAATCAAAACAGTCGGGGCGCGCCCCCTCCTCCGGACCGCGGGCTTCAGTGTTCGTTACCCTCGATACTGCCTCGCCCTCAGCAAACCCGGCAGCCTGAGAGCTTTGAAAACATGGAAATCTCCGAGATTTTAAAAAATAAAAGAAAGAAAGAAAGAAAAAAAGTCAGGCTGAGGTGGGAAGAACCCGCTATATAGGTTTAAATATTTATACAGGAGCCATACAGAATTGCACGGCAAGGGCTCCCGGGGCGGCGGAGGCCGCGCGCGGCGGCCGGCCCGGCCGGCCAGCCCGGGTTTATTGCTTCGAGAGGGAGGAGGCGGCTGCCGGGAGCTGAGTCCGGGCCGGAGACAGGGAAGAAGGCGGGAGTTGCAGAGGAGGTCCCAGCTCCCCTCGGCGGTCCGGGAGGCGGCGGGCAGACGGGCGCTAGGGGCCCGGCGCGGTGGAAGATCCCGGGCGCCGCTCAATCGTCCACGTCGATCTCTTCGTCTTCCTCGTCCTCTGAGCAGTCCTGGCTGCTGGCCGGCTGGTCCGTGAGCGGGGAGGCGGGCGAGAGCTGCAGGGGCCCGGCGCCCGGGGCCTGCGGGGCGCCTGGAGGGAGCGCCGGAGAGCCAGGCCTAGACTTGGCCCTGCCGCAGCCGCCGCCACCGCCGCCCGCGGCCTCCGAGTTCTGCTCGAGTTCGGCCAGCGCCACGATGTCCATCTGCCCGCTGGGGCCCAGTTTCTTGGCGGACTCCACGTCGGCCTTCATCTCCTCCAGGTCCCGCTTGAGCTTGGCGCGCCGATTCTGGAACCAGGTGATGACCTGAGCGTTGGTGAGGCCCAGCTGCTGCGCGATTTGGTCGCGATCGGCGGGGGACAGGTACTTCTGGTAGAGGAAACGCTTCTCCAACTCGTAGATCTGGTGGTTGGTGAAGGCTGTTCGAGACTTTCGCCGCTTCTTAGGGGTCTGTCGCTGCCCAAAGATGGTCATCCCGTCGCGGCCTGCGAGGAAACCATAATATAGGCTTGCACCAGGAGAGAGGAGACCACACCCCGGCTCTCGCTCACCCCACCCAGGCCTTATCGGCCTGAAGTCTGCTGCACTTCCCTTCTCGGATTTGATTCGGCCTCCTGGACTAGGGCAAGCCTCCTCTCTGGCAAACCTCCTTCCCCGGACTCTTGTCTACCGGAAGTCTCTAGGAAAAAATTGTTTCAGTCCCTGCTCCCCACCTAAGAGTTGATTTGAAAGATCCGAGGTCGCTAGAGCACAACCGAGCCAGTCAGGGTCGCCCTGACTGCCCTGTGAATGTTGGTGTACACCTCTTCCCAACAGCCGGACTCTATGACTCTATCCCTACCCGAAAGGTCCTAGCTGAGAGGTTCTCCATTCCCCAACCCAGGAACAGGGCAAGGAGCACCCAGGCCACCGGGAACTGGAGGGAGCCAAGCAGAGCAGGCAAACTGCGGAGAGATCTTGGGTTCCCGCCACCCCTCCTGGGTCACTCGACTCTGGCCTATCCAGAGGCCCCTAGGAAATTGGGTTTGGGTCCTGTCCCACTCCTTTCAACTCCCAGCGGCAGCGGCTTGGGCTGGAGGGCCCTGACGGCAGGCGCAGGAGGAGGTGGGCAGAGGCACAGGGCACAAAGAGTGGGGCACAGGGAGCCGATCGTGGGGCAGTGGGCGCAAGGGAACCCAGCGGCGGCGCCTACCTTCAGCTGCCTGCAGGACGCTGACCTCCAGCCCCTTAAAGGTCTTGCTGGCGAGCTCCTCCAGCGCGCACAGCGGCGAGGTCTGCGAGAGCAGCGCGCGGCCCGCCAGGGGCAAGCCGCCCGGCGCGTGCTTGTCCGCCGCCGCCAGCAGGTGCGCCGCCCCGCACAGCGAGTAACTTCTCCGCACAGACGGCTTGTTGAGGATGTCCTCGATGCTGAACGGAGTCAGCGGCTTGTTGGAGTTGGCGGGCGGCGGCAGGTGATCCAGCGGGCTGCGCCGCCGCTCTTCCCCCGGCGCCGCCTTGCCGTCCTCCTTGGAAGTCATCTCGGCCTCGTTTGGGGGCCCGGCCGGGGCGGCTCGGGCCGCGGGGACCCAGCCCGCGGGCAGCTCGGGCGCCGGGCGGCGCGGGTGGGCGGCAGCGGCGGGCGGGAAGGAGGCCGCGCCGGGCCAGGCGCGGGACCAGGCGCGGGGCCAGGCGCGGGGCCGATTAGCGCAGCGGCAGAGGCGAGCAGAGCCGCACGGGGCCCCGGGAGGAGGGCGCTGACGCGGGCGCCGCCGCCGCCGCCGGGGCTTCCAGCAATCCGCGGCCCGAGCCGGGGCGCGCCGCGCGGGGCTCCAGTTTCGCCAGCCCCGGTGCTATTTAAAGGTGTCAGGTGGCTCCGCGGCGGCTCCTGGCCCCGGGTCCTGGCGGCGGCAGTTGGAAAAGCCGAGGCGAGGGCGCCGATCCCGTACTGCGAGGGGAGGCGGAGAGATGGGGCAATTGACTATTGCTAACAAGTTAGCCTTGATCGAGGAGTAATCAATTATCTGCAGCGGCACTTCTCTATTTCTCTTTCCTTTCTCCCTTTCTCCTTTCTCTTCTTTCTCTCTGTTCTCTCTCCTCCTGTTCTCTCTCTCTCCCTCCCTCTCTCTCTCTCTTCTCTTTTCTCTGCTCCCCCCCGTCTCTCTTCTTCTCTCCCTCTCCCTCGCCCTCTCTTTCACTCTCTGTCTGTCCAATGCAGGCGGCTCTAAGTTGGGAAGCTCATTAATTAGCGGGCCGGGGGTAGGAGGAGCCGGCTGGAATTAGCCTGCCTAATGCGCCTGTCAGTCCGGGCGCCGCGCCGCGCTCGGCCCGAGCTGTTTGTAAATTACATTAGCCGCGCCTTTATTGCACCCGAACCTCGGGCGACTCAAAAGCCGCCGCCCCCACCCCAAACTGCGAGCCTCGCTCCCGGCGCACCCGCCTCCCGCCGGTCTGGCTGCGATGGCAGCGCTGGCCCGGAGGTCTCGGGCTCTCCGACCCGGGATTTGGCGCCCGAGAAGGGCGGCGTGAGCCCAACCGGAGAGGGACGTGGCCGCTACGCGGGCCAGGTAAGACCAGGAGCCGGGATGGGCCCCGCCACCGCCCAGCGAGGACTTTGCCGAGCTGATATCAAGGACCCAGCGTCCCTACCCCTCGACCCTCTTGTCTGTCACCCCCGGCCTCGGGCCATGCGCCTGGGGAGAGGGAATCTGCAGCTTCCGAGGATGGCCCGCGGGAGGTTCGTGAGGGTACTGCAGCCCTGGATGAGACGACACGGGACAGGGCTGGAGGACCCCAGGGGTTGGGGGAGGGGGCCAGTCAGAGGACTCAGTCTTCACCAGCCGAGAGCTGACGGGTGAGTTGTTGGTGGCTCCAGGCACCTCTTCCCCGGCCCGAGGCAGTAGCAACAGCCTTACCTCTTCTTGCAATCTTGCACACTCTTTCCTCGGGCTGTGGCTCTTCCGGTCGACTGGGGCCACGGCCCGCCCGGTGACCGGCGCCCGACCGGGCAGCCGGGCGGGTTGCCTGGGCTAACGGGGCCGGCTCGGGGCCTCCCCGCTGCGCTCTGCCCAGGCCCCGGCCGGGGCCCCGCTGCCGGCCCCGCCCAGCCCAGTGCCGGGCTGGAGTACACCACCCGACTCCAGCTGTTCCGGATGCGGGGCGGGGGCCCGGAGGGGGCCGGGCCACGGCTGGGACTGCGCTCCCAGGAACCCGCAGGGAAGCCGGGTTCGAGTCAGACTGGGGGCTGGGAACCCTACGGCCGGCCGGACTCTTGTGTATCAGGCGAGCATTTGTGCACAGCGGCATTTGAATGTGTTTACGTTTGAATATGTACGTTTGCGTGGGGTTAGAAATGTGGTGTATTTGTGTAAACCTGTGGGTACTTAGGCGCGTTGGAACCCTATGTCTTTCATTCCCCGAAGGCACCCAAAGGGGCTGTACCCCCCGGGCTCTTTTTGCTCTGGCTTCTCTCCTCTGGTTTGTATGGGGCCGTTGGCCCCGCCACCTAAATTTTCCATGTCTGCCCCTGAAGAAAGGAGGGGAGCAAGGAGGGGGTTAGAGCCAAGGGAGCTGTTTCTCTCCCCACATACAGCCTCAACCCTTTTCCTGGCTTTGTTTGTAAACTCCTGGGCAGACGGTGTGGTCAGGCAGCCCTGCTTAGTCAAGAGAAGGGCCCAGAGAGGCCAGTGCAGAGGACTGTGGCCCAGCCTAGAGGTTAGGATGGGAAGAATAGGACCTTCTAGACTTCTTGGACCTCCTTCCATACTGCCCCAGAGAGGAAGTGAGCCAAGCTGGGCTGTGGGGCAGGGGGCAGGTTCTCTCCCTGGATGCCTCCAGCATGGGGGTCTCTGCACATCAGAGATTGGTTTATCGCCCATTTAGTTATTTGTTTAGAACACGGCTTGCAGCTCCCCAGAGTAAAAGAGAGAGTGTAGGGAGGAAAGATTCCTGTTTGGGACCCCAGTGCCTGCCCTGGCCCTGCTTGGGAGTATTGGGAAGAGTTATTTAGCCTTTTCCCCATCTTTTTCCTGCATTTGTGGGGAGGACAGGTGCTCAGAGGCAGGAATGGTGAGAATGGGATTCTTTCTCAGTTCCTCCAGAGCTGCAGAATTGTTCTCAAGGCAGGCCCGTCTCTAGTGCATCAACACTGTTCTGAAACCGTGAGGTGATGCTGGGCCTACCAACAGTGGAGTCAGAGTTGAGAGAGGTGGAGAGCCACCTGAGCGAGAAGGTGCCCCAGAGTCTGATGGACTCTGCAGGCTTGGAAGCTTAGGGACTGAGAGGGGTCTGCGCTCTCCTCTCACTTCCTGCCTCAGCCTCTGGTCCCCAGCCCTTTCCCAACATAACCCCAAAAGCCCTGACCCAGAGCCTCAGGCAAACCATATCCCCCATGCTAGAGAGGAGGCCCCTCCAGATCAAGGAACAGGGACTCTTGAGTCGCTATCTTGGAAGGGGCTTCATCCCATACCCCCTGCCATTCTTCCTGTCTGCACCTGATATTGTCTGCAGGACAGGATCTTAAGAGCAACCTTGCTGTTGTCCCTTTTCCAGTCCCCCAGGAACAGTGGACCTCAGTGTTACGACAAAGCTGCCAGAAAGGTGAGGAATGTGAATTGGGGAGCAGAGGGCAGGAGCATAGAATTCCTTCAATGGGGTCCTGTTTCCGGGGATCTTTCGTCTTCGGCCACATCATGTCCAAGTGGACAGGACATTCCACAATCACCTGCTATATTACCTCTTATACTCACTGTAGCCAGACCTCTTTTTCCTGCGGCCCAATCCGGAGGCTTTGTTTTCAGCCTCATTGGTTGAACACCCAACAAAACAGCCCCAGCAGGCACAGCTGGGGGTTCAGGGGGCACGTGGTGCTACCCACTCATTTTGTTGTTTAGGGCCCCTACTTCTATTGCCTCACCCAGGCTATGTTCGAAAACCAGGCCAACTGTCCCACCGACCTTTTGGCGACCCCACCGTTTCCCCCCACTCCAGACCCCAGTGTGTGGGCTGCTAGGATCTTCTGAACTCCTGGAAACCCAAAACTACTGGCCTCCGTACCCCTCTGGCAGATCAGAGAGCTGTATCTTGGGCTTGCAGTCAGACTCACTCCCTCTCCCACTAGATGAGGAGACCCTTGAGGGCAGGGACCTTGATCTGGGGATGCCATCCACACCAGACCTGCCCAGGCAGGTGCGCACCTGGTGCCCTCCGCTTACTGGTTCAATGAGTTGTTTTTTGGTTTTTGTTTGGAGCGAATGGAGTACAAACGATTATGTGTTGTGGAGGGGGAAGGCTTGGGCCTTGACTTTCCCCCTCAGAGGGGTTCTGGAGATGGTGAAAATTAGGGGAGTAATTCAGGGTCAGGGGAGGGGAGAGGGGAGATAGGAACTCTGCCATTGCTCCTGAGGAGCTATCCTGCCCACCCCCTTTCCTGGGACCCAAAGCTGGGTTGGGAAGACACTCTAAGGTCCCCTGCCCCCAGGTAGCTGAGCCAGTGTCATTTCCCACGAAGCTGGAAGCAATCGGTCCCTGGAGTCTGCTGCCCAGAGGCAGCCTGGTCTATACTGTATCCTGACTGCCAAATTCCTGCTTGCTGCCTATACTGCCAGGGTCCAGCCTTATTCTATCTTCAGGGGAAGGGGAAGGGGTTAGTCTAGCAAAAATCTGCTTTCCCCCTAGTTTAGCGAATATTTCAGACAAAGACGAGGGAAAGAGCATTGCATGAATTGCCAGGATAAGGGGACCCTGTAGACCCAAACAAAATGAGTTATTCCTTAGCACGAGAGAATAATTCAAGTAAACCCCCAAACATTCCATCGGCTTTAATCCAGATTGTTTTGGTAGTCCCATTTGTTTCCAGATTATTTGTGTAAGCACCAGCAATGGCCCTTAGGCCAGAGCTCCCCTTAGAAAAAAAGGTTCTGACACTGCTTGAAATGAGTTAACTTGACCACCAATTGGGATCATTTTTGTCCCCCAGGGACCTGCTACTCTGACAGTCTTTGTGGAATTCAGAGAGTGTTTCTTCTGCTATTGAAGTAGACTCCGATAGATGGCCTCCTGCCTCCCTGGCTGAACCAGGACTGCCCCCTCGGTTTTTATATTCCGCCCTGGGCCACCGTCAGCAGTAACAACAACAACAATAACCATGACAATAAACACCAGAAGCCCTTACCGCGTACCTGGCTTCAGGCTAAGAGTTTTATTCATTCATTTATTACTCACAACCCTATGAGGTAGTAGCTACCGCTGTCACGCCAATTTTAAATATAAGGAAAATGAGTCCCAGAGAAGTTAAGTAACCCATCCAAAGTCACACAGCTTGTTCTAGAGTAATTAGGATTTGAAGATTGGTTTTTCAAACTCTAATTCTAATCCCGGAACCATGGAGTTTTAACCAGCCCCCGCCCTGGGGTGGGGAGGGGGCTCTTTGAATGGGCTTCGGGGGGCTTTGCAGATCCCAGAAATTGTGTGTAAAATTATGGATGTGAGCCCAAGTGGGCACATTTTTCCAGGGGCAATATTACATAACCCATTGGATTCTCAAAAGGGGTTGGAGGTCCAGAAAAGGTTAAGACCAGAAGCAGGCCGACCAGAGGGAGGGAAGCTGCCCCCCTGGCAGGTCTGGGGAGCAGGGAGCCAGCTGCTCCAAAGTCCAGGCCAGGCTCCAAGCCTACTTCTGGACCTGCCCTGCTATCTGTGGCCACTGACTCTCAGACCTCTTCCTGTCCAGGTCGGGGAAGGCGCTATGGCGAGGCCACTGCTTTGGAGAACACCCCTTCCTGCTTCTCCCCCATTCACTTCTTCTGTGAACTGAACCCCAGAGCCTACTGACAGGGTGGCCTCACCACATAGGCCAACCTCTTTCAGGCACTTCAGCCCTGCATGGGGGGGGGGGATGCCATTTGGAAATGGGGGGGTGCATAAACAGACTACTGAGTGATGGAGACAGGTAGAGATGGGAAGAGACTTCCCAGGAGGTGCTCAAGACCCATGTGACCATACTCTGGAGCCTCCAGAACATCGCTCATTTTTTATGGTCCTTTGCTCCCCTCAACCGGGGGTCAGAAGGGTCTCCGTCACTTCCCTTCCTTGTACCTTTTGCTCTGGTTTTAGTGCTCAGCTGTCTTGCAGAATCTTCCCTGCCCTGTTCAGTTCCTCTATGCTCCTTAGCGAACGTCCCTCAGAGTCATTGTCAGATTGTCAGGAACGTGCTGGTTTGTCTGTCTGCCCTTCTGCCTCTCTTTCCACCTGGCTTTGGGAAGAAAGGTGCCTGGATCTCTTCTCTATGCCCTATGCCAGCCTGGCATACAGCAAGGGCTCTTCATCCATTTTTAAACATTTTTTTTAACATTTATTTATTTTTGAGAGACAGAGACAGACAGAGCATGAGCAGAGGAGAGGGAGAGGGGGAGAGAGAGAGAGAGAGAGAGAGAGAGAGAGAGAGAGAGAGGGAGACACAGAATCTGAAGCAGGATCCAGGCTCTGAGCTGTTTGTTAGCACAGAGCCTGACGCGGGGCTCAAACTCACGAACCACGAGACCGTGACCTGAGCCGAAGTCGGACGCTCAACCGACGGAGCCACTCAGGCGCCCCTCTTCATGCATTTTTGAATGAGTAAACTAAATGAATAATAAGAGACAAGAGAGAGAGCCAGGCAGGGACTTCATTCAGCCTGGGCCCCCGAGAGAGGGGACCAAGGGTATGAGTGAATGGTAGGTGCATTGTTTTGCCAGCTGTGTGCAGATGTGTGAGGCGCCCCTGCTGCTGATACCTCCAACACTCACACAGGAGCACAGAGACCCCATTCTTTAATGCCTTTTGGCTGTGGAGGGAGGTGGGAGGTCCTGGGTTCTGGACCCAGCTGTGGTGTGGCCTGATTCAGGAATAGAGTTTCTGTTCTCTCTCTTCCCTGTCTTTCTTTCTACAGGATTGAGCCCCCATCATGTTTTGGGCCCAGAAACAGAGAGGAAGACAGACAGCAGAAGGAGGGTGATGGGCAGGCAGGAGTGGCAGGAGACGGACATTTTCATCCCAGTAGCCCAGGGGACTGTGAAGAGGATAAGTGGGAGGAGTCTGGTTCTGTCCCAGTGCAAGTGACATTTGCATTGAGCCTTAAAAAAACCAAGAGCGTTTGGGTAGGTGCAGGGGCGGGGACCACTTTCCAGGCAAGAGAAACAGCCAAGCAGGAGGCCAGCAGTGTCAGCCCAGAGGGGGAGCCAGAATGCCACCCCACCCCCATATTTCCTCCCTCTGTGGCCTGGGCAGCAACCTGCTCTGGGGAAGGGGGTGAACTCCTTGGTCCCTTGTGCACCCCCATTAGGTCTGCAGCCTGGGGCAGGGCCTAGTGGGCTCCCAGGATGGCTACTTAGGGCCACAGGGAGGGGGGCAGTTGGAAAAAGGCCACACCCCCAGCCTGCTGCTCCCGGACCTAGGGTGGGGGTTCCATTTTCCTTGCTACCCACAGAAACTCCAACAGTTGATCCTCTCTTACTAACCTAGATGGCCCAGGAACTCTTGGGTTTGAGCAAAGCTGCTGATGCTGGTCAGTGCCTCCCATTCCACAGAAGTGTCTCACAGCCTGTGGGGCACCCGGCTAGACGGGCAGCAGCGGGGCCTGGGCTAGGCCAGGGAGGGAGGAACGGGCCGGTTGGCCCGGAATGGCAAGGAGACCTAAGGGCGGGCCAGCAGGGCTAGGTGGCTCGGGAAAGGCCTGAGTCAGGCTTCTCCCAATAAACTGCACGTGAATAATTCAGCAGCCTTGCGGGGGCTCATTGCATTAGTGAGCTCAGCCCCTCGCCTTCCCGCTGAGGGGAGGGGGTCACTCACACGCTCGAAGAGGGGAGCCAGGTAGAAGACCCACCTGCCGCTGGCATCCTGGATTCTGCCGGGACCACGTCCCAGAAGACTCCCTGGTCCCCGATCTCCTCCGACCCTAAGGTCAGAGGGCTGCCTGCCAGGCAGTGCTGTTCCAGCTCAGCTGCTCTCAAGACCCTGGGCGAGACCACTCAGGCGGCAGAAGCAAGGCCAGAATAGGGGACGCGGGGTCCGACTGCGGAGGACCAAGCTGCTGCAGTGCCCAACCGCACCGCAGAATGCGGGCGGCTTGGCTCCCAGCAAAGCGAAGAAGGCCGGCTCAGTCCCGCTCTCAGAGCCCGGACGCCCTGAGGCTGTTCCTCGGGCCAGGATTTTCCTAGCGAGCCGAGTGAAGCTCCAGGCAAGCCACAGGGCCCTTCATTTTCTGTGGATCCCAGGTTACCCGGTCTCTGTTCCCGCCTTTCGGACCCGCGGAGCCGGTTCCTGCCACGCCAGCCTCGGGCGTGGGCCCCAAGGCCGAGTGCTCTTGAGGAAGGTGGGAGACGGGAGGCGGTGGGGAGAGGCGGAGGGGGAGGGAAGGGAGCCCCAGGCTGCTGGGCCTGAGCGAGAGGGTCAGTGCGAGCGCCTGCAGCCTTATTTCGTTTGGGCGGAACCAGCTCCCCTTGGCTATTCCACTTCCCACGTGTCCCTATGTTCCTGATCTTGAGGGATCATATCCCATCAAACATCCACCGACGCTTAATTGCTCCAGCTCTTTCCCACGCCCCTCCCCTTCCATTAGGTCCACCCTATCCTGTCTGCAGTAGCGACCCCGCTCATGCGTGCTGAACTTCGGGCCCAGACCCTCGTGCCGGCCCCGCTGGCTCGCCTGGGGCCCGGGGCGGCGCCGGCAAGGCCCCCACACCTAGTCTTCAGGGTGTTCCTGACCGGAAGCCAGACGTTAGCCCTGCGGAGGGCAGCTCGTGTCCCCCCTGCCCCACTTGGCACCCCCAGCAATCTTCTTCTTCTGCCCAGGCTTACTCCTCTTCCTCTTCCTCTTTCCTCAGCCTCCAGGCATTTCTTTCTCATTCCTTTTTTTCTTCAGTGGGGTGCTCAGCCCCGGCCTCTGGCTCCTGGGGAGGCTTGGGCTTACTCGGCTGCTCTGAGTCCTCAGCTGAAACGCTGGGTTAACCACCAAATTTCGAACACCTTCTGCAGCAGGGCCACCTGAGTGTCTTTGCAGAGGCAGGTGAGAGGGCTGATGGCACCGTGACCTCAGACAACTCCACTCCAGGCCAGCTGTGTGATCTTGGGTAAGTCTGTTAACCTCTCTGAGTTTTGATGGGGGCAAAGTCAGGAGACTTAGGGAGAGAGATGGGAGACTAAGACTTTTCATTCGTTTGGGAAAAGGGGTTGCCTGCTTTGGGGCCCAAGGAGGAAGTGAGGCTCGGGAGAATTCGAGGTCTAGAATGGCTATTTATTTTAACGAATATTTCCAGGAACAGCTGGTAGCTGCTTTTATTTTTCTCTTTTACGGCTGATAGGGTGCCAGGTGTTAGAAACCTTCTCTCCAATCCTGGCCGGGTCCCGGTTTTACCCAAGAGGAAACTGAGGTTAAGATCACCTCCCGCTGGTCAGTGCCACAGGTAGGATTCACACCCATATCAAGCTGGGAGGCACTCTTGAGTTTAAGCCACACAGTCTAGCCTTGGACGGGTGAATTGAGACCCCACAGGGCTGGCTGCTACCTAAGCGTGGAGGGGTTGGGCTGAATCTCCAAGTGTTCCCTTTTTTTTTTTCGTGCTGGGAAAGTTTTGAAATTTTTGTTTTTAGGTAAACGAGTTTGGCGGCTCCCAGAGAAGGATCGAAATAATACCCAGTGAGGGACTTCCGGCATGTCATGGGACAGCCTCTGGGACAGGACAGGGAGGACAGCGTTTCTCCAAGCCCAAGTCCGGGGAGGTGGCCTTGGCAGGGCCAAGGTAGAAGCCATCGCTCCCCAAGTTTTCCTCCCACGAGTCTATGCATCTATTCGTGAATCTATCTGTCCTGTGGGGCCCACGTCCCCAGAAGCCCCCCACCGAGGGAGAGAAGGAGCACCAGAGAGGAGGCACACAGCCCAGGGCAGAGGTATGGCCAAACGATCCCCCCACTCTTTCGCCCTCTCCAGGGGCGTCTCTCTGAGGTAGGCTCCTCCTAGCTGCAGAAGTGGGACTGGTTGTGGGGGAGTAGGGGTGGGTAGGCTGGAAGCTGGGGCCTGGGGACCCCTGACTGGGCAGGGGAGGGCTGTAATCCGGCTCCCCGGCGACCGTCCCCAGCTCCCGCTGCAAGGTCGCCCCGTGGCAGCCCCGACAGGCCATGCGTCCCTCGACACAAGTCCCATTATATTGTATTTATGTTTCACTTTATTGGTTTTTTTTCCCTCTCTTATTATTGTCTCACTCTGGGGGAGGCAATGGATATAATATATTCATCTTTATTATACCAAATCTGTGTGAAGCATTTAATAAAACGCTGTTTCCACACAGCCAGGGATATTAGTGTGAGCTATTCTTAAGTTAATGCTCGGGTATTGAGGGCGCTTCCACCACAGCGCCTGCTGCTGGCGGCCCCGGGGAAGCTCAGGCCCTGGCCGGGGGCGCCCGGCGCCCACCCAGAGCGCCCGGTGCCCTTCCCGCTTGAGTGCTCATCCTAGCCGTGGCTCGGTGACCCTTCGGTCCCCGGCCTGGGAGGAGGGCCTCGGAAGAGCGGAGTCCAAGCCCTCCCCACCCCGCTCGAGTTTCTAACTGACTGTGAGCCTTGGTTCGTGCCTAGGCAAAGGACTAGAATTCCATAACCGCTTTCCTCTCAGGGCTCTTCGTTGGGAGGCTGAAGAGGCCTCGGGGGTGGACAGGGCTTTATAAACAGGAAGGAAAAAGAGCGAGGATTTGTCGAGATGGGGTAGACGAGGGCCAGAGAGAAACAACGGAGGTCACAAAAGTAGTTCTAGACAGCACAGACTCTCAAGCTGAACCCCAGGCCAGGCTGCAGAGCCAGCGCAACTCCAGTTTGAGCCGAGCCGGGAAGCTTTCGGTTCACCTGGGCTTTACCCGAAGCAGCCGCTGGTGAAGGCGACTGTGTGTAGCAGAGCTCTGGGACTGTCACAGTGGGCTCTCCCATGGTTCACCCCCTAGGTAGGCAAACAGTCTCCGTAGTCCAGTTTACAGCTAGCACACTGACACTCAGAATGGTCAAGTGGCTTGTTTGAGGTGCCCCCGCTGGAATGTAGCACACTGGATCATACCGTCTTCAGACTCTGCTCCCTTCCCTTCTTCCCCCAGCCCTCCTGCTCCCTCCCTTCCCCCCCTCTCCCTTCTCCAGCCCCATCCTCCAGGGTTTTCCATGGCTTACGAGCTTTGCATTTCTGCTTCCTACACACACACACACACACACACACACACACACACACACACCTACCTGGGGATGCTCAGGAGAAGGAGAAACAGTCACATGGATTTCCACATCCAGGCTCACTGCCCAATGTCCTTTAGAGCCTGCTGCTTGGGTTCTTTTAAAGCCCAGATTTGGGAACATCAGCCTGTCTTATACCAGTGCTGTGGGGGAAGGTTAGGGGCAACTAGACCAGGCCAGAAGGAAGTGATGTGTAGACAAAGATTGGAGGGGGCAGGTAAGTCCCCCTGTTATGACTAATACCCTCCCATAGTCCTCCTGTGCCCCCATCACCTCGTATTTGGGGCTGTACTAGGGCACCCCCCACACTGTAGGCTGCTGGTGGAGTTTGTTTGGAGGCTAAGGGTATTGGACAAATCTGACAGTTTCCAGCTGGGCTGGCTGGGGGAGGAGGACACAGACCCACTGTGTGGCCGGGTTGGGACTAGGGTGAGGCAAGTGAGGTGCCTTGGGCACAGGACTGAAGGGGGTACTCGCTCTGAGCGTTATGTACTTAAATTCCGGGCTTAAGCATCTCATTTGCCTCACCCTAGTCCCAGCTCTTCTGTGTGGTCCCAGGGGTGGAATCACCACCACAAATTGCTGAGCAGAGATGGGATGACTCCAGCTTATCCTTGTGAATGGCTTTCTGAAGGGTAGAAGCGAAGACAATGGAATGAGCTGCCTTGTGTGGGAGTGAGCTCCCCCCAACAGGTGGAGTATGCAAGCGGGGCTTAGAATCTGCCGAGAAGGCTGGTAGACACAATTTTATTGTCATCCTCATCATCTTCGCTATTTTACCATCACTCCCTTTGTGCCACATAAGAGCTTTCCCACATTATCTCATGTAATGCATATAAATGTGTTTGGGCCAAGGATGGGATATCAGAGTCTCTGAACTTCTGGGTCCTTTTCAGCTCTGAGAGTCTGTTGTTGCAGAAGACAGAGGGCACTTCTGTTGATTTGAGTGGCTCATTGCATTATAGGTATTATTTGGACTTGTCTCATGGCCTTTGCTAGTGGGTAAACTCTTTAAGGGCACCGACTGTGTCTAATCTCATGGTTTTTTTTTTTTTTGTTTTGTTTTTTTACCGTTCCCTCTCCTCTTCCATGCCCCACACAGAATGAGGCATATAACACACGTTTAACAAATATGTGTTGAACAAACACGTGAGTAAACCACTATCAAGAGCTGTCCGTACACCTGACCATATACTTTCCGGGCTATGACCAGCAAAGCCATCTGGGTGGCTACTGGGAGGGCCGGTACCACCTCTGCAGTCATTGTCCCCCTTGCCCCACAGCTGAGCTGAGTTCAGGCAAGGACTTATAGATCCTCCTGCCGCATCGTGGACCCAGCCCTGTTCTAGTCTGTGGGTAAGACAAGGGCCAGCCCAGTTCTGGCAGCGCAGGCAGAGCTCAAGGCTCATACTGGACAAGCCTCAGGAGAGGCCATTCAGGTGGGGGAGGAGGCCTCTGGGAGGTCAGAGCAGGGAGAAGTCTGCACGGCAGAGTTGGGACTAGAGCTGGGCCTTGAAGGGTGGGAAAAATTGAGAGGCCGATGGGAAGAATGGAGTATTCCAGGTCAGAGCGGGAGGGCCACCAGAGCAAGAGGGCAGAGCGGGACTGCCCACAGAGGTTTTGGAGTCGGGAAGGCTGGCTTAGCTGGAAAGAGCACCAGAGGAAGATGAGTGGGAAAAGACATTGGTGGAATACCTTGAATGTCACCCACCCACGCATCTGCACCCTTCCCCCACACCCTGTCCTCCCCTCCACCCTCTGATACAGGTGGGATCTCGGCTTCTAGGCTGAACCCAGCTGGGCCAGGCCGCCGGAGGGTGGAGCCGTGGTGCCTGCGGTGGTGCCAACCCAGCCAGCGTGTAGGCGTTGCTCTGCCGGCCTGTCGCGGAGCGCGAGCCTGCCAAGGAGCCGGAGCGCTGTGCCGCGTGGAGGGTGTCAGGGGTGGTATTGTCGGCGCACAAATGCTCAACTTTATGTACTTTTAACTAGAGGTGTAACAGATGGCCCCGTTTCTGTCCAAGCCAGGGAGACTGGTGCCCATTCCGGCTGCAGCCAATCAATCCCGCCACTCTGGGGGGAGCTACAAGCTGGGCTGGGAGGCCTGGAGCCAGCAATCGCGCAAGGCTGTCTGCTCGGGCTGGCCCAGTGCTGCCTCTGCCAGCCGCTCAGCCATGGGCCTGGGGAGATAGGAGGGCAGGCAAGTGGCAGCCATGCCCAGCAGCCCAGTCAGAGGCCTGCCTGGGAGGGAGAGCCTGGACCCACCTGCCAGGACCCAAATGGCAATGAAGACATTCAAGCCCCCAGCCTGCCCCACTTTGCCGCACTCTCCTCTGCCCCCTGCTCAATACTTAACCCCCAAATTTCTAGCCTTGAAATGCTCCAGATCCACAGCCCTGCAGTGTCCTGCCTGGTGGACTCCAGATGTTGCTCAGGACTGGAGATGAGTAGTGGTGCCTTTGGGAGAAATCATCATGAGACTGCAGAAGTCTTCAAGCAATGCCCAAGACAGCTAGAGAAGAGAGAAAAAAGTAGGGCCCCGGGCTCCCAGAGCTGAGAGAAACTGTTAATTAATCCATTCATACATTCATACAGTCAGTCAACGACACTTAGTGAAAGCCTACTATGTGCTAAGTCCTTTGCTACATTGGTGCACTGGGGGGCACGATGGTGACTAGGACGTAATTCCTATCCTTGGGACCTTCTCAGGGGAAGACAGACAAATACATGGGTAATTGGTAATTGGTAAAAGGGCTCAGAAGCATCTCCACAAGGGTTGGAAGCACAGAGCAGGAGCATTCAACCCTGCCTGCGAGATCCAGGGACGATCTGGCTCTGCACTGGGTGTTGAAAGACCGGTAAGAGTTTTCATCAGACGTGAAGGCAGGGAAGCGCCTTTATGGGGGAGAAGGAATAGCATGGACGAAGACATAATAAGAAAGTGCACGGTGAAGGTAAGGGTGTGGAAAGATGTGAGTGTGACTGGGGCTTGCGGTGTGGGTGGAGAAATGGGGTGGGGCCAGGCCTGGTAAGCGATGTCTGGCTCTTTTTCAGTAGGCTGGCAACCTGACCGGGCAGATTTCTTGCCTCCGTTTTCCCTCCTGTGACCCTATTGCCCCTCTTCTGGGCTCAGAGGGAGTGAGGAAAGGAGGAGTCAAGGCCTGGCAGCGTGAGGGCAGAACTCAGACCCTACGGCATCAATCTCTAGAGTGACCCTAGTCCTGGCTTTCTCCTTTCTTGCTTTGAGGGATGAAACAGTGAATTAGGGAGCTGATTCTCCCCAACCACGTACCCCATGGAGTTCTGAGTCTTCTAAAAAAATCGCGTTTCTGTAGAGGCAGGAGAGGATTTAGAATCTTTTTTTTTTTAAATTGTTTTTTCAACGTTTATTTATTTTTGGGACAGAGAGAGACAGAGCATGAACAGGGGAGGGGCAGTGAGAGAGGGAGACACAGAATCGGAAACAGGCTCCAGGCTCTGAGCCATCAGCCCAGAGCCTGATGCGGGGCTCGAACTCCCGGACCGCGAGATCGTGACCTGGCTGAAGTCGGACGCTTAACCGACTGCGCCACCCAGGCGCCCCGAGAGGATTTAGAATCTTATGCACTCATTCATTCATTCATTCATTCATCAAGAAATAAACATGAGCTGTGTTCAAGGCGCAGGCAGAATATTGAGGTAGAACATTCATTATACTGAGCTGTGAGAAGCTCAGGTCCAGACACAGGAGGAAGACAGGAATCTGGGCAGGTGTCCTTGTGTTTGCAAGAAACAGAGGTACACTTATGTGATCACGAGAAAAAGGAGGGCCTTTGTATCGAAGCACGTGACTTGGCGTTAGAACTGGGCCCAGAAAGCACGCAGGGACCAAGGCAGCTCTGGGGACCACCTTCCCTCTCAGGGTAAGATGGAAGGACACACCATAGGGTCTCTCTTTTCTTTGTGTGTCTCTCTCCTCGTTAATATTAATGAAATAATAATTGTTATAATAGGAGGAGGAGGAATGATGGTTAACCAGCTCTGGACACATACTAAATGCCCGACACATTGGTTTCCATGCTTATCTCAGTAAATCCTATTAAGAACACTGCAAGTTAGCTGGTATCATTACCCCATTTTACATATGAGAACACTGAGGCTCAAGGAGGTTAGGTACCCTGCCCCTAAGTGCAAGCCACAAAGTGGAGGAGTCAGGATTCTCACTCAGGTCGGCCTCCAGAGCCCCAGCTCATAACTGCTTCTGACCTCTGTGCAGCCTTGAGAGCTTCCTGGGTTTCCTCATAATTTCTCATAACTGTGACTTGCATTTGACCAGCCGGCCTCTCTGAGTCTCTCTCTACATCACCTCTGCTAACTGCTCTAGTCTCTCCATATTTCATAGTTCAAATTCCCAGGAGAAGAAATCGGATTGGCCCAGCTCATCTTTTAATGCCAGGCCACACTGTAAGCAGCTGCCCAGCCAAAGAGCTGGCTGGGAGGGGGGCCGTGTGCAGCCACGGATCAGCATCCTTGTTACATCCAAGATTAGAAATAAGATCATATTTAGGGGAAAGTGCAAAGTGCTAGAAGAGAGGTGCAGGAGAAGGATGAGGGGAGACTTCTTGGAGGGCAGTTTGTGGTTTTGGTCCTGAAACAAGATGGGATTTGGGGAGCAGAGTTGGTAACAAGGATTTCCTGAAGAAAGGAAAAGCATGAACACAGGTGCGGGACTGGGATAGCACGAGTCAGGTTCAAGGACCACCGGCTAGTTCTGCTTATCGGGGGGGGGGGGGGTGCCTGGGATAGAGGCTGAAAAGCAGGACTTGAATGCCAACACGAATGTGAACTCAATTCTATAGGAGTCATGGAAGGCCTTTGAGCAGGAGAGGGATGTGAACAGACATGTGCTTTAGGTAGGATGACCCTATGTCCAGGGCAGTTTCAGTTCATGCCTTTTGGCCCACTGTCGTTATTATATTTTTATTCCTAAAGTTTTTTTTTATTATTACTACTTTACAGAGTCCCTTTTCATTTTCAGAAGTATCTAGATTCGAATTGCGAAGTACATGGTTACTCCAGCTTTAGAGGCTGTGGGCTATTACTCTGCTAGGATTAGTGATGGCGGCGCAGGCTGAGAGGCAGAAGGATCATGGATAAGGCTGGATATTGCCATAGTCCAGTCAAGGAAGGCCAGAACCAGGTGGGGGCACAGAAGGTAGAACCCAAAGGAGTGTGGGCAAGAGGCAGGGCTAATGTAGAATTGATCAAACCTGGCAGGTGAATGGTTTTGGGGGAATAAGAAAGAAGCGGGTAGCCCCAGTGACTCCTAGGTGTTCAGCTTGATTGTTGGCAAGAATGGTGGAAGTCTGAAGGCAGCGCTTGTTGGGGGTAGGGGGTAGAGAAAATGATCGTGGTTACAATGAGTTTGAGGAGCTCCAGGACATCCACTCAGAGATGCTGAGCAGGAAATTGGACATTCCAGACAGGACCTCAGAAGCTGTCAGTTAAGGATTCTTCCGAAGAGATGGCTCGTGGAAACTTGGGGACAGGAGACAGACAGAAAGGGCACAGTGAGAGAAGACTAGAAGCTGAATCCTGGGAGATCTCTGTATTTGGGGAGTTGAAGGAGAAGAGAGGAGTCAGAGGAGACTAAGAAAGAATAGTTGGGAAGTTAGGAAGAAAACAAGAGAAGCTAGTGGCCTGGAGATGATGGAAGTTTTAAGGGAGGGAATTGGTATTAAATCCTGCAGACTCATCACTGAGGAGAATAGAGTTGATGGCCAGCAGGTTTGGTAATGCCAAGGTCACAGGCAACTGCAAGAGACTACAGGGTGGTGGAGATGTTGCATGAGAAGTGACTGGCAAAGAACTAGAGGCGATTAGGGTGATTTCTCATTCAAAAAGTTTGGGAGAAAAAAAGGAGGGAGAGTGAAATGGACAAGACGGAGGAGAAGGTGCTCAATGGAGGAAGTTCTGGAAAATGCTGTAGAGGTTGGGTCGTTGGTAAGGAAGAAAAACTCTTCTTCCTCGGGGACAGGAGGGAAGAAAATAGGTAATGACCCAGGGAAATTCTGGGATGAACTGATGGGTTTGGGGACAGGTGGAACAGAGAAACATTGTTCAAGGATTGATTCCATATTCTCGCTCAGTTTAGAGTTGAAGATTTGCAGAGGGAAGTATGAGGTGGTTGTGGAATTATAATGAGGAGTCAGCTATAGATGAAGAAAAGAGGGGTTTTTTGTAATGTTTATTTTTGAGAGAGAGAGAGAGAACACAAGGGGGGTGGTCAGGGAGACCGGAGCGAGCTCTATGCTGACAGCAGATAGCCTGATGCGGGGCCGAACCCACGAACCATGAGATCATGACCTGGGCCAAAGTCAGATGCTTAACCAACTGAGCCACCAGGCGCCCCTTTGTTTGTTTTTTAATGCATACAGGTGAAGCATGAGTTGAGGCAGCATAAATGGGCCAGTTTTTTCACCAGGTCCAGCGTGCCCAGGAGTAGGAGCCAGAAAGTGGATGGCAGTGTTGCTTAAGGCTGGAGATCGGGAGGCAGGATGGCAGGAAGCACGTTGTTGAAATGGCTGATGTGGAGCCACGGTAGGAAGAGAGGAAGTAAGGTCAGAACGGGGGTGATGGACTGGGAGAAAGTGGAGAGATTAAGGGATCAGAGAATGCCTCAGTAGAAATGAGGGAAAGGGTGAGGTGAAGGAAAGGAGATTGGGATCAAAGAAGCGATTTCAGATTGTGAGATTCTGGAGTTGCCAGGGGTGAGGGGTGGTCATGCCAGTTAGTGGTTGGAGAGAAGCAAAAGAAACTGTCCAGAATGGCTGGGCCCAATACCTCCAGAGGACTGGGGAGGCTGGGCGGGGTGGCTTGGGATTGAGCTGCTTTCAGCATCCCCACTGGAATTTCTCAGGTTTGAGGGTTTTGTTTTTTTTTTTAATTACACAAGTAGTTCATATTCCTTTATTAATAAAAAGATCTAGGAATCTGATGCACAGCATTGTGGTTACAGTTCATAGTAGTGTGTTGTATATCTGAAAATTGCAAAGACAGTAGATCTTAAATGTTCTCACCACAAAAAAGAAATAATAATTCTGTGATATGATGGAGGTGTTAGCTAATGGTACGGTGGCAATCCTATTGTAATACGTAAGTGTGTCGAATCAACACATTGAACACCTTAAATATACACAGTGTTGTGTTTCAATTATAGTGTAATGAATCTGCAAAAAGAACATGATCAAAACGATCAAATTTATTTAGCAAAATGATCAAATAATCAAAATTAAACTAAATTAAAATTGCCTATAATCCCACCCTTCAGATACTCCTCAAGTTAACATATTGGTGAGTAGTCTTTCAGAGCTTGATGTATATATACTTTTAAAAAAGAGATGAGGGGCGCCTGGGTGGCTCAGTCAGTTAAGCATCCGATTTTGGCTCAGGTCATGACCTCACGGGTCGTGAGTTCAAGCCCCACGCGTCGGGCTTTCTGCTGTCAGCACAGAGCCTGCTTCGGATCCTCTGTCTCTGTCTCTCTCTGCCCCTCCCCCACTGGTTCTCTCTCTCTCTCTCTCTCTCTCTCTCTCTGTCTCTCAAAATAAATAAACTTAGAAAAATAGAAATAAAAAAATGAGGGATCACATTATATATACATAATGGTTTCATAAAGAACCTTTCATTTTGGAATATATAGAAAACTTGCAAAGATGGTACAGTTTCTATATGCCCCTTAGCCAGTTTCCCCTAACGGTGACACCTTACTTTACCAGGGTACCTTTGTCAGAGCTGAGAAAGCAGCATCGATAGGTTATTATTCACTGAACTCCAGACTTTATTTGGCTTTCACTGGTTTTCCCCCTAATGTCCTTTTCTGACTCCGGGATCCCATCCAGGCCCCACATCCCGTTTAGTGCACGTACTGTTTTGCAACCTGCTTGTTTTTACTCAGCATTCTGTGTAAACACCTTTCAGTGATGCTAAACGTTCTTCCACACGTTTCCGTGGTATTCCGCGGATGGTAGTGCCACTGCCAGTCCCTACTGTGGCGCGTTTATGCCGTTTCCAATTTCTCACTCTTATAAACCAGGCTGGGATAAGCCCCCTTGAAGTTAAATGGTCTGGACTATCCCTGTTGATTTCCTACCGTGCGTTTCTAAATATGGCATTGCTGGGGCAAAGGGGACACATCGTCTAGAAGCTGTGGCTCCCGCTCATCCAGGTGGCCTCCTGAACGGTTGTATCAGTTTACTCTCATGCCAGCATGGCTCAGGCTGTGTTTTTGAGTTTATAAGGGGGAGGGTTGTGGGTGCAGAAGATCTTAAGAGGGGCTGTCTCTCATTTCCAGATCCCTCTCTCTACACTCAACTCTTCTCTAGGCAACGGGTCGGTCGGGTGGGCCCTGAATGCAACCAGCAGCTGGGGCAGGGCTGGGGTGTGGCCGGCCTGTGGCCCCTGGGCTCTGGGGACGCCTCCTGTGCTGGGAGCTGGGGAGGGCGCCTGGGAGGCTGCCTGGGCTTTGTTCTTTTGCCAGGAGCTGAGCTGTCGGGGAGGGAAAGGATGAGGAGAGGCTGTAAGGGGAGAGGGAGCCCTCCTCTCCCCCCATGAAAGCTGAGAGGCAGGAGGGCAGCTCCCTGAGCCGGTCGGGGGGCAGCCGACGGATTGGGAAAAACGTAACCTCCTTGAGACGCATGCTCCAGTTCAAGCAGGAGGCATTAAGGATGAAATATCTCCCGAGCAACAATTCATCTCTAACTGGGAGGAGAGGGACTCGCTGACATTTAGCTGTGATCAGGGGCTGCACACGCCTGTCTCCAGAAGCCTAACAGGAACGTGGCGGCCTGTGTGTGCGAGAGACTGTGTGTGTGTGTGTGTGTGTGTGTGTGTGTGTGTGTGTGTAACAGGGTGTGACTGTGTGCAACTATAGGGAAGCAGTGGGAGACAGAAATCGTGTGTGTAACAGGATATGAAGGATTATGTGCAACTGCGGTGAAGCTGTGTCTGCACATGTGACAGTTCGTGCGTGAGAGTCTGCGTGTGATTGTGGGGCCTCCTTAAGCGCATGTCAAAGTCATGTCCATAAGAGGGTGTTGGAGCCAACGTGAGCCTGTGTGTGATGTTGAATATGTGTGCGCGATTGAGCAAGAGGACGCTAGGGTACTGTATAATGCCGTGGGTGTGACAGTGAGATTGCCCCTGAAATTGGCCTTGAGACATGAGATTGGGTATGAGATACTAGCTATGACGCTGACCCTGAGACGAGGCTAGATCTCAGGCTTCTGCCAGCCCATGAGGTGCCTTTGTGAGGATTAGAAAAAGGTACCCCCTCCAACACAAAGACACAACTCCCCACTGTGCTCTCACGGAGGGTTCTTGTGCCAAGTGCAATCTGCCTAACCAAGCCAAGGCCCTGAGTGGGCTCCCTACTCTCTTTTTTAGAGTTCGGTGCGATTTGCCCCACCGTGGCACTTGTCATGTTTTTAACGTCTTCAACAATTTCGTGTGAGTATCTTTAAATCACTGTCCCCGCTGCGAGGCTGTAAGCTCTGTGGAGGCTAGGACCCCTTGTCTACGTCTGTCTTACTCATGGCGGTAACACTACTAACCTAGCGTGCGGGGCAGAGTAGTAGTTCCGCCAACATTGGCTGCGTGACTAAATGAGCGAACGGGACGGGTGCGTGCATTCATCTGTGAATGCACGCACATGTGGACGTGCGGACCCGGGCTAGGAGTTCGTGTGTATCTGCTGCATGTGTGTGCACAAGTGAGTGTCGTCCCCAGCACGTTCATCTCTCCTACTTCCTCTAAGCCCTTGCCCCTAAATAGGCCAAAGACAGGGGTGGCCCGGAGACAGGAGGGCGTTTGAGGAGAAGGCCTGCTCCACCTCTGCCCTGCGCAGCAGCCTGGGCTTGTTGGCTGCGGCGACAGCGAGGGTTTGCACCTTTCCGCGCGCGCCTGGATGCTCTCCCGCCTCGTCTTCCGGGCCTGTTTGAGGCTCTGAGAAGATTTCCGTGGGTTGGTGCCCAGGCACCCGGGACCGGGGCGGGCCTTGACACTGGTCCTCAGAGTCGGACTTGGAAGGAACCACGCCCACACCGCCGTGCAGGCTCCAGTCCCGGGGGCCACCCTGCACGCCCCGCCCCCGGGTCTCACCACTCCTGCTCATGTCCCCGTGAGACTCGCTCAGGTGGGCAGGGGATTCGGTTGCCTCTCTGAAGATGACAGAGTTCCTGAAAAGGAGAGAGAGCCCCCTGCGGCCCAGTACTCTGAGGGAGGTACGCAGGGGGTTATAGACAAGGGCCAAAGGGGAGCTGGGTTTGGCAAGGAGGTCTGCAGGAGAGCAGAGAGAAAATGAGCTCAGAAGGCACGAGGGGACAGAAAAGTGAACATGCTGGGGGCTAAACAGGTTGGGGCAGAACAGGAGGCAAAAGGCTCAGGGCAGCCGCCTGGCCACACCCTTGCAGGGGGTGGGGGGCATGGAGTCTAGAGTTCACCAGAGTCCCAGGTGGCCCTCCGCACAGCTGGCTTCACCGCTGCCCCTAAAATCTGCTCCGCTCATGTTGGTATTTGGGGATGGAGGTAGGAACTTGCTCACCTGAGAGTCCCTGAGGGGGACCAGCTGTACATCAGAGTAGCCCGGGAGACCATAGGGCAGGCCAACAGAAGAGACTGGAGCTGGTGGTTGTCCTTGTGTGGCCTGGGCCTCAGTTTCCCCTCAAGATGAGGGAGGAGGACCATATGCCCTGCCAGGTTTCCTCTAGCTCAGACTGTGCTAATGGGACTCTGACTACGTGGAAAATCTGACGGCTGCACTCACTCAGTGGCCGCCTCTGGCCTCCCTCTCCCAGCAAAGGCTCAGACACAACGTCCTGAGGGTGCCCAGTCAGACCCTGGAGGCCCCTCCCCTAGCCCACAGGAACCCTAACCTTTCCTCCTTTCCCACCCCCACTCCCATCCTTCTAGAGTCGGGAAAGGCAGACAGCTTGCTGTTTGCTCTGGAATCTGACCTCATGAGCCGGCGGTCCCTGCCGGTGGCCTCTTTCCTAAGGGCCCTCAGGGCTTCTTCCCCAGGGGTGGTTCCCAGCCTGTGCACAGACTGGCCCAGCAGGGAGAAGAGGCAACCGATGTTTCCCCCCCTTCTGGCCATGGAAGACCCCGTACCCTGCTTCTCACCAGAGGGGGATCAGGACAGATTAGGGATGAGGGGTGGGGCCTGCTCTCCTCCGTCCCCATCCTCCCACGATTTTCAAAGCCGCGTGGCTCCATAGATGACTGGAACCAATTGCAGGTAATGTCCCTGTCAGGGCATAGCTGCCCTCATCCATTACCTGCTGAAGTCTTGCCCACTGCCCTCTCGGGCGGACAGGCTCAGGCATTTGGTTGACCTTTGACAAGCCGGAAAGGCCAGTGGATCTTTTCCTTCTCTTCTCAGTGACAACTGGGGACTCCTTAAGGATATGAACCAAGTCTTGTACGTGTTCGTGTCTCCAAAGTCCAGTTCAGTGCTCAGCATCTAGTAGTTGCTTGATCAACAGGAAGGAGAAATGAAAGCATAAGAGAGAGGCGAGGGGGGCACTTTGCCCCTTTTCCCTGGTGACGGAAATGGGGAGGAGGTGGTGCTCGTGAATGGCTACCTTTATAACCACAGGATCTTCTTGTGGTGGCAAGGGGCGGCCGCTTTTGTCCTTCCGCCTGCCACTTCCCCGAGTCATGTCACAACCCTTTGGCCCAGCATTGGGCAAGAGGGTCACGATCCCTGAGCATTTGGGTGTCCCCAGCGTGTAGGCAGACTTGCTCATAGGTCCTGGAGCCACCAACTCCACCGTCCGGGCTCATGGGCAGTAAATCCATCCCTTTTGCCTGGGGCAGAACCTCTTGGCAGGCACTGAGAAGGGGGCTGGCCTCAAAATATATGTAAAACAAGGATCCAGTTCCCTCCTTCCGACCTCGCCCTCCCCCCCCCCCCCGCCCCGGCCCCCTGGTAAATGTTATTCACATCTAGGGATGGGAGATCCATTCCTTCTGGGTAACCAAGAGATGCACCTTGAGATCTAAACTCAATCCAGATGCACATCCTTTCCTTCCCCGTGAACCAGGTGTGACTGGACGGGTTGACTGTTTGCAGAACACCTGGGTACCTGTGCATCCCTGGCAGGGTAAGAGGGTGACTGGTGACCACAGCTGGAGCACAGGGGCTGGGGAGAGATGACATCACTAACCCCAGAGGAGCCTCCTCTCCCAAAATACCTGACACCCAGAGATCTCACTGTCCATGGAAGAGATAAGAGATGCCCAGGCTCTTTCTTTACAGCAAGCTTTCCATAAAAGAGCAGGGTTCCCAATCCTTCTAGGGCCGGCAGGGAAATATATGAGGACAGTCATCTTACTGTAATCTCCACTGGACAAACCAAGGAGAGTTAAGAGCTTGTCCCCCCCGCCCAACCCCCCAACCTTTCCTCTTCTTCTCATACTTTCTATGCACTAGGTTTGTCTGTGGTGCATCCTGCAAAAAAACAAAAAACAAAAGACAAACCCTTTCCCAGCTTCCTCTGAGCTTGGGAGTCACCGAATCAGCCTTTAGGAACCAACTGTACACACCCAGGCTGTTTTCACTCAGCGAAAATCCCAGAAAAGGTGCTGGCAGGATGTTAGTCCCCTGCGAGGGCAGGGCGATGCCGAGCTCCCCAAGCCTAGCCAGGCAGAACCTCTGTAGCTAATGGCAGAATGTCCAGGACTAAGCGGCTGTGAGTTAAAGATCAACCAAGGATCCAAAACCCAGAGCATCCAAACAGGCAGAAAGAGATTGTAGATTTCAGTGGACAGGTCAGGGTAGGCAAAAGTCCAGAATCCAGAAGGTCAAACTGGGCAATGAAAACTTGATTCTGAGACAAGAAGGGTTGAGTGAGGGGGATGCTGAGGTGCAAGGGGTTATTTTGAACAGGTGGAAATGAGGGGTACACTCCAAGGACTTCTAATTAGGACAGGGACAAACTGGGGGTGACTTTATAAAATAAGGTGAAGGTGGGATGCCTGGGTGGCTCAGTCGGTTAAGCGTCCGACTTCAGCTCGTGTCATGATCTCACGGTTCATGAGTTCAAGCCCCACATCAGGATCTGGGCTGGTAGCTCGGAGCCTGGAGCCTGCCTCGGATTCTGTGTCTCCCTCTCTCTCTCTCTCTGCCCCTCCCCTGCTTGCACTCTGTCTCTCTCTCAAAAATGAATAAACATCAAAAAAAATTAAAATGAGGTGAAGGAGATGTTGAAGGTCCTAATATTATGGTGATGGTGTAGAAGTGGTTGTCGTAGTGAGGCTGATGATAGTGACTGTATGATCATGGTGATAGCCGGAATGGGGTGATGAGTGGTCATGTTGGTGTTGTTAATGACTGCTGCTATGGTGATAAGGGGAGTAAGTGATGATGGTTACTGTCATGGCGAAACGTGGTAATATTGAAACTGGCAGTTACAGGCGCAATCATTTTGGGGGTGACGGTAGTATCACCGGATGGTGGTAATAATAATTATGGTCCCAGGCGAAGGTGGCTGTGATGATGGTAGAGTTGCTGAATTGTCCAGATGGAGGAGTTGGTGATGAGGATTACGCTCGTAAATGTGGACTCTTGGTTTGGTGTTTTCTTAATCCCAACCGGGACACGAGATGATCCTGATCCTTTAGGTGATCAAACTCAATGCCTCTGTGATCAGACCGGATTACAGGCCAAGCGGAGATTGGAGGGTAACCCACATCCCACTTTTCCCTTCCCTTTCTCCATCTCCCGAGGGGTCTACTTGCTTCCTAAAATAGCCCTTCTCCAAGGCCCAATTTAGGAAACAAAGGTATAGAGGTCTTTCCCTTATGGGCTGGAGCCAAAGCGTAATGGATATGCCAGGCATCTGGCCCTCTTCGTAGCAGTAGGAGCACTGGTTACTGTAGCTGCTGCTATATTTACCTGAGGGCTGGTCCGCACTCCCTAATTGGTTCAACCTCTGGCGGTTCCCTTAGACCTGTACTGGCCAATCCTGTCACTACTAGCCAAATGCGGTTCCTGAACACTTGAAATGCAGCTAGCCTAATTGAGAGGGGAGGGTAAAATAGGCATTGGATTTGGAAAATTAATTATTTTAATTTTTAAAAAAAGCATCTACTAGGAAATTTTAAGTAACGCATGCGGTTCACATTATATTGTTCAGCGCTGCCTTAGATCGTTTGCCTTTCCTTTGTTCAAGGAGGCCAACGGAAAGAAGCAAAGCAAATTGCAAAATGACAGTGGGTTAAGCACATAACAAGTTTGCTTCCGTCTCCCGTTAAGTCTAAGCAGAAGCCCTCTGGCACAGAGATGGCAGCTCCACTCCACAATGTCAAGGCCACAGCCTCCTCAATACATGATTTCTATCTTGAGCTCTAAGATGGGTGTTCTTGTTGCCATGTCCGTTTCACACCCAGTGAAAAGGGGACTACAGTATGTGGAGGGTCGGCTCCTTCTTTTTAAGGGCAGAGCCCAGAGGTATAACATTACTTCCGCTTGCATCTCATTGGCCAGAATCTCGTTACCTGGACACACCTAGCTGCAAGGGAGTCTGGGGAATGTGGTCCTAAACTGAGTGGTCAGGTTCCGCCTAACTTTTGGGGGTTTTGTTATTTAAAAAGAAGGGGAGGGGCGCCTGGGTGGCTCAGCCGGTTAAGGGTCCCACTTCAGCCTGACCTTCGCTCAGGTCATGGTCTCCCGGCTTGTGTGTGAGTTCAAGCCCCATGTTGAGCTCTGTGCTGACAGCTTGGAGCCTGCTTCAGATTCCGTCTCCCTCTCTCTCTGCCTGTCTCCCTCTTGCGCGCGCTCTCTCTCTCAAATATAAATAAACAGGGGCGCCTGGGTGGCGCAGTCGGTTAAGCGTCCGACTTCAGCCAGGTCACGATCTCGCGGTCCGTGAGATCGAGCCCCGCGTCGGGCTCTGGGCTGATGGCTCAGAGCCTGGAGCCTGTTTCCGATTCTGTGTCTCCCTCTCTCTCTGCCCCTCCCCCGTTCATGCTCTGTCTCTCTCTGTCCCAAAAATAAATAAACGTTGAAAAAAAAAAAAAAAATTAAAAAAAAAAAAATATATAAATAAACATTAAAATTTTTTTTTTTTAATTATAAAAAGAAAGGGAGAATGGATATTAGGGGACAACTGGCAGTCTGCTGCACTCAGAGTGAGGCTGTGCCCCCAGGCTCACACATCCAACAGGTCTGGGCATAGAGCCTTGGGCAGCAGGAGAGTAGAGCAGATAACCTCCAAGAACAGCCTGTTCCTTTATTTCTTTTTTAATTTTTTTAAAAAAATCCTGTTCCTTTTAAAGAAATGCCTTTAATAAAGGCAGCCCAAGTCTCAGCATATTCCCAGAGGTTCCTTGATCAGAAAGGTCTTAAGAGAGGGGTGAAAGAGGACAGTTCAATAAGCAGGAGAAATGAGTACCTATGTGTGGCCAAGGATGATTATTTGAATTCTAAGCTCTCTTGCTTGGGACAGTGACTGTGATTCCAATATTTTAGACATTTATACTCCAGGTCTTCACTGGTCATGCGACATAGGAACAATGGCCGCAAACACTTGTTAAGTAGGCTCTGTTTATTAAAAGCCTGCTCGCCTGCCTTCTTTCTTGCCACCTATGACCATTTCTACCTCTACCGGGTGCCCAGGGTTGACAGGGAGGTGGATCCAGGAGATATATGAGGCCTGTATTTTTTTTTTAACTTGTTTTATTTTTTTATTTTTTTATTTTAATTTTTTTTTTTAATTTTTTTTTCAACGTTTATTTATTTTTGGGACAGAGAGAGACAGAGCATGAACAGGGGAGGGGCAGAGAGAGAGGGAGACACAGAATCGGAAACAGGCTCCAGGCTCCGAGCCATCAGCCCAGAGCCCGACGCGGGGCTCGAACTCACGGACCGCGAGATCGTGACCTGGCTGAAGTCGGACGCTTAACCGACTGCGCCACCCAGGCGCCCCATATTTTTTTATTTTTTTAAATTTACATCCAAGTTAGTTAGCATATAGTGCAATGATGATTTCAGGAGGAGATTCCTTAGTGCCCCTTACCCATTTAGCCCATCCCTCCTCCCACAACCCCTCCGGCAACCCTCAGTTTGTTCTCCATATTTATGAGTCTCTTCTGTTTTGTCCCCCTTCCTGTTTTTATATTATTTTTGTTTCCCTTCCCTTATGTTCATCTGTTTTGTCTCTTAAACTCCTCATATGAGTGAAGTCATATGATTTTTGTCTTTCTCTGACTAATTTCACTTAGCATAATGCCCTCCAGTTCCATCCACGTAGTTGCAAATGGCAAGATTTCATTCTTTTTGATTACCGAGTAATACTCCATTGTATGCATGTATGTGTGTATGTGTGTGTGTGTGTGTGTGTGTGTGTGTGTATATATATATATGTACACATCCTATATATATATATATATATATATATATATATATATATATACCACATCTTCTTTATCTGTTCATCCATCGATGGACACTTGGGCTCTTTCCATACTTTGGCTATTGTTGATAGTGCTGCTCTAAACCTTGG
Source organism: Leopardus geoffroyi (assembly GCF_018350155.1). NCBI lineage: Eukaryota > Metazoa > Chordata > Mammalia > Carnivora > Felidae > Leopardus > Leopardus geoffroyi. The sequence continues at coordinate 60,281,793 of NC_059334.1, forward strand.
GGTGCATGTGTCCCTTCGAAACAGCACACCTGTATCCTGTGGATAAATGCCTAGTGATGCAATTGCTGGGTCGTAGGGTAGTTCTAGTTTTAGTTTTTTGAGGAATATGAGGCCTGTATTTAAGGGAACGTTGTGACTGCGGAGTCAGAAAACGACCCAGGGCAACTGTCCAAACAACCAAGGAGTGAGCAAAGGGATGGGACACTGGGCATGGCAGGGCTTTGACTCTCTCTTTGGTCCAGGTCTTCTCAAGAAAAGGAAACTATGTATCCATGGAGGTAGAGTCTAGGTCTCTCTGTGGTCACCTACTCCCATAGCCTGGCACATGGGAGGGGTCTGATAAGCATGTGTTGAATGGGTGAATGCTGGGACTGGGTTTACTCTGGAGTCAGGTTCAGAGTTGATGTATGAGGGGAGCCTGTGGGAGATTACTTGGGTTTTGAGGTTGGGGACTCCATAGCAGCCCCTCCACGCTGGACACATATTCCTCCTTCTCAGGGACTCCATTCGGGACCGGCACTGCCACCTTCCTTCCACAATTGCTAAGGTGACTCTCGTGGGGAACCACGTGTGCTGAGCAGAGAGGGCAAGTGAGCGCCGTTCCTAAGAGGTGCCCTGTCTCAAAGCCCACCCCCCTGGCAGAATCACCTTTGTTCTTGAACTGAGACAGGGCTTCCCTGCCGGCCTCCTCCTCCATGCAGCCCCTTTCTCACTCGCCAAGGGTCAGATAAGGAAACTACAATCAGCTCCAGGAGAAGGCCTGGCCAGATGGAGGGGCCCATACCCTGGACTTCCCCCTCCTCCCATACATCTTGGTGTCAAACACATTTTATTTCCTCACGTTTGGGGGCTCGGGGGCTTCCCCTCCAGGATTACTTCCTCCTCCGGCTTGTTTTCCAGCTGGAGACTCTAGGAGCCCCACGGCAGGGGGGCGGCTCCTCTGCTCTGGGCCCGTGAGGCTTCAAAGGGCCCAGAGTGGAATGCCAGCTGGGGAGAATGCCGGCCTGGGAGGAGGGGCCCAAGGTGTGGGGCTCTGGATGGGGTCCCCCACTTACTTTCAAATCCCCCCCCCCCAACACCATTGGCTGAGGGGTTGTATCTATGGGCGGAAGGTGACTTCAAAGGTCAGGAACAGGGGACTCCATGCCACCACCACCACCACCACCCCCCCCAGGGAGCTCAGAGACGGCAGGAAATGCACCCCCCATGATGGATTAGGTGCCTAAGAGCCATGGAGAGCTCATGGCTGGGGAGACCTTCTCCCTTTTCATGGGGCTCAGATTTCACGATTTGGGGAGGGAGGAGGGGGTGAAATAATTAGTAATTTGTGATTAAGTCTTTTCATGGATATTTTGTTTCTTTGTTCTGTGATGTTGCCCGGAGCCATTTAAAAAATGACTTAATGACAAAAAAAAAAAAATAATTGCTCTTTGTAACTAATGACTGTGTCAGAACTTGGAAATCACCAAAGCCTCAGAAAGTAGAAACCGAGACAGGGTGGGGGTGCCACTCTCCAAGGAATAAGATCAGAGTCGTAAAGTAGCCAGGGATCCAGTTGTACCTGGGCGGTCCCCTGCCCTTCTCTGGAGCCAGCCAGCACCCTGTGCTTCCCCTCACCCTGGAGGCTTCTGGCCTGGGTCCCCCTAGAAGCCCTTGCTCCTGGGTCCAGAAGAATGGCCAGAATGCCTGAGGCCAGCCTAGACTATCCCTGTTGGCCTAGCCTGGGAGAAGATCCCTTTTCCATGAAATCCTCCTGGAGGGAGACTTTCCCCCTGGGGTGGGGGATGAAGGGGGTAGTGGTACCCTTTCCCTTGAGTCTAGCAGCCTAGATGGAGCCCCACAGTTGCCCTGGGGTTCTGGACTCTTTTGGGGCTTGTCTGTTGCTTGGTCTTCCCACCTAGACTGGGCACTGCCTGGGGCAGGGAAGAACCTTTCCCTCCTGATTCCTGTGCCTCCCCCTCGGGATGAGTGGACACTGACCTGGGCTAGGGCCCTGCAGAGCTCCAGGCCGCCCTGAGCAGGGATCTGCCAGGGCCTAAGCCCCAAGGACTCAGCTCAGCCCTCACTTGCTTCTGCCCACCCCCCCCCCCCCCAGCCGCCTCCCACAGCCTCTGGGGAGCAGGTCTGGAGATGGGGAACTGCTCACGCAGCAGATTCCGCTCCTGTTCCCTTCCCGGCCTCGCTCGGATCTCTCCCAGGGGGAAATGCCGGGGGGGAAAAACCCGTTAACTTGTGCCTTCTATTTGGTTTTCCTCTGGTTATTGTTTAAAATGCAGAGATTATGAGGTCAAACTCTCCCAGCCAATATTTTTCTAATGAAAAATGTAGTAAGGCACGACTGAGTAATCTAATCTATAAGTTAAGCGTTCCACACAGCAGCGATTTTCACCGACAGAACTTCAATAAATCTTGTTTTGAGAAAAATGATATGAGGCTGATGTTCTATTTTTGTCAATTTGAATGGACTCCCCTGCCCCCCACCCCAGTCCCCAGAAACACTGCATTGCACCCAGCCAATCTCCTTCCCTCCCCCAGCACCGGCTGGATGAAAGGGGGGACAAGAATGATAGGATGGGAGGCTTGAGTTCCGGTCTAGCCCGGCATCGGAGGTCTGGGGCCAGAGACATCTATGTCTGCCCAGCTGGCCTCTGTGGCTCTCCTCCCGGGAAGGGGAGTCAGTGAAGGAGATAGGGGACCTGAAGGAAAAGGCAGCCAGCGGTCTAGGGGAATATGCCTTCCCCTAGCCAGAGGATCAGGGTTACCCAGGCAAGCCTGTCCCCCCGGTTGTCCCAAGGCTGAGCAAAGAATGAGCGGCAGGCCTCACACTTTCCCTTAACCCCCAGCAAGCCATTGATAGATCTGGCAGGAAAGACCTCACCTCAGGCAGAATTCTTTAGATTCATCCTTGAAGCTGCTGTTCTCCCTCAGTCTGACTTGTGCAGAGTGGACAAAGCAGAATGTGGTGAACAACCCCTGCCCCCACCCGAGAGCACGCACGCGCGCGTGTGTGTGTGTGTGTGTGTACCTGTGTGCACCTGTGTGGGGGGCTCTGGGAGGCTGAGCTCTCCTGACCGACATGTGGGTCACAAGCCTGTCATGGATGATGGCATCCAGGAAAAAAAATCAAGAAAGATATTTCGAGCCCAGGGAAGATGTGGGAGGCTGGGAGACAGGGTATGGAGAGGCTGTTGGAAGAAACTGGAGACTCAGGAAGGGCAGCCAGAAGGGATTATGGCACCTCATCAGAGAGAAGTCAATTAGGACAGGTTTCAAAATGAGGAGCTCCTCCCCACCCCTCCCAACACAATCCACGAAGGGGAATGAACCAAGACAAACAAATGCCTGGACAGAGAAGGGTTTTTCTCGATGGACACCGGGCAGCATTTAAGCTTGGACGAGCCAGGGGCTGCCTCCGTCTGAAATCTGCAGGCCAGAAAAGCCAAGACGGAGGGAACTTCATTTCTCAGCGTTCAGAGAAGCCGAGTGTAGAGGAAGGAGGGCTGCATTGGGGTGTGCAGATCAGGGGACTTAAATTCTGACATTACCAATGGCCACCTCGGGCCTCAGGTTTTTCACCTGTAAATGAGGAAAATAAGACCAGGTCTACTTGTCGGATAGCAATGTTAGCAGATCAAACGAGAAGACACAGGTGGACATACGCTGCTTAAAGTACTGCACAAAATGAGCTATTTTTTTTTAAAGTTTATTTCTTTTAGTAATCTCTACACCCAACGTGGGGCTTGAACTTACAACCCCAAAAATCAACAGTCACGTGCGCTTCTGACTGAGCCAGCCGGGTGCCTCCGAATGCACTATTTTTTTTTTTTAATATGAAATTTATTGTCAGATTGGTTTCCATACAACACCCAGTGCTCATCCCAACAGGTGCCCTCCTCAATTGATAGAATTGTTACCGCATGGGGCTTGGGGAGGAGCGCTGGGAGCAACCCTTGAAGTCTTGTTATTCTCTAGGTCAGTTTAAACTGAGTGATGATGCTTGGCACCTGTCCCTGGCCTGCCTCTAGAGTCTGGGCCCAGAGGTTTCCTCGTGGGGCAGGAGGGGAGTTTCCACGCTGCCCGAGTGCGCCGAGGGTCGCCAGTGTAGAGGTGGTCCTGCGCGAGGCATCTGACAGGTGGGCAGGCACCGTTAGGGCAGGGACCTGGGGGGCTGGGAAGAAGGCCTGGGACAAAGGATTTGCTGAGGCAGAGAGGAGGGGCAGCAGAGAGGAGGGGACAGTGCCCCTCTGTCCCCAGGGCCTCACCAATCCTTCCTCCCCCCGGGCGCCACTGCTCGGCCATTCTGAGGCTCCTGGAAGCTTTGCAGGTGAGGAGGGGGTGGAGATTTCTAACCCGGATGTCTGACCTTGGCTCCTGGTCTTCTTTTGCCTTCGGACTCCCCACCCACTATTCCCTCCCATTCATTCAGCTTCCGCACTGACTGTTCCCAAGAAAAGGCAACTCCGGCCCAGGGCTGCCTGAAGCAAGGAGAAGTGGGGAAGTGGTCCGGGATGGTTGAGGCTGGTCAGAGTGTTGAACAGCTGCCTAAGCAACCACAGAGATGCTGGAAACCCACTTCCTGGGGCAAACGCGGGTTGAGGAAAGACAGAGCACTGACGGCGTGGGTGACTAGGGTGGGGGATGAACAAAAAGCAAAGATTCCCCTTCACTCTCTCAGGGGCAGGGGGAGGCGTGCAGCAGCTTCCAGAACTGGAGTAATCTGCCTGCAGGATGAGTTTGAGAGTTCCTCTGGCTTTGCCTAGCCCTCCCCTCGCCCCCAGAGAGGACTTACAGCTCTGTAGACCTTGTACCGGGAACCCTTGGAAACTGGGTGTGGAAGGGAGAGCATTGTGGCTTGTGGGTTTTATGCTAACTCACGTCCCCTAAAATTCAGATATTCAAGGAATTTTAATCACACAAAGAACGGTTTGGGGACATCATCAGAAAAAAAAAAAATTGGATACAAGGCATTAAGTATAAAATGGTCCCATTATGAAACATAAATAAATCGATAGCTTAAACAAAAAGACTCGAATAAAGCCAGCAATATATAGACAGTGGTGACTTCTGAATGTAAGACTGCATGATTTAATTTTTTACACTTTTCTATAGTTCGCAGACTTCTCCTGTCGACATCTATAATTCAGAAATGATGACAAAGATTCAGAAGATAATCCTGGGGTCAGGCTGACACTCCGAAGGCAGACCTAGAACTTTTGCAGACCCCAGGCCCACCGTCTACTCCCCAGGTCTGTTTTGGTGATCCTGGGTGGGCCCCCCGCTTCTGGCAGCCTATGGGGGAGGGGCAGAGGTTCAGCAGCTGGGAGTCAGCTGTGCCTGAAGACAATCCCGTGTCCAATGGGAGGCAGGGGGCTCATTTCCGAGCTGGACGGGGGCCAGGTCTTCAGGACTGAGCTGGCCAAACAGCTACCTGAGTCACCAGTGTTCACAGAGCCTCCCCAAACCCAGTCCTCAAAAAGAGGATAGAGGGGACCTCAGCGTCAGCCTCTGACCGGGGGTCTCTACCCCCTCCCCCAGTAAGCGGTTCTGGCTTTCAGATCCACGCAAGGGGGTGAAGGCAGCTTCGTCCCTAGTTCTGAGATTCAAGGAGGACCTGGATTTGTGGAGATACCTTCAGGCCTATATTCCTCCCTTTCCCTCCTTCCGTCCATTCCTGCTCTGGAACTCCCAAGGCCATGGACTCTGTCAGGAGAAGAGAGTGGCTGGTCAGAGCTGGGAGGGGGCCCCACAGGGTCTGGTCAAGGAGTTTTGGACCAAGAAGTCTCAGTTAATCCCAGCCTGGGGATTAGTAAAAATATGGCTAAGAAATTCTAGCCCACTTGCAAGTATTCAGGTTGTGTTAAAGAAACACACATCCACAACACACATAAAAAAGGCTGTTTAGAACATTTATTTATGAGCATGTGTCAAAGTTTTATTTCAGTCTCACTGCAAGTGAAGAGACCTGTAAGAGACCCCGCTTAAAGGATTACCTCCTGGTTGATGCATTTAGAGGAAAGACCAGTGGTCAGAATACCTGTTAAATTGGACGTGCAAAAATGCCGTCTGGAGAAGATGCATCACATTCGCACTGACCATTGGCGAGGTAGATGGGAAACTGATGGCCGAGACGAAAAGGCCCCGACCCACACACGTTTGGGATCCTTTTGTCTGACAGAAACACCAGCTCGGCTCCTGCTTTGGGGCTGGAGGCTCACACATGAAGCGACTGGTGTGCAAATCCTGGGTTCCTGTGTGCCCAAGCCCGTGCCAGGCACCCAGGTGAGAGCAAGACAGTGGGCAGAAGTTGCGGGGAAGCCGAATGGTGTCCGTGCAAAGGAAAATTTCCTAACAAAAGGCTCCGTCCAAGTAAGTGCCTCTAGAAGTCCCGAGCTCCCTCACGTTGGAGGTAAACAAGACACGGGCGGAGGCAGGCAGCCTCATGGTGGAGATATTTTAGAGCTGTTTACCCGAGTGCGGAACCCACACCTCTGGCAGGATGCCAGATGATTTTCGATGGTGCATTGACAACACATTAAATCACACTGAATCCCATAGTGAGAAAGTTATTTTCTTGGCCATTTCTTTTTTTTTTTCTATTGAACCTTGGGTTCACAGAACTGGATTCATCATATTTCTCAGTTCATGACCTAGCGTCATCGTGGTCCTTGCATGACTACTTTATTATATAGTTAGTATTTTTATTAGTTGTTTGAAAAGAATATTATAAGCCCCCATGAATTTATCACCCAACACAAAATCTCGGAGCTTGACAATAACTAACAACTCAGCAAATGGTCCTCCGATCCCATTCCCTGCCTCTGACCCAAGGCAACTGACATCCTGAATCCCATTTTCATCATTCCTTTGCTTTCCTTTTAAAATACTTAATATCGTTTAATATAGTTGCAACGTTTTGTAATCTTTTTTTTTTTCGTTTTGTAATCTTAAGAAGTGTATTTTAGACTTTCACTGTTGTTTTTTTTAACTTTAACTGCTTTTAATTTTATTCAAAAGTGGTATCAGGCTGAATATAAATATTTTGGACTTACTATTTCACATAATATTATACTGCTGAGTCATCTATACCCTCGCGTGCCAGTTGGCTTCCTCTTTTTGACTACGGTTTCATAGTCCACCGTGGGAGGATACCGCAGGCTAGTGCAAAGGCATCGCTTTCCTTACCCCATGTCCTTAGCAGCATTCTTCTCAAGAACCAAAGCTGGAAGCAACCCAGGTGTCCACTGGCAGATGAATAAACACAATGTAGTACATGCATACAGCGGAATATTATTCAGCCTTCGTAGGGAATTCTGGGGCGCCTGGCTGGCTCAGTCAGAAGGGCACGCGGTTGGGTTGAGCTCAGGGTTGGGTTGTAGGTTCCAGCCCCATGTTGGGCGTAGAGATTACTTAAAAAGATCTTGAAAAAAAATTGAAGATTACAAGTAAAGAGTCTGACACATGCTATGACATGGATGAACCTTGAAGGCATTATGCAAAGTAAGATAAGCCAGGCATAAATGAGCGTGTGATTCCACTTATATGCGGTACCCTAGAGGAGTTCACTGCACAGCGATGACGGGAAGTAGAGTGGTAGTGGAATGGCTGGGGCGCGAGGGGAGTGGGGAGTTAGTGTTTAATAGAGACAGAGTTTCAGTTTGGGAAGATGAGGCGCGTGGTGGTGGGTGACTGTGATTGGTTCCAGAACGATGGGAATGTCATTAATGCCACCGAACCGTGCACTTAAAAATGGTTAAAGTGGCGACATTACATGTTCCGTATATTTTACCGATTAGAAACAATCTCCAGGGGCGCCTGGGTGGCTCAGTCGGTTGAGCGTCCGACTTCGGCTCAGGTCATGATCTCACATGGTTTGTGAGTTTGAGCCCCAAATTGGGGCTCTGTGCCTGAGCCTGGAGCCCGCTTCGGATTCTGTGTCTCCCTCTCTCTCTCTCTCTGTCCCTTCCTTGCTCACTCTCTGTCTCTCAAAAACAAATAAAAACATTTTTAAAAATTACATAAATAAAAAATATACACATTTTCCATTGATGGGCATTTTGGGTTGTTTGATTCTTCCAGTTGTATCAAAGAGAAAGTGTCCGTTTGGTGGTAGTGTAACACCTCTCTAACATATATTTCTCTTCCTTCCCTTTTTAACAAAGAAAGGAGCTCAGCATAAGCTCAGGAGCTCTCAGCAGACAGTGGTATCCAGCTGGAACTGAATATCCTAGCTTGTTTTAAATTTTACTTATTTTTATATTAACTTTCCTTTTTTGGCAAGTGATGGTTGGTTTTCCAGTTACTGTGGTGCTATAAAGTTTGTGTTTTTTAAATAATAAGTTTAAAAGAGGAAGTTCTTTGGGGGCACCTGGGTGGCTTAGTTAGGTGTCTGACTCTTGGTTTTGGCTCGGGTCATGATCTCAAGGTTCATTGGTTCAAGCCCCACCTTGGGTGCAGAGCCTGCTTGGGATTTTCTCTCTTCCTCTCTCTCTGCCCCTCCCCTGCTCATGCCCTCTCTCTCTCTCTCTCTCTCTCTCAAAATAAATAAATAAAACTTTAAAAAAAAAAAAAAGGAAGGGACACCTGGGTGGCTCAGTCAGTTAAGCATCCGACTTCAGCTCAGGTCATCATCTCACGGTTCATGAGCTGGAGCCCCACATCAGGGTCTATGCTGACAGCTCAGAGCCCGCTTCGAGTCCTCTCTCCCTCTCTCTCTCTCTCTGCCCCTCTCCCACTGGTTCTCTGTCTCCCTCTCCCTCTCTCTCTCAAATTAAATACATAAACTTTAAAATATTTTTAAAAAGGAATTTCTCTTAAACGTATTAAGTAAATAGCATTATCGGTGATATACAGCTACAGCATGAATCATGAAGCTGGTACATGGAGTCCCCATTTTTCACAAGTTCGCCTTCCCCCACTTCATTTGCAAAAGACCTACATTAGTACCTGTTTTCACTAACTGCAAGACATCCGAAGAGGATTTTCACCTTTCCAAAAAGGGGAGAAAAGCAAAAACCGCATTCAGAATTTGTTTCGCGGCCAAGAGCCACGGTGCACCCCGAGCAGCAAGGGCGGCCCCTCCACACCGCCTCCCCGGGATTACACTCAGCGTCTCAGCATCAAGCCTCCAATGCTTTGAATGGTGTCTGGGAACATCTGTGCTTTATCTCGATTTATTTTGTGCTTCCGTTAGCAAGATGTGTCCTGAGGTATCTGAAAAGCCTAAGAGAGGTTTTCTCAGGGAACACTCAAACATTTCCCGTATAAATTAATGGCAATTGCTTCTTTGCTTCATGCCATTTCAGCTTATGAAAGATTTCACAGGGACACTCTCCTTTGGGATAGCAGGGGAAACCTCTACTTGACTGCTGAAGCTTGGAAAACATGACTTTAGAGGTTGAACAGACGCCGCTTGAACCGGTGACCTCTGTGGCCCTTCCAAGGTTGATGGTCCCTGATATTCTGGATGTATAGAGAGTGCAGGCCATGGGAGGTCAGTGAGTGTTAGGATGGTCAGAGAAGGCTTTGTGTAAGAACTGGACATGATCTTGGCCTTAAAGAATGAGTAAGATTTAGATGAAAAAGAGGACATGAGTTCTCCCAGGCAGACAGAAAGGCATGAACAAAAACATGAAGGTGAGACGGATCAAGGTGTGTTTATGGGCTACTGAGTTTGCTTGGTGGAAGCAAAATATAGTGATAAAAAAATAAAAAATAAAGAAAATAGGGGCAACTGGGAGGTTCAGTCAGTTAAGCATCTGACTTCAGCTCAGGTCACGATCTCACGGTTCATGGGATCGGGCTCCGCATCAGGCTCTGTGCTGACCGTGCAGAGCCTGCTTGGGATTCTCTCTCTCTCTCTCTCTCTCTCTCTGCCCCTCCACTGCTCGCTCTCTCTCTCTCTCTTTCTCTCTCTCTCTCTCTCTCAAAATAAATAAGTAAACTTAAAAAAAAATAAAATAAATTTGGATGGGCAGATTTGGAGGCTAGATTGTCAAAGCCTGAAAGATCCAGGGAGAGGATTTCAGACTTAGTTTGTGAGATAATAGGGAACCACAGAAAATTCTTGAGCAGGTAAGTGACATGATGAAGGGAGTCCGATCTTGAGCAGGTACCATCTGGTTTTTGCTAAAAGTTTTCTCTTTTTGCTCAGCCTGAGACTGCTGATTAATTCATTCATTCCTCAAATATTTATCAAAGGCCTCTCATGTACAGACACTGCCCGGTAGATTCAGTGATGCACAAAAACGTATTCCTCATTGTCCAGAGCTCTAATGGATGAGCCAAACATGAATGAAATAATCACACTAGTGAGTGTGAAATTGTAAATGTAATAAGTCTAACTGAGCAGGTGTTCCTGATGCCACGAGTGCCTGTAGCAGGAGGGAGGCTCACCTGGCTTAGGAGTCGAGGCAAGGCTGTTCTCAGGAAGGCATGTCTGAGCTGATATTGGAAGGATTAGAAGGCGTTAAGTAGGTGAAGGGAAAAGTATTTCCCACAGAGAAAGCAACATGCGCCACCCCCGGCCCCCACCTGCCGAAGGACCACAAAGAAGTTCGCTGTGGCTGAGTCTCAGGGCACGAAGGGGAAGGTGGTGAGGAATGAGGCTCAGAGGTCAGCTGAGGCCCCCCTAAGCCAGAGCCCAACAGGCTTTACGGGAGTGTTGGGCCTTTATCCTTGAGGAATGGGGAGCCCTTGAAGAACGGGGAGCCGATTACACGATCACATCAGTGTCCTAAAAAACAAAGAAGCAAACAGAACCCCCTGCCCCCTAAACGGGCTGAGTGTGAGTGGCTCTCTCTGAGGCAGCCCCATAACCCTCCAGGTCCCAGGTGATTTCTGGGAAGCTTGTCTAAGGAGAGCTGAGGCAGGCCTCGGATGGTGGGGGACGTAGCAAGGGCAGGGGGGTGACTAAGGATCCAACAGAAGGTAAGTCCAGGAGGAGGGCCAAAGGGGATTTGCATGATTCGGGGACGGGGACATGGAGAGGACCCTGGAGCCGGTCCCGCAGGCAGCGGAGGAGGGAGGCGGGATTTTGGAGAGACTTGGGCTGAAGTCACCAGCAAAGCTGCAGCAGTGACTAAGTTTGCCCAGGAGAGGGCTCCACCCTGGGAAAATGGCTAAGTCTGCATGACTCCGATGCTCTCTGAGGTCCCCTGGAGAAAAGACTACCAAGAGCCGGGCTTTCGGGGAACCATGGCTTGGTTGGAGGAAAGGGGACAAAGCCAGGGGCAGTGGTTGGGGGCGGGCCAGATGGTGATGGTTGAGCAAAGATATCAGGTGAGAAGCAAGAAGGAGACCAGGAAGAACATGGAGCCACAGGGGCCAAGGTTTATGAGTGGGAACAGAGAGGGAGCCATAGGCAGTGAGGGTGACCAGCAAGCCTGGGAGGCTCTGGAGGCTCAGCCTTGTCAGTCCTGGGGGCTGGGGGGGCGACGCCACGTATTTTTGGTTTTACTTTCTCCTAGATGTGAAAAGGGGTTGGAAGTGTTAGTGGAGGGGGGAGGGAAGCAGAGGATGTTGATCAGCATGATGGGAATCGAACTCCTTACTTTCCTCCCATGTCTTCCCCCTTTTTCTTTCTAAATCTCCCTAGGCCACAGAAAAATAGGGAAACTGAGAAGAAAATTCTCTCCTAAAGGAGCCAGACAAGGGGTGGAGGAAGAAGAGGAAATCTGAATAAGAACCTATGATTCTTGTCAATATTTTAAAAAATATTTTTAGTGCTTATTTATTTTTGAGAGAGACACAGAGCATGAGCAGGGGGAGGAGCAGAGAGAGAGAGAGAGAGAGAGAGAGAGAGAGAGACAGAATCCGAAGCAGGCTCCAGGCTCTAAACTGTCAGCACAGAGCCTGACACGGGGCTCGAACTCACAAACCATGAGATCATAACCTGAGCTGAAATCGGATGCTTAACCGACTGAGCCACCCAGGTGCCCCTCTTGTCAATATTTTTTAGAATGTTTATTCATTTATTTTGTGAAGGGGGGGAAGGGTGGAGGGAGAGGGAAAGAGAATCCCTAGCTGGGATCCCCTTCCATGTTGTCAGCAGGAAGCCTGACATGGGGCTCAATCCCAAGCACCATGAGATCACGACCTGAGCCGAAATCAAGAGTCAGACACCCGACTCAGCGAGCCACCCAGGCGCCCCCTCTTGCCAACATTTTTAAGAAGATGGGGAGCAAGGTAAGTTTGGAGACCCCAAGATTTGTGTGCACATGCATGCACACACACATATACTCACTCAGGCACCCACCCACCCTCACCCGTGCACCCTTTCACATACACTCACACTCACACATACCCAGCCTACCCCCCTCCCCCCCCACACACACACGGGAGAACCTCAGACAACTGTTCCAAACAGTCTCTGATTCCTGGGTGGCGGGGGTGTGACGAGCACCCACTAGCAGAAGTGCGTGGCTCCATAGCTTGTGGGGTGTGTGTTGTATGTAAAAGATCTGATTCACAGGGCAGCTGTGTAGGTGGGCAGCTGTGTAGGTAGGGTAGTTGGGATATCCCAAGACGTCATCTGTGTTTCTGAGGGGGTGAATGTAGTGGTCTGTGCCATCATTCATTTCTTTATTCATTCAGGCATTCGCTCAACAAGGTTGGGGGGGGGGCATCACGTTCCCCAAGCACTGTGTGTGATTAACAGTGAACCACGCAGACGCTACTCCTGCTCACAATCTAATGGGCGCCAGAGAAGACAGGCCTTAGGGACACAGCTGGTAAATTCCAGCTGGTGGGGAGTGCCGTGTGCTATGGAAGCCGGGAAGAGGGGAGAATTTCCAGTGAATGGGGTGTGTACCTTCGTCGATGAGTATAGTCACCGGGTTGGGGGGGCATCTCCAGGATGTGAGCTGCACGTCGTCGGCAGATCCGAATGTGTTTGGGCGGGCATGTGGACTGGGAGGTGCCGGGTGTGATGCGTGCTCATGGAGGTGGCAGCCTGTGTGCATGGGAAGGTGTGAGGTGTGTATCACTGTCAGAGTTATCAGAGCAAACCAGCTCTTTGTTACATGTATAATTTCCCTGCGTCCCATCGGGTCCCTCTGTGCAGGGGGAGCTGGAGTGGAACTAAACCAAATAGGGGATTTATCTTAGCAACTTTGAGGAGCTGCAGCAGAGCTTCGGGTGCTGCTGATGGATGGTGCTGGCAGGCAGGGCAGGGGAGGGGAGGGTGTCCGCCAGCAACGAAGAGAGAACGGAGGAGGGAATGGAGGGGGTCATGGGAAGGGGAGTGGGGTGTCAGCCGTCCGGGAGGGCGGGGGACGGGGTTGGGGGGGAAGCAATACTGACTGGGCTGGGGGCAGGGACCCATGCCTGGTGCCCACCCTCAGGGATGGAGACTGGGGGACAAGTCCGGGCACTGGCAGTTCCCTGAAATAACCTGGGGGAAGAGAAGAAAGGGGAGTTGGGATGCCCAACCCAGCCCAGTCCTGTTTGGAGGAGGGGTTCAGGCGTGAGAGTCTGGCTGCACAGCTTCCCCTCGCTTGGAGGCATTTTCTGCATCTTATAGGTGGAAATTGACCTGGAGGTTTAGTGGAAACAAGTCATCTCAATGCTGAGTTCCAGTCTTAGCTTTGCAGTCGGACCTTGGGCAAGTGACTTCTCAGAGTGGTGTAATAATTGGGGCAATAATACTTACCTTGTAAGGTTGTGACGATGATCGCAGTAATGTATAAGCACTCTGACACCTACTAAGCACTCAATGAATGATGGCTTTTTATTAACGATGTCGGATCTGTCCATAGAGTGGCATCATCTACACGCGAATCCGTCTACACCTCGCCCACGGTTTAGATTCAAACCCTGCCCCCTTCCTATCCAGGCCTCTGAGCTGAGCCAGGCCCCTGGGGGCAACCCCTTCTCCCTGCTTGGGGCTGGAGAAATGTTTCTGAATAAGAGTATCTGTTCCCCTGGCCGCCCCTTCAAGCATGTTTCTATCACCAGTTTCTTTTTTCTTCCCTGTTTGACTTAATTTTTCCCTGCTTAGCCAGGTAATCCACGCTCATTGCAGAAAGTAAGTGTAAAGAAGCAGGAAAAAAGAAACCTTAAATCCTACCATGAGAAGCAATTATACAAACCGCTTACGTTTCTCAAATGCTGCTACATATCAGGCATTATTCCAGTTGCTTTGGATGCTTTCTTTCATGTCATCCTCCAGATAACTCTGGGAAACCGGTCCCACCATTGTCCCCACTTAACCAGAAGGAGCCAAGGCACTGAAAGGTAACTCGCCCCGGATCGTACAGCTAGTAAGTGGTATAGGAAGGATGCAAACTCGGGCAAACTACACGTGCCTCCCAGTCTTCTCCCTCTCCTGCTTTCTGAGGACTTTTCACTGGCTTCTGGTAGCCACTGCTGTCTTAGTTAAGCTAGCCCTCTAGCTTCCCCTTTACAAATATTTATTACTCATCTTCCCCATCCTTAGCAGAGTGCTGGGCTCTCCTGGAAGGCAGGAGGCAAGTACAGGCGAGCATGTCCAGGCCCAGCTTCCAGCAGCCCTGCAGAACTGGGACCAGAGCATAGCGCTCTGGGCCCAGTGATGAAGGAATGCAGAGGAGGCGGCAACAGATGCTTCCAGCGGGGCTCGGGCAGGAACCTGTCTCCTCGAGGACTCGACGCTCAGCTGAGCCACCTCCTAATGCCCACTTCTCATCATGATACTCTGGCTCTCTCTGGGACTTGGCCCGACCACCCAAAGGGCCTGAGGCCCAGGATCCCACAGCCCTGGGGGCTACAGAAAACAGCCTCTTTCCCCTCCATCCAGCCAATCCACTTGCCATCGGATGAAACATCACAGGACACTCCATCATGTCCCCAACCCGCTTCAGACCCACAAAGCCCTTGGCTGGCATTCAGGGTCGGTCTCATTGATCTAATCTCCAGCTGCCTTTATGGGCTCCTTTCTCCTGTGTACCCATCACACACGAACACCCCAACTGGAAAAGGCCTCCTTCTCAACAGCTCTCTCCTCTACTATCAGGGCCCCAGCTTTTTCTCAAGTCTTGGAATAAATGGCTCTTCTTACAAAACCTTTCCTGATCACCCTCCCTAAGCACAATGACTAGCAAATGTACCTCTACCTTTGCATTCTGTAGTTCTCCTTACTCTCAAGACATTCATCTGAGGCTGCCTGACAGTGTAATTAAAAAAATATATATATCTTTAATGTTTATTCTTTGAGAGAGAGAGACAGACAGACAGAGTGTGAGCGGGGGAGGGCAGAGAGAGAGGGAGACACAGAATCCGAAGCAGGCTCCAGGCTCTGAGCTGTCAGCACAGAGCCCGACGCGGGGCTCGAACTCACAGACTGGGAGATCATGACCTGAGCTGAAGTCGGACACTTAACCGACTGAAGCCCCCAGGCGCCCCAATTTTTTAATTGAAGTATAACATACTCGAGTGTGGTGATCTTTTTTTGAAGCTTATTTATTTATTTTGAGAGAGAGGGAGAGGGAGGGAGACCGTGTGCCTGCCCAGGTGAGCAAGGGGAGGGGCAGAGAAAGAGGAGAGAGAGAATCCTAAGCAGGCTGGGCACGGTCAGCGCGAAGCCTGATGCGGGGCTCCATCCTACAAACCGTGAGATCATGACCTGAGCCGAAACTGAGAGTCGGATGCTTAACTGCCTGAGCCACCCAGGCACCCTGTATCGTACATACTCTTTTTTGTCCAACTTACTTCCTGCAACATGATACCTGTGAGCCTTACTTATGTTCTTGCGTAGTTCAGTATCGCGCTCTTTTTCCTGGCTCTGTGGTATTCCTTTGTGCGGCTGTACCAAAATGTGTTTGCCTGTTCTATTGTGGGTGGACCTGCGTGGTGTCCCAGTTTTGGACCATCACAAAATCGGCTGCTGAACTCTTTTGTACATGACTTTTGCTGAGCATAATTGTTCATTTTTCATGGGCAGAGACCCAGGAGGAGATTTGCTGAGTTACAGGATACACATAGTTTTAGCAGCTACTTCTAAACATTAGCCTAAAGTGATCCTACCAACGTAAACTCCCAGAAATCCATGTGAGATCTAGTTACTCCAGAATTTCCAGTCCTTTCAATGCGAGCCATTCTGACTGGTGTGAGTTATTTCTCTATAATTCAAAATGAGAATAATAGTTATTACTGTCCCATACTGATCAGCTGTGGCTCTAGGAACAATTCTACACGAGGTAGGTATTATTATCTCCATTTTACAGGTAAGGCTCTCAGCAGCTTATAAGTTGAATAAGTGACGTGGAAAAGAAGGAGTAGGACCAGAATACAAATGTAGAGCAGTGACACGAGGCCCTGTTTGTCCAGATCCATCGTGTTGCCTCTCTTATCTTATTCCTCTCGAGATGTTATGCAGTACCAAAGTAAGAGCTTAATAAAGGGTTATTGAATGAAAGGAATTGGTGTCCACAAAGCAGACATCACAAAGGAGGGAGCTTCTGCATCAGAGAAAACCCATCTAGATGTTCTAAATTATAATAACTGACTAGATTTAGTTGGAATTTGAGAGGCTGATCCTAGAATCAGGGAAATTGGTTCCTTGAGAGAGGAAAGAAGGACGGGAGGGAGGGAGGGAGGGGGAAAGGAAAAGAACAGAAAGTAGGTTAACCTATTACTTTTAATCAGCCTGGGCCTCAGTTTCCTCATCTGTAAAATGGAGATAATAATACTGCCTTGGCCAATGAGAGATGAGAGGGAGTTCTTTGTTATTTGTAAATTGTAATTTTTTTTTTAACTATAGCATTTTTTAACCATAGCCTTCATCTATGGAGCTCTATCAAATCTATGGATTGCAGGGGCCCAACCCTGAAGATACAGATTTGCGTGATTCAGGGTAGGGCACAGGCATGTACATTTTTCTTTCTTTTTTAATTTTTTTTAACGTTTATTTATTTTTGAGACAGAGAGAGACAGAGCATGAACGGGGGAGGGTCAGAGAGAGAGGGAGACACAGAATCTGAAACAGGCTCCAGGCTCTGAGCCGTCAGCACAGAGCCCGACGCGGGGCTCGAACTCACGGACCACGAGATCATGACCTGAGCCGAAGTCGGATGCTTAACCGACTGAGCCACCCAGGCGCCCCTACATTTTTCTTTTTAAGGTTTTATTTTTATTTTTTTTAATGTTTATTTATTTTTGAGAGAAAGAGAGCACATTGGGGGAGGGGCAGAGAGAGAGAGGGAGACAGAGAATCCCAAGCAGGTTCCGCACTGTCAGTGCAAAACCCAACCTGCGGTTCGAACCCACCAACCATGAGGTCACAACCTGGGCCAAAATTGGATATTCAACCACTGAGCCACCCAGGCACCCCTGTGTGTATTCTTTAAAGAGCATTTTTTTAAAGTTTATTTATTTTTGAGAGAGACAGAGACAGAGTGAATGAGGGAGGGGCAGAGAGAGAGGGAGAGAGAGAGAAAATCCCAAACAGGCTCTGTGCATCCAAGCCGACGCGGGGCTTGAGCCCACCAAGCTGTGAGATCACGACCTGAGCTGAAACCAAGAGTCAGACGCTTAACCCGTTAACTGACTGAGCCACCCAGGCGCCCCTAAAGAGTACTTTAAGGTGACTTCAAAGCTCAGCTAAGGATGAGAACTGTCAGAGTAGAGATATGTATGGATATCATTATTGTTAAAGTATTATCATCACTGTTGTTATCTTTTGGGGTGGGATAGAATGGGGAGACACTGCTCGGAGAAGTCTTCTGTAAAGCGTGGAAATCCACCATAAACACTTAGAGAAGGACCGCCACCAACATCTTCATACCCTGGCCATCTTTGGCCTAGAGTCTCAGAGGCAGGTTAGTGAGTGGGTGAGTGCACGTGTTGTGTGTATATATGTGTGTGCGAATTTGTGCCCGGAAAGGGCAGGGAGTTAAAATTAAATCGTGCAGTTTCCATATTGAGAGGAGGGGACCAGGGCAAGAACAAGCAGTCTAATTCCTGGGCTTAAGCCTATGGATGTTTATCCTCAAGAAACAAGCAAAAGTGACCCCAGGCTTGGCTCCTAGAGGAGCATAGCTGTTTCTGTCACCCTGATTTGGCCACAGCTGGGGTCTGAGTGCACAGCATCAGGCTGCTGATCTGGGGAGACCCTATGAGCTAGCCTGAGAATCCAGCAGCCAACCCTCTTCTTCCTGTTAGCCCCCCTAATATATGGGGCACCCCAGGATATTATCCATCCCTGAGTGGTCAGAGAGGGACAGAGCAGAGCAAAGACCACCTCACTTCCCTCCAGCCCCACTGGGCTGCTCTGCCCACAGCCTGGAGGCCAAGGTCTGGGTCTCTTCCACTGTTTATACTCAAGAGGAGGACCCTGGGGACCCTTTGGGCTAAGCTAGTGCCCCTGCATGTCCCGGGGTGGGAGGGAGGAGAGGTCCTGCTGGGGCTCAGGAAAGGATGTAGGAGGGAAAAGAGGAAATAAAATAGAGGGCAGGATTAATGGAGTGGCTTCAGGAGCTAATAGTGCATTTACCAACATCTCCTCCTCTGACTCCCATCCAGGGGGAACGTGGCCACAGCTCGGAGGCGGACTGTCCCAGCTCCCAGGCCACCTCTTTGGGATCCCAGGGCTTTAAAGAGGCAGGAAGTCTCCCAGGGGAGGGAGAAAACCCCTCTTCTCTTACACCCCAACCTCTGGAGATGAAACCTCAGATCTTGGCCCCTCCTGTGAAGCCCAGAACCTTCCCCAGAGCTACCCAGCTTCCATGTAGCCAGCAGGAAGTGCATTACTAGATGGTGTTTGGGGGGATTCCTTTCTACCCCGGCCCCGGGCCACGCAGGCCACAGCCCTGGCCACCTCCGACAGTTTCTTTCAGGCTGTCCCCATCCCTTGCCCTCCTTTCTCCCAGGCCTGCTTCCTCGAAGCTGACCTGGAGCTGGATTTCCAAATAAACAGTAACTAATTGGATTAGAAGCTGATAATATTGTTGACCTTTCTTAATGTCTGCTGGCTGTCTTTCCACCACACTGAGGCTTAATTGTATGGGGTGGGGGGGGGAGGGTGGGGGACTTCCAGGAGTGAAGTGTGACCCCTGTTAACCTCAGATAAAATGGGCTCAGCGTCTTCCCAACTGCCTGTCATCCCCCACGGAGCAGGAACACACACGTGCTCCCACTGTCATCAAATAATTACACAGATGATACACACATGCATAGGCACGCAGAGAGGCAAATACACCCAGAGGCCCATATGGCGCACGCATGACTCTGAACACAGATCATGTATGTACACCAGTCACACTGGATGTTACGCATGCAGTACTTCCTAGATGACAGGCAAGTGTATGCACACACCCAGAGATGCACGCTTGCAAAATGCAAGCGTCAAAATACATACAGACAAATGTAATTACATACAGGATGCTAATGCATCGTAGGTAGGCTCGTGAAAGCCTGCAGATACATGCACGTAAAGATACCCTGATGCGCACATATGTGCTCACACCCACGGTGCTTAAGTAAATGAGCACGCACAGTCCATGGCACCTCCATGCACGCATGTGCACAGCGCGCACATACCTCTCCACACCAGTGGACAGGGGAGCCCCCGCCCCCTCCTCACACAGGCAGTCTGGCCCCATCTTTTCACAATCTCTGATGCTTCCACTTTCTATTTGTTCCCAGGTTCCCCGGCCATACTTCTGCGATCCTGAGTTTTGGGGTGTCCTGGAACTCTGGCTTGGCCTCTCTGAGTGTCTCCATCTCTCAGTGCCTCTGAGGCCCTGTCTCTACGTGGATGTCTCTCATCCCGGGATGCTGAAGTTTGAAAAGGTTTGGCAGGCAGTGTGGTGCGGAGGGCATGAACAGATATGAAGGGGAGAGAAGGTGGGGGGGGGGGGCAGAGAGGATGAAGAGGAGGGTCGGGGGAGAGGACAGGGAAAGAGGGGGCGGCGAGGGAAGGGGAGCGAGGGGCGGGGGAGGGGCGCCTGCCTGCGCACAGCAGATGTTGCCGCGCCTCGGATGGAGCTGTTAATGTAAGTGGAGTTTCTGCAATGGTAATTAGGAGGGCCCTCATTACCCCGGCGGAGCCGGCTGAGAGCCGATAAAGCCGAGGGGGAGAAGGGCCGACATCAGGGTAATGGGGGAGCAGGGCCATTGAGGAGCTGGAGCCGAGCCGGGACCGCTCCGCGCGCAGCTGGAGCCCGGCGAGAGGGCCGGGGAAGGGGGGCGCGGCCCGGGCCTGCAGCCCCGGGAGGAGCCGCGGTGAGAGCGGCGAGCGGGGCGGAGCCGCCCGGGCTTCGTAGGCCCACGAGGGAGAGGCCGTCCCGAAGGACGCGGCGCGACGGCTGCCTCCGGCTCTCTGCAAGAGGACGGTGTCCAGGAGGATTCCAGGCCGGAGTGCCCCGGCGTGTCCCCGTGGGAGGGGACATCCACAGAGGCCTCTGCGTCTCAATTCAGAGACCCCTGGTGGCTGCACGGAGGTGGGGCTGGAGGGTGGGGATATGGAAAGGACACTCCGTTCTCCTCTGGTGTCCCCCCCTCCCCTGCACCTGGGGATCTAGGACACTCAGAGTGACCAAGACATGGACTCTAGAACAGAATAGCTAGGAGGAAAGTTAATGTCCAGATGGAAGGCTCCAGGATGTCAGGTCACAGACTCCGGAGGAGACCAACATTCAGGGAATGGAAGTAAACGTCCCCGTGCCCCATTCTCCCCTCACAGGTTGTCTTTCCCTGCCTTCCTTCCTCCCTCACGTCCTCCCCTGCACCACCACCCTGAACCCTAGGGAGGGCCCCAGAGCACGAGGATGCTGGAAGCTGGGTCCAGTAACTCTGAGCACCTGGCTTCCCTTCAGTGCTCTGCAGGAAGGGGAAAGGGGGCAGGGGGGAGGACAGTGATGGCGGGAGACACCTGCCGCTCTGCTCCCCAGCCAGGAAACTAGGAGCCATCTCCAGCATGGGGGTCCAGGGCGGGGAGCCCACTTTGCTATTTATTCTCCCCGTCCCTGAATATTCGGTGATGAGCCGCCCAGCCCGCGTGCTTTATGGACTAAAGAGCCTGAAAGCCCAGCCTTCTCAGCTGACTGACAGCCATCTCTATGGGACGTATTAGTCCCCTTCTCCTGCTGCTCCCCCCTGCCCCAGGCCGGATGACCCTGGGAAGACTTTCAAGAAGCAAGGAAATCTGCCGCCAGGGCATGGAGAGGGGAATTATGGGGACCTTTGCAGCCCATCTCCTTCAGCGGAGGGCCCGTCATTGAAACCCCTCTATACACGGCCCCACCCCCACCCCACCACCTGCAGCTGCTTTCAGAAGCCCAAGGTCATTGACTCCTGAAACTCCGGTTTGCCAACTTCCCAAGAACCACAGAAGCCCCTCCATTATAGAAAGGGTGGAACAGAGCGCCGGACTTCTTTTCCTTTCGGGCTTTGAGGAAGGGACAGGAAATCCTGGCCCCAGAGGTACCAACATCACCCAGATTACTGAGGAGATGTGGGGTCTCTGAACGGCGCCGGGCTGGGAGAGATCCCAGATGCCCCTCCCCTCTTCGGCTGCGGCGGCAGAGCAGGGGTTAACGGGGAGAGGCTGCGAGGCTGGAGCAGGCGGTGCCTCCCGCCTCCTCCTCCTCCCGCCCCCCCCCCCCCCAGAGTTGCTGACTCTTCCTTTTTGTTCGGGCTGACAGCGAGCACCTGGTGTGCTCGTGCTACAATATTGTTCCTGCCTCCCTCCCCCCAGGCCCCAGGCTCCCCTCTCTCCCCCTCCCCACCCCCGGCAGCCTTCCCCTCTGCCTCCTCTTCCCCTAGCCCCCTCCTGCCTATGGCCTCCTAGGCACCCCCCCCCCCCCACCCACACCCCACAAGCACCGACCCTGCGGTGTCAATAAACACAACATATGCTGCCATTAATGTGAAAATCGTGCCCTCTACTCCATTCATCCCCTCAGCCTGACTGCCCCGCTGGGGTGGGATAGGGGGGTACTGAAAGAAAGGTCAAGTGGGAAACATTAACTACCCTTTTTTTTTTTTTTATCTGCTCAGCCTCCACCCCCACCTCCAGCCTTGAGAGAGGGAAGGAATTGGAAGGGCGTGGATGGGATAAGGACTCGGTGTTCGGAGACCCAAGCGCTCCACCGTGCCCACTAAGCCTTCCCATTGGAAACAGGTGAGCACCCTCATCCAAACACTACACCTCTTCAATTCCAGGGGGGATCGGAGGGAGGCCCTGGTAGCCCTCCCACAGAGAGCCATGTTGTTGACATGTTTCTCCAGGGGACAGAGGTGGTCATAAGGGTCCCATCCTCTTGCAAGGCCAGCAATCATCTCGGTTCCTGGGGACTTTCTGTCGAACCACCTGGACCATAAAAGACAAACCAGAGGCTTCTCCAAGTGGGGCCGGGCTTCAGAAAGCCCTTCTGCAAGGAGCCAAATATTTCAGATGGCTAAGGGAGTGGCCTGGCCTCAGTCTGCTCAACTAAATCACCAGTTCCAAGACAGCAGGGAATAATAAAGATAAAAATAATATAATAACAACAGCCAACATGTATTGAAGGCTTATTTATGTACCAGGCATTGTGCTAAGCACTTTACAGGCTTTATCTAATTTGTTCCCCGTAAGACCCCTACGGGGAAGTTACAGCTGATATCCCCATTTTACAGCTGAGGAAAACAGGCTTAATAAGGATAGCTAGCATGGAGTGAGGGCTCACTGCATGCCAGGCCCTGTGCTGACTTCTCTCCATACAGTGTCAATGACCCTATAAGGTTAGTACGAGTATTAGTGCCATTTAACAGAAGAGGAAACAGAGGCTCAGAGAGGTCCAGTAACTTGTTCAAAGTCACACAGCCAGTAAGCAGAACTTGGCCAGGAATTCAAGTCTGCCTGACAGCAAAGCTTTTGATCCTAATCCCTAGGATTAGGGATTTTCTTGACTCCTTTCTCTGTGTTTCTCCAACTCCGGTAGCCCCACAGCACATAACCACCGCCCCCCCCCCCAAGCCTACCCCAGTGTTATTGGACATATAGTAGGGTCCGGGGGACAGAAAAGCCAGGGAGAGTGGCCAGATCATGCGACATAGTTCAACTTTCCTTCTCTGCCCAGCTCTTTGCTTTTTCCTCTGTCACTTCCTGCCGCTGCTGAGCTGTACCCTTGCAGCCAGTGCGCTCACTTCACTGTCCCCCAACCCCCATGCCCAGCCCCGTTCTGAGGTTTCATTGTGGACAGGCAAAACGCCCCTTTAGGCTCCCAGAGCACAAAGACATTGTGCTTGGCTCTGCAGCTCCTCACTTCTGAGACTCCAGTTGCTTTATTGATATTAACTTAACACCCCCCCCCCCCCCACTTCCCCACTCGCCCTGGCCCAGTCTGACGGGCAGAAATCTGCTGCCTGGGCACCACCCTGACCTCTCTTTTCCTCTTTCATTATCTGCTCCAGGCACCAGGGAGCCAGCACCAAAATTAAAACAATAACTAAGCCCGAAGTGGACCCAGCAGCCCCCACTCCCACCCCAAGGGAGGGAAAAAAGCTACAAAAACACCTGGAGAGGAGAATAATCAATGGAAGGGGAGGGGGGTGACCCACTCCCATGCCAGCCCCCCCTTAACCCTTTATCCCCTGCACGGTACCAGGACTCCCCCATTCCATCCTTCCCACCCCATCCTGTAATGAAGCAGCAGTTTTTGGCAGCTGCCCAGCCATTTGGTGCTTTGGGACTTGAACAAACAAACCTGGGTTGGTAAAGTCCCCCAAAGCCCATAGTCAAAGGCGAAGACCCATGGAGGATGCCAGTGCTATCACCGCAGGAAGTTCCTCCTTAGGCAAATTCCTGGAGAACTGATGGATCACTTGGTGATCTGTGCTACTTGATGAAGGGCACAACCTTATTTGACCCCCGCAGCAGCCCCACAAAGTAGGTGGTGTTGTTGTTCATATTTTTCAGATGATAAAACTGAGGCTAAACAAGTTAAGTGACTTGCCTAAATTCATATTCGTTAATAAGTGGCAGGATCAGGTTTCAAACTCAAACTCAGGACTGTTCTCACAGCCTACGGTTAACCATCTTGCTCAACTGTCTGCACAGATCTCTCCTACGTGTTATTGGCGTCTGATTAAACAAGTAGGCCCAGTTCAGGGATCTTCTGGCTCTCAGTCTCCCAGTCTAGAGAATGGACCTGCGGTGACCTCTTCTCTCACCTCAGAACTGTCTGAAAGAAAGGGAGATGGGCAGAAGCTGGGCCCAATTCTAGTCCTGCTGAGGCCAGCAGAGGGGGCTGCTGTAGCTGAGGTCAAGCGGTGGGAGAAGGAAGCCGAGGGATGGGCCTAGCCCAGAAAAGCAAAGGTGTTGGTTATCCAGTGGTAGTCAGCAGGTCTCCCCATGCAGGCCCCCTGGAAGGCTATGGGCAAGCAGCTCCAGCAGGGGGTGCCCTTCCAGGGAGTAGGGCAGAGTTAGCCCTGTCTGCTACCCCATCGGCAGGATTCCCATATCCTCCAGCAGGGCCTGTCCTTGCTCCCACCCCAACCCACTCTCCAGCCTCTCAGGTCTTCTAATCACCCCATTAGCTTGTCCTTTTTTTACTCTAATTCTGCTGACACAAGAGAGGGACTTTTCCAAAACTAGAAAACCGAAGGAAAACCTAGAAAAGTCAACACTTAGGTTCTTGAGTCCAGGCATTGTTCTAAGGGCTTTGCCTAAAATTTGCACAACAATCCTAAGAGGCAAGTACCCCTATTCTACAGATGGAGAGGAGAACCTGAGCACTCATAAACTGTAGCCGGTAAATGGCACAGCTGGGATCTGAATCCAGGCAGTCTGCCCTTAGGCAGCACTGTTTTTTCCAAAATGAAAGAAGAAAGAAAAGAAAAGAGAGAGAGAAAGGAAGAAAATGAAAGTCTTCAAACTCTTTCAAATTCTTTATTCTGCTTTAAACTGTAAGCTCCCTAAGGGTATTCTCACCCATCATTTCATTCCTATAGGGGAAGACAGTAGGACATCCATAAATGTGCACCAAAGGAATTCTAAGATATCTAAAGGCCACAGAGGACTGACTGTCACATCCTAAGGGCACAGACAACACGACACTTCCCCTTGCCTCAACCTTGGCTGGTTAGGGTGCTAGACCCAGCCATACTGACTCCTGGACCAAGGTAGGCTCAGCTGACATAGGAGCCAGACTTGATGAGGTCCTCAGGCCTTTCCAGAACTCTTCCCATCTTCTCATTGGTCTCCCTCAACCCTATAGTTCCTGACCCAGGCTTGGCTTCTCAGCCAGTCCATATAGCACCCCTAAGTTCCTGCCTCTTCGTCCCTCCAAAGACTAGTCACCCTTCAAGTGGGCCCCTCATGACCCTGCCCTTCAGAGGTCCCGGCCTCCCCAGCTCAATTCTCTGCTCTGCTTGTTATCCTAGAGCATATATGTGGTTAAGACTGCCCTTCCCTTCAGAGGCTCAGCTCCCTCACCCCACAGCCTGGTTTCAAGTTGTCCTGAGGCCAGATGCTCTGGACCCAGGAGCCCCTCAGCTGCCCACCTGCCCCCTGCCCACAGCTGACCAAAGACTTTCCTTGGCCACTCCTCCAACACGATCCGTCTATCGCTCTGTTCCTGACAGGAGAGTTTCCTCCAAATCCCCACACTGCCTCCTGTGACCCACTTAGAATCCTCACTCTCCAGACTTAAAATAGAAAACACTCAACACAAGCTTTTACACTTCCCGCTACCAGCTGAATAAAGGTTGCATCTTTAGCAAAAACAAAATAACCGCCTACTACTAATAATAGTTGCCCACCAATTCAGAGTGGGTGGCTGGCCATTCATTTGCTCAGCTCTTCCCAGCCCACTTCCTCCTTGTCCCCAGGCTGTGTAAGCGCATGCGGGTCTCTCCTGGTGTTGGTCAGGACTGTGGCAGTTGGCTGTGAACGGGGTGCACTGTGTGTTTTCCCCTCCTTGGGAAAAACTCCAAAGTGACTGCTTGCCCTGGGCTCATCTGTAATCTGGGGCATTGATCTGGGCCCATTGATAGCTGATTGTTTTCACACGTGACTCGGTCGCATTCCTGTAATCTCCAGCCTTCTGCTCAGTTTGCATGACAAGAAGCGGCCTCAGTGGGGAGAGGTCGCTCACCTCTGACCAGGATATAATTGGAAAAAGAAGGTCATTGCTGCCTTTGCTTCTGGGGCAGATCAGCTTCGTTCCATTTGTGTCATGAGCTCTCGCCAGCACGCACTCTCAGTGACATGGAGACAATGGCTGTGCCCCAACAATGGGGCCCACAGAGAGGTGCCCAACACGACACAAACACACCATGGGGACCCACACTCGCTCTCATCAGGACAGGCATGTACAACAGCGTGCACACAATGGGTGCTCTCAATAAATGCTGATAACACCAAAGACACATACAGAGGACGCACAAAGAGATACACAAAACAATGCTTGCCCAAAGACACAGGTTCCCAATGACATGGACCTAGTAATACACGCACGGACATTTCCACAAGGGCAAAACGCGCGCGCACACACACACACACACACACACACACACACACACACAAAACAACCCCAGGCTGAGCTACCACACCCAGCATGAAAAAATATGCAATAGTAATGCCTTTCTTCAAGCTGTGCCCACGTAGGAATATATCAGAATTACCTGAGGTGCTTTGACAAAACGCGTGTTTCCAGCAATCCCTGCCAGTCCACACACACTTCTTACAATATGAGTGCATGTGAGTAGATACGTTTATGTTGAAAAGCTCCCTCAAGTAATTCTGATATGCCCCCAGGTTGAGAACCATTGAACTGCCACCACCAATCTCCCCTTTACTTGGTGGCAGAATTTGCCGGCAGGGTTGTGGGGCTGCTTTTTATTTTCGCATTCAGTTTGGGAAAGGACAGACAGGAGCTGAGAAAAGGGTCTGTCTGGGTCCAAGAGATTAGGGGTCAGACAAGGGCCAGGAATCGAAAGAGTTAAAACTGGGCATTGATCCCGCGGCGACCTTGGCTGGCCTCGTTAGCGGCCAGCAGCGGCACAGCACGCGAAGAAGGACCCCTCTTGCTAGGACTGTCCCGGGGACTCGCCTGCGCTCCGCCACCAGGATGCAAAGGCCCAAACCCCACACCGCCTCCGAAGCCGCATCTGCCGCAGACTTGGGTATCTTTGGGGGGACACTGGCCAGCCCCAGGCCCGGTGATCCAGGCCCTGGGGCACTTCCCCGTCCAGGGTCCCCGGGTGCCACAGTCAACACTATGAAAGCCAGAAGGTTGCTTCTATTCGGGTTGGGGGCAGGGGGCGAGAGGCCCTACCCCCACCCCTGTCACGCGGAGAGGTCTTGGGAGAGGGCAGAGGGCACCGCGCAGAGGGACCAGGCGTCGGTCACTTGAGCCCTAGCTTGGAGGCACGTAGGTCCGCCGGGACAGCACGGGGTCGCGCCGCCCCCTGGCGGTTCGATAGCAGAGTTGAGGCAATAGGGGCGGGCGGCTGCGCGCGGTCTGGTCGCTCCGGGACAGGTTCCTCCTTCCCAGCGTTGGGGAGAGGGGGAACGGGGGAAGGGAAGGGTGTTGAAGAGAGGGCCCTTGAAAGACTGTCCTGTCCTGTCCCTTCCCATCCGTTCTCCCTCTGTCCCTTTCTCCGTTCTTTCTCTCTTCCTCCTCCCCGCATCTCTCCCACTCTTTCTGCCCTCCCCCCTCCCCCGTCCTCACTCCCTCTCCTACCCCCCCTTCCTTTCTCTCGTCCTCAGCCCACCCCCTCTGGCCCCCGCGGGGCAGCGCCTCGGTGCGCCCGCTTGGCAGTTAGCCCATTAGATCTCGTACTATTGATCCGCTTCTGAGCCGAAGCTGACAGCCCCCCTTCCCGGTTTCCCCATGCCCCCATTCCCGGCGGCACCCCCCCCATCTCATCTCCTGGCAGTCCCAGCCTGCGCCTCCCCCCACCCCCCACGCGGGCCGCGCCGAAGTCTCGCCCTCACGAAGGACAAGAACAAATGTAATTAAAGCGACCGGCAAGGGAGGGGGTGCGCCCCTACCAGCACCAGCGCGAGCCGGGGTCCCAGCGGCCCGCCCTCCGCCGCCACCTCCCTCCCCGCCCCCACCCCCCCACCCCCCGCCGGAGCGGGAGCATTTGGGTTGAGCTGCGCCTGTCCTATAAATCCACATATAATTCTCGCCTTTCCTGTTCAGCTAAGGAAAATAAACGTGTAAGGCTGTTTCTGGGAGCCCAGCTCAGGGACCGCTCTAAATTCTCCTCTTATTGAGTCCGGGCTGGAAATCATTCAGCTCGGCGGCGCGCCACCCTCCCCCCAACCCTGCCCGCGCCCGCCGCGCACACGCACGCGCGCACACGCAGGGCAGGAGCCGGGTATATAAATATCTCCAGCTCTCCCCATAGCCGGGCAGATTTATTCCGCTGCCAAGCCTGCAGAAAATTGACTTGTTCATGGAGGCGGCTATTGACACATCACCGGGGGGAGGGTTAGGGGAGAAAGCAGTGGAGCCGGCGCCCCTCCATTATACGTTAATGTAATCAGCAGTGTGCGAAATGACTGCGCGGAAAATAGCATCACTGACATTTATATTAGAGGATATTGATGGCAGGAGCTGTGACCGCATCACTCTGCCTCCCGTTTCCACGGATTGACACAGGAGCCTCTTGTTGGCTCCATCCACGCTCGCCTCCCCTCCCCCTCTCCCCCTCCCGCCCTCTCTCCCTCTCTCCACCCACTCTGTGTCTCTCCAGCTCTCCCCCTCTGCTCGCCTCACCCCCACCCTCCCTATTTACTCTTCCAGTCCATTCTTTTTACAAATAATTCTGAGCACCTACTGGGTGCCCCGTGCAAGGGTCTCTCCTGCATGCCTCTCTCCGGGTTTCTCCCTCTCCTTCTCCCCCACCGTGCCCTTGCCCTCTTGCTCCCTCCTCCCCGGCTCTGCTTCCCCCTCCCCCTTTCCTTGGCTGGGTGGCTGGACCGCTGCTGTCACAGCAGATAGATAATTGAAAAATGGGCCTCACCTTTGCAGCCAGCAGGAGTGGTTCAGGCAGTTACTGCCAGGGTTACCTACTCCATCTCAGGCCCAGGCTCCAAAAGAGATTCTGAGGAAATTGGATTTTACATGGATGTTTTATTCGGGCAGAGGCTTTAGTGTATATAAATACAGGCGAGGAGGCCTTGGAGGCAAGGATGAGTGAGGCGAGACAATCCCGCCTGGGGCCTGCAGGCTCAGGGGAGGCAGGCGGGCCATGTGCTCAGCTCTGGGTCCCAGACCTGGACATCAGTGCGTTCCCGCCTTCCCCCCCCCCACCCCCACCCCATCATCTGGGACTAAAAGAGGTTAATGCCTCTGTACCGTTCCTCAAAAGCTGCCTTGGGAATTAAAAAAGTGTGTGATTGTTGGGGATTGTGGGCAGGACTGTATACTGAGAAAAGAACGAAATATATTGGAGAAGTTTGAGGACTGATGCAGTAAATATTTATTGAACCTGAACTTGTGAAGGTTTGTGTTTGGGGGACAGGAGTAAGTGAGACATGACTGCTGCTTTCAAGGACAGTTGGGAGAATGACAACCTCGGCTTTCAGGTTAGGGGCAGAGAACAGGAAAGGTGAGAGAGTGGGTGCTGAGATCATTTTTCTAGGGCCTGATCATCCGGGGAGGTTGGAGGAAGAAGCAGAAGGGAAATTGTTCAGGTTGGAGGGATGAGGGTCCTACCAACCCTTCAGTCTCTCCCTCCTGGGCCTGGTTAGCAGAGAGCATCCAGGAACAGTGTGATAATCATGGCCTCCAAATCTATAGGCAAGTTCCCATCCAAGGTGTTGCAGTGAATCCTGGTGAAAGTCTCTGAGGGCTAGAATGATGGGTCATTAATGATCGAGATAAGGCCTTCCAGAGAGACAAGGTGTGAAGAGGGCCTCAATGAGGAACCCTTTGGGGGAGGCCTGAACTGAAGGTACATGGGCAAGTGAAGGGCCTCAGAAGACCAGGGAGGTGGGATTTGGGTGTGGGAAGGAGGGAGTAGGTGCTCGGGGGGCCTCGGATAAAGAATCGTCCTGTGTTTGAATGCCCCCATCCTCATAGAAAGGGCTTTGTTTTAGTCCCAGGCAGGGTCTTTTCTGTGCCTTGTCTGGTATCTAATTAGAGTCTATGTAGCTGACAGCTTTATTTTCTTGGAAGAAGAGCTCCTCATGAGCCATCCCATGACTGAAGAGCTGGTATTAATGTGGGTAACCAGACTCAGAGTGCTCACGGAAAGGGCAGGGGCTCCTTCTGAACTCTGAGCAGAGACAACAGCTGCCTCATTCTAGCCACATCATTGAAAGCTGGACCAGTCCTCCCCCAGATTCCAAAGCCCTCTTGTCCTCTGCCACATTGTTCTACTGTTACATCATCAGCCTGCGGGGGCAGGACAGGTGCTGGATAGATCATGGCCATCCCTCCAGCTGCCCCGTACACATCTCAGGCCCTCCCAGATGGCATCTGGGAGCTCTAATCCAGCTGTAGGATATGAGTATTCTGAGGTAACTGGACTCCCTGCCTGACCCCCGCCAGCATCTTCCCTCTCTCAATTACATTCACCCTGACAGCCCACTGAGGAGGGAGACCCTTCCCGGCTATCAGGGAGCCGGGCCACTCCCACTTACCTCAGTTAGCTTTGCCTCCTCCTCACCTCTGCCCTCAGTGAGCCACAGGAACCTGCGTCCTCACTTTCTGCCCCCCAGAAATCTGTTCCTGGAATTGTCTTCCCTTGCTTGTGGCTCATTTTACCTATGGACCCCGAGGTTCTGGTCTCACTCCTAGTCTGGAAACCCTCGAATAGGTTGTCAACAAGAACATGAGTGTGTGGGTATGTGTGTGTGCACCTGTGCTCACTTGGGCACTGCATGCCCGGGGCACAGGAGACATTATTCATGAAGCAGGACTTGGTCCCACCCTGCCTTCTAAATTAGGAAATTGAAAAAAAAAAAAAAATTGGGAAATTGACATCAGAAAAAAAAAAAAAAGAGCAGCCAGGGAAGTGATTTCCCATAATGGGAGGGATGCCTCTCACTCTTCCAGCTCTCACTTCAAGGTGGGATCCTGGAAAATCATTCTTCCAGGATCATCTGCCCAGTAAGCCATCAGAGAGGACCCAGGGAAATGGAGGAGTTGAAAGCACTAGAAAGAGCTATGTAAGGCTCAATCATTTGTTATGATTCAGAGCCTGTTCTTTCCTCTCCCTGCATGAGAAGCCAGCTGGAGGCAGGCTCCAAAGAGAATGGACCTTTTAAAGATAGAA
Organism: Leopardus geoffroyi; assembly: GCF_018350155.1. Lineage (NCBI taxonomy): Eukaryota > Metazoa > Chordata > Mammalia > Carnivora > Felidae > Leopardus > Leopardus geoffroyi. The sequence continues at coordinate 60,312,984 of NC_059334.1, forward strand.
AGCTGGCTGGCTCATTCTGTAGAGCATGCAATTCTTGATCTCTGGGTCATGAGTTCAAGCCCCACAGTGGGCATAGAGGGGCTTAAAAGAAAAAAAACGCCTTAAAGAAAGAAAGAAAGAAAGAAAGAAAGAAAGAAAGAAAGAAAGAAAGAAAGAAAGAAAGAAAGCCTGTTTCTGGGGAGCAAAGGAAGCCATTAGGAACTGGAAGTTGGAAGCCTGGCTGGAGAAGCCAGCCTTTGCAAAGGAGCATTTCCAGCCTTAGCAACAAAGCCAATGTTAGCTGTGTGGCTGTGGTGAGAGTCACCTGACCTCTCCAAGATTCAGATCCCTCATCTGTAAAATGAAAAAATGAAGGTATCTTTCAACTCTAATTTCTGTGATTCTTTTTTTAATTAAGTTTTCATTTTAATTCCAGTATAGTTAACATACAGTGTTATATTAGATTCAGGTGTATAATATAGTGATTCAACACTTCCATACATCACCCAGTGCTCATCACAGCAAGTGCACGCCTTAATCCCCATCACCTGTTTCACCACCCCCCCCCCCACGCCTCCCCTCTGGTAACCATCAGATTGTTCTCTATAGTAATGTGTCTGTTTCTCGATTTGTCTCTCTCTGTCTCTTTTTTAAAATCCCTTTGCTCATTTATTTTGTTTCTTAAATTCCACATATGAGTGAAATCCTATGGTATTTGTCTTTCTCTGACTGACTTACCTCACTTAGCATTACACTCTCTAGCTCCATCCATGTTGTTGCAAATCGGACATTTCATTCTTTTCTATGGCTTATTTCTGTGATTCTAAAGTGGCGAGTGCCTATGTTCAGAGAGCCCAGCTTGGGATGAAAGAAGGAATTCCAGGGTTGAAGATCCAGAGTCTTCCAAGAAAGACGAAGAGAGATAATTGTGGGGCCAGTGGGGCCTCTGAGGACTCTTGGAGGCTGGGAACCTGCTGGGCCCAGGAAGAGTACAGGGCAGGAAAGCAGCCCAGCCCTGGGGCCGAGAGAAGGGAGGGGTAGATCCAGAAAGCAGTGCCCCCGAAATTGTCTCAAGCCCAGAGTCTGCTCAGAATTTAGCTTGCATGGCCCAGAGATCGCGGGGAGAAAATCCAAGTGGCCAAGAAGCTGTTGGTCAGTTGAAATGACAGGATGTCTGTGCGCTTTTATGTTCTGGGATGGGTGTTTAGTGAGGGCCTTTGCCTGCTGTCTCCAGAGCTCCTTAGCGAAGTTTTCTAATTAAGAAATGTTAGCATCACCTTGGCTATGAGGATGGAGAAGGATCAAGGCGCCCCTAGTGACCAGCAGCAGCAGCAGCAGGACCTCCTTAAGTCTTGCTGCAGGACACTGTGAGAAGCCGCTGGGGGAAGGCGGTGAGGGTCCTGTTCTAATGGAGACCCCACTCCCCTTCCTGTCTTGACTCTGAAGAAACAAGGCAGGTGACCAGGGAAGCCTTGCAGCAGAAAGCTGTCTGGGAAGATAAACCTCAGAGGGAAAAGGCTAGAAGCCCAGAGCACAGGCAGCTGGAAGCCAACGGGCAAGGGAGGAGAGGGGAGGAGAAGGGAGGGAAGATATCCCTTTCCACGGATGTGCCTTGGCCCCTGCCCAGGCAAGAGGGGCAGATGTTCTGTCTTGTCGCAAGCCCCTGCATTTGCCACCTTGTTTACCTCGTGCCTATTTATAGTTGCAGGCTCCAAGCCTGGCATGGGACTGTGCGATTTATACGACTATAAACCTCCAAAGGGCACTGAGAGCTGGCAGGGCATGGATAAAGACAGGGGCAGGCCTCTCAAGGTCAAAATGGCCATCTTCCCACCCCTGTTGACCTTACACCCCACTAAAGAGCAAGAGGTCATAAGGCCAGGCTCAGGCAAAGAAGAGATGAGTGGCAAGCCACAATGACCTCTTTGACTCTTCCTACCCTGAGCTTGTCCAGTTTAGGATTTGGAACAAATTAGAGAGGACCTGTTTTGTTCTGATTTCCCTTTCGGATGGGGTAGGGAAGCTCCATGTGGGAGGGTGGATCTCTTCAGAGAGTGTTTGAATTTGGAGAGAGTGGGTGAATCTAGAAAGGGGATCTGCAGCCCAGCTCCCACCTGCCCATCCGCTTAGCAGAAGGGGAAAAAGAATCATACGTAGAGCACTCCTGGACTCTGCTTGCCTTCTGGGGTGCCTTTGGCAGCCTGAGCTGGCCCACCTCTCACTAAGGACAGGGTATGCTGGCATACCCAGTGCCTGAGCCACCAGTCACCAGCTAGAGCGGCACATTGCCCACACCCTTCCCTTTGGGGACATCCTCCTCTGCCCCTGGCCAACCCCCTACTTCGTGGCCCCCTCTCCATTGCCTCTTGTCCTCCAGCCCCCCATGTGTTCCCATCCCACTTCTCCCCCAAAAGTGCCCTTCACTGTGCCTGCTACCCCTGCTCATTCTGCTGACTCTACCAAGCCTCCTGCAGTGAGTTTACCCCCAAACCCGCTGTACTGGTTCCAACCCCAGGATTTATCATCTGAGCATTAAGGCTAGACAGAACTCCGTTCTATGTGTGCACACACGTGTGTGTGTGTGTGTGTGTGTGTGTGTAAGAATGTGCTGGGTAGGTGGACAGAGTCACAAGTCACAGGCCAAATGTGTGTGAACGTGAAGCAGAATACAAATGCAGAATGACCTTCTCCTTGACTGCTTTGTTATTTCTCATCAATCTCTAGTCTGCTGGACTAAACCCAAGGGCTAGCGGAGGGGAAGTATCTTAGAGCTAGTGTGACCCATTGGCCGTTTCTGGACCTCCTTTGACCCTCCCTTACCTATCACCATCATGGGCCTTAGCCCCCTCAGGAGCAGACTAAATGTGGTGGGGGAAAGGCAGAGCTGGGGGTCGGGGGTTGCCCAGCTGGGGCCAGTCCTCTGGTGGGGGAAGGGCACTGGAGGACATTGAGCTGTCGTACTCCTGCCTGGGCTTGGGTTTAGTTTTGGCCTTAGAGATGGATTAGGCTCGGGGTAATACTCCAGGGAGACTGGGAGCTCCCAGGGGGATGAGCCTATTCTCAGGTCTACTCCTCCCTTCCCCTTTCCCAGCCCAGCACACAGGAGTGGGAAAGCAAATGAGTGAGTCAAATCAAAGCCTTTTCCTTCTCTGAGGAGGAGAGACAGGAAATGGAGAAGATTCCAGAGTCCAGAGAGTCCCTTTCAGTCACTTACTAGTCTACTTTTTACCTAGTGCCTTCTACAGGATGAGGGTTGGGGATCTGGCAGACATAGGTCAGGTGTGAGGACAGGGTCTGAGGACCTGGGGAGAAATCAGGGACCTGGGGAAGGGTGGGTGCAGTGGAGAGGAACCCAGAGGACTTGCACGGGGCTGGGAGGAGGACAGAGCTTGCCCTCTTGCCCTCCCCCAGAGGGAGGCAGCAGAGGACCATAGGAATTGCCCCATCCCGTTTCCTTTGTGCCCACTGTCCGCCATGGAGCCCATATCAAGGGACTCACCTGGTTTGAAGATTTCACACATCCAGCCCCTGCCCCTCTGTTGGAGAGAGAGGGGGGAAGTCAGCCTGTTCTTGACCCCCACAAGCCCTTCTATTCATTCCTAAGCAGAGGCTCCTCTCCTTCGTGTTTGATGCTTAGAAACATACTTTTGTTCATTCCCCTGGCTCCTTACATTCCTCGCCGTCACTCTCCCCAATTCCCTATCTCCCACTTCCCCACGGGGGGCCATGATCCAGCCCTGAGTCACCACCCTGAAGAGGCCCATTCTATCTGGGGGAGATACTCTGTGCCCGCTGGGCCATGACCATGACAGCTAGACATTGTTTGCATCTGATTCCCAATCTTCCCCAGGGAGTTTTGAATGAGGGTCACGCCCACATACTCCTGATGTCTCTTTTCTCCTACCCCCATCTAGGCACTCACCAGGCCTACTTATGTGGGTATGAGGACCAGATCTGGATGTGGAGGGGCACGGGAAGACGGTCCTCATGCTGTGGGTCAGGCTGGCATGGGGGCAGTGGCTAGGTGGGGGAGCTCTAAGATGTGGCCTTGAGTGAGATTTAAAAAAAAAACGCCAGTACAGCTACAGAGAGGCAGAGCGGGAGAGTGGCAGGATGGCGCTTCTCTCCCTTACCCAGTCTCCTGCTGTTGGTGTCAAGAAGCCTGGTGCTCAGAGCATCCAAGACGTAAGGCAGCGGGCACCTTATAAGCCATCTAGCCTAGCACCCATTTTACAGATAGGAAAAGAGAGGCTTCGAGGGGGAAGGGTGGCCCTCGGTCCCAGACCGTACCACCGCTTGGCCATCCATCCACGAGCCTAGTTCTCAGATCCCACATTACGCCTGCCCCAAAGATTTGTTCCCAGATTAAGTTCTCCCTCCTCCATCTGCCCTATTGATGCTCTGTGTTTACAGCCCTCCAGATCCGCCTGCCTGAGGAGCCCTGGTTGGAAAACCTCCCTTTCCTTTCCTAGTCCAGACTGGGGCTTCTTAGAGGCTCCCTTTGCAACCTGAGATGTCACTGTCTTTCTGTTAAAATGTCTCTCCCACTCTGCCTCTGCCTCTCCCTCTTTCTCTCTTCTCCAACCCTCCTCCCTCCCTCCTCCCACCAACCCCTCCTCTAGATAGAGCCCCTGAACTGCTGAGATGAATCTCTGAAGCTTATGGTTCTGGCCTGTTCCTGGTAATTGAGCTGTGCTCTCTAGTAGTGATGGGGGGAGGGAGGCAATGGTGGCCTGGGGTCTGGTCCTCCTTCCCCTGGCCTAGCGCCCCCACCCCCACCACTGTGATCCAGCAGAGCGGGTGAGGAGGGGAGAGGTGGTGATGCCTCCTCTTCTCAGCCCGCCTTCTCCAACTCTCTGTCTCCCCGGCTTCCCCTCCCTGCTTCATCTCCGGCACAAATCACATGGTGACAGCCCCATCCAACCTTTGGGGAAGGGTTTGTAAATGTGTCTTCCTTAGCTCTGATCTCCAAATTGTTCCTTTTATTGCATTTGTCACGGTGAAGATTAAAGTCCCTGGGTGGCCCGCACCACAAATCACAGTGTGCTCTCAGGAAGCGGCTGCAGGTTGGGCACTGATGGAGGGGTCCGGGCCCTGCACACACTCCCAAGCACACACTGCCATCCGTGGTGTGGACTTGTACCCGGGAACAGGAAGATGGGCCCCTGCTGTTGTCATTCTGAGCTGTTGGCCCTCTTTATAGCACAGTTTGTGACCTCTTCCTCTAGACTGTCTTCCAGGCTTACTCTGCCCGTTCCAGAGCGGGTATCACTACTTCTGTGGGTCTGTCTCTTCCATTAGATGAGAGGGAAAGCTGTGTTCGCATCACAGATATTCCAAAATATGCCTCCGTATCTCTGGCCATATCGATCTCTAGGTCTTCTCCTGGAAACACTCCAAATGGGTCAAGGGCAACTCGAGCCCAAAGCCCACCAGGAACCCACGTCCGGGATCCAGGAAAATAGCTCATCCTACCTTGCCCGGCACCTCCAGACCCTGACTTTCATTCTCATCCCGCCACACAACTGGGTGCAGAAGGGGCACAGCTGAGAGAGAGGAGACACAGCAGAGGGACCAAGAGGACAAAAGCCCCCTTGTACACATGCACAGAAAAACTGTTCCTTTCCTACCCCCTTATGAGGTAGGTTTCCTGCCTGTCCCTCATGCACATTCATAACATTCAAATTTATGCCGTAATCTCCGCCGCTCCATATGTATGAGCCTTTGATGGGTGTTTGGGTTTATGGGATGCACCCAGCCCTCCGCTCCCTCGCCCGCCCACCGCCTCCAACCACTGCAAAGACGCTCGTACATAATTGACATCGGCAGATTCTTTCATTATACAAGATTTAGCATCTGCTCGGGGATTGCTCGCTCCTCACTCACTATAGATGACTTTTCCCCGAGTTTCCTATTATCAATTCAAATTAGCCCCATTTCCCCACCCGACCAGTGCAGCGTTTACACTTGACAGTGAGGAAACAGCAAGGCTGTAATGGGCTCCTCAATTATTTAGGCCCAGTTAGGCCAGGACCCAGAAGGCCTCAACAAGGGGGTGCGTGTGCGGAGGTGGGGTCATCACAGAGGGGAGGGTAAGGTCTCCACTATTTGGTCTGTTTGGCCTTCTCACAGCCCTGCACCCTCACTCTCCTTCCTGGGGAGTCCTCCCTCTCCCATCCGGGCCTCTAAGGGGTAGGACAGTCCCTTGCTGCCTCCATCCCCAGCAGCTCCTCTCTCCCTCCTCCCCGCACCCCCCATCTTGTCTTTGCTCTGTGTGAATTCCGATGGGCTACCAGCAGAAACCAGAGAGGTCATAGGCACCAGCCAGCAGCCAGGCTGGCCCCCTCCCCTTAAGATGTCTCTCTATCTTAAAGTGCATCTCTGTGAAGATTCAAGGTAGTAGGCTAGGATTTAGAGAAGGTGGCAGTAGAAAGACTGAGACGGACACCAGTGAAAGAGATTAGATTCATGCTATGGAGCCCTCGGAAGAGAGAGAAACTCAGACCCAGAAACAGAGATACGTGAGAGCCTGAGGGAGCCGGGAGAGATGCTACTGGGGTTCGGGAGAAGTCACAGGGAAGAAAAAGGCTTGGGCAAGGCCCTTGCTCAGACCACACCGGCTGTGCAGAACTGTAATTAGGTCAGTGCTGCCCACCTGCTGGTCTGACTAGTCCAGGCCCAGCCTCCTGTAATAACTCTTGGGCCCGGTGGCTATTCAGGAGTCATGGGCTCCCCCGAGCCCACTAAATGGCCCAAGTACAGGACTCCAAGTCAGCATGGAGGGCCCAGGCCCTCATTGGAGTCAACCCACTGCCATTGCAAGCAGGGCTCCTCCCACGCCCCTCCTGTGCTGGAAGTGGGGGGGGCGTCACCCCTCCCTTCTGGTCTCTAGCCCCCAGCCCCTCCCTCTCTCTAGCCCAGATCAATTTGCAAAGGCAGTGATGGGGGAGGCAACAGGCAGGGATCTGAGAGGCTCTGGGATTAGAGGTGTCTTTCCCATGCTTTGCTTCTCCAGAATCAAAGAACTCCTCTGTCTGATTGGATTTACCCTAAGTCACAGGCATATGGGACCTTCTTTCCCTCAGCAACAGCTGGAAACAGCCCTAAATATGATTAATTAACGCTGTAAAAAGCCCTGGACACAATTAAGATTTATGTGTGTGTGTGAATATGCGCGCACATGCGTGTGTGTGTGTGTGTGTGTGTGTGTGTGTGTGTGTGTGTGTGTTGGTAGGGGACAGGAGTGGGGGGTGGGGGGAGACGGGTAGATTACCAACTACCTATGGGCCCTCCCGGGGAGTGGAGTGATATGTCCTCAGAGACATTCCTCCGTTATCCATCCCAGGCAGGGGTCATGTTTTCCCGCCTTCAGCTTTTGAGCAGATTAGCTCCTTCTTCTGTCGCAGGGGCACGGGGTGATTTTCTGCTCTGTCTTCCCTGATAAAGCAAGGGGGGGGGCAGTGTTCTGGGCCAGGTGCCTTATCTCTTTTCCCTCCACCATAAGAAGACTGTTCTCTCCCAAACCTCAATTCCTCTTGCTGGGTCATTCTAGGGATCAGAGACATATGCACAATCCCCGAACACAGCTGCATAGACACAAACCCAAAGGGACGTAGAATAGGCATCTCAGAGGAATCCGAATAAACAAGCCGCCGGCCAAGCTTCCTGCCCTTGGAAGATGTCTCACTTTCATCTTCAAAGACTCATGTCTCTAAGACAGGACAGAAATCATCTCTTTGGATCCCCCCTGCATCTCTAAGATGACAAAACCTCATTCAAGTGGCCCTCTCCTGACGCCTGTGTGATTTGGGCAGTCATTCCCCAAGGTGTGGACATCCTACCTTTGATAAGATGCTTGTGATGATCAATGTTATATACAATTCTGAAGTGGAGGAGACAGGAACACAATTCCAAACGGCAAGTTATCTGGAAAATCAGTTCTCAGGAATCTTTGAAAGAACACTGGATTTTAATTTCTTTTATGTATTGCAACTGATTGATCAACTTCTGTTTTCCTGAAATGAGTAAGCCCAAGAAGAGTTACTTAGATTCTAGCACTGATGGCCAAAGATGGAATGGACCAGAAGGAGCATGGAAAAGCTCCAGACTCTGCATCCTCTCTCAGGATCATTCTAGGGTCAGTGGCCTGAGTGCCTAAGGGTGCTTCTGCTTTATGGCTCAGTCCCCAGCAAGGCTGAGGACTGCCTGGGGGATCCTTGGGAGAGGGCCATCATATATCCTGATGGCGTCCATAACAAACATGGCCTTAAACCACTAGGATTGGAGTTCGACTTCTGATATCAAGGCTAGGGAGTGTGGGAACTTCTTGTCAGTTTCCTGCCTTCACAGTAGAAGCTTGTTGTGAGGATCAAAATGGGGGGGGGGGGGCATTCCAGAGGTCCCAGATGCATGTGTGTTGGCTCTACCATATGGATTAACTGTGCAGAGAGCACCCCCCCTCCCCCGCTTTCCAATCACACCCTTTGGGATCTACAGAGTACCGTACCTGGGAGAAGGGACAGTATGACTTTACCAAGTCAGTTCTGAGCTGTGGCTGAGAGATAAGAGAGACAGAGGGAGAACAGAGAGACCCTGAGGGAGTTACTAATTTCCAGTTGGTGTGTCCAGGATACAGGCTTCTGCCAGAGGATGGAGAGGGGTTTGGCCTGATGGGCTGGCTGTCGGGCAGACTGGTGGCTCAAACAGCCCATTCTGTGGCCTCACAGATAGGCAGACTCTCCTTCCTGTCCAGCATCTTATCACCCTGCCCCACCCTCCAACTTCCTGGGAGAAAGGGAGACTTAGGAGTCCTACGGCACGTTCTTGAATTCGGAGAAAGTAGCTGGGAATGTGTGGGGCTTGATGTGGGGCTGGGGATACTGCTTGCTCTTAGTCCCTGCTTCACCCTTGCTATCAGCTTTCCAGAACTCTCAGTGGACATGATAGGGTCAGGCAGCTGAGGGCGACCATACTATGATTAGGTCTGTTCCTGGAACTTCCCCCATTCAGGCAGCAGTTTCCAGAGTAGAGATCCTAATTATAAGCCTTGTATTTGGCTTCCAAGAAGCCTAGAATAGAGATGGGAAGGGAATAAAGGGTGCCTTAGAGGGAATATAAGAGTGGTAGTATTTTACAGTCATCATTTATTGAGTGTTTATTTTGTGCGAGGTAGTGCACTGAGTATTTTACATACGATGTTTCATTAATGGCTGCAACCATCCTGTGAGAAACCTTCTGCTCAGACAAAGAGATTGAAGGTCCGGGGTAAAAACAGGTCCAAAGCCACACAGCTATTAAGTGGTGGATCCTGCTCTTTCCATTCAGGGGCGGCACTGCCTCCTTCAGATTTAAAATCAATATAAAACCTGAGGTCAATAGGGAAGGTGGGGGCAAGGCTACCAGGTTAACAGATTCAGCAAATAAAAACACAGGATGCCGAGTTAAATTGGAATCTCAGATAAACAACAAATTTGGTTTAATTATATCCTATGCAATATTTGGGACATGCTTATACCAAAAAGCTATTTGTTGTTTACCTGAAATTCAAATTTAACTGGGTATCCTGCATTTTATCTGGCAGCTCTAGGGTGGGGCTCAGGCCTGCCCCATTTCATCCAGAAAGCCCTGAGGGAAATAGGCCTGAAGTCAAAGGTGGTCTGGGGGCACTTGGGTGGCTCAGTCCGCTAAGGGTCAGACTTCAGCTCTGGTCATGATCTCACGGTTTGTGAGTTTGGTCCCCCCCCCATCGGGCTGTGTGCTGACGGCTCAGAGCCTGGAGCCTGCTTCAGATTCTGTGTCTCCCTCTCTCTCTGCTCCTCCCCTGCTCATGCTCTGTCTCTCTCTCCCTCTCTCTCTCTCTCAAAAAAAAAAAAAAAAAAAAAAAAAAAAAGCGGTCTGAGTTTCCCCGGACTGCTCAGGCGGCACCGACAACTCTCTTCTCTCTCCCTGACTGTGGCTGATGCCTCGGACAGTGGGGCAGGGCTCCGTGTAGGGCGTCTGGGCGACCTGCCTGCCCCCAGCTCCGGGGGAGTCGGAGATCACACCCATTCACCAATCAGTAGGGATGGGCCCTTTTTCATCCCCGCAATGGGCTGCTCCACAGGCAGTGGCGGTCGACACCACTGGTGGGTGGGGGGAGCAGGGGGCACGGGGGGTGGGGAGCAGGGGGCACGAGCACAGCAGAGGTCCCCGAAAAAAAAAATTAAAAATTACAGGAGGAAAAAAAAAGGATATTTGAGATGTCAAAAAAAGCATCAAAGCAGTTATCGTGGGGAAAATAAAAACTTGCTGACATTTATTGTAGGGTGTAGCGCTGACTTATATAACGGGGGTAGGGGTGGGGTGCAGGGGTCAGCTGTATAATCCGTTCAAGTTCTCTGACCTCTGGTGGGTGAGGCTAACTCGGGGCCGGCCCGGGAGGGGAGGGGGGGGGGGTGGCGCTGCTCCTACTTCCCCGCCCCTACCTAGTCCCTAGGCGCTCGAGAGCCCCGCTGTCTCCCCACCTCGCGTCAGGCTCGGGCCCGGGCCCAGGTCCTGGTCCTGGCCGAGCGCCCACGCGGGTTCGCGTTCCCGCCGCTCGGCACGCGGAGCCCCGCGCGGCTCCGGCCCCGGCTCCAGCGCCTGCTCCAGCGCGCGCTCAGGCGTCCTCGCGTTCGGGCTCCCGTTTGCCACTCCCGGCTCGGCTGGCTCAGCTCGCTCGGGGCGTCTCCCTACTGAAGAATTATGTGGCATAAAGCAGCCGCCACCATCTTGAACTGGCAGTGAACTTTGCTTTCTACATATAAATACAGATAGCAATCACACCCCAATCAGCGCCGAGGCTTCAGGGCATCATCTCAGCAACTCTAACTTTCCCATTACGATAATGTGATTTTCACTCAGTCTATAATATCACCAGCCATGAATAAAGCAACTGGCTCTTTCTGTCTCTCTCTTCCCTCCCCCCCTTTCCCTGACTCTCTGCCACCCTCCTCAGTCTCCTTTCTTCTCCTCCCTCACTCCCTCCTCTTCTGTCTCTCTCTGCAACCTCTCCGGATATCTGTCTTCATCTACATCTCTGCATCTCTGAGCATCTTGGCCTTCCTCTCCCTGCCTCCGCCGCCCCCCTTCTCCCGCCACCCCCCCCCCCCCCCCCCCGCCAGGGACTCACATTCCCTAAATACTAATGACTGGGATTTGCAGTGCCCTGGGCTCAGTTAAATTCTGCTCCCCAGCTCTGCCATCATCTGCCTTTGCCTGAAGGTGAGAAACTGCGGGCTTGGAGGTGGTGGGGGCCACCTGCAGGGTTTTGGGGGAAGGGAAGGAGAGGGGGAGGAGAATCTGGGAATTGGCTCCTCCCCTCCCCTCTCCCTCTTTCCTCGGGTGCCTGGATGGCTCTGGAAGGATCCCTACCAGGAGCCAAAGCTGGAGGCTCAGGAACGGAAGGATCCAGCAGGGAGAGTTGAAAACTGCCTGCTTAGGGGAGGGTCTTGGAGGCTCTGTTTTTCTGGATAGTGGGGTCCCCAAACCCAACCAGATTCCAAGGGCCAGACTATTGTGAATGGATAGAGTTGGCGAGAGAGTGCTCTGGAGAGGCCTGGGGGGGAAAGGAGGAGCTAGCCTTCTAGGGTCACTTCTGTGTGCACTGGGCCCCAAACTCGGTAAAGCTATCTGGACTGGCGCTGCCTTTGCCAGGACATGGGATAAAAGCCCACAGACAGCCTTCATCAAGGTGTCAGCCACCTTATCAGGGCTCTTGGAAAGGCCTTCATGGACACTCTCCAGGATGACGGTGGTGCCGGTCAGGGGATTGTCTGTGCCTCGGTCATTAATTGATTCATGGCTCTGGGTTTGTATTCCAATTCTTTCACCTACGAGTTTTGGGACCGTGGACAATGCTCTTAACGTCTCGAAGCCTCAGTGTCCTCATCTGTAAAATGGAAGTATAAGAGTGCCTGTCTAGTGAATAAGATAATGCATTAACACAGTGCTTGGCACATGTTAAATGTTCAATAAATGTTAGCTGTTATTACTATTAGCAAATACTAAATAATCACTCGCTGAATGGGTTAGGCAGTATACCACAGAGTTTAAGAGCCTATGGTTTTGCAGTCAGACTGTCCGAATTTGAATCCTAGCTTAGCCACCTACCAGCTTTGTGACCTTGGAAAAGCCACTTAGCCTCCCTCACAGTTTCCTCATCTGTAACAGGAATAACGATAGTCCCTACACTTCATAGGGTTGTTGCGAAAGTGGTGCAGGCTAATCTAGTGTTTGGCGTAGTGCTGACATGTGGCGAGGGTTCTAGGAATATTAGCGAGTGGGGGTCTGGCACGGCAAATCCAGCCACGAGTGAGGCACACACTGCTGAGTGTCCCAGAGACCACATTCCGTCTGCGGGCCATTCTTTGGGCCCTTGGCTTTTTCTGTGGCTCTGGACCATTGCTGGCCTTGACCTTTCACTTCTGTGGAGGATGAGGGCTTGCTTCAGTTTCGCTGACTGTAAGAGTTACCGCTTTCTAGCTGCCCGCCCGCCTGGGAGGGGACTAGGATTCCTGCCTAGGCCCTTCCTTGGGCACTGGTGGAGGGAGAAGGTGGCTTTTGAATACACTGTCTTAGGCAAGGGTTACAAGGTCTAGAAGGCAACTCTTGAATTTGCTCCTGTGGGCACAGGTGACAAATTAGAATCAGACATCTGCATTCTGTCCATTTCTACATTTCTAAGTATTTATAGGTTTGTTTGCTTGTTTGCTTGCTTGCTTTTTAGTTTTTCTTGGTTTCTCTCTGAAGGATCCTTTGGAGGCATTCCAGCCTGATCTCAGATGAAAGAGAGGAAAGGGGACTCTACTCACTTTCATCGGGCCCCGAAGGGACACCAGGTGTTACCGTGGTCAGGGCTCCCAGGTCTGGGGCTTCAAGAGGTAGACCCAGGGGAGGAACTTAGGGGCACAGTGTTGGGCAGGTTGCTTATTTGGGTCTCTTTGCTCATACCTAGCCTCCCTGCTTGGCTCCAGGAGGGAAGAAGCTACCCTTCAAGATCCAGAGCATAACCCAAAACATTCTTCACCAAGTGCTTTAGCCAAGGGAACCAAACTCCCCAGTTGGACTTGGAGTCTGGTCTTTACCCTACTCACTGTCCTCCTCAAAGACAAGACAGGCCCATGCCTTCCAGATGATCACAGTCCAGTACGAGAGACAGGCATGAAAACAAAGAAGCGGAAGACACAGTGAGAGCCAACATAATAGACATACTACAGGGTACAGAGGGGACCAAAAGGGAGCGTGTACTCAGGTAGCACTTGCTAGAGGAGCAGGAGCTTCGCTAACAGTGGGCAAAATGGGAGGGGGAAGAGAAGAACATTTAAGGCAGGGGGAATGGCATTTGCAAAAGCCTTGAGGTGTTACACAGCCTGGCACGCTTGGAGAACTCAAGTATAGAGGGTAGGGTCACTTTGATGGAGGCCAGCGGAAAGGGACAGATAGTAAAGGGCCGTGCAAACTTGACTTCTAGCCTGAAGGGCTTGAGCAGTGGAGTGATTTGCACTTCCAAAAACTAGCTCTGAGGATGATGAAGAAAATGGGGGAAGGGTGCAGCCAAAAAAGCTGGAGGTGGGAGGGTGGTGAAGAGGCTCTTCAAACTCTACAGGTAAGAGACAAAGAGGACCAGCGTCTGGTGTACGTGGGGATACCAAGGAGTGAGGCTGGAGAGAGCCTTTCACGGAACTGACAGAATTTTCTCTCTGAGCGGGTGTGGAGATGATGAGGGAGAGGATCCCTGGATGTCTGTCGGGTCTTGCCTGGGCGAATGGTTGGAAGTGACAGAGATGGAGAATAGAAGACGTGGAATAGGTTTGGGGAAAGGAAAACTACTGAGTTCTGATCGGGACATGCATATGGTGTGGTTGTCTAGAGTACATCTCAGCGCAGGTATGCGGGAGGCCCAGAGACCGTTAAGAACTTTATCTCCACACTTTGGAAATCAAGATGTCTGACAGGGAGCTGGAGATAGTGTGTGGAGTTCAAGAAAGAAGTCTTGTCAGGGTACATGGATTGGAGAGTCACCAGCTTCTGGATAGTAATCAAGGCCATGGGAAGGAAGTCTGTTACTTGGGAAGGACAAATGAGGGGAGAAGGGGGTAAGAGCAGAGTCTTAGGGAGTATCAGCACTTAAAGGGGTGGTTTTTGGGGTGGCTGGGTGGCTCAGTCCACTGGGTGTCCAACTCTTGATTTTGGCTCAGGTCATGATCCCAAGGTCATGGGATCGAGCCCTGCATCAGGCTCCACACTGGGCATGAAACCTGCTTAAGATTCTCTCTCTCTCCCTCTGCCCCTCTCCCCACCTCATGCTCCCTCTCTCTAAAATTAAAAAAAAAATGCATTAAAACAAAATAGAGGAGTGGTTTTCAACCTTGGCAACCATTTGGATCAGACAGGGGACTTGAAAAACACTCAGTCGGTTAAGCCTCTGACTCTTGGCTTCTGCTCAGGTCAGGATCTCACGGTTTGTGAGTTCGAGCCCTGTTCAGCACAGAGCCCACTTGGGATTCTCTCTCTCCCTCTCTTTCTGCTCCTCCCCTGTGCTCGCTCTCTCTCTCTCAAAACAAATACATAAACTTAAAAAAATTAAAAAAGGAAAGAAAAACACCCATGTCTAGGCCCCACCCCAGACCAACTAAATCGGAATCTCTGAGAGGAAGCTGTACAAGTTCCTCAGGTTGAGAACCAATGACTTAGAGGGAGGGCAGAGGAACGGGGCTAGCAAAGGAGACTGAGAAGGAATGTTCAGGAAGATAGGGAGAGCTTCAAGAAGGGAGAGTTCTAAAGCGTCCAATTGTGCAGAATAATAATGGTTAACTCCTACCCAGTACGTGTGCTATGTCAGAGACTTTACGTGAACTCCCTGAATCCTCCTGGAGACCCTACAAGGCAGGTACTGTTATTATAATTGCCATTTGGATGATAAAGAAACTGAGACACAGGGAGGTTAAGTACTCGCCCAAAGTCACACAACTAGCAAGCAGAAACCAGGATCCAAGCCCAGGCAGGCTGCCACCAAATCTGTGCTGCTAACCAGTGTGCTAGGGCCACCTCTCTTGCCGTGGCAAGAGTGAGAAGAACGTTGTTCCTGGCTTTCACACTGAGCTGATCAGAACAACCTCCCAAGGGGTCAGCTCTCCTCCTGTTCTCCTTCATCTTTCTGTCTCTTTCCTTTTTTCCGTTCACAGCAGGTCTGTGAGGGCTGCTCCTCACCCTTCTGGCCTTCTGGCTGATGGGGCTAGGTGGGGCTGGTTCTCTTGCTGAGACAACACAGTCTGCCCCTTATCAGGTGGCCACAACTATGGGCCACGTGGCCAATAGCCTCTTCATTCACCAGGCGGAGTTGATCATTTTTCTAAGCCTCCACAGTCTAGGAGGCGGGTGGGGAATCAGGGTGATGCAGAAGGAATAGAGGATTCGACCCTCCTGGGAAGTGAGTCTTCTGGTAAGTAGATGCAGAGATAGACCTTGAGGAGGAAGGAGACTGGAATCCACATTCACATAGAGGGAATGTGAGCATAATCAGACACCTGGGATATCCCCTGTTAGAATTTCCAGGGGTCTGGGAGCCTGGGCAGCTCAGTCAGTTAAGCGTCTGACTCTTGATTATAGCTCAGGTCATGATCTCATGGTTCGTGAGTTCAACCCCCACATCGGGCTCCTTGCTGACAGTGTGAAGCCCCCTTGGGGATTCTCTCTCTCTCTCTCTCTCTCTCTCCCTCTCTGTCTGTTCCTTCTGCACTCTCTCTCTCGCTCTCTCCCTCGCCCTCAAAATAAACAAACTTAAAAAAAATATCTGCCTGCCTAGGCTGTTACAAAGATCAAAGACAATGCTATGTGTAAAGCTTCCCACTCAGAGTTAAGTGTAGAATTCCCAGGGGTCTTCAAAAAACATACTGCAAGGGCCACCTCTGGAACAATTGGATCAGAATCTCTGGGGCATGGTGGGTTTTAAAAGCTCTGCAGGTGATTCTAAAGTGTAGCCAGGGTTGAGAACCACCACCTCAAGAAGAGCTCTGGATAAGTACGAAACGGCCCTGCTTCTAACCTTACTTTTGTTACTTCCAAGCTGGGATGTCTTAGGAAACCTACTGGACCTCTTTGAGCCTCAATTTTTTTTTTTTTTTCTGTAAAGAAGGGGTAGTAATTCCATCCCTGCCTACTTTTTACAAGTAGTTATGATGCTCAGGTAGACTATCGGATATGATGTATTTTGTTCATTGTATAGGACGCTATACAAAAATGAGGTGGAATTAACTCATGCAGACATTAAAATGCAAATAAGCTACTCTGTCCACTTAACACAGGTAGGTGCACTTGAATACACACACACACACACACACACACACACACACACACGACAGCTGCTGGTTGTGTTCTGAAAGCAGAGCTGTGGTTTTCTAGACATGGCCTTTTATGTTTTTAGCCTTCAGAATGTGCCATTAAAATATGGAGAGATGATCTGGTGTGTGTGTGTGTGTGTGTGTGTGTGTGTGTGTGTGTGTGCATGGGTGCGCGCGTGCGTGCGTGTGTGTGTTTAAATGATTGCTAAAGTGCAGCATCATTTGAGTCTGCCTGTCAGCCTATCAGAAACGTCATCTATAACCTTCACTGTTTGCAGTTTAATCTCCCCTGCCTCCCCACGGGCCCTGTTCTGACATTTTAAACCCCATAAATGACAGTAGTGCTCTAAGCCATTTTGAAAAAAGCCAAGCATTTGGAAAAAACACACATAGAGACATACCCCTAAATTCCCCTTCCCCTGAACACCTGCTCACTCACGCTCATAAGTGGAATCACACACATGCTCACATCCCTGTGCTGGCCGATTTGGGAGAAGTCACAGATACAGCCAACGTGAGTGCACGTGCGTGACAGCAGGGCACAGATGGATGGAGGCATGGCCGCGTATCTGATGCCCGTGCACGCATTCCAGTGGACCCGCAGCAGACATACCTTTCTGCTGCCATCCTCAAGTCCCATCCATTCTCCTGCTCCTTGGCCTTGAAAGACAGTGGAAGAAACCAGGGTCTTTGAAAGCCTGGTTCTGAGAGCAATGGGGTGACAGGAAAGGCTGACAGGCCCCAAATCGTACAGTGTCAGGCTACGATGTATATTAGTAGGCTCAAGGTCCCCACTCTTGGAAAGCCCAGGGGTAGAAGGGGATAGCTAAGCAAAGTGCACTCCACCCTCTCGGCAACCAGATAGCTTACCACATTTGGGGACTAGAGTGAAAACAGGAGACCCAGAAATACTTACTAAAGGGATGTCATGTCTGAATGTAGAAGGTAGCAATGGTGAGCTCCACAGAGGCAGGTCTCTATCAGCTCCCGGCTGTATCCCTCGGGCCTGACACGGGGTCTGCGACACACCAGAGGCTCGTAAATACTTGTTGAATACATGACTAAAAGAATGTATAAGCTCTAGAGTGAGTGTGTGTGTGTGTGTGTGTGTGTGTGTGTGTGTGTGTGTGATCCTGATGGTGTTGGAGATGGGAGATAGGCCAGTTAAAGACAGTTTCTTAGAAAAGATGAAAAGTTCCAATCTGGGACTGGGACAGAGAGGCCCATGTCACATCTGGTATCCATTGCTTCCAGGATACGTGGCTGGCTTTTCCTGCTTTGGACTGTGACTTTACAGCAAGATGTCCCCACTCAAAGATAAGATGGACTTCCAAATGAGGTGGGAGATGGTATGAGTGGTGAATTAGGATTACCTTTGTGCAGTCCTGGGGCATTTTCCTGAGCCGGGGAACTTGTCTCCTTAATGTGCAAGGCATATGTACCTGCAGAGGTTAGGGACAGCCCTGCTGATGCTGAGGGGCTCTGTGGATCCTTTGTGGCACGGCTGGCTCCTGTGGCTCTCCCTCCCGCCACCTCAAGTGATCATGTACTGTAAGGAACTGGTTTCCATGGCAACCAATTAGTGTCAGAAAGCGAGGGCTGTGATGTCAGAATGGGGGGTAGGGTGAGAAATTTCCATCCCCCATATCCCTGGCTCCTGGCTCAGTGTCTGCTGCTTCGCAGGGAAAGCTCTAGAAGAGATGCAGGACATTGCACTCCTGAGAAGCACACGTTCTGGGTCAGGGCCCAGGAGTCGGGACAGAGTAGAAGATCTGATTCACCTGGCAGTGTCCCTACCTGCCACTCGACTCCAAAATGCTGACAAGGCAGTGGGCCCAGTAGAGAGACAGTGTGGGCGTACTCAGAAGGGTAACAATAATCTGAGACTGTTGCCTGCACTCCTCCCTCTTCCCTGGGAGAGGGATCCTAGGCTTGCTTTATTCATTGGGGGGGGGGGGGGGTGGCTGTGAACAAGGCCCAGAAGGAAGGAAGTCTTGGCTCAAAGAAGCTTTGTCATACAGCTAGTATAAAGGCAGGGCTACAGTATAGTTAAAGCATCCTAGACTTAGTCTTCACTTCAAGGAGAAAGGGTTTCAGCATAAAGCTTGTCCAGAGTGACTTCGCCCACAGGGACCCTGTTCTCAGGCCTCATTTGAGATTTGTTGTCACCCCCCCAAAGGCTGGATGTTTTGGTCTATGGGAGGAAAGTACATGCTTTAAATAAAAGGGTAGGGAGCCCAGCTGGGAATACATCCAACAGTGTAGGAGAGATATCTGGTAGGCACTTAGCTCCTGATTCTTAGGGCAAAGAATGAGATATGGGTAACAGAACTCCAGCAGTTTGAACCTCTAGGTCTTTGGGACCATGGTTTAGCTTCCCGAGGGATAGTCTGGCCAGTCTGGGGAGGTCATTCCAATAAGAAGACAAAAGGCAGGATGCAAAGAACCTTGTCTGTAGGGGAGAAAAGAAGGTTGGCCGTTCATTCACTGGACTTCATGGCCAAAGTATGTTCCCCCCATCACACTAGCCGGGCAGAGCCTGCCGTAACAATGACGAGGACGACGATGATGATGAGAGACAGCACTATATTTTCATAGCTATATTTTCATAGCCCGCCACAAAACACCCTCATCCTGCAGTAGCCCCATGGGTGGGTAGGTAGGCAGGACTCGTCTGCAGGTTGGTCTGGAGGCAGACTTTGGGATGGAGACCAAGGCGCTAGAACTTTCCTGGCGAGTGCCCTTGGGATTATCACCAGTGCAAGAGAAGGCATTTCTCCAGAGCGAGAAATTGGGCTGCGCTGTAGTCTCAGAAAAAGGCCTTCACCAACCTCAAGGGAACTCTGAGGCAGGGATGGCCCTTCTGAACGGTCCCGAGGTAGGGAGAGGTGGCTGGGCCTTCCTATGTCCATGGTGACAAGGCATTGGATGCAGGCTGCCCAGGGAAAGGCATGGCCTTAGGTGAGACAGCTCTCTTCGGCAGAGACAAATCCAAGGGAGCCTGACAGGGCAGGGCAACAGTTGGAGGCCCTCCCTCAGTACCCAGGAAGCACAGCATTGCACCCCAGCCTCTGCCATAGCAGTTATCTCTCTCCTTTCGAAGATGACGAAGCTGAAGTTCAGAGAGGTGTGATGAGCTGCTTGTCGCACAGCTAGCACAGAGGCAAGGCTACAGCATAGTTAGTCCCAGCATCCTGGACTTAGTCTTTGCTTCACGGAGAAGGGGTTTCAGTGGCAAACTAGTCCAGAGTGACTTTGTGAGTACATCGTCAAGCGATCACTCGCCCTGGGCTCCATGGAGGATAGACGGTAGGAGCTTGGGGGGTGTTGGGGGGCTGGAAGGGGAGCTCAGGGTACTACACCCCAGGGGCAGACAGAGTCAGGGTGCGGCGACCCTGTGCCAGGCCTCCGGAGGGCCCGCTCAGCTCTGCCGGGGTCCAGGGAGCCTCCTTTCCCTCTGGAAAGTGGAGACTGTGGCCTTCATCCCTCTCAGCGCAGGCCACAGAGCTGGCTGATCTGGGTTGCAAGAGAAAATTTCCTGGCAGATGTGTCGGATTGGCCAAAAGATGAGGGGCTTTGAGGAAATTATTCTGCCTGCTTGATGCCTGGCCCTTGGGCCTGCAAGAAATGAAGCCCTGTGGGTCTCCCTGGGGGCTTTTGGAAGGGGGCGTCACGGCAGTCAGCAGGGGTCCAGCAATGGTCAACCCCCTCCCCGGCCAGCCCCAGGGGCAACAGCCGCCTCCGGAAAGTCTGGCAGAAGATGTTTGCTGGGGGATTGACAGAGGGGAAGGAAGGAGCGGACAAGGCGACAGAGGTGAGAGATAGCAAGGTTCCCAGAGAACAGGGAAGGAGCTGGCTCTCTCAGAACTAGCCATTCCCGCAGAAAACTGAAGAACCGAAGTGCCCAGTCTGGGCTTGTTTGCAGGCTGCTGGACTGGGCCACTCAGGTGCTATTCGGGATTTTGGAGGTCATCGAAGAGGGTTGTATGTATATGTGGTAGGGTTGGGGCACGAGCCATGAGGGTGAGTGTGGGAGACAGAACGAAGGGAATCCACACCCCTCCCTCGCCTTCCACGCTGGAGTTGCCGAGTCCACAGCCTGGGAGGGACAATGGTTCATACTCTTGTTTTTCTCCACTCTTCCTGCCTAGGAGGTGGGAAAGAGCCTGAGCCACCACAGGGGGAAAGACCCAAAGGTGCAAGGGGCCGAGGGACAGGGACCCAGTGGCAGCTCCGGGGTCTCTGCTAGGGAGACTCACAAGGACTTGCTGGTCCCTCCCCAGTCCCTCCTTGGCCCTGAGAGTGATGGGCACGTGGCCCACCGTCCTTGTTGCCCTTTTCTGGGAGGCAGGAGTGAACAGCGATAGCTTCTGTCCAGGAGACCCTGATTGGAAAGGGATTGTTAGTTTTTTGGTTTTTGGTTTTTGGTTTTTCAACTCTGCCAACTTGCCCCTCCCCGCGTACAAATTCCCCTTCGTGACCTTGTGACTCTTCCACTAGGTCTCCTTTCTTCTTGCTTCAAGAAAAAGCCAGGCGGGGAGGGCTGGGGACCAGGGAGGGAGGCGAGGCGGCGGAGAGGCTGAGCCGATCGCGGGTCTGCAAGGTGCAAAGCAATCAGCGCAGCCGCTGGTGAGCGGGGTCACTCAGTAGTGTGCACATCAGGGTGAAATCCTTTCAGCTCTTCTCCAAACCCCTAGTGAAAGACAATCAGGCTCGCTGTCACCGAGCTAATTCTGTCTATATAAAAGCAGTAATGAAATTCACGGCAGGATTACCCTCTCCATCCAATGGGCCAGCGTCGTGGTGACATATCTCTCTTATTGCCCGAATGTAACACACCATCTAATTTACGTCGTGTAGCGAGCAGGAATGAAATGTTCATAAAGAATTGCTGCATCTCGTCACCTTAACTGCGGCCCGGGGCTCTGAGGCATCTGTCAGGGAGAGGAGCAGGAGGAGGGAGGGCGGGCGGGGCTCAGGGAGCAGCAGCCGGGGGCAGGCGTTCTGGGGGGTTGTTGTTTCTTAATAGGGTGAAGTGGAGACAGAGGGAGGTAGGGGCTGGGGGGTGGGCAGCTAGGGAGAAGAGCGGGGGAGGGGGCACGGAGGGCCTTGGGAGGCAAGGATCATAAGGGTAGGTTGAAGTGGTCTGTAGGGAGTGTTTGGAAGTCGATGTAAGTGTGGGGAGCCAGAGAATCTGAGAGTATGTTTGGGTTTGGGTGAGTCTGGGAGGACAAATGAGTGCCTCAGTGGGGGTTGGTTGGGAAAATGACCCTCTAAGGTGCCTCCCAGATGCTGCAGGCTATCTTGTAGTCTTTCTCATTCTCTGGAAATGGAGATGCATCCACCTCCAAAGGCTATCAGAACGAAACTCTTGGGTGGACGAGGTAGGAGACCTTTTCTAGAAGTGAACAAGGAGCAGACAGATGCTAGGAACAAGTTTTACAGAACTAGGAGTTCCCCATGGCTCCTCTGCTCCCTCATCTGTCACTGCACGACCCACCATCAGTGAGCCATTTCACTTACCTTCCCCCCTTTCTATTTCCACCCCCTCGGTCCAAGGCCACTGCCATCTGTTGCCCGACTGACTCAACCCTCTCTCGACTGTGGTCTCCACAGGTGCCTTCCTGCTCCCTCAACTTCTTGCCCCCTCAACTCGGCCAAGTGGTGGTCATGTCACTACTACGGTCCCTCCACTCAAAACCCTGCTATAGTGTCCCCTTGCTTTTAGGATGAAGACTGGAACCCATGACCCCAACGTCTTTGCCTCACACTCTCCGTTGCAGGCCATGCTCCAGCCATATTGGCCTTTTCCTGTTGTCTCTGAATGTGCCACATTCTAAACAGCCACTGGGGCTGTGCATGTGAGGTTGCCTCTTCTTGGAAGACTCCTCTCAGGGCAATAGACCACTCCAGCATGGCCTTCACTCCTCCCATTTCAGGTGTCAGCTGGCATGTTACATCCCGGAAGAAGCCTTCTGGGCCTACCCAGACTTGGCTAGTGTTCTCTTCCTTGATATGCTTTCTTAGCATCATTTACTTCCTTTTCAACGCAGATCATACATCGTAAGGATTCTGGGTTTTGTACAACTATTTGATGACAGTCTGTATTCTCCCACTGGGCTCCCATGATCTCGTGAGAGCAGGGGCCGTGTCTATTTTGCTCACCATTGTAGCTCCAACACCTGGTACAGTACTCAGGAACATTGTAGCCACTCATTGAGTGGCTTAAATGAAGAAATGAGGGGCCCGAACAACCACTACAGGGGTAGAAACCCTTCTCCTTCCTTCTTTCATTCATTCAGCAAACATCTACTGAATGTCTCCTAAGGGCCAGGCATTGTCACAGGCACTGTGGCCGCATGGTAAACGATTGAAGACATAGTCCCTTCCCCTGAGGAGCTCACAGTCCAGGGAGGGAGAGAGACAAACTCTGGTGCTAAACCTGTCCCGTGTGCTCACTCCAGAGAGAAGCTATGTCCTGGGCCCATTGTGAAAGTCACCTATGAGAAGTGGCTGATCTGGGGCCATATAAAATTCTCCTAAATTTCCCCCAGACATAGCTCAGTCACCACTGGGGGGAAGATACAGCAAAAGAAAGAGACTTTATTAAAGGGGCATAATTGGAATTCTTTTACTAGTGCTAATAAGAAGCATTTACTGAGAATCAACCATGTGCCAAGCTTCTCTTCTCATGTAACCCTCACAATAACTGTGACACCTAGATATTATTATCCCTGTGTTAAAGATGAGGAGACTGATGCCAAATGAGTTTTTTTAATGTTTGTTTATTTTTGAGAGAGAGAGAGAGAGAGCACAAGTAGGGGAGGGGCATAGAGAGAGGGAGACACAGATTCTGAGGCAGGTTCCAGGCTCTGAACTGTCAGTACAAAGCCTGACACGGGGCTCAAACCCATGAACTGGGAGATCATGACCTGAGCCGAAGTTGGACACGCAACTGACTTAGCCACCCAGGTGCCCGTGAAGCCAACTGAGTTTAAATAGCTTGCCCAAAAGAGGTCACACACTTGTCACACAATGGATGCTCAGTAAATATTTATTGAGTGAGTGAATGAATGAGACACTAATAAGTAAAAAAGACAGAAATCAAACCTAGGCTTTCTGGCTTCAAAGCCCTTGGTATTTCTACTGCTTATTTCAGGCAACTATTTTTGGACTCTCAGGGTCTGGTCTGTATTGGCGAAATAAACTGATGTTGGACTCTAGACCCATGCTTCCTCCTGACCCAGACCCTAGCCTCTCCACAGACACAGGATACCTTAGAAGACCAGACCTGAATCTCTGTGGGGAGATGCCCATAATGCAAACCCTTCCCAGTCCTGCCCTGTCCTTCCTCTAACACCCCAGGCTTGTGTTAGCTTAGTAAAAAGTCTGGGAAGGTCTTTGTGGGAGATGGAACATCATTCCTGTGTGTATAGAATCAACCACATCTTGTAACGTGTCCCTTCTGATTAAGCCATGTGGTCCTTTCTCATGAACTCAGAGATATTTACTCACCAGATGATATGTATCTGTGTGGACATGTTGTGTGTGGACACGTGTTCATGGATGCATACGCGTGCATCAGTGATCCTCTCCTTGCACCAGTTCTCTCATATCCCGTGATATGCACTTTCCAAGTATGCAGACCCCCGAGTCCGCACCCTGAAGTTCCCGCCTCACAGATGTCTCCAGATATATGCCTCTGTAGCTGACTTTTCCTCTTGCCTCTATCCTCTACCCAGGAAATTATGTGACCCTCCAGCTAATGTTGGCAAGCCGCAGAGTAGGATTGTGTGCCACGAGCTTCCTCTTATTTTGAGGAAGTTCTGTTCCCTGGCAGAGAGTAACTTTCTCTGTCAAAGAGCTAGTGCATAGATGCATCATCAAAGAGAAAATATATGCCTGGCACACAGTAATCTCTCAATTCATGTCAGATATTAACACTATTGTAGCTCATTTGTCCTCCCTGACCAGAGGGCATCCCTCCTTCTTCCCACAGCCCTCCTAGGACTGGAAGTTCAAATAGCCCCATCTCCTCCTGCCAGGGAGCTGAGTGAGGCTTGGTGTACTTACAAGGATCTCCTGGGTTTATAGGGCTCCAGGCCATTGCCATCTATATCTCTCAGTAGGACAAAAATCTCAACACACCCCTGGCAAGTAGGAGTCACTCATATTTTTTAAAGTCTCCATAAAATAAATCTCAAGAGTCTCTTTAGACACTGCATCCAAAACCTTAAACTCCTAAGACACAGATTGTTTCCTCAACCCATTCTTCTGTAGCTGACATCTTTTCTCCTGGGCCAGACCCGAGGCCAGACCCACTGGCCAATGCCCACCGGAGAAGCACAGTTTCAGTCATGATGCCTGATACTTCTAACCACTTCCCTCTGGCCCAGGTGGCCTACCCTCCCAGCTAGTGATCAGTTTTGTGGCTCTTCCAGGAGCTGACACCCTAAACCAGACCCACTTCTTCAGGTGAAGCAAGATATCATTGAAGTTGGATGGATACAAAGCAAGGGCAGGGCAGGGGGAGAACGAGAAGGGGAGATCACAGCAACCATCGCAAAGAATCAGGATCCTCCAGACAATATCTGTCCTTCAACTGGCATCAGGCTTTCCTCTCACCGTCTGTGGAAACCCAGGGGTCTGTGCCTAGGGGTGTATTAAGTTTTGTCTGACTGTCTTTGGACAGACAAGAGGAGGGAGGAAGATTCTGTGGAATAGATAAACTAGAAGAGGTTGGTGATGGATTAAAAATTGGAATCCGGGGCGCCTGGGTGGCGCAGTCGGTTAAGCGTCCGACTTCAACCAGGTCACGATCTCGCGGTCCCGGAGTTCGAGCCCCGCGTCAGGCTCTGGGCTGATGGCTCAGAGCCTGGAGCCTGTTTCCGATTCTGTGTCTCCCTCTCTCTGCCCCTCCCCCGTTCATGCTCTGTCTCTCTCTGTCCCAAAAATAAATAAACGTTGAAAAAAAAATTTTTTTTTTTAAAAATTGGAATCCAACCCTGTCAATGTGTTTATTTGATTTCCACATTCTCCTACCCCTTTTATTCCCACTCCTCTTTTCCCTTCCCCCAGACTGACATAAAATGATACCCTGATGGCTATTTCAGCTGCAACCCTATATACCCAGGGAAGCCTGAGCCCCCCAGCTGCTGGCCAGCTCTGATCCCCTAATCCCAGAGGGACCAGCTGGTCAGAGTTCTCAGGGACGGCAGACCTCAAGTGCAAATTTGGCTTCTGTTTCCAACAGACTCTGATCATGGCCAGATTACTGAGCTTCTCTGTGTGCTGGCTCTATTATCAGCATCCTGCTCCCCCGGTACACATACTACCCCAGATGATAGAAAGAAGCATCCTGAATTTCTTGAAACACTATTCTAGAAATGCACCTTTCCATTTCCCATCGTAATTACCACATCGGAATTTAGTCCCCATGCGGGTTAGCTTGATCTTGGGTGGGCCAGTCCCCTTCACTATTGGCCTGGACGGCTGTTTAGTCATCGGCCAGCAGGAGAGAGAGTGGGTCAGTGCAGCTCAGCCCTGCTGCAGAGTGCATGACCCATTATGAGAACAGAGAAGATAATTTTCCAGCCTCCTGGCATGTCTGAGGGCTTTGTGAGTACCTACCGATAACACATGGTTTAAAACCGTATCCGCGGAAAGCAACAAAGAGGATCCAACCTGCTTGGAGTTCAGTTGATAGCGAGGGGATGTCTGACACGTCGATAAAACTGAAAGGCCCTCGAAATGAAGAGTAATTGATGACTTGGACAAACAGGCATAAATTCCTGTTAAGTGTGGCTCAACACCCTTGCTCTCCAGGCCCCCCCCCCCCCCACCGGCCCCCCGCAACCAGGAACTTGGTTTTGGTGGTCATTACCTGCTCAGTGTCATTAAATTCTCTGGTAATCCGCAGGGATATGTAATTATGCTGTAGTTAGTGGTTGTTCACTAAGTAAACCCTTGGTGTACTTACCATGTAAGTCAACGGTATTTACAGGATATTTTTTCTGCCTGTAACTCAAAGCCTTACCGAAACAAATTGGAATTGCCTTCTGGAGGCCGTTGTTATAAATTACAGACCCAACATCTGTCCACATCTGCAGTGTCTAGACAGCCTGTCTCAGCTACAAGAGAGGAGAGAGATGAACGCGGGAAAGCCAGAGAGACGTGAGGAGTGGCAGAGGGAAATCTCAGATTTTTCACAATTTTTCTCGATTCTGAGGTTTACCCAGATGAATCCGTGCTGACTTCTGAAATGGACCTGAATCTTCAGCAGCCCAACACCAAGCTCTGGAGAGTTCGGGGCCCGGTCATCGCCCCTGGATGTATTGGTGATGCAGCTTCTTCCATTGGGCCCCTCTCTGCCCTGACAGGCTCTCAGAGGTCACAGCGGGGCCCAGGGCCCTGGGAGATGGAGTTACAAATACCAGGCTGACTGCGGCCAGATCAGGAGAGTCGGCCTGTTCTCCCAATTCCTTCCATCCCCTCTCCTGCTCCCTGACTCTTCCCCCACCTGGTTTTTCAGGGCAAGGCATTCATTTGCCTGCCTCTCCTGTGGTCCCTTTCTTGCACCCACGATAAGGAGCCTGCCCGTCAGCTGAGTGATTGTATTTTTTTACAGTTCCTAGCACAAACCTTCTCATTTATATGTAAAGCAGCCATTAGTCATAGCTCCGTTCCCACACACTGCCTGATGTACAATCACATTTTGCAGCGGATGAATCTTTCCACACAGCTGCTCTGCTATGAATAATCCGTCTCCAGGCCCATAAATCAGAAAAAAATCATGCACCTCGTTCGCCTGATCCTTACACAAAGTCATATATTTTACATGAGGACGAGCTAAATATTCATGAGTCTTAAAGGCTTTTTTCATAGGCACTTGTTGGGGTTGTTTTCTACTATTGGGGGGATACCAGGTTGTATTTAGTAGAACCAGGGATTTTGGAAAGGAGAGAGGAAAAGGAGGTGGGAGAGGGTGTGTGTGTGTGTGTGTGTGTGTGTGTGAGAGAGAGAGAGAGAGAGAGAGAGAGATTGATTGAGATTCCAAGCTTATCTCTTAGTCTAAGCGTCATGTGGGACAAAGGATGCTCATGTGAGGTCTTAAAAACATGATAAATACTTGTTTACTGAGCTTCCATTCTGCTCAGAGCCATGGATATTGCCTCTCTGACCTTCAAGGTCATTTCACGAACCTTTGCCTCCTCACCCGTGCAGCAGTGATTTGGGCCCTTCTCTGTGTAGGGAAGTGGCTGGGAGACCCACCTGGATCTGATGAAAGCAGAATTTGGGGGTGAAGGAAGGGAGACAGTGGGGAAAGAACAGATAGATGTAAAGGAAATCACTCTCATGCTAACAATTCCCTCTGACCTACACACAACTTCAGGCCTCTAGCAGCTTCCTAGTAATTTGTTTATAGCCCATTTTTTTTGTTCCAGAGAGCACTTAAGGTAGCTTTCCTCACCCTCCGGTTTATTTCCCTCCCCTGGGCTATCTCCTTCCCCTCACCCCCTTAACCTCAGACCCTGATCACTGTACTATCCTCTGGGTAAGTCTTCTGCTCAGCCGGCCCATACCGCATACTCTCCCCATACTGCTCCTCAAACTCTCTTTTCCCCTAAATGCAAAATTTGATCCCTCCAAGGAGCCACCTTCTGTTAAAAAAGGAGTTACTTGCCTTGCCCCCCCCTCCCCCCACCCCATCTTCCCTAGCCAACCCACTCATCATAGTAACCCCGCCGCTGGCAGGTGCTTCTTCATTTTTTTTCCGGGACTCGTGCAGCATATGTGTGTTCGGTGGCCTTGTCTGACTCATTAATGCCATGGTCTGCAGTGGTGACGATGATGTGCCCTCACTTCCCTTGGAAGGGTAGAAAATTCTTCCTGGATTTCACTGACAAGATTAAGAACACATTTCTAGGTAGAGGTTTCTTGGATTCAACTTTAGTTATGGAAACACACAAAAGCCCTCAGACCCTTTGAGCTTTCAGTAGATAGTGATAATGACTGGGTCCCAGTGGCTGTTCTCAGATGAAGAACTCTGTCAAAACTGTAGTGGCAACTCTGTGGGGAAAATCACTTCTCTATTTAACAGATGGGCAAACCGAGGCATGACCCTGGCACATTTCTTTCTCAAAGTCAAATCAAGAGGAGAGGACAGGAAGCTGCAATGATATCTGAGTTAACTTTTGTGAGTTTGACCCAAGGCACCCAGCTTTTCCCACCAACCCCCAGGGCCAGAGGCCAAGGATCAAAGCCTTTCCCCATTTCTCTAAGTTCTTTGGGCTTGCGTACTGCTCTGCTGCCTCTCGCTCCACCTGCCCTCAACCCTCTCTTGCTAACGCTCACAAAGAACCAAGTGAAAAACCCGCCAGAGAGGAGGAAAAAGTCCAAACAATCACAGATGGCAGACTCGCACATTTAATTTAAAATCATTCTTTATTATCCAAAATATTAAAATTAAAGCTATAATGCCCAAAGGAAAACACAGATTAAAACCCCCTATGTTTCACTGCCTCTTCCTCAGGGGGTCCCCAAAACACTGAGCAAGAATGCTTTGAAAAGAAAGCAGGAGTGCAGGCGCAAAGAGCCAGCTGTAGATCACTGAGCCAAACACTCGGTGACTGACCCAATCAGCTTCCCTTAAAGCCAAACACCAACTGTTTCATATGCAATTAATGATTGCCCTGGCAAGTGAAAGTGCATCAAGTCGTCACAGGTATCCTTGAACGAGAAGACACACAGCAGTCACAGGTAGCTCGTCCCTGGTATCTACATAATGATATTACCAGGCTAATCTAGGCTCAGAGATTTAATTCTGCAAAACACCATGCGCTAAATATTTATATTCATAAAAGGGCTAAGGGGAAAAATGCCCATGTGCTGCCTCTAGGCTCCCCATTTGTCTAAAATAGGTTGCTGGATCATTTACTGTACGGTTGGGGGTCAAGGGCATCAGTCAAGTGTCAGTAGAATCCCGGTGTTTCTGGCCTGCAACTTCACCTTTTGGAAGGGGCTCATTGCTAGACTGGGGATTTGGAGGTACCCAGGAGAATGCAAAGCTCCTTCCTTCTCTGGAGATGCCAAAGCCAAAGAGGAGACTTCCTCGTATGTCGGAGCTGAGAAGGGGCGGAAGAATGGCTGAGAATATCTGTTCCCCATTCTCTGGCGCAGAAAATCAAAGTCCAGAGGGGGACGAGAGACTGTTAGCATCGTCCTTTACGCATCTCAAATTCTCAGTTGTAGATACCATTCCAGTTATTGATGCTACTACCATGCTTGAACTATAAAATTGAAGAGGGACTCTTCAAATAATCATAAATAAATCAGTGCTGATGGCCTTTTGGATTTGTCTCTGTTTCCTCCTAATTCTGAGTCATAGTCCTTACTCGAATGTTCTCATTGCAGCACACTGCTGGGCCTGAGTGCCTCCAGCATATAAGGCACAGGACCTAACCCGGCTTGGCCTAGCCCCTCTCCTAATGGGATTGCCAGGATCACTTCTGTGTCTATCCTGGAGACTGCTCTCCTCTTCCCACTGACATCTCAAACCCAGTTCTTTCTTTTTTTAAATTTTTTTTTTCAACGTTTATTTATTTTTGGGACAGAGAGAGACAGAGCGTGAACGGGGGAGGGGCAGAGAGAGGGAGACACAGAATCGGAAACAGGCTCCAGGCTCTGAGCCATCAGCCCAGAGCCCGACGCGGGGCTCGAACTCACGGACCGCGAGATCGTGACCTGGCTGAAGTCGGATGCTTAACCGACTGCGCCACCCAGGCGCCCCTCAAACCCAGTTCTTTCAACCCAGACCCCTCTGCCCTTCCTCTCTCCTTGGCAGAAAATGCAGATGATGGAGCCTGTCTGGTTCCCCATGCACACCATGACTTGGAGCCTTCAGCAACTTTTCCAGCACTCTGCGTATTGTAGTCAAGATGGGATCAGCTAATAAAAATTACATTGGTTACAATCCAAAAAGATTAACCAGCCTTAAGGGTTTCATGGCTATGCGTTACACTTTTCAATTTTCCTACAATTAAGCTAGCAACAAATAATATTGACAAATAAACTGCCAGATCCGCTAGCTGAAGCCCTGCCGTGGGAAGGAGGGTGGTTAGCCCTTGCCTAATCGGAAGGTCCAGCCTGTGAGTTCTAGCATGCTGGGGCATTGGCACTTGAGCCGTATAGGTGGAGGGGTGATGAGGAATGGGTGCCGGCTGCTGTGCTCCTAAATGAGAATAAAAAAGATGACGATCCTGACTCTTGACCTGCTGTCACCTCTGGGGAGTTTTCCTGGTTTCACTGATTTCTCAATCTCCTGCTCGAGAAAATCCAGGAGGTCTATATTCTTATGAGGCAGAACGATATCAACTCATTAATTAATTTGGAGTCCCAGATCCAGGGCCTGAAATAAATTAGACCTAGGGCTAATAAAATTGGGGGGCAGGTTGAGATGAGAGTCTCCTCCGTAGGAAAGCTCTCCCACACAGATGCTGATAGAGGTCTGTGGAGGCCAGACTTTTCCCTGCTTGGCTGCCCCGGCGCTAGGGAGGGCAGGAGGCTGCAGGATATTCTGGAACCTGTCTGCACGATTTCTAGTGCTCAGTGTTGGAGAAGAAGACCATGGGAGCAAGGGCTGCGAAGGGAATCAGGATCATTGTTGTTATTTAATGAGAATTTACCATGTGCCGGCGCTGGGTTCAGTGCTCTCACTTGGCAATTTATTTAATCCTCATCATCTGTGAAGTAGATCCCATTCTCTATCCCCATCTTACAGTTAAACTTAGAGAAGTTAAATAGTAGCTCATGGATTGAACCCAGGTTTGGGTTCTAGAGCCTGTGCTGTTAACCACAAAACTGTTGAAAACTGCCAAGTGATTATAGGTACAAGACAACTGTCTTTCTACAGCAGGATCTAAATTCTGATCTAAGCTAGAAACAGGACATCTAGCCTCAAAGTTAGGTTCGTTTTGATGCTATGTTTGATCTTCATCAAAATCCACAAATATCTGTCAAGAACCCAGGATCCTGGGCCCAATGGGAGACTGAGGGACTGTCCTTTGTTCCTCAAATTATGACCTAAGGACAGTCTTTAACTAAATCATCTGGGAGGCTTGTTAAGATGCTGGTTCATGACCCCCACCCAATCTTCTTGATCAGGATCCCTGAATATGGGGGCTCGTGAGCCTGCTGTTTAACAAGCTCTCCGGATGATTATGCATCCAAACGTGGGAAACAGTTGGTATAATCTGTGAACACTGGCTTCCAGTAGTTTCAATCAGATCCCAAACCTCCACTGTGGTATCCAGGCCACCAGTCTGACCCTAGGTGGCCCTCACCTCCACTCTCCCCGATCGTTCCAGCCTTTCATACACGCCAGCTGTGTTCTCCTATCTTCGTTCTAATTCACCCTGGTCCTCGCCCTCACCTATGTATGCCTTCCCCTCCACTCCTCACTTGGATCTGGGTTTTACATACGTGGGCCTGGTATGGCGTTTTTCTCTCCTCTCCCTCTCCCCCTCCCTTTAATGTAATTTTTATTTAAGTGTAATATACATACAGAAAAGTGCACAGAACAATAAGGTTACAGCTCAATGAATTTCTTCAAAGTGAATATACCCGTGTAGCCAGCATGAAGTCTCTCTCTTTTTTTAAAACACAAATTTGACTCTAAATAGCACCAAAGAGTAATTTAAGTCTTAATCTCTTAAAGGGACAGCAAAGAAGGGAAATTCCACCATACATCACTGCTTAAAGACCTCTGCTTATAGAAGCTTCTCCCCACCAAAATCTTTCTCCCTTCTTCCACTCTTCCTTGTCACCAACACTTATTGAGCAACTACCACATTAGGTGCTGGCTAGATAATGCTGAACAAGATATACCTGAGTCCTGATTCAAGGGCACTTGCAGTCTCACGGGGGAGACAAATGAAACACAAGTAAGCAAACAATAATTCTGAATTACGATGAATGCTCTGAAGGGACTAACTGGGTGCCCCGATGCCTGCCCAGTGAGACAGACCAGCCAGGAGAGGAGAAAAGAGCGACTTAGGTGAGAGTATGAACAGCAAGTGTAAAGGCTCTGAGGTGGGACCTACCTTGGTTCAAGAGAGAATTTTCTTCCCTTCTCCTCTGATTTAGGTGGTCTTTCTTCAGTTCCTCCTTCTCCTTCAGAATCTCTTCTTTCCCACCAAAACCTTTTGATCCTGTGTGCCTCTTCTGCACAGAACAATCTACCACTTTCTCTCTTCCAGCATAATAAAGGTTCAGCAACACAACCCCCAACTGCTTAGTGAGGTAGAGAAGGGGGAAAGAATGTGAACTTGCCCTGTAATTGGCGGCGGGGGGGTGGGGGGGGAGGTGGGCGGGGGGTAGTCCCAGAAACATTTAGGTAGGATTAATCCACCTACTGTTTGGAATCAACCCTCAGTCCACCCTCAGTGGCGTTGTCCCTAAGCTACTTCTCAAGTTATCATTGGGAGCGTCACAAAGCACTTCTGCTCTGGAACTCAGAGGTTTGGAATCAGGAAGTCTCATGGGTGGTTTCAGCAGCTAACTGCTCTGTTCCTGAGATAACGCTCCCCCCATAGATACCCTGGTATTGAAGGGAAGGGGCAGCACAGTCTGTGACCCAAAGGGTTTGGCTGTGAACCATTCAAGTTCTCACCTAGTACTGATGACTTGAATAAAAATGTTTTCCAACCACAAGACCTGAAGATTCCAGAGTGGCTCCATGGCTCTGTCATCTGGCTTCTCTTCCCGCCCAAGTCATTGGGGGTCCGACAAATCCTCTGACCCCAGAGGGAGGCCGAACACATCCTTCCACTTGCCCCTTCTCTCCCTTTTCCACCTCCACCCCCAGCCATCCTCAGATTCTCTTTCCATCCTTTCTTCCAGGGTCTGGCCCCTTCTCTGAGGGACTCTCTCAGTCAGATTCCCTGACACATGACCGAATTGGGGAGAACGTTGGGAGGCGAGCGCTCATAACAAAAGCCCAGCTTTACAACCCTCCGCATATTTCCAGCGTTGTGTGATCAGAGCGTCTCCTTCTGTTAAATCCCCCATCACCTGGAGAAGGTAAATTAAAACAAACAGCCACAAAAAACTACTCTGCCATGCTTAGATTCAAGTTAAGGCCTCACAGCTGAATTTTGTTAAAGGAATCTTTGCTGAGTCCTCTCTGGACCTGAGTCCTTGACAGGATTCTGTCCGGTCTTTGTCACTGCCATCATCACCACCGCCCTGTAACATTTACTGAGTCCTTAGCATGAGCTGGGGCGCTGACAAAGTGCTTTCTATGTGTCTTCTCCCCCTGGTCCAGCTAAACCAGAACTGCTAAGCCTGAACAAGGACAGTGTTTCTCCAGGGCTTTGCTGTAAATGAGGCAGACCCTCAGGCCAGTACTGGAACCAGCAGGGGTGAGGAGGAGTGGGCTTGCTAAATTTAGGCCAAAAAAAAAAAAAAAAAAAAAAAAAGAATGCCCAGTTAAATTTAATTTCAGATAGGGTACTCAGGGGTTGGGGGTAAAGTCTAGATAGGCTGCTCTCTGACAGTTGGAACAAGTTTGCGACAGTTCTCTGACAGACCGGAGAGTAGCGTTCGGTCATGTCTCCATTTAATAACGATGTGGAAAGATACTAGCTTGGGATAAAGGAATTCTGTTCTCTGGAAAGTTTCGAGATCAGAAATCAGGACAGAGCTTTATGACATTATAAACTGCAAGCTATTGACATATTCATGGCTAAAATGATATATCTGAGATTTGCATCATTATAATCCAGAGGACAGGGGAAAGAAGTGGGTGGGGGGTACACATGAAACAAAAGTGGCCATAATGTAGCCGGGACACAGGGGTTGCCGGAGCCCCTGGCTCCGGGAGTCCCAAAGAGATCAGGTTCGGCCACTCGCTACTGACAAAATCCAAAAGCAGAGAGATTAGTGGAGGTGAAACAAGAAAGGGATTTATTTCACGGAGACCAACACTGGAAAGAGTGGATTAATGTCTCAAGGACTGTCTCCAAAGTTCTGAAAACACTTCCAGGTTTGTATAAGGAAGATGTGGGACAAAGGTGGGTGGGTCCATGCTGGTGGGCAGTGAGGTCAGGTGGATCATCATCTTAGGGTCAATCACAGGCAGGGTCTTGCTCACTCAGGGCAGTTCTTCTGGCTTGAAAGCGTCGTTTCACTTCCTATCACATGCTTTGCCTGCAGGGTCTTTTGCCTGAGTTAAGAGGTAAGCTGGAAAGAAGAGCTCAGAAAGCTGGAGGTCAAAATGGAGGTAAAGTCCCCTTTCAATAAGTCAATATTTTTGAAGCTGAGTAATGAGTGAAAAGAGTTCATTATATTCTTCTCTTTACCTTTGTATATGTTTGAAAGTTTACATAATTGGAAGTTCAATACCCACCCACATGTACACATACACTGTGCCTTTTTCCCCTTTTCTTTCTTAGTGTGTGTGTGTGTGTGTGTGTGTGATTACTTCTGGGTGTTTTCTTTTTCTTGGTTGTTTTGTTATTGCTTCTGAAGTAATGTGTGTGTGTGTGTGGTTTTTTTTTTTTTTAATTTTTAAATGTCAGCCTATTATAGCTGTGGAAAAGACAAAACAAGTCAAATGGGTTCTATTTGCATCTGGGCCAGTGAGAAAAAGGCTCCTAGGATCCAGGTACAGTGGAGGTAGAAGGGAGGATTGTGTGAGAACCCCAAGAAGATGCAAATTCTGGGATAGGGAGGCCAGACCTTTTTGTAGAGCTGTCCTGGCACCCTCCTCTATACTCCCACCCATCCTCAGAGTTGTTCCCTCAAAAATTGTCTCTTCGTACATGGAAGAGATGGCATTTGATTTAAGGGACGGTTTCTTGGGGCGCCTGGGTGGCGCAGTCGGTTAAGCGTCCGACTTCAGCCAGGTCACGATCTCGCGGTCCGTGAGTTCGAGCCCCGCGTCGGGCTCTGGGCTGATGGCTCAGAGCCTGGAGCCTGTTTCCGATTCTGTGTCTCCCTCTCTCTCTGCCCCTCCCCCGTTCATGCTCTGTCTCTCTCTGTCCCAAAAATAAATAAACGTTGAAAAAAAAAATTAAAAAAAAAAAAAAAAGGGACGGTTTCTTAACATTAAAGTTCTGCCTTTCTGCTACCTCGTGTCCTAGTATGATCCCAGACCTCTTGGGGGCTGACAGCCTGGCCGTCTGGATTGTTCTCTGTTAGCCTACTAATGTGCCCATGTGGAAGGTCCTTCCAGCTGAAAGTCTCCCTGCGGTTTTTTCCTGGGGCCTCCCTGAATGATCTGCCCTGGCCTGCAGGCTGTCCAGATCCCAGATCTCATCCACCCCTAAAGCAGTCCCATGCTAAAGTCTTCTATTTGCCCTTCCAGATCCCTTTTCCATTCTTACCCGCCCTACTGTGGACCCTGGGAAACAACCTAGGTGAACTGCATCTTGCCCTCTGGTTCCTGTTTGGCCAACAGGAGATATAAGAAGATTAGAGGAGAGCGAGGTATGAATCATTCTATATCCCTTTCCTGTTAAGTTACTGTGGAAGGGCTGCATCCCCTTGTGAAGGTCACAGGTATTGTCAATGATCCTTACCCCAAAGCCACCTCCTCAGTATCTTGGTAACCACTCCCTCCCTTCAACTCTTCAGGCCTAGGAGTGCTATGGTCTCTCCTATTGCTAGCCCAGGGGTATATACTATCTCTTGCTGGTTTCCCTAAATCCTGCCCACACCTTTGAAAAATAGGCCCTTAGTTAAGACTTCCTCAAATTAATCAAGTTTACATATGCCAGGATCCTGACTGGCATATATATGGATATACAGGCCCATACTATCACTAAGAGAACCCTGGTTAGTATATATGTTTGTGTTTTGTTTCCTTTACAAAACAGAAAACTTCTTGAAGTCATGGCCCAACTCTTATCTATCTATGTACAGGGTAATAAAGATCTAGAGAGTGTTTAATACTCACTGAGAGAACTATTCCTGGCCCTGATCACCTTTTTCTCAAATGACATTTTTCGGGGAGGGAAGGGAAATCAAATGAACACTAGCTTCAGATACTGTAAATGTCTGGGAAATGACAGCAGCCAGATAAAGGAAGCCATCAACCTGAAGGCATGATAGTGATGGGATCTGGACAAAGGCCAATGAAGGAGAAAGCCTCCTGTATCAACTTCAGCTGAAAGCTATAAAATGAAATATGGAAATACTCTTGGTCAAAGTCTATAAATCTAAGCAAAGAGATCATGGGAAAGATAGCTTTGTCAGTACAAAAGGCTGATTAACTCCCAAGCTGAGAAAAAATATGCAGCAAGTAGATAAAGTATCTTTTTAATTTTTTAAATGTTTTTATTTATTTTTGAAGGAGAGAGAGAGACAGAGCATGAGCAGGGGAGGAGCAGAGAGGGAGGGAGACACAGAATCAGAAACAGGCTCCAGGCTCTAAGCTGTCAGCACAGAGCCCGACGCAGGGCTCGAACTCACAGACTGCGAGATCATGACCTGAGCCGAAGCCAGATGCTCAACCGACTGAGCCACTCAGGCGCCCCAATAAAGTATCTTTTTATAACCGAAGAGAATACTCTTTTTGTCTGTTTAGGATACCACTGTTAATCAATGAGATACTATCACTGCAGTTAGGTGCTGGTGTTGGACTATCTATGGGAGAATCTGTATTAGTTATATATTGCTGCCTAACAAATAACCCCAAAACTTAAGAGCTTAAAACAACAACAGACATTCATTATCTTACTTGGGTCAGGAATTGATGAACAGCTCTAGCTGAGTCTTCCACCCGGTGTCTCATGAGGTCATAGTCACGATGTTGGCTGGGGCCGTAGTCATCTGAGGGCTTGACTGGGGCTAGTGGATCCTCTCTATGATGGCCCATGCACATTACCAGCTACTTGGTGCTGACTCTTGGCAGAAGCCTTCAGTTTCTTGCCATGTGGACCTTTCCATAGGGCTGCTTGACAGTTCTCACAACATAGCCTATTTCCACTAGACCAAGTGATTCAAGTGAGTAAGGCAGAAACCACAAGAGCTTTTATAACCTAGCCTTGGGAATCATCCTCCATCATTTGTGCAATATCTTTTTAAAAAAATTTTTAATGTTTATTTATTTTTTTTTTTTTAATTTTTTTTTTTCAACGTTTTATTTATTTTTGGGACAGAGAGAGAGACAGACAGAGCATGAACGGGGGAGGGGCAGAGAGGGAGACACAGAATCGGAAACAGGCTCCAGGCTCTGAGCCATCAGCCCAGAGCCTGACGCGGGGCTCGAACTCACGGACCGCGAGATCGTGACCTGGCTGAAGTCGGACGCTTAACCGACTGCGCCACCCAGGCGCCCCAAATGTTTATTTATTTTTGAGAGAGAGAGAAAGAGACAGAGTTTGAACAGGAGAGGGGCACGGAGAGAAGGAAACACAGAATCCGAAGCAGGCTCCAGGCTCCGAGGTATCAGCATAGAGCCCGACACAGGGCTTGAAACCACGAACCACGAGATCATGACCTGAGCTGAAGTTGGACACTGAACTGACTTGAGCCACCCAGGCTCCCCGATTTTGTGCCATATCTTATTGGTCACACAAGTCAGCTCTATTCAGTATAGGAGGGATGTGAATTGGAGGTAATTTTTGTTCTTCTTTGTTCTCATTGCATTCTATCTGGGGCACACAATTTCAATTTGCCTCATTCCTGATGATGTTCGGTCTGATCAGTTGATTGAAGGTTTGTTTGCCAGGCTTCTCTACTGTGAAGTTACCTTTTTCTTTTTTAAGTCATGAAGCATTTGGGGAGGGAATACTATGAAATGATGTGTCCTTTTGACATATCCCCACGATTCTTTGAGCACTTCCTCATGTTCTGGCACAAAATGTTCTGGGCTCATCTTGTACTTTCCTTGTCCCCGCCCTGGAATCAGCCATTTATCCAAGGAGTATTGATTTCTTTTAGTGGAGAATGGCACTTAGAAGCTAAGATCTGGGTGCTACATGTACTCATTGCTATTGTGTATTGCTGCTCCAAGGCCCTGGCAGTGGGCGGAGCTAGGGAATGTACATATATATGTATGTAGCCAATCTTCCATCCCTGCTGCTAGCTTCTACCTCCATATGGATACCCTACCAGGCCACTTGGATTCCAGTGGCCCATGCAGACCATCTCTCAGCACAGACATCAAACTTATTCTGCCCTACATAATGCTTTTTTTTTTTTAAAGATCATTTATTTTGAGAGAGAGAGAGAGAGAGAGAGAGAGAGAGAGAGAGAGAGAGAGAGAAAGGAGCTGGCGAGGGGCAGAGAGATAAGGGACAAGGGATCCAAAGTGGGTTCTGTGCTGACAGCAGAGAGCCCACTATGGGGCTCAAATTCACAAGCCACGAAATCATGACCTGAGCCAAAATCGTATGCTTACCTGATTGAGCCACCCAGGTGCCCCCTACATAATGCTTTTAAGACTAAATTGTTCAGGAAGGAGAAGGTGCAAGTAAATTGGGCCCACCTTGATTGTACTGTATATGCAAATTATGGGAATTTAGACCTATAAGTTGCTAACATTTACTGAATACATACCATTGCCAGGTAATGTTCTAAGGATTTTCTATGAATGCTCAGAGCAGTGCAATGAAATAGGAACTACTGTGATCCCCATTTCACTGATTGAGGCATAGAAAGGTCAAGTAACTTGCCCCAATTCACCCAGTTACCAATGAGGTATAGCAGAACTGTTTTACTGGACTTCTAGAACGTACCCTTAAAAAGGGTCAGATGTCCTGTGTCCTCTACAGCATCCTCCTGCTGTGCAGGCTTGGAGTACAAATATTGCTAAATATCTTCTGGGGAACAAAATCGCCCCCAGCTGAGAACCACTGGTCTAGAATAGCATTCATCTAATCTAAGAAAAGCTGCTTTTTGATTGTGCTAATGAATGAAAGAAAAGGGATAACAAAATCTAGAAGAGCAGAAAATACAAAAATCTCATTTCTTTTTGTGGCAAAGATTGCTAGTGGCCTATTCCAACATCCAGCAGAAGGGGACTTCTTGATCTTTCTCCTCCAGCTAGCTCTATGCTCAACTTGATTTTGCATCCCTATTCTCCTCCTTCCTGTCACAGGAGGCTAAATCCTTCCATCTGGATCCCATTTTGTCTTACCTGCTGGGGACCTGGCTCCATCATTATCTCTCTCTCTGTCTTTTATCTTCAACCTTTCTCTCTAACGGATCTTTTCCGTCAGCATTTAAATATGCTCAAGTCTCATTTCATTTCATTCCCTAAGTTTTTATTTTGGGAAATTTCAAACCTTCAGAAAAGTTGCAAGAAAGAATGGGTAGGTACAATGAATACCCGTAACCCTTCACCTAGATCCATTGATTACTAACATTTTGCCACATTTGCTTTAATTCCCTCCCTCTCTCCTTCTTGCGCGTGCGCGCGCGCACACACACACACACACACACACACACACACACACGCTTTTGTTTTTTTCTCCTAAACCATTTGAGAGTTAGTTGCAGACATCGTAACATTTCGTCCTAAATATTTTAGCATATAGCCTAAGGACTGGGGCATTTTTTGATTTTCTAATCCTCACACTCAGGAAATTTAACACTGATATAATACTATTATCTAATATACAGCTTATATTCCGTTTTCCCTGATTGTCCCACTAGGGTCTTGTATAGCTGTTTTCTCTTTTGTGTGTCAGTGTGTGTGTGTGCTGTTCCATGGTCCAATCAGGGATCAGTCCAGTTTATTACATTTAGCTGTCATACCTCTTCAGCTTTTTTTGAACTAAAGTCTCCCTTCATTTAAACAAAACCATGAACACTTTCCTTAGACCCTCCGCTTCTACCTCTAACCATTGTGCTATCGCTTCTGTCTCTCCCTTGAGAGCACTCAGCTCACTGCGCTGTGGTATCCGTATCAGCCTCCCACCGATATCCACACTCACTGGCTTTTCCTCTTGCCTCTCTGGTCACTTCTTGGGCTCTTGCCAGCTCCTCTTCTGCTCTTCCTGTAAATCTCAAGGATCTTCAGGACTCTTTCCTAGACCTGCTGCCCTTTACACTGCTTATACGTGCCCTGGGTGATTTCATTCTCTGCGGGGGGAAGGGAGGGTGCTGCAATTACCACCTGTATGTTGAAGATCTCTATGTGCCGCCCAGGTTTTTTTCTCCAGCTTCAGTTCCAAATATCCAGCTGCCTCCTCAACATCTGAATCTACGTGGAAATCTCGTCTCGCAGGCACCTTAAAGCAATATGTCCAAAAAAGAACTGATTATCCTCCTACCCCCTGTTCCTTCTACTGTGTTCCTTGTCTCAAATAATGGCACTCCTCATTCATCCTGTTTCCTGAGCTAGATACCTAGAAGTCATCTTTGACACATCCCTTTGACATCATCCATGACATATCTAATCAATCACCAAGTCCTACAGATTCTATCTCCTCAATATCTCTGGAATCTATTTACTTCTTTCTGTTCATCTCCCTCATCAGGCCTCCATCATCTCTCCCAGGAAGATTTCAGCAGCCTCATAATCCTTTTCCCAGCCTCCAGCCATAAATGATTTTCTAAAATTACAAATCTGATCATGCTACATCTCTGCTTAAAATTTTTCAGTTGTCTCTTCTCTTACAGCCCTCAGAATAAAGTCCAAATTCCTTAACGTGACCTATAAATGGGGGGTGAAAGTTAAAATATCCTATTGCTGGTAGGGCATAGGTACTGACCCCAGTTTGAAAGGATGTCAGCTGGTTCACCTGACCAAAATGTGATGGCTGAATGATGGCTTGCCTATAGAGTCTGATGCTACTGTTGTCTGCAGTCTCATCTAATGTCACTCTTCCCCTAAAGTCACCTGGCCTTGTTTTGGTTCTCAGAATGCACCATTAAAAATGCAGTTGCCTTTTCCTGGAACACTTTCTGGTGGCCCCACAACCATCCCACCCCATTCCCACTGCCATGAAGGGGACTGATTGCTCTATCTAGATAAGGATGGCCTAGGCCTATGACAGTGATAACAGTTGTGAAGGGAACCAAATCTGGATCACAGATCACTGTTAATAGTGACTCCTTCCACTTCGGTACAAGAATATAGAACCCCAATGGGGTCAACAAACTTTCAGAAGTCACCCACTCTTGACCTTTTATGAGAATAAGGACGTGAGGGGAAGGGGGAAAGATCCTTTCTTTAGCCCATAACTAAAACAATGTCTCTCCTGCCAACTGAAATACAAATAATCTTTCCTATCTCCGCTGGAGGTCTTGGCCCTAGAATTAAGCCTATCAGATATCAAATAATTGATGGGATTTTAATCAGTTCATCACTTTGCTTCTGGTCAACCTTGAGCTTTGATTGACTATCCTCGGAAAACAGAGGGTTTGGGGATGGGAGGAGAAGTAATTCTAGAGTTTTGAAGACAAGTTAGGCATGGAGGGGAACTCTGGATAGCCAGAGGTCAGCAAGAAGGCACTGGGCATCTAAACTCCAAGGCAGTGCTTCCAAATCTGGTTACAGATTAGAACCACCTGGGGACCTTTTTACAATTACCATTGCCGAGGACATCTATCAAATCAGAATACCTGGGGAGTAGAGCTTAGACATTGATATTTTTTATAAAGCCCCTCAAACGACTCGTAAGTGTAATCAGGGCTGAGACCCCTATTGGGTATAGGAGAAGGGAATGCCATGGAATGACAAAAAAGGGAAGGCACATGTGGACTGTTTCTGGCTCCAGCCTGCTATGTGTTACGATTACACATTACGGGGATAAGGGTTAGAAGAGCAGAACAGTGTGCTTAGAGAAGGGCATGACCCTTGTGCACTTTCTTAAAGAGGGTAAAGGGGCAGCTGGGTGGCTCAGCCAGGTGAGTGTCCAACTTCGGCTCAGGTCATGATCTTGCTGTTCATGAGTTTGAGCTCCACATCAGGCTCACTGCTGTCAGCCTGTCAGTGCAGAGCTTGCTTTGGATCCTCTGTCCCCCTCTATCTGTCCCTCCCCTGCCTGTACTCTCCCGAAAATAAACAAATATTAAAAAAAAAAAAAAAAAGAAGAAGAAGGTAAAACGTATAGACTGGGGAAAAATGGTAGAAAGCTGGATAATGCCAAGTGTGGTAGAATAGTGTGATGGAAGTGTAGACTCTTCTGGTCTTTCTGTACCTCAGTTTAGCACTAAATAGTCCAATTAAGTGTCCTTAATAGCTATGAACCAGCAAGTATGAGCTTAGGTAGGCATTCCCAAAGATATTCTTACTCAGGGGGTATGTAGGAGGTTGATCACTGCAGCGTTATTGGCAGTGACTGGGAACTGTAGGCTTTGCTGGGAGAGTGGATAGATAAAACGTGAGGGATACACATCAGGGTACTATGCAGGATTAATTAGTTAATTTGTTTATTTTCCTTATTATTTTTTTTTTAAATTTAAATCCAAGTTAGTTAACATATAGTGTAATAATGATTTCAGGAATAGAATTTAGTGATTCATCACTTACAGATAACACCC
The DNA here is from genome assembly GCF_018350155.1 of Leopardus geoffroyi. Classification (NCBI taxonomy): domain Eukaryota; kingdom Metazoa; phylum Chordata; class Mammalia; order Carnivora; family Felidae; genus Leopardus; species Leopardus geoffroyi. Next base: position 60,355,817 of record NC_059334.1, read on the forward strand.
AGTGCTCATCCCAACAAGTGCCCTCCTTAATGCCCACCCCCAGTTTAGCCCATCCCCCCCATCCAACACCCCGCCAGCAACCCTTAGTTTGTTTTCATATTTAAGAGTCTCTTATGGTTTGTCTCCCTCTCTGTTTTTATCTTGTTTTTGCTTCCCTTCCCCTATGTTCATCTGTTTTGTTTCTTAAATTCCACATATGAGTGAAATCATGATATTTGTCTTTCTCTGACTGATTTTGCTTAGTATAATACCCTCTAGTTCCATCCACATTGTTGCAAATGGAAAGATTTCATTATTTTTGATCCTACTATGCAGCATTTAGAAGCAACAGGTTAGATGTACACATAGCAACACAAATGGATCTGAAAACCATAGGCATTGGGTGAAAAAAGTATGAAACATAATGAGATATATAAAACAATATTACCTATATATTATAACATATAATGACATATATAAACAGTATGTAATAGAATTAAAAATGTAGTGCATGAGGGGTGTCTGGGTGGCTCAGTTGGTTGAGCATCTGACTTCAGCTCAGGTCATGATCTCATGGTTTGTGGGTTTGAGCCCCACATCGGGCTTTGTGCTGACAGCGTGGAGCCCGAAGCCTGCTTTGGATTCTGTGTCTCTCTTCCTTTCTGCCTCTCCCCCACTCACTCCCTGTCTCTCAAAAAGAAATAAACATTAACAAAATTTTTTAAATGTAGCACATGAATATCTATTTTTCAAGAACCATACAAAAAAAAAAAAGATAAAAATTGTCTATGGGGGAAGGGAAAAGGGACCAAGCTATGTGCTAGAAGAGAACAATTAACAAGACAACTATTTTTATTTTTTTTAATTTGTTTTTTAATGTTTATTTATTTTTGAGACAGAGAGAGACAGAGCATGAACGGGGGAGGGGCAGAGAGAGAGGGAGACACAGAATCGGAAGCAGGCTCCAGGCTCTGAGCCATCAGCCCAGAGCCCGAGGTGGGGCTCGAACTCCCGGACCGCGAGATCGTGACCTGAGCTGAAGTCGGACGCTTAACCGACTGAGCCACCCAGGCGCCCCAAGACAGCTATTTTTAAAACTAGGATTTAAACCAGACCTTGAAAGATGAATAGGAAAGAGGGAGAAAGGGAAGACTTGTAGAAGTCTGAAATGATTACCACAAGCCAAGGCCAGGAGGCAGGAGTATACTGAACAGGTGTGTAGGAGAAATGTCTGATTGGAGCAGAGGGGCATATCAAAGCAAAGTGGGGAGTGAGGTGGGAGAGGGGACTGGATAAGATTGTGAAGTTCTGGAAAGCCAGACAAAGGAATTTAAACAAAGATGACAGAGACAAGAGAGGCAGAAAAGGATTGAGCAGGGAAGAACTGGGATGAAAGTGAAGTCTAAAAGACAGTATCATATGCGATGGAATAAGAGCCTCGAGTCAGAGGACTAGATTGGGGGTGAATATAGCGAACTAAGCAAATGAGATGGTGATAGTCTGGAATAGACTAACATTGGAGGTAGAGGCTGGAAAAGACATTTTGATAGATTACTGGCTGAATACAGACACTAATAGACCAGGATGAGTCAAAGAGTACTCTGAGGTCTTAAACCAGGAGGTTGGGGAAGAAATTAAGTCCAGTAGTAGATGTGATTTCTTATACTGGAAATCTAATTTTTCGGTAAAGTGGAGCTTTAAAAGGTTCTAATGATTCAGTGTTCTCCTTGAGCAACTGCACCATAAGTAGGCTCATAAGTGCACCCATTTTAGAGTTGGCAGAGATCTTTGTTTTCTAGATGACAAGAGAAAGGAGCAGAGAGTTTCAGTTAATTGCCCAGTAAACAAATTAACTGGAGAAAGAATGGGCTAGAACCAGGCTTCTTAACATCCAGTCCAATGACTAGTCCTAAACTATGTTGGATATGATAGGCTTCAAAATAAAGGCCGTGAGGGGCGCCTGGGTGGCGCAGTAGGTTAAGCGTCCGACTTCAGCCAGGTCACGATCTCGCGGTCTGTGAGTTCGAGCCCCGCGTCGGGCTCTGGGCTGATGGCTCAGAGCCTGGAGCCTGTTTCCGATTCTGTGTCTCCCTCTCTCTCTGCCCCTCCCCCCTTCATGCTCTGTCTCTCTCTGTCCCAAAAATAAATAAACGTTGGAAAAAAAAAATTAAAAAAAACAAAAAAAAACAAAATAAAGGCCGTGTATACTTGGATTTCTCGGTTTGACTGATCACGAGCAGTCAATTTTCAAGAAAATATTTACCCTCTCTGTACCCAGTCCCTGCCAGCTTCAATCCATATGCATATGAACTGTCTAGCTCGTTGTGCTTTCAAGCAAAAACTCCTGGGGTTTGTTTTACTAATCCTTAACTTTACCTGGCTGAACAAAGTGAGGACTATCACTGACTGCCAGCCTCATCTGGCAGTCTTTTCATACTCCTTTATGGATAACAAAGTACAACGAATGATTTCTCAACAGAATAGAATATTAGCGTTTAAAAGATCTTAACCTCCCACCCAAACTGAAACCCTGTAGACGTGCCCAGATAGTCATCCTGCCTCTACATGTTTTCAGGAATGGGGTGGCCCATTCCTCTGTCAGCACAGTTCTGATTAGTACAAAGCTCTGAGTCTGAGTCTTATGCATCTGCAGTGTGGTTCAGGGAATGTAGCACAGACAGTGGAGTCAGGAGGACCTGGGTTAGAATTCTGACAATGTAATTTGCTGTATGACTTGTGCAAGTTATTTATCTCCTATCAGTCTCTTCATCTGTAAATTAGGGGTAATAATGCCTATTTTGCAGAGTTACTATGAATATTAGAAATTACGAGTAGGGGCGCCTGGGTGGCGCAGTCGGTTAAGCGTCCAACTTCAGCCAGGTCACGATCTCGCGGTCCGTGAGTTCCAGCCCCGCGTCGGGCTCTGGGCTGATGGCTCAGAGCCTGGAGCCTGTTTCCGATTCTGTGTCTCCCTCTCTCTCTGCACCTCCCCCGTTCATGCTCTGTCTCTCTCTGTCCCCAAAATAAATAAACGTTGAAAAAAAAAATTTAATAAAAAAAAAAAAAAAAAGAAAGAAATTACGAGTATAAAATTCCTAGTACAAAGCCTGGCACGAAGAGCTAATAAAGTGATAGCTGTTATTATTGTCATATGCCTTTTGATACTTTCAAACACTTGAATTTAGTTGTCATGTTATTCCTAAGTGCTCTTATTTTTTTCACACTAAGCATCTACCAATGTTTTCTCCCTTGGTCAGCCTGGCCTTGTCTATGCTGCTGCATATGATGTTTTGTAGGACACGGCGCCCATAACTGAACGCAGTATTCTAGGTGTGGTCTGATTGCTTCAAGACAAAGACCACGAGCCTCTATCCCCCGGACACTATGCTTCAAGCTGCCTAGAACTCCTTAAGCATTTCTGGCAATTGTGTCACATGCTGCCCTAGTCCGATGAAAACTTCCAGGTCGTTTCCATGTGAATGAATTTCTAAGTTTTCTCCATTTTGCAGTTGTGTAGAACTTTAATTCAAGAGTAAAACTTTTTAGGGGCGCCTGGGTGGCGCAGTCGGTTAAGCGTCCGACTTCAGCCAGGTCACGATCTCGCGGTCCGGGAGTTCGAGCCCCGCGTCGGGCTCTGGGCTGATGGCTCAGAGCCTGGAGCCTGTTTCCGATTCTGTGTCTCCCTCTCTCTCTGCCCCTCCCCCGTTCATGCTCTGTCTCTCTCTGTCCCCAAAATAAATAAACGTTGAAAAAAAAAATTAAAAAAAAAAAAAGAGTAAAACTTTTTATTAACTGAAAGCCTATTGTGTATTAAGTATCGTGCTGAGTTCTGTGGACAGAGAAATGACATATCAACATACCATACATGGGAGCTCCACAAAACTGGGTCTATCATGTTCACCAAAGAATCCCCATTTCTTAGGATGATGTCTGGACACAGTTATGGACTTATTGTTGAACAGATGAATAAAATAGTTTACAATGGAAATTTTTTTCTGTAAGTGGAAAGGCATTTTCCTAATTCACTTATTTTATCAGTCCGGGTATTCTATACTAGCATATCACTTCTAGCTCAACCCTAGTGTTTTTTCCACTGAGGTAGACACAATCTAAAATCATACTGTCCCTTTCCAGGACAAACTAAATACTTACAAGCTTTGTTTGCTCGATGGCCATTATACCCCACCCCTGAAGGCATTTTGTAAGCACTTTTTGACCCTTAATGCAGGCTTAAATCCCGGGGTTAGCAGTAACAGGCAATGCCTTCTGAGTACTAAACACTCAAAAATTTCCTGAGGTGAGTTCTCTCTGACCCTGACTTCTTGTGGGGGTAGAATAAGGTGCTCAGGGGAAGTGTGGGGTGATAGGTTAGAAGGACCTTGAAATGTGCACGGGTCCGTGAGGTGCTGCCAAGACCTCTGAGTCTTCTCAGTTTTTCCTAGCGTTTAGGCTACAGGTGAGGCAATCGTCGCCATCTTGATATCAAATGCCAGGCGAGCCGCCACTGGCGTCGCTCGGTAACCACGGAGACACCCGTGCCCCCTCCCGTTTCCCATCCGTAGAGGCTGTAAACTACGATTCCCATCAGCCTATTTCCTCTACTTGATGGCGAGTTGTCTAGATTTGCCTTTTGGCCGCCGCGACCGTGCCGCAGTGAACCGCGGGAGTTGCGGTTCGCGACTAGGCCTCACTTTTTGCCGCGGGAAACTCCAGCACTACAAATCCCGTGAGCCAGTGGGCTCACGCATGTGCACGGAACAGGGTCCTCGTTGGCCCCCTGCCGGAGCCTGAGAGGTAAGAGAGGGCGGGGGAAGGAAGAGGAGGCGGATCCGGGAGCTGCGTTGGCTGCGGCCTGGCACCAAGGGGGCGGCCCCGGCGGAGTGCAGACCCAGTGGCCCCCGGCGATTATGGACCCAGCCGAGGCGGTCCTGCAGGAAAAAGCGCTCAAGTTTATGGTGAGGAGAAGGCGCAGGCCGGGGTTCTGTGGAGGCGGTGGCGTTGGCGGCGTCGCTGAGGCTCGGGCCTGGGCCGCCCGTTTGCGGGAGGAGGGGGCAGCAGGACCCTGGGCCGAGGCCCGCGGCGGGGGCAGCTGAAGGGACGGGACGGGAGAGCTCCAGGGAGGCGGGAGGGGGTTGCGGAGAGGACCCGGGGGTGGGGGCAACAGCTCCGCCATCTTGTGGATGAGAGGCCAAGTGACAGCGGGAGCTTAATCAGGGAGGGGGCTCTGGGAGGCGCGCGGGGCCCTGGAGGGAAAGGGGCGTGGGGACAGTTACTGAAGAGCCGAGGAAGCCCGGAGGAGATACGCCGTGAGGCTGCTGGCAGGGCCTTCTCGGTGTCAGGGTTTCGGGTAAGGCCCAAGAGAGGAGGTTCGTTCAGGAGTGGGGAAGGGGAGCGAGGGATAGTGGAAGGAGAGCAATGAGGCGGGGGGCATGGGGGGAACCGGCATGACGGGATGCAGATGGATCTAAGGGTGGAGGAGAGAAAGCCAGGGCAGGTGGGAGACTTGTTTTGTAGAAGGTGGGTGGGGGTGGTGGTGGTGCGGGGAGGGGAGATAGCCTTTGCCTTCAGGGTACAATCCCAGCTTGGCCAGACTGGTGTTGACAAACTCTGGAAAGGAAGAGGCCATCCTCACGAGGATGAGGGCTAGGGATGGAGACCTAGGGTTGTGGTGATAGTCTATAGGACAGGAAGGGGGTGTTGATGGTGAGTCAGAATTACAAATGTCACAAAAAGGGATACATACTCTATTTTGAAAGGAGAGGCTAATTATTGTAGCTAGGATGAGGTGATAAAACACAAGAGATTGGCCTGTCAGGGAAACAGGTACAGGAGATTGGGGGGAAATTAGTATCTAACAGAGTAAAATAAACCATAGTGCTTAATTGTAAAGACAGTAAAACATGGGGGCCTGGTGCGGTATCACTTTCTGGGGAAGGAAAGGCCATGGAGATTACAATTGCAGGGTTCCCAAGAAGTGATAAGATCAGTGGAGAAATTCAGGAGATAAAGAGGAGATGTAATTAGTGGAATAGATGTCAGAATTGGTGTTTACTTATCAGTTTTAGGTTGAAGCACTGTATGAACTTGGATTGGAATTTGTTGGGTGTATTTAAATCCTTTGGAGCCTAGTTCTTTAACTTTGTATCATGCTTTTCTTTTGCTGTGCTTGTTTGGCAAATTTGTATAGGCTGATATTTGATGCTTTTAATCTGATGCTTCTTGTATATCCTAGGTGTAAAACCAGACTTCGTGGTTACTGCTAAAGAATGATGGAATGCATAGATTGCTATCTTAACAGATGGCCTTAGGGATACTGATATTATTTGCGGTGGAGTCCTTTTTCAGAAGTAATTGTAACCTCTCATTCCAAATCTCATTTCTTTGACAGTTATTTTGTTTCTGCCTGAAATACCAAAGCAAATCTAAATAAACCTGGACACTATTCTAATTGAAATTAGTCTTTAAACTGCCCCATTTATAAGAATACTTTTTCAGAGACTGGTCAAATTTACTAAAACTTTAGTGCTTTCAAAATCACCTACCTAAAGTTCAAGTGTATCATTAACAAAATGCCATTAGGCCTGAGTGAAGGTTCTTGAGTTTCTGCCAATGTTGAAATTCTAAAATATTAAAATTTTTTGGATTTTAGAAATAACAGGAAGTTGCTTTATATTTTACTTTATATTAAATAATCTCTGTGCTTAATAACCTGTATGTCAGCTTCTAGATTTTAGTTAGAAAATTGGTAGATGCTTATTTTTGTTTTCCTACTTAGAGGTTGGCTGTCCTGATCTTGACACTTGTGTCAGATTTAGGGAATAATGTGATTTATAGATCATAAAGAGACATTATGAGATCATCTTCTTTACTCTTCATTAGACCTCAGCCTAGGAACATTCTCAACTACTTGATTTTTGCTTTGTACCAGTGAGTTAATGTTTCGATAATGGTCTCCCGATTGAGTTAAAGTGGATCTGGAGATGGCCATGTAGTAGTTTGCAGCCTTTAGGGCACCACACATTATTAAATATTGAGTCAGTTTTCATATGGAGAAGCCAGTTTTTTCTTTAATTTTAGTTACTTTCATTTTTGACCTTGCCTGCTATTTTGGCTGCTGCTGTTTGAGAAAAGACCAACTGGAAGAGCGTCACCAAGAATGACACCTAAATAACCGAAGCAGAGAATGGAGAGTTAGAAATTTCGTATTTTTCAGCCCAGTCACAGTCTTATTATGAATCTGAGTAAGTCACAACTTGCCTTTGGTCCCATTTACCCTGCTAAAACACGTCTCTTTACTCAGTCAGTTTTGAGATAGGAAGAACTTTTATTTGTGCTTGTACCAAGTCATTAGTGCACAATCCACATGGAAGAATGATCCTTTTAATCAAATTGAAATTTTTGTATAGTTTTTGGATTGTTTTGGTCTTATTCCTTCCCTCAACTGCGAATTGTGAATGGCAATTTTATACAGATGCCCTGATTTCCATGGTTTAAGAAAATGTAAAATTTATTTAATATGCCAACATGAAATACTCTCTTTCATGATTTTTGCTTATTACAACATTAATGTAGTGCTTTGATTAGGAATTTTACAGTAAAGTCTTATTAACAAGACTGCTAATTCAGAGTTGGCCATAATTTACACGTAGTCTAGATTTAAAGTTTACCCTTGGATACTTGTCAAAAAATAGTTTAAGCAGAATGTTTAACTTTCAGAAACAAATGACATTAAAGCAGTAGTATACATTGAATAACCTGTATGCTAATATCTCATTCAGCTTTAGCAGGTCCTCAAGTGCCTTCTTAATACTTGGTCGACAAAATTATAATTCAGAATAGATAAATGGGAACTGGAAGAGGGTCTGAGAAGAGAAATGAAAATGATTGAGGGAATGTAGGCACCATTTTCTGAGATATTAAAAAAATATACACAGTGGATGGAAAGATGAGTTGAGGGCTGGATTTGAAGTTTATTTTAAAAAATGGACAGGATAAATGAGTCCCAGAATATTAGATCTTGGGAAACATTTGAACTTGGATGAAATAATTTGGGGGCATATAAAATATTTTTTATAGAATTGATAGCTAAGTTAAACAGTATAAAAGATAATTTGTGGTAACAGACCACCCCACAACTTAGTAGCTTAAAAAACCAACTTATTATTTCTCTCAAATTTGTGGTTGATGATGGGTTTTCTGTTTCACGTGGTGTTGGCTGGAGCGCCAGGATAGCTGGAATGTTCAGAATGGCCACACTCACATAGCTGACCATCGCCTGAGAGTTCAGTTAGCCCTGAAGGCCTTCAGTCCTACTTTATGTGGGCCTACTTTCTCCACGTGGTCTTTGGATTTAGTTAAGCATGGTGCCTGGATTCTAAGAAGGAACATTTTAAGAGATAGGAAGTAGAAGGCAATCAGCCAGTTCTTTTAAGTCCTTGGATTGGAAGTCTGAGAATGTCACTCTTGGTCAAAGATAGTCAAGGCCAGCCCCAGAGTCAGAGGGAGGGGAAATAATCTCTGCCTGGAGACAAGAAGAATGAGGTGCGTAAACAGGGAAATTGCTGGGGGCCATGCCCTTTTGAGACTGGCTACCAGGGATGCTATTCTAGTTGGTTGTTCAAGCTAAAAATACAAATGGGATCAGCCAAATTTGTGAATAAAAACACTAGGTTTGCTTTGGAAACATCTTTTTTTGAGGTTAACTTCTTAAGGAACTGACATGATCTCCTGCATGCCTTGCCTTAATAACATTACTGCAGAGATAATACCGGGTGAATTATATGATTCAGTAACTTCTTATTTGCTTGAGAAGCATATGTATCTAAAAGCAAGAAATTGCATTTTAAAATACTCAGATTTTTCACTGTGATGGGCTTTTCCTTAAGTCAGTGAGATTGATTACCAGCTGGTTGGGTGAACATTTGAAACTAGTTCTTAGTTTAGTTGTCAGAGTTTCTGTGTATCTTTTACTTGTTTTCAATTTAAATTAGCCTTCAGTTTCTTTTTTTGGATACTCATATAGGTATTAGGGTATGAAATTACGAATTAGTGGTAATTCTTTGTGCTAATTTTTTAAGTTCATGTTTGTGATGTACATAATGTATTACTGGAAGTGAATTATTTTTTTAAGTTTATTTAGAGAGAGAGAGCATGGGGGAGGGGCAGAGAGACGGAGAGAGAGAATTTCAAGTAGGCTCTGCTCTGTCAGTGCAGAGCCAGAGGCAGGGCTAGAACTCACGAACCCTGTGAGATCATGACCTGAGCTGAAGTGAAGAGCTTGTCACTTAATGGACTGAGCCACTGAGGTGGCCCAGATGTGAATTATTAGTTGTAAAGTGAAAATTCTGTTTTGAAAGATTGTCAGAATTTTTTTTTTTTTTTAAGTTTATTTATTTTGAGAGAGGGAGAGGGAGAGAATCTCAAACAGGCTCCATGCCATCAGGGGGTCTTGATATCATGAACTATGAGATCATGACCTGAGCAGGTATCCAGAGTTGGAGGCTTAACTGCCTGAGCCACCCAGATGCCCCAGATAATAAGTGGTCTCTTTTTAAAGTTCATTTTCTAATTTAGCAATAAAAAATTTCTGATAGGGTGCCTGGGAGGCTCAGTCAGTTAAGCCTTCCACTCTGGATTTTGGCTCAGGTCATGATCTCGTGAGAACCCCGTGTCCTGTTCTGCACTGATGGTGCAGAGCCTGCTTGCGATTCTCTTCCTCCCTCTCTCTCTGCCATTCCCCCTCTCGTATGCACTCTCTCTCTCTCAAAATAAGTAAACTTAAAAAAGAGAGCACTTATTATTGTGTATTATTTATATAGTGTTTAAATCCTGAAAGAGGAAGCAGATGAGAATTTTTTTCCATTGCTAAAGGAAGATGGGATATATATATAAGATCTTGATCACGTATAGAAAGATTATTTTATGGTAAATGGCATCACAATTAAAACGAAGAAAGAAAAAGGAAATCTTTGTGCTATTGAAGTGTTTTAAAATTTACTTTCCAAATGGAAAGTGTTTACCATTTACTTTCTAGCAATATTAAAAACATTTTTTTTTGATGTTTATTTATTTTTGAGAGAGAGGGAGAGACAGAGTGTGAGCAGGGGAGGGGCAGAGATGATCCGAAGCAGGCTCCAGGTTCTGAGCTTTCAGCGCAGATCCTAACACAGGGCTCAAACCCACGAACCGTGAGATCATGACCTGAGCTGAAGTCGGACACTCAACTGACTGAGCCACTCAGGTGCCCCAGGATATACTTGCCTTCTTATTCCCAAGCTATGACCTTACCTGACTTGACTCTGTCAGTAATGAGGTAACCACAGTAGAAGTGGGAGAGTTGTGTTTTTCTAAACTTTGTGTGTTTTTAAAAATATAGTTAGCCATGAATAGGTAACAGCTATCATTTACTTATTGTTTACTGTGTGCTGTTCTAAATTCTTTTTTTTTTTTTTTAAGTTTATTTTAATCTCTGTGCCTAATGGGCTCGAAATCACCACCTTAAGATCAAGAGTCGCATGCTCTTCTGACTGACCAGCCCTATGTCCCTAAATCCTTTATAGATATTACTTCATTTAATCCTCCCAATAATAGATTCAGTACTATTTCCATTTTCAGATAAGAAGACTCATTCCAGAGAGGTTAAGTAACTTGTACAAAGTCACTCTGCTAGCAAGGAGCCTGACATCAAATCCATGCAGTCTGACTCAACCCTGACTTACACTATTTTTAATCTTTGAAGAGCAGAGAAACAATGGAATATAATGGCATATTTCTTTGCTAGTCACATGATAGCTGGAGTGGAAGAGTTACTGTCCAGACTTATCTATAGATTTTCTAATCATTTGAATTACTGAGGAAGCGGAGTAAGACTTTATAGTTTAGTCACAGCATTACTGTATCAGTTAGCTGTTGCTGAGTAATAAAACCCACAAAATACCATCACACACAATGGTAGACATTTATTCTCATGAATATGTGGATTTGCTGAGTATTGGATGGTATAGGCTGGGCTTAGCTGGGTGACTCTGGACATTGCTGCTCACTGAGGACTGTTAACATATGATATTCTGGGGCTCAGACTAAAGAAATGGTGACTTCTCAGGCAAAGCTCTTCTCATTACTACAGCAAAGGCACAAGAGAGCAAGCCCAATTATTCAAGTACCTTTCAGTCATTGGTTGTATCACACCTGCCAGTATTCCATTAACCAAAGCAAGTCACATGGGCAAGCCCAGAGTCAAAGGGCAGGAAAATATACTCTGCCCGTAGAAGGCATGGGGGAGGGAGAAACTTGCCCAATAATGCACTTCAATAACAATAGTCTGTACTCTAGTACATTTGATTTGTAGAAGAGTGATAAAATGTTTACTATGACAGCTATTGTGCTTTCTTTCTGCTCTTCATTGTTATGCTGTCCTGACTAGCACTTTCTCACTTTGGTTACTGAACAACACTTTCTGGTTGGATACTTTCAGAATCACTATTTAATATAACAGGTGCCTTTGCATAATGTTATGTACAATTAAAAAAGGGCATAAAGAAATAGTTAGAGGGGCGCCTGGGTGGCTCAGTTGGTTGAGCTTCTGACTTTGGTTCAGGTCATGATCTCACGGTCCGTGAGTTCGAGCCCTGCGCCTGGCTCTGTGCTGACAGCTCGGAGCCTGGAACCTGCTTCGGATTCTGTGTCTCCCTCTCTCTCTGACCCTCCCCCATTCGTGCTCTGTCTCTCTCTGTCTCAAAAATAAATAAACATTGGGGCGCCTGGGTGGCGCAGTCGGTTGAGCGTCCGACTTCAGCCAGGTCACGATCTCGCGGTCCGTGAGTTCGAGCCCCGCGTCAGGCTCTGGGCTGATGGCTCAGAGCCTGGAGCCTGTTTCCGATTCTGTGTCTCCCTCTCTCTCTGCCCCTCTCCCATTCATGCTCTGTCTCTCTCTGTCCCAAAAATAAAAATAAACGTTGAAAAAAAATTAAAAAAAAAAAAAATAAATAAACATTAAAAAAAAAACTTAAGAAATAGTTAGAATCTTGACTTTAATCCACAGATATGCCCTGAAAAATTCATCACTATTACAAGCTATTCTTCAATCCCTGGGGAGGATAAAGTTGATGTCATTCCAGTGGCATTTGTAACAGAATTTGAACTGTAACAGAATTTGAATCAAGGTCATACATAATGCTTTAACAACTCCCTTGGTAGCAGGGTTAGAGCTCTTAAATCCCTTCTCTGCACCTCAACTTGAGGCTGCAGAGATATGGTACTGGTATTTTCAGATGTCTGGGGGAATTTCAGGCTTTTACTGAAAAGTCATAGAAATAGACCTCCAGGTATTATAGCATGTGGATAATACTTTTGCTGCTCAGATGCACAAATCCTCGTACTTGGGAACTAACACATTAGCACTAAATTGTTAATGTGGTTGTTTGTGAATTATTGGATTATTTCAAATATTTCAAAATATTTAGTGACATCTGAAAATGTACTAGTAAACATACACACAAAAGCATTACTTGGGTGATTTTCTTTGCATTCTTTAATGTTTTCTAGATTCTACAGCGAATGTGTATTGTTTTTAATAAGAAATTTAAGCTTAGTATACTGAGTGCATATACTTATAAAACAAGTGCCTCAAATTCAGACCTGCACTTGATCATGGACTGCAGTGTAGCCAAGCTCATTTTCTTAACTGGAAAATGGGCTGTTATTAGTTTTACCTTCCTAAAAACATTCTCTTTTTTTCTCCTTCTCAGTTCATTTTAAATTGTAAATTGCCATGTATTATGTATTAATTGATAATTTATACTGTTAAACTCCTATGTATCCAAGATTTTCATTGGGAATTTAGGACTGTGTGTTCCTAAATTGTGCTGGAGCACTGTGTTTTCCTTTTAAATAATACTTGGCATATTCAGTGGGTTGACAGCTGAAAACGAAGCCATGATAGTTGGCATGCAATGTGATTTGATAAAAATGTGAACATAAACTGAGTTGCAAAGCATTGTGTTACATATGGAGGGAGGTGGTTACGGGGGCAGGAGGGGATGAAGATACAAAATTAAATAAAACTTCTGTCTCCTCTAGAACTTCACAGTCTATTGAGAAGATAGGCATTTATAAATACCTCTTAAGGCACACCAGTAAGTGCCAAAATAGGGGCACAGAGTGTTACAGAAGTTAACGGAGGGGAAATTAGTTTTAACTGGAGAGATCTTTGGACTTTGTGGGAGAAGATAGCTTCATATTGGATCTCGTAGAATAGATAGGTTTTGATAGACTTGTTTTTGAGGTGGGTAATTCCAGGAAGAGGAGGGAGTAGTTTGGGTAAAGGTTAGAAAATCAGGAGATGGGCAGGCACAGGTTGAGTAGATAGATACGACTTGAACATAGGTGCATAGCAGACAAGAAAGAAAAATACTGAGTACTGGGGAGTTTGGATTGAATTATATTGAAAAATAATATTCTAGTGTACTTTGTGTATGTGTCTGTGTAAGCTTTTTCAAGAAGTAATTATATAAAAAATCACATAAATCATAAATAGCTCATTCAGTTTTTATCCTGATCACTTAAAACATTTTTTTTTTTTGTTTATCTATTTTTGAGAGAGAGAAATAGCATAGGCAGGGGAGGGGCACAGAGAGAGAGGGAGACAGAGGATCTGAAGCGGGCTCTGTGCTTACAGCAGAGAGCCCAATGAGGGCCTCTAACTCACAAACCACGAGATCGTGACCTACCTGAGCCGAAGTCAGACGCTTAACCAACTGAGCCACCTGGGTGCCCTGATCACTTATTTTTCTTTCTTTTCTTTTCTTTTCTTTTCTTTTCTTTTCTTTTCTTTTCTTTTCTTTTCTTTTCTTTTCTTTTCTTTTCTTTTCTTTCTTTCTTTCTTTCTTTCTTTCTTTCTTTCTTTCTTTCTCTCTCACTCTCTTTCTCTCTCTTTCTTTCTTTCTTTCTTTCCCTCTCTCTTTCTCTTTTTCTCTTTCTCTCTTTCTTAAGTTTGTTTATTTTGAGAGAGAGTGAGCAGGGAAGGTGAAGAGAGAGGGAGAGAGAGAGAATCCCAAGTGCGCTGACAGTGCAGAGCCTACTGAGGAGCTTGAACTCACAAACCGTGAGATCATGACCTGAGCCAAAATCAAGAGTCACCCAGGCACCTCAGTGATCACTTCTGTGTAAGCATTATCTAATATCTAAAGATTAGTTTTACCTTTATTTGTATTTAACCTCATATAAATGGAATCATTCCAGTATATATTCTAAGTGTCTGGCTTCTTTTGTCCCACATTGTTTGTAAGACGATTCATTCAGGTGTTTTTGTTAGGTGTAGCATGTTCATTCTTATTGCTATGTAGTATTCCAATGTGTGACTATACTTCGTATTTTTAGCCATTCTACTGTTGATGTACATTTGGGTTATTTCCAATTTTTGACTATTGTGAATTGTGCTGTTATGAATAATCTTATACATGTCTTTTCTTGAACCTATGTACATATCTTTGTCGAGTATATATCTAGGAGTGGGATTGCTGGGTCATAGACTATGAAAATGTTTAGCTTTCATAAGTACGATGAAATTCTTTTCCATTTCACACTTCGAACAGCAGCGTATGAGAATTCCAGTTGCTTCGTGGTCTTGTAACACTCACTTGTTGTCTGTCTTTTTCATTTTAGCCATACTAGTAGATGAACGGTACTATCTCAGTGCTTTAATTTGCATTTCCTTAGGGACTACTGTAATCAAGCACCTTTTTAGGTTTATTGGCTCTTTAAATATACTGTTTTGTAAAGTGTCTATTCAAGCCTTGGTCATTTTTTTTTTAAATTGATTTGTTCCTTATATTCTGAAAAATACAAATCTTTTGTCAAGGATATGGTATCTTTGTATGAACAGAATGTTTGTTTTCAGACTTTCATTTGAGGGATCAATAAAAAATGTCACAAGATTTTGTGTACTACCTAGGATTTTGTACTACATAGGATTCACGGGATTAGCAAGTTTTTTGTTTTTTTTTTTTTCCTCTACATACCAGTACTTTAAAAACAATCATAATGGGGCACTTGCGTGGCTCAGTTGGTTAAGCCTCCTACTCTTGATTTTGGCTTAGGTCATGATCTCACGAACCCTGTGTTGGGCTCCATGTTGACAGTGTGGAGCCTGCTTGGGATTCTGTGTCTCTGTCTCTCTCAAAATAAATAAACTTAAAAAAAAAAAAAAGAATCATCACAACACCATCATTTTATAAAAGAAAGAAATGCCACAAATAGCAAGGATATAATCTCAGGATAAAGGAAACTCTTTAGGGTAGGCAGAATAAACACTCCCCCCATTCCCCAATTCCAAAAACCTGTGAATATGTTAAATTACATGGGAATTAGGGCGACTGATGGAATTAAGGTTGCTAATCAGTTGACTTTAAGATAGGGAGATTATCCTGGATTGTTCATGTTGGTCCCAGTATTAATCACAAGGGACGCTAAATGTGTAAGAGGAAGGCAGAAGAAGAGGTCAGAGTGATGCCATGTGAGAACTCAATCTACTGTTGCTGGCTTTGAGGATGGGAGAGGAGAGGCATGAGCTAAGGAATGTAAGCAGCCTCTAGAATCTGGAAAGGACAAGCTAGAGCCTCCGGAACAGAACATATTCCCACTGACCCCTTGATTTTGGCTCAGTGAGACCCATTTCAGACTTCTGAACTACAGAACTATAAAATAATAAATTGATGTTGTTTTAAGCCACTAAGTATGTGGTAATTTGTTACAGCAGACACAGAAAACTAATACACTCTTTCTCAAGAGAAGATGGTTACCCTTGGAGCGTCTGGGTGGCTTAGTCCATTAAGCGTCCCACTTTGGCTCAAGTCATGATCTCACTCATGACTTGTGAGTTCGAGCCCTGCATCGGGCTCTGTGCTGACAGTTCAGAGCCTAGAGCCTATTTCAGATCCTGTGCCTCTGTCTCTCTCTCTGCTTCTCCCCCACTTGCACTCTGTCTCTGTCTCTCTCAAAAATAAACATTACAAAAAAAAGGTAGTTACCCTAATTGGGGTGTATATGTTGATAAACATGCACATATACATACATGCATAATATCAGTATCTTTATCTTTAGTGTTTGATAACTACCAGTGCAGTCCTTTCTCTTTCTGTCAACATTTTATTTTGAATCGATCTAAGAATTACAGAAGAGTTTCAAAGGAAACAAATGAAATTTTTTCCTGAATCATTTGAGTGTAAGTTGTCCCATCACTAAATGCTTTCGTGTGTATTTTTTACAAATAAGGACATGCTACATAACTATAATAAAACCATTCAGAAATTTACAGAGTATAATTACAGATCTAACTCTCAGGCCCCATTCAAACTTTGCTACCTGTTCCAGTAATGTTCTTTATAGCAAAAACGATTGAATCTAGAATCATACATTGAATTTAGTTGTCATGTCTCTTTAGTCTCCTTCAGTGTACAACAGTTCATTAGTCTTTTTTTTTTTTTTTTAATTTTTTTTTTTCAACGTTTATTTATTTTTTTGGGGACAGAGAGAGAGACAGAGCATGAACGGGGGAGGGGCAGAGAGAGAGGGAGACACAGAATCGGAAACAGGCTCCAGGCTCTGAGCCATCAGCCCAGAGCCTGACGCGGGGCTCGAACTCACGGACTGCGAGATTGTGACCTGGCTGAAGTCGGATGCTTAACCGACTGCGCCACCCAGGCGCCCCTCATTAGTCTTTCTTTGACTCTCATAACTATGGCACTTTTGAACATGATAGGCTAGTTATTTTGTGGAATGCTCCCTCAATTTGGGTTTATCTGATTTTTCCTCATGATTGGATCCAGGTTATGTATTTTTGGCAGAAATCCCACAAAAGTTATGCTCTGTTTTACTCATTGCCTCCTATCGGGTGACACATGATTTTTATTTGTCTTATCATTTTGTTTACTTCATTAAGGTGGCATCTGCCAGTTTCTTCTTTTACAAATTTTTTTCTTTTGTAGTAAATATTTTATGGAAAGAGACTTTGGAACTAGGTAACTATCCTATTTTTTTCATCAGGTTTTCAGTCCATTTATTTGTAACAGAATGGGCTTATGAAACCCTGTTTTATTTGATGGGCTATAGTCCATTACTGTCATTTATTTTTATCTATTTTCATTTTTATTTTTAATTTTTTAAAATTTACATCCAAGTTAGTTAGCATATAGTATAATGATTTCAGGAGTAATCCGGTGATTCATCCCCTACATATAACACCCATTGCTTATCCCAACAAGGGTTCTCTTTAATGCCCCTTGCCCATTTAGCCCATCCTCCCACCCACAACCTCTCCAGCAACCCTCAATTTGTCCTCTATATTTAAGAGTCTCTTACGTTTTGTCCCCCTCCCTGTTTTTATGTTATTTTTGCTTCCTTCCCTTATGTTCATCTGTTTTGTATCTTAAATTCTACATATGAGTGAAGTCATATGATACTTGTCTTTCTGTGACTGACCAATTTTGTTTAGCATAATACCCTCACTCTAGTTCCATCCATGTTGTTGCAAATGGTAAGATTTCATTCTTTTTGATTGCTGAGTACTATATTGTGTATATATACCACATCTTCTTTATCCATTCATCTGTTGATGGACATTTGGGCTCTTGCCATACTTTGGCTATTGTTGATAGCACTGCTGTAAACATTGGGGTGCATGTGCCCCTTCAAAACAGCACACCTGTATCCTTTGGATAAATACCTAGTAATGCAATTGCTGGGTCGCAGGGTACTTCTATTTTTAATTTTTTTTTTTTTAATTTTTTTTTTTAACGTTTTTATTTATTTTTGAGACAGAGAGAGACAGAGCATGAAGGGGGGAGGGGCAGAGAGAGAAGGAGACACAGAATCGGAAGCAGGCTCCAGGCTCTGAGCCATCAGCCCAGAGCCTGACGCGGGGCTCGAACTCACGGACCGCGAGATCGTGACCTGGCTGAAGTCGGACGCTTAACCGACTGCGCCACCCAGGCGCCCCTATTTTTAATTTTTTGAGGAAGCTCCATACTGTTTTCCAGAGAGGCTGTACCAGTTTGCATTCCTACCAGCAGTGCAAAAGGGTTCGTCTTTATCTGCATCCTCGCCAACATCGATTGTTGTTAGTGTTAGCCATTCTGACAGTGTGAGGTGGTATCTCATTATGGTTTTGATTTGTATTTCCCTGATGATGAGTGATGTTGAGCATTTTTTCATGTGTCTGTTGGCCATCTGGATATCTTCTTTGGAAAAGTGCCTGTTCATGTCTTTTGCCCATTTCTTCACTGGGTTATTTGTTTTTTTGGGTGTTGAGTTTAAGTTCTTTATAGATTTTGGATACTATATTTATTTTTTAAATGTTTCTTCATTAAAATGTTTTTTTAATGTTTATTTATTTTTGAGAGAGTAGGGGAGGGGCAGAGAGAGAGGGAGACCCAAAACCTGAAGCAGGCTCCAGGCTCTGATCTGTCGGCAGAGAGCCTGACATGGGGCTCAAACTCAACTGTGAGAAGTGCGAGATCATGACCTGAGTCAATGTCAGATGTTTAACTGACTAAGCCACTCAGGTGCCCTAGATGTTTACTCATTTTTGAGAGAGAGAGTGAGTGAGCAGGGGAGGGGTAGAGAGAAAGGGGGATAGAGGATCCGAACTGGGCTCTGCACAGACAGCAGCAAGCCCAATGCATAAACCATGAGATCCATTACCTGAGCCGAAGTCACACACCCAGCCAACTGAGCCACCCAGGCGCCCTTCAGTGCTGTCATTTATTTTGATGCTTAAGCTGTTCCCTGTTTAGCTTATAACGGTGCTTTCAAGCTGCTTCCTTTGTCTTTTTGATGTATTCCCATCATTCTTTAAGCATTTTCTTTCTTTCTGGTATAAGAAGGTATTATTATATTTAAAAAGGCTCATCTTGTATTTTTTCCCTCAGCCCTGGAATCAGTGATTTGTCCCAGTAGCCTTGGTTTCTTTTAGTAGAGAATGATCTTTAGAAGTCAAGATATGGGTGTTAGATGTACTCATTGCTATTGGGGTCTCACTGCTCCCAGGTCCTCTCACTGGACAGAGGTAGGGTATATATGTATGTGTAAACATGCACACCTGCATTTATATCACTGTTTTAACTCTATCTACATATTTATTTCAAACCATGAGTTCACTTTGATATGTCCGGTTCTAGTCTAACACTGTGATAGGTTTCATTCAGTAATTTCCTTAATTCCCTTTTCTGACAGTAAGTTGGTTTTCATTATCCTCAATGTATTTTATCAGTCAATTTCCCTATATGTGACCAGTTTCTCCTCTTGCTGCTGTTCCTGACATCTACCACATGGATGGCATCCTCACCTTACTCAGGCTCCAAAATCCCATATCAGGCTGCTGCCTCTACTCCCTGTTTGAACATCTTTATCACTTCAGGCTCTGATACCCTGCACTAGGTTGCTCTTCTCAGTCCATTTGGATTCCAGCACTCCATGCAGGGCTGCCAAGGCTGCCATATTCCTGTATGTACATCCTCTTTATCCTGCTAGCACTCTGACTTCCTACAGTAGATCAGTGCTGATCCCACCACCCCATCTTGTGTAGACATATATTGTGCTTGGCCCTGACTCAACTGGATGCTTTTTTTTTTTTTTTTTAAATCTTGCAAAACAAACTGTATACCCATTTAACAACAATTCTCCATTTCCCCCTTCCCTCAGCCCTTGGCAACCACCATTCTACTTTGTTTCTATGAAATTGGCTACTTTAGATACCTCATATAAGTGGTATCCTATAGTATTTGTTTCTTGGTAAATGTCTTATTTTTTTTTAGCAGGATGTCCTCAAGGTTCATCCATGTTGCAGCATATGTCAGAATTTCCTTCCTTTTTTTTTTTTTTTTTTTTTTAATGTTTATTTACTTTTGAGAGAGACAGAGAGTGAGCAGGTGGGGGAGCAGAGAGAGAGAGAAGGAGACAGAATTCCAAGCAGGCTCCATGCCACCATCACAGAGCCCGATGTGGGACTGGACCTCAAACTGAGAGATCATGACTGGAGCCAAAACCAAGAGTCGGATGCTTAACCAACTGAGCCAGCCAGGTGCTCCTCCTTTGTTTTTTTAAGGCTAATATTCCATTGTATATAAACATCACATTTTACTTATCCATTGATTTCTTGCCAGATGCTTGGGATCCTTCCACCTTTTGGCTATTGTGAATAATGCTGTGAACATGAGTCTAGAGATAGTCTTTTTAAGGGGGTGTCTGGCTGGCTCAGAAGAGCATGCAACTCTTGATCTTGGTCATGAGTTCAAGCCCTGTGTGGGTGTAGAGATTATTTAAAATAAAATTAATTAAAAAAAGAGATAATGTCTTTAAGACCCTGAAAGGCTTTATTTTACCTTTTTCTTTCTTTCTTTCTTTCTTTCTTTCTTTCTTTCTTTCTTCCTTCCTTCCTTCCTTCCTTCCTTCCTTCCTTCCTTCCTTCCTTCCTTCCTTCCTTTTGAAATGTTTATTCATTTTTGAGAGACTGAGACAGTGAGAGTGGAGGAGGGGCAGAGAGACAGGGAGACATAGAATCCGAAGCAGGCTCCAAGCTCTGAGCTGTCAGCACAGAGCCCAGAGCAGGGCTTGAACTTGTGAACCATGCGATAATGACCTGAGCTAAGTTGGACGCTTAACCACCTGAGCCACCCAGGTACCCCACCTTTTACATTTAGATCTATAGTCCATCTGGAATTAATTAATTAATTAATGTTTGGTGTGAGGTAGAGGACAGAATTCAGTTTGTTTTTTAATCCAGTTGATCCGATGTCATTTATTGAAAAGATTATTCTATGTTGCATTGCAGGGTCACTTTTGCCATATACCACCTGTCTGTATAGCTTGTTTCTAGGACTCTCTGTTCTGTTCCATTGTTCTGTTATTCTCGTGCCAATATCATACTTTCTTTTTTTTTTTTTTTTTTTAATTTTTTTTTTTTCAACGTTTATTTATTTTTGAGACAGAGACAGAGCATGAATGGGGGAGGGGCAGAGAGAGAGGGAGACACAGAATCGGAAACAGGCTCCAGGCTCTGAGCCATCAGCCCAGAGCCTGACGCAGGGCTCGAACTCACGGACTGCGAGATCGTGACCTGGCTGAAGTCGAATGCTTAACCGTCTGCGCCACCCAGGCGCCCCAATACTTTCTTAATTACTATATTTTTATATTTTTATATCACTTCTTGATATCTGATAGTATATGCCCTTCAGTTCCTCCACACACACACACCCCCCCCCCCCCCCCGATTGTACTGGCTATTCTTGGCTTTTTGCATTTCCATATATATATTTGGAATCAGCTTGTTAATGTCCACAAAACATGCTGGTATGATTTTTATTGCATTGAATCTCTATATAAAGTTTGGGGAGAATTGAGATTGTAACACTATTGAATTTTACAATCCATGAAAATGGTACATCTTTTCATTTATTTAGGTCTTTAATTTCTCTATGTAGAGGTCTTTGTACATTTTTTGTTAGGTTTATTCCTAGGTATTTGTTATTTTTAGATGCTTTTTTTTTAAGATGCTATTTTTAAAATTTAATTTTCCATTTGTTGCTGATAGTGCAAAGGTTTTTTTAATCTGAAGTCCATGGCCCCCATTCAAGATAGAAACACATGCAAATACTTTTTTCTGAAAGGTCTATAATTTACAACTGAACCTGATTCCCACTGAGGGCGATAACAACAAAGGTTAAAGACCACTGTAGCAGTTTCACTTAGAGTAGATTGGACTTGGGAGGAGGGAATAGACAGAGGCAGAGAGGTCACTTAGAGGTTATATAATAGTCCAGGTAAGAAGCCATATGGGCTTGAGCCAGGACAGCAAATATGGAAAGAACGAAAGACACTTAAGGAATATTCTCGAGATAGAATGAATAAGGTTTGCCTGGAGTAGGGTAGGAGAAATAAATAAAAAGAGAAAAGAGTAAAAAAAGGTGTCAGGCATGTTTGGGGGCAGTTAAAGGGAAGTTTTCCATAGCAATAGATACGGGAAAATGAGTATTTGGCGGGTAAAGATGTTGAGATAGTCCCTAATTCTAACAAGGAGACTAAATTTAAAATATATTCACATAGATAAAAATGGGCATGGGGCGCCTGGGTGGCTCAGTCAGTTGGTTAAGTGTCTGGCTTCAGCTCAGGTAATGATCTCATGGTTTATGAATTTGAAACCCGCGTCGGGCTCTGTGCTGACAGCTCACAGCCTGGAGCCTTCTTTGGATTTGTGTCTCCCAATCTCTCTGCCCCTCTCCCTCACTCATGCTCTGTCTATCTGTATCTCTCTCTCAAAAATAAATAAAAACATTTAAAAAAATAAAAAATGGGCATAATGGTATATTTGGGATTTGCCTTGGGATTTGGAAGGTGGAAAGCTGAGTGAAGGGAATCCATTGTATGCTATTCCATACTTTTCTGTGTATATAAAAGTGTCATAGTAACAAGTTAAAAGAGAAAGATTTATCCGCATAGAGAGTGAGCCAAATTGAAGTTCTCTGGACCACTCACCTCAAATTCCTATGTGATAGAAAGATCAGGATTCATCTAAACATTATATTTGGCTTTTGAGTAATTTCATGATCACTGTCTTGTGCTGTGACACTGTTTTATCAAGATCAGCCAGATAAGGATGCTCAAAGCTACAAAGGCTTTCCATGCTAGCTGAGGTAGGCCAAGTGCGTGGATGTGGCTAGGAGTTAAGGAGAGGAAATTTAGCTGGGTAGATGGAACATGGCATCTGTTGGCAACTCAAGTTTCGCAAGGGCAGCATATTCTTTCGGGGGAGAATAGTGACAAGAAGTCTGGGTGCAGATATTCTGAGGAGATCCAGATAGACAGCATCAGTATGTACTGAAAACAGGTAGCAAGGACCCTGATTAAAGTTTGGGATCAAAAGTCAAACTGGAATACCCAGCAGGAAACTAAAGAATTCATTCATTCAATTCATTTATTCATTCAACCAGTACTCATTAGTGCCTGCTACAATAGTCCTACACTTTACCATGCATAAGAATTATTTGGAGAGTGTGTTAAATTGTAGTGCAGATTCTGTGCTTTTCTCCTTCCACTTAATTTAGTAGGTCTCAAGAATCTGCATATTTAACAGTGTTACTTTTTTTTAATGTTTATTTTATTTTATTTATGTATTTTTAATTTTTTTTAATGTTTATTTTTTGAGAGAGAGAGAGACAGAGTGTAAGTGGGGGCGGGGGGGGGTTGCGGAGAGAGAGGGAGACTCAGAATCTGAAGCAGGCTCTAGACTCTGAGCCGTCAGCGCAGAGCTTGACACAGGGCTCGAACCCACGGACCACAAGATCGTGATCTGAGCTGAAGTTGGATGCTTAACCAACTGAGCCACCCAGGCGCCCCTATTTTATTTTTGAGAGAGAGAGAGAGAGCGAGCTAGCGAGCACATGAAAGCAGGATAGGGGCAGAGAGAGGGAGACAGAGATCTGAAGCAGGCTCCATGCTGTCTGCGCAGAGCCCCATGTGTGGCTCGAATTCATGAACCATGAGATCATGACCTGGGCCAGATGGTTAATCGACTGACCCATCCAGGCACCCCTCAGTGTTTCTGATGCAGATATTTCTCAGATCATGTTTAACAAAAGTCTAGTCCACTGTGTTCTGGCCAGTCTACAAACAAAGAGGGAGTGGGGGAGTATTGTGGCTAGAACCAAAGTAAAAGGTGAAGCCTTGTACGTGGAGAACATAGCAGGAAGGAACTGAGTTAACTGGAATCAAAAGTGAAGGCAGGTGGTAATCATTTTGTAATATAGTATGTAAGTGTATTAAATCAACGTATTATACCCCTTAAACCTGCACACTTTTGTATGCCAATTATATGTCAATAAAGCTGGGGAAAAAACAGTGAAGGCAGAATGACACAAACCTCATGGCAGAGGCTTGGAATCTGAATTCCAACGGATTAGATTTCTAAAAAGAATTTACTTCTGGGGGCTGTTTGCAGCTAGAGAAATTGGTGAGCTATGAGGGGCAGAAAAATAAGCAAGATAGGCCATTTATAAGAGGTATATCTAGCAGAGGGGCACCTGGGTGGCTCAGTCAAGAGTGTCTGACTCTTGGTTTTGGCTCAGGTCATGATCTCATGATTCAAGTTTCAAGCACCATGTTGGGCTCTGCGCTGACAGCACGGAGCCTGCTTGGGATTCTCTCTCTCCCTCTCTCTGCCCCTTCCCTACTCGTGCTCTTTCTCTCTCAAAATAAATATAAATAAACTTAAAAAAAAGAAGAGGTACATCTAGTAGAAGAACAGTAGCAACATCCCAAAATGTGGACACTCTAGGTATGTTAAAATTACCTCACAGTACAGAATAGTAGTCCCTGTTGGTGCTTATGAAATTGTTGTGAATAGTTCTGATGTTACTTTTATTGTTAGTATTTTAGGAACCTATCACATGTGTGAAAGTAAATAACAACAGAATACCTCCCCAGTTGTTTCATATTGCTCTTAAGTAGAAGTAATGTTAAGGAGCAAGGGAAGAATTTTGAGGAATCACTGAAGTATTGCTTAAAAGGCATACTTAAATGGTAGAGAAATTTATGATGAAAGATTAGTCTCTGGTACAATTACCTAGACTGGAATGCTTTTGAGCAAGGACCTCAGGCTGACCTCAAGTGACAGGCACATAGCCACAGGCTCTCTAGGTAGTGAGAAATTCTGTCTAAAAAGGTCTTTTTCTCTCCCATCTCTTGGATCGTCATCACCATCTGCCACAGCATCTTTCAAATAGAGGAAGGAAGATATAATTTGATACAATTAAATGAGGTAAATGTGACAGTGCTTTCTAGGCCATAAAGATATAGTGGCGATGATACTTTTAGAACAAAATTCTAACACAAAATAATTCACACAGACTTTCAAGGTTTATTGAATAGGCATTCTACCACTATTCCATTTTACTGCTTGAGCGTATATTTATTCATGCTGCTGTGTGCAAATTTTTGGTCTTAGTTCTTTAAAAAAGAATTTTTATTAACATCCAGTAAAATTGAGGTTTTTTTGTGTATAGGTCTCAGAATTTTAACACATGTGTAGATTTATGTAACTACCATCGCAGTCAATATACAAAACAGTCCCACCACTCTTCCCCAAAACTCCCATGTACTATGTTCCCCCCACCCCATCTCTAACTTTTAGGAACTGTGAACTTTCTCTCTTATTTTAGTTTTATCTTTTTGAGAATGTCATGTAAATGGAATCGTAGAGTATGTGATCTTTTGCCATTGGCTTCTTTCACTGAGCACAATGCCCTTGAGATAGATTCATGCAAGTTGTTGCATATATCAATATTCCATTCCTTTTCATTGTTTAGTAATCCATTGTATGGGTTTTACCACATTTTGTCTATCCATTCACCTGTTTGAAGGATATATGGGTTGTTTCTGGTTTTTGGTGACTTTAAATAGAGCTGCTATATTTACTTATGTATAGGTTTTGTGTGAATATAAGGTTTTTTTTTTTTTTTCCTGTAGGGTAAATACCCAGGAGGGGAATTGCTGGGTCGTATGGTAAACACATTTTTAAATTTATAAGAAACTGCCAGTTTCCAAGAGTGACTGTACCATTTTTTTAAATTGAAGAATAATTGACGTACAATATTGTATTAGTTTCAGGTGTACAATGTAGTGATTTGACATTTACATAAATTATGTAAATTTACTTAGTGTAAATGTAAATGTAAAATTACAGGGGTGCCTGGGTGGCGCATTCGGTTAAGTGTCTGACTTCAGCCAGGTCACGATCTCGCGGTCCGTGAGTTCGAGCCCCACGTCAGGCTCTGGGCTGATGGCTCAGAGCCTGGAGCCTGTTTCCGATTCTGTGTCTCCCTCTCTCTCTGCCCCTCCCCCGTTCATGCTCTGTCTCTCTCTGTCCCAAAAATAAATAAACGTTGAAAAAAAAAAAATTACTTAATGTGATCACCACAATAAGTCTGATTGCAGTCTATCACGATATAAAGTTGTTCCAGTATTAGTGACTATATTTCCTATGCTGTACGTTACATCCCTTTGCCTTATTATTTAAATTTTTTTTAAGTGTATGTATTTATTTTGAGAGAGAGAAAAAGCACGAATGGGGGAGGGGCAGAGAGAAGGGGAGAGAGAACCATAAACAGGCCTTGTGCTATTAGTGCAGAGCCCAATGGCGGTCTCAATCTCACAATCCACAGGATCATAACCTGAGCTGAAATCCAGTCAGACGCTTAACCAACTGAGCCACCCAGGCACTCCTGTCTTATTTATTTTGTAACTGGAAGATTGTACCTTTTAGTCCACTTCCCCTATTTCATCTCTGGCTGTACCATTTTGCATTCCCACAGCAGTGTATGAAAGTTCTGGTTGCTCTGCATCCTTAGTTGCCCTTGGGATTGTCTCTATTTTTTATTTTAGCCATTTGAATATGTATATAGTAATATCTTACTGTGGTTTTATTTTTTATTTTTTTATTTTTTTATTTTTTTATTTTTTAACGTTTATTTTATTTTTGGGACAGAGAGAGACAGAGCATGAACGGGGGAGGGGCAGATAGAGGGAGACACAGAATCGGAAACAGGCTCCAGGCTCTGAGCCATCAGCCCAGAGCCCGACGTGGGGCTCGAACTCACGGACCGCGAGATCGTGACCTGGCTGAAGTCGGACGCTTAACCGACTGCGCCACCCAGGCACCCCTTTACTGTGGTTTTAATTTGTATTTTTCTAATGAATGCCTCAGTTCTTGATGACTTTATCTGTTGGGATCAAACACAAGAGATAGTCATCATCAGAAGAATCAGAGGAATGCTCATCAGAATATGCCTTAAATTTAACATTCTATGAAAGATACTCTGTGAATATTTTAAAAAGGAGTTTGTACTAATAAATGTTCGTGGTTCTTAATTAAAAGTGGGGCACTCTGAAACATGTCTATAAAGTCTCAAGTAAGCCTTTGTGACATTGAGAATGAGAGAAGTTTGTTTCTGGTGACCTTTGGTCTTACATAGCACACTTGGTGGGTTTTAATAAACTGAGGAGATAAGCAAATGAAAAATATATCTGGTCATCCTATAATTTCTTAAAGTAAAATAAATGAGAAACACTTGTGGTCATCATGATCAACATAAACTGATCTATTACTGGTAGCATAGGTCAGTGATATGATTTTGAATAACTTGCTTATTTAGGGATATAATTTAGATAAAGGAAAGATAAAGGAAAGGAGGATATTCCTGTGAGTAGTAATATTTGACCCTCTCCTGCTTCTTTTCCCTTCCTTATAAATCATCCCAGGCAGCAGTTTGTATTATGAGAAGCGAACCAAATGTTTGCTAATTAAATGTTTAGTGTTTATTTTAGTTGGTTATTAGCTTGAGGTCAAATTTGTTTAATGAGTAAATATGGAAGAGTTATGTTTTTTTTTTTCCACTTTGGACAAATACTTGCTCATCATTGGTATGTTATCCTAGTTCATGAAGCTGGAATGTAATTTCCTTATTTTTAATGACTGTAGATGTTTACAGTTATTGACTCTTTGTTTTGATGTTGTCAGGCATGTGAGTACTTTCTTTGTTACCAAGTCCTCAGGAGATAGCTTCCTGATTATAACTTATTTCCCTGGGAAAATATAGTCCACTTTGAAGCAGTTTCCAGTAATATATTGCTACAGAGATAGGCTGTCAAGTAGTGACTCTAGTGTAATTTAGAATAGGTGACTTAAGTAGAACATTGATTCATCTGTTTTTCAAATTGCAGTTAATTATAATGGCAGCTTATAAGATCTGCTTCACTCTTTCTTGGACTCTTGCCTAAGATTTACAAATTTTATGAGATTTGAGGTAAAAATGGACAATTTAAAATTATCCAAATGAATTCATTGAAAAGAATCCTGCTTGTTAAATCATACTTGTAAAGGTTTTTCACACCCTCCAATCATATCCAGGTTTGGCATTTTGAAAATCAGAATGGTCACTTTTTTTTTTATCAGAGTTTGAGAATAGAGTTCTTTATTCAGGTAGGTGTCATCTTTGATTATATGGTAGTGTTCTGAATATAGTCCCTTTACCTGACACCTGTAGCTGACACGTAGTGATTGTGTCAATAAACTATATGATCCTTGTTATGTTCATATGTGGTCATGTTAAAAAGTATTTCTTAAGTATTCTTAAATGTGTCTTACCAATATTTTATGGAAAAATATTCACAATCTTTTGAAAGTGTTCATATTAAAAAGAATTAGAAATGATGTTTGTTTATTTATTTTTTAATGTTTATTTATTTTTGAGAGAGAGAGAGCTCAAGCAAGGGAGGGGCAGAGAGAGAGGGAGACACAGAGAATCCAAAGCAGTTCTAGGCTCTGAGCTGACAGCTCAGAGCCTGGCGTGGGGCTCGAATTCACAGACCATGAAATCAAGACCTCAGGTACCCAGGTGCCCTGATGTTTATTTCATTTGGACCCGCTTCACTTTCAATGTGTTATTAAAATGTAGGCATAGTATATAAGAATTCATACTATAGGATCAACTGAGACTTTGATTTAAATATATTATAAATTATACATGGAAGGCTGCATAAGATGCTACATATTTTTTTTTCCCAAAGAAGCTTCTTTAAATGGTTCTGTTAAGTATAGGAATGTTCTGATGATTATCTTTTTAATTAAAATGAGAAATCTTTGTTTAAAGTGGCATTCTTTTTTTACGGCCTGTTACAGTCTCTGTAACAATCATTTCTTAAGTCTGAACGTTTTATTTCCAGGAATCCATTTATATAAAACTATGTTTAGACTTAATTAAGGAACGATTCTTACAATGCTTGTAAATAGCCAGGAAAAAAGGGACCGAAAATAAAACTGACATTCACATTTAACAAAATGATTGTTACAAGGTATGTAATAAGCTATAAAAATACAATAAATCCGTTTTTATAAGAGTTCATATTTTTTGATCCTTGTTTTCAAGGGTATTTAAGAAAAATATCAAAGCTCTGCGAAGTGACATCTGTTTTGCTGAATGGACTAGTGATAACTTCTTTTCTCTATAACTGACAGTATGGGAGTTCTACCTGTCTTAAGTATTTTCTTTGAAATACCATGTAATCTTTTTAGATTAGAATATAAATTTTACATTGTGCTATAGTGAAAACAAGACCTTGTTCCCATCTCACACTACTTTCTAAAAGTCATAAAACATTGGGCAAGTTGCATAACTTTTCTGAGTCTCATTTTCCTCATCTGGAAGGCAGAGATAATAATACTCTTCCTACTCCAAAGAGCTGTTGTGAGGACTAAGTGAAGCTATTGATAGTAAAAATATTTTGGAAATTCTATAGGACTATGAACATCCAAGCTATGATTCTTTATTTCTCTGACCTTGGGTGGTGGTAGTTGTAGTAATAAAATAACTACAGTAATAATGATAGCAAAGCTTAGTACGTACCATGCTGGATTTTAGGCACTTGATGTACATTAACTCATTTGACCGTCTCACCTTATTAGGTATGTATTGTTATTATATAACCCTGATTTACCGATGTGGTAGTAAAAGCTGTATTAGAATTTCCTGGAGGGGGCGGTGCCTGGGTGGCTCAGTTAGTTAACTGACCAAAGAATAACAGCTCAGACCAAAGAATAACATCTCATGGGTTTCATGTGGACTCGTACTGACTGCTCAGAGCCTACTTGGGATTCTTCCTCTCTCTGCCCCTCCCCTGCTCGCACTGTCTCTGTCTCTCTTAAAATAAATAAACTTAAAAAACAAAAAAGAATTTCCTGGAGGGGTTGTATTTTCCATTCAGTAGGCCTGGGATGAGGCCTGAAAATTTGCATTTCTAGTTTCCAAATGATGATGCTAGTTGTGGGATTGTAGTTTGAGTGCCATAGTGACTTCTGTAGGCCTTTCAAGCCAGGA
Organism: Leopardus geoffroyi; assembly: GCF_018350155.1. Classification (NCBI taxonomy): domain Eukaryota; kingdom Metazoa; phylum Chordata; class Mammalia; order Carnivora; family Felidae; genus Leopardus; species Leopardus geoffroyi. The sequence continues at coordinate 60,385,714 of NC_059334.1, forward strand.
TTTTGCTTGTGAAAATTTGGACTCCCTTCCACTTGTTTGCTTTCTCTAGAATAGTGGATATAGAATAGTGGGATAAGTTGAAGTTTGCATTAGTTAATTTTGATAAATGCTGAAAAAATTGTGGAAATTGGCCTCTCTTGGCTATTATTGGCTAATACTATTACTGAATAGGATCTCATTAACCTGGCTAATCCAGAATTGACTGTGTTATAAAGAAAATGGCTATAGGCTATTTAAAAACTTACTGTGGCATTTGTATTTGTTGAATTTTCTTTATTTCACTTAATGAAATACTGATCCCTTAGTTTTGACTGAATTAGATGTCTGTAGTGATCTGTTTGGGCCTTCAGTTCTTAAATGATTTCTGCATACATTCCAGCAATTTGGTTCTGTTAAGTCTGTGTAATTAGTAAAGCAAGTAGAATATTTGTTATGTCATAGAGATATTTTTGCTTTTACACAATTTGGTCAGTTGGCCCAACTCCCTTGCTTCCCGCGTTAGAAATACTATAAACATCAGAGAGAAAAGGATGACCTTAATATTTGCTTCCCAGACTAAATCACAGCTTTGAAGCAGTTATTTCTTTCCGAATAAAAAGTTTAATTTCACGCCCTGATTAGTGCTAGTACGTGCAGGTGGATATTTATTTTATGCAGCTAAACTGATCTGCTTTTGCAAATTACTTGCCAGTCAGCAGAGCCATAATTTCTTATGAGTAGTTGGTGGTAAATTATAGTTCTCATTAGTAAGTTTTGTGTGTGTTTTTTTAACTATGTATTTATGAAGTAGGAGTGGGAATCAGTCACCATATTTTGGCCAGAGTAGGATTTGACTAATAGCTTTTTTCAAAGGCTCAGGGATTGGTGAATTTGGACTAACAATCCCAATTAATTATGTAAAGCAGTTAGGACAGAGTGAGATCTTGTTTTCAATTAATGTGAAAATCTACTGAGGACCTAGAAGGAGTGATGCCTGGTGGAAAAGACCAAAGAATAGATTATCTTTCTTACTGAGGAATGGAATATATTGTAGTTAAAACTTGAATATTTAGAGAGGCTTAAAAGGAGATGAACTGAAGGTTTTGAAATTGGAGGAAGTTATTGAAATGAATTTTTAATTGTTTAATTGAAGCCATGAAGTTTTTTTTTTTTTTTAATTTTTTTAAATGTTTATTTATTTCTGAGAAACAGACAGAGCACTAGCAGGGGAGGGACAGAGAGAGAGGTAGACACAGAATCCTAAGCAGGCTCCAGGTTCTGAGCTAGCAGCACAGAGCCAGATGCAGAGCTCAGACTCAGCGAACTATGAGATCATGACCTGAGCTGAAGTTGGACACACAACCCACTGAGCCACCAAGGCACCCCTAACTTTTTTTAATGTTTATTTATATTTGAGAGAGAGAGAGAGAGAGAGAGAGAGACAGAGTGTGAATGGGGGAGGGGCAGAGAGAGATGGGGACAGAATCTGAAGCAGGCTCCAGGCTCTAAGCTGTCAGTACAGAACCTGACATGGGGCTTGAACTCTATGAACCGTGAGATCATGACCTGATCTGAAGTTGGACACTTAACCAACTGAGCCACCCACGCACCCCGATGTTTGTTTTTAATATTTTTTGAGAGAGACAGAGAGACAGACGGACAGAATGTAAGCGGGGGAGGGGCAGAGAGAGAGGGAGACACAGAATCCGAAGCAGGCTCCAGGCTCTGACTCAAGGCTTGAACTCACAAACCATGAGATTATGATCTGAGCCAAAGTCAAACACTTAACCAACTAACTGAGCACCCAGGCACCCTGAAGCTATGAAGCTTTAAATTTTAAATTTTAATTTATTTTATTTGTTTGTTTGTTTTTTTGAGTAGGCTCCATGCCCAACATGAGACTTGAATCAAGAGTCCCATGCTCTACCCACTGAGCCAGCCAGGCACCCCCCATTTTTATTTTACAAATTTTATTTGGTTTGGGGCACCTGGGTGGCTTAGTTGGTTAAGTGTCTGACTTCGGCTCAGGTCATGATGTCACAGTTAGTGGGTTCGAGCCCCACATCAGGCTCTGTGATGACAGCTCAGAGCCTGGAGCCTGCTTCAGATTATATGTCTCCTCTCTCTGCCCCTCTCCTGCTCACGCTCTGTCTCTGTCTCTCTCTGTGTGTGTGTGTCTCTCTCTCACAAATAAATAAACATTAAAAAAATTTTTTTTAATTTTTATTTGGTTTTAATTTTTATTTATTTTAAAGTGAGACTGACTTTTATTATACTTGGAATAAGAGAAAGAACAATGAATCAGGAGGCAAAGTTCTATTTCCTTAATAAGTCAGTCAGTGATTTGCCTTAACTAAAATGTCACCAAATATGTATGAGGTCATAGGCTTTAAGAATCTGGAGTATCATCTGATTAAAGGCTTCATAACCTTTTTTGTTCATGGACCTAACTAAAAATCTTTTGTATTGTCATGAGCTACTCTCCCCAGATAGGTTCTGTACACAGTTTTAAAAGGCTCAGGGATCGATGAATCCTATTCCTGGATCCTAGAGTAAGACCCCTGATCGAGCCTTATTTTAATGTTGTTTCATAATGTATTTTAGTGGAGAACCTTTTATTGTAAATTATGTCACTATAACTATTTATAACTATTCACTATAATTATTTCACTAATTATTTCACTATAACTAGTTTTGACTGTTTTAACAAGGATATGACTATCCGATCTGAGCTTTATCATAAAATGTCATTTTGAGAAGCTAATGAAATGTTGAATATGTTATTTGGTAGTGTTAGGAAAAATGGTACAGAAATGACTTGGGTGGTGGTTATCAACAAATCCTACGGGAACGTCCTGTTCTTAATTTTCTCATTCCCTCAGCCACCCAGGCAAGCAGCCATAATTTATTCCTGTCTATGATGATGGAATTTTACTTGTCAGGGATATATGGATAGACACACTTAAAGCCTTTGATTGCAAGCCTACTGATATTTCCATGATCTTTCTACTTTTATCAGTTTTATTAAAGAAATAGTATGACCAAGTAAATGCCCAGTAAGGTCAGTTTACCCCAGTGAGTGCACTTTACATTTAAGAGCATTTAGAATACACTTTTCTATCAAGGTCAACCTTAAACACTGTCAACATATTCAGTTATTTATACTTGCAGTACTGGGAGTGCTGGGAAACATCATTTTCTCTTTTTCTTCATTCTCTTAAGGTATCAACATTGGGAATGCTGTCCACAGCTCATTCAAGAATCTGTGATTCCCTGATCATTTTAGATCACTTTGGGCAAAGACCTTGTTTGGATCATAAAATATGACTCCTTTCTTTTAAAAATGAAGAAACTGAGACCCAAAGAGGTCATTTGACTTGTCCAAAGTTAATAGTTGAATACAGCCTGGATTAGAGCCCTCATTTCCCTAATCCAAACCTAGTTGGTGCCCTTTTGACTTGTTCTGTTTGTGTTTCTTCCACTGGGTGTAATTGTGATTGATAGGTGAATTGAAGGGTGTGTGTGTGTGTGTGTGTGTGTGTGTGTGTGTGTGTGTATGAGTGCGAGTGTTTCTTTGACTTGTTTAAGAAAACCTTTTCTACTCTCATGAGCATAATCTCATGTTTTCTACTAGAAGCTTTATAGTTTTGCCATTTATATTTAGAACTTCAATCTCTGTAGAATTGATTTTGTATGTGATGTGAGGAAGGGATTCCATTTCATTTTTCCCTCATATGGATTTCCAATGCCTCCCAGCATCATCTAGTGGAAGAATATGTATTCTGCACTGATCTGCAGTGCTCCCTCCATCATAATTCATGTCCTTACATGCCTTGTCCTCATGTCCTTCATGCATTGATTTGTTTTTGGACTCATTATTCTGTTATATTGTTCTATTTTTCTATTCATCCCTGTGTCAGTATCGTGTAGCCTTATTCATGTAGCTTTATAATAAGCCTTGATATATGGTAGGTAGTTAAGTTCTCATACCTTGTTGTGTTTCTTCAAGAGAGTCTTGTCTAATCATGGCTTTTTATACCTTCATAAATATTTTACAGATAACTTGTCAAGGTTCAGTAACAACAGCAACTCAAAGGCAAACAGTAATAAACCTGTTGGGATTCAAGTTAATTATTAATAGAAGCCAAAATATGGAGTTATTTTAAAAATATGTATTTTTGGATACGTAAAACATGCAACACAGTACAGAATTTAAAAAGTAGAAAAGGATATATAGCATTGGGGCACTTGGGTGGCTCAGTTGATTTGAGTTTGTGACTCTTGATTTTGGCTCAGGTCATGATCCCAGGGTCGTGGTATGGAGCCCCATATCAGGCTCCATGCTGAGCATGGAGCCTGCTTAAGATTCTTTCCCTCCCTCTGCGCCCCTAACCCATTCGTACATGCTCACTCACCCTTTCTCTCTCTCAAAGAAAAAAGAAAAGGATATATAACAAAAAAATCTTTCTTACCCATCTGCTTATCATTCAGTTTCCTGCTCCAGAAGCAACTATTTGTCTCCTTTCTTATTATTTTGCTAGATTCTATAAGTAGTTTTTTTAGGACCCACCTAGAATACACCTAAAATGGGTTAAATACTAAATTTTGAGAACCTTTGGCTAAAGAAGATGGCTTTTTTTTTAATGTTAATAGCAATGGGGTTTAATGAAAGAACACTTGGTTGAGCTAGATCATTTAATAAGCATTTGGTCCTTAGATAAATTTTCTATATGCTGGAGTTTTTTAGCCCTTACTCCTGGGTCCTCTTCTGCTTCCTGTCTACAGTTTCTTCCTAGGTGATTTCATTTATTTCTGTGGCTTTCCACAGTTTCAAGTTACCTGTGGTCATTTCCTCCTTCTGACATATTGTCATAAAGTCAGTGGTAGCTCAGCACTACCTCAAAATGCCTCTGTTATTCACTCACTTTATCTCATCACATAGTGATTTTGTATCTTACATCATCACAAGAAGAAGGTGAGTCCAGAGCAAGAAGATTTTGAGAGAGAACATTCACATGACTTTTATGACTTTTATTATAGTATATTATTATAACTTCTATTTTTATTATTATTGTTGTTAACCTCTCACTGTACCTAATTTATAAATTCAACTTTATCACAGGTATGCATGCATAAGAGGAAGTGTATATAGGGTTTCAGGCATCCACTGAAGGTCTTGGATTGTTTTCCCCCTGGCTAAGGGGGAACCATCTGTGTGCTGATGACTCCTAATGTGCCATTGATCTCCAGCTCATCTTTCTTCTCTGACACCTAGAATTACATATTTAACTTCCTATCCACTTGAATGTTGCATAGTGATTTCAAACTTAATACAGTATATCGGAAATCTTGTTTTTTTTTTGTTTGTTTGTTTTTTGTTTTTGCTAGCCCATTTACTCACGATTTACCCAGTTACTGAAACCCCAAACCTGGGATCATCCTGGACGCCTCACTTTTCCTTACTCTAATATCCAATTCCTCATCAGATTTTATCTGTTTTACTTCCAAAATATCTCAAAATCTTTCGCTTCTTTCTGCTTCTGCTACCATCAACTTACTATAGGTTATTATTGCTTTTAATTTGTAATAGTTTTCTAACTATTATACTCATTAAATCTAATTTCCATACAGAAGTCATAGGGATCTTTCAAAAATCTAAATATAAAACTTTTCATTTTCTTTCCTTTGCACTTAGGCCATGCATGATTAGACTTTAACTTTTGTTCTGCCAGGCAGATTGGGTCCTTTCCTACCTACCTCTTTCCCTATCTAAAGTCAATATTCCCACTCTTCACTTACATTATAGTTACACTGGCCTTTTGCCAAACTCTTGCAAGACCACTGTAAGGCCTTTTCATTTGCTGTTTTCTTTGACCCTGGTTTTTTGCTTAAATCCTTACTGGATCTTTTGTATCTCAGTTCAGATGTCACTTTCTTAGAGACTACCCTATCTAAAGCTAGTGCTCCTTCATTGTTATTTCTACTAGAAAATAAACTCCATGAGGTAAAGTTTTATCTGTTTTGTCCTCCAGTATATCTCAGTGGATGGCACATGATAGGCAGCAAATAAATATTTATGAAATCACTTACCTTCCATATTTCTCATCTTGTAAAATGAGGGTAATGATAAATGGCCTATCCCACCTCATGAAGTCATTCTAGGGAGTAAGTAATCTTAACAATATTGTAGTATCAGTTTTGATGTTCCATATGATAACTTTTGATAAATGAGTTCTTTTCCTTGCTTTTTTTAAAAGAACAAATTTGAGAAAGTAAAAATTTAAAAATCTTGTCACCCTACACAACCACTTTTTAAACTTTACTTATTTTTTAAAACACTTTTAATGATTAATATACTGTCTAGCACTCTTCTGTTTTTTCTGTCCCACGCAGCTTCCAAACATTTTTCAAGTGATCATATTAGGTAGAACACATTAATTTCATGCTTTTGAAGTTATGTGGGTAATTCAAATGTGTGTTTTGATGCTTGTGTGAAAAGAGGTAAATATAAATGGTTCTACACCATATTTGGAAATTTTACTCTTGATTATTTAAGTTTTTATAAGAATTTTGCCTAAAGAACTTTTACTGAAACTAGTCTGTATATAAGCAGGATTTCTTGATATGGCATACAGTCTGATTTATATTTTAAAACAACTTGTAGAGGTTACTATTTATCCTAGATGGTAACTATAGCTCCTGCCATGATTAAAATATTACAACACTAAAAAAAATATATATGACAACACTTGAGGAGTTAGGTTAGGTTTGGAAAATCGTGTAATTTGAATTCCTTGGAACGTATTTTTGGATTAGAAGTATTCAACTAGGAGAACTACTTTTTTTGAAATTTATTATTTTGGAATGTATAAAGAAACTACCCTTTGAAACTAGAGACCGTCTAATCATTTGGAACATCTAGTGTTTGGAACTAGAGGCCTAATTTACTAGCAAATGGAGTTTGTAATAACTAAAAAAATAGTACTGTCCATGTTAATTGTCTCTGTGTCAATTGTTACAACAAATGCCAAATGGAAAATTAGTTTTGTTTCTTAGCATGATTTTAGCTTTCTTTTTTTTTTTTTTTTTTTTCAACGTTTATTTATTTTTGGGACAGAGAGAGACAGAGCGTGAACGGGGGAGGGTCAGAGAGAGAGAGGGAGACACAGAATCGGAAACAGGCTCCAGGCTCTGAGCCATCATGAGCCATCAGCCCAGAGCCTGACGCGGGGCTCGAACTCACAGACCGTGAGATCGTGACCTGGCTGAAGTCGGATGCTTAACCAACTGCGCCACCCAGGCGCCCTGATTTTAGCTTTCTTAGTTGAGGCATCGCAAAGTCCTCCTTCTTGTTCACCAGGTGTAAGTTGGAGGTGTAAAGTTCAGAGACTGTTTATAAAAAAGGCAAGGTTGGCATGTGCCTTAATTTGCTAAATTCTTTTAAAAACAAATCCAAGTGATCTTAATTGTTCCTGCCACCAGAAGAAATGATAATTATGTGAGAAATTATAATTATGTGATGAGATGAGGTGTTAGCTAACACTGCAATGGCAATCATATTGTAATATAAAAATGTCTCAAATCAGTATTTTATAGACCTTAAACTTACAGTGTTATATTTCAATTATATCTCGATTAAAAATAAGTAAATCCAAGTAACTTTCTCTCTAGAACAGTGGTCTCATAGCCAAAAAGTAATTTTGAGTACCCATCTTAAATATTTTTTTTTTTTTTATTTAAAAAAAAAAATTTTTTTTTTTCAACGTTTATTTATTTTTGGGACAGAGAGAGACAGAGCATGAACGGGGGAGGGGCAGAGAGAGAGGGAGACACAGAATCAGAAACAGGCTCCAGGCTCTGAGCCATCAGCCCAGAGCCTGACGCGGGGCTCGAACTCACAGACCGCAAGATCGTGACCTGGCTGAAGTCGGATGCTTAACCGACTGCGCCACCCAGGCGCCCCCCTAAATATTTTTATTTGTTGACTTACAAATTGTAAATTGTATGCATGCACTACTATCATTAGCTACAATATCAAGGCATAGTATATGTACTTACAGCAGGACATACATATTGTATATACTTTATGAATATAAATTATGAATAGTGGGGGTGCCTGGGTGACTCAGTCAGTTAAGCGTCTGACTTTGGCTCATGTTATGATCTTGCAGTTTATGAGTTCGAGCCCTATATCGGGCTTGCTGCTGTCAGCATGGAACCCACTCCGGATCCTCTGTCCCCCTTTCTCTCTGCCCCTCCCCTGCTTGTGCTCTTTCTCTCTCAAAATAAATCAGCGTTAAAAAAAATTACGAATAGTGCATATACATGTATATAAATAGTACACATAAATTCATATTTCAGATGGTTGCTTTATATTGTCTTTGGCTCACTTTTTTTTGCAGATGACTAATACAGTGTTTTTATCTTATAAAGTAACTAATGAAGGACTTCTGCAAGGAATTAGAGAAGCATCACTTGACAGTTTATTTAAAACTAGATTATGTTCTTAAATCCTGGGCACACTACGATTTTTGCAATATGCTAAAAGAGAATGAATGGGAATTGAGGGGTGCTGCTGCCACCTCATTTGTGTTGTGGATTTCTCAGTCTTCCTTTGGGTCACTTGGTTCACAAGTGATTTTGACCATCTAACACATCAGATCAAGTGAGGGAACCAGTGTCAATCTATATTATAAAAATCAGAAAACATTAATTTCTTTTCTACACTAAATTAATTTAAATAAAAGTCTACCTTTCTCCCCTGCATCCCAAATGATCATCTAGCCTGTCCCCTGGCATGTGTACACCTCAATTTGGAAAACAAGTGGCCTAACACAACTGGCCTACTTGTGACAGAATTGAGTTCTTTGCCTTTCTTTTCTCACATTCTCTTCAAATTTCATACCATTGAAAGGCACTAGATTGGGAAAACTAATTCTTAGAATAAGTATAGCCCATGTAATACAAACTTCTTATACTGTATAGAATGTCCTTCTAAAATTAGCTGTATGCCTAGGAATTTGTACCTACATCTTTATTCCAAGGCTTTTAGTAAGTTAAGACTTTATGGAATGTGGACATTGTTTAGCTGGACCACAGGAGATATTTTCATCTCAATTCTATTTGGAAGAACTTTGTAAATCACTACATTGTATCTTGGAGCGTGGGAGTACATATAGATCGCTTACATATATATGAGATTCTTACCCTTTCCGCACTTTTTGCAGCAGACAACTGGCTTGGCTTGTGAATTTCACTTTGCTTCTAATAGGGACAATAGTTTGTTCTTTTGTTAAGAGTTTTTGTCTTTTTGTAGACTCAATTATCTAGTATCAAAGGTAAAGCTAAAAGCAGGTTCTACCCCTACTCTTCTCTCCACAGAACACATAAGAAATAATGAATTTAGTTATGAGTAAAACAAAAGCAAACCACCTCTTAAGGAGCAGAGAGGAGACATAAGGAAGGCCCTTGCCCAGAGAGAGTAAGGGTTAAATTCTTACCACTCTTGACAGGGTATAACACATTCCTGAGAAGAGTGGTAGGGGCTTGTCCCAGTAGCCTGTAAGTCCCTGTGGAGTACATGGCTAGACATGTCAGATCAGGGCAGGAATAGCAATTCTACCAGTGAGTTCCAGCAGGTGTAACAGCAATAGCACGGATCTGAATGCATGTCAGCTCACAGCAGACTGCCCTGGAGATGAGGCCAGAGGCTTTCTTTTAAGGGGTATTTTGGATGAGTCATTGCTTTTACCAAGAATGCCAGGCCGCACAGGCACAAATAATTCACTGATCCTGTCAAAGTGTATCACAAAAATCCAGTCTTGAGACACATGATTCCAACAGCATTAGCACCTAAATTCACATTATTGCAGTATAATAAAATTACATCATGTTGCTTACAGCCTAGGACCTACTGGCTTCAGCTAATTTAGAAGTCATTGCAAGGTAGCACTTCCTTGGGGGAGTGTAGGCTTTACAAAGGAGGATTTTCTTGAGGTTCCTTACCAATACAACAAACTAAGGAAAGAAGAAAGCAAGGGTGGAGAGAGGTGGGGTTTCATATATGATTTTAGCCTAGCTTGCTGGTTTCATTTTCATGTGAGGGTCTAGCCATTTCTCCTAGGATTGGAATTTATTTTGTGCTAGTCTCTCCTTTTTTTCAGCACCTTCTGTGCTGTTGCTACCCCTTTCTCAACCCCCCTGTAAGCAGCATAAACACCCTATTGCTCCAGTGGCCTTATTTTCATTATCAGTGTTCCTCAGTTTCCTATGTGGAAAGGATTCTAAAGGAAAGATCTTGGTTCAGTTATTACTTTTGCTCTTAACGTTTTCAGACCCTCTCCACTACAGCCTTTAAAAAAAAAAAAAGGCTAAAAATTGTTGCATTGTTACTTTAGATAAGTTAGTAGATTTTTTTCTTTAAAAAAAGAACTTAAGGAAATGATTGTGCTATGAAAGACTAAGTTTTCTTTTGATCCTCAGGTTTGGTTAAATAAATCTAATTTTTTCAGATCATTGTAAACAATAAAATTTATTAAATTATCTCAGCTGTGATTAACATTAAAATGTGTCTCGTTATATTAATATGTGAAAATTAGTTCTATCCTGTAAAAATACTACAATATTATAAATGATCTTTTATATGCCTATAGGGAACTAAAGGGGAATTTAGTAACATTTGCATATTTTCTCCTTTACATAGTAATAATTCCATGTTTTGTTTATAAGCAATAAATATGTATATATATTCATGGATATTTATGCAGTGGGAGAAGTTTTTAATGTATCTTTGTCAGCTGATTAAAGGGCTAAAAGATCTGAATTTAGTAAGATAAGATAAGCTATTAAATTAAGGTAACCTTTTGCCTATACAAAGTCCTGTTATAGCAAATACTGATACAACAAAGTGTTATAGCAATTGAGAGTTTTTAAAAAACACACTTTCACGTCCCATCTTGATGGTCCTAGTTATGGATATGGTGGTTCAGTAGCCAAAAATATTTTTAAAATTTTATATTATTGGTTTAGAATAATAAATGCCTGTCTTCAATCTATTGTATGAATGTTTTTATACTCAATATATAGTATAAAAGAATTTGAACTGTATAAACTTCTGCAGGATTCTACCACCATGGAAAATCTTGGATAAAGGTAAAGATTTTCAAAAGTAGTTTACATAGTATAAAGTCTGCTACTCCGAACTTGTGTTTGTAATGAGTGATGTTGGATTACCATAGCAAAGTATGTGGTGCAGAACTGTCTTCATTCTTGATTGTTCTACTTGGGACAGGTATTAATGGACACTTTGCCCTACAGCTCATAATCATGATGGTATTGCTGTCTTTTGCTTGTGGAAGTCTATACAAAAATCAGTTTAGATTTCAGCAGATATCAGGGCTTTTAATGTTGTTTGGTTTCGTATGACGAAAGACCCATCAAAATGAGATTTTAAAAGATCTTAAAATTTTAAAAGATTTAAAATTTTTTATAAATTGTATTATTTACTTTTTTCATGGAGAAATCCAGCGTCTTTAAGATTACAATCCTAAAATAAAGTTGTCACATAATGGAGAAAGGCAGAATAATTGTGTTGTTATGGCAACTCAAATGGAGAAAATGAAAACAGCACACGTAAGCTGCATCCTGTTGTCATAGCAACCATAGTTGTGAAAATGATTAAAGCTGGTCTAGAAAGGATGTATTGCAGCATTAGTCCATTGGAAGTAACTATGTAAGAAAAGACAGAATTGGTTTTAGACAAAAGTTAAATCCCGCTGGTGCCACAAGTTGCTAGTACTGCTGCATGTAGACAGATATCTGTCCTTTGTAATTATATTTCAACTCTGTTTTATTGCCTCAGATCATAATGATGGTATGAAGGAAAGATAAATGTAATAACTAAATGAAAAGCGTTAAAAAAAATTTTTTGGAGCAAAATTAGAAAGAAATCAAAGTTACAAAATTTGTTACTGAAAATGGCTTTAAAAGAACAGTAGAATGTTTTCCTTTTCTCCTATTTCCCTTTCCCCTCATTACTCACCCAATACTTTATTTTCTTTCTTTTCCATAACCCCTTCCTGTATCATTTCAGTCTTGTGTTGAACTGTAACATAAACACCTAGTGTCATGGCAGTTTGTAAAGCATCAAATGCAGCATTATGATTGCAGATGAACAGATGGGTTTGATGATAAATGATAAGCATCCTGTAGGTGTGGAGAAATTTATTTTAGCTTTATCTTTCAAACTTCCTCCGTAATCAAAGCTTCTTAATTGTTATTTTAAATGCCATTATTTCTTTCCTAACTTCTAGTTGCCCACCATAGCAAAATATTTTATCCTGGTGGAGTGGAGACATGTTAGGAATAAACCTGATGAAAGCCGCACTCTTTGTTCAGCATCTGGCTGCTTGCAAGGGTTTTTGTGGTAATGGAATCGGCATCTCTGTATTAGAGTATCGATCTGCTGCTTGGTGTAGGTACTGTGTCAAAGAAGTATCTCAGTAACAATGTATTGAAATGGTTTAAGAGCAGTTTATGTTACAAATGAGCTGGAGGAAGATGGAGTTCTGCTAGACTGGACACCTACGCACTATAAGTATCTATAAAACTGAGGGGCTTGTCTAAAACTGTGTTGTCAGAATTCCCATATATTTGTCTACATTTGAACACTACCCGAGCCTGAGTACACTAATGCCATTACCCTTTTGCCCTTTAGTTGAGATTTTTGTATTTAATATTCTTGTGGTATGAACATAAGTCAGTTATGAGAGATAATATTGACTTGACCATAAAAACAGTGTTTAATGTAATCTATTGAATATTTTCAGCCACAATCCAAATATTTAATGTTAATTTGCTTAAATATTAGTTTTCATAAATAAGCTCTTTAAGCATTGCGCAGGTTTGCCTGACTGACCAAAATCCGTCCCTTCATATAGGTAGGGAAGAAACCTCTTTTTATTTTTATTTAGTTTTTAAATGTTTAATATTTTTTAGAGAGAGTGCAAGCGGGAGGGGGGCAGAGAGAGAGAGGGACAGAGGGTCCAAAGCAGGCTCCATGCTGACAGCAGCCAGCCTGATGTGGGGCTCGAACTCCCCAACCATGATGAGATCATGACCTGAGCCGAAGTCCAATGCTCAACTGACTGAGCCACCCAGACACCCCAAGAAACCTTGTTTTAAAAAGTAGAAAAAGATGGCAACTTTTTTAGAGGAAAGAAGAGAGAGCTAACTAGAGGGTTTTTTGTTTGTTTTGAAAGATTTGTAAAATACTCATCTTTTTCTGTTGTTCTTTATGCTAATAGGTCATATATGACTTATGTGACTAGATCAGACAACTTAAGCTATTAAATGGTTCAGATACACAGCAGACACTTCAAAGACTCTGTCAACAAGTTAGCTAAAATTCTGTAAAGGAGTTGGAAAATGAAAATTGACCGTAAGTGCCCAATATCCCTTATGCCTAGATACTGTAGCACCACTGGGAGGTAACTGAATTTGGGTCTCCCTTTCTCCTAACTTATCTTGGAACAGACATTTTTAAAGGTAACTTTGTAAATATATAAAAATATTTCCCATTAAAATCTGATGCACTGATTTTTAGATTGGTGTCTAAAAGTGGGCAATATATGGGGCACCTGGGTGGCTCAGTCGGTTAAGCATCTGACTTCGGCTCAGGTCATAATCTCACGGTTCATGAGTTCGAGCCCCATGTCGGTCTCTGTGCTGACAGCTCAGAGCCTGAAGCCTGTCTTGGATTCTGTGTCTCCTTCTCTCTCTGCTCCTCCCCCACTTGTGCTCTGTCTCTCAAAAATAAATAAATGTAAAAAAAAAATTTTTTTTTAAGTGGGCGGTATCATCAGATTGTGCATTTGAGATTTACTAGTTTGCATCTTGGCTTGTGATAAATTGGATTGTAAGATCAAGTACTTTATTTTCCTGGAAGAAAAAAAAATATTAGATATATTCATCACTCCCATTTCACAATTTCTTGTCACATTTCACTTGCTTCAGAAATATTCATTTCGGATCCTTCTTGTGAATATGTAACTCTTAATACTGATGTCCTGAGAGAAAGCAGAATTTCTGATCTAACCTAAATAATAACCACACCATCACAGAAAATGTCCTCACAACATATCAAGTAATCAAATAGCCAATAAACCTATTCTCCTGCTAAATTCCATAAACTGGATGGGGAGGGTAGATGATGTTCATTTTTGTTACTTACCTGAGAACATGACACTTGATCTTTGAAATGGTTATTTATTTTCATATATTGTAGCTGCCAATCAGCCAGCCATTTGCAAATAGTGAAGTAAACACACTGCTGAAAACAAGTTTCTTCTCTGCTGGTCTGTGGTGCCTAGGAAGTCAGATGTAATACGGTTCCATTTATTTATGTAGGCATTTACTCTCTTTCTAATGAGGAAGTAATTTTCTTTTCTCTTCTCCTACACAGAAGTTAAATTAAGGAGTACCCAAGAGGGCTGGGATACTTGGTTTGCAGTCTTTGAAATACTGTTTGATATCCGGGGACCCTTTTCACGAGCAGAGTTTCCTTCTCAGTTAAGAAGAAAGCTCCAGATAGTTCTCCTTTTTTTTTTTTTTTTTTTTTTTTTTAACTTTTTTTTGAGAGAGACAGAGTGTGAGTGGCAGAGGGGCAGAGAGAGAGAGAGGGAGACACAGAATCCCAAGGAGGCTTCAGGCTCCATGCTCACAGCTCAGAGCTGTCAGCACAGAGCCTGATGTGGGGCTCGAACTCACGAACCGGGAGATCATGACCTGAGCCGAAGTTGGATGCTCCACCGACTGAGCTACCCAGGCACCCCCGATAGTTCTCCTTTTGAACTCATTGTTAGAGCAAATGCATTTATAGAGAGGGGGATTATATAGAAGTGTGAGGGTTTGTCTCCTCTCCCCTGTCCTGACCTCTCAACCAAAGGATTTTACTCTGTGGCTTCTTTTGCTCTTTTTGCCAGTGAAGTGAGGGACAAGAGCTCTGATTGCTCATATGATAGCCAGCCTGCTATGTGGATTATTAACATGACACCAACCTCTGTTGAGTAATAGTAACTCCTATGAACAACCATGTAAATCCATACCGAAAAGGACGTGTTATAAATGTTCTTCAAGATGGAAGACTGCTTCAACTTCTCTTTACTTCTCTAGTTACAACCAAACTTTTTGTGTCTCCCCCGCCTTTCTTTTCCCTTACCCTACCTTTCCTCTCGTTCTTTCCTCCTCTTTCTCAGAACACATAAAGCCTAATCTAATCCTTCCAGTGAGCACTGCAGTCATTTGAAATTTGTATATAGGCCAACCCCACATCATCAAAAATTGTTGTGTTAACCCCAAGATTCCTAGGCCTCAGCTGGTGGCCTACTTATTTAAAATAATATTTAATACAATAAATTCTAGGGCAAGAAAATAATTTGGACAGTTTCTTAAGAGTTTATTATAGTGGGATTTGACTTGAATTTTTAATTCAATGGAAATCTAGTATAACCAAATAATTTCTTTGTGGCATGATTTAAAAGGTCTTTAAGTACAGGTATAGGAGATTGAGTTTGTAAAAACTAATCTGAGCTAATTGCAGTTTTACTCATACTGAGTAAATGAGCACTTCAAAAATATAGGAATTCTCTTTACTTAGCATAAGGTGATTTTTAATAATGTAGCAAAGAAAATGTAAGTGAACATCCTTACTTTTTGTTCTGTTATGAGGAGAATAAAGATACCACCTGGCTGTATGCATAAATTTGTTTACTAAGTTGGTTGATTTCCTGTGGTTGGGTATTAAAAATGACTTTTTCGGTACAGAAAACATGTGGCATCTAGGTATTATGATACCCTGCTGCCTACTGATGTTGAATATTTTATGTGATTTTTTTAAAAAAACAAAATTGTTCTTATTTTCAAATTCAACAGTCTCACATAAAATCAGCTATAGACCAAATATTTAGAATTTGTTATACTGATACAAATGAAAGAAAAACGAAACACAAATATTTGGTAATTAAGGAAACCAGAATGTCAGTGTTGGAAAAATTTGGTTATAGGCTTGCACTCTGGAGTTCTTCTCTCAAGCCAGTGACTTTTAAGATCTTTTGTTTTATTTACTGAAACAGATTAGTGACAATGTTTTTATAGAAAGTTATGAAAAGAAGTCTATGTATTAATTTGCTTTGGGTCATTCTAGTCTCTCTGGTAAATTCATAATTAGAAAGGCCTTTTAAAGACTATGTTCTAGTCTCACAGGTACACAGCTACTCCATATCTGGTAAATCTAAATTCATATGTGAGGAGGTTATGTTTTTTTAAAGCATATTATTTACACAATTCACTGGAATGGCTCCTTTGGAAGTAGGGTGACTCTCTTATGTAATTATGTACTTAGTAACCCTGCACTACACAGCAGTAGAAATTCGAGTAAGAATAATTTATTGCTTATGCATAGTTATTAGAATTTTAAAGCATTTGTTTGTTCAAAATTCTAGTTTATTAGTGTTATATTTGACTAATTGCATACTTAATAGATAATAATGAATAAAATTTATTTTAGAAAGCAGCCAAAATTCTAGTTATCAGAGTGTTATATTTGATTAATTGCATATTAATAAATAATAATGAATACAATTTATTTTAGAAAGCATCCAAGTTTGAATTTTAACAGTTCTAAATAAACATCAGGGGCTGCTTTCTCTCCTCCCCCTTCATCTTACTGTTTAAAGGGATTTTGATCCCTTTAGTCCAGATTTTGTGGTGAAACTAATAATTCCTAAGAAAAATCCATATTAGAAGTATTGTAGATAGACTTAAATCACAGAATTATGGAATTTCATTGCTGCAAGGTACTGTCAGAAATGTTTTAATCTACCTGACTCTACCAGTGGAGAGGCTGAGATGCATAGAAATGAAGTGAACTGCTCAAGATCTTACAATTGGTTTGAGGATAAGTCTGTACCAGAACCTGAAGTCTTCCCTCCTGGGTTAGTGTCACATCTCCCGGTTGTCGTGATAATTCAACAGTTTATTTCACCAGGGATTTCTTGAACACTTCTGCTATGTGGGCTGGGCATGCAGAGATTATAAGAATAGTATGAGTTTGTACGGTCTAACAATGATACCAAACAAGTAATATTTTACCTTTTAATTCTAATTTATTTTGTGTTTTCCAGTGTTTATAAATATTAACATGTAGTGGACTAAACTTTTAAATCTACTTATTCTAGATTATAATCTTTTTTGTTTGTTTCTACTAGATTATAATCTTAAAGGCAGGTCGGGTTTTGTTCTCATAAACTTAATCTAGTTTCATTTTGGAAAGTTAAATTAAAAAATTTTTTTTCAAGCATTGATGGCATTGTTGGGATAAGTAGCTTCCCATGGTGTCCGCTCTGGGGATAATACTCATTTTAGAGTTATATTTCTGTCTTCATCAAGTGCTTTTGGTTTTAAGTAACAGATGTATCATTTCCCCTTAAGAAGGGGCAACTATTTTAGGGTACAGAGATAGCTTATAGAGCTAAGTGGAAAGATGTATAGTGAGGTACCACAAAAATGTGGAACTGGGCATCAGAACACCAGTAGGAATCTAGGTAGCCACACTTGCAATCCTGGGGTAAATCCTGGGGTAAATCATGATATATGACCTTTTTATATGTTGCTGGATTTTGTTTGCAAGTATTTTGAGTAGGATGTTTGCCTGTATATCCATTAGGAGTATTGGTTTGTAATCTCCATTTTGCTATTGAGTCCATCCACTGAGTTTTGAAATTGCAGTTATTTTCAGTTCCTAGATTTCCATTTGGTTCTGTGTTATATCTGTTGTTTCTTTGCTGAGACTTTCTATCTATCCATTTCTTTCAAGAGTGTCTGCCCTTAATATTGGAACATTTTTATACTAGTTGACTTCTTTGTCTCTAAAGGTAATTCCAACATCTGTGTCAGTTTAAAATTGGCATCTGTTGATGTAAATTGAGATTTCTCCTCCCTCCCTCACCCTCCCTCACTCTCTCTCTCTCTCTCTCTCTCTCTCATGCCATGTTATTTTGGGGTTGTAACCTGGATATTTTTTAATATTACAAGACTCTGAGTTTTGTTTAAATCTTATTGAAAATATTGATATTTTTGTTTTATTCAGGCTCTCACAGTCCAGTTGAGTTTGGCCTGCGAGTTCAAACAGCCTTCTGTGGGGTTGTCATTTCAAAGTCTATTACATTTTTAAAGCCTTTGCAGTGCTATTGAAATCTCTTCTGTATGTATGCTAGTCAGTGGCCAGTCTGTAGTTCCGTTCTCGAAGTCTGTCTGTGGCTTGCTGTTTTGGGTCATAGCCACACACATGAAGCTTGTGGGTGAGCACAGGAGTTCATGAACCACTTTATGGGCTTGCTTTCCTGAACTCCTTCTCCATGATCTCCCCAGTACCATCTAGTTCCCTAGGACTCCCTATTTCAGTTCTCTAGCCAGAGAGCTGGAGCTTTATTTAACCTGCTTTGCAACCTAAATATGTTACTGTATCTGGGGCTAAGTGACGGGAGGATGAAGAGGAAAAAGAAGCAGTGATGTTTCACCTTAGCCTTTTAGGATCACAGCTCCTCTGATCAAAGAGAGTTTCCTTGTTTCAGAGTTTCAGGCTCCCATGGGCCCCTGCTTCTACTGTGGCTTTCATCATGGGATTACTTGGAGGCAATAGAGAGAACTTTAAGGAAATAAAGATGGAAGTTTTCCACCATTTTCTCTTAGTGTTAGATTCCCCTTTACACTCACTGGGCCAGAATCAGAGGGCTTCTCTTGGATCTCTCTTTGCCTCTACAGATACCTACTTTTGGGTTTCAGGCTGTAGTCTAGGCTGGTGGATACTAGAGGAACAACAAAAAACAAAGGTAAATCCATTGTTGGTTTAGTGTTGTGTTGAAGTCTTCTTCCCCGGTTTGCTTACTGCTGTTTACTTCTCAGAGTCCTCAAATAGCTGTGCCATGCATTCTGCCCACTTTTGGTAGCCGCATTCAATGGGAGATAGAGGAGAGAGCATGCTTATTCCATTTTAACTGGAACCAGAATCCCTTTTAGTTATCTTTTTGAAACTGTTTTATAGCTAGTTAACGACATAATGTGTGCAAGTTCAGTCATTTGAAATTTGTTGATATTTGCTCCATGCATGGCCCATCTTAAGTTCTGTTTTGTAGCAAGTGTGATTGAAAACACCTACAGTTGTTTGGTGCAGTGTTCTAGAAAAGTCATTAGGTCAAGTTCATTGATTATGCTCTTCAGTTCTTTTTTGCTTATTCTATCAAGTAGCTGAGGGAGGGGTGTTAAAACCTGAAACTGTAAATTTGTCTATTGTCCCTTTAGTTCTGTTTATTTTGCTTGTTATATTTTGAAATTTTGTTATTAATACATGTACTTTTAAGACGTCTTGATTAATCGACCTCTTTATCCTTATGAAATGGTTATCTTTATCTCTATTGATATTCCTTGACAGAAGTGTACTTTGATGTTAGTAGAGCCATTTCAGCTATCTTATGATGGCCTTTTGTGATATCCTTTTCAAGCTTTGACTTTTATCTGTATGCATTAATATATAGTTGTGTCTTTAATTTGGTCTAACAATCTGTCAGTGTTTGGACTTGCAAACACTGTCCAGTAGAAATGTGTTAGTCACAGATCTTAACAAAGTATATAACTTAAAATTTTCATATAACCACATCAAAAAAGTAAAAAGACTCGTTGAAATTTTCAGTGTTTTTATTTAACCCAGTATATTTTAAGTATTATTTTTTAAAATACATTTTTAAATGTTTATTTTTGAGAAAGCGTAAGCAGGGGAGGGGCAGAGAGGGGGTCAGAGGATCTGAAGCAGACTTTGCACTGACAGCACAAACCTGAGGTGGGGCTCAAACTCATGAACCAGAAGATCATGACCAGAGCCAAAGTCAGATGCTCAACCAACTGAGCCACCCAGGTGCCCCTCAGTATTATTTTAACATGTAATCAATATAAAGTTATTGAGATATTTTCTTCTTTTTTCCTTTATATTGAGTCCTCAAAATCTCATGTGATTTTACAGTTAATCACATCTCAGTTTGGACTAGCCACCATTCAAATGTTCAGTAGCCACATGTGAGTAGTGGTCACTATTTGAAAAATGTTGATTTAGACCGTTTATATTTAATGTAGTTATTAGCATGACTAAGTTCAAATGCACTGTTTCGTTATTTGTTTCTGTTTACACCACCTGTTCCTTTTTTACCTTTTTATTTAAATTTTCCTGCTCTCTCTTGAATTAGGTGTTTTTTTTTGTTGTTGTTTTTGTTGTTGTTTTGTATTCCACTTTATCTCTTCTATTTATTGGCTTATTAGGTATCTTTGTTTTGTTCTCGTGGTCTCTCTAGAGATGACAATATGCATTTTATTTATTTATTTATTTTTAAGTTTACTTATTTATTTTGAGAGAGAGAGAGAGGGCATGAGCAGGGGAGGGGCAGAGAGAGAGAGAGAGAGAGAGAGAGAGAGAGAGAGAAAGAATCTCAAGCAGGCTCAGCATTGTCAGCATGGAGCCCAACCATGGGGCTCAAATCATGAACTGTGACATGATAACCTGAGCCAAAATCAAGAGTCGGACACTCAACCAGTTGAGCCACCCAGGCGTCCCTACAATATGAATTTTAAAATACAGTTGACCCTTGAACAACACGGGGGCTATGGGAGCTGACACCCCTCCCCACAGTTGAAAATCCTTATATAACTTTTGACACGACTTAACTGCTAATAACCTACTATTGACTGGGAGCCTTATCAATGACATAAAGAGTTGATTAACATGTATTTTGTATATGATATGTACTATATACTGTATTCTTACAATAAGCTAGAGAAAAGATTTTATTAAAATCATAAGAGTAAACACATTTATAGCACTGTACTATATTTGTCCAAAAAAGTCTGCATATAAGTTGATCCTCACAGTTCAAATCTACGTTCAGGGTGATTCATTGAGGTGAAATTCATATGACATAAAATTAAATTGCTTAAAAAGTTTTTTTTGATGTTTGTTTATTTTTGAGAGAGACAGAGAAACAGAGCACAAGTCGGGGAGGGGCAGAGAGAGACACACACAGAATTCGAAGCAGGCTCTCTCTCACCGAACTGTGAGATCATGACCTGAGCTGAAGCTGGACACTCAACCAACTGAGCCACCCAGGCGCCCCTAAAATTAACCACTTTAAAGTGAACAGTTTAGTGTCATTTAGTACATTCACAATGTTGTGCAACCACCATCTCTATCTAGTTCCAAAACTCCTGGTAAAATTTCTTTTTTTTTTTTTTTTTTTTTCTTTTTGGAGACGGAGAAAGAGTATGTTTGTGCCCACGCAGATGGGGGAGTGGTGGCGAGAGAGAGGGAGAGAGAGAGAGAGAGAAAATCTTAAGCAGGAGCCAAGGGTGGAACTATGTGGGGCTCTGTCTCACAGTGGGGGCTTGATCTCACAACTGTGCCATGATGACCTGACCTTCTTTCACTTAGAATAATAGTTTTGATGGTTATCTGTGTTGTAGCATGTATCAGTACTTCGTTCATTTTTAGGGCTGAATAATATTCCATGGTTTAGAATATACCACAGTTTGTTTATCTCTTCATTTGTTGGTAAACATTTAGGCTGTTTCTACCTTTTGGTTGTTGCGAATAAGGTTGCTAAGAACATGTTTTCATATATTTGTTTGAGTACCTGTTTTCAATTCTTGTGGGAATACACTCAGTAGTGGAATTGCCAGAAACGGTCACATGGTAATTCTTTAACTTTCTGAGGAACTGCCAAGCTGTTTTCTGTAGTGGCTGACCTTTTTTATATTCCCACTAGCAACGAAAGTTCCAGTTTCTCTACATCCTCACTTGTTATTTTCTGTGTGTGTGTGGTTTTGTATTTTTGTTTTTTGTTTTGTTTTGTGTTTCCATTATTGTAGCTTCAAAAGCTTTTGAGATTGAATAAGACTTTGATGATAAAACCCCTTCCAGTCCAGCTGCATCTCCTGGCATGTGTCTCATCTGAAGTTTCTGGATGGCTCTGGTTTTTTTGTTTTTTTTGTTTTTTAATTGCCATCTTAGTGGAAATGAAGGGCACCTCCTGTGGTTTTGGTTTTCATTTCCCTAATGACTAATGATGTTGAGCACCCTTTTTATGTGCTTGTTGTCCATTTATGTATCTTTGGAGAAATATGTGTTTAAGTCCTTTGTCCATTTTTGTTTTTTTTTAATTTTTTTTTTTTTTAACGTTTATCTATTTTTGAGACAGAGAGAGACAGAGCATGAACGGGGGAGGGGCAGAGAGAGAGGGAGACACAGAATCCGAAGCAGGCTCCAGGCTCTGAGCCATCAGCCCAGAGCCCGACGCGGGGCTCGAACTCACGTTCCGTGAGATCGTGACCTGAGTTGAAGTCGGACGCTTAACCGACTGAGCCACCCAGGCGCCCCTCCTTTGTCCATTTTTGAATCGGGTTGTCTTTTTGTTGTTGAGTTGTAGAAGTTCTTTATATATTCCGAATACTAGACCCTTATCAAATATGTGATTTGCCAAACTATATGTACTTTTAACTTACTACAAACTCCCTTGAAATAATATTTCACTTCTCATATATTTCCTTTTCCCCTATTATTCTCGTGGTGTTATTTTCATATGTTTTGTTTCCAATTATGAATATCATAATTCATTATTGTTAAATTGATATTTGTTTTTAAATTGTTTGTTTTTAAAGTAAATTTTTAAAATGAGAAGGATTTCAAAAATATTTACTCACATATTTAATATTTCTGGCACTTTTCATATTTATTTTTAAATTAAAGTATGAGTAACATACAGTGTTATATTAGTTTCAGGTGCACAGTATAAGGATTCAAAATTCTATACATTTCTCAGTATTCATCAAGATAAGTGTACTCTTACTTCCCTTTATCTGTTTCACCCATTCTCCTGCCCATCTCCTCTCTGGCAGCCACCAGTTTGTTCTCTGTGTTTAAGAGTCTGCTTTTTTGTTTGTCTCCGTTTTTCTTTGTTGATTTGTTTTGTTTCTTTAATTCCACATATGAGTGAAATCATATGGTATTTGTCTCTGACTTGTTTTACTTAACATTATACTGTCTAGGTTCATCCATGTTGTTGCAAATGGAAAGATTTCGTTTTTTTAATGGCTGAATAATATTCTATTGTGTGTGTATATCTATATCCATATATGTTCATTTTATATATATACCACATCTTCTTTATCCATTCATCTATTGATGGACACTTGGGTTGCTTCTGTACCTTGGCTATTGTAAATAATGCTGCAGTAAACATAGGGGTGCATATATCATTTTAAATTAGTGTTTTTATTTTCTTTGGGTAAATAACCCAGTAGTAGAATTACTGGATCATATGGTAATTCTATTTTTAACTTTTTGAGGAAACTTCATACTGTTTTCCACAGTCATTTGCACCAGCAGTACATGAGGGTTCCTTTTCCTCCACATCCTGGCTGATATATCCAGTATCATTTTCTAAATATATTTGGGAAACATATTTTCCAAATATATTTTATGCTGCCCCCCTCCAAATGCCCCCAATTTTCTTTGTGGGACACCAATTAGACATATTTGGGACTACTTTATTATTTCCCACAGGTCATTGAGGTGTTCAGTTTTTTCCAGTTTTTTTTTCTCTTAGTGCTTTATTTTGCATATTGCTATTTCTTCAAGTTCACTAATCTTTTCTTCTACAGCTCTTAATCCTATCTCATGAAATTAACATTTCAGACATTGTATTTTTTTTTCCCTGGGAGTTCTATTTCATTCATTTTTAAAAAAATCTTGGGGCGCCTGGGTGGCTCAGTCGGTTAAGCGTCTGATTTCAGCTCAGGTCATGATCTCACAGTCCATGAGTTCGAGCCCCACGTCGGGCTCTGTGCTGACAGCTCAGAGCCTGGAGCCTGCTTCAGATTCTGTGTCTCCCTCTCTCTCTGCCCCTCCCCTGCTCATGCTGTATCTCTCTCTGTCTCAAAAATAAATAAAAATATTTAAAAAAAAATCCTACAGTTCCTTTCACTATGTTCATGTTATAATAGCTATTTCAATATTTTGGTCTGCTGATTTCACCCTCTCTATCATTTTTGGATCTGCTTCCATTGACTGGTATTCTTCCTGATTATGGGTCACATTTTATTGCTGCTTGTTTCATCTAGTAATTTTAGATTTAGATTGTGAATGTTACATTATTCAATATTTGTATTTTATTGTCTTTTTAAAAGAAGGTTGAATTTATTTCAGCCAGCAGTTAAGTTTCCTGTGGATCAGCTTGATACTGTTGTGGCTTGATTTTAAATTTTGTTAGGGTAGACTTAGTGTAACCTTTATACTGGTGTAGTTTATCCCTATAAGTGAGGTGTGAGCTTTCTGGGTCTCCTGCTGAAAGTCCCAAGTGTTCAGCTAGGCTTCTGCAATCTGGATGGTCAAAACAAAAAAGTTCCCTAGCCCTGTGTGGGTTCTGGGAGTTATTGAGCTTCTAGCTCCCTCATAGTTCTTTGCTTGGCCTTGTAGAGTTTCACCTCATGTAAATAGGATTTTGTGTTCAGGAGCAGACTTAATGTTCAGATATCTGAAGCTTATTTGTGCATATAATTCATTCTCCAGTATTCTGCCTCATCAATTCTAGTCTCTTTGGCTTCCCCAAATTCTGTTCTGTATTTCCTCAGTAAGTTGTCCCATTTTGCTCTGCTTGGATTCCTCCTTTCTTGTGCCATTGACTGAAAAATGCTTTGAGGTGTAAGAGTAGGACGATGATGAGGGTCATTACAATCTGTTATTGCCTGTTGTCCAAGTTGTCTTCAAATATATGTTTCACATATTTTGTCCAATTTTCTTGTCCATGATGGGGGGCTATTTTTGATATTAGCTACTCTCTTATGGTGGAAGCTAAAGTCTAATGTGCTTTTACTGAGAGTTCATATTTTATTTAATGTACTGGAAGACCTCACTTTACATGGTTATGATATGCACAAATTTCAGTTTACTAAAGTTCAGTTAAATAATACCGTTTCCCCAAAACATGGCTGAAATTTTAGTTATCAGTGTATTAACTGTAATTTTTATAAAGTACAAGCTTTCTGGTCTGCAGTTCACTGTGGGTAAGGCAGATACTCATCATGATCACACTTGTTCCAAAGTCTGTTGTGAATTAGTCACTTCACATCTGTTATTGAGTTTATGCATAGACAACATGAAATACAGTTGTATTGTCTCCTCTTCCAGTGTTAATTCCGCGAGATATTTTACAAAAATGGATAATGAAAGAGGCAGTTTGCCAATTTTTTTTTATGTTTATTTTTGAGAGAGAGAGAGACACAGACAGAGGGTGAGTGGGGGAGGGGCAGAGAGAGAGGGAGACAGAATCTGAAGGAGGCTTCAGGCTCCAGCTGTCAGCACAGAGCCCAATGTGGGGCGGCTCGAACCCATGAATCCCAAGATCATGACCTGAGCTGAAGTCAGATACTTAACCGGCTGAGCCACCCAGGTACCCCACCAGTCTAAAGAATCCTTTTTTTTTTTTTTTTAATGTTTTATTTATTTTTGAGGGAGCGCAAGTAGGGGAAGGACAGAGAGAGGGACAGAAGATCCCAAGCGGGCTCTGTGCTGACAGCAGCAAGCCGATATGGGGCTTGAACTCATGAACCATGAGATCATGACCTGGGCTGAAGTCAGACACTCAACCAACGGAGCCACCCAGGTGCCCCAAGAATTCTTAAATTCAGCTTTTGTGTTTGTAATATTAACTTCTGTGGTATATATGTTCTGTTATAGATTTGAGTTTTCTGATGGAATGCTTCATTTTTTTCATCTTGAATACCTTAAACGTGGTTATTTTATTTTTTTATTTTTTTAATGTTTATATTTGTGTGTGTGTGTGTGTGTGTGTGTGTGTGAGAGAGAGAGAGAGAGAGAGAGAGAGAGAGAGAGAGAGAGAGAGAAAGAGAACATGAGTGGAGGAGGGGCAGAGAGAAAGGGAGAAACAGAATCTGAAGCAGGCTCCAGGCTCTGAGCTGTCGGCACAGAGCCCAAGGCAGGGCTCAAACTCATGGACTGTGAGATCATGACCTGAGCTGAAGTCGGATACTTAACTGACTGACGCACCCAGGCACCCCCTAAACGTGGTTATTTTAAAGTTTATTTTTATTTGTTTTGAGAGAGAATTCTAAGCAGGCTCTGCCCTGTCAGTGCAGAGCCCAATGTAGGGCTCGAACCCACAAATTGCGAGATTATAACCTGAGCCAAAATCAAGTCAGACACTTAATCGACTGAGTCACCCACGTGCCTCAAACATGTTTTTTGTTTTGTTTTGTTTTGTTTTAATTTTTTAATGTTTATTCATTTTCCAGACATGGAGAGAGACAGAGCATGAACGGGGGAGGGGCAGAGAGAAAGAGGGAGACACAGAATCAGAAGCAGGCTCCAGGCTCTGAGCTGTCAGCACAGAGCCCGATGCGGAGCTCGAACCCACGGACCGTGAGATCATGACTTGAGCTGAAGTCAGAAGGTTAACCAACTGAGCCACCCAGGCGCCCCTCAAACATGGTTATTTTAAAGCCTGTGTTTAGGAGTTCCAATACTTACTACTTTTGGGGGCTTTCAAAAATTGTATTAAAATGTACATGATCATCTTACTCGTTGTTAAGTTCAGTAGTTTTACATTCACGTTGTTGGCCAGCCTATCTCCAGAACTTTTTCATCTTGCAAAATTATAGGCCAGTTAAACAGTAATTCCCCATTCTCCTCTTCCTTCGGCAACCGCTATTCTTTCTCAGTTTGATTACTCTTGGTACCTCATATGAGTTGGAATCATACAGTATTTTCCTTTTTCTGACTGGCTTTTTTCATTTAGCATAATGTTTTTAAGGTTCGTCCATATTGTAGCACATGTCAGAATTTCGTTCCTTTTTAAGGTTGAATAGTATTCCATTGTATGTATATGCCACATTTTATTTATCCATTTATCTACTGGTAGATACTTGGGTTATTTCCACCTTTTGGCTATTTGGGTCTGTTTTTATTGTTTATTTTTCTGAGTTTTTTTTGGGGGGGGCAACATTTAATCCCTTTTCTTTGAATTCTTGGTAATTTTTATTGAATGGTAAACATGAAATGGTGGAGACTTTAGATGATAGCTTCCTTCATAGGGTTTAATATTCTTTTCATGGACATATCCCTTTTGGTTTGATTGATTTCTGGTGTCTTTCCATGGTGTCAACTGAAAGTCTAACTTTTTTTCCCCAGGGTACCTTGTCCTTGATCGGTTCTGTATTCCAGTTTTGGGTGCCTTAGCACCATGAGATTGCTAAATAAATTTTAAATTTGGTTTTTCAAATCTGACTCTACATGCAAAACATAGGACCAAATGTCAGCAAATGTCTGGAGGGAAATTGCATAGAATGTCAGATTCACCGCAATACATTTCCCTCCTGCCTAGAATTTTGGCCCCTAAAGTCTTAGCTGCATTAGTTGTTCTCTGATGCCTTCAAATAGCTTTCTGTATTTTATTCAGATTTTATAGTTTTCTTTTTGTACATAAAATTTAGTTTCATAACAATTAATACACCATAGCTGAAGCAAAATCTTAATATAATATTCATTAATTAAAATTTCATATTATTTTAAAAACATTCTCAAGTTTACGGAAAAGTTGCAAGTAAAATACAAGTAACATTTTCCTGTAAATCATTTGAGACTAAGGTACAGACATGATTTCTCATCACTCCTGAATTCTTTGATATGTATTTCCTACAAACAAGAGCATTCTCTTACATAACCTATTAATAACTATCAAAAATAAGGACTGCCAACTAATTTACAGACCGTATTCAAGTTTTTCTAGCAATCCTAATAAATGTCCTTTATAGCAAAAGGATCTAGGTCAGAATCACATGTTGCATTATGTTGTCATACTTTTTATGTCTCTTTCAATCTGGGATGGTTCTTCAATCTTTCCTTGACTTTCATGACATTGACTTTTTTGAGGATTATAAACCAGTTATTTTGTAGATTGTTTTTTAGTTTGGGATTTCCTGACGTTTTCTTATGGTTAGGTAGAGGCTGTGTATCTTTGGCAGAATATCACAGAAGTGATGCTGTGTTGTTCTTATTGTATCCTCTCAGATGACACATGATTTTAATTTGTTTCATTATTGGTGATATTAATGTTGATCACTTGATTAAGAGGTCAACTAGGTTTTTCCACTTTAAAGTTACTGTTTTATATGGGGAGACATTTGAGACTATTCAATTATCATGCTTCTCATGAAACTTTCAGTTTATTCTCTCTATATTATTAATAGAGTCATATATTTTTATTTTACTCGATGGCTTATTATATTAGGTATCTTTTGCCGCATACCAAATTACCACAAATTTAGTGGCTAATGATAACATGCAACACACATTTATTATCTTGCAGTTCCTTTGGGTCAGGAGCCTGGCCATGGCTGACCCAAATCCTTTGCTTCAACATCTCTCATGAGGCTGTAATCAAGGGGTAGGCCAGGGCTGAGGTCTCATTTGAAAGCGTGATTGAGGAGAGAGAGATCCACTTGCAAGCTTACATGTTTTTTGTTGTTGTCGTTGTTGTTTGTTTGTTTGTTTGTTGCAGAATTCCTTTCTTTAAGGGCTATTGGACTGAGAGCCTCAATTCCTAGCTGGCTGTTGGTAGGAGGCCATCCTCAGTTCTTTGCCATGTGGACTACTTGCTTCATTAATACATCCAAGCCAAGAAGGCAGTAGTGTCTGTTAGTAAGATGGAAGTTACTGTTTTATGTAACTTAGAAGGTATTAGGCTGTCCCATACTTAAGGGCATCGATAGGATTACACAAGGGTTGTGAATGCCAAGAAGTAGGGATCATTGGGGAGTATGTTACATTTTGCCTACCACAGTTATAATCCATTATTATTATTTTGATAGCTGATTTGTCTCAAATTTATCCTGTGAGAGCATTTCATACTGGCCCCATGTCATTTTGCCATGTCTCCGTTATCCTTTGAGTACCATGAGAAAATGTTCTTTGCTCATCTTAAACTTTTTCCTGCCCGAGTCCTGGATTCAGCCATTGTTCTAAGCAGCTTGGAGAGTGATATTTAGGATCGTTAAATGTATTCATAGGTATTAGGGGGTTACAGTTAGTGAGCCTTCTTAAATGATAGAACAGGGGTGTGTTTTTGTGTACAGGTATCTCCTGCTTCATATCATTTTGCTTTTATAAAAGACCTACATTAGTACCTGTTTTCACTAACCAAAAGAAATCTGAAGGAGATTCTCACTTTTATGAAAAAAGGAGACAAGTAAAAGTAGCATTCGGTATTTGTTTTGCTGTCAATTGTGGTAGAGGGAGTGTACTATTCCCTGGAGCAGTAAGAGTGGCACCGTCATGCTCCTTCTCCAAGAATTATACTCAGCATCTCAGCATCAAGCCTCCATAGCTTTATGAACATCTTTGCTTTATCTCCTTTTTTTTTTTAATTTTTTTTTAACGTTTATTTATTTTTGAGACAGAGAGAGATAGAGCATGAACGGGCTGGGTCAGAGAGAGAGGGAGGCACAGAATCTGAAACAGGCTCCAGGCTCTGAGCTGTCAGCACAGAGCCCGACGCGGGGCTTGAACCCATGAACCGCGAGATCGTGACCTGAGCTGAAGTCGGACGCTTAGCCGACTGAGCCACCCAGGCGCCCCTGCTTTATCTCCTTTTATTTTGTGTGTCCATTAGCAAGATGTGCTGTGAGGTATCAGAAGATCCTAGGAGAGGTTATTTTTTTTGGGTCTGGGAACACTAAAAATGTTTCCATATAAATTCATGGTAATTCTTTCCTTGCTTTATGCCATTTTGGCTTACAAAAGGTTTCATAGGAACACTCTACTTTTGGATAGCAGTGGAAACCTGTGTCTGTAATGTGTATGTATGTACACATACATATACATCATTTACCTAGAAATTTCTCCATGTACTGTAAGCTTTGAGCTCACAATATCTTTCATTGTAGTTCAGCAACATAGCACTCATTCAGTTTTTCTTTTCTGTATCTTGTAACTTTGATTATGAGAAATCTTGCTCCTATCCTCAGTATTTGATCTACCCCCTTATTTGATCAATCCTCCTATATAACTCATCTCCCGTTGCTAGTAGAAGGCTCTTCATTCCCCACCTCATATTCTGTGTGGATGTTTTCCTTACTCTTTAGGTTTCTGATTATTTGCATTGGGCTCCTCTCCCATTGGGTCTGAAACACTGTTTTGGGCCACTGCCCCTCCACCCTGCTTATCCCACTGGGTCTGAAACTCAGTGTTGGGCCAATATCCCTCCACTCTCAATGAATGTCTTCTGTTCACTTTGGGAACCCTTGCTGCCCTGCCTTCCTGCACTGCCCTGCCCTGCTCCATCACATCCCTCATCATCCTGCTTCTGCCATTCTGGTCCCCCATGTGGAAGCCTTTCTCAGTCCCCTAGGGTGTGGTACCCCCTGCCAGGCCACCGTCTTGTGCATATTTTTTCCCTCACCCAGCTTGAGCTCTGAAACTGTGGCAGGCCTCTAACCCCTCAGAGACACCTTTCTCATACTACTTGGACTCCAAAAGCCTGTATCGGGTCACTACAGCTACCACTTCTACCACTCAGCGGGATGCCTGCTTAGCCTGTTCTTACTTGATGGCTGTTGAATTGAATTTTTCAAGTAGGAAAGGAGACAAGGAAAGAGGAATAAAATTTTATTTAAAAAAACCTCACTAGTATTTTTACAGCAAATGCTTTTAACCTAGTGCTTATGTAGAACTCAGTGATTCCCACATCTATGTAATCTTTACACGTTTATATCCAAGCTTTCATGCTAAATTTTTACATACTAGAGGTGTATTATCATGTCAAATTAATGATTTCTGAGCTTATCTAGCTCACTTTCCTCCTGCCTTGTCCAACAGTGCTACCACCGTCCTTCTAGTCCTTCAAATTTGAAATCTTACAGTATTTCTGACTGTACTCCTTCTTTCCTTATAGTCGGTCATTAAGTCCTGTTGATTTTTCTTTTGATGTACATTTATCTTCTCCATGGCCATTACTTTGATGATTACAACAGCCTCCTGGGTGGGATTCCTTTTTAAGTGCCATTTTTATGTGGGACTATCCTAGGTACTAAAATACCTAGTTTTGAATCCCATTTTTACTGCTTGCTAGGTACCCATCAACTTTTGTTAATTTATTTAACCCCTCTGGATCTTATTTACCTTGCTAGATTGTTTTACAGGTAAGTAAGATAATGAATTGTGAAAGAGCTTTATCCAACACCAGTCTAGTAAGATCTTCCAGTCTAATAAGATTGGTGTTAGTAAAGTAACCATTGTTATTTTATCAGTGTTTTTACTATTCCATAAGTAAAAAATGTTTCTTTCTCTGTGGTATGTAGGTGTCCATGATCTCTCACCATAAGCTCACATTTATTGAGTATCTGCTATGACCAGATACTGGAGATTATATATATATATATATATGACTCATCTCTCTGAGGACTACAGGCTGATAGAGGAGCAAATATATAATTAAATTACATATAATAACAAGTGCTACAATAAAATTAAAGGCTGTGTCTGAAGTTTTCTAAATTTTAATTAAACTTATACAGCAGCTGTTGTCTAACACAATTTAATACATTCTTCTGTTTTTCCTTGCAGTTACTGTTTGTGTTGGTTAATTTATCTCCCTAAGATAGAGTGTAAACTACTTGAGAACAGGTTGTTGTTGTGGTGAATCTTTGGGTTTGGGTAGACAAACACATTAGGGTCTTATTTCTGTCATTGCCATGTAGTTACTGTAACGAGTTTACTCTCGAGTTAAAGTGAAATATTAATAACCTGTTGACGTGGATTGTAGTCATTAAATGGTATAATGTATTTAAAGGGTCTAGCACAATTAATGCCTGATAAATTTTGGTTCTTCTCTTGTACTCCGTATGTATCCATTCTGGTAAAGAACAGTAAGTATTTGATTGACGGATTAATTTATTGATTC
Organism: Leopardus geoffroyi; assembly: GCF_018350155.1. NCBI lineage: Eukaryota > Metazoa > Chordata > Mammalia > Carnivora > Felidae > Leopardus > Leopardus geoffroyi. Next base: position 60,417,759 of record NC_059334.1, read on the forward strand.
TATGGTCTGCGGTTCGCAATGGCTTCCCAGAACATTTTGAAATGCAAGTGACATTCATGGAATTCTGTTCTTAGTAATGATGCCAATTTATATGTTTTTTCTTTTGTACTCTTATTTTAATTTTAATTTTATCACAACCTTGTGCAATAAGGCTGGGCAGATATGACTATCCTATGTGACATGTAGGGTTTCATTTTTAAAGTGAGTGAACTAAATTGGGATTCTTAAGAGGCAATCATTGAATTTGTATAGGTAGATTCTGAATCTATTACATGGCCTGTGGAATACTGTAGTTCTCTTGGCCTGACTTTTTAGTTGATATAGTAGTGAAAAGGGAATTCTTCTATTCCATGGCTTAAGGATACACAAACTCTCAATGCAGCAATCTTTTTATTGTTGATTATTATAGCTTCTATTACTCCTAGAAGTTGACCAACAGGGACCTGAGTTTAGGAGATTTTGTCATTCAGCTTTCATATAGTAAATGCTGAGGCCAGCCCTTTGCCTGCAGGGCTCTCTATCAGTGAAGAGGAACTGTGACTTTTCTCTAGGCAGCCAAGTAGGGGGAGGAGTCAAGGTTTTCAGTTTTTCTGTGAAAATGAATTTGTACTGTTGAACCTGAAGGGCACTCGGTAGTATATTCTTCTTGAAGCACTGGAGGCCCTTTGCTGCAACATTTCAATCTCTTTCTGATTCTTCCAAGTAGTAGAAAACATGTTCAAGGATTTTTTAAAATGCTGTGTCTGCCTTTCAAAAGCTGGTAAACTTACTCAGTTGGATAACAGAATTCAGTTGTAATTATTATGGCCTTCAACTTTCTTTGATTTTGCAGAGTAGAGTTAGTTGGAATGAGGTTAAATGGAGAAAGCTGAAGAGACAAACATGTGCTGTGTAGGACTGGATTTGTATAGGATGAAGGCACACGTATGATCTAAACTGTTGTATCTTTTGAGATTGCATAGGAGTAACATTTAAGGAGTAGGTCATTCACAAGTTCTTTAACAGTTAACAGAAATTAAATATTTAAATGTGAGGATGTAGTTGCTAGATTGCAGTTCTAAATTATTAGAACCTACTTTTTTTTTTTTTAAGTTTATTTTGAGAGAGACAGAGAGAGCACAAGTGGGGAAGGGGCAGAGAGCAAAGGAGAGAGAATCCCAAGCAGGCTCTGAGCAGCCAGTCCACAGAGCCCGATGTGGAGCTCTCACTCATGAAACCCTGAGATCATGACCTGAGCCAAAATCAAGAGTCGGATGCCTCATTGACTGAGCCACCCAGATGTCTCTAGAACCTGCCTTTTTTTTTTTAATGTTTACTTTTGAGAGAGAGAGAGAGCGAGAGAGCGCGTGGGTGAGCGAGCGCAGGAGACACAGGATCTGAAGCAGGCTCCAGGCTCTGAGCTGTCAGCACAGAGCCCGACACGGGGCTCGAACTCAGGAACGGTGAGATCATGACCTGAGCCTAAGTCAGACAATTAACCAACTGAGCTACCCAGGTGCCCCGCGAATCTGCTTTTTTTAATTAAAATTTTTTTTTAATGTAGAGAGAAAACCTTAGAAATTTAAATATTTTGCAGCCTAAACTTCAAGTAGAAAACTATTTGTGCTCTTCGGGGTTTTAAAGGTAAGCTTTAAAGGGGATTATATATTAAACATTGAAGGACAAAAGAAGTCTTAGATCTTTGTCAGAAATTAACCAATCAGGATGGCCCTGAATTATATAGAATACATAAGAATAGTAACCAAAGTGACACTCCTTTCCACCTGTTACTTACTTACTTACTTCCACCTGTTATCCAAATTTCTTTTGATTTCCCCCTTCATTTAGAAAATACTCCTAAATGTGAAGATAGAAGGGAAAGAGGTAGAGTAGAAGTTACAGCCTATTCCATTAATTTTGTGATTATATTTTTTTCCTCAATGTTTTTAAGTGGCATTTACCAGTATGGGTAAGATTAATTGTTACAATACAAACCAATTTTCAAATTGGTTTTTAAATTGAGCTATAATGTATAAAATCTTATGATAATGCTCAGATCTGACTATATGCAAGTGCAGTTTTCATACCCATACCAGTTGTCTTGTAATAATGGAAAATGCATCCTCTGCGTGGTGTTTGCAAGTTAATGCTGTTTTAGAAATCATCCCAGTATATCTAGTGGCTTTTCTGGGTGTCTTTGTTTCATTATTGATTATAATTTTATTTTGAAATTTTAGTTTAAAGGGATGGGGTAAGTCCTTTCAAATTCTTAGTTAGGAGTTTCGATGGAGGATAGGGATGAATGAATAAGGAAGAGTGTTAGAATGAGTAATAATAAGGAAGTTATAATAATTAATCAAGGACATACTGCAAAAATAACCCAGGATCTAATATAAAATGAAGGAGACAAAACATTACAAAAAGAGTGCCTTAAAAACTTACCAGGGAGTGTTCACAAATACAAACAAATATGCATAGTTAATAAAAAGGAAGTGATCATGCAGACGGCTTCAGTGTGGCATAAAGCGCATGAGCCGTATACCTCTTACGAAGGGAAGTAAAGCTGTCTTCCAGTGCTTACTGCTTTTTCGTTCTACCATTTCCTTTTTCCTCTACTGTATTTTCATTCGCTCTTTTTTATTCTCCCTTACTCTACCAGTTTTCTGAAATTCAGTCCCTTCTCCAGGATGAGACTTTCTTTTCTACCTGGCATATATAGAACTTTAACCAATTGCTTTATAATGCGCAGTGTCTCTCGTTAACCATGAGAGAAGCTCTCAACTCTCAAAAACAAGTTTTTGGATTTTTGTGGTTTTGTTTCTTACATTAAAGATTTTAAACATAGAATTAAGTTTGACAGAATGTCACTAGAATGGATTTTTGTCTCTTGTTCATTGTTCTATCCCTGGTCTCTAGAACAGTACAAAGAAAATGCTCAATAAATCTTTGTTGAATAAATGACTAAAAAATTAGACTTACAAGTTTTTTTAAAAAATTTATTTTTTTAAGTAATCTCTATGCCCAACATGGGGCTTGAACTCACAACCCTGAGATCAAGAGTTGCATGATCTTCCAACTAGGCCAGCCAGGTACCCCTAGACTTAGACATTTTTTTTAACTTTTTTTTTTTTAATGTTTATTTCTTTATTTTGAGAGAGAGATTGAGAACATGAGCAGGGGAGGGACAGAGAGAGAGAGGGAGAGAAGAAATCCCAAGCAGGGCTCCACACTCAGCATCGAGCCTGACGTGGTGCTCAATCCCATGACCTTGAGATCATGACCTAAGCTGAAATCAAGATTTGGATTCTTAACCAACTGAGCCACCCAGACACCTCTGACTTAGAATTTTTTTTTAAAAAATGTTTATTTTTGAGAGAGTGAGTGAGCAGCGGAGGGGCAGAGAGAGAAGGAGAGAGAGAATCTGAAGCAGGCGCTGCACTGTCAGTGCAAAGCCCCGTGCGGGACTTGAATTCACGAACTGTGAGATCATGACTAAGTTGAAATCAAGAGTTGGACACTGAACCAGTGACTGAGCCACCCAGGTGCCCCTAGACTTAGAAATTTTTTAACATCATTTATTTAAAAAAATACTTTAGTGAAGAACTTTATAACCTCTGTGGTAGAGCAGTAATATGAAAACAGCGATTCTCAGGGAGAAAGAAACTTTTTTTTGTCCTGCTCCCCCTTAATCTCTTCTCCCTATTGCCTTCTGACAATATGAGAATCTCTGCTACTGAGACCTACTGAATGAGACTGAAATTAGTATAAATAGTTCTAAGGAGAGCTGAAGTAAATGGGAGATGTACATTGGTAGGGTGAAAGGGAGAAGGAAATTACAGGTTCAAAGGATGGGAGTAAGATGGATATTTGAACAAAATGTCAAGTTAGTTATTAGCTAGAGTGCCAGGGCCAATTGGAAGGACAGAGAAAGTGTTAATGTAGGCAGTAGGGAAAGATCAGATCAATAGAGTGCTTGGGTTTCATACAGTAGATAGAGGGAGCCATTATGAATTATTGGCGAGAGTGACACGATAGTAAGGTGAACACAATTATTCTACTTAGTTGCTCTTCATAAAATGGATGGATTATAGCTTGTGGTGAAGGAACATTGGGAACAGTGAACAAAGTCAGGAGATTGTTGTAGTAGTTGAAAGCAGCGTAGCTATTTTGGTTGGTGTGTTATCCAGTGATGCCTTTAGCAGATACCCTTCTTTGAAGTCTCATGTCTCCACATTATGACCTAGGGATGGATGGAGGGAGGCAGGGCACTTAAAAAGCAATAGGCCAGTTTTCCAGTACCTACTTCTCTGCTTTCTAAATTCATGATCATGAATAAATACTTCAATTTTTCCTGGGTATCAGTCACCTTAATTGTAAAATGAGGAAATAATGACCTGAAAGCAGGATCTAGACCAGATCATTTTTTGGAGTCGTTTGCATTGCATACTTCTTATATCAATTATAGGGAGTGTGAGCAATAAATACCATGTTTTGTTTCCTAATATTAATTTCTACAACTAGGGTATTTTAAGAATAAAAAAGTCCTGGGCACCTGGGTGGCTCAGTTGGTTGGGCATCTGACTTCAGCTCAGGTCATGATCTTGCTGTTCATGAGTTCGAGCCCCACATCAGGCTCTGGGCTGATAGCTCAGAGCCTGGAGCCTGCTTCGGATTCTGTGTCTCCCTCTCTCTCTGTCCCTCCCCTGCTCATGCTCTGTCTCCTCTCTCTCTCTCTCTCTCTCTCTTTTTGAAAATAAATAAACATTTAAAAAAAGAATAAAAAAGTCCCATGATACTAAATATTTCAAAAGTTATAATTTCAAGTTTAATATTATGTGTATTGACTGCTGTATTTTAAAATATGTATTCCTGTTTTTACATATGATCAGGTGTTTAGTTTTTTTTAGTACTATTAGATTGTAATAGCACCCAAGTTGATGGACCAAACCTCCGGTGGGGATACATTTAGAGAAACTTGAAGCGTGTAAAAATTCTTTTAAAAGATATATTATTTTATAAGATTATAGGAGCAGTAACACTGATAGTGTTTAATTAATGTTACTAGAAATCATTTCTACTCTTTTTTGCTACTGAATACACTGTGTATATTTATACTCACATATATCTTTCTGTTTAGGAGGTTTTAATACCAGTAACTTTTTTGGGTTCTTTCTCTTTTTCTCTTTCTTTCTCTTTTTCCATCCTTGTCTCTCTTCCTTTGTTGTTTTCCCTTCTGTTTGAGTTGCCCCCCCTCCCCGCCCCCCAATCCATCTGGAAAGATGAAGAGGCAGCTGCTATGGTAACTATGCATTTCGGTTAATGAATAGCAGACTAACAAGATACATAAAACATATGCAAACTGTGCAGAGTTGGTCGCTGTCAAAGCTGTGGGGGTATGATACTTTCTCTTTTCCTCCTCCCCACCTTCTAAAAAACACCAACTTTTCTCTTGTATTTTGTTTTCTAATGTACCATTCCTAATAATGAAATGCTACCATGAAGGGTTCCTTTTGCTGTTTAGTCTGTGCAGTATTTCACCCTGTGGTGAATTTATGGGAGATGGGTTGAGGTGTAGAGAGAAAAAGAATTGATTATTGGATTAAGAAGTAGATTTCCTTTGGACTCCTACGTAAAAGAACAGAGAAAAAAATTTCACTAGATATTTGTTTTCTTTGATCTGTAACCTCCTTTCTTTCCCCTTGCCTTTTGGCCACTAGTGCCCCTTTTGAGGTTCTCTCTGGGGTTAGAACTTGTAAGTAGTATGTTTCTTGAATATGTTTCTATCATAAAGGCCAGCTGCAACTGGAGTATTACATTCAGCCAAGCTTTGAAAATTCCTGTAATCTGTGCCATCCTGTCTCATACTGTCCCATCTCATAGTTGTCCTCTCTCTGCAGTGCTCTATGCCCAGGTCTCTGTGGCTGGGCTGCTCCAGCCTGGCGGACAGCATGCCTTCGCTGCGATGCCTGTATAACCCAGGGACTGGCGCACTCACAGCTTTCCAGGTACTTTCTCTGTCTCTGTGGGTTATTTGCGGGCATTAGTGTGTATGTCTGATTCATTAGCGTGTCCTCGTTCTTTCTTGTGCTCTACTTATGTTCACTTTCTCTCCTTCATATTGCCTGTATTTCACATCACTCAGTACTCTTTTAATTATTATTTTTTAATGTAGACCCAGACTATTCCACTCTTAAGACAATTTTATTATCGTGATTGGTTTGCGAGAATTGACATAGCACAACTTGACTGTTTTCATATCTAGTGGAAGTATGATAGTGAATTTTAAAGTAATTTCAACAAATAGTGTTTATTATGTAATGTTTGTTCTGGACCTACATAAAGCCAATTAATGTAATTGATTAATTAATTACAGCCAGTTGCCTGAACACATTGTGTTTTTCTTATGATTACTAAAAATAAAAAGTGCTCTGTTCAGAGTGTCTCCTGGTTGCTATACAGCTATATATATATTTTGGGGTAAGATCTGTGTTTATTTATTTCTTGACTAACAAGTCTAGTTTCAAGGTGAAAAGGCCTTTTAAAGACTTTTGAGTATAATATTTAGCTTGAAACAGTCCAGCTTGTCTTGCATGAACTGACAGATTCTAGTTCCCTTCAGCCTTTCTTAGAGAATATCAGGATAGTTGTAGGATGTGAAAGAAATCTATAGAGAGAATGAAAAATTTGTAGAGAAAAATGTAAGAAAGCACTTGATGCTCGTAGCTTACAAATCTGGGTACTATATATTTTCTTGGTAGAAATGTTATCTATCCACCTCAGGTATTTGCAGTTTGTGTTTAGCATTTGATAGTAATACACAACAAGTTAGCTTTTGGTTTGTTTTTAACCTTTGTAGCTCATATTCTATTTAGAAGAATTTCAAAGGCAAGTTATAAGTAAGCATCAGAATGCATAGACTATCATCTTAGTTAGAAGAGACAAAGTTAAGTGTTCCACATTTTGGACTGTGCTGACAATTGCTAGTCTTTAATGATACAATTTTAGTGGTGATAATGCTAGATATTTGTATTTGTTCTTTGCAAAATAGAATATTAAACTTCCTTTGCTTGTCTTAGGAGATACAATATAGGAAAGTGCATAGGCCTTAAAATTAGTTAGATCAGGGCTTACATACTGTCTTTGTCACTAGTATGGTCTTGAGCAAGCCATTTCACTCTAATCCTTGTGTTCCTCATCTGTAAACAGAGACTGCAGTAGAGGCATGCAGTAAATGGTTGCTGTTTTTTTCATCTTCATCTTCATTATTATTAACATTACCGCTATTACTGTTAGAGAATGCTACTTTCCTATCAATTTATTTCAAATATTGTAAATTTTTTTTACTACATGTCATATTGATAAAGTTTCTGCTCTCGAGGAACTCCTGGTCTAACCTGTGGGTTTTTAATCTTGTTTGGGTTGTAATAAGTTTAGTCAAACTCCAAACTCCAAGGGAATAGTCACTGCAAGACTGCCCTCATTTCAGACACCAGTTGCAAGTTTAGGAGTCCCCTTGACCACATTCATGCTTGAGAATTCACTAAAAAGGACTCACAGAACTCACTGAAAGCTCTTAGAATTTATTACAGGGTGAGGAGACAGGTTAAAATTAACCAAAGGAAAGAGACACATAGGGCAGATTCAAGAGGGGACCAAATATAGAACTTCCTGTCATCATCTCCATGGATTCAGGAATGGCGTTACTGCCTCCTGGCCACAGTATATGACAGTACAACACAGGGTATTACCAGCTAGGGAAATTTACCCAAGTCTTTGGTGTCTACAGTTTTGTTGGGGCTCAATTACAAACTGCCTGCATGGCTGACTGTTAGTCTCTAGCCCCTCCTGTAGGTCACACTAATGCTTTTTGCCTCAGTTTCCTCTCCGGATAGGAATTGATAAAGTATGGTTCAGAGCCCCCACTCTAAATCCCATTTGTCCAATGGCCAGAAGCCGCAGGAAGAAAGACACTTCTGTTAGGTAAGAAGTTCCAGAAGCCTAGATACCACTTCCCGATAGCCAAAGGAAAAGGCCATGCCTATCTTTGGTAAGGTTAATCCTTCACTACACAGGTGTTACGGACTACTTTGAGAATCTAATGAGCACTATTGACCTTGGGAAAAACTGCATATGGCACATAGGCAAAATTTTATTTAATAGTTATGTGTATGATTATTATATTTCTATTAAATCACATAATCCTCAAAGTATTAACTCCCAAACTGAAAAATCCTATCACAGAAATATAGAGGAGCTGTAAGAATACATAAAAGAGGAACTTGATCTAACCTGAGGGTGAGGGTAAGGAAAATCAGGTAATGTTTGATTGAGTTAAGGTCTAAAGGGTGAGTAGGAATTAACTAGGCAAAAGAGGGGAGGGGAACACATTTCAGGCTTAAGGAAGAGGCAATGCAAAGGCTCTGGGGACTGGTGGAGCTTGTTGCATGTAAGGCCTCTACTGAAAAAACACTATTATTTTAGAGAATGAGGAGAATGGAGCTAGGAAAGCCTGGGAAGTTTGATAATGCAGGATTTGTGGGCCAGGTTAGTCTTGATGCTAAGAAGAGCAGTAAGCTGTCGAAAGGACTTAAACACAAGTTTTGATTTCCATTTAGATGTATTAACTCTAGCTATCACAAGGATGATTTCAGTAATTGAAGAGACAGATTGTGGTCGTTTGGTTTTGGTCTGGAACTCCTTTGCATTCTAAAAAATTATTGAGGCCAGCAGAATGCTTTTGTTTATGTGGGTTATATGTACTGATAGTCACTATTTGAAATTAGAACTGAGAAAAAATTTAAGTATTAACTTATTAAAGTATCTGTAATAAATCCTTTACATGCTAGTGCAAATAATGTCTGGATTAATGAAAGGCAGCTGGATTCTCATTTCTGTTTTTGCAATCTGTTGTGTTGTGGTGTTTTGATTGAAATATATGAAGTATCCAGCCTTATATAGATACATAGTTTAAAAAGAGAGGGGTGCTTTAATACCCTTTTCAGTTAGTTAGTAATTTCTTTATTATTTTTTTATGGGTTTTTTTTGTTTGTTTGTTTTTGTTTTTGACAGAGAGCGAGCAGGGGAGGGGCAGAGAGAGAGAGAGGGAAACCCAAAATCTGCAGCAGGCTCTAGGCTCTGTGCTGACTCATGGATCATGAGATCATGACCTGAGCTGAAGTCAGACGCTTTACCAACTGAGCCACCCAGGCACCCCAGTTAGTTGTAATTTCTTAAAGATGAGTTACAGTATAGAATCTGAAACGTACACACTTTTTGTGTTCTGTTACATTAAGATGCATTGGTCTCAATCTTTTCAACAAATCATGCTGGAACAATTGGACATCTATGTGCAAAATAATGAACCTCGACTGCTACATTGCACCATATATAAAAATTAACTCAAATTGGATCATAGACCTATATATAAGCTAAAATTACAAAACTAATAGGAAAAAATGAGGGAGAAAAAAGTCATTGTGACTTTGGGTTGGGCAAACACAGTGAGATACTACTGCGTTACTACCACATGCCTCTTCTCACCCTGGATGTAGGGATTGGGAATTCAGTAGACCCTAGGTTTAGACCCACATCCTAGTCTGATATGAGAGATGTTGGGCTAGAAAATTCCTTGAAAGCAGAAGCAATCTTTTGTATTTATCAGTTGACCTTCACAGTGCTCTGTAGAGTGATTTTTAGTATTTGGGGGGATGATTTGAACTATATTAGACAGTGTTAAATAACATGCGATTAAAAATCGTGTAAGTTAGGGGCACCTGGGTGGCTCAGTCGGTTAAGCCTCCAACTTCAGCTCAGGTCATGATCTCACAGTTCATGAATTCGAGCCCCCTGTTGGGCTATGTGCTGACAGCTCAGAGCCTGAAGCCAGCTTCAGATTCTGTGTCTCCCTTTCTCTCTGCCCATCCCCTGTTCATTCATTCTCCCTCTCCCTCCCTCTCTGTCTCTCAAAAAATAAATAAACATTAAAAAAATTTTTTTTAAAGCATATAAGTTAAAATCATCTGACTTGCACACCAAGATACCAAAAAAATTCAAATTTTCATTTTATCTAAAGCAGTCTTGAATCTCAGGTCAGGTAGGAAAGAATTCTGCAATTTACTGTCACTCTCAGGACTTTCTCTATTTGGTCTTTTTCTTTTTTGTTTTTTAAGATTTTATTTTTTAAGTAATCTCTACCCCCAACATGGAGCTGGAACTCACAACCCCGAGATGAAAACTCACATGTTATACTGACTGAGCCAGCCAGGCGTCCCTTTCTGTTAGCTCTTAATTAAAAATCAACAAATATCTATTTAAAAAATATTTTTAGTCTCCTTGTAAGTTACCACTTCTAGAATATAATTGGAGGGATGTTGATTTAGTGATTTTGCTGGAAAAATCAGGAATAAATTGGGTGTATGGACCTTGAAGTATATTGCAGGAGTGAAATTGTGTGGCACAGGCAGAAAAGAGGTGCTTAAGAAACATTTTAGAAAAGCAGGCCAAAGGCTATTTTGTAGTGTTGTCGTTATGAGCTTGGGCCTTGGTGCCAGACTGCTTGAGACTTGTGCTTGGCTCTGTCTGTGTGTGACCTTGGGCAAGTGCTTGACCTCTCTATACCTCAGTTTTTTAAATCGGTAAAATGGGGATAATAATAGTACTTATCTCATACAGTTGTTAACATTAAATGAGTTATGTTAAGTCCTTAGAACAGTGTCTGGCACATGAATGAGTTTTATATTATTGGGAAAATGTACAGAAGAATAGGTTTGGAGACTTTCAGCAAACACTGTTTTCACCTTGTTATAAAGCAATATACTGTTCAATAAATTCTTATTTTTTTTTCATTCCTTATAGCCCAATTTTGTATCATAGGGAGCCTACTCTTGGTTCAGGTATTGATGAAAAAATTTTGCTTTTCTCAATATTACTGTAGGTGTGAATGTTTATTTTTCTTATTATGTCTTACGTAGCAAAAATGGAAGACATGAGCTTATATACCAGTTTTATTCTATTCAATAATTCTATGACAGGGTCAGTGTGCACAGATGCTCAATATTACTGGCTGACGAATTAGCAAGATGCAGGATTTAAGTCTTTTCTGTTCCTACTAGAATAAAACAATCCTAGTACATTTACATCTTCCTGGTTTGGGTTTTATTTTACTTATTTAGATTTTTATTAATATAAAATTTACACACAAATCTGAAGTGTACTGAGTTTGACATTTATACATTTATGTAACCGCATTCTCAAGACATAGAATATTTGCATAATCTGAGAAAGTTTCTTTGTACCCCCTTCCAGTTAGTACTCATCCCCCCTATGCAATTACTGTTCTGATTTGCCACTAAGATTGTTTTTTTCCTGTTCTTCAGCTTCATATAAATGCACTCATATAGCATACATTGTTTTGTGTCTTTTTTCTTTTGACCAATATGTTTTTGAGATTTGTCCATTTTGTTGTTTATCAGTAACTTATTCTTTTTTATTGCTGAATATGTTCTATTATATTACTATACCACAATTTATCTGTTTATTGATAGACATTTAGATTATTTCCATTTTTTGACTACTATGTATAAAGCTACTGTATACAGTTTGTACAAGTCTTTTTGTGGACATGTGTCTTTATTTCTCTTGGTAAGTGCCTAAGAATGTAATTGCTGGGTCGGGACACCTGGGTGACTCAGTCTGTTGAGTGTCCAGCTTCAGCTCAGGTCATGATCTCGCAGTTCATGAGTTCAGGCCCCACATCGGGCTCACTGCTGTCAGCCTGTTAGCACAGAGCCCATTTGGGATCCTCTGTCCCCTTCTCTCTACCACTCCCTCACCTGCGCTCTCCCAAAAATAAATAAATATTTCTAAAAAAAGAATGTAATTGCTGTTTCATAAAATAAAGCATATTTTTAACTTTAAAAGAGACAGTCAAATGGAAACAGCCCAACTGTCCATCAACTGATGAATGGATAAAGAAGATACGGTATGTATGTGTATATATTTGTGTGTGTGTGTGCGTGTGTGTGTGCACGCACACACACACACAATGGAATATTACTCAGCCATAAAAAAGAATGAAATCTTGCCATTTGCAGTGATGTGGATGGAGCTAAAGGCTAGAGAGTATTATGCTAAGCAAACTAAGTCAGAGAAAGACAAATACCATATGATTTCACTCATGTGGAATTTAAGAAACAAACGAACAAAGCAGCAAGAAAAAAAGAGAGAGAGGATAACCAAGAAACAGACTCTTAAGTATACAAAGAGAACAAACTGATGGTTACCAGAGGGGAAGTGGATGTGGGAGATGGGTTGAATAGGTGATGGGGATTAAGGAGTGGTGTATGGAAATGTTGAATCACCATTACATCTGAAACTAATATTACAATGTGTGTTAAACTAACTGGAATTTAAATATTAAAACTTAAGAAAAGGAGAGAGACAGCCAAGTATTTCTTCAAAGTGATTATCCCCGAAGGAATACTCATTTTACTAATATTGCCAAATGTGTGTAACGAAGTGAGTTGGTAATAGCTTCATGATATTTTTTTTTCTTTGAAATTATGTCATTTCTTTAGTAAGTTTGAAGTACCTTCAAAGTCAAAATTCAATGACAACAGAAGAAGAAGAGCCTTGGAGTCATTATTTAGTTTGTTGTGTTATCTTCAGTAACTCATATGGAAATGGCAACATTGAGATGGTTTGATTATTAACATTTCACATCACACATTTTAAACTAGTCACAGAAAAGATTGTGAAAATATTGTTTAAATGGATTCTATGAGGACGTGGTTAATTTGAACATATTTTCATTTTCATCATTCCATTGGTTTGTCCTGGAAAGTATATGGATAATTAAGAGGATTTCTGTTGATTAACTGGATGTATTTCGTGGAATCATTTGCTCATCTTCAGCAAGTGGTGATCTTATGATCTGATATTAAATGAAAATGAGCAGTAGAAAGAAAATGCTTAAAAATAACTGAGTAATTAAGATTCTTTATTTTCTTTAGACATTGAAAGAGAAGAGAAATTGTAACATTAAGAATATAACTAGATTTATATGACCTTACAGTATTTCAGGTGTCAAGTATAGCTATGATATTTTAGGGAAATCTTGAGCTAAATATACCATATAATATTTTAATATTAGTAACGGTTCCTTGTCAAAGGTTGAAATTGTTTGGGGTTGACTTTAGGAGAGACAGTGTATTTCATTGTTTAAGAATATTTAGAGGTCTGGGGCACGTGGGTGGCTCAATTGGTTGGGCGACTGACTTCAGCTCGGGTCATGATCTCACTGTTCATGGGTTGGAGTCCTGCGTCTGGCTCTGTGCTGACAGCTCAGAGCCTGGAGCCTGCTTCGGATTCTGTGTCTTCCTCTCTCTCTCTGCCCCTTCCCCACTCGCACCCTGTCTCTCAAAAATAAATAAATGTTAAAAAAAAAAAAGAATATTTAGAGATCCACTAAATCTTACCATCTACCATGGAACAATACTAGGAAAATTAAGCATTTTTCAAAATGTCCGTGTGTATGTATATGTATGTATGGAAGACTTCATTTTATAGTTGAGGTTAAATGGCAATATGGATTATCACCCTGAATGTAAACTGACATTCAAATCTGACCAGAAAATAACACCATAAGGAAAATTTTCCCATGACAAAAATGCTTACTAGCCCTAGGTGATGGCCTCCTCCACAGCATTGTATATGGATAATCTCAGTACAGCATAATTTCTGTATAATAAAGAATTTGGTTCTTTTTGTGCATATGTTGACATTTGACCTATGTTTATCCCAGCCATAGTCTTTGCATTAGGAGTTAGCATGTAGTGGCAAATAAAAAATGCTTTTATTTTGTGTGTGTGTGTGGCAGGTGGGGAGACACACATTTCCCCCTACTTATAAAACCAATTTATTGTTTGTTGTAGAACATATAAATTATTTGGTAAATACATAAACAAGAAAATATCACCCATAATCCTTGCACTGTAAGATACTCATATGTTAGCTTCCTTCAGTTTGGATTGACCTCCATTTGTGGATATATGCACACAGGCATGTCTTGCAAATGCAGTTTAGCTTTAAAATATTTTTTTATTCCATTTTATTGTAAAATTATAAAATACAAAAATTAAAATTTTAATATTGTAGAAAATACAGACAAGTAGAAATAAGAAAGGAAATGGTTTTCTTTTAATTTTTTTTTTTTTTTTTTTTTTTTTATGTTTTATTTTTGAGAGAGAGAGACAACACGAGCAGGGGAGGGACAGAGAGAGGGAGACACAGAATCTGAAGACAGGCTCCAGGCTCTGAGCTAGCTGTCGGCACAGAGCAGAAAGGAAGTGAAATGTTTTTGTTTTTGTTTTTAATTTTTAAAATTTTTATTTACATCCAAATTAGTTAGCATATAGTGCAACAATGATTTCAGGAGTAGATTTCCTTAATGCCCCTTACCCATTTAGCCCATCCCTCCTCCCCAAATCCCTCCAGTAACCCTGTTTGTTCTCCATATTTATGAGTCTCTTATGTTTTGTCCCTCTCCCTGGTTTTATATTATTTTTGCTTCCCTTTCCTTGTGTTATTCTGTTCTGTGTCTTAAAGTCTTCATATGAGTGAAGTTATATGATATTTGTCTTTCCCTGACTAATTTTGCTTAGCATAATACCCTCTAGTTCCATCCATGTTCCATCTTGCAAGTGGCAAGATTTCATTCTTTTTGATTGCTGAGTAATACTCCTTTGTATATGTATACCACATCTTCTTTATCCATCCATCCATTGATGGACATTTGGGCTCTTTCCATACTTTGGCTATTGTGGATAGTGCTGCTATAAACATTGGGGTGCATGTGCCCCTTCGAAACAGCACACCTGTGTCCCTTGGATAAATACCTAGTAGTGCAATTGCTGGGTCATAGGGTAGTTCTATTTTTAGTTTTTTGAGGAATCTCCATACTATATTCCAGAGAAGCTGCACCAGTTTGCATTCCCACCAGCAGGGCGAAAGAGATCTTTCTCTGCATCCTTGCCAACATCTGTTGTTGCCTGAGTTGTTAATGTTAGCCATTCTGACAGGTGTGAGGTGGTATCTCATTGTGGTTTTGATTTTTATTTCCCTGATGATGAGTGATGTTGAGCATTTTTTCATGTGCCGGTCAGCCATCTGGATATCTTTTTTGGAGAAGTGTACTATTCATGTCTTTTGCCCATTTCTTTACTAGATTATTTGTTTTTTGGGTGTTGAGTTTGATAAGTTCTTTATAGATTTTGGATACTAACCCTTTATGTGATATGTCATTTGCAAATATCTTCTCCCATCCTGTTGGTTGCCTTAGTTTTGCTGATTGTTTCCTTCGCTCTGCAGAAGCTTTTTATTTTGATGAGGTCCCAATAGTTCATTTTTGCTTTTGTTTCCCTTGCCTCCAGAGACATGTTGAGTAAGAAGTTGCTGCGGCCAAGATCAAAGAGGTTTTTGCCTGCTTTTTCCTTGAGAATTTTGATGGCTTCTGGTCTTATATTTAGGTCTTTCATCCATTTTGAGTTTATTTTTGTGTGTGGTGTAAGAAAGTGGTCGAGGTTCATTTTTCTGCTTATCGCTGTCCAGTTTTCCCAGCACCACTTGCTGAAGAGACTGTCTTTATTCCATTGGATATTCTTTCCTGCTTTGTCAAAGATTAGTTGGCCATACATTTGTGGGTCTATTTCTGGGTTCTCTATTCTATTTCATTGGTTTGAGTGTCTGTTTTTGTGCCACAGAAAAGAAATGTTTTAAGTGTCCTTGTGGATATTACCACTTTATTGAAACTAATACTTTCCAGATTTTAACTATGTCATATTCTTGTTCAAATTCTACATTTATCAGCTGGTTACATTGATTTTGGTCAGTTTTTATCTCATGGCCAGTTGCTTACATGTTTGTAAGTTGAATGTAGTTTGAAGTTGGCTTAATTGATTGGCTTGCCACCACTTTCCTCTCATGTAATTCTTAGCCATTTCAAATTTACAGTTCTCCAAAAGTGCTATGTTCTCTTATATATATCTGTGTCTTTGCGTGTTCTGTTCTACCTGGAGAACCCTACAGAAAACACCTGTCCTCCCTAACTAACTCCTACCTCCCACGTTTATCTACCTGACTACTTACTAATCTTCACGATTCAACTCAAGTAGTTTTACCTCTAGGATAAAGGTCCTCACTGATCTTTTCACCCTCCCCCTTAATCTCGTTGGAGCATCTGTACCCAGGGCATACAATGGATACCTCTGTCATAGCACTGATAAGCTTTTGCAGTTGTTCCCTCACTAGACTGAGTTTCTTGAGAGTAGGATTATGTTCATTTCATATTTTCAATGTCAAGTACAGTGCTTGATACGAAGTATGTGCTTTAGGATTTTTTGCGGAACAAATGACTTAAATAATTTGAAGAAAACTATCAAATAACATATATAAAGTGGGAGAAGTGAAAGCATTGAATTGCCAGTGGAACCTACACATACATACACACTACTTTTGTGCATTCAGAAAGAAGTCATGATAATTAAACATTTCAAAGACCACACATTTACATGGAAAAAAGGAAAACACGCTGAATCTGATTTATGGGTAGTCTTCAAATTTTATACATTTGGCTTTCATACAGCTCACACTATGATGGTCCCCTCTGAATTGGATTTTGTATGCTGAATTTGGACTCTTGTTGATGAACAAATGCACATTTCCAGCTATTAAATAGTGGCACTGCCAATGCCAGCCAGTAAACAGTCTGGTTTCAATGATTCAACATCTTTATCAACACAGCAGTGTATGTTTGAACAATTATTTGACTATTTTATTGCATTTTATCCTTATTTTATGAAGAATAGACACTGGGAAAATTAAAATGATGATACTAGTGATAAACAACAGTCTGGAGAAGGTAGAATTCATCAAGCATACTGAAAGTGACCCTTCAGGCTTGATGAGGCACAAAATTAAAGTACATGTGCAAGATGTTGGAAATATATTATTGAAGATCATTTCTTAAAAATAAAGTATAATTATAGATTTTAAAACATTTTAGCTAACATTGGAATTTACTGTTCAGCTTCTACCCTTTTCAAAGTTTGTATGAATTTCACTAAGAAAAGGAGAGATGAACTGAGTTTGCTGCATTTTACTCTATCCTGGAAATAGGTTTTCTTGGAGGAATCATTAGGACTGATTTGTCTTTTTAAAAAAAATTTTTTTTAAATTTATTTATTATTTTTTTTTTAATTTTTTTTTTTCAACGTTTATTTATTTTTGGGACAGAGAGAGACAGAGCATGAACGGGGGAGGGGCAGAGAGAGAGGGAGACACAGAATCGGAAACAGGCTCCAGGCTCTGAGCCGTCAGCCCAGAGCCCGACGCGGGGCTCGAACTCACGGACCGCGAGATCGTGACCTGGCCGAAGTCGGACGCTTAACCGACTGCGCCACCCAGGCGCCCCTTTAAATTTATTTTTGAGAGAGAGAGAGAGAGAAAGGAAGGGCGGGAGGGAGAGGTAGAGAGAGAGGGAGACACAGAATCCCAAACAGGCTCCAGGCCCTGAGCTGTCAGCACAGAGCTCGACGCGGGGCTCGAACTCACTCACAGACCGTGAGCTCTTGACCTGAGCTGAAGTCAGATGCTTAACCGACTGAGCCAGCCAGGTGCCCATGGATCGATTTGTCTTTTAAGATGCCCACTTTGGTTATTTAAATACTCCAGTTATTTCAAGTTTTGTTATAATAGATTCCTCCATTGCTGAGTATTTTGACATGCCTGTGATGCTGGTAATGTTCATTTACAGGCTAATGTGCAACATTATCTAATGTTTAGAGTAAACCAAATCAAAATCATTTTATTGTGAGACAATCATTTCCTTTAAAATTTTTTTTTTCCCTAATGGTTCTGAAAAATTAAACTCTTCATAAAGTGGGCTTACTCTTTATGTTAAATAATGTTGGATTTTCCCTAATTGCTCTAAATTCAACATGACCTCTAATGGCAGAAGGGAGAGTACAGGTACACCAAGGGGCCTGGGGTTGCCTCAGTGTAAGAAGCACAGACTGGAGGAAGGAATTGATGAAACCTTTAAGAGTGATGGGAGCCTCTGTGGATGTACTGTCCTTATCAGACAAATTCTTACTATGGGCAGTTAAGACTCACCTGTATCCTCTGAAGAAGTATGTATTACTTTCTTTATATTCCAAGATTACCTTCTTGTTATTCTCCTTTTTGTGCTGAGTAGAGGCCAGAGTATCACAGGAGTTCTTTCTCTGTTCTTCAGGAATCATTGTTGGTTGTTTTGTGACTGCCACAGCTATTTGTACCTTCTTTCACTATTCTGCTTTATGTGGTAGTGTTTTATTGTCTTGCTGTCCTTCCTTGTGTTAGTTTGTAGACTTGGTATTTTATGTGGACTGTCAAGATATGCAGTCTTGGTACATAGGCAGCATTCAGGAAACTTTTTTTGTCATTTTTCATGAAGAGAGAAACCCAGGTTATTTATGACAGCCTCATGGTGGTGGTGGTGGCGGGGGGGGACCCATCTCTTTACTTGTTTAGCTGCATAGGCCTCTAAGAATTGCAATACTTTACTATTGGGAGGTGATACCCATGAGTTTTGTTTTTCCTGAGAGTGATGTTGAGTAGCTTTGAGATTTTCTATATTCTCTGTCCCAGCCCTCTGGAGACCAAGTCTGTTACATTTTGAAATAGTTATTTGGGTCTAGGATGTAGTACATCAATATGGAACAGCATGTTGCAGCGTACCTTCCCCTGTTGGGTTATCTGTCATCCGCCTTTTAAAGTTCTCAGGTGTACCATTCAAATCCTTAAGACCTTTGTTGCAAACCTAGTATCTGTGTCTTGATATGAATTAAATTGGAATTTTGTGTCCTGTAAAACTGACATTAAAAAAGAGTATATCCATTTTCTTATATGATCCTTCAGCAAAAAGTTCAGGTCTTAGTCTGATTTGGTTTAATTTTTTTTGTGTTAGAGGTCATAAACAGAAAGGAAAGAGTAAAGAGATAAGTACTTGTTTTGTTTTCATGTTTCACACACACATGAATATAGAGAGAGCACTATTTCCAACTAGTAAATATAAAGCTTTCATATAGCATGGAAAGTTTTATATTTGAATGAAAACACATGATCAGTTTTACTAAAAAATAGTTGCTATTGTTCATTGCAATTTCTACCCTTTGCATGAGCCGTGTTTTTTGGGGGGAGTGCCTGTTTCTTAACATGTAATAAAACGTAAGGGAAATTTCTGGTATAATATTTGTATATTTCTCCTAGATTTTTAAATTGGCAGGTCATTAATTTTTTTAAGCATTTCAGTTGCAGCATAGTGCAGTCCTTTGGGGGGAATTGGTAAAATGAGGATAAAATGGGTACAGGATTCCAACAGCTTGAAAATAACACAGTATTTGACCAAAATCTCTTTTGTATTCCCTATTCTGGTTCTATTCCAGTAGTCCTGGAAATGTGCCTATGGACTATTTACAGTGAGATTATAAAACTGAATCATGATTTTGGCGAATAGAAGCCAGAGCATGTGGCTCCAGCACCCCAGCTGGCAGTAAGCTCTCCCTAGGTTTATGAATGTAGTTAGATGGCCCCCAACTGTTTACAAGACAGCAGAGGTGAGGTCTTTGATTGACAAGTCAGAAATGCATTATATCATTCTCTCTGCCAGTCTCTGGTTCATGCTGTTAAAAATGTCAGCCTCCAAGTTTGAATGGCAGCCTGAGGGCCTTAGAAGCTTTTTGTTTTCTGAGATGGAAACACAAATTGGATGTGTGCCTGAGCGCTTCATCCTGGGCTGTAATTTCATCTTTTAGCTAAGAACCACAAGGTACACGAGCAAAGCACCCTGTAAACAATAATACTGTGGAAAAAAAAATAAACAAGGTCGTGTTTCTGGTACGTTGATCCGATGGTGTCCTGACCTCTATCACGTTGAACATCTCCACTCTGATTGCTGTTCCCTTTGGCATTACAATGAGAGAAAGAGAGACTGACATAGGAGGAAAAGATTTAAAGTTGCAGTGTCGTTGCACATTCCTTGTATTGGCTATGAAATATTGAACTGTCAGAACGTGACACTTGGTTTTTTAAGCAACCTTTCTTGTTTGAGGTGTTTGCAGTTCATTCCTTTCTCCCCCATTTGTCTGCTCTCATTGATAGGGTTGGAGGTGGTTGCCTTAAATGCATGAAAAGGGACAATGTTAAAGAGAAGTGGTGCTGATGGAGCCAAATAAACAACACTGGAATAGAAGTGCCGCCTGTGAGGCATGGGCAAAAGCAGACTAAAGTTGGGTTAGCTCATTAATCTGGGGGTTTATGGAACACTGCATAAGGAAGTTTAGGAAGAATTGGTTTAGGTCTTGGTTCTATTTTTTTGGAGGCAGGAGGTTGGGAAGGCAGTAGTGGGTAAAGATAAGAGATGGGATAACATGGTTTGTTAAACTGAGCCAACTACATAACAGTATTGTCAGTGAAGTCAGAATTAACACAGCTATGTTATTTATTGCTCTAATTATCCACTGTCTTTAGGAAGTGGTTCATTATGAAAGACTTAGAAGTTCAGTAAGAAAAATAGCATTTTTTAATGTGCAAAATTCATATTTATTGTAAGGTTGATGATGACTAGGTCATATGGAAAGAACCATTATGTTTGTATTAGTACAACTTAATGGCACATGAATAGAAAATCTTGGCTGCAAAAGCCAAACCATAGTTTTCTTGGTAAATATTTTCTAGTTGTAGAATGTGTTTTCCATTGCTATTTGTTTTAAGATGCTATTTGTTTATCTTAAAACAACAAATATCTTTTTAAAAAATTTTCTTCTTAAGAAAACAGCACTGTTAATAGATGTGTGCTGTTATCTTAATCCATTTTGGGGCATAGACCTTACCAGTAAAGTTTTAAGTGAGAATGATATTTTGTAATTCTTCTGGAGAATGAAAAAGTAGGAGTTTGTGTTGAAAGTACTTGAATTAACACTATTGGGGTGTGTGTGTGTGTGTGTATGTTTTAACATTATCGATGGTTTTAAAGGACATTTGTTTCGCTTAGCTCTCTCCATCTACAAATGTGAAAGGCAGGAGAGCTGCTCTCTATCACGAATACATAGTGAAATGCACTGGAAAAATGGTGGTAATCATTTTGGACATTTCTTAATTCCCTCCTTTGAGGTCATGCTGGAAAGAGAGGAGATAATAATTGTAAAATAACGTCCTGCTCTCCTGTACCCAGAATTATGTTTTCACTTACAAAATACAGCGCAAGACCAAAGGGAGAAACATTGAGAATTAATTACTGTTGTTTTAAGTATTGCTCTCTATTTTTAAAGCATAAATATTGATGTAGATATGCATTTCAGCTGTGATGTGAGAACCCACTCTCTTGACCCAGTTGGGACGGGGGGTTTCAAAAATCATTCTCACAGAAATTGATTTCTCATTGTCTGATTTCTTGAGGATGAATAAAAACAAACCATTCTGTTCAATGTGGGAAGAATAAGAGTTATGCAAGCGCTTATCAAAGAAATAAGGCTATAAATATGTACATTTATGAAATCTCCTAAATCTTAACACAGAAAGTGTGCAGAATTTCCTCTCTTGTTATATTATTAGTACATCAATTACTGTGAAAATGCCTCCGCCCATGGGCTTTTAAACAGTCACACCTCCATGATAATGATTAGCCTTACTACCTAAAGTCCAGGCTTGCCTCATGAGCAAAAATCAGTGTGTTCATGGAATCTTAGAATTTCAGAATTGGGAGGGACATAGATGGACATTTTGTCACATAGAGGAATCCTTTATGAAATGTTTGTCACGGGGTCATGTAATCTCTGTTTGATCACGGCCATTATTGGCAAGCTGGACTTGTTGAGGCATCTTGTTTTCTTCTTCACTGTGGGTTCTATAAGAAGGGGTTCCCTCAAGAAGGAGTCAAACTTTTTGTTCACCTAGTAGTGATTAGAAGTCTACCTTTCATAGTAATATAAAGGAATTATTTTCATGTTTGTATATTTGTGTTTGAGGATGGCTATCATGTTGCTTATATTTTCCGTTCCCAGGGTGAATATTCTTGGTTCTGTTAGGGTTTCTTTGGAAAATATCAGTATTCATACCTGTCATTTTCATAACCTCCTATTTTGGTGGAGGGCGTTATCATTCTGGTTGTCTTTCCTTGTAAGTGCATTCCACCTTGACAGTGTCCTCATTACAATGTGGCATGCATAACTGGAGGTAGTGCTGCAAAAGTGTGTAATAGTGTAGTATACAGTGAAACATCTTGTTTTGAACGTGAAATTCAGAGTATGTAATTTAATTATTGCCGCCTAAAACTGAAATACTTCTGTAGGGGAGGGGATAAAAAAATCTCTAGGAACTTAGCCTGGGTTTGTTTCCTCACCTTTTCTTTGAAGCCAGAAAAGCGTATGTAAGCACTTTGACAAATGACATAATGTAGTGGCATATCTGAGTGGTACAGGTATTTTAAACCTACTCCAGTTCCTGAAGATGGTGAACATCTGCTTAGAGGTATTGTAGAGCTCCACAATGCACTAATTGAATTACTCTTTTCTGGAGTTGCCGACTGCACTAATTGAATTAGAATCTGTGTGTGTGTGTGTGTGTGTGTGTGTGTGTGTGTGTGTGTGTGTGTAGTGTGTGTGTGTAACTGAGATAGTTCCAGTCTTACCGGGAGAGACTGTGGGAGATATGACTGATGGTGTGTACTGTGCTGCTATCTAATGGCAGCCTATGGAACTACTCCATGGTCTCCTGGGAAGAGAGAACACAGTCTTCTGATCTGGTGTGACCTCAGTCTAACCCCGTCCTGTTTAGTTCAAAAGGTCTCAGGGTGTATTTTTGTAATTCTGAATCTAAGAAGGAAGAATGTGATTAATTTCTCCATTAAAAATTAAGATAGGTTTTATTAGGCATACAATTTTTTATGAAGTATTAAGTTGTAAATATTCAATTAAATTTAAAACTTCTCTAATTTAATGAGTGAAAACAATTGCAAATGTACTGAGTCAGTGGATCATGTACTATTTTGCCTTCCATATGACACAAAAGAATTACCTTTTTGAAATGTCTTCGCATCACAGAAGGGAAGAGTGGCATAGGGTTTGGGTTCTTAACTAAAATTTCTTCCTGGTTGTCAAAATACTGATCAGTCAGTTTAGGAGTGTTAACACATTTTGTTATACGTGATTATGCTTTATAAAATTTTTAAAATTGTTATAGAGAAAAACATTTTAAGTATAGCAGTATCAGATCAAGTTCCACAAATGTCTGTTGCTCTAGTTAATCATTTAAAATTTAACTGTACCATAAATTTGGGCAAATTTGAAATTCTCAGAAGTGAAATAGGTAATTCTTTCCTTTTCCTAAAAAAATAATTTAATGATTTTTGTAAAACATCATGAAAAGTATAATTCTATACAGCTTTAAAAGCAAACACACTGAGTAGAACTCAGCATGGACTGTTCTTTTGATTCAGTTTAACTCTAGGCATTCTAACTGTAAAATAGCCCCTACCAGAAAAATAAATGTGTAATCCCTGATTTGTAGAAAGTGTATGTGTGCATGTACCACTACTTTATGAATAGAGAATTGCTACTGGTTACCTTTCTGAGCATTTAAAATGATCTTTTAATTTTATTGTATGAAAAAAACAAAGTATTATAAAAGTTTTAATCTCTCCTATATAATCATCATTATTAAAATAAAAATATAAGTTTGAAATATTCTAATATTGTGTAGGCAAGTTTTTTATTGTAAGATGGAACTACATAGGGGTTTTGTACAAGTGGCTTTGATAAAAATGACTGAAGTATATGTGTGCTCTATATAGGCTGTATGGGGAAAATGCATTTTGACATCATGTAGATCTAAAGCTTTAACAAACACTATTGCCATTCACAACTAGCCACAATCCCATTTAATTCATATATAGAGGGAGTACTTTCTGTGTGCCAGGTACTGTACAGAGAATTGGGCATAAATTAAGAGTCAGGCCCTGTCCTCAAGGAGCTTAGAGTCATTTATTAGACAGTTATGGAGAACCTATGTACCAGGGAACTATGCATATAATTTGAGGCATTGCTACTGTGAGCAACCATTAGTTTAATGTATTTTTCCCTTTCATTGAGCTAGAGGCCTGGCATAATAGCAGCCTTAAGGAGCATTACACTGATGTTCACATCAGATATAACTCCTCTCAGCCAAAAGAGTGATATGCATATTTCAGACTAGTCTGTCTCTTTAATGGCTTTCCCTTCTTCCTTTAGACATCATCCAAGGGAGCAGTATTATTTTTGGTAGTTTTACATACAGCTTAAAAAAGAGATGGGTAACATTTATTATAGTGCCTCCTGCTGGTAGAACACAGATTTTCAATCCTTGTTTCTAGAGTTGATAGTGCCCACTTGTGGTTTGGTAGTTAGGGCTTCTTCTAAGGCCACAAACGGGAAAGAGTCCATTGCATGCAAGGTATAAAATGCTTCTTTAAACAGTCTATTTCTAGAACCTAAATTGTCATGGGACCAGCTCTTCATATAAAAATTCATTGAAACCTGTTTTTCACAGAGTGTGGTAACTCCTTGCCATAGTGCTGTAGTGTTAAAATTCACATTGGCCAGGTTGTTCTGTAAATTAAACACTGACAGCTACCCTCAGGGGAACA
Organism: Leopardus geoffroyi; assembly: GCF_018350155.1. NCBI lineage: Eukaryota > Metazoa > Chordata > Mammalia > Carnivora > Felidae > Leopardus > Leopardus geoffroyi. Next base: position 60,442,453 of record NC_059334.1, read on the forward strand.
GCCAATGTATTTATGATGATGTGCTGATTACACAAAATACACTGCAAGCAGAAAACAGCTGCAGAGAACAAACCTCTTAAAAAGAATACAATTACAAATAGCACCCTCAGTATTTCTAGTGGTGAGTGTGGAATACAGCATGCTAATGCAGGTTTCTTACTTAGTCTGCCTGAAAACAAAAAATCTGAAGGAGATACGTTAAATTATGGTTGATTGCACATGCGGTGCCAACAGAGCAGTAAACAAATTTTGTTTCTGAAGAGTATAGGTACAAGTGTACAAATAGCAGGTGTATAGTAGCCTCCCCCCCGCCCCCGCCCCCGCTTTTGGTAGTAGGTTTCTCATATACAGTAGGGCATGGCCTTGTTTTAAGCATTCTGGACACTTGAAGGATATTACACAATGAATGGGGCAGGAGAGTAAATTGTGTTTTAAAAAATCCAGGAGAAATGCAATATGTTGGGATTGTAGATATCAACATTTCTTTTGAGATGCGGCTCAGTATTTTCACTGTTATTAATAGCTTTGAAGATGTTTACCTTTGGAATTAGTAAGAGGAACCGTGACTCTGTATCTATGGTAAGGTCTTTGTACTTTCTTAGATTCTCTTTTTTTCAAGAATATGGTGTTTTAGGATACCGGAATGTCTGGGCGATTACATATCTTTAGGAGAATCCACTTTCAAGCGTGTCCCCTTTCATCCCTGCATGTTCCTGGTTACATGCAGACAAGTAAGAAGAAGATAAGAAAAAAATAGTTTTCCTTGTTTGAGATTCTGTTACAGTTTAGGGTTAGTATCTATAAAATATTTTAGCTGCTGGGCATGGTAGCTTCTGTTTAAATCAGTAGAAAATATGTTGATCTTCCAAGACATAAATTTACTCAAGCCAACTCTAAGGTAGGGGGACATAGTGATTGGAAACAGTTCACTTCACCCGCCTGAAACTAAGAATCAACTTTTCAGTATATGGATCACTGGTATGTAATAATCGACTATTATTGGTCTGTCTGTTGGTCTCTTTTTAAATCAGTTTGGAACCTCCTGGAGTTATTTTCTTGCTCTGCTGACATCAATCCCATGTGGCAGAGGAGTTGTATATAACCGGTTTGGTTTAATCAATAGAATAATTGATAAACCAGATAAGATTTAAACTGATTATAGCCCCCAACAGAATTCCCCAGAGGCCTTGGACTCTCTTAATTTTGACATGTGTGTTGTGTACCCTGAGGATGAAGTGCAGTTTGAATTATCTGTTTTTATTTGCTTAATGACGGGGAGGGTGTTAAAGTCAAATGTTTAATTAACCCAGCAATGGGCTGCGTTGTCACTTACACACAGCTGATTGAGATATCTCATGGAGAATACTGAATAGGAATGATAATGTGGCACTGGGACGGAAGATTGCTTTTTCAATCCATTTGCTGGGTCACTGCTTTGAATGTCTTATTGGATGAAAGGCATTCAGCCTGGAGAAAAAATTCAGCATTTAAGTACATTTTGTTCTCTTTCCCCCCCAACCCCCTCCCTGCCCAGAAGTTAACTAAAACAGATATGTTCTAGGTTTAATAAGCCATTCATGTACTAGTAAGAGATCAGGGTAGTCAGTAGCCTCAAGCTACATAATTTCCTGTGGAAACGGAAAAATTCTACTAGCCTCCAAGGTATTCTAAATGTGAGCTCTTTTGTCCCTCACATGCCTTGTTCCTTGCCATTATTGTGTAGTTGTTTTTGGTTTCTTGTCTCTTCCCTTTTTCTGTTGTGTTTGCTTGATATGCAGCTACTCTAAGGCCATGGACAGATCCTTTTCTCCTAAAGAAGCATATTCTTCTGTACATTTTTGCCATTTCATGCTGCTGGCTTCTATTCAGTTATATTTCTGATCAAATATTGTAGTAAGATTGTTGAACTATTTAGAAAGATGAAAATGTGAGGCATAGAGATTCTTGTTCCTTTTGTTACTTCTATTATATAAACAGTTGGTTCCCGGTATATTTCATTTTGTTGAGAGGCAGTTTGCTTTCTGTATGGACTAAAAAACTAGGCCAGGAAAGATTCTAATAGCCACACACCATCAAAAATGCAGTCCAGGCAATTGGAGTTTTAATGACTTGCTGCCCTGACTAGCTTTATAATCAAATGTGAAATTCTTTGGAGGCATACTGAGCAAAACTTTAAAAAAATTTTATCATGACTTTCCTTCTTTGTGGTTCTTATGTTTCTTCCTTCTATCCCCTAGATATCTAAACCAGGAATTTACTAATTTTTTTTCTTTGCTTTAGTCATTTGTATTCCACAGAGCACAATAGGGAGAAGGATACAAGATTGATTTTTTTTTATGTGTGTCCTCTTGAAAGCATAGTGTGGGGCTTGACTACTTGGAGGCACGGGGTGGGGGGGGGGGGAGCGGGGCGGGGGGAGCGGATTTACAAAGCAATAGAAGCATGCAGCTAGTTTTCAGGCGCAGGTTGGACTTTTGCGGGTCAAGGCAGACCAGACGAGTAGCTTATCTTGAGGGACGCAAGTAATAGACCAAATATAGAGCAGCTATTTCAGGAATCATGTAGGTCATTTAATTATCCATTATGATTGAGTGGCTAATGCTCTTTTGGCAATTACATGACCTCTGTTATTCTTGAAACCTTTCCAGGCCCTCGTGGGTCGAATGACCCACCAGTCAGTGCTTGCAGACTTCATTCCACTCAGAAGGAAAAGAGATGCTGGGAACTACTGGCATTTAGAAATGGCTATGCTTTCTTTACCAACCACTACCCAGAATGTCTTTGTACAGCAGTCAGTGATAGGCAACTGGTTTTGAAGTCAACTATTCCTTCATTGCCTTCATTGCAGGAGCAAGAGATCCATTGGTTTCCACAAGAGGGAATTGTGGCAAAACAAACTAAATACCAAGTTGGCTCTTAAGCTATTCACAGGTTCTGGGCTGTGAGAACAAGTACTAATGTGTTAAAACTAATGTTTGATATCTGTCAAACCAGTTATCCAATATGGAGGTCTAAAGTTAGTAAAGCGATTTTTTTTCATTCATAACACAACAAAATACTATTGATGATAATAATAACAGATTTTTAAAAATCATTGATTAAAACTAGTCCCATTTAAATTGGCTAATCATTATAATTTTTATCATTTTAGCATGATTATTTAATTAAATAAAAAGGCCATTTTAAAATGAGCTGCTGATCCAAGGTCGAATAATTCTGGAACATTTGGATTAATATTTCTCATGTGTTTTTTCTTTAATCAACAAAGGATTATTAATATTTGCAAAGAAAGCTCTTTACTTCTGCCAAATGATAGTAAAACTTACTTTTTCAATTTGTAGTGACTTTTCGTGTAATTCTGAGAAAAGAAAATAATGTAGATTTGTTGTGACTCTTTAAGAACAATTTTGGTATAGAAAGTAATGACACATAAACTGTTTGTAGGATTTGTCAGGAATGCATAAACAAAATTCTGTATACTTAACCAAATGGAAGATTTAAGGTATTTAAGCATTCTCTAGTATTCCAATAATTTAAGACCATAGGCTTAAGAGACATAGTTTTGTTAGAGAAACACACAAACATACCCTTTAAGTAGAAACCATTTGCATTGTTATATAAAAAAAAAATCTGGAGAAAAAAAAAACTGTTTTTAAATTTGTTATACTTAAAAAGCATTGTTAAAACAACAGCAGCCAACCTACAAAGGTTGTTTATTCCTGGCGCGGTAAAATTAGCCATCTTTCCAAATAAATTTGTTAAAGTACTCCTGGTAGAACTCTGAAGTTAATCTGTTTTGATTTTATTTTCATTTTGTTGTTTGGTAATATTGACAAATGAAAAATTGAAGCCATGAATTGTTATTTATAACCTTTGACCCTTCAGAAATAGAAGACTTCTCACTTAAATTTTAAATCCTTTAGGCCAATACTACCTTGGTATCTGGCTATTTAGAGGCCTATGAGAATATAGTCATTATAAATTATATTAGCTGTTTTCTGTTTAAAAACATATTTTCCCTTATTGTAGTTTTTTAAAAAATTCTGTGGTGGAGATGAGCAGAAAATGAGAAAGCAGAATTTATAGTAAAAGCAAAAGTTACAGCTTAAAGCCGAGTATCCTGGATAAGGAGTGTAGTTAGTCTATTTGGCATTTTAAGAAGAAAGCAAGAGATATAAAACAAAGTGTGATTTTTTTATTTCTTATTGATATATTGCAGTTCTTTAAGGCATATCCTTCAAGTATATGTTGGCCTATGTTGGACCATGTTTTTCTACCCTTGGGAACCAAAAATCTATATAAGTCTGTGTAAGAGGAGATGATGTTTGTAATTTTAAAGACCTGAAAATTCATTAAGACTTTGTGTAATTAGTGGAAAAGTCCAGAGGATAATAAGCCCACAAAATAGTAATTTTTTAATAATAATAAGAAAAAAAGTAATAAGGGACAGTTCACAACTGAAATACATACCTGACACAAATCTTAACCTAGTCCAATCTGGTTTTTAGAAATTTACTTACTTACGTGGAAGGATTTCATTTTTACCCCACAATAGGTAGACATTGGGGATATTACAGTTTATCAACTTTAAAGAAGCCTTTAATTTTTTTTCGTGATATTGTTGAATTGTAATCAAATGGGAACACCAAAACAGGGAAGACATCCAAGGTGACGAAAATCATTTAGCAGAAAAAAAATCAGGAATAGGGATGAGAGAAATAACTAATCTGCAGACAGAAAGGATTTTGGCATACATCCTAAGGGTTCTATAGTTCTCAACCCCATTTTGAGAAATCAAAAAGATCTACAGAATGCAGATGTCTTTGAGTTACAAAAATAACCAGATGTGCTTATTAGTAGAAGCAAATGTTTGCCTCTTAATTCACCTAAAACTATATGCAGAGGATCTCTGGATGAAATATTGTGTAAATATGGCAGAAAAGAAAATTGTGGCATGAAAGGCTCTGCCCTAAACACATAATCAAAAAGGTTCTTGAAAAGGAAAAAAAAAAAAAAAAAAAAAACACCCATTCTTTAAGATCCATGTAGATTTAAAGGTAAAAGAGGTAAATTAAGCTAGAAACACTTTTGTTTCACATGGTAGGTGAGTTTGGTTTTATATTACATGTGTCTTTTTATCCCAAATCTTTGGTGAATTTTTGTTCACTTTACCATGCTTGTTTAGCTACTTCGTGTTTTGTCAATTGTATTTTAAACAGTGAAAGCATATGCATGAAACTCCTTTTTTTCCTGAATGGGAGTGATAGTTGTCTTAGTTCTGTCAAGAAAAACAATCTACAGTAGTATATAAATGCCCCCTTGTAAGCCTATTGGGATTTTTAAAAATATTAAGCCACATTGTTACAAGTAAATGCAGTTTTGTGACCTAATTGGGATGTTAAGCAGAATAAAATGAAAAAATATTTGCTGGAAAGGTCAAGGTGTGAAGTTTTTGGTTTGTTTTTAAATCAAGCCTTTAGAATCAAAAACCTTTAGAGTTTAAATAGACTTTACTTCTGATGTGGAGCATATTAACATAATTATGAACTCTTTTATATATTCCTAGTCATTCTTAAGTTGAGGTTCAGCCTTTAAGTCACACAGCTGACTGTGTTGAGACTGCTGTGTGATAGCTCTTCTATTCACAAAACGTGTAAAACAAGTAACTTTCAGCTTTTTTTTTTAATTCCCATGTGTATTGGCAGAAATTCATCCTTTTCCTATAGCTGTGCATTTAATGGTGAAGTATTAAAATGCCATATTACAGTGTATTCTGTAACTTGGAAGTTAACAAAAGCATGCTTGTTCCTTCCTGCCCTTGCCTTGTCACTCCCTGGTGCAGCTCCTCGCTTCCATCCTTCTTATCGGAGTATCTCAGTGTTTAGTTGAGCTTGTTTATCTGAAAAGAGCAGGAGGCAGGCTTTTAGGGAGTAAGCTACATGTTCCAGTATAACAGGCACCAATGCTGTTTGACTTGAAAAACATTTGATCTCTTACATTAACAGCCCGTGTCACTGTAATAGAGACTACAGCTGGGCTGCTGCTCAGTTTTCTATTATTTTAGCTTTGAAATAACTGTTAGTGCTGCTCCAAAATCTCCGTGTTTAAAATTGTATATTGGCTGTCCCCCCAGGACTCGTAAGTAAACAAGGTGATATGTGTGGCCAGGAGCATATTTTGTTAGCTTTGTTTTAAATAAGAATCTTCCCTATCTAAATATGGTGTTTGTCTGATCCCTGATAGTGTGCATGCTTTTGTAAATTTGTAGATCTAGCAGTATTGTAAAGCAGACTTTTGTTTGTTACTAATGCGTGAGCCTGATCAGTAACTATTAATTAGGAACTTTTTTCCCTCGAATTAATGAAGCATTTAGTTTTCTCATGAAGCTTAACTTCAAATATCCTGCACAATTTCCCTAAGTATAGCAGTAGTTGAAAATGGGTAAGCAAGAATTTAAGGGGTATGTTTGTTAGGCTTAAATATGCTTAGCTTTGTTTTAAAATATTCAGTTATTGGTAATTTCTGTGCCAGGAATACTCTGACAATTGGAATTAAAGTAGCAGTATTTAAAGAATAGAAAATCAAATTTGTAAATTCAGTTTGTTGTTTTCTTCCTTTTTTGGAGTACCTCTTATTTTAATAGTGGTAGAACGGCAGATTATAGTATTGGTGGAATGATAGCAATCTTACTCCTTTTCTTCCTTTCTGTATTTATTAAAAACCTAGTATGTTTTCCTCTTCTAATTATTTTCTGGTATCCTACAGAACTACCAAGCCACCCAACACTTTCTTTGAACTTAACCTAAAATACATATATCAGCTAGCACAAGTATAATTGGTTGAAAGGCAGCCATCTATCTGGGAGTTCTTCTAAATACTGAATGTGTCATGTGCTTTGACAGGACATATCTGTAATATCTCTGAATACAGAAAGCACTTTCTGTGTTAGCTGTAGGTGTTAATGCAGTAGTGTGTTTTAAGAATGTGTGCAGTGCAAATTCAAGCTTGTGAGGTAATGACAAGTGTTTGCCTGCATAGACAATATATTTTTCCCCCTGAGGTCCCCACACACCTAGTTTCCCTCAAGCTCATCATCTCTGTCAGGTTAATCAATAGGCACCGTATGGCAGAGGGTCAGTAATCAGTGTCATCGTGCCTTTAAATCGTGTTGAAAATTTGCTTAAAGCCTGGGCCAATTAACATCGAGATGATGAATGGATGGGAAGATGGGAAGAGCCTGACGCTCAGGGGCTTTGTGAGGAGGAGATGCTCAGCTGTTGAGCAGCAGACACCAGCGAATAAAATCAGCCATTCATGTGAGCTCAGTCCACCCACTCTTAATGATAATGTCAATCTAGCAAAATATATACACATTGGAGTTGTCACGAGTTCATAAATCAAAGGAGTTTGTCAAAGGCATTCAGATTAACGAGGCAGCAGCAATAACAAGTCAAATTTGCATAGAGAATTGCTCGAATCTCAGTAAATTATGATCCTGTTTTTCATTTGATTATTTGCTAATGTCTCAAGAGGGAGAATGATTATATTAGCATGCAAAATCTACTCCAGAAGTAGAAATCTGAAGTATAGAAGACCAGCACACTATGACAATTAATCAGTTTCTGCATACTAGCATAAATGCACAAGGCCCAGAAATGAACTTCTTTTTTATTATTATTTCTCCTTGCTACTGATCCAAATGGTTCAGCTTGACAGAGACTTTATATTGCTTTAACAGTGTTCTGAATTGTGCCTGCAGGCAAGACATAGTTATGCAGCTATAACCAACCTATCCATCTGCCAACCAGATTGGAATTCTCCTATCCAAGGCTTCCATTAACCCCCACTGACAGCTCCAAACAGGATTAAGAATTTGGAAGCATAAAAAATAGTTGTTCTTTGCAAATATACACAATCCCTTTGCATTTTTAGAAAGGCTGCATCTGTAGTGTTTTATAATTAGTGTCGGACAGTGTCGCAGGGGAAAAAATCTAGTTGGTAGTTTTTTTTACATCTCTCATAGGAAGTAAGACAGTACTAATGGAAATCCTGTGTGTTTGGTTGTCTGATAGTGCTTTCCATTATATCTGGTTCCTAGCACTGTGCTTGGATTGGTATATTACTAGAAAATACCACTTCTTGAAAGCTTTAACTGGAAGATCTTGTTGAAGTTTAGCAGGATGGGGAGGCTTTGATGTGGTTGTGGTTTAATCGAGTATGTCAAATGATAAACGTGCTGGAGAAGCAGTGTGCATGAAAACATGCCAGAGAATATTATCTTATGAGGACACTTCAGGTCCTCCCTAGAACTAGTCCTTGAATAGGATTCTTCAGTCAGCTTCTGAACTTAAATGACCTATGTTTTCCCCAATGTATCCTAGAAGGATTAATTAAAATTTGTTTAGATACACACACACATATTTTAGTTGTCACCTTTCACTAAAGGGTTTGAGTGGTTCTTATCCATGTAGTTAAATTACCTTTAACCTTGTAGAATTGTTTCTGTTTTTGAGAATTGCAAATCATATATATTTGGAGGCTGTTCTTAGTTCCAAATGATATATTAAGTTAATGGGAAAAATATTAATTCAATTACTAATTTACCAATCAAGCCCACTGTATGATGTTTGCAACTAGCTATTAGAAATTGGTCTCAAAATTTCATCTTTCATGTGGTTGTCATTCTATGTGATGATGCTCAAATGACTCCATTTTTTAAATGTGTTCAAAATCAGAGTCAAAATCACCACAATTTACCCACTTCACTAAAATGATATAACTTTCCTGGTTACAGAATCCTTTGAATTTTCTCAATAAGAAATGTGGCATAGGTGGGGAATGTTACTTCTAGTGTTGGCAGTGATTATTTTATTTATAACAGATGTCTATTTAGACAGACTCAGGCTCTGTTGCACCATCCAACCTTGAGCAAGATGCTTATTCAAAGATTATGATAAGTCATTACAAGTGGCTTGACTTTTCATCACTGTGTAAATTAGTTTAGTTTTTCATTTGATTATATAATCAACTCTTGATTATCCATGTCATCAGGAGTTGTGTGTTCGAATAGATAACTGAAAACAGTAAATAAGCCACTTACTAGGTCGTGGAGAATATTGCCCTAGCCGTAAACCTGCTGTGTGCTATCATCAAAATCCGTCTACTTGTTTTGGACACTGGGAGAAACAAATAAAATCCAGTTCTGAAGAATCAGGAGTGCTTTGCTTATCCACAGAAGAACTTTTCCTTCTTAATCAAGGCTTGGCAAACTTTAACTGTAAAGGACCAGACAATAAATATTTGAGGCTTTCTGGGCCATAGGATCTCTATTGTGATTATTCACCTTTGCCTTTGATGTATGCAAGTTGCCATAGATAAAAGGTGAATGAATGAGTGGAGTTGGCTAAGTTCCAGTAAAACGTTATTTGCAAAAACTTTATTTAGAGCAGGAACTTGCTAGCTCCTGCTTTAAATTGTCGTGCTGACATCCTTAGTGATGGGCTAGTAGGACTGTAGTTGGGCTATCACTTTGAAGGTTTTCTGCTTTGAAAATCTTTTTTTTTTGGGGGCGCCTGGGTGGCGCAGTCGGTTAAGCATCCGACTTCAGCCAGGTCACGATCTCGCGGTCCGTGAGTTCGAGCCCCGCATCTGGCTCTGAGCCATCTCAGAGCCTGGAGCCTGTTTCCGATTCTGTGTCTCCCTCTCTCTCTGCCCCTCCCCCGTTCATGCTCTGTCTCTCTCTGTCCCAAAAATAAATAAACGTTGAAAAAAAAAATTAAAAAAAAAGAAAATCTTTTTTTTTTACTAAAAATTTTTTTTACATTTTTTTATTTTTGAAAGACAGAGACAGAGCACAAGTGGGGGAGGGGCAGAGAGAAGGAGACACAGAATCCAAAGCAGGCTCCAGGCTTCGAGCTGTCAGCACAGAGCCCGATTCAGGGCTCGAACCCACAAACCGCGAGATCGTGACCAGAGCTGAAGTTGGATGCTTAACCGACTGAGCCACCTAGGCACCCCTGAAAATCTTTTTTAAAGCTAGCTGGACAATGTGGGTATAGGGCTTTGATTATTTATTAAGCACTTATCTGTATATTATGTAATGTGTTGGAAAGTACACAGAGCCATAAAGACTTTACCCAGTAAGCTTTCAATGTTATTGGGTAGCTGAGAGTAACATGCAGACATTTACTTAATTAAGTGCTCGACTGTGTGGACCAAGATAAAAATGTTAAGGAATTTCCAGTAGGGAAAGATGGAATAGCTGTATGGTTTCTTAGAGAATTCGACAGTTGAAACTCATTTCAAGAATGGGTAGGACTTGAATAGATTAAATAATTTTCTTGTGTTTATAATTGTTGAATGAATGACATTAAAATTAAGGATCCTTCCAGCCTGAAAATGTTGAGGTCATATCACTTGTTTATAAGACTGTGAAGAGACTTGCTTGACTGGGGCAGAAAATGTATGTTGAGGGAAATAACTTGGTGTAATGTGGCAGAAAATTCTGGAAGATCTTGAAAATCAGGCCTAGAACTTAATATTTGATTCCATAGATACAAGGGGCTACTGAACGTTTTTAAGGAAAAAGACCACCATGAAATTAGTGGTGTTTAAGAAAGATTAATCTGGCAATAGCATTCAATCCAGCAAATGCTTAAAAGCTCATATTATGTTCTCAAACTTTGTGCTGAGCCACTGGAAAATGCAGATAAAAAAGAAACTGCCCCTGCTCAGAAGGAATCTTACAGTGGGGAGTAGGGGTGGGAAGCTTGTTCACAGAGAGATATAATATAGAGAGATATAAAGTAGAAGTGCCAAAATAGAAATAAAGTGCTAATTCAGAGTAATCAGTTCCATCTGGGGTAAGTGTGGTGTTGGTGGAGGAGGGGATAAGCGTAGGCTTCCCTGACAAAGTATCGTTTTAGTTGATTCTTGAATCAGGATTTTGATGATGGAGAGATCAGGAAAGAAGTCTATTACACACTGAGGGAATAGAATTAGCAAAAAGCACAGGGATGAGAGAGTGCTTTTCATACTTTGGAGAATGGTAAATAATGTCATGTAAATGGTTCCAGAGACTGATGGAAAGGTAAATTGTCCAGATTGTGGATGCTATACTAAGAGGTTTGGACTTAATCCTGAAGGTGACAGAGAGCTATAAAAGGTGTTTGAGCAAGGTGTGGGGTGAGATGAGGTAAGTCTTTTTAGAACGATGGTTTTGACAGTAGTGTATAGAATGGTTTAGATAAGGGTTTTGGTAAGTGTGTCAGAAGGCTGTCTCAATAGTAATAGCAGCCTAGCACCACCTGTGGTGGTGGCCTAGAGTAGAGACTGGAAATACAAACCAAGGGTTAGATCTATTTTTTTTTTTTAATTTTTTTTTCAACGTTTATTTATTTTTGGGACAGAGAGAGACAGAGCATGAACGGGGGAGGGGCAGAGAGAGAGGGAGACACAGAATCGGAAACAGGCTCCAGGCTCTGAGCCATCAGCCCAGAGCCCGACGCGGGGCTCGAACTCACAGACAGCGAGATCGTGACCTGGCTGAAGTCGGACGCTTAACCGACTGCGCCACCCAGGCGCCCCGGGTTAGATCTATTAAAAGAGATGATTCAAAGGAAAAATTGAAGACCTGAAATTGGTTAGATACATTCAAAGAAAAAAAAAGTCGGGGGGAGGGATGAGTAAAAATTGAGGATTTAAGTTTGAGGTGGAAAGAAAAGTTGGGAGAGAAGGAGGTGGCCTAAGATGGGTAAGAATGGTAAAAGAGTGCTTTAAATTTGGATATGTTGATTTTGAGACAGGTTATTTAAATTTATCACCTGAATACTTTCTTTGAGATGATTTCTTTTTCTTTTTTATTCACCTCGAGGTTACTCCTGGACACATTTTATCCAAAATACATCCCTGAGATCTAATGCACAAGCTTTAGCATTATTTCACTTTATTGACTTTTTCCTACCCAAACATCTGTGAGTATGTGTATAGGTGTTACAACCCAAATGCTTCCAGTTTGAAGTTACAATTCTAAACTAGTAAGTGCTGGACTAAGAGAGGGGGTGCAGGCATGAGGGTGGGGTGGGCAGAGAGAGCGGGAGAAAGAGAATCCAAAGCAGGCTCTATGCTGTCAGCACAGAGCCTGATGCTTGGCTTGAGCTCAGGAATTGTGAGATCATGACCTGAGCCGAAATCAAGAGTCAGATGCTTAACCTACTGAGCCACCCAGGGGCTCCTGGGCTTAAGTGAGAAATATTTGAATTAAAGGTAATAAATTTATGAAAGGTAATGAAATATTTTAGAAATATTTTAATATACTGCTACTATTTATACCATATTATTGCTCCAGGACTACAAATACATTCTGCAGATGTGTTTACTATAATGAAATGTTTAATCTGAGTATTGTGAATGAGCTGTAGTAGGCAGTCAAGTTCTTCTAGTTGGCTCAGGGTTAAGTGGTAGAATGTAACTTTTATTTATATTTGAGGGAATTTTTCCCCCAAAATTTATTTTTCACTTATCTGACTTCTACCTTTCCATTTTTTTTAAGTTCATTTATTTTAGAGAGAGAGAGAGAGATCAAGTTGGGAGGGGCAGAGAGAGAGAGAGAGAGAGAGAGAGAGAGAGAGAGAATCCCAAGCAGGCACCGTGCTGTCAGCTCAGAGCCCAGTGCGGGGCTCAAACTCACGAACCATGAGATCATGACCTGAGCCGAAATCGAGAGTCAGACGCTTAACCAGCTGAGCCCCGTCTTTCCATTTTTAAACATATTTTCCTCTAGGTTTCATCAGTTTTACTTGTTATTTTTTATTTTCACATGATTTCAGAATTCCAGAACAGTTGAAAGAATAGTGAAAAGAATCCCCTTATACTCTTCACACATATTCTCCACATATTAACATGTTGCCACATTTGCTTTATCTCTGTTTATATGGAAACGTGCTCACATTCATTTACTTATTATTTTTTCTGAACCTTTTGAAAGTTAGTTACAGATATAATGTCCTTTTTCCAACATAAGTGTTTCATTGTATGTTCCAAATAACAAGGATATTCTTTCAAATAATCACAGTACAAATTATCAAAATCAGGAAACAATGTATAAAGAAACTGTGGAGCATCCATACAGTGATACTACTTGACAGTAAAAAGGAAAGAACTACTGGTCTATTCAACAAGAGTGAATCTCAGATGTATTAAGCCAAGTGGGAAAAGGCTCAAAAAATTACATAGTATATGATTCCATTTTGTGATATTTGGAAAAGATAAAATTATTGAGACAAAAAAAATCTGTGATTACTAGAGAAAGGGGCTCACTGGATAGGGCAGTGCAAGAGAATTTGGGAAATGATACATCTTGAGTGCGGTGGTAGTTACATAACGGTATGTTTTTTGTCAAACTCGTATAACTAAACAGCAAAACAAGTGAATTTTTCTGTATGTAAATTTTTTTTTTTTTAATTTTTTTTTTTTTCAACATTTATTTATTTTTGGGACAGAGAGAGGCAGAGCATGAACGGGGGAGGGGCAGAGAGAGAGGGAGACACAGAATCGGAAACAGGCTCCAGGCTCTGAGCCATCAGCCCAGAGCCCGACGCGGGGCTCGAACTCACGGACCGCGAGATCGTGACCTGGCTGAAGTCGGACGCTTAACCAACTGCGCCACCCAGGCGCCCCTGTAAATTTTAACAGTGAGGAAACAATCAGGAAATTAACACCAATACAATGTTATTAGCTCATCTGTAGACCTTATTCAAATTTTTCTAATTGTTCCAGTAATGTTCTTTATACCATTATGTCACAATACTCACTCAGTACTTAGCCATCAAAATCAAATGCAGTAGAGGGGTCAGGAGGAAGAAAATTGTGGATGTGGTCTAGATAGGCACTACTCATTCTGTTAGATGCAGATCACTGTTGTCACTATATAAGTCTGTACAGAGGAGTTTACCATCAATTTTACCCCCACCCCAGTGATCTCAGAGCACAAGTTGCATTCAGTTGTCATGTCTCTTTAGTTTCCTTTCACCTGAAACAGATCCTTAGTCTTTCTTTGTATTTCATGACTGTGACATTTTTGTTAGTACAATACTAGTAATTTTAAAAAATTATTCAATCCCTCAATTTGGGTTAGCCTGATATTTTCTGTGATCAGATTGAGCTTAGATATTTTTGGCAAGGTTACCTCAGAAGTAATAATGTGTTCTTCTCAGTACATCATATCAAGAGGCACGTAATGTTAAGGTAGGGTCTATCAGATCTCTCTACTGTGAAGTAGAGATAAATAAATCAGATTAAGAGAGTCAGGAGGAAGAAAATTGTGGATATGGGCTAGATAGTTGCCGCTCATTAGGTTCACGTTACTGTTTTCACAATGTAATTTAGTATATAGAGAGTTTACCATCAATTTTGTTTCCCTTCCTGTACGTATACAGTAAAAATGTGCTTTATGGTGACTTTACTATAATAAACTTTGACCAAAACATAACTAGGCTTCCAGTTTATTATGATGACATTTTTATAAAACATAATTAACGTTCAAATATAGGAATTTACATTGAATTAAACCAGTTTTGATTATAAATGGTACTTCATTTAAGGGAGGGTGGAACTTCATGGTCTGGGGAATAGTTACTTGCAAATTGTAAGTTTATAATTGAATACTGCCTTAAGTTTGTATTCTGTAAAACATTTAATTTTTTAATTTTAGCATTTAAAACTTTGATTTATACTTTATTTTTTATTTTGTTTAACGTTTATTTATTTACTTTGTGAAAGAGAGAGAGAGAGAACAAGAGCTGGGGAGGGGCAGAGAGGGAGAGAGAATATCCCAAGCAGGCTCTGCACTGTCAGCACAGAGCCTGACACAGGGCTCAACCACACAAACCATGAATCATGACCTGAGCCAAAACCAAGAGTCAGACACTTAACTGACTAAGCCACCTAGGCGCCCCTATACTTTCTTTTTTTTAAAAAATTTAAATACTCAAGTTGATCTTACGGGTTTAATGTTGGCCTTTCCCCTCCTTTGCTTATCTTACAGTGGCATATATTGCTAGTTTCCTTGTTTGGAATGCTTTATAGTCATTAATTCAGCTTTATCTCTCTGTTTTGTAGGTAGACTAAATTACTTTTCTTCAAAATGCGGAGAAAAGACAGAATTCTGAAGTTATTGAGTCTCTCTGTCCCTTGCTTATAGCAAAGCATATTTTTTTCTTTTTTGTCTTAATTTTAGGGACCATTACCTTCAAGTGGTCATCACAAATATAAAATATCAAGTTAGATCTCATAAGAGATTTCTGCCCAAAAGGAACACCTTACAGTAGTAGTCTGTCACCCAACTACAGGTAATGCACAGGGCCCACAGATTGTAGCCACAGAGGTGCAAAGGCCCTAAAATGACACTATATATATGCTGCTTGTCCTTTAATATATTTTAAAATAACAATATTTGATGCAAACCAAAAAAGGTACACCTAAGTTTAAAGTACAGTTATGATCCTATACTCTACTAATAACTTCATACTTGTATGAAAATTTTCAGATCAACTCATGTTTGGAAACAATTCCTGGATCTAAAAATAAAGTAGCTCCCCAGTTAGACTGTGTTGGATATATGTAATGAGTATTTTAAACTTGCAAATATTAAAATATTAACACTATAAATGTAGTTGTGGAAAATAGTACCCAAAAATATGTATTCGGAGTTTCTGTATTTTGCCTTGCAGATAGTAACTTACATGTGTTGATTACCAGATTTTTTTTTCTATTATTTTGTATTGTGGTAAAAATATATAACAAAATTAATCATCTTAACCATTTTTTAGTGGTGTTAAATACATTCATAATGTTTTGCAACCATCACCCCCATCTGTCTCCATAATTCTCCATCTTGTAAAACTGAAATTCTATACCCGTTAAACAATAATTCCCCATTCCCCCCTTCTCCCAGTCCCTGGCAATCACCATCCACTTTCTGTATGATTTTGACTACTCTGAGTATCTCATATATGTGGAATCATACAGTGTTTATCTTTTTGTGACTGACTTATGTCACTTAGCATAATGTTCTCAAGGTTTGTCCATGTTGTAGCCTGTATCGTTTTCCTTCCTTTTTGAGGCTGAACCCTGTTCCTTTGATGTATACACCACATTTTATTTATCCCTTCCATCAGTCAGTGAACACTTGGATTGCTTCCACCTTTTAGCTATTGTGGGTAATGCTGCTATGAACATGAACGTGCACATACCTCCTTGAGACTCTGCTTTCTACTCTTTTGAGTATATACCAGAAGTGGAATTGTTGGATCATATGATAATTCTATTTTTAATTTTTGAGGAACCACCATACTGTTTTCCACAGCAGCTGTTTCTACATTCATACTAACAGTGCATAAGAGTTCCAATTTCTCAGCAACCTTGCCAATATATATTTTGGTTTTTGTCTGTTTTTTATAGTCGCCTTCTTGATGAATGTGATGTGGTATCTACTTACACTTTTTGATTTACATTCTGAAATTAGTGATGTTGGTCATCTTTTTATGTGCTGATTGGCCGTTTGTACCTTCTTTAGAGAAATGTCTAGCCAAGTCCTTTGTGCATTTTTGAATTGGGTTGTTTGGGGTTTTTTGTTTGGTTAGTTGACAACTTCTTTACATATTCTAGATATTAGTCCTTTATCAGATACATGATTTGCAAATATTTTCTCCCATTCTGTGTGTTGCTGCTTTATAATTCTGTTGATATTTAGAATTCTGAACTTGCTTTCAATTGGATTGTTGTTTTTCCTCCTCTTCTTAAGTATTTAAAAATCCCATTGACATTTATGGCCTCCTAGCTGCTATTTGAGATGATAGTGGCAAGAATGGACTCTAATCCTAAAGCGTTGATGAAATGATGTTGTTTTAAGCTAAGTACTATGTTATTTTTAACAAAAGAAAATCAAATCTGAGAAGAAGAAGAAGAGAAAGAACTCTTTTTTTAGGATCCATACTTTGAGAATTTGTAGTGACCAAACATTTACTATAGTTCAAAACTAATTATTTAAAGAGAAGGTAATAATCATGCTTTAAGTTGTTATCAGCTAAGCATAAACTGGAACTTTCTCATGTCCAGTGCCCACCTACATTTTCAAAGAGCAATAAACTAGATATCTGATGAATGTGATCTGCTGGGCAGTGCTTAAATATAAATGAAATACTTTCCACCTACGTCCCTACTTACATTTATTTATATACATGGGCATATGTTTTCCTTTACATAAGTGTATGTCTATATGTATATAAATCTTCAAATGAATAAATGCATAAATATACATGGTATTCTAGCTTACAGAATTAGAAATGTAATTCAGTTACCCCCACAGAATAAGATTGAAGATAATGAGAACTGAATTAAAGCTTACTTTCTTTCACAGAATTCCTCAGAGAGAGAAGACTGTAATAATGGCGAACCCCCTAGGAAGATAATACCAGAGAAGAATTCACTTAGACAGGTATGAAATTCAGTCTGTCTTAAAGTAAAAAGCTACCAACAACAAAACAAAAGACAGGAAACCCTCAATTTGCCATTCATTAAGCATTAGAGCTTAAATTAAGAGTACTTTGAAGTTGGTCTGGCTATAGCCATCAATTTCAATCAGGTAACATTGTTTTCCCAATCATTTAAAAATATCCTAGGTGTACAAGTACAGGACAGATCGATTGCTTACGTGTAGTGAAAACAACATCAAATAAAAGTTTTCTTATTCAGGAAAAATAACTTGAATTGCTTCTTAAGTGCAGATAGTAGAATAGTTGGCTTTAAATCTTACTTTCCTACTGAGATTCTTAATACATTTAAAAAAAAATTAACAATCAAAAGGGATCTGCCTCTAGAGAAGTTAGCTCCTTTTAGTCTGAGCGATATTTGCCTTTTCTAAAAGTAAAGACTGTTACTGATAACCTAAAAAAACTTACTGCTTACTGTGTTCCCAATCCCCAAAGGTAACACATTTTACTTTGAAAGTTAATTCCTTGGCGCTCTCTTTTTTAAAATTAAAATATCCTGGGCCACTTGGGTGACCAACTTCAGCTCAGGTCACGATCTCACAGTTTGTGAGTTGGAGCCCCTCATCAGGCTCTGTGCTGACACCTCAGAGCCTGGAGTCTGCGTCAGATTCTGTGTCTCCCTCTCTCTCTCTCTGCCCCTCCCCTGCTTGCACTCTGTCAGTCTCCGTCTCTCAAAAGTAAATAAATGTTAAAAAAAACTTTTTTGGGGATTAAAATGTCCAAAAACATTTCATCAAAAAATTTCTTCTTCAGGGTACCTGGGTGGCTCAGTCGGTTAAGCGTCCGACTTCAGCTCAGGTCACGATCTCACAGTCCGTGAGTTCGAGCCCCGCGTCAGGCTCTGGGCTGATGGCTCAGAGCCTGGAGCCTGCTTCCAGTTCTGTGTCTCCCTCTCTCTCTGCCCCTCCCCTGTTCATGCTCTGTCTCTCTCTGTCTCAAAAATAAATAAACGTTAAAAAAAAAAATTAAAAAAAAAAAATTCTTCTTCTCACTGCCTGTAGCAACAACCTCTAACATCTTCTGTCTCCCACTAGCAACAAAAACAAGTTCTTACAGTGTTGCCAGAGAATAGGCATACCACCTATTAACTTTTAATATATAGTTGGATAAGATGAGAACGAGCAGTAGTAAAAATAATTTTAATTTACTTGCATTATGGCATTATTCTAGGAAAAAGGAGAAGAGGTCTAATATTTGTTGAGTGCCCACCATAACCCTGCTACTTGTTTCATTCCATCCTCACAATCCCCCTGCAAAGTTTCTAGATAGGGTCTCTGATTTATAGATGAAGAAAATGGAGGCTTAGAGAGACTAGAGGACTTGCTTATTATTAGCTAGTCAGTGAGTTAAAACCGAGATCTCAATGTTGCCCAAGTGTTTCTACTTCTGCCTTCTTATTCTGGTTTGTATAGTGTTTGGGTTTTGTTAATGTTTATTTTAGTTTTGAGAGTGAGAGAGCACGAGCGAGCATGAGCAGGGGAGGGGCAGAGAGAGAGGGAGACACAGAATCTGAAGCAGGTTCCAGACTCTGAACTGTCAGCATGGAGCCCGACACGGGGCTCGAGACCACAAACTCTGAGATCGTGACCTGAGCCGAAGTCAGACGCTTAACCAACTGAGCCACGCAGGTGCCCCTGTATACAGTGTTAATTTAGGGAGAAAGTACTTGAAACTGTGTTATGTCCATTTTTTTATTTACTTTCTGTTAAAAATTTGGGGATGGGCACTTTCGTTTTTTGTAAAAATTATTGTCTAGTAAGTAGAATTGAATCCATTCAGGAAGCTTTGTAAAAAACCCAAATGATCAGTGATTGGTATTGTGCAGTTACAACTTTAACTATTTGGAGACAAACACCTGATCTATAAATCTAAATAAATAGAACAGTATTGAGTAAGATAAATTTAGAGGTGGAAGCGGTCTGCCCACTATACAGAAACAACTGTCAGAAAACAATGACACAACAAAAAGTTTTGGCAACTTTATTTAAGCTAACAAACGAATTTTCACTCTGCAAAGTTATAAATTAATTTTAATAGGCTGATCCAGATGGTCCATTTGGAAAATGGATAGGCTGATCTGTTGAAAATTAAACTAAATTTATCTCTCTCATACTTCAAACTGAAGCAAGAGAGAGAATCGTGCCTATTAAGTCCAGCACATACAGATGGACCAGCAGGTCACACATGGGACTAATCTGATTCGTTTTAAAAATAAATGCATACATTATTGAATCATTTTCTACTTGCAAGATCTGTCATGTGCAGTATTTGAAAGAGATTTGATGTGGCTTTTTCATTGCTTTTTAGCAGGTTTGCTTCACCCTCTCCACTCTAATATAACAACTGTCTTGTTTTTGTTTTTGTTTTTCCTCCTATTGCTCCACAATGGTTTTTCTAATATCTGCCATTCAGTGTTGAGATCCAAGCTCTGGAGATTAATTAGGTCATGAGGTTTTTTTTTTTCCCCCTCCTCTCTTTGTAAAGGGTTTTTTCTCTATTCTCTTTATGAAGAGCATGAACTCAGTGTTCTTGGAAAGAGAAATGGCCTTTAGAAACTGGGAAGTAGGAGATCCTCTTGGGGCCCTCTGAATCTTTTAGCTTCTGGGTGTTTTAACAGCCCCATGAATGCAGATTTGTAAATTTATTGCAGTGCCATCTGGTTTTTTGCTCGAACCAGATTACTGTTGGCTTGTGTCTGTCTATTGTGGTGGTCACTCCCTAGGAGCTTGCCCTCTCAATCTTAGGGAAGAGTGATGAATAGCAGGGGTCAATAGAAGCGGGTCACAGGGCAGCTGTCCGGGACTGCCCTGAACTTGATTACCCCACTGCTGATTTTTTTAATGTAGGACATAATATATAAGCTGTTTAAACTCCCCCTTTTCTCTGTTGCATGACAATAATGAAGTGCCATTTGCTCCCCCTCCCCACTTTAGTCAAGCTATATAGATAAAAAGATGTCAAAGCTGCCTTTTCCCTAGTGTTGATGTAGGTAGGATTTGCATCACTTAGGCCAATCCCTTGAGATTCTTTTACAGATATTTCTAATGGGATTTCAGGAACTCTTTCACTTTTTATTTTTAAATGTTTGGTTACATAGTAGTGTTTTAAACTGATTTTATAGTTTACATATATTGTTCTAAAGTACATTTTCACAGGTGTTGATTGACTACTGTGTGGTAACTTTGAGTTACTTAATCACTGGAGGAGCTAAAAGAAAGGTTATCACTACAATTCTTACAGACATTTAAAGGATAATGAGGGAATATTATAAACAACTTTAAACCACAGCTTTGGCAACTTAGATGAAATGGACTAATTCCTTGAAAAATAAAACTTACAGACACCAATGCAAGGTGAAACCAAATTTGAATAGCCTGATGTCTATTAAAGAAATCACATTATCAAAAGGCCCCCATATGGTTTCACTGGTGAATTCTATGAAATATTGCAGAATAAATAACCCACTCCTGTGCAAACTCAGAAAATAGAGAAGGCAGGAACACTTCCGGACTTGTATTCTGAGGCCACTGTTACCGTAATTCCAAAACCTAACAAAGACATTAGTAGAAAAAGAAAATACTGAGGGAGAAAGTCAGGAGACACTAGTCCCTGTGTCACTAAGCCATTTTGTATACCTGCTTTTCCATTCCATATCAGAAGGCAGGAAAGTTGGTGGGGAAAGAAAGGTAATGTATTCTTTTAATTTTCTAAATTTCAGAATAATCTCTTCTATCCACATTAAGTGAAGTGTGAACTTTTATTTAAAGAATGTACAAAGTGGCTACAATTTTCTTTCTACTTTTATTCCTAAAATGTGAAGTCAAAGAAACCATAGCAACTGTTTTCATAGCTTTTATTCATATCAGCAAACAAGGGCAAAGGCCTGGGAGGATACATGAAAGTACTCATTACTTTTTGAAAATGTAGCCTTACAACATGCAACTCCTTTGCTTCACATTGGTGCTAATAGGATCTGTCAGCCCTGCCTTTCTATGTAATTGAGTAAATTGTGACCTCTGTCTAATCCTTCCCCCATCCCCCATTCCCTTTGTGTATGTGTCCACTTACCATCCTGAGAACGTGGGCAGTGATAAATAAAGCATTGAGTAGAACTCTCTCAACTCTTTGAAAGCAGCATGATGCCAGCCCTCTAGTTATATTTCTTTAAGTGTTTACGTTTTTCTGTATTCTTTCTCTTGTGTAGCTGGAACCCTGGGGATGCAAAGCCATGAGAGAGGCCAAGAAGCTAACAAAGTAGCTGTCTCCCTTGTTAGCTTGTTCCTTTATTCTTTAAAAACAAGATAAAAACCATCTGGCTCAGGGCATTACATTTTCCTCCCCCATGCACCTCTATAGATGGAGACTTCACCTGCAGTGAGGGTTTACATTGATTAGGGAGGGAGCAGTAATTCAAGCTTCCATCCTCTTCAAGGATACTTTGCAGTCTTTTAAAGGTGCTGACCCACTGAGTTAAACTGTCAAGGGAGGATAAAAAAGTATCTTCATCCCAGGAGGTAACAGCTGCCAGGTTTTCAACACCTTGCACGCTGCTGGAAAAATGTCACAATTGTCAGCTGAAAGAAAAATGACTGTGTTGTCATCTTCTGTTAATGACTGGGCCTTATAAAGGGAACTACATAAGCCTTTTGGAAGGAATAAGTAGCTGTTTTCCTTTCCTATCCCTGTGCCCCCAAATTCCTATGTTGTTCTGAACAGTACCTTGGAGTAGATCCATAAAACACAGCAGTAAAGATCTTAAACAGCCCCGTATAAGCATGGGGGTCTAACTGGCACAGCTCCTTTATACAGTTGGATGAGTAGGAGGAAAAAAGCACGTCACTGACACAGAAAATGACATTATATTGTGTATTAACAAAACAACAACAACAACAAAAAGTCATTCATAAGCCAGTGAACTGAGAGAAAACATACTGTATTTCTGCTCTTTGGAGGACAATTTGCTTTCAAGCAGCATCCAGATGGGTAAATACCACGACATTTCTTTTTTTCAAGAGAGCCACTTCTTTTCTTCCTTAAAAAAAAAAAAAAACAAAACCAAAAAAAAACCTCACTGAATTTACTTCCTTTAATAGCTCTATAATGTTTGTATATGATGGCATTCCCTTCTTTCTGATTTGATTGATGAGGAGAGAAGGTTTAATGAAGTCCCAGATATTAGCCAGGCAAGTTTTTTTTCTATTTGTTTTAGGTTAGTCATTTTAATTGTATTGAGTAATTAGAAGGTACACACAGCCAGGGGAGCTTTGTTCTGATAATTGCTCAAGAAAACCCATTCCCTATCTGCTGTTGCTTTGTGTTAAGACACTTCTCCCTCTAGTGGCAATAGTAAGCACTTTGACTTGGCAGTAGGCAAGGTGTAATTGCAATATGACAAACTATGCTTAAGGGACTATCTTGTAAATACTTTAGTTTGGAGTTTGGCGTTATTTCATTATATATGTGTGCTTTTTTTTTTTCCCTGTGAAACTTCCTACCTCTTTTTTACCCCCTGAAGTGCTTTGGGCTTTGGATGGAAAAATATTGCGTGAGATGTTTATTAAAAAAAAAAAAAAAAAAATCACAGTGCATCCTGGGTAATGTTTTGCAGCTTGACTTAATTTTAGTCATCTGTTTTAATTACCTATTTATAAAAATGCTTTTGCATTTGTAGACATTATTTAATACTTTGGAAGAAGCACCTCATTTGAAATAAATAAATAAATTGTACTTATTTTAAATAGTCCATGTAAAAGATCTTAAAGGTAATTAATGTAGGTCTCTTAAGTAAGACAAAAGTGATCTTTCCAAGTCTGATGAAGTGATTTGTTTATTTAACTTCCCACTTCGGCTGAATCCTTCAGAGTCTAATAACTTTTTTTAAAAACATGGTTTAGCAATTTGTGTCTAGCTACAAAAACCCTTCTTCCAAAAGAAGCAATTTAATAACCGGCTTTCTTAAAATTACTTTGAGGAAGGAAGACTGTATAGGGGGTTGGTGTTTTGTTTTATGTTTATTTCAGGGTAATCATTCTTTGATAAATTGTGTAATCACTGACTTAGTAGAAAAAGTATTATTGAACTCCTGGGTTGCAATGACCATAAAAAGTGTATTTTCATATAGAGACTTGAGATGTTGTGAATAAATTATAAAGGAAACAGCTTATATGCTGGTCGAAGCCCATATGGACCAATTCATTTTGTGTTCAGTGCTTAATGTGGATGTACCATTAAAAAAAAAAAAATGGTGAGGGGAGCCTATTGTGCCCTTTTGTATGAGTCTTTTAAAAATCTGCCCTAAGAGTACTTTGGGAGATCAGATAGAGCATTGCATCCATTGAATGAGATTGGGTAGCATCAGCGTGGCATTTTTAAAGCCCAGTCCCAGCTTCCCTAGATGTCGCCTTGTAGTTTGCTTTTTCTATCCCATATTCTTGCTGGGAACTTGATTTGATGTTACCGTATATCTGAAGGTCCCCGTCTCCCCCCTCCCTGTACCCCCCTGTACTGCCCCCCAATCGCTGCCCATTTTCATTATACCATATCTTGTTTTGCTATAGGGCTGCTGAACAGATTTCTTAAGCAGCTTTTTGCAAGGTTAAAAGAATGCAGCCTGGTAACAAGTTTGTGTCATTTTAAATATATACCTTCTAGTAAATAAGGAGAAGTCTGGCAATCAATCCCTTTTAGTGTGTTATATGTTTCACCTGACAACTAAACCTTCTATTGATTAGCCATTACTTTGTTAGATAATCCTATGTCATTGAATCCATTGTAAAAAATTAAACTCTTTAAAATGTTTTACCCTAGCAGCACTGTGAAAATTGAAAACTTGTTCAGAATTACAGCCTGCTTTCACAAAGAAGGTAGTTTTCAGCAAGGCATCTTACTGGTTTATGCTTATGTGCTTTATATGCAATATAAAAACGTATTAAAGTACTCCAACGCAAAATTCTCTGCCTCTGGTTCAGCAGTGAGGCTACCTTTCCAAATGTTGCATGGGGACAGAGCGTATCTTGCCAGTGGCAATTATACTCACTAGTTTAATTCTAGCCTGGAAGAAGTCTTAGTAAAATATTGAATGTAAAATACTGAATTTTTTAGCCTTTTTATTCCAGGGTAATCTTAAGAGTGTGACAAGTTTTAGTTTACTAATCTATGTGACTTTCTTGGGAGGTAAACAAGATCATATGCCCATTTTACAGATGGGATGTCTAGAAAATAAAAGCTTATGCATAGCCTTACTCTAGAAACTCCTGCAGGACTAGAACTGGTTTCTTGAATCTGTCTAATGTTCCTCTGAGTGTCTTCTATCCATTTCTGAGGGGAAAAGGAATTGTCTAACCTACCATAACTATTTTTTCCTAGAAAATAGCGTATTTTTATTAATTATGCAAATGTTTAGTCCTTTTTCCTCTAAAATATTAACTGCATACTTTTACATTTTCACTGAAGTAAAATTTTCATACAGTGAAATGCATAGATATTGTATAAGTCAGTGAGTTAATGATGGGTCTATCTACCTGTGTAACCACCACCCTCATCAAGCTATAGAACATTTTCATTACCCAAGAAAGTTTCCTTGGTCTCCTTCCCAATCAGTTTTCCCATCGCCAGTGAATCAAAAACTGGTCAGCTTACTCTCATAGGTTAGTTTCACCTTTTCTAGAATTTCATGTAATAGAATCATAGATTTTTGGAGTCTGACTTTCACTCAGTGTAATTTTATGACATCCATTTTATACCACTGTATCAGTAGTTTATTCTTTTTTATGATATATCTGTTGAATAAGTACATTATAGTTTGTTTTCCATTCTTTTGATGGACACCTAAGCTGCTTGCATTTTTGTAAGTGAAGTTGCTATGGATGTTCTTATATAAAGCTTTTTTAGTGAGCATATGTTGAATACTTTTTGATGTGCTTATTAGCTATTCAGATATTTTGTGAAGTATCTGTTTAAGTTTTTTGCCATTTAAAAAAATTGCATTGTCTTATTATTGAGTTCTAGAACTCAATTGTATTGAGTTCTGTTGAGTTCTAGCTGCTGGCTCTGTGAGATATGTGTTCTGTGTTTTCTCATAATATATGGCTTGCTTATTCATGGTGTGTTTTGATGAAAAGTTTCTAATTTTTGAATGAAACCCAGTCTGTCAATCATTACCCCATGATTTGTACATATTCTAGGTTTTCTTCCAGAAGGTTTGTAAGTTTTAGCTTTTACCCTTTAGTCCATCTCAAATTAATTCTTATGAGTGCTGTTCATTATTTTACCTACACTTTTTTATTCAGTTGTTTTGACACCATTGTTGAAAAGTCTTTTCTTTCCCCCAATGAATTCCAGAAGTGTCGCTGCCAAAAATCAGTTGGTTGTACAAGTGTATTCTATTTCTTTCTCTCTCTCTGTCTCTCTCTCTCTCTCTCTCTCTCTCTCTCTCTCTCTTTTAATATTTATTTATTTTGAGAGAGAGAGAGAGTGGGGAGGGGAAGGGGGGTGCGGGAGACAGAATCCCAAGCAGGCTCTGCATTGTCAGCAGAGAGCCTGATGCGGCGCTCCATCTCATGAACCCTGAGATCATGACCTGAGCCAAAATCAAGAGTCTGACACTTAACCGACCCAGCCACCCAGGTGCCCCCAGTGTAGTCTATTTCTGCACCTCCTGGAAAAGAGGGTGCTGCTGGGATGCAGAGCAAAGGGTAATAGCAGCTGAGGCACTGACCAACCCCTACTTCAAATCCACACAGAGGACGAGCTCAAAGTACCTTTTCTTTTTAGAAGTGTCTATCCTTGCACCAAATACTACACTGTCTTCATCATTGTAGCTTTAGTAAGTCTTGAAATCAGGTAGTGTGTGTGAGTCTTCCATGTCCTTTTTTTTAATAAAAAAAATTTTTTTTTTTAATTTATTGTTGAGAGAGAGAAACAGAACACAAGTCGGGGAGGGTGGGCGGTGGGGAGGCAGAGAGAGGGAGACATAGAATCCGAAGCAGGCTCCAGTCTCTGAGTAAGCTGTCAGCACAGAGTGCAATGGGGGGCTCGAACCCCTGAACCGTGAGATCATGACCTGAGCCGAAGTTGGATGCTCAACTAACTGAGCCACCCAGGTGCCCCAAGTCTTCCATATTCTTAATTTTAATATTATTTTGGCTATCATAGATACTTTGCATTTCTATATAGATTTTAGAATCCACTTAGTTTCTTTTAAGAAGTCTGTGGGTTTTGATTTGGATTTTATTGAAACCATGTATCCATTTGAGTAGAATTAACCTTGCTGTAATATTGAGTTTTCCAGTCTGTAAACATGGTATATATCTGCATTTAATTGTCTTTCTAAATTTTTCTGAGCAATGTTTCTTAGTTTTCAGTGTATATTTCTTACTCAGTTCTAACTCTTTAATCTTTTTTCAGTGCTATTGTAAATTTTTTCATTCTCTAATTGTTTGTTGCTAGAAAATATAAATTGATTTTTGACTCTTGACCTTATTTCCTATCATTTGTTACTAAAGACAGTTTTATTTCTTCTTTTCCAACATATTTGCCATTTGTTTCCCTTTTTTGCTTTATTTGAATGGCAGTGGCCTCCAATACAATGTTGAATAGATGTGGTAAGAGAACAACATCTTTGCCTTCCTTGTCCCCAATCTCAGAGGGACTGTATTTGGTCTTTCACTACTAAGTATGATGTTAGTTAACATTTTTTTAGCCACTCTTTGTGGAATTAAGAACGTTCCCTTTTATTTCTGGTTTGCTGAGATTTTGGTTTGTTTTTGTTGTTGTTATTGTCATCATGAATGGGTGTTTAATTTTGTCAAATGCTCCCATCCACACTTATTCTGTTAATATGGTGAATTACATTAATTGAATTTATTAAGACTTTTTGTGTCTGTGTTCATGGGGGATATTGGCCTGTAGTTTTCTTTCTAATGTCTGTGTCAGTTTTTGGTGTTAGGATTATGATGCCCTGATAAAATGAGATGAGAAGTCTTCTCTTCCTCCTCTGTTTTCTAAAAGTGTTTGTGTATAGTTCTGGTATTATTTCTTTCATATTATTTAATAGAATTCACCAGTGAAACCATCTGGGTAGAAGTTTTCTTTATGGGAGGATTTTTTAAAATTTATGTGGAATAATTTTTTATTACAATTTTAACTTCTTTAATAGATGCAGAGCTATTCAGGTTTTCTATTTCTTATTGTGTCAGTTTTGGTAATTTATGTTTTTCAAGAAATGTACCTTATTCAACAGATTGCAGACTGTATTTTTTTTATTTTAATACTGAGATTATCCCATATTGGGTTACTAAAAGCCCCTTTAAGCTGGCATCATTCCCCTCTGACTCATCGCCATCATTCCCTGCAGATCTCCAGGTTCATCTTGTATTTTCACCATCCAGTCCTGTAACCAGCCATTTCTCCAGAGAGCTATGGTTCCTGTGTGTAAAATGGTATCTAGAAGCCAAGATTTTACATCTGGGTTTATATATTTGAAAACCATGAATTCACATTGGTACCTTCAATTCCAATTCAGCACCACAGAGTTTGTTCTAGATCTCTTCCTTTTCATATTTATAATTCTCTTTTCTAATTGTAAGAAACCTGGTTTGAGATTTTTTTTTTCCTTTCAGCAATTTGAAAATGTTATTTCTTGTCTTCTAGCCTTTATTGTTTATGGTGAAGAGTCTGCCTTTATTTATATTGTTGGCTCCCATGTATGAAGCATCCATCTTTTTTCTTTGGCTGCTTTCAAAGTTTTGTCTTTATTGGTTTTCAGCAATTTTGACTGTGTGTAGTTCTTGTTATCTTTGTATTTAATCTCCCTAGAGTTTGCTGATCTTCGATCAGTAAGCCAGTGGTTTTCACCAAATTTGAGAAATATTTGATCACTATTTTTATAACTTTCGTGCCCCATTATCACTTCTCTTCTGGGTTTCCAATTACACATATGTTAGATTATTGACACTTATTCCACAGATAACTGAGACTCTATTCATTTCTTTTTCTTTCACTGTCTCTATTCTCCAGTTTGGATAATTTCAGTTGATCTGTCTTCATTGACTTTTTTTCCCCTGCTATCTCCAATCTGCTTTTAAGCCCATATAGTAAATTTTAAATTTCAGATAATACACTTTTCAGTTGTAGTTTCTGTCCGGTTCATTTTGGATTTTCATTTTTTTCTGGTGAAAATTTCTGTTTATTCATTATGACTGTCTTTCATTTAAGATGTTGAACATTCATTATAGCTTCTGTAAAGCTTTTATATGCTGATTCCCATACAAGATCATCTCAGGGTCATTTTTTATCCTTTTTTCTCTTGACTATGGGTTCCATTTATCTGCTTTTTCTCATGTCTAGCAGTTTTTTTTATCATATTGTAGAATTATAAATGACTAATTGCGATGACCCTGGATTCTTTTATCTAACACCGATTAACTTACTGACTGATCACATGACTTCATAGAGTCTTGGTTCCATGTTTGTTAGGGCAAGTATGTTTTGATTTTGCCCTTGGTCTTAAGGTAGATCCCTTACTCCTTAGACTTACTATTTATTCTCAGTGTAGGGTTTTCCAACTTTTCAGTGGAAAGTTTGAGATGCCTATCAAATTCCTCTAACTTAGTAGGAATCATATTCTAAACTATGTCTCCCCTCATGGGCAGCAGCTAGAATCTCTGCTTGGATCTTTCAGTCTTCTGTCATTTCCCATTGGAATCCTTAGAGTGTCCCATTCATGTATGTAGTTTGGAGATTAGCCATGGATTTGAGGGGAATTGTGCCTCCCCTATGGGTCTGTCTATTTTCTATGATTTCTCTTCTCAGTCTCCAGCCACTGTGGCAGTCCAGAACTCCATCCTTTGACATATCAAGCCAATAGAATGGCTTTCTAATTGAATTTTAGTCACCCTGCACCAAGTAGATTGGTGAGTACCCTTAGGGAAAAAGCACATAAACAAGGATGTTACCCAGTGTGATTCTCCTCTTTCAAGGTCAGTCCACACCCTTCCTCCCCTTCTTCTTCACCTACCCTCCCCCTCCCCCAGTTCCTGACTAAGTCAATCTCTGGTGCTTTTAAGTAGTAATTTTAAATATTCCCCCCCCCCCCCGCCATGGTTTATAATTGTTGCCTTATGAGGGTTAATCCCATATAAATATCTCTACCATTTTTGGAACTTGAGCTCTGTGGCTTACAGTTTTTATGTTATTCAGTATATACTAGTTACTTCATAAGTGTCTTTTAAAAATATAGGAAGTTTTATTTAAAGACTTTTGTGTTGTCTGTACATGCATAATGTTTGTGGTATTAGTAGCTGCAAAAGAAGTACTGAATCCTGAGCCCAGAAGATTCATGTACCAATACCTGCTATACAAATGATCCAATTTATTCCTTTGAAATATGTTTTGAAATAATTTCAACTTAAATAATATAAGAGTAAAATAGTTCAGTGGATAAATTTTTAAAGTTTAACTTGTCTAAATGGAAAACCAATTTTATAATACTTTTTCTCCATTTTCTTAGATTTTTTTTACCTACACCTTTCCAAAGAATTGACCAAAAATGAATAACTTAAAATATCTATGCATCCATTGTTGACATAAATAAATAGGAGAAATCATGGCTCTTCTCACAGAAAACATTCCATTTAATAAATGTGGAAGGAAAGAGGGAAATTCACCCTCAGGGGAAAAATCACCATCAGGGGCGCCTGGGTGGCTCATTTGGTTAAGCATCCAACTCTTGATTTCAGCTCAGGTCATGATTTCACAGTTTGTGAGATCAAGCCCCCATCAGACTCCATGCTGTCAGCTTGGGATTCTCTCTCTCCCTTTTTCTCTGCCTCTCCTCTGCTGTGCACATGCTCTCTCTCAAAATAAATAAACATTTTATAAAATTTAAAAAGGGGCATCTGGGTGGTTCAGTCAGTTAAGTGTCCGACTCTTGACTTCTCTGCTCAGATCATGAGCTCGCAGTTTGTGGGTTTGAGCCCCATGTCAGGCTCTGCACTGTTAGTGGGATTCTCTCTCTCCTGTCTCTTGTGTGCACATGTTCGTGCTCTCTCTCTCTCTCTCTCTCAAAATAAATAAACTTAAAAGAATAAAAATAAATTTAAAAAAAATCACTGTCAGAACACTACACTAAAAATTACCATAGGCAAGATCTACCAGTAGATGCTAAAATTAGCAGGCTGAAGTTGAAACGGAAACAATATATTTGCATAGTCTCAATATTTCCCCCAATATATTTAGTAATTCCCAAAGGAAGAATAATAAACTTATAATGGAAAACCTTGTCAGACATGACCTTAGGCAAGTGATAAAGGTTAACATCACTATAAATACTTATCAACCTACCTCCTGACTTACTTGATGCATTGAGAAGGGCACATCTCTTATGTGGTATTATTCCCAATAATGTATAACTTCCATCTGATTGTGAGAAAACATGAGACAAAGCCAGATTGAGAGGCATTATATAGATTAATCAGTTCTCTTCAGAAGTGTCATAATCATAAAAGATAAGACTGAAATTGTCACAGATTAGAGGATACTAAGGAGACATGGTAACTAAATTCAATGTGGGATCTTAGGTTAGATCCTGAACAGAGGTTCTGCCTGGGTAGCTCACTTGGTTAAGGGTCTGACTCTTGGGTTTGGCTCAGGCCATGATCTCACGGTTCATGAGTTTGAACCCTGCATCTGTTACGGAGCCTGCTTGGGATTCTCTCTCTTAATTTCTCTCTGCCCCTTTCCCCAACTCAAAATAAACCGGGGCGGGGGGTGGGGGGAGATCCTGAACAATAAAAGGATATTAGTGAGAAAAGTGGTGAAACTAAAAATAAATTCTTTATATTGTACCATGTTAATTTACTTAACTTTGGTAAGTCTTTTGTGGTTACATAAGACATTAACATAAGGGGAAGCTGGGGGAGGGTATACAGGAACTTATTTTTGCAACTACTGTGTAAATCTAGAATTTAAAAAATGGATTCTTTCCTATTGTTGGTTATGAGAGATTGCTTACGTCTTTTTTAAAAAAAAATTTTTTTAACGTTTATTTCTGAGACAGAGAGAGACCAAGCACGAGTTGGGGAGGGGCAGAGAGAGAGGGAGACACGGAATCAGAAGCAGGCTCCAGACTCTGAGCTGTCAGCACAGAGCCCAACGTGGGGCTCGAACTCACAAACCGTGAGATTATGACCTAAGCCGAGATCAGTCGCTCAACCAACTGAGCCATCCAGGCGCCTTGAGATCGCCTGTGTCTTAAGATTTTTCTCTTTAATTCCAACACATATGGTTCTCCAGCATAGTAGTTCTCAAAGAGTGTTCCTAAACCAACAGCATTCATATCAACTGGGGATTTGTTATAAATGCAAATTCTCAGAAGCCTGGGGATGGGACCTAACAATCTGTGTTTTAACAAGCCCTCCAGATGACTCTGATGCATGCTAAAGTTTGAGAACCATGATTTGTACCATCAATTAAAACTTAGACTACAAGAAAACATTGTTTTACTATATTGGCCAGTTATTAATAATGTTTGCTTACCATTTTTTCAGATTGTGGTAAAATCCATGTAACATAACAACCTCTTAATCATTTTTAAATATACGGTTCAGTGGATTAAATATATTTACATTGTTATGTAATTGTCACCACCATCCATTCCCATAACTCTTTTCATCTTGTAAAACTGAAACTCTATACCAGCCTCTGGCAACCACTTATCAGTATTTATCTTTTTGTAACTAGCTTATTCCACCTACTATAATGTCCTCAAGGGTCATCCATATTGTCCTATATGTCAGAATGTTCTTCCTTTTTTTTTTTTTTTCACTTTCTTTTAATGTTTATTTATTTGTTTTGAGAGAGAGCGAGACAGAGAGTGAGAGAGCAGGGGAGGGGCAGAGAGAGAGGAAGTGAGAGACTCCCAAGCAGGATCCGTGCTGTCAGCACAGAGCTGGACACAGAGAGCTCGATCTCATGAACCATGAAATCATGACTTGAGCCAAGATCAAGTGTCCAGTGACTAACCGACTGAGCCACCCAGGTGCCCCAGAATGTCCTTCCTTTTTATGGCTGAATACTATTCCATTGATGTACATGCCACATTTTGCTTGTCCCTTCATCTGTTAGTGGATATTTGGGTTGCTTCCATGTGAATAATGCTGCTATGAACATGGATGTAGAAATATCTTTTTAAGACTGCTTTCAATTCTTTTGGGTATACATCCAGAAGTGGCATTGTTGGATCATATGGTAATTCTAATTTTAATTTTTTGAGGAACCATTACCATGCTGTTGTCCACAGCAGCTGTATCCTTTTACATTCCCACCGGCAGTGCTCAATGGTTCCAATCGTTCCACATCCTTGCCAACACTTACTGTTTTCTGTTTTTTAATAGTAACCATCTTAGTGGGTATGAAGTGGTATCTCATTGTGGTTTCATTTCTGAGCTGATATGCTTGTTGGCCATTTGTATTTCTTCAGAGAAATGTCTGTTTAAGTTCTTTGCACGTTTTTGAATAGCCCCATCACCTTCCAGCAGATCACTGCTGCTTACATACTTGTTCATGAGTTCATCATTGGCTCTTATGGGCTCTCACTTTCTTTGCTTCCTGTTGTCTACCTTGTTTCCAGTTCGCATAAATCTGGAATTTATACGTAGGTCTATTTGTACGTTGATTTTGAGAAATGGAACAAAATTTGAAAACTGTATATGACAGCATTTTAATATTTAAACCTGTGTCCAAAAAATTCTCATTACAGACTTACAACAGCTGTGCCAGACTCTGCTTAAACCAAGAAACAGTATGTCTAGCAAGCACTGCTATGAAGACTGAAAATTGTGTGGCCAAAGTAAGTAATATTACTCATCAATATGCATTATACCGCATCTTAACAGTGCTTTATCTGTAAACATCTTTATATCATGTTGCTATTAAAGATCATCACAAGATTTTATATTTAAACAAAAAAATACAGGAGACATCATTTTATCCAAAGCAGATTGCAAGTTGGAGTCTTCATCTTTTCAGTTGCAAAAGAATCTTTTGATTATGCATTCTGGTCACACTTCAGTCAAATTCACATTTGTTACTTGACACTAGTTATGGATTATTACAAATAAATAAGATTCATGAAAGAAAATATACAATTACTTTTATAAGGTTGTTTATGGGTTTTAAATGTAATTAAGTATAGGGTATCCATTGCAAGGATTGTGAGATACACTATAGAAAATCCAGTTATTATAATACTATTATTATTTATTGAATGGCTAATGATAGAAATATTGCTTTTGGTGATTTTGATCTGAATGTACAAGTATGTTTTATCGTGCATATGCTCTACCTTTTCTCGTGCACAAAATGTATGTATATCTACAGATATAAAATTAATCACACATTAGAGATCTTATGATCTAATAATTACATTAACTATGGCTCAAATCTTTCAAGTATCTCTAATCAGTTAGGAACTTTGACCTAAATTTCGATATCAGCCATTTTGATTATTCCAGGACTAAGTAAAATTCCAGTATGGGCTTGGTTTTGAGATTTTTACTTTGCATATATGCAAAAATATTGTTTTAATAGCTATTCAGGGATTTGTCACTGTTACAACATTTCCAACTGTAACTACTTTAGTTTAGTCTGTCTTATTATACTAAGGCTTTCAGTTACTTGCTGTTATTATTAGAGCCAGACCTGGTAATCAGGTAGTCTCCATCCTTTACTAAAAAATCAAAGGACAGCAATATTTTTTATTATTTTTATTTTCTTTCTTAAAACATAGTCACTGGACCTACTTAATCAACTGAAATCATACTAACTGTAACCATTAGAAATGATCCATATAATAAGTGTCAGAATTTATTTAAAATTATAGTTTCAGAAGTTGGTTAAGTGTCTCCTAAATTAGAGTGTCTTAGTAACTTGCTGTAAAATATGAAAATAATAAATTACATGTATTTATTTTTTCAGCCATTTAGTCACAACTAACAAGTGCTAATTGACCCTATTTTGTGTCTGGCATTTGTACATTGAAATGGGGGACCAATTATTTGGGCCTCTAAAAATAATCTTCCTCCTTTTTGGCCACATTGCTCAGTTTCATCACAAGTGGGTGACTTCTGGCTAAACAAGGTAAAATCTTAGCATGAGCACCGATCCAAGGACAGGGTGACAATTTTAATGAGTTTCATTGAGAGCTGGCCAAGTGAGCATCTGTTCCTTTTGTTTTCTCCATACTTTGTAAGCCAGGATTTCTAAGCTATATAGTCATGTTGGTGTGTGTCTGTATGATGTGTTTTGTTTTGTTTTGTTTTTCTCCCACCCTGTACTTCAGTGGTGCATGGTTAGAAATCTTCTGGCATCTGGCACAATGGCATAATTTCTTCTGTGCTCTTGGGTGAGGAAATAAGTTTGCTCATTGCTGCTCATCTGTCTGTTTCCTTTGCTCCCAGATGGTGACCCTCTCATCCCACTCTTGCTTATTTTAACATTATTCTGACACTTAGTCCTTTCATCGTCTCCTTAAATACCCTAATTTAATAATGATTTCTATCATTTCCTATTGGAACCTACCTAACTTTCTGGTTCCTTTTGTTGGCCCACATCCTGGCTTCTGGTTCATTGCTTCAGATTTGAGCCAAATAATTAGTTGATCAATGGCAAATAAAAACACGTAGCTAAAATTATGTCTTTCTTGTAACAGCCTCCAGTAGGTACCAGTAACATGAGGAGTTTTCCCTTTCTATTTCCCTTCCGTAAGAGTTTTCCCTTTTCTATTTACATGTGTTATGTGTACCTCATGATTCTGTGCTGTTTCTGTTGGCCTTATTTATTGCTTGACCTGTGAAAGGTAATGACCTGCCATTATTTTTGTAGGTCTACAAGCTTGTCCTGTTTCCTGCTCTTCACCTTTAGCCCTTAACTGAGTAGTTTCATCTGCTACACTTGATATGGCTGCAGTGGTTTTTAACTTGGTTCAGGTGTCCGTTGTTGATTCAGACAGTACTCCCGAGTGGCCTTGAATGTCCAACCATCTCCATGTGAGGGCACCTATAATATAGTGCTGTCAGCCATTTTTTCCTCTAGCTCAAAGCAGCTAATTCTGATGAGTGACTTTGATTTGGGTGAAAATAGTAGTTACTGTTATTGAATATTGTTTATTATGAGTTTTAGAGAAGACATCAATACCAGTTATTCCCTGAAAAACAGCAAAGTTGTTAAGTTCAGACCCTGTAGTACATAGTATGTGACTCTTCTTTGGCAGAAATAGCTTACAATAAATGTTTTATAATAGGTCTATGAAAACGGGCCATTCGTCCTCTTTAGAATACAAGAAAACAAAGTGGTAAGAAAAACTACGGCCCCTCCAGGTTAATAATAATCTGAATCTCTAACTTGAAGAATGAGACCTAGGAAAAGATTTAAAAATAAAAATGGGGTCATTTTATCAGTATAACCTGGTCTAAGTACTATTTGGAGGCATTGAAATATCTTTTATTTTCTTCCAAAGCCTTCTTTTCTTTCTAATTATAGGTCTGTAGTTCATGAGATTTGTTTGGAACATGATGAGCTGTGTATTTATTGTAGCTTTAAATGGACAGTCATTATTGACTGCCAGCTTAGTCTTTAAAATCAATAATTACATTGTACCTAATTGTCAACCTTCATGATGTTTTTTAATTGGTAAAGAAAGCTAACTAGAAAAATGAAGAGCATTACTTTTTTATGTTATCTTGTTGGTGACTTTCTATTTAAATATTACTGAAAATTTTGGGTTCAGGGTTTTCCTAATTTACTTTTTACACATACATGCATGCACAGAATTAGAATTGAGTTGTTTGAACACAGCTACCGACATACCTGCCCAGGTGGGAGAAGTTATGCCTCTTTATGTTTGGAAAATAAACCTCTTCAGTAGTCCTTTGTAGATGTTCTGTATTGTTTGTTGTTACTGTTTTTTACTTGAGACTAATAATCTGTTTGCAACTGACTGAGACAGAAAAATGTGATGTTCCTTTCCACTCACTCCAGATTTTGATAGAAGACTTGTTTTATTTATTTCCAAAATTATATCCGCAGGAAACAAGCTGTTTAAATTCAGATTATGCTGAAGCAAAATGGTCCTGGTATGAGAAGCAACGTGCTGTTTTACGAGCACAGAGTCCCTTTTCTCATAACTGATTGATAGTAAATATTTTCCTGAAGAATTATTGCCAACCATGAACAGTGCAACTGTTTCACTTTTTTTCCGTGCTACTTGCTGTACCAGCCATTGTCGGTAATTAAGATCTACAATTCACAATGCAGACGTTTGCACTTCCTCTGGGTCTGCGCTATTTATAAGGCATTTCAGCTGTTCAGAGTTTCTTTTGAGTTTTAAACTACATGTTAACAGGCTTCTTTAACATACTGTTCCACAAGTAGCATGTCAGATGGTCCATTCTTTGCACAGGCCTCTCTGTCGGGTCTAAACATTAGCTTTGTGGAGAATATATTAACATGGAACCATATCATTGAGGCCAATAAGGTTGGAAAAACTCCGGCATGTTAATGTGTTACACATTAGGCATATTGCTGTTTCAAAAAGGCAGGAATAAAGTTCAGAAGTACTATTTTTTTTCTTTCATTTTGCAGATGTTCATATGATTTTAATGAGTATGAATGGGAGTTATAGAGAGGTTCTGAGAAATACTAGTAAAGTGACATTTCCCAGCTCACTTTCAGGTAATAATAGAATAATAGAATCAAGGACCATTATTATAGACAAGAGTTTGTGTGTTTGTCAGATTAAAGATGCAAGAATACACCTTCTAGATGTACATGATATTTAGGAGTACAGACGAGGGACACCAAAATGGATCAGCTGATTGACGGCACGTTTGTTGTATAATCATCTTCAGGAACCTTAAGTAGCATATGCCATTGGAGAGGAAACTGTAAACAGGAATCCTGGTCTGTATTAATTCAATAAAATTAAAAGTCATGTTTAACCATTTCAAGAGCATTAATTTCAAAAGGAAAAAAAAAAAAAAGTCCAGACCCCAGTGAGAATCTTGAACTATGCCCTTGAATGAGAGAACTGCCTATATAGTCTCCTTACTAACTGCACTCATTGCTAAACATACAGGAGAAAGAAACAAGAAGCAGAAAGCTGTCAACAGAATATGTGTAAAACTTTGCCTTGAGTGGATATCAGACTGGCTGTTAGAAGCCTCAAGTCAGCTGCGTTGATTCTGCATGTTGGACACCAGCATCTTCCAGCAGAGCAGATCTGCAGAGAAAGGCAGACATGGGTTTCAGTGCTGTTTCTTGATGGGCCCTTGAAGATAGAGCTTCAAAGCCTTTCCAAGGCAGTTTTATTGGCCAGAGCCAAAAACTTTCTGTGGTTCTTTTGAACTACATTGTTTGTGTAAACTTATTTTCCTTAGTGAACTCTTTATGAACCTTTTTTTTTTTTTTTTTTTTTTTTTTTTTTAAAGATAGCAGCATTGGTTCAACTGTTGGGAACCACTAGATCTGACTGAGGCACTTCAAGATGCTAGAACCTATTCACATTTCTGTCTAGCCAGGGAGCTAATAAGATTAAGCCTGTCTTTGTGGATTGGTCTAGATTAGCAGGAGATGAGCCCAGCCAGTGTTTTCCTCAGTGAAAAAGGAAAGGTTGGGAGAGAGAGGGGTGAAGGAAGAAAGTTCTTCATCAAGAACTGACTGCAGTATTGCCTGCTGATGCATGTCGGATCACCCGCACCGAGAGATCACATGGCTTCTCCAAAAGTCAAACGATCAATTCGCCTCGTTTTGGCTCTGTACTTAATGCACAAACAGTGCGATCTGCGGGGCTGTAATTGCATTGTTAGGGCCAAGGAACAAGCCTGTGCCTTTTCAGCAGACAGCTGGCAGGGAGAGAGGCATGTTGTTAGGAAAGAGAGAGGCAAGGCAAATAAAATTACTGCTAACGCTCAGAGATCGGCAGGAGTCCTACTTGCCT
Source organism: Leopardus geoffroyi (assembly GCF_018350155.1). Taxonomy (NCBI): domain Eukaryota; kingdom Metazoa; phylum Chordata; class Mammalia; order Carnivora; family Felidae; genus Leopardus; species Leopardus geoffroyi. Next base: position 60,480,994 of record NC_059334.1, read on the forward strand.
AATCTTACCGGTGGGAGCAAGCGGCTGTTGTAATCCAATTATAGCAGCATAAGCAATTTGTTAGACACTCCGCATAATGTAACAATTTCCCAATAAACTCTGACTTGTAATAACGTCGGCAAGAGTCCGCATAAATCTGCCCGAATGGTGGGGGCTGGAGCGTTCGGCTGGGGGCTTGTAATTGGCGCCATCAGCACGTTTTGCGGAGTGCAGTATGGTGCAGTCTTTTAGTGCAGGAATTTTAAGGAGAAAAGCATGGCACACGTTTCTTAGAGAAAGAAAAGTGGCCATTAAAAGGGGAGCAGCAAGAAGGGCATACTCTTGCCTTCACATTACCTAGGAATCTTCGTGTAGAAAGAAAACAGGAGGAAGCCATGTTTCCTTCAGTACTAAAGTGGGGGAGGGGGAAGAGTGTATGGACTAAATTCCTTTATTTAAAAGGCATCAGTTTCTATTATTTATACCCGCTTTTACCGGCCCCCCAAATGCTGTTCAGGCACCATTTAGTTAACATTTTTACAAAATTGTTCATAGCCAGGCGAGACTAAAAATGCCAAGTTTAAATCTTTTCTTCTAGAGTTTATCATTTTCTTTACAACAGGAAAATATATTTCCTTCGTGCCCAAAATAAATCTTTTAAAGATCTCATCTCATTGAATATCAAACCTTTCTGTAGAGTTCTGCCTTCCGGTTTAAGAAACCATCTCTTACTGAAGGGTTTAAAACCCAGCTTGTTTGCTTAGCTGGCTTTACTACATTGCTTATTTTCTTTACTGCAATATATTGTGAATGTCTATGATGCTAGGATTAGGAATCTTTCTTGTTGAATGCTTACATTGTACAAAAATGCAGTTATTCTTATTTAAAACTGTACCTGTATGATCATTATAGAAATAATTTTGATTCCTAAGTCATAACATTTCTGTTTGGGAAAAATATTTGTTGTGTGGAGCAGAATAGAACCTCCATTATTTATTGATTGATTAGGGTTGGTAGTCACAGAATCAAGTTTATTTATACAAGGTATAGGAGGTGAGGAGTGCTCATAGATCTGAGTTAATAGACAGATTTTCATGCTACTGAGTCTGTATTAAATGTTATCTGCTTTCTTATGCCAACCCAACTCTTCATTGTTGTTAATTTGTGTCAAAACAAAGCTTCTGAAATAAGAACAGGATTATTCAAAATATCATGTTGCTGTGGGTATTATTACAATAAATATTTACTTTCAGTATAAACATTTCCTTCCACTGAAGCAAATGCTGCCTTGTTTGACTGGAGCTACATCAATAAACTGCAGTGCCTCTAATAAAGCCACTCAGTGTCTGGGTTTAACTAATGGCTGATTTTCATGGCTTTGACAGTGAGCTGTGTGCGTTATTTTCTCCTGATATTGTAAAAATAATGAGAGCAAATTAGAACAATCAGTTTACACAGATAGCTCCTGATTGGAGGCGATGGGCAATATGGCAGCAGGTAATCCATCTTCGGGCTCTTGTCACATTAACTTCAGTAGTGTGAAAAGATCAGGTGGGGTAAGCAGGGATCCTGCCCAATCGGAACACTGAAATTAATGAGAAGAGCATTGTTCTGTGATCAACCTTTTAATTAGCAAGATTGGAAACGCAGGGTGTGAAGAAGGCAGCACCACAGCTGCACAATGCCAGGCACAATTCCTGAAAGGGGAAAGAAAAAAAAGAAAAATCAGTGGGTTTTATATCATACTTCTCTTGCTGTATATAGGCATCGTGTTTCCATTCTGGAGCTTGTTTACAGACTTTAACAAATACTGCCTACTTTCCAAAGTAATATCATAAATATAGTTGATGTGTTTGTCATCTATAGGCTGTAATTCTTTCAGGGGTCATTTAGGATTTTGATTACCAGTATACTGTCTTTGGCATTGCACATTGGGTTTTAACTTTTGATTTTTTTTTTAAATTAAGTAAGCAAAGAATTTACATTTTAAAAGGTCTGCTTTGTCGACCTCCCACCATTCAGCCCCTCCAATATGTAGAGTTTTTCTTGCAAGTAGCATCAGAGTTTTCTGGTCTGGAAAACTTTTGTCACTTTGAGTTGTTTGAAAGAGGAGCAAAGTCCAGACAGGAAGCTATGGCATATTTAAATTGTGTTCCTTTCCTGATTCTGTTTATTAGGAAAATCACTGTCTCCCCCCCCCCCTAAACGTGCTGTTGACTTATCAGTGTTGAGGGTGTTATTTCAATTTATATAATTAAGAATTGAATATCAATAAAGTATGGTATTTATAGGAGGAAGAGAGGGTGAAATCTATGTAGCGACAGACTAAAGGCTGATTCATCCATTTAAAGCTCAGTTACACTAAAATTGAAACCTTGTTAATTATCGCTGTAATATTGGAAAATGTGGTATAAAGCCGTGGAAGATATTAATGAGCCAGATTTTCTCTGCCAAATCAATGCCTGTTTTCTAGGCCTATTTTGACAGGCTTTAACTTTGGGAAAGGTATGAGGTTTTTAGTATTTTAATCTTTACGCTTTTATTTGCTTACAGTGAAAGCAGAAATATAATGTAAGCTATGTAAATGAATCCAGTTATCTTCCAAGCGTATATAAAATAGATTTGTTTTTTTTATATTAACAATTAAGTGACTTAGGCATTTATTTAAAGTACTAATACATATGGGGCACCTGGGTGGCTCAGTCGGTTAAGCATCCAACTCTTGTTTTCGGCTCAGGTCATGATCTCGCAGTTCATGAGTTCAGGCTCCACACTGACAGTGCAGAGCCTGCCTAGGATTCTCTCTTTCCATCTCTCTGTGCCCTTCCCCTGCTTGTGTTCTCTCTCTCTCTCTCTCTCTGTCTCTCTCTCTCACAAAAGAAATAAATAAACTTTAAAATAAAGTACTAATACATAAAAGCCAGTTATCAGGCACCCTTCTGAGTACAGAATTAACAATAAAGAGCCTGTTGTATGAAATATTGAGGTTAGGTGTAATATCTTTTATCATCATAGTTAATAGGACTTTCTTCATAATTTGTATAACTAATGGAGATTCTAGCCTTGCAACCTTAAGGTATTTAGAGAATGTAAGTCCCTGAGATTATAGTCCTATGTAAAACCCATAGAATAAAGGCACTTCACTACCCATCTCCCTAGTCCTCTCCCCACCCCCACCCCCCCAAATCTTTAGTATAGCTTTTGGAATTCTGTCAGAAACCTTATTTTTGTTTTTGTTTTTTGATAACTTTTCCTGAAAATATTCTTATTCAGTATTTTAGGATCAGTGACTTAATACAAAATAGTTTCTAGGACTTCCCCTACCCCCAACACACTCTTTAAGAGAATGGTGCTACTGTGCATATTAATATTTTAAAGCCCACTTGTTAGAATTTTGCATGGTATTTTTCTATATTCCTTAATCTGAAGAAAAATTTTTTACTTACCGCTTTTATGGATTTTTGTGGCTGTTTATTCTCCTTTCTCCTAATTTGGCAGTTTCAGAAGCCTGGGCTCATAAGTTGTCCAAGGATATGTTCTTAGTCATATGGTGTAAATAGATCACTTACAAAGCTTGTGAAACCTGAGCTCTCCTTTTGAACCTTTCAGTACCCATGAGCTCAGTATCCATACATGTAAAATCTTATTCTTGTTTCATGACTCCAGCTTGTAAGGCAAATGAGCTATGAATTTAAATGACTATTCTACTCTATACCAACTTTCTACCAAATAAAATTGGTATTTTTCTCCTTTTTTCCTATGATTCTGGATTTCCATCTGACGTAGTGACCTTGCCAATATGTGTTCTTGTTAGAGTTCTTTTCCAGTAAGATTTGCTACTCAAGATCAGTGTTAAAATAGACAAGGGCATATTTTTTTATGTTAGTAATTACAGAAATGTCTAACTGGCTGAATGACCAAGAAACTCCTTTTTAGTTTCCTAACAGAGCTAGAATTACCAAGTCACCTTAAATTCTACTAATTCCAAGTCTCATCAGTAGGGTTCACTGTAGAGAAATTTTCATTAGTCTAGTCTTTGGGAGTTCTCATGTGTGGAATCAGCTGAATCTCTGAGGCTATTATGATCCTTTCTAAGTTCTCCATCCACCTGCTTTTTGGTTTTGGGATATGTTCCTATTTAAAGAATTGGAAAATGTCCCATTTTTTCTCATGTACCTTCAGGATGGAAGACGTTTGTTTTTTTTTTTTTCTTTCAGCTTTGTATTTTGCTACCCAAAAGTTTGAGGAGGAGAGAGGGTATGTTAATATTTACTAAGCCCTATGTTTAGGCACTATAGTGATAGCTGTGTTACCTATTTCAGTCCTTATGTGAACCTGATAAGATGGATATATAACCCCTATTTTATAGATAAGGAACCTGAAACTTAGAGAAGTTAAGTCTTTTCCCAAGTTTTCACATCTTTAAGTTGTAGGGTCAAGTTTTCAACTCACATCTCCCTGACTTCAGAGTCATTTCTATACTAGACCAGGTTTGTTGCCTTTCAAATAATATTTGGAGGCCTTCTGTATCTCTCCTACCATTACAATTGGCCTCACACTACAAACCACCTATAGCTTTTCGCCATTTGATTTCTGTAACACTTTTGACAGCTAGCAAATGTTATTTCTTCATCTCCCCTGCCTCCTTTATTGCTTGTAAAATACGTTGTTCTGACTGACCTGAGCCAAGTACGATATTCAGAAGACTTAACTATCTCTATTCTGGGCTACTTAGTCAATAATTCTACTATGTAATTTTAAATGCTTACTCAATAATAATCACTTGCCTTGTAAACAAAGGTCTTTAACGTATTTAAGATGACCTCATGGCTCCATGTTCCATTCATAGTTCTACACCTTAAATGAGTGGGACAGTATGAGTCCAATACAGCCGGTTCAGTGTGGTCACTCACACCTTATTGTTTTAGAAGTTGTTTTGAGGGGCGCTGGGGTGGCTCAGTCAGATAAGTGTTCAACTTAGGTTCAGGTCATGATCTCTCAGTTCATGAGTTTGAGCCCTGCAGTGGACTCTGTGCTGACAGCTCAGAGCCTGGAGACTGCTTCGGATTCCGTGTCTCCTCTCTCCCTGCCCCTCCCCCACTCACGCATGCTTGTATGTGTGCATGCGCGCGCGCTCTCTCCCTCTCTCAAAAATAAATGAACATTAAAAAAAAAAGTTGTTTTGGAATACAGATCTCATCCTACTTTCTGTGTCAGGATTTACATTGTAAGTATGTATTGGCAGTGCTTTTATACCAAAAATTTATTTTTCCTGATTCAGCTTGGTAATTAATTTTTGCAGTTAAAAAAAATGTCCCTTACGGCTTCAAAACTCTGGCTCTGATTACATTTCAGTAAATATTTTTATATGGTTTACGTGCTTCTGGATAATTTGGTGATTGCAAAGACATGGTGAGGATATCAGAATTAATAGCTGGACATTAAAGTCCTGTTTCAGAGAGGAGAGAGGAAACTTGGGAGAGGAGTGATTTATTAAAAAGGAACAGGTTTATTGAAAGCAAATGAAAACAAAAAGCAAACAGGGGCACCTGGCTGGCTCAGTTGGTTAAGCGTCCAACTGTTGATTTCTGCTCAGGCCATGATCTCACTATTCATGACATCAAGCCCCACATCAGGCTCTGTGCTGACAGCATGGAGCCTGTTTGGGATTCTCTGTCTCCCTCTCTCTCTTCCTCTCCCCTGCTTGCGTGCACACTCTCTCTCTCAAAGTAAATGTTAAAAAACAAAAAGAAAAAGCAAGCAAACATGGCTATTAGCATGTGCACATAAATAAAATCTCCCTGCATATTCTCTAATAGAAAGAAGTGTTTTGATAGTTACGGTTGACATAAATTTCATGCTCAGACTTACAAAAATATGTAAGTACTTGCACACATGGAGCACAGAGACCATGACAAACAAGAATGTTGAAATATTTCTAGAAGAATGAACTAAATGTAATTACATTTTATATGACAGACATTACATCTTTATACACATGTATAAGATGTGTATACTTTATACACATTTTCTTGGAATATCTAATAGCAAAAGAAATTTAATTGTAAAGATTTTTTTTTTTAAACCTAAGAGCCAACCAAAAGGGAAATATACAGAGAAAACCAGGTTTAAAAAGAGATGGTTCCTACAGTGTTAACTATGGAGTGTGTAGCGTGACTCTGTAATGGAATATCATGGCAGGGGGTATAATACTGTAAATAAGATGAATATGCCACTTGTGGATTAATGGGCAACCTAAAGAGTGGCTTTATTTACATCTATGTGTGAGGTTCTTTTATAGTTTGTGTATTTTCTGTTATTCTTGTGATTGGAACACTTACAACCTGATAGTTTAATTAGGGAACTTAAAAAAAAAAAAAAAACCGTTTCCTTGAATCTTGCTTTACGTATTTTTTGTAAGATTCATGTATTGTCATTTTAGACTTTAAAATCGATAGGTTGGAAGAGTTTCTTTTAACTTTTTCTCTGGGCAATATTTAAGGAAAAGAAGTGGGTTCTGAAATTAAGTCCAGGAAATAGAGCTATCTTTTAGATATCAGTTATGAACATTAAGGAGTAGGTATAGGCACTACATGTAATTAAATCCCAGTAGATTTCATGTGCAGTTTTGTGAATAGAGGATGCTTTTGAAAGGTTTGGCTACTGAGTAATGTAAACTTGAGTAGTCTAGACTGGAACACTAATAGCCATTGTCTCAACATTTTAACATGAGAACATGCAATAAGGGTAAATTCTAAGAGCTTTTTTTTTTTTTTTTAATATTTATTTATTTTTGAGAGAGAGAGAGAGAGAGAGAAAGCAACAGAGTGTGAGCAGGGGAGGCACAGCGAGAGGGAGACACACAATTTGAAGTAGGCTCCAGGCTCTGAGCTATTGGCACAGAGCCTGACGCTGGGCTTGAACTCACGAACCATGAGATCATGACCTGAGCTGAAGTCAGACGCTTAACCGACTAAGCCACCCACGTGCCCCTAAGTGAGAGCTTTTTTAAACTAATGTTTTAGTCAACTCTTTAGGTTGTTGATTGCCAAGTAATATTATTATTTAGTGCTCTTGAAACTTCAAAAGTTTGAGCGTTAGATTTTTACTCCGTGCTTTCCCTCAATTGAAAATGTGTAATACAGGTTATTTTTGTAAGGCAAATGGTATGCAGAAGTAAATTGCCTTCATTGTAGAGTTTGAATGGAACTAATTTTCACTTGGCGAAAGGTAGATTCTCAGATTATATTTGTTGAGTCTAATTGACTTCTAAACAAAATAAATTGTGAAATACGTTCTTTAAAATATTAAGATTGTTGGGGTGCCTGGGTGGCTCAGTTGGTTAAGTGTCCGACTTCCCCTCAAGTCATGATCTCGCGGTTTGTGGGTTCGAACCCTGTGTCGGGCTCTGTGCTGACAGCTCAGAGCCTGGAGCCTGGAGCTTGCTTTGGACTCTGTGTTTCCCTCTCTCTCTGCCTCTCCCCCACTTACGCTCTGTCTACCCTTTTGCTCAAAAATAAATAAACATTAAAAAAAATTTTTTTAATAAATAAAAAAAAATATTAAGATTGTTATCATATTTGATAGCCTTTTGCACCATTACTTTCATTGAATGTTTACAGTGGGTCAGACACTGTATTACGGGTATTACACTCTCACTTAAATCCTCACAACAGTCTCATTAAGCACACAACCCCATTTTACATACAAATACATTACTACTCAGATCAAGCACCTTGCCCAAGTTATGTTGCAGAACTGGAATTTGAACCCAGACTGGCCCCATAGCCATGTACTTTCAATTACTGTCATTTGTGAATTTTAGTACATCAAAATAAGGATGGATGGTGAGTTTTAGTACATGGAAGTAAGGGTGCAGTGGGGAGGTTACCTAAAAAGTTCTCTATGGTGCCTATTAGATGTTAAGAATTTACCATCAAGTAGCCAGGATTTGGAAAACACAGAAGTATGCAAATTGGTTGTATAAAATTATGATACAGTAATATATTTTAGGTTTGTAATCTTCACTTGCACTTACAGTATTTTCCTTTTCAGCATTCCATGTGAGATGCTAAAAAATTAAAAATACCTCAATTAGCAACCGCAAAAAAGTAAAACTGTTAATTGAACCTTGTAATGTCCTCTTGCTGTCTGTTAGGCTTTTCTTTGCAGACTTTGATTATGTGTAATAAAACTGTTGCTTAATTAATGCCAGGGTTCTGAAGCATTTGGATGCCACAGAAGAGGGTGAAGAGGAGAAACCAAGAGGCAGCATCAAATAGCTTTTCTGTCATGTTAATTTAGATCTGCCATTCTTGTCCTAGTTCATGATATATGGCTCCCAACAGATAGGGGGAGAATTGAATGAGAAGCAGTAGTGAATCCTGTTTTAAGAAAAACACAAGTCATGACTGAGGCTCTCAGTAGGTTAATGAATAACTGTTTTCAGACAATATTTCACCCCTAGTTGGAGCTGCCCTTGGAATGAATGTGGCCGTGTTGATGTGACCAGCAGACATGCTGCAAAACCAAACTAGTTGGTGACATGGCACCATGGCTTTGCGGTCTGTGCAAGAAAGATCCACAACTGATGTCCATAGCGGGCTGTCACTGGGAGAAAGGTGCTTGTATGTAACCAGAGCATGAGAGAGGATATTCTACTGACTTCTATTAATTTTTATTTAGAATGCTAAAAAACAAAATGGTAAAAATTCCCCTTGGAAATTGCTTAAGTCTCCCTTAATTATGGACATACTTCTTGAGGGATCCATATGCTTAAAAAAGAAAAAAAAAAGTTGATAAGGAAATGTTTGTTTATATCATAATTAAAAAAATTTTTTTGTTAATTTTAGAATACAGAGTAACAAAGAACACAGCAGTCTTCACTAAAATGAGTTTACTTTTGACGTGACTCTTTACGTTCTCTTCCTTTTCATTCTTTCATTCTCCCTTCTTGATTCAATAAACTTATGTATTAGCTGGTTTTGTATTTATATTTTAACAATTGTTGAATTCTATTTTAAAGACTGTTGAAAAGCACTGTTGCTTTCAGGGTGGGGAAGATTTGAAATCCAATAATGAAAAATGAAGTCTCATTTCTGGCTGCATTCCTAGATGGTTGTATATATCATAATCATTGAACTTTTAGAGGCTGCTCAAATTCTGTTTGGACTGCATAGGGTTACAACATACCTAAATTATACTTTCCGGCAATATTTAAACGCGAAGTAGACATTGTTAAGTGGAAGCATTGATATCATAATTTCTAGTGGTTAAGGTGTCTGTCAGTAAAGAAGGAAGCTTACTAGCATGGGAAAAGAGTACAAGCTTCAATTGGAATGGGTCTCTATTGTCCAGGGGGTTATTTAATGCTAATAAATACTTGCTTTAGTATAGATGGAGCTAGGTTAAGTGTTTACAGCCAAACTTTCTCTTCTCCATTGAAGAGCAAGGTTCTCCTAACACTGACCTACTTTGCTTATATGGTACTATAGATAAAACAGTGATGCAGCCATGAAGAGAAAAATAGATGAAGACCAGAAGAATTTTTTAGTAGGAAGTGCTTGGTAGCGTGTTTCTTTGTTGGTAAGACATAATGTTTCCACAAATTATGAATAAATATTCTGAATTCCCTAATATTATAGCAGTTATAACCATTTTTAAGCCTCCTTTCTAAGTAGATATTTCTCTCCTGGCTTTCTGTGTTGTGAACTTTACAAAACTGGCTTCGGCAGCCTATTAATTATTCATATCATAGCAACAATTAAAGCAAATTAAAAATAAAAATCGCCATATTGCATTTAACCATGGGCAGCGCCAAACTGTGTCAGCTCTGGAAGGGCCTGTGGTGTTTCCTTAGTTAAAAGTGCTAGAGGGAGCTCTAACCTTGTTCAGAGTAGTGGCATATGGGAACAATTGTCTGTATGTGGCCATGGGGTCGCAAGTAAAGATGGGAGGCTAAGGATGTTACGTGGCAAAAATTTAAATCTTTATTAGAACTCCGTTTCCTTTAGTTTCGTGTATATCAGAAAATATGGGTGAGGACTGTCTAAGTATAATCAAACAGGACTTTAGTCACCCTCATTCCTCTTTCTATAAATCTAATCATCTCCTTTTTTTTTTTTTTTTTTTTAATTTTTTTTTTTTTTTCAACGTTTATTTATTTTTGGGACAGAGAGAGACAGAGCATGAACGGGGGAGGGGCAGAGAGAGAGGGAGACACAGAATCTGAAACAGGCTCCAGGCTCTGAGCCATCAGCCCAGAGCCCGACGCGGGGCTCGAACTCACGACCGCGAGATCGTGACCTGGCTGAAGTCGGACGCTTAACCGACTGCGCCACCCAGGCGCCCCTAATCATCTCCTTCTAATACAGTTTTCAGGAGACCCTGAATTTGGCTCAGTGAATTTTCACAAAGTGAAAACACCTGAATACTCACCACTGAATTTTTTTTCATTTTCTGTTTTGTTTTGTTTTGTTTTGTTTTGTTTTGTTTTGTTGAAAAAGAACAGAAAGAAAAAGAACATTATCAGAAACCCATTCCTGTCCTCTTTGTCACTCCCCTCCCAAGGGTAACATTATCCTTACTTCTAACATCAGTCATTAGTTTTGCCTGTTTTTCTTCATATAAATGAAATCACGTGATACATACTCTTTACTGTCTGACTTATTTCACTCAACATAATGTTTTTGAGAGTCACATTGCATATAGTTGTAAATTTTTAAATTTTCATTGATGTGTAGTATTTCATTATACCAATCTATCCATTTTGCTGTAGATGAACATTTGGGTGCTTTCAGATTTTGATAACTACAGAAAAATTGTATATATCTGTCGGTAAGTATATACAATGAATACATGTATCCTATTGGGTATGTATCTAGGAAGGGAATTGGGATTTCCAAACTGGTAGTACCAATTTATACTCCTGCCAGTGTGTGAGTGAAAGTTCCATTGTTACCCAACACTTGATTTTTTGGCTTTTTCATTGAGCATTCTGATGGTGTGGAGGAGAATCACATTACATTGTTGTGGGTTTTTTTGTGATTCCATTTCTAAGTGTACAGTCCAGTAGTGTTAAATATATGCACACTGTCACATTGTGTTTTTTAATTTAAGTTTCCCTTAAAAGTTAAAATTGACTATGTTTTTATACATTGATTGACTGTTTCGATGTGATATGCCTGTTCGGGTCCTTTTGCCCAGTTTTCTATGTGGTTTTATATATGTTTCTTAATGATTTATAAGGGTTCTATGTAAATTCTGGATACAAAGTCCTTTGTTTGATATGATATATGTGTTGCAGATATTTTCTCTTATTCCGTGCCTTGCTTTTGCACTTTTTGTTAATGATGTCTCCTGAGGAACCCAGGTTCTTAATTTTAGTATAGTCCAATATATCAATCTTTGCCACATATAGTTAGTATTTTACATTCTACTTAAATCTGTGCCTACCCCAGTGTCATGAAGATATTCTGTTTTCTTCTAAATTTTGAATGGTTTGACCTTTTACATTTGGAGTACAGACCACGTGATTTTTTGTGTGTTTTGGTATTAGGTATAGGTAAAGAGTTGTTGTTGTTTTTTGTTGTTAGGTGATAATCAGTTGACCCAGCACTATTTTTTTTTTTTTTGATGTTTATTTATTTTTGAGAGAGAGAACACCAGCGGGGAAGGAGCAGTGAGAGAGGGGGACAGAGGATCTGAAGCGGGCACTGTGCTGAGAGATCCCAGTAGGTTTTTCATATCCATTTGCAGACTCTTCATGTAGTCCTACTATTTTGAATTGGCCCTAAATAAGACAAGTTGGTGTATTAAACTGATAGAATTTTTTGCCAACACACGAAGGGATTTTTAGTAGAGAGATACATTCATTTATTGACATTTTTCTAGAAAACATTATCTTAGATACTGAGAACTATGGACAGAGAGGTAGATGGAGGAAATGAGAGTAAACGTGAAAGAAATGAGTTAGTAAACTTCAATATGACATTATTAGGTCTTCCTACTTAGTGTCAGCCCTGAGAAAGTTTATCACTTTTAAAGGGTTAATTTCCCTTTTTTTTTTTTTTAATGTTTGTTTATTTTTGAGAGAGAGAGAGAATGAGTAGGGGAGGGGCAGAGAGAAAGGGAGACACAGAATCTGAAGCAGGCTCCAGGCTCTGAGCTGTCAGCACAGAGCCCAAGGCGGAGCTCAAACTCACGAACTGTGAGATCATGACCTGAGCTGAAGTCGGCTGCTTAACTGACTAAGTCACCCAGATGCCCCTAAAGTGTTAATTTCTTAATTATGGAATATTTTAGCCTGTAGAAAAGTGAGAGAATAATAATGTTACCTGTGTACCTGTCACTCAAAATGGTAACATTTCTTTGCATTAAAAATTCAGTATTTTTAGAGGTGCCTGGGTGGCTTAGTCAGTTAAATATCCAAGTCTTGTTTTCGGCTCAGGTCATGATCTCAGGGTCTGTGGGTTCAAGCCCCATGTCGAGCTCGTCGACAGTGCAGGGCCTGCTTGGGATTCTGTCTCTCCTTCTCTCTCTCCCTTTCTCTCAAGTAAATGTAAAAAAGAAAGAAAATTCAATCTTTTTAAAATAAATTAATAAATAAAATAAAAAATTTGTTCATTTTAGAAAAGGTTGACTTGTTCTTAAGATTCTGGAATATATTGCTTATCCAAATAATATTATGAAAAATATTTTTTTTCTCTTTTTAAATGTTTATTTTTTTTTTTAATTTTTTTTTTTCAACGTTTATTTATTTTTGGAACAGAGAGAGACAGAGCATGAACGGGGGAGGGGCAGAGAGAGAGGGAGACACAGAATCGGAAACAGGCTCCAGGCTCTGAGCCATCCGCCCAGAGCCCGACGCGGGGCTCGAACTCACGGACCGCAAGATCGTGACCTGGCTGAAGTCGGACGCTTAACCGACTGCGCCACCCAGGCGCCCCTTAAATGTTTATTTACAGAGAGAGAACGTGCACACACATGCAAGTGGGGGAGAGGCAGAGATGGGGGGGTTGGAGAAAATCCCAAATAGACTCCACGCTCAGCATGGAGCTCAGCATGGAGCCTGTCACGGGACTTGATCTCACAACTGAGAGAGAGATCACTACCTGAGCCAATATCAGGAGTCGGAGGTTTAATCAACTGAGCCACCCTGGCACCCCAAAAATATTTCTCTTTTCACTTGAGGGACATACTTAAATTCTAATATGTCTTAATGTCTTAATATGTCTTAAATTTTTTAGTAAGAAAATATGAAGGATGAATCTTTATTTCTAAATTTATTTACTCAGCTCTATTTTAATTTACCATGGAACTGAATCATATGGACTCAAAATACAAAAGCCAGACTGAGCCTCAGATTATTCTGTCCACCTACTCATTTTACAGATATGGTCCAATGACAGTAGAAACTTGCCCACGATCACATAGGTAATTAGTGATAGGGCTGGGTCATCATGCTTTGCTGTGGGGCAGTTTATATGTCTGTCAACTACAAGAAAACTTTTCATAATGTTTTATTTCCAGGGTATCAGAGTTGGGTATGTATTCCTTAAACAGAAAATAAAAATAATGTAAATTTCAGAACATTTGATACACAGAAAAATTTCACGAGATACAGTTGGCACCCTTGAGTTTCATTTTTATAGTGTTCTAGGTGAGTTTACATCACAGCCAGGTGAAGTTAAAAGGTAGGGTAGTGGGGCACCTGCTTGGCTCATTTCGGTTGAGCGTCTGTCCGACTTTGGCTCAGGTCATGATCTCGTGGTTCATGAGTTCAAGCCCCACATTGAGCTCGCCGCTGTTAGCACAGAGCCTGCTTCAGACCCTCTGTTCTCCCCTCTCTTTTCCCCTCCCCCTGCTCATGCTCTCTCTCTCTCTTGCTCTCTTTCAAAGATGAACAATTTTTCTTAAAAAAGCTTTAAAAAAAAAAAAAGGTGGGGTAGTAAATCGGGAAATAACTTTATAGACACCATTTCATACTTTAAGAAAAGCCAAGTTCTGCAGAGAAAGAATATGATTTCTTTCTAAATCAACTGCATAAACATTGTGGAAGTAACTGTCTTCTTGATTTTCATTTCTTCCTGATTTTGTTTTCATCTGCCACCTCTATCCCCAACAAATACACACTCAAAATCCCTGGTGGAAGTTTGTCCTATTTGGGGGGGGGGGGGGGAGTTTTTGTGATCCTCAAAATTAAATCTTTCCTCAAAAATACCAAAATCTACAGTCTCTGTCTGGCCCATGAAATCCCATAAAAATAGTGCCCCTGTGAGAGAAGTATAAATAAACTTCAAGCAGAATCAAATGGTAATAGTTTTTCTGCCAGTTTTTGAGAGAGAGGAGAGTGAGTGCTGATAACAGAATTTCATTCTGGTTTCAGCTCTAGCTCTGCCTTTGCTAATCACTAACACAAAGTATAAAGTCTGAAGGAAGCGGGATGCCTGGGTGGCTCAGTTGGTTGAGCGTCTTACTTCGGCTCAGGTCATGATCTCACAGTTCGTGGGTTCGAGCCCCGCGTCAGGCTCTGTGCTGACAGCTCAGAGCCTGGATCTTGCTTAGGATTCTGTGTCTCCCTCTCTCCCTGCCCCTCCGCTACTTGCTTGCTCTCTCTCTCTCAAAAATGAATAAACGTTAAACAAAAAAATTTTTTTTTAAGTCTGAAGGAGGCAAAATGTACTCTGTACACAGGATGTTAGCTCTTTGATAGAAACAAGGTGGATTTTAGAAATTGGAGTAATGCATTGAGAGTCTTGTTACCATGCTAATAATTTCCTTATTGTTCTTTCCTCACTAAATTGGAGTGTTACAGGAATGTTTTGGCAATTGCTCTGAAAGATTGAAAATGAAATAAAAAATCAGTGCACATGCCTTTTTTTCCATATTGTAAAACATATTTAGAAGTCTTCCTTTTGCTCTTTTCTTTCTCTCCAACTGTTAAATTTAATGGAAACATCAACCTAGTGTCAATCATAATTCCTTTCGGAACTTAAGTTTTACTATGATTTTTAGATTTTTACATAGTTTATTACACGAAAACTTCGAAACAAATCTTAGAAAATAATGGATTAAAGATTGCCAAGTTAGAGTACTTACGGACAAAGCATCAATGTAATGATAGTAGCATCCTTGTTTAGTGAGAGAAGGGGACTCCATATATGCTTTACTGCTATAATCCCAAAAAGCAATATCTGCTCTTGCTAGAAGTTTGGATTAAAAATTCAGTTTACCAAATATTTTTGAGCTGCTGTTACATAGATATAAAGTGCTTATGTCATCATCTCTATCCTTCAGAGTTTAAAATCTAGTGTGAAAGTGAAGATTTCTAGACATAAAATTATTATAAAAGCAAAGAAGCTTGTATTTAATAAAGCATTAAGTTAATTACAATCAGCAACTAAGTTTATTACAGTTCTCTCTAGTTAAAAGCATGATTACAGCTAATACCCTTACTATGTGCCAGGCACTCTTCTAAATGTCTTTACATTGTATTATTTTATTTTTAATCCTAACATTAACCTTACCTCTAGGTGATTACTGTAAGAATCACCCTTTTATAGATGATGAAATTGAGGCACAGATAGGTTAAGTAATTTGTCCAAGATCACACATTGAGTAAATGGTAGAGCTAGGATAGAATCAGTGCCAAATTATGGGATCATTTTTTGTGCTATTCCATTACAGAAACATAAATTCCTTCACAATGACGTTTGAACTAGCTTCAGTGTGGCACTTGTGGTCATGGTTCTTATGAAAACCACTTTTTTAAGCTGTAGAAAATGTATTTATCCATCTGTACAAAGCGGTCCTGATCTTTAACGTTTAGTCTTAGTCATTGACCTGGAGTTTTATTGTCATTAAAAAGTGGAAGGGCCAAAGTTTCATTTTAGAAAAAAACTGTTCACTTTACATAACAACTGCATTTTGAAATTTAGTCTGAACTTATGTGAATCTGAACAAGTTATTTTGATCACCTCTGCTAAAAAAACAGATGCTGCATCCAAACTAAGGTTCTCCTGGATAAATTAAGAAAACAATTACCCAAGTATTCCAGAGAGAAATGTCTTTAGTCCCTTGATGCTCCAAGGGTTATTAAAGTTTTACCTGCAGATAACCAAGACTTCCAGAAGTTACAAGTCATTTACTTCATTCACTGCAGCTAAGAGAGGCCTGTGCTGCCGCCTCATAGGATTATTTCTTGCTGCATTTAACATGCATTAACAAGCATTTGGAAAGAGTTGAATTTCTTCTGGAAAGTTGAGTTGGCTTCTTAAGATCCTATTCCAAAAAACGTTGTATTTTCCTAATCCAGGTTTTAGATATACCTTCTCAAAAGCGTTCTTCAGGAGCAAGTTTTACCAAATCATGGAGACCTTTCTATTGGACACAAAAATGTAAGGATTAGAGCACAAAGAGGAGGGGGGGTAGTTTTTTTTCTTTCTTTATTTAAAACTGACTGTATTTCTCCCATGTACTTTTAATTGTGCTTTAAGTGGGTGTCTGTTTTCCTTTGGCAGCCAATGCCCCCATCCTTCCCTGTTATTTATGGTAGAACGTAAACTTTCTGCTGCTAAAATAAAGGGAGGATGTGAGGGGGAAGTTGGGGAGAAGACTCTTAGTTTAAACTTTCTCCATCACAGAAATTTTATTTTGGCAATATTAGCATTATTTAACATCCCGATGAGCAACCTCTATCTGAGGAAGTTTACAGAAAGAGCAACCAGATTCCAGACAATTAAACTTTATTACTCTGCCTGAAACATTAAGTAGTGGTTTCAGAAAATGGTTTTTCATCTCCTCTCCTTCTTGATGTTTATTGTTTATGTGTGGGAGAGGACCTGTTTGTCCAACGAGCATATTGAAGGTGAGCTTGGTAATGCTGGGTCCCTATTGCATTTGTTCTTGTCCCCCTCATCTCTCTCCACCTCACCCCTACTCTACTTACCCCCCCACCCCCAATCTCTTCTGTGCCTTATCTTTCTCTCCCTTCCCATCTCCCCCTACCCCTGCTTATCTCTCCACACTCTTTTCAGGTCTCTCACCTACCCCCTTTCAAGTGCCCCCTGTCTCTCCCCTGCCCGCAGACACTTTGGTCATTCCTCTCCCTTTTCTCCTCTCCTCCCTCTTCCCCTTCTCTTTCTCTCTCCTCTCCTTCCCCCTCTTCCTTTGCTCCAACCTTCTCCTCTCCTGTCTCCTTTTCCCTCTTCTTCTTCCTCTTCTCTCTCCTCCTGTCCATAGTCACAGTGATCTGTAATTCCATATCCTCCAGGATCAGATCTTGACTTGTCTGAGGCAAAGGAGAGAAATTTTCCCAGCTCTGATTAATTCGATGTTACAGACAAAAAAATCCTCTAGATGGCACAGAAACATCCCCCTCCCCTATTCATCAAATAATTGACTAGTATATATTTTTTAAAGACCAGAAAGATATTTACCCACCAAAATGTGAAAATTATTTATTGATGGTGGAAATTATGGGCAGTTTTTATGTTCTTTGTGCTTCTATATTTTTCACATTGTCTAAAGTGTATCTATTATAAATGATTTTTTTAAAAAAAATTTTAATGTTTATTATTGAGGGACAGAGAGAGAGAGAGAGACAGAGCATGAGCATGGGAGGGGCAGAGAGAGGGGGAGACACAGAATCTGAAGCAGGCTCCAGGCTCTGAGCTGTCAGCACAGAGACTGACATGGGGCTTGAACTCACAAACCACGAGATCATGACCTGAGCTGAAGTCGGATGCTTATCCGACTTGAGCCGCCCAAGCACCCCAGTGTTTTTAAAAAAACAAATTAGTCTTTCTCTGCTTGACGCCACTACGTCCTTATTTATTGAAAATTAAAACAAAATGGAAGAATCAGATTTGTCCCTCTAGCGAGTATGAATCTGGTTTGTTTTTTGATGTTTAGTTTTCCAAATTCTTTTAACTTTCAAAATGGTGGCCCTTTGGACTACAGCAGGAAGCTTTCAGCTATTGGCACTATCATAGCACACAATGGATGTTAAATATAGTCTTACAAGTTAGGCTCAAACTCTAAGTCCTATAAGACCTTTTCTTCCTTTCTCTGCCTCCCCAAAATGTAGTTCCTATTTTGTTTTTTTCTTAATCTTCTATACTCTGAGGGTGGTCAATGTGACAGACTTGGCAATTTGTACATAGATTTGTTTCAGCCCTGTTATCAGTCTTGGGGGATAGAGGGAACTGGCATTGGTGAACAGCCATTCTATTATTGTTACACCTCATTATTGTACCTTCTTTATTGCCCTTGGTACTGTTGGTTATAAAAGGCATAAAATTCATGTTATACTAGGCTGTGATACCAACTCTGTTACAGTTAAATGTTAAAATTCCAAGTACAGGGGCGCCTGGGTGGCGCAGTCGGTTAAGCGTCCGACTTCAGCCAGGTCACGATCTCGCGGTCCGGGAGTTCGAGCCCCGCGTCAGGCTCTGGGCTGATGGCTCAGAGCCTGGAGCCTGTTTCCAATTCTGTGTCTCCCTCTCTCTCTGCCCCTCCCCCATTCATGCTCTGTCTCTCTCTGTCCCAAAAATAAATAAACATTGAAAAAAAAAAAATTAAAAAAAAAAAATAAATAAATAAAATAAAATTCCAAGTACAGATTCAAGTTTGACCAAAAAAACTTCCAGACTATGTCCTTCTCGCTAGCTAGTTTAGGTGTAGAAGGTGAGTGTAAGATTAGATGAAGTGAGTGTTCGAGACAAAGTTATCCCTTTCCTACCTATAGTGTGATCATTTAAGAAAGGGTTAAATGGTATAGTTAGTGAATGGTTTTCTAGCTGCAGGGGTTTTTGAAAAGAGATCAAGGAATTATACAGTTAATTGAAATCTTCAGGCGAGGACTTATGGTCATTGAAAAAATGTGAGTGAGCAAAATTCTCTTGCTTTGCTCCTAGATATAGTTCATATAGTGCCTTAGAATTCCTGAATTCTTTTTTTTTTTTTAAGGATTTCATGCCTATTTATGCAGGTTGGACATTTTATACGATAAACATGACATTTTAAAAGAATTTACATAGTGTATTTGTTCCCTTGCCTTGCCTTTCTCCTTGTTTGTGTTTCTTATTTCCTCACTTCTCCAAGTCTGCATTATTGGTGCTTTTTCCCATTTTCCCCCATCTTGTGAGCAAAGTTTTAACAGTACGTAGAAAGTTAACTGCCTGGAGTCTTTTAAATATAAGTAACACGCAACCAGTAATAAGCTGTCGGTTGTTTTTTTGCTGCCTGCAAAGAAACATAAACACAGCGCTCATTTCTGGCAGGTTTTTACTGTCAGAGTTTCTCCTATTATATTTATCTTACAATTTGCCAGGGGGTGAAGTTATTAAGTTTTAGCAGCAGCCATCGATCAAGTTCACAAGTTAACACGATAAAGGCTCTGTGCCGCTCCGATCCGGGGAAATGATGATCCTCACTCGGTAATTAACTAAATGAGAAAGTTAAATCTTACTTGAGAGCTGGGAGAGATGAAAGAGAGGTGTTTGTCAGTTTCTCAGTGGAAATTAGAAGCAGTTTTCTGCAATTCCCTAAGCTGCTGCTCTGTCATATTTTACATAAGCTCTGGGAAAACGTCTTGTAATTAGTGCTGTCATGGAGGATTTTTTTTTTGCTGAAGGATGTTGGAATAATTCATTAGATTATCAAGAAAGGCTTGTGTCCTGAAATGATTAGCACAGTGAAATTTAAACCATTAACGATAACAAGTTTAGAGCTTGCTGCAGTGCAGAGGCACCCGGGGTATGTCTGTGCCTATTTCAATCATTTCTTATAATTAAACATTATGTCCTTTTCTTCCCCCCATCACTAAGACCCATCCAAAAATCCTTTTAAGGTGGCACTGCCTACATCAGTGGGTTTACCAGCCTTGGAGGTGTGTGTAGTTAGTAGCTATAATAATGCAGCAGTAAATTAAACTGCTGTGAGTTTCTTGGTTTAGAACAAAAGAACCTATTGCCCTGAAAGCTATGAAGTTGCATTAGGGAACCCACTGCAGAAACAAGAGCCCTGGTTTTGAAACCTAACAATGCTAAGTGACTATCTGATCTCTTTAACTACCCTGGAAACCTGGAAATAATCAAAAATGGCTTTGTTTTGATTTTGGTGAATTTTTTATATGGCTTTTCCTATAATTAGTAAATAGAAAATTGGCAGGTGTCCAGTCTATAAATAATCATATGTACTGGGACCTTCGTGAGTTCATTTCTAGTGAGTTTTATTTGAAAGAATTGAAGTGATTGTGAGCTTTTTCTTGTTGGTTATTAGAAACAAGTCAGATTCATAATGTGAACTTTCCTTCTGCTGACAAATCTGCCCCTTCCTGTCTTCCATGTTCACTAATCAGATCTGACATATTTATGAGTTCACCTAATATGTAATCATATTTAGTAGAGACTGTTAAAATATTAATGCAATAATCCCACCGAGACATGTGATGTTTACTTCTGTTGAAATGTATGTCCCATTCTATTTATATGTGGAGCCACCGGTTTCTTTTCATTTGCACTCTCACGCCCCCTCACCCCCACCCCAAGAGAAATGGGACAATAGACTACTTTTTTGGTCACTGAAAGTTATAAAGGTTTTTTAAGAACTGAAAACTAGAATGATAAAATCTATGATCCCACTTTTGAACACTCAGTACCTCTCATTCTGCATGTTCAATTTATGGCCAGATTCTTTCAGTTTCTCTTGAAATCCTCTGTTAAATAAAAGATGCCCCAATGCCAGTGGGCCCTTACCCTTCTGGGTTCCTCTTTTGTTTCTGTCTAGCTCTTTAGGAGCTCTAGAGCTGTTCTGGATCCTCTGCCATCACCATGTCCTCATCCCTATGTGTGTTTACTTACCTCTTTCAGTCCTAATCAAAATTCAGACGATACCATTTCCTCTTAATTCAACCAAGGCTATGTTGAACTTATGTAAGAGATATTTTTCCCAAGAAATCAAGGGAAAACAGTAAGAAAAAACTTTAAAGTTATTGCTTTTGGATTCTTATTTAACTAAACCTGGCAACAGCCAATAGAGAGTATAGTATAGACCTTTAAAAAATCCTCCCTCCTCCCTTTTTGGGATGCCTGGGTGGTTCAGTGTGTTGAGCATCCAGCTCTTGATTTCGGCTCAGGTCATGATCTCACAGTTTGGGAGTTTGAGCCCCTCATCAGGCTCTGCATAGACAGTACAGAACCTGCTTGAGAGTCTCTGTCTCTCTCTCTCTCTCACTCTCTCTCTCTCCCTCCTCTTCCTCCTCTCTCTGCCCCTCCCCCACTCACATTCTCTCTCAAATAAACAATTAAAAATTTTTTTTAAAAATTCTCCTTTTTCCCCCTCAGAACTCTTGAATGTTTTACCTTGTTTCTTCTGGCCACAGGATCAAGAACCCTGGTTCTGTCCCCTTCCAGGTTAATATACCAGGTTAAATATTTGAAGGATCAGCCCTATTGAAAAAGTGAGTTACTATTACTGAAGTAAATGTATATTATACCCCAAATGTACAATTTTCAACAGGTCCTCCTTCCTTTCTTGTGAGGATAAAATACCTTTCTTCCAAGTACTTGCTAATCTGCCTGTTGTAATCTTAGCCATGATCACCTCTTGCCTGGATCATTTTATCAGCCTTCTAGCTGGCCTTCCTCTGTTCATGCACCTTGCTCCTGTTATCCCCTCACCATTGTCTACATGGAAGCTGGTATAAATATTTCTAAAGGATAAATCAGATGCTGTCATATTTGACTACTTCAGAACCTTTACACTTAGGATAAAATGCAGACTTCTTATTTACAGAAGGCCTAATGTGATATGGCCTCAGGCCACCTCGCTAACTCATTTCCCAATACTTTCCCCAACATTCACTGTGCCCCAGCCATACTAGCCTTCTTTCTGTCTTTCACGTGAACACACCTTTGACTTCTTGTTTGGGGGCCTTTTCCCAGATCTTCACAAGACTGACCCTCATTATTCAGCTCTTAGCTCAGATGTTACCTCCTTCTGCATCATTTCATGACCACCTCAGTTACAGTAGACTGTACTATTCCCTCCCTGTTTTATGTTAACAATTATTTCGTTTTCTTGACAATATTTATTGGTTTCTGAAATTAACATTTATTATATATTCTCATTCCACTCCTCCCTAGAGAAGATAAACTGTGCCTGTTCACTACAATTTCTCTAGCACTTAGAAAAGTGCCTAGCACAGAATAGTTATTCAATAAATGGTTGTTGGTTGATTGCTAACTCTGAAGTCCCAGCCTTAGTCACAGTTCTTGTCCTATCCCTCCTAAGCTATAGCCCTATCCCCAGCACAATCCTTGCCCATTTTATTCTTAGACTCATTCATCATCTTAATCATTAAATCCCTCTTCCTCTACCATGGGTTTCAATGCTAGTCTTTCCTCAGAGCCCTTTTTTAAAAAATCACCTGGTGTTTATCATGGCAAGTGCACTCCTTTTTTTTTTTTTTTTAATTTTTTAAAAATGTGTATTTGTATTTAAAAGAAAGAGAGAGCCTGTGCACACACGCACTAGCGGGGGAAGGGCAGAGAGAAGGGAGGACAGAGGATCTGAGGCAGGCTCCTCACTGACAGCAGAGAGCACAATGAGGGGCTCAGACTCAACGAACCACGAGATCATGACCTGAGCCAAAGTCAGAACCAACTGTGCCACACAGGCACCCCACAGCAAGTGTACTCCTTAATCCCCATTAACTATTTCACACACACCCCCAAAGCCCTTCCTAAGGCCAGAAAGAATCCTTAAATATCATTTGCCTCTCTCTAGTCATAAATATTACTCTTTATCTAGTCCTTGCACCCCCAATTCCCAATGGTGTCCTGTGTCTAAAACGTTTTTCTTTCTCTACTTACCACACCCTTCCTGCGGCTAAAGCAGAGTTTACATGCCAACTAGAAACATCTATCATCTCACCATCAAATTCAGCCAGTCCATGCTGTGTCTTCCAACCTCTACACATTACAATTAGCAAAGTCAGCTCACTCGATATTGCAGTGGTTGTGGTTAGGCTGGTTGATGTCTGCAAGTGTATATTTCTCCCTCCTGGCCCAGGCAGCAGCTTCAAAGAAATTCATGGTAATTTTGATAGTGGTGCTTGTAATATGTTTTCAGGGGGGAAAAATGTTAGCTTTAGCCTTTGAGGACTAAGCTGAGGACAGTCATATAAATACTTAAGTCCTTTCATTTATGTGCTTGTCACCTGACAGCTTCTTCCTTTCTTTCTTTTGGAGCTAACTGTTCATTGTAAACAGAAAAGCAGAAGAAGAGATGTGCAGGGGTGGCAGAAAGTTAGTGTCACCATTAAACTGAGGTTGTTTGTCAGCTTTCCTAGACATTTGAACAGCAGTGGTTGAGTCATCAAGCTTTTGTTGGGAAAGCCAAATCAATTCTATTGCCACCAGTAACCATTACCCTTTCTCCCATACACTCTAATATACAACCTTTTGATTTTTTAATAATTGAACCTTTTCACTGTGCCCTTGTGGATTTTCAGAGGTTCTCAAATTGAAATTTTGCTACTTTTGCTTTAGCCATTAGTAGAAAAATCTGTATGGGAGAATGATAGAGGGAAAAGGCTTGATAACAAAGACCTCTGAGCTCTCTACAAATGTAATATCTTCGTTACAGATGAAATTAATATTACCATGACATTTATATTTAGGAATACTCTATCCTTAGAAGTTTCAGTTTTATTAAAATTTAATTTACATTCAATAAAATACACCCATTTTAAGTACACAAGTTTGATGAAATTTTAGCAGAAGTATACGTACAGCTGTGTAACAGTCAAGCTGTAGAACATATTCATTGCCCCACAACCTTCCCTTGTGCCCTTACTCAGTCAACCCCATGCCCACATCCAGCCCCAGTCAATCACTTATCTGTTTTTATCATTATAAATTAGATTAGTTGTTCCTAGAGTTTCATATAAGTAGAGTTGTAAAGTATGAGTTTTTGTGCCTGGCTTCTTTTGTTCAGCATGTTTTTGAGATTCATACATGAGATTTTGTGTATCTGTAGTTCATTCCTTTTATTGCCCAGTACTGTTCCATTTTACAGATATATCTCAATTTGCTTAACTCTTGATGGACATTGAGATTTTTTTTTTAACTTGGGACTATTATGAAATATGTTTTCATTTTGCAGAGGAGGTAAATGCCTAGAAGTGGGTCCTATGATAAATATATGTTCAGTTTTATAGAAACTGTGCTGTATGTTCTAAAGTAGTTGTACCTTTAACCATTACTGCCAGCAAAGTATGAGAGGCTCATTTGCTCCTCATTTTTGCCCATATGTGCTATGATCAGTCTTTTTAATTTTAGCCATTGTCATAATTGTGTAGTAGTATCTCATTGTGATTTTAATTTGCATTTCCCTAGTGACTGATGATTCTGAACATCTTTCCATGGGCTTATTGGCCATCCATGATTCTTTTTTTGTGAAGTGTGTATTCACATCTTCGGCCCATTAAAAAAAAAAAGAATTATTTGTTATTATGAAGTTCTAAGAGTTCTTTATATATTCTGAATACAAGTCCTTTGTCAAAAGTATATATTGCAAATATTTTCTCCCAGTTTGTGGTTCGTGTTTTTATTTTGTTAACTGTTTCTTTTAGAAACCAGAAGTTTAAATTTTTGGCACATGCTAATTTATCTATGTTTTCCTTAAGAAATAGTTTGTAGGAGTGCCTGGGTGGCTCAGTCAATTAAGTGTCTGACTCTTGATTTCGGCTCAGGTCATGATCTCTCGGTTTGTGGGGTTGAGCCATGTCAGGTTCTGCACTGTGTGGAGCCTGCTTGGGATTCTCTGCCCCTCCCCTGCTTGCTTGCTCTCACTCTCGCTTTCTCCCGCCCAAATAAATAAACTTAAAAAAAAAAAAAAAAGAAAGTTTGTGCTTTTGTGTCCTATGTATGAAATGGTTACCTGTCTCAAGAGTACCAAGATTTTCTCCTATGTTTGCTTCTAGACATTGTCTTAGCTCCTACATATAAATCCAAAATCCACATAAGTTAACTTTCAGATATGGTTGAAAGTAAAGAACAAAGTCCGTTGTCTCTACATGGATATCCAGATGTTTCATCATCATCTTTTGAAAAGTCTATTTTTTCCTTATTAAGTTATCTTGGGACCTTTCTCAAAAATCAGCTGGCCATATGTAAGTCTCTTCGTTGAGTCTATATTCTGTTTCATTGATCTACATGCTTGTCCTTAGACCAAAGTCACACTATCTTGATTACTATTGCTTTATTTAAGTCTCGAAATTCAGTGGTGTGAATCTTCCATCTTTGTTTCTGTTTTGCAGAATCACTTGGCTGAAGTTTAGGTCCTTTGTGTTTCCATTTAAATTTTAGAGTCACGTTGTCAGTTTGCTTGCTGGGATTTCATTGATATTGCATTGACTCTTATCAATGGATCGATTGGAAAGAATGAACATCTTAACCATATTGAGTCCCATTTGTGAACATAATATATCTCTCCATTTATTTAGGTCTTATAAAATTTCCCTCAGCACCCAGGGCACCTGGGTGCTTCAGTCCATTAAGCATCCAACTTTGGCTCAGGTCATGATCTCACAGCTAATGGGTTCAAGCCCCATATCAGGCTCTGTGCTGACAGCTCAGAGCCTGGAGCCTGCTTTGGATTCTGTGTCTCCCTGTCTGTCCCCTCCCCTGCTGTGCTCTGTGTGTCTCTCGCACGCAAAAATAAATAAACATTAAATTTTTTTTTTTTAATTTCCCTCAGCACTGTTTTGTTGTTTTCAGTTTTACAGGTATTAACACATATGTTGTTACGTTTATTCCTAAGTATTACATTTTTTAATGCTACTGTAAATTGTATAGGCAGACAGTTTTATTCATTTATTTATTTTTTATAAATGAAAATATTTTATTTCAACCAACTGAGCCACCCAGGTGTCCCAGGCAAACAGTTTTAAAAAGTTTTTTTCCAAAAAAAGAAATGAGTATAGTGCTTACCCTTAGCAGGGCTGGCAACCCAAAAAAAGGAGTCAAGGCAGGGCTTATAAGGCTCCTGGTAATCTGTTTCTTGATCTAGGTGCTAGTTACATGGGTGTGTTCACATTCTGAAAGTTCATCAAGCTATACATTTAAGATTATGCACATTTTTTTAATTTTATTTTTTTTTTAATTTACATCCAAATTAGCATATAGTGCAACAATGATTTCAGGAGTAGATTCCTTAATGCCTCTTACCCATTTAGCCCATCCCCCCTCCCACAACGCCTCCCGTAAGCCTCTGTTTGTTCTCCATATTTAAGAGTCTTTTATGTTTTGTCCCCCTCCCCGTTTTTATATTATTTTTGTTTCCCTTCCCTTATGTTCATCTGTTTTGTCTTTTAAAGTCCTCATACAAGTGAAGTCATATATTTGTCTTAAGATTATGCACTTTAAAAAAAAATTTTTTTTTAATGTTTATTTCTGAGAGAGAGCACGAGCAGGGGAGAGGCAGAGTGAGGGGGAGACACAGAATCTGAAGCAGGCTCCAGGCTCTTAGCTGTCAGCACAGAGCCCAGTGCAGGGCTTGAACTCGTGTACTGTGAGATCATGACCTGAGCAGAAGTTGGGTGCCCAACCGAATGAGCCACCCAGTTGCTCCAAAATTATGCACTTTTATGTATATTATACTGTAATGAAAAAATAAAATAGAAAAATACATATTACATAGTGAGAAAGAAATAAGGATTTTCTTTTAAGTTTATATATTTTGAGAGAGAGAAAGCACGAGTGGGGTAGGGACAGAGAGAGAAAGGGAGAGAGAGAATCCCAAGCAGGCTCTGCACTATCAGCATGGAGCCTGACATGGGGATCAAATCTACAAACTGTGAGATCATGACTTGAGCCAAAATCAAGAGTCAGATGCTTAACTGCCTGAGCTACCCAGGTGCCCCAGAAGTATGTATTTTCAAAAGAAGAGGGAAAGTCCAATTCCAGCAGTGTCATAAGTTCATTAGGAGTGTTGATTTATTGAGCACTTTACTGTGTGCCAGGTAGTAAACTAAGCATGCTTTTCTTAGATTATTTTATTTGATCCTCACAAAAACCCAGTGGAATATATTGTGTAATTATCCCCATTGGCAATATGAGGGAAACAAAGACTCAAAAAAAAAAAAAAAATCAAGTTGTTTATTCCATGACACACAGCTAGTAAATCGTGGAGCTGGAGTTTGAAACCAGGTCTTTGTACTACTGTAGGACCACAACTCTTTTTTTTTTTTTTTTTTTTAATTTTTTTTTCAACATTTATTTATTTTTGGGACAGAGAGAGACAGAGCATGAACGGGGGAGGGGCAGAGAGAGAGGGAGACACAGAATCGGAAACAGGCTCCAGGCTCCGAGCCATCAGCCCAGAGCCCGACACGGGGCTCGAACTCACGGACCGCGATATCGTGACCTGGCTGAAGTCGGACGCTTAACCGACTGCGCCACCCAGGCGCCCCGGACCACAACTCTTAAAAAACACAGTGTGGTGTAGAGGTTAAGAGTAAGCAACTCATTCAAAGCAATAATGGGTCTAAGGTGTGTGTTTTCCTACCTCACAAGGAAATACTCTGTTTTGGAAGTTGTGACTAAAATGTAGTACCAGCTGGAGTAGCCCAGACAGTTGGTACATACATGAACTATCAGTTTATACTTCATTTCTAATAGCCAAATGTTTTAGGTCCTATTTATGATTGGATCATTGAAAATACAAGGAAGTCCTGACTGAACTTTAGCTCCTGCAGTGGGATAACCAAATTTGTGAAATCCTTAGGCATTTTTATCTGTTAATAGTCTGATAGCCACTGATCAAAGCATGACTCCCTGTGATTCTAGAAACATCTGGTTTGTTGTAGATTATAAATAGAATCATTTCATTACCATGCCGATTATTGTTCTCTGTTCCTGGCATTTCTGATCTTTAGCAAGAAAACAATAACCTAGGGTAGCATCCAACTCCAACCCATTTCCACCTTTTAAAAGACAAAAAGACAAATTTATAAAAGATGATGGAGGGGGAGGTTTGGGTTGTTGAGATGAGAAGTGGTGTTGGTGAAGCTTGTACACCCACCTATTCATTAGCTCACTAAATCTTACTCCATATTTCACAAATTTTTCTTTTCTGAAATGCAAACAAATAACCTACCCCAAAATAGCTCTGAAGTCCCCCAAGGCCTGTGTCCAACAAGCTTCTTATTAATCATTTTTAGTCTATATCATAGACCACAGTGGCACTTATGCTAGAAAACACCCAACTCTGTATACCAGAGCCTGCTGCTTACAGGTGTCAGCTCTTTCGTGTAAACAGAATGGCTAATGTCATTCTTGACCATACACTTTGAATTGTGTTTCATGGATCATTTGTAAAGAAACCTGCATGTAGGATTTAACATTTAGAAATTAAGCCAGCCTGTGCCTTGAATAGCAGAAGTTGATTATCCAAATTTGATAGTTTTATAGCACGTTCAATATGTCTAGGCAGGTATGAGCTACATAGTAACATTGGCCTTCCTGCCAAATTGGAATTGCCTCAGGCAAATGTGCTGAAGATCTATCAAAGTACTTTGAAAAATGTCCCCAGCTTCAAACTTGCATATGATCCTTGTCTTCTTTCTTTTCTCATACCCCATGTCCAGTCTGTCAGCAAGTTCAGTTTGCTTAGCTTTCAAAGTATACGTTGAGTCCCAATTATTTCTCATTACCTCTACAGCCCTAGTCCAAAAGATTGTTCTCTTCCATGGACTACTTCGAAGTAGTCTTTTAATCAGTCTCCTTATTTCCATTCATGTCCCCTACAGTCTGTTGTTCACATAGCCATGCTCCATTTAAAAGAAGTCAGATCATGTCACTTTAGGGCTTCTAGGTGCTTGTCTATGTGATCTCTCTCTCTCTGTCTCTCTGTCACTGTCTCTCTCTCTCTCTCTCTCTCTCTCTCCCTCTCCCTCTCCCTCTCCCTCTCCATAGCTGCTCGTCTTCCTGAGTTCCCTTTCCAGCATGGTAGCCTGAATTTCTTACTGGGTAGCTCAAGACTCTAAGAAGTAAGCAGAAGCTGAATGTCACTTTCTCCACACTTTGTTAGCCAAAGCCCAGATTCAAAGGCTAAGACAAACTCTGCCTTTTGATGGAAGGAACAGCATTCAATGTTCAGGGAGAGATGGAATTGTTTCAGGCCGTCTTGGAGATTGGCTGCTCCCACCTAAATGACCTGGATGAACTGGCTTGAACTACTCCAGCTTACTTCTTGTTCACTTGGTTCAAACCACCTGGGCCTTTTTGGTGTGCCTTAAAAATGCCAGACAGACTGTGCCACCCAGGACCTTTGCCCTCAAATTCCCTTTGCCCTAGACCATTCTTCCCCCATGTAACAAAATGTCTAATTTCCTCATTTCCTTCATGTCTCAGTTCAGAAGTCATCTCTTTAGGGAAACTATCTCTGACCCCTTAGGCTTAAATAATTATATTAGTTTTTTGTGTTTTTTTAATTGCTGCATAACAAACTACCAGGATAAAATAACACCCATTCATTAGCTTACAATTTTCTAGGTCAGAAGTCTGGCATAGCATGGCCACATCCTCTGTTCAGAGTGTCACAAGGCTGAAATGAAGGTGCTGACCAGGCTGCGTTCTCATCTGGAAGCTCTGGGGGAAAATCCTCTTCTCAGCTCATTGTTGTCAGCAGAATTCAGATCCTTGCCTTTGTAGTATTGAGGTACCCACTTCCTTACTGGCTGTCATCTGGGAGCTCTCTCAACTCCCAGAGGCTGACCACATCCTTTGCCATGTGGTCCTCTTCTTCTTCAGTAACCAATTGGAGAAAGCTCTCTGCTTTTAAAGAACTCATTTGATAGGTCAAACCCACTCCAGTAATCTCCCTATCCTAAGGTCAGCTGATTTGGCACCTTAATTAAATCAAAGCAGTGCCTATGTGTTTGTTCGAATAGCTGAGAGAAGATATATATATATATATACACACACACACATACATACATACCAAAGGCCCAGAATCTTGGGGGGAGCCATCTTAGAATTTTGCCTAGTACAATAATGTATACTTTTTTTTTTTTCTATCCCCTTATTTTTTTTTTTTTAAGTTTTTAATCTTTTATTTGAGAGAGAGTGAGAGTGAGAGTGGGGGAGAGAGGCAGAGGAAGAGAATCTTGAAACAGGCTCCACACTGAGCATGGAACCCAGTGCAGGGCTCGGTTGCACAACCCTGGGATCATGACCTGAACTGAAATCAAGAGTTGGATACTCAACCAGCTGGTCCACCCAGGCGCCCCATATCCCCTTATTTTTCTTAATAGCACTATGCACATTATATTTTCCAGTACTTGGTTATGTTTTTATCTTGCTGTACATACTACAATATAAGTTCCTGATAACAGACACTGTTATTTTGGTTCAGTGTTGTATTCCTAGCACCTAGGACAGTGTTTGACACATCGTAGATGCTCAGTTGATATTTTCTTAATGAGCTAACTAATTAATAGAAAGACTGTATGACATGTAAGTTTGATTTCCTTTTTAGAAGGAAAAGGGTAGGTTGAACATATACATGTTATATTTAAGCTTTATCTCCAAGGTACTAGAGTTTCAGATTATTCATTGGCCTTTCTTTGCATGGAAGGTTTCTTATTTGATTAGTAAAAAATAAGTTGTGAGTAAGTAATTCTATAAATGCCCAGTAACTGGTGTATACAAAAAAAAAAAAAAAGCAAATTAGCTTTTTTGCTTGCTAGCAATAATAACTTAACATGCTTTCAGCTTTCAGTTTTCATCTGTGTATCTCCAAATAATATCTTCCTGTGAACTTTTAGACATGAATGCCTAGTCATCCAACACTATTTCTGATTTACCAACTTACTGTGGTCTTTGTGTGGCTTTCTATGTAATTGCTATTCATAAGCATCCAATTACTAATAGAGTACCAGAGTGAGCTCCATCATATAGACATCATATAGCATGCCAGACCAGAAAATTATATATTTCCCTCATTTTCAGTACTTACTGTTTCATGTTTCTTTTAATCCACTCCTTCTACAGACGAAACTTGCCAATGGCACTTCCAGTATGATTGTGCCCAAGCAACGAAAACTCTCAGCAAGCTATGAGAAGGAAAAGGAGCTGTGTGTCAAATATTTTGAGCAGTGGTCAGAGTCCGATCAAGTGGAATTTGTAGAACATCTTATATCCCAAATGTGTCATTACCAACATGGACACATAAACTCATATCTTAAACCTATGCTGCAGAGGGATTTCATAACTGCTCTGCCAGGTAGGTCTCCGGGTGTTTGTGAGCCATTAATTTGCCTAGAAGATATGTGACAATGGTAATGGAACTAGATCTTCATCTTTCTTTTTAAAAGTCTTTATTAGCTTGATTTTTATAAACTGAGTTCTTTAATGTTACCTTCTTGGGGTATAAATACCCAAAACTTCAAACTCTGGAAATAGAGACTCTTCTTTCCCCAGTCTTCTCTGGATCTCCTACCCTTCTAGTCACCCTGTTCTTATCCACTGAGAGGTACAGATAAAATTTTTTGTGAGGTGCTACCTTGATAATGTGTCTTAGCTTCAAGATATGTTAACTTATGTACTTGGATTTGGATTTCTATGGGAATTTGTCAACAGAATAATTTAAATTATGGGACTGAATTTTAAGTGAGTATTTTGTAAAGAAAGATATCTCAGGAGCCTTGTGACAATAATTTGTAAACACCAGGCTTTGCAACCTCACTGTTCTCAATAACCAAACATTTATCATAAGCTAAATGTATGTTTGAATACACACATGCACAAGCTCACACACTTAAAATACATTTTTTGTGGAAGATGGTGTGGTGGTTTTACTGAATGCTTGATGGTGATCCTAGGATACTTTGTAGACATCAGTATTTGGAGGAAATGCTATCTCGAGGAAATACAAGGTTGTCCTCTGTGTTAAAAGTTTATTTTAAAAGAACATACAGTATCGGGGCGCCTGAGTGGCTTAGTTGGTTGAGCATCCGACTTCAGTTCAGGTCATGATCTCACAACTCATGAGTTCAAGCCCTGCATTAGGCTCTGTGCTGACGGCTCAGAGCCTGGAGCCTGCTTCAGATTCTGTGTCTTCCTCTCTCTTTCTGCCCCTCTCCCATTTGCTCTGTCTCTCTCAAAAATAAATAAAAACATTAAAAAACATTTTTTAAAAAAGCTATAAAAGAACATATAGTACAAAAGATGAGTGAATCTCTAAAATATTATTATATCATGTTTTTATTTTTTTCAATTGTTTCCTGATTATAGAAGTTATAGGAAATTTAGAAAATTCAAAACCATTTAAAATATAAAAATAAAATTTCCCAGAACACCACCATTCAGAGAGAGCTGCTAATATGCTATTAATATTTTGGCATGTAGCCTTACTGTTTTTTCTAGGTGTGTATATTTCCTTCTAAAACGTTTGTAACATTTTTTTCTTCCTGTGTTCTCTTAATGTATTTTCCTGAGTGTTCTTTTAAAACATAATTATTTATGGTATTATATATTCTTTATGGGGGCCAAAACACGTATTATTTAACCCCTTTTTTTTGACACTTAGGTAGTTTAAAATGTTTTTCCTATTGTAAACTTTGCTGTGGTAGACATCCTTATTCACTAGTCTTTTCCTAGGAAGAAGTAACAGAAATATTATTATGAATATTTTCAAGGTTTTTAATACTTGTGCCAAACTGTCCTCTTCAAAAATATGCCAGCCCTCCCCCAAAAGGCATATTACTACTTTGCTTCATCTTGGCCAATTAATTTTTTTGTTTGTTTTTCCAAAATTGGAATTTAAATCACCCTTTAAAACAAAAGAAATACTTATTTATATCTTAGAAATAACCATTTCAAAGCTAAATTTGTATCTATATTTTTTGTTAAATAGAAAAGACTTCTGCCCCCTCTTCCCTCACTGGATTTTGTTTTAGCCATAGGCAAACAGTTTTCATTGTGTGAACAATCTGTGTGTACCTCATTACTGTGCTCTCCCCAGTTACTGAGACATGCTACTATCTCAAGCATATACCACTAAGAATTGAGCAGGAGTTGATTAGATCTGTGTATCCTTTGCCTAATCCTGATCCCTGGTGTGTATCTGCTGACCACTTTATAAGATATTAAATCATCAGGCTAATGCTTTATGGCCATTTTAACTTACAAACCTACACCATCTGGCTACATTTAGTAAACCAAACTACTTCAAAAAATGCCTATAATCCATTAATGTAATGGGTTTGTTTAGAGTGTTAGGTGAAATTACTTCCAAAGACTTACTATAGGGATATAGTGAAGATCAGGAACAATTTGATGACAGCCATTAAAAACACAGGAATGAATTTTGGAAACTTCTGATGGCATAGAAAGTTTCAATTTAAAGGTGCAGGAATTGTACCATCACTGTTTTGTTTTTGTTTTGTTTTTTTTTTCACGAAGAACTAATTATTATATCTTTAATTGGGTTATAGTCATTTTCCTTTAATAAGAATTAAGTGATGGATGCCTCCATCTGCTTATGCTTAAATATGAACATGTGATGCCAGCCAAACAAAATCCATTTAATGCTTTCTTCTCCAAATCTGCTGAAAAATGTGACTGATATCCATACAATTTTATAATTAGAATAATGTTTAAGCACGTTTGGGTTGTTGCTAACGGTGTCCAACTGTGTCTTTGTGTGATTCAAGGGAAAGGCACAAAATGAAATGTGGTATTCTCTTTTGGTTAAGTTTGTGCCTGAGGGAGTCAGAGTATGAAGGAATCCTTCTGCACTATTTAAGTCTTTAGCACACCTCTGATATGTAACCCGAAAAAGAAATAACCGTGAATGTGTTTGTCTCATTTGTGAATTAGAACAATAGCCAAAAACTTTATTCGTGTGATCATCCTGTTTTATAGTATCTATTTCTCTGAGGCCTCAGTACAGATTTGGGTGGTAGAGTATTTTAACTGGGAAGCCCATCCAGTTTAGGAAGCCCAAGATCTACTTCCATTGTTTTCCTCTATACATCCTACAAAATGGTCTCTGAAATTCTAACCAAGTTATTTATTGGTCTGGGATTTTTTTCATCTTTTGGTCAGCTGTCATGTAGGCTTTATAGCAGCAACTACTCTCAAATACAGTTTTTTTAAACATTTGAAATTAAACTCATACTTGAACTTAAACATACCTCTCTGTTTTCCTCTTGGGATGTTCCCATACCAATCTGTATTTCCTTCTTCTCTTCTTTCTGCATGCCCAAAATTCTATAACCCAGCACATTCTGACTTAGTGCCTCTCCCCTAGTACATTTAAAGGATATTTCTTTTACTGAACAGCTTTGGAACTGCAGCAGTAATAGAAACAGAATGAGAAATGGACCTAATATAGAGATTTGGGGGGGTCTGAATCACAGACTTTGAGATGCCATCCATAGAACATCCCCTAGTGCTGAAATCCATATAGATAGATGTGAATTGTTTTCTGGAATCCTTTTCATTTTTAATGTCTTGGGGGTTTGCTAGTTGTTAGCTCTAACTTCCTTATCTAAAGGAAGATGGAAAATACTGTTCATTTCTGTAACCTTATGGAAAAATTATTGACACTCATTTTACCCAAGTTTCTGTTTGAAAAAGAAACTGGACCACACTAGGGACAATGATATGCTTTCAGAACAGAATAAATGCTGTTCTTTTTTTAAGGACCTTTTGTAAAAAACCATTCACCACCTATGCTTCTCTTCTTTACCTCCTCCCCCAAACCCAACAGCTCGGG
The DNA here is from genome assembly GCF_018350155.1 of Leopardus geoffroyi. Taxonomy (NCBI): domain Eukaryota; kingdom Metazoa; phylum Chordata; class Mammalia; order Carnivora; family Felidae; genus Leopardus; species Leopardus geoffroyi. Next base: position 60,515,767 of record NC_059334.1, read on the forward strand.
GTTTGGATCACATTGCTGAGAACATTCTGTCATACCTGGATGCCAAATCACTATGTGCTGCTGAACTTGTATGTAAGGAATGGTACCGAGTGACATCTGATGGCATGTTATGGAAGAAGCTCATTGAGAGAATGGTCAGGACAGATTCTCTGTGGAGAGGCCTGGCAGAACGAAGAGGATGGTGAGCCTTTTAACTTTCTTACTATCATGGAGCTTCAGGACTTGGCCGTTCAGAGTCATTGGAATAATATTGGGAACCAGAGAGACTGCTTCTCATTGAATATGATGATGTTGCTGGTTTATAGCACAAAATGTAAAATAGTTGTACATGTACTGACCAATCATTCATAAATGACATACTGTGTTAATACTACTTTGCAAAAAATGATTAAAAACCGACTTCATTTAGAGCATTCTGTTCTCTGGGCAGGAAGTAGTGTCCTGAAAAAGGGCTGATAGGCAGTTTGTAAATCACACAGAAGCCATCAGATGCCCGAAACAATCCCGAACCAATAAGTATGTTCTCCTTCAGAAGATTTCTTGTCTTTAATCCATGCCTGTGGTGGTTTATCACCTTTGTAATCAAAATTATTTTTACACTCAACTAGAATAAGAACTCTAGGCATGGGAAAGAGTGAAATGTGTCATCTAGTATATCTCACTGTTTCCTCAGAACACTCATATTTTCTTAAGATTTTACTGCTTAATCCTGAATTCCTTGAGGCATTATATAGTGAGCAGCCTGAGAGACCTCACCAATTTTATTGTTGTTCTTTTAAGATAAAGGTACCATTTCATTAGAACTTCTGGAAGATGCCTTCTATATGTACTTTCAAAGGATATCTCTAGAATGTCACTGAAAGAAAGTCAGGTGTGAATAATTTCATAAGTAAAATAAAAGTGACATATTAAATATTTTAGTTGAGAGAAATGCAGCAGCAGACATATGTGTGCTCAGGGATATCCTGAGCAATTAATTTTATCAATTATATATCTTGGACCATAAAGAGATACAAAACTGTTAAGAAAAGAGGGTCAGCTTCTCTCAGCAATTTTCATTAAAATATAGTTAGCTCATTTTTTTTTTTCATCTTTGAAATTTATGGCTCCCTTTCTTTTATCTTTTTGGATATTTGAAATTCGTTGATATATAATAAACGTATTGACCCCTAAATGTTATACCAAATGCTTCAAGAAATTTCTGTCATTCTGGCTATTAGGAAGGCTTTATAATTTCCCTCAAATTCAATTTTAAAGGAAGCAAATGCCAGGCTATTCTTTGGCTATATAGACGTGAATATATGAAAGCATAGTGTTATTCTTCCCAGATATGTTTTTCTTATTCTCATTTATTTCACTATATAGAAAAATAGAAACCTTTCATAATTTATTTCATACTTTGGAAATAAACTCTTTATAAAAAAGCAAATATATATATATATATATATTGCAAATATATATATATATACACACACACACACATACATATATACATACATATATACATACATATATATATATATATATATATATATATATATATATATATAGTTGTATGGGATTCAAAATCCATCGTTTTGCTAATAGGCATGCCAGGACCAGCCTTAGATATAGAGCAGTTGCTTACGTGGAAGAGTTTTAGGGCAGCTAGGAATATTCTACTACCCCTCACAGGGAAAAAAGAAGAGAAAAGAAAAAAAGAAAAATTCTCCAGGGTCACCTGGGTGGCTCAGTTGGGTAAGTGCCCATCTCTTCATTTTGGCTCCAGTCATGATCTCACAGTTCATGAGACTGAACCCTGAATTGGGCTCTGTGCTGACATCACGGAGCCTGCTTGGGATTCTCTCTCTGCCTCTGTCTCTGCCCCTCCCCTGCTCATTCCCTCTCTCGCTCTCTCTGTCCCTCCCTCCCTCCCCCTCCCCCAAAATAATAAACTCTAAAAAAAAAGTCATTTAGGGGCACTGGGTGGCTCATTTGGTTAAGCAGCCGACTTCGGCTCAGGTCATCATCTCATGGTTCGTGAATTCAGGCTGTGTGCTGACAACTCGGAACCTGGAGCCTGCTTCAGATTCTGTGTCTCTTTATCTCTCTGCCCCTCCCCCATTTGCATGTGCTCGCTTGTGCTCTCTCTCTCTCTCTCTCACTCTCTCTCTCTCAGAAAATAAATAAAACATTAAAAAAATAAAAATTTAAAAAAACATCATTTAGGGTGCCTGGGTGGCTCAGTCAATTAAGCATCCAACTTCGGCTCAGGTCTTGATCTCATGGTTTGTGAGTCCAAGCCCTACATGGGGTTCCATGCTGTCAGTGCGGAGCCTGTTTCGGATCCTTTGTCTCCCTGTCTCTCTCTCCCTCACTGACACTCGCTCATGCTCTCTCTCTCAAAAAATAAACTTAAAAATATTTTTTAATCTTTTAAAAAATGACATTTCAAAAGAAAAACCCAAATTCTCCTCCAAATTGGAACTCATAACCTAAAATCTCTAGGACAGAGATTCACTCCCATAGCAACAAAGGTTTCTTCCCTGTTAAAATATACTTTGTTCCCATTTGTACTGTAAATAACAGTAAACCTTTATCAGACATTGGGAGTTTACAAACTTTTTTTTTTTTTTACTTTTTTAAAAATATATTTATTTTGAGAGATCACTTGTGTGGAGTGGGGGGGGGGGGTGGGGCAGGGGGGGAAGGGGCCAGAGAGAGAGAATCCCGTGCTATCAGCCTAGAACCTGACGAAGGGCTCCATCTCATGAATCATGAGATGACGAGCTGAGCTGAAATCAAGAGTCAGATGCTTAACCAACTGAGCCACCCAGGTGCCCTTACAAACTCTTTTTTTTTGAAGGCAGGAAGAACAAGAAACAGATAAGCAGATTTGGACAGATACTTGTGAAAATACCAAAGATAACAGCCTCCACAATTTTACTTGGAGTTGGCAGTAAATAGGAAGATCTGTTATGTTAGTTACAAAGAGAAAAAACAAACAAGATCGTTGAAAAGATGGCCTTTTGCCTTTTATATGAAGGGTATATGAAGGTATGGATGAGAAATAATCTAGGATCCAGTATTGATTATCACTCTTTCCCTGTCTCCTCAACCACAGGAGCCCATTTCTGTTCTTTTGAGCATCCTTCATAGTTCAGACCGTATTCTTTTGTCCTGGCCACATTTGTCATCTTACCTTGATAGAGCCCCATGAAATTACAAGAATTTGTCCACCCCGTGGAGACTTCCTTTAATATCCCCCTTGACTTTCTCTGACTGCCTGTATTTTTTTTTTTTTTTTTTTGAGAGAGAGAGCATGAGTGGGGGAAGGGCAGAGAGAAAGGGAGACATAGAATCTGAAGCAAGCTTCAGGCTCTGAGCTGTCAGCACAGAGCCCGACACAGGGTTTGAACTCATACTGCAAGATCATGAACTGAGTCGAAGTTGAACACCTAACCGATTGAGCTACTCAGGCACCCTTGACTGCTTGTGTCTTTTTAAAACTTTTTTAATGTTTATATTTATTTTTGAGACAGAGAGCAAGAGCAGGGGAGGGGCAGAGAGAGAGGGAGACACAGAATCCGAAGCAGGCTCCAAGCTCTGAGCTGTCAGCACAGAGCCCGACGCGGGGCTTGAACTCAGAAACCACAAGATCATGACTTGAGCCAAAGTCGGACGTTCAACCGACCAAGCCACCCAGGCGTCCCAGTGACTGCTTTTATTTTTAAATTTGACTTTCTTCTTGTGTTAGTGTTCTCCCCTACTTTTTAAAAAATTCAATGTATGATCACTTTCTCATCTTCTCTCAGATTGTCTTTCCAAGCCTACTGTGTCAATAAAGTTTTCCTTTCATACCTTTCCCCAAATCCTGGCTTTGACAGTTTCTTCCATTTCCCCCAACCAAAAACAATAAGTAAATATCGTTTTCTAATGAAGCTTTGGGTTTAGCTTCCACTCCACTGTTGTGTTTAGATGAATTTGACAGTCTGCCCCTAGGACATGAACTCTGTCTCTTTCTATCTTGAATAATATTGAGTGTACTCTCTGCGCTCAGTAATGATAACTCTTAAAAGTATAATAAACGACCACTTGGGAAAGTCCATTTTCTTAATCAGCAGATCACATTTTATGATAACATTCTAAATTTAATATTTAGCATTTATCATGTACTTACATTCTCAGAGGTACTAGACATTTCACACAGAAGTGGTCCCTGTTGTCAGAGAGCTTCCATCATAAAAGGTTTTGACTTACAACACAGATACAGACTGAAAAACCAGTTTTCAGCACCTCACCACCCTTTTTTGTAGCACCTTTAATTTGAAGAAATTCAGACACTTTAGCAAGGCATGAAAAATACATTGAGGTAAAAAATGAAATCAGAGGCTTATATGATTTCTCTTTTCTTAGAATGTAGGGATAGTTTCATTACATATGAAGAAAATCCTGGGTGCCTATAGTCAATTGCCAGAGATTAAAAGGAGGGCGGGAATCTCTGAGGAATGGTGGGTACTGGGAGATAATAAAGTAGTAGAGTGTAGTCTCTAAAATCAGACTTAGATTCAAATTCCAGGTCTACTTGCTAGGTTTGTGACCTTGAGCTAAGGGTTACCTAACCTCCCTGGCATTTGATTTGTTTGCTTGCAAAATGAATGTAGTGATTATCACCTCATGAAAGGGTGTTGGAATTGAAATTATTAAGTTATAACTATTAACCAGATTTAGGATCTTTTCACTCAAAATCTGTTGTTTGGTTACAGTGTGTTTGCAGAGTAAGATTGTTCTCTTATTGCAGAATAAGAGAAGTGTGCTTGTCACCCAGAATTATTTCACAATGTGTCTTGTTTGCCCTTTATGTTGATGTATCATATTTCTTGCTCCTATTAGCCCCCTTTTATAAACTATTATTTTAGCTTCTCCATTCTAGATTTGCCTTCCTGTATTAACACAGAAGTGAAAGCTACCTTCCTGATAAATTTTCTCAACTAATTTTCAAGGTGTATAATAGGAAGAGGGCAGGGGAGAAGCGCTCCTGGAGACATTGAACAATTAATTATATTGTAATGGAGCTATAGAGGGAGGAGTGGATGACTGGCCCAGAGAAAACATGATTTCTCTGGTGCCAGGATTACACTCTGAGGCATTTCTGCCTATCTCCACTTTGCAAGGCACGGTGCCAGTGAGAACAGCAGTTAGTACACCCATAGTGGGGTTTACTAGCTTCCACACCGTGTTCGGTGGGTTCTTAACTTCAGGATGAGGAATTAAATTTTTTACCCAGCAGGAAGTGATTGCCATTTACTGGCTTTTTTTGTAGCAAAGATCTAGCTTGGGATACGAGTATTCCAGAGATGTGCTGTCATAAGGAAAGAGATGCTAACAAATGTTGCTCACTGGAGTCAAGGAAAGGCAGTAAAATGCATGTATGTATGTGCATAGCCAGGAACCTGGGAAAGAATGTCATGCCTTAGACTTGACAGCACAGTGCTCTTAGGCATTTCTTTTCATCTTCTTCCATACCTGCTGCTGGACACTCCTGTGTTTCCTTTCTTCTCTGTCAAAATGAATTGAATTGCTCCTTTTAAAGCACAGCTACACTGATCACCAGCAGCCTGGGTGCCCGAGCTGCCAACACACCTTACCCCACATAAATGAAGACTAGAAAAAATGATCTCTGTGATAGAGGCATTCCTACTGCCCATGATGCTAGGCTCCACTGATAACTGGCACAGCTTTACTTGGTGGTGGTGGGGGGAGGGTGGGTAGGGAATGTGGGGCATGTGCCTAGTTCAGAGTTAGTAGTTACCATCACTAACAAAATTTTCAAAAGCCCAGTGAGTCTGCCTGTACAGAGGTCTGATAGACTAGTTGACAAATTCTGATTATATGTATTTGCTTGATGACATTATAGTATTCCTGAAGGCCTGATACTCTGATGGCTACACTACAAGTGGTCATGTTTACAATCAGTGTTGACTGAGCTCCTTAGAACCCAGAAAGTTGGGGCTCCTGAAATCAGGCTTAACTTCACACCTTTCCAGGCTACGGAGATTATATAGAATGGTAACTGTGACAACACTTTGAAAAAATGAGAAGCTCCTTGTAAATGTTTGATATTGTGATTTTTATTGAAAATATTTGTTTTTTAGGGGACAGTATTTATTCAAAAACAAACCTCCTGATGGGAACGCTCCTCCCAACTCCTTTTATAGAGCACTTTATCCTAAAATTATACAAGACATTGAGGTAAGAATCTATTTATATTTGGATATTTGCCAAATACTAGAGAATCATCAGCATTCTTCAATAACAGAATTGTTACAGCAAACCCATTAAGATTTATTAATGTGGGTTAAAAATCAATTTCTTTTAAGTAAATAGGGTAGGTAAAATATAGTAAATTGCCAGGCAAAATTTTTAAAGCTTTTAAAGATTGTTTACTGGTAGATAAGTAGATGAGAGAGAGAAAATGATATCTTCATGCAGTAGCACTGAGACTGTTATGATACTCCAATATCTTATGAATTGAGCCTTCCTGGAAGTTCACTGGTAGAAATGGCCACCACATAGGTATGGGGAGCACTGAGCATGTAACCTCATGAAGTGCACAGCTTGCCCTCTGTTGCCCCTTTTCCACCAGGTTTATCATTTAATTGAATGAGTTATATGCAGGAGAGTTCTAGAAAGTAAATCTTTAATAACTTTACAAATGAAAAAATGTTATACAAATTTAAACAGTGGTTTTTTTAAAACATATTTTGAGTTTGCCTTAAGTTCTATATAGTTAATAGAGTGAAGCACTGAGCATTTGTCATTGGTTGCCATGAAAGTCAGATAAGGATTTAGTGCTGGTCCTTTCCTAATTACTAACTTTTTATTATTCCTTCTCCTAGACAATAGAATCTAACTGGAGATGTGGAAGACATAGTTTACAGAGAATCCACTGCCGAAGTGAAACAAGCAAAGGAGTTTACTGTTTACAGTATGATGATCAGAAGATAGTAAGCGGCCTTCGAGACAACACAATCAAGGTGAGGTCTGTTCAATAATGGGAAGATGGCTGAAGGAGAAGGGTGTCCACATTAATAAAGCAGTCCCAGCATCATCTCTAAGTATTATTTCCAGAAGGTAAATGAGAGTTTTAGGTTGTTTCCCATCCTGAAGCCAGAATCATTTCCTTAAAGGACAGTTACTTGCTTTCTGCCAGAAGCATGTACAAATGGATAGTCCTAGGATTAAATTCTCTCCTTAAAGTGTGCTGAATGTGCTATTACTCCTTTAGGCTTCACATAATTATAGGTTACCTCTGTTCCTTAATGAAAAGGATAAAGTCTGCATTAGTACTGAAGCCACCTATATGTGTGTGTGTGTGTATACACACACACACACACACATACATATATATAGGTGCTTAGCTATACCTATAGAAAAGAATGCATTCCACATTACTCTGGGCTTTGATTCTTTAAAGGAATCAAACACATAGCAGAGCCAACAAGTCTCAGCACCACCCCATTATCACAGTGATCAAAAAGATCTTGTTTGCCATCCTAGATCTGGGATAAAAGCACGCTGGAATGCAAGCGAATTCTCACAGGCCATACGGGTTCTGTCCTGTGTCTCCAGTATGATGAGAGGGTGATCATAACTGGATCATCGGATTCCACAGTCAGGTAGAGAATTCCAAATGATCTTTTGAACTCTGGAATATCAGATCTGCTCTGTTCTTTGTCATAGATAGTAGTTTTGCTGTATGTAGCTACATGAACGCAGTTCTGAAACTTCATAACTAAAGAAGAATAAGCCATCAGCTCTCCACATCATTGTGTCCACCTAGAAGTAGAAAACTTAATTTAGGAATGATTAAGGCAAGTTTACATTTTTGCACATTGAAGAAACTACATATTCTGTTTTAATTTGGGAAAATCATCAATTATAAAAACTTGGTAAACCTTGTGCATGCCTTACAAAAACCACCTCGCAGGGGAATGATGTGAATGGAATTAAGCCTCCTTTCAGGTGGTTATAACTGTGGTACAGACATGCATTACCTCCTTTAAAATGTGTACAGGTGAGCAATGCTCTCTCTTTGCCAGCCCCTCCCCTGCTGTCCCTGCAGTTTTTAATTGCAAGCTTTACTCAGGGAGGGGCCTTCAATTTCCAGAGGCGTTAGTGATTTGATGACACAGCCATTATGCTGCTGGAGTCCAGTGTAGCTTGAGTTCTGGGTACCAGCAGCACTGCTGGAAACCTCTGTTAGGAATTTTGCCTTAAGCTAAAGGATTTTCCAAACATAATGCATCAAAAGTAACTTTAAAAAAAAAAATAGGAAAAAAAAAGCAGTTAACTGCATTGTTAGATCCTCTGAAGTTAAATGTTTACCAATCCAAATTATCCTCTGTGAATAGAAAAGGCTGTTCCTCTTTCTTGTCTTTTGACTTAAAGGCATAGCAAACTCAGTTCTTATAGTTATCGACATTTAACATTTATTGATGCTCTGGAGTGCCTCAAGGAAGCTAAACATTGTAGAGGCTAACATCATTTACAGGATAAGGGACAAAATGATTTTCTAAAAGATGGGGTTAAATTGGAAAAGGAAATAAAATGTGTTATGAAAATCAAAGTAAATACACAAAAACAGAGTAATCGAAATACATCATCACACAAAATTCTCAAGATATCCAAAGGTCCCACACTCTGCTGTAAGCCCCTATTTACACTGTGGCTATTTTTTCCCCTTATTTTCTTTAATGTTTATTTTGCTAGAGAGCAAGTGAGCACGGGCATGAGCGAGCAGGGAGAGGGGCAGAAAGAGAGGTAGAGAATCCCAAGCAGGCTCCATGCTCATAGCACAGAGCTTGATCCCATAAACCTTGAGGTCATGACCTGACCTGAAATCAAGAGTCAGGCACTTAACCAGCTGAGGCACCCAGGCACCCCTGGGATGGCTATTCTTGATCTCTACCCCCATTCAAGGCACAGAAATGGAACTTTAGACTTAAGAGTATAGGTCATCTTGGGCCTGGCCTGTATGGTAAAATTGAAGATCCGGGGTTATCAAGCTCAAATCCACAGTACTAAGTCAGACTCTTACAGAAGCTTCTTGGCCTGAATCAGTTCTATTTCCTGAGGGCTATCCGTGGGACACTAATGCTACTGTCATTAATCAGATTCCTACTTAAAAATGTATCTCATTAGGGGTGCCTGGGTGGTTTAGTCAGTTAAGCGGTTAAGCATCTGACTTCAGCTCAGGTCATGATCTCATGGTTCCTGAGTTCAAGCCCTGCATCAGGCTCTCTGCTGTCAGCACAGGGCCCCGCTACAGATCCTGTCTCCCTCTCTGTCTCTGCCCCTCCCATGTTCATGCGTACTCTGTCTCTTTCTCTCCCTCTCTCTCTCTTTCAAAAATAAACATTAAAAAAAAAAATGTATCTCATTAAAGGCATCAGATTGAATGTCAGAAGTTTTGTAATAATCTTGAAGTCTAGGCCCAATTAGTAGGTGACAGTGGTTGTATCCTCATTCTTACCCTTCTCCCATATAACTCACCCATATTTCAAATAGTGTGTCTTAAGGATTTCACATTGGCAGCATCCTGTCCCTCTCCTTGTCCTACTCTCCTAGTCCAGCCCTCTATCTATCACTTCCCTGTGGTCCATCAGAACTCTTTACCTCAGCTCAGTCCCAAAGCTACAAGAGGGTAGAGTATAACACTAATTATGAAAATGAGGCAAGATGAGTGGGGAATGTGGTAGTCAAATAGATCATAGCCAGGAATATCATCGAAGCCTCAGATAAGCTTCTTAATGTTGTTTGTTCCAGGGTATGGGATGTAAATACAGGTGAAATGCTAAACACCTTGATTCACCATTGTGAAGCAGTTCTGCACTTACGTTTCAATAATGGCATGATGGTGACCTGTTCCAAAGACCGTTCCATTGCCGTATGGGATATGGCCTCCCCAACTGACATTACCCTCCGGAGGGTGCTAGTCGGACATAGAGCTGCTGTCAACGTTGTAGACTTTGATGACAAGTACATCGTTTCTGCGTCTGGAGATAGGACTATAAAGGTAATGAGGCATCTTTTGATAAGTCTCCAATTTAGAGTAAGGGTGTTCATATGAAAATCCAATCAAGGGAAATTTCATATTTAAACGTCCATATGGAGTAGTTTAATATTTAATTCAGATACTGGTCTGTTTGTAAGAAGGCGATGAATGAGACAAGCGGTGTGAAAATTTTGGTTAGGTATCTTAGTCCTATAGATAATGGTGTGAGAAGACCAGGGGTAAACTCAGCTTCTAGAAAATTTGTCTGCAAGACCAGACTAATAACTCCATAACAATAAATCAGTTGGAGGAATTCTCACGTTATAGCAGCCAGCTACAAATTAGCCCTGTGTTATTGAGAATTAAACTTTTTTTTTTTTTTTTTTTTTTTTCTTTTTTTGATTTGGTTTGGTTTGAGAAGTTGACTTCCCCCTATTGGCTCAGTACTCTTTTCTGCTTCCCCAAGACTCCAGTTGCCCTAGATTTTACTAGTAAAAGCACCAAATCAACTGCCAAATACTATTTCTGTTTCAGGTATGGAACACAAGTACTTGTGAGTTTGTAAGGACCTTAAATGGACACAAACGTGGCATTGCCTGTTTGCAGTACAGAGATAGGCTGGTGGTGAGTGGCTCGTCTGACAACACTATCAGGTGAGCAGCAGGTGCCTTTACCCAGAAGGGATCACTATTACTCTGCCATTCATTGTTTGCACACGGATCAAACAAATCTTCAAGTGTGTTATGTTTATAATAAAGTATTTTTCCTTTCTTGTTTTTTTTTTTAAAGAGTTTTATTTGTAGAGGTTCCTGAGTGACTCTCGGTTAAGCATCTGACTTCAGCTCATGTCTTGATCTCCTGGTTTGTGAGTTCAAGCCCCACATTGGGCTCTGCACTGTGGTGGTGTGGAGCCTTCTTGAGATTCTGTTTCTGTCTCTCTCTCTCTCTCTCTCTCTCTCTCTCTCTCTCTCTGCCCCTTCCCCACTTGCACTGTCTGTCTCTCAAAATAAATAAATAAACTTAAAAAAAATTTTTTTTATTTTTACCCCCAATGTGGGGCTCGAACTCACAGCCCAGGGATCAAGAGTCACACGCTCTACCAACTGAGCCAGCCAGACACCCCAAATGTTTTTCCTTCTGTAGCTTCTTATAGGCCAAAAGTTTGCAAAAAAAAAAAAAAAAAAAAAAAAAAAAAAAAAATTTTTTTTGTCCTAAGCAGAAAGATAGCATAGCAAAGCCTTTTGTTGATGTGTTTCCATTCTATAATAGTTTCATTACCAGATATACTTATTTTAAAGGTACTGCTTGAATGAGGAAGTGGACAAGAGTGATAAGTAAATGGAGGTTGAAGGCCCTCCTCTTTAAGCTCTTCCTGTGTACAGTTGAAAAGTCCTAATAAGTAGCAAAAGGCCTTTTTTTCACCAGTGTTCTAACAAAAAAAAGAAAAACTATTTTTTCCCTACTAGAAATTGTGCATTTTGTTTTCTTAGCATTATGTAATTATCCATAATTTGAAATTATGAAGAATCCACAGCTTAAAGTACTTTTTTGGTGTTTTCATCTTCACAAAGATGAATGACACAGATATGAATAGAATTTGGAAGATTTATGAATCCTTTTCCGTTCCTTCAAATAGTACTAAGAGAATGAAAAGGCTATTAAAAAAACAACGGATAGAGCTATTCCTCACATCTAAGGAAATTGTCCTTTCATTTGCCTTGGTCTGGAAGCATATAATTTTTTAAATTAATATATGAAAGTTTTTGAGAACTTGCTTTTGTTTCCATTATATGAGAAAGACTGTCCTGGACAGTGGGTAAAAGCAGAGAGTGTCCTTACTAACAGACGTGGACATGCTTTGTGAGACCAGGATATCACTGATACCCTGCATCTCATTCTTAATAGTGATTTCAGGAAGCATTACTTCTCTTGGCTTGGTTTTGTCCTTCACAGGCAACTGGGGACATTGAATTCATCCTTTTTATGCCTTGGGGACCCTGGTTACAGAATTATATAAAGCATCGTGCTTTGAAAATATATATTTCATTTGAACTTAAATCATACATTCTTCTGCCTGAGTTATACAGCAGAAAGGAAATAAATTACATTGAAAAGAGTACATTTTTGTATGATTGTTGATTGATTTTATGTTTGTGGATTTTTTGAAGACATACAAAGTGTATTATTATAACATCCAAAGCTTTAGAGAAGAATACACAAAAGTTCACTCAATTTTCTCTTCCAGATTATGGGACATAGAATGTGGTGCGTGTTTACGAGTGTTGGAAGGCCATGAGGAACTGGTGCGCTGTATTCGATTTGATAACAAGAGGATAGTGAGTGGGGCCTATGATGGGTGAGTTTGCTAACAGGGTTTAAAAAAAAAAAAAAAATGTACATCTTGATCCCTCCGCCTGAGGATGTTAAATATAGTCTTCCCTTGACTCTAAAAGATTATAAGTTTCATGGAAGGGGTCTGATATGATATTTCTTGTGCCTAGTCTATATATTCACCTTTGCTTTGTTTAAATAAACTTTTAAAAAGAAAAAGTATTTATTTTGAGAGAGAGAGCAGGGAGGGCAGAGAGAGTCCCAAGCAGGCTCTGTACTGTGAGCCTGGAGCCCAACGCAGGGCTTGAACCCACAAACCATGAGATCATGACCTGAGCCGAAATCAAAAGTCAAGACACTTAAGCAGCTGAGCAACCCAGGCACCTCTCTTGTTTACTTTCTTTTCTATTATTTACTATTCTCCTCTTTTCTTTTCTTTCTTTTTCTTTCCTTTTCTTTTCTTGTTTACTTTTCTAAAATGTTCTTCCCAGTCATTTAATTGTACTTGTTTGCTCCTGATTTTCATTAATATAAGTTATTTGGTTATACATTTGTCTGTTTTACTCTATAAAGCGATGAACTGGAAAAATCCCAGTATACCAGGATATGTGTATAAAATAGTGACTTATTAATAAAATTGAAATATTGGAGGCAGTATCTTTGGGGCACAATGTGGTAAGGTCCTGAATTTTTATCTTTTTGAGAAATTCTAAAAGTGCAGCTCTCTTGTCTTCACTTCTAACATTTCAGTTACAACAAGTTTAGTAATCTTTATTTTCTTTGATCTAATAGCAATGGTACTAGAATCCATTCATGTTGTGAGTGTGTACCATGTCCAGCAGTGGTAAGCACACAGTAAACTCTTAACGAAAAGTATATTCACTTAAAAGGCCTCCTTATCATTTCTTCTTGTCAGGGTGCCTAACATGGGGGAGTGGAAGGCTACAGTTCAAATACTGGCAGCTTTTAAGTATCAGAAGCTGACTTACAGCTTGATCTTAGTTTATGAGCTGGCTTTACTGATTAAGACAACTCAAGCTGCAGGAAGCAGAGCTTCCTCTGCTTTGAGTCAGCCGTCACTGTTCTACCCTTGGGAAATTGTTCAGGGTGTGATGACGCATTCCAGCTAGGTTATATTTTCTCATTGCCCCGGTTTTGATCTGTTCCCACCTTTCTTGGGTTTTATCTGTTATTTACCGTGAGAAGGCATAACTATATGTTTGATTTTTAGAAGGGCTAAGCTTTTCTTACTTAAACTATGAGAACTTGCTTATATAAACTCCAGAGTTCAGGGGTGCCTGGGTGGCTCAGTGGGTTAAGCGTCCGACTTCGGCCCAGGTCATGATCTCACAGTTCGTGAGTTCAAGCCTCTCATCGGGCTCTGTGCTGATAGCTCGGAGCCTGGAGCCTGCTTCGGATTCTGTGTCTCCCTCTCTCTCTCTGCCCCTCCCTAGCTCACGCTTACTCTCTCTCTCTGTCAAAAATAAAAATAAACTTAAAAAAAAAAATTTAAACTCCAGAGTTCTTCAGTGAGTTCCAGTCCTCTGGTACACGTGACCTGGGCCATTCTCAGAATTATAGGTTTCTAGGCCTAAATAATCTGTTATATCATTAAGAGGTCTAGTATATAAGATCTCTTCCTGGCCCCAAAATATGGTGTAAATTTACCATTCACTATCTTCAGCTTGGTTAAGGCTATCCTGTTCCTCATTTTTAGGTTAAATTTGTACTTTTTCCCCTGTTGAGACCAATAACCTTGACCCAAGAATGAATGCAAGGACCAAGTCTCCAAAAACAAAAAAGTTTTTGTATATTCTTGTGAACTGCATTTGTCATATAAATTACTTTCACCATACATATTTATTGCCATGACTTTGTGCTGTTCTTCCTGTGGTCCCTTAATTTTGCTTTTAATCAAGATTTTTATCCCATTTTTGATCTTTAGAAAAATTAAAGTGTGGGATCTTGTAGCTGCTTTGGACCCCCGTGCTCCTGCAGGGACGCTGTGTCTACGGACCCTTGTGGTAAGAGCCTTGAGGGGGCTGGGGAACAGGAAGGGGAAGGAATTAAACATTGATGTGCTGTGGAATACAGATCTGGATTTGATAGTTAGACGCTCACAAAACCTACTACTAAGTGGAAAGGCAACCAATACATGACAATAAAATATGTTTATATAGCGCCTTTCATCCAAAAGTGCTTTAGAGACTATATATGGAGAGGAACGTGGCAGCTGTTTAACAGCTGCACAGCAACTCTACACAACAGTTTAGTACAGGAAGTGAATAAGAATTCTGTATCCACCAGAAACAGTAGGGGGTACTTAGGGAGAGAGAACATAATTACTCAAATTGGAACTTGTCCAGAATCTGAGGACCTGCACACCTGTGCCTGCAAAAAGTGCCGTGGGAGCCTGTGTGAGCCCCCGGTCAGCCCCCTAGCTCTGCAGCCTGTTCAAGGCATGCCGCCTCCAGCAACATGAATCCTGTCTTTTTTATTCCTCATATACCCCCTTGCCGTGAACATCTTGACAGTTGAAGAAAGAAGTGACTCAAAAGGAGGAAAGTCACCTTTGAAAGTACTAAATTCTTTATCATGGTGTTCACCAAAGGCCCGGATGAGAAAATGGCCTAAGGTTAAAAGCAGCCGCCATTAGAAAAAGAAGATTAGGTGGGACACCAGGGAGCAGAGAATCTTTTGCACAACTCAGGAAAAAGATGAGAGCTAGCGTTTGAAGCCAGTGTTCTGAATCCTGACTCTCAACATTTGGCAGTCTCTGCTCTGGAGAAGAGAGAGAGACACTTCTTTGTCTTAAGACTTTGTTGGATTTAAAGCTCTTTCTTGCAGCACCAGACCTACTTTGCCTGTGTTTCACACATGTTTTTAAAGTGTGCACTTTCATTCATTTGCAGCTAAACTAAGTCTGGTTTATTGTGAAGTATAATTCATACACAGCAAGTTTTACCCTTTTTTAGTGTATTTTTTCTGAATTTTGCGGTGGGTAAATACCTCAGTCAAGATCTAAAATATTTCTATCGTCCCAAAAACGATGCCCCCTTCATATCAATCCCCTCTCCTCCACCCCTAGCAACTATTCTTCTGATTTCTTCCTAATAGTTTTGCTATCTTATGAATGTCATATCAAGTAAATCATATAGTATGTAGCTTTTGCATTTGGCTTTTTTCACTTCATTCTAGATTCATTCATGTTGTTGCATGTTTTAGTGCTTTTTTTTTTTTGTATTGCTGAGTAGTAGTCCATTGTGTGGATGAGCCAGTTTGTTTAATTGGTCACCAGTTTAAGGACATTTGGAATGTTTCCAGTTTGGGGTGATGCTGACAATATTCCCATACAGATTTTTGTGTATATATACTGTTTTCATTTCTCTTGGGTAAATACCCAGAGAGTAGGAGTGCAATTTCTGGGTCCTATGATAAGTGTGTGTTAAATTTACAAGAAACTACCAAGCTGTTTCCCAAAGTGCCATTTTGAGAATTCACAAATGCAAACCATTTTGTATTTCCATTGACTTAGTATGAGAGTCCCATTTTTCCACATCCTTGACCATACTCAGTATTGTCGGTTTTTTTTAAGAATTATAGTAGTCTGAGTGGGTGTGTAGTGGTTGTAGTTTTAATTTGCATTTCTATGATAATTAATGGTGTAGAACATCTTCTTATTGCTTATCTTCTTTTATGAAGTGTCTGTTCAAATCTTGTCCTCATTTATTTATTGAGTTGCCTTATTACGTTTTTAAAAACTGATTTATTGAGATGTAATCAACATACAATACAATGGACATATTTAAAGTGCACAACTTAATAAACTTTGACATAGGTACATACCAGTGAGACCATCCACTTCTGCCAAGATTGTGAACATATCTTCGTGCCCCCTCTGTAATCTCTTCTTCCCATCCCACCCCACTTCCTGCTATTCTAGTCCCCAGGCAGCCACTGATCTGCTTTCTGTCAGTATTGATTTGTGTGCATTTTCTAACTTTTATAAATGAAGTCACACAGTATGTATTCTTTTTTGTCTGTTTTCATTAAGCCTAATTACATGTCATTGATTTGTGTCAATAGTTAATTTCTTTTTAAAAATTGCTGAGTAGTACTCCATTGCATGGTTATACCATAATTTCTTTATCCTTTTGCTGGATGATGAAAATTTGGGTTGTTTCCAGTTTGGGACTATCATAAATAAAGTTTCTATAAACATTTATGTACAATAAAATGAACATATGCTTTGGTTTCTCTAAGGCAACTCATAGGAGCAGAATAGTTAAGTCATATGTTTCATATTTTTAGAAACTGCCAAACTGTTCTCCACAGCAGTTGTGGTGTGGTGCATGAGAGTTCCAGTGACTCCACATCCTCACTAATCCTTAGTACAGTCTTTTTGAATAATTCTAATAGTATATTGTGGTACGTCATTGTGATTTTAATTTGCACATACCTAATGTTAATAATGTTGAGCATCTTTTCATGCATTTATTTGCCATCTGTATGTCTGCTTTGGTGAAGTATCTGTTTTGAATCCTTTGGTAATTTTTTTTAATTGACTGGTTTTCTTAGTGAGTTTTGAGATTTCTTTTACTTAAGATACAAGTGCTTTAGGAGATACATGATGCATACATATATTTTCCCAGTCCATGCTTTGTTTTTCATTCTCTTAAAAGTATCTTTTGAAAAACAGAGATTCTTCATTTTTATTAAGTCCAGTGTATCAACTTTTTCCATTATGGATTGTATTATTTGCAGTTATATCTTAAAAAAAAAAAATCTTTACCTAATCCAATGTCACGGAGATCGTAGTTTAGGCTTTACATTTTGGTCTGTGATTCATTTTGAGTTCATTTTTGTAGATGGTACAGATACAGATCGAAGTTCATATCCAGTTGTTCCAGCACTATTTAGGCAATCCTCTGAATTGCCTTTGCAGCTTTGTCAAAAATCAATTGACCATATATGTGTGGGTCTACTTATGGACCCTTTCAGTTCCATTGGTCTTTTTTTTTTTTTTGCCAGTATCATACTCTCCTGGTTACTGCAGCTTTTTATTAACTCTTGATGTCAGGTAGTGTAAGTCCTTCAACTTCGCTCCTTTTCAAAATTTTTTGGGTCCTTTGAATTTTCATGTGAATTTTAGAATCTGTTTGCCAATTTCAACAACCAAAAAAAAAGTAAAAGGGCTGAGATTTTCACTTGGGATTGTGATGAATCTAGATCAGTTTGGAGAAAATTGACTTCTTAACAACACAGAGTCTTCTCGTCCATGAACACAGTATATCATTCCATTTGTTTAGGTCTTTAAAAATTTCTCCAACAGTGTTTTTTATACCTTTCAGGGTAAATAAAGGTCTGACACATCTTTTGTCATATTTATCCCTAAGTGTTTTGTAATTTTAATGCCATCATAAATAGTATTTTTTTTTTCAACGTTTATTTTTGGGACAGAGAGAGACAGAGCGTGAATGGGGGAGGGGCAGAGAGAGAGGGAGACACAGAATCGGAAACAGGCTCCAGGCTCTGAGCCATCAGCCCAGAGCCCGACGCGGGGCTCGAACTCACGGATCGCGAGATCGTGACCTGGCTGAAGTCGGACGCTTAACCGACTGCGCCACCCAGGCGCCCCATAAATAGTATTTTTTAAAGTTTCGGGAGGTATTTAAAATTTCTAATTTCTAAACTGTTCATTACAAGTATATCAAAATACACTTTTTACTTCTTTTGTGATCTGTGTGCCTTTCATTTCTCTTTCTTGTTTTGTACTAAGACCTTCAGTACAGTGTCAAAAGAATTGGGAAGTGTAGATGTCCTTATCTTGGGGAAAAGACAGTTGGTCTTTTACCATTGTGTGTGTGTGTGTGTGTGTGTGTGTGTGTGTATACATATATTTATATTTTGTATATGTATCTTGTATATATGTATATATTTTGTATATATGTATATACATACATGTATATATTTGTGGATACCCATTGATTAGGAAGTTTCTTTGTGTTCCTAGATTGCTGAGAGTTTTTATTGGGAATGGATTTTGTATAACTGCTTTTATGTGCATCGAAATGTTAAACCTAATTTTGTATCACTATAGATCCCATGAACATTAAAAGGATAATAATCAGGGACTACTGTGAACAACTCTGTGCCCCCAAATTTGATAACCTAGATGAAATGGACCAATTCCTCGAAAGGTATAATCTTCCACCACTCACATAGGAAGAAATAGACAATCTGAATGGGACTAAACGTATTAAATTTAATCGATAATTAATAACAGAATAATAATTACAAAACAGAAAGCACAGGCCCAGATGGGTTAACTGGTGAATTCTACCAAATTTTTAAGAATGAATTAATACCAATTCTTCACAATCTTTTACAAAAGATAGAAGCAGAGTGAATACTTTGTAACTCCTTCTGTGAGGGCAGCATGACCCTCATACCAAAAACAAACAAAGGTATTACAAGAAAAGTACAGATGAGCCTGTCTCATGAACACAGATGCTCATCTATGAGCTCATTTACTTCTTGTGAAGAATGTAAAATGGTGCAGCCTCTATGGAAGGCAGTATGGGGTTTCTCAAAATATTGAAGATAGCATTACCATATGATCCAGCACTCCCACTTCTGTGTATATATCCAAAAGTATTGAAAGCAGAATCTCACGCATATGCAGTTCATATCAGTATTATTCGCAGTAGCCAAGAGGTGGAAGCAACCCAGGTATTCATCAGCAGATGAATGAATAAACCAATGTGGTGTATATATATGTACAGTAGAATATTATTCAGCCTTAGGATATATTGTCACATGCCACAACATGAATAAAATGTGAGGACGTTATTTCAATTGAAACAAGCCAGTCACAAAAAGACAAAATACTATATTATTGCACTTACATGAAGTATCTACAAGTGATCAAACCCAGAAAGTAGAATGGTGGTTGCCAGGGGTTGGGGGGAGGGGGAAGAGATAGGGAGTTGTTGTTCAATGGGTATAGAGTTTCAGTATTGCAAGATGAAAAAGTTCTGGATGTTGATTGTACAACATTGTGAATGTACTTAACAACACTGAACTATACACTTAACGATAAATAGATAAGATGGTAAACTTTATGTGGTTTTTACCATAATTCAAAATAAAATTTTTTTTTTAATTTTTTTTTTTTAACGTTTATTTACTTTTGAGACAGAGAGAGACAGAGCATGAATTGGAGAGGGTCAGAGAGAGAGAGAGGGAGACACAGAATCCGAAACAGGCTCCAGGCTCTGAGCTGTCAGCACAGAACCCAACGCGGGGCTCGAACCCACGAACCGTGAGATCATGACCTGAGCCGAAGTCGGACGCTTAACCGACTGAGCCACCCAGGCGCCCCCAAAATAAAATATTTTTTAAAAATGCTAATGTAATGGCAAACACAATTGTATGACTAATATGAGTTTATTAGGCAGGAGTTTTTGGTAATGTCTTAAACTGTTTGCTTAAGATCTAAGTGTAGTCTTGTCACTGTCCTTACATTTAGTGATTTCACAATAAAGAAAATTTCTGTAATTATTTAAAAAGTAGTAGTATAAGCCAATAAAATGAAGTAACTCTTTTAAAAAACCTCATCAAAGTATTAGCAAATTGAATTCAACAGTGTATTAAAAATGTACACTATGACCTAGTGGTATTTATTCCAGGTATACAAAACTGGTTTAATATTTTTTTTAAAAATCAACTATTAATCCATCACATCAAAAAGCTAAAGAAGAAAAATCACGTGGTTATGTCAGTAGATGCAGAAAAGATATTTAGCAGAATCTAGTATCCATTCATGATAAAAACTCTCAACAAACTAGGAATAGAGGGGAACTTCCTCAACTTCATAAAGAAAAATGCAAATTAAAACTCTTATAAAAAACCACTATTCACCTACCAGAATGGCTAAAATTAAAAAGATTGACAGTATCAGTTTGCTGGAAGATGTGGAGCAGCCGGAACTCTGACACACTGCTGGCGGCAGTATAAACTGGCACAACTTTCATAAAACTATTTCCCTGTACCCACTAAAGCCAAACCTACCTCCTCTGTGGCCCAGCAGCTCTGTCTACCCAGGTAAAATGAGAGCATGTATCCATCAAAAAAACATGGACATAAATGTTCATAGCAGCTTTATTAAATAGCCAAAACTAGGTCAGGCCATATGTCCACCACAGGAGAAAAGATAAATTGTAGTGTGTTCAAATAATGAAATGCCAACCAGTAATTTAGAAAACGAACATTCCATGCAGTAACAAAGAGGAATCTTGCACTGTTGAGTAAAAAGATATATGCATTTATATATATATATATATATATATATATATATATATATATAATTCACAAACAAAAAAACGAATTGATAATGAAAGCATTGGGGTGAAGGTAGTATTGAATAAGGACCATGAGAGCACTTAAATTTTCATGAGTTTTGCAAGCCAGTTGACCTCACATGGGTAGCTTGAAGTTAGCCACTGTAGGAATTTTTACATCATGAAAATACGCGAATGCTTTTACAAATTGGGGAGAATTTGTTGATAAACCATTTCCCAGCGTGCCTCATATTGCTGCTCATCAATCCTTGGCCTCTGACCGTAGAAGGATCCAGCAGATACAGAAAGAGGATAAGGCCAGGTAGGTACTGAGGAATGTTCTCGTTCAGCCTAAACCAAGGAGAGGTAGCAGTGAGAAACCAGCATACTCTTTGACATGGCTCAGCTGTAGTGAATGTAACTTTGTACAAAATCAGCTGACCAATATTTGATTTTTCCGTTGTGCCTTTAATCCAAATTACTTTTTCTCTGTGTTCTTGAAACAGCTAAATATTAGAGAAAAATATCATCATACCATAGTCTTTCCATTGACTCCTTTTGACATGTTGCTGAATTTGTGTCCTTTTGATTTTGAGTAGTTCAAAAGTTTTTGTTTCTGCTGCTTTAGGAGCATTCTGGAAGAGTTTTCCGACTCCAGTTTGATGAATTCCAGATTGTCAGTAGTTCACATGATGACACAATCCTCATCTGGGACTTCCTAAATGATCCAGCTGCCCAAGCTGAACCCCCCCGCTCCCCTTCTCGAACATACACCTATATCTCCAGATAAATAATCATACAGTGACCTCATACTTGCCCAGGTATGAAAAAGAATTGTGTACATAGCACGGTGGGTAGGAATATTGGCTGTAAGGTGTTGCTAGTTCATAGAGCCTTCTCGCGCCCTTTATCTCTACAATTCCTGTTAAGCAGGTAAAGCCAATAACATGAGACAGGGCTGGGGCTGCATATTGGACGCTGTCTTTCATCAAGGTAGCTAACCTCTCAGTTCTAGGTGATTGTTGAACTAGATCTGGATGGTCCTTATGTAGTAGAATGAATAATTCCCACCCCAGTTATCTGATAGGATTGTTAAGACAATAAAATGAGGTTTGAATCCATTTCAAAACTAAGAGTAATGACCCATAAGCCTATGACTTTGTAGTTCCCATATCAAACCAGTTCCTGTAACAGAGACCCTTTAAACCAAGTAAATAATGTGTGAGTGGAAAATTTTCTTGGTGACATCTTTTGGCTGACTTCTCACAGCTCTGCTTTGTCAGTGTCATTGGATTATAAGAAGTGGCTTTTTTATCGTCATCCCCCCTCCTCATGCCCTCCAAAAAAAGAAAAGAACTGTCTTTTGACCTTGCAAGTAGCTCTGCAGTTGGTGAGAACTCTGGGTACTCTCCCACTCGAGTCTGCAACCTTCCTGTGCAGCAGGAGAACATCCTATGTTATGGTATATTCAGATCGTACCCAGTGTCAGGCAGTTCAGATCCATTCATCAGGCTATCATTGGGCTAGGAAAGCTGCACTCCTGGGCAGTGTTGCTATCGTTATGGTTTCTTATTCCCTATGCCTACCTCACTTCTATGGCAGAAGTACAGATTTAGTACACTTTACTACACATCTTTTCATAGTGGTTCTTCTAAGTGGGGTGGTCCGTGCCCCTGCTGGGCTCACTTCATCGCTCGCTGCTCTCACAGAGGACATGCTGCTTCCTATCCCTCAGCCAAATCACACAGGCAGGCCTAGGTGAGAATCCCTGGGCAAGCAACTTCCAGAGCCTTAGACTCCTTATTGGTAAGATGGGTTGCAATCCCTATCTCACAGAGCTGTTGTGAGGATTGCCTTGAAATGTCATATGTAAAATGCTTAGGGCTTAGCACAGTGCCAAGCATAGAACAAGCCCTCAGTAAGAAGTGGTCATTGTTAGTAGTACTATAATTGTCATGTACCCGTCCCCTCCTTTTGCCAAAATTTTCTCTTCATTGGATTGCTGTGGCATTTTGCCACTTAAAATATTCTTCCTGGTTCTCTGATTATGTCTCCTGTCTCCCCTCACCCCTAAAACACAGACATCACCGAAGAGTGTGTCTCGGGCTTTTCTTACTTTTTGAAGCTTCCTGTTTTGGTTGCCTTTTCTCAGCTCTCATCTCAATGTAGATGACTCTCAAACTGATATCTCTAGTCCCAACCTCTGTCTTAATCTCCATGCCACATTACCAGCCACCACCTACGCATCTGGCCTTGAAGGTACCAGAAGCCCATCCAATGCACATTTCTAACAATCAGACTTTCATCTGTTCTGCTGGGGCCCTCCAGCCAAGTGGCCAGACAGCTTCACCCAGCTGCCCCACTCATGCTGGTGGCACAGCTGTGCTTCTGGCCACTGGGGGCCAGAACCTCAGAGCCAGCCTCATCTACTGCACCATTACAGGGAGCGGGTGAGAGCTTGATGATATACCCACCAGAGTCACTCTTAATCTCAAGGCATCAGAGTTACCCTGCACGAGCGCTGGGGCCCTGGGCATGTCAGTGAGCCCCACCATGTCACCAGGCAGGCTATGTAGTCTTTGACAGAATCTCCTGCTTGGCATGGGCAGAGAGCAGGTGTTAGGAAGGACCTCTGAGCCTTTCTCCCAATTGACAGCTGAGTTAATATTCTTCTCTCTCAGAGCAAGTGAGAAACATAGGGAAAGGGACTAATGACTCTGTGCTCTGTTTTCACACAGGACTCATTAAAGTTGCGGTATTTAACATATCTGCCAATACCAGGATGAGCAACAACAGTAACAATCAAACTACTACCCACTTCCCCGGACTAGCCGAGGAACGGGGATTTGAGACTCCTGTTGGGACACAGTTGGTCTGCAGTCGACCCAGGATGGTCTACTCAGCACAGCTGACTGCTTCCGTGCTGCTATCAGAAGATGTCTTTTATCTTTTGTGAATGATTGGAACTTTTAAACCTCACCTCACCTCCCTCCTCCTTTCCTCTCTGCACCTGTTTTTCCTCATTTGGTTCCAGACAAAGATGACTTATAAATATATTTAGTGTTTTGCCAGAATCTCTCTTGCCTTGCCGTTAAGCAGAAGAACTAGTTTCCCTATATAGCCTTCTGGGAGACCAACTTCTAGGGGACAGGGGATACAACTTCAAGCCAGACAGCACCCAGTTTCTCCCTGTGAACTGCAGGAATGCCCAGCACCTGGCAGGATCAGCCCAGCCCCACTGTGCTTAAGAGGAGACAGCTGTCTTACGGCCTTTGGGGCAAGAAAGAAAGAGAGAAAACGAGAATCCACACTGGAAGATCTGGGCCTCTTTCCTTTCATCTCTTTCTCTGTTTCTGTCCCTCGTCCCCTCCTCCCCCGCCCCCCTTCAGGCTTTTTCTGCGCCACCTGAGAAGAAAGAGTATGAAGAGAGTAATCTCAGTTAACATGAGGCAAATTAGCGAGAAAATGCCACACCTGGAAGAGCTAAATGCTGTTCGGTCAAAATTTCAAACCCAAGCTTTTGCTGCAGATGACCCCATGTGGCAGCAGTGGGTTCTGAGAAGGTACCCCCATCGTATTTGCAACTCTTCTCTCTTCTTCTAACACCACCCCCCTCCAAAAACGGTGTGGGGTGGGGGGGCAGAAATTGCCTGGGCTCCATCAATGGCTGCCTCTTTTCTGGACTCAGCAGTCTCCTCGATTCCATGTAGAGTGTGGAAAGGAGTTGCTGATTGCATTTCCTCTCATTAACAATTAGATGTGTAATAAAAAGCATTGTACTTCATCTTAAATCACTGGTAAGGCTCAGCCTAAAGAAAGGTTTGAAATGGCTGGAGCCAGTTGCTGGGTGCATTCTGCATAATGGCTCACATCTCTGATTTGCTCATCAGGGTCTGTGAGCACCCAGCGCCTATATCTTTGCCAAGATTACGATCAAAGCAGCTGAAGAAGTGGTCAGGGTTAAAGTGGATTTCTTTCTCATTTAGAACAGTAAATATCATCTCTCAAAAAGCAAGCTAATCATCTCAACCTTGCACTGTAGAACCTTCTTCACGCATTTCCCAAATCCCATATTTACAAAAGGGCAGAGTTGCCAAAAAGAGGATCAGGGTGAAGTTTGGCACACAGGGTTTACTAACGGGGCAGACACTGCCTTCTCTTTCCTTTTCTTCCTCCTCCGGCCTTATTTAACTCTCCACTCTCCCCAACCAATAACATTTCTCTGGATGTTGGTAAGCAACATAAACAAATGGACCTCAGCAAGAGTCAGGCCAACCTGGCCACTTGAAAGGCAGCTGTATGGGCATCAGGTGCAGGGCACATGTGCCACCCCAACCTGGGAACACAGGGTATACTATCAGCATGTGCCCAGCGTGTTTCCCAGGGCAGGCATGGAGCTGCCCCAGCCATCTTGTGTGGCATGGGCGCACACATCACAGGCCCAGTGCCACACCGCCGTCTCTAGTTTCCCTTGGAAGCTGAGCAGTCAGGCCTGTCGTTTCTGTTCCTAATCAAAGCAGTTGAGTAAAAGCCCCTTTTAAACCAGCTGCTGTAGAAACATCAGAACAGGAGGCAGTTGCAGGTGACCTCAAAGCCAGACCACTTTTAGTTTAGCAAAGGGAAGAGGAAGAGAAAGCCATGTTCACTCTTCCCTCCTGATTTGACTGAATGTTGTTATTACATATTGGGAGGCAAGTTATGTATATGCATTTTTCCTTTCTGACTTCATGAGTGCTTTTAAGCTTTTGGTTCCAGGTTATATTCAGAAACTACTTCCCAGTGTAATATGTCCTTGCCTGGGAAGTACTTTCTGAGTATAATTCCCTTCCCAGCTACCCAAATGCTACAGAGAAATGTTTTCTATTTAGCCATCATCAGAGTTCCTTGTCTGTTGTGTTGACTTTTTGGCTTTTTGCTTGGTTAAGGATTTTGCTACAGGTGAGGCAGAGGGCCATCAGCCCCGAATAACACACAGGTCAGGCATTAAAGAGGCATGGATTTCAAGCTGTTTGAAAATATTGTCCAATAGCCATAACTTTACTAGCCCTTCTATTATATGCTGCTGTTTAAACGTGGGAGCTGTTGAATATTCATTGGTGCCCGGGGTTTTGCTCTCCCATCTAGGTTCACTTTAAGGTAGATTGTTTCTTAGATTGTTTTGAGGCTTGTCCAGTACATCATAAATGAGATCGAGAGTGGACCCTGCAGTCTGGAGCCATTAGCTCCATCGAGGATATTCTCCAAGTTGTCCTCTGCTGCCGATGGAAATGGGAATGAAGTGAAGTGGTCTGAAAAACTGAGTCAGTCACATTTCTCAGCTCTGGGGGTCATTTACCAGTTCATTGTAGAAGAAATAATCAGGTAAGTAGAAGTTCATTTCCAGAGAAGGTAAACCCCACTTACCATCTCTGCATGATTTCAGTGGGAATTGATTATCACTAATCCCCAACTGGGCTAGAATAAATGTAAAGTTTGACCTTTTTAAAAAGAAAAGAGAAACAAAGAAAGTCTCAACACATTGAAAGGAATGGTAGAAAAGGAGCTAAAGGAGTCTCTTGACTCAGAAACGCCATGTCTCCATTGTAGCTTAGTCTCTTCTCACTAAAATTCCAGCATGGGCCTGAAAGAACCGTTTCATAAAGATGGGAGGAAGCCCCTTCAAAGGCGGGCACACAAGGAGCGAGTGCACGCACCTGCACCCAGGAGCTCTCTGGGCACGTGGGAGCTCTCCAGTCACACTGGGGCTGCTTGGACAAAACCAGCATGCCTTGCTGCACGTGTGTGTATTTTCACTGCTGAGAACATCCTTTTCCTTTGTTCTGTGCAATTTGAAAGTGGACATGGATTGTGAATGGGAGGCGTTTTACACTTTTCCCTTGGCAAGATTTTTTCTGGTGACTCTTCACCAGAAACTTCAGAGACAGGACTCTCTGAACTCTATTGACATGTAATAAAGTCTGGCCCTCATAACTTGCTTCTGAACTAGAAAAAACCCTGGGACCCCTAAATCATTCTGTTTTCTGCTTGAGTAAGAAAAATCCTTTTTATTTTTCTTTTGTAAAGTCATAAGCTGAAGAGAAGAAAATATGCACTCTTCTCCCCTGCTGCCTTCTGGTACCCACTGGTCAGAGCAGCTGTGGTTGGTCTACTCTTTACTTAGCACTTGATTGTACATGGAAACCAAGGACTTGGGGTGGAGGGGGGTGGATATTGGAAATAATTAGAGTGGTTTTTTCTCCTTCCTAAAAGTAGATTAGATACCTCGGTATTGTTGACCTTCTTGGCATCTTCCATTTACTTTAGATGGTAATACCTTCCTGCCTGAAGTGCAAGCCATCCAACCCAGAATAGTGCAGGCCTGAGAGCCTAGACTGCAAGCTTAACTCTGGAGGAATCCAAAAGTACTTCCTGGCGGAAAAGGGGATGCTTAGATACCCACCACCTGTGACCATCATGCTCTTTGATGATCAGGTTTACCCTATCACTTTAACCCACATTTCCGATCTCCTTTCCTATTTGGATGAGTTGGACAGACTTTCTGAGAACTGGACAACATGAAAAGGTGCCCTTGCTTCTCTTTGCCTTCCTCTTTTCTCTCCTAGAATAACTCTCGCTTGTAACAAGCACACCCAAAGCCTGCAGGCTGAGTTAATCTCCCTGGGCTGATCACTGACCGAGCAGAGCCTCTTACTTTACCATTGTCTCAACATAATCAGTGCCAGAAAGATAGCCGTCTCCAGGGTAATAAAGCTGAGTTTTGCTTCTTGCTGTTTTTATCTGTACTTCATTTGTGACTTCAGGATCCTTGGAACTGAGGAGAGAAACCAAAAAAGCACGATTATGGCTGCCTGATTTCCAGTGGAACTTCCCGGAAACCTCTTCTGTTGGAAGTTGAGTACCTATGATCTAAAATTTCCTGGAGAAATTTAGAAAATTAGATGACCTCTAAAAGATGTGCTCTCCAGCCCACCCAGCTGGCTCTCTCAGCTCCTGGTGGCTATGTGTGTATTTAAGGATCAGTGCAGTAAATGGCATTATAAAGCGTCCCTTCCCCTCTATCCTTTTCTCCTCTTGGACACTGAAGGAAAAGACCAACAAGGAGGGTTAGACCTTTGGGTACCAAGGAAACTAATACCTTCCCAAATCACTCAAGCCCATTCAGACTGTTCTGAGGGATGTTCGTTGGACTTCAGCTATGGGGCAGGCCTGCCTGACGAGTGTGAGCTTCCCTGAGAGCTTTTGATTGGCTCAGCCCTCTGTTCTCTAGACTCCTAAGTACTGACTGCTTTGACTTCTGTGGTTATGTTATCGTGATATGTAGTCAAGGTACCAATATGTTCACAACCTAGGATCATGGTAAAATAGTGTGTTCTGGTTTTTTTTTTTTTTTTTTTAACTGTTCAGAAAAAAAAAGTAACTTAAATTACAAATATAAGATTAAAGTGAGTTTTCTAAGTGTCTTGTCTCTTTGCCCCAACATCAAGAGGACAATGAGTTTCGATATACAAATTGAGGGCATGCACAGATACCTTTTAAGATAATCTGATGTGAGAAAACAACATTTAGAGAAGTCAGGGCCAAATGGTGTGAATAATTATGGGACCCCTGGCAGACAGTGTTCCAAAGTGATAACCTAATTTGGGAACTGGTCACCATGGCCTCAGCCTGCCCCATCCCAGCCTGAGCCTAGAACTTAGGTTTTCCTCTGCCTCCTTAGTGGGTGAGAGGACAGGTTTCCCCTGCATCCCCTTCAATCAGTTTCAGGAGAGGTGAGCTCACATTCAGGAGCAATTTCCAGAGAAACTCCCAACAAACTACAAAAATGAAGGGAGTGGGGCAGAGTGCTTGGCTGTCTCAGTCGGTAGACGATGCAACTCTTGTTCTTGGGGTTTTAAGTTCAGGCCCCACGTTGGGTTTAGAGATTACTTAAAATCTAAAAAAAAAATTTTTTTTTGAGAGAGCGTGTACATGAGGAGGGAGAGAAGAGGAAGAGAGACAATCCCAAGCAGGCTCAGCACCACCCAGCACAGAGCCCAACATGGGACACGATCTCACGACCAGAAGCATTGGCCATCTGGGGCAAAACTGCTTCTCCAGGTGAACCCATCCCTTTCTCTCCTTAAACAAAACCTCGGGGGGAGAAAAAGAAAATCTTGGGAGAAGGGTACAAGGTTATAAGCATGATGGACTCTACTCCCTCTTGCTTTACATTTGGGAGCTTTTAGAGGTCGTGCTCCTCCCTGTTTGACTAGACTCCCTGGATCTGTCAGCCTGTGATCTCAGTGCTTATACCTAGACTGAGACTGTGCTCCTGAGAGCTCTCTCAGACTGTTAGATATCAGGGCCCCAAGTGCAGAACTACGCTGCTAGAACTGGAGACACGTCAGAGCCTCAGGTGCACCGGCATTTTGCAGGCGGGGAACCTGAGCAGCAAAAAGGGGGGCTCCTCACATTGCCTGAGACCACACTGGAGTTTCCTGCCGAACTACTAAGGACAGGGAGGGAGGAGCCCACAGAGACCAGGCCACTGGTCAGTTGTCACCAGCTAGGTTCCTGAGCCCAAAAGTGAGCAGAGGCTGGGCCTGCATTTTATGGGTCTCACCTTCAAACCAGTGTCAAGAAGGTTGGGGTCTTGTAGGGCATGCCCTTGGAAGACTCAGCGCTGAAGTCCCTGTGTCCTAGAGCGAGACTGGGCTTGGAATCCCTCTCCCTTTGAAACCTAGAGCTGCCCCACCATCAGCAATGACTAAGGGAGGAGACCTCTCTTCCCCCTGATTGGCTCTTGCCAATTAAGAGCATTTTATTAGGCTGCTAATTAAAGGCACTTCGTTAGCAGCAGGAGAGGCCGGGTGGGTGCCTGGTGAGATGGAGCTGAAGCCAGGAGAAATTGTTTTCCTCCCCCCGTGGAAGCCGAGCCTCTCAGGGAACCCTCTCAGTCCCCCAACGTTTCCTGCTGCGCCTGCCACACCCCTTGCTTTCAATTAGCAGCTCTGAGGGGAGTGAGGTCATTACCAAGCCCAGGTGGAGAGCTTCCCCTGCCTAAGGACACATGAGGCCCTTAGGTACTGTGCCAGTCTGTCCAGGCACCTTGTTTGGAGTGAGCCAGGGAAGGAGAGGCTAGGCCGCCCCAGGGCTTGTGTTCTCCCCAGTAACGAAAGGCCCACACCAAGGCTATTGCTAGTGGTCACCTGGTGAACAGGATGACCGGTAGCTTGGTCACATGGTGTGAGTCTCCACGCCCCCTTCCTCACCAAAGGCTCACTATGTTATTAGCAAGTGTAACCTTCCTACCGGTCACTTTGCAGGAGCTGCGCCCACATAGACCCAGAGTGGGTCCAGGACGAGGAAGGGCTGATGGGTTTACAATCCCAGCCACACAGACCCTGAGAGGACTCTAGTCCTGAGCTCATCACACAGCTGAGGCACTTCCCCTGCATGGTCCAAGTGAGCCTAGGCAAGCCCTCCAGCCTGGCTCTGACTTGGCACATGGGGGCTGGCATGCAGGGTCAAAGTTAGCCCCTCTCCAGAACCCTCCCTGTCCCGTCCTGCTGCCCTCTTCACCCCCTCACTTAACTGCAGAATTAGCACCAGCCCAGACTGGGAGGGCAGATTTATGGCTAGGCCTGCCTCCCTCCATTTAACCCAAGGCCGGCCCTGGCTCCAGACACTAAATTAGATTTTTGACAATTAGAGAGACTAATGGGCACATAGCCATCCCCAGAGCCAGATATCCAGCAAGGCCGTCCTTTAATATCCACCACTGCCCAGCCAGCTCCTCCTGGCCGACTCCTCTCTTCCCAGGTGGGCATTTCTCTCCCAGGCCCTGTACCCCTCTGCCCGGGCTCTGCGTGCACCACTGAGGTTCCTCTGGTTCCTTCTCCCTTGATTTTCTTACCCCTCCCTCCTTCCCACCACTTGCCCTGTGCCAGCTCTGTTCTGGGGCTCTGTCCCTCCCATCTCTCCATCTCCGCTTTCACCAGGGCCCATCCCTCTGCAATCTTTCCATCTGTGCCTAGCGGACTGCAAGCCCCTTGAGGGCAGGTGTTTGTGCCCTATCCGTATCCTACATGCTCAGCCACCAGTGGGTGCTTAGTAAATGTTTCCTGAACCTGCCTCCCGCCCTCCTCCCCCTGAGCCCCTAGACCTCCAAAGCCACCCACCCTGCCCTCCTGGCCCCAGTCCCAGCCCTGCTTCTGGCCCGGCTCTGCCCCAGCGCAGGCTGGAGCCCCCTTCCCTGCCGCCCCTCAGCTCTGGCCAGTCTTGGGCTGGGCGGGTAATGAGATTGCAGTAAGTGGTGTTGGGGGGGGAAGCTGCTCACATTCACTCAGGCAGACTCATAGCTCTGTCAGGCTGATTGGTCCTGAGTGGAGACACAAACGGCCCCCCACGGACACGCTGAGATTGGTTATAAAATTACAAGCATTTGTTCTGCTGTCAGTGGCCTTCCCTCCCTCCCCTCTGCCTGCCTGCCTGGGCTCCTCCTTGCCTGCCCCCCCAGCCCTATCTCCCCTGGGGTCAGCCCACACACCCTGAGGGACCCTGGCCAGGGGCCACCACAGCAGATGAGGCTGAGGCCACCAAGCTCCCCATCTAGGCAGGCCTTCTTGCCTTGACCCCAGGATGGTCAAGCTCAGGCTGGCCCCAGAGTGACCTGACCCTGTGCTCAATGTTTCCTATTCCCTGAGAGTGCGGATGGGGGCCCAGGGCAAATAGGCCTTGGAATCCAGATGTTCAGACCCCAAGTATGGGAAGACGCCCTGAGGCCAGGCATCCCAGACAGCTGGTGCCCACAACTCCTGAGGTGGCCCTGAGTAAGGGTAGGGGTTGTGTGGAGGGGGTAGTTGGAGGCCTTCCCTCCTGAAGATCACTGGGAGGAATCCACCTCTTTTCCCTTCGTGTGGCCAGTCCCCTGCCCGGTATCCTGACCCCATATAAGGACAAATCAGCCCTCAGGATAGTACCCCCCCACCCCAGTCCCTGATACCTGGGACAGACCTAAGATCCAGTATGGCCCACTAGATCCCCCAGTGTTGTTACCCTATACAGGGTGAGTCCTCTTGGCCTGGCCCCTGCACTCACCCTCTAGGGCCAAGGATCAATGACCATGAGCCCAATTACTCCCCAAGCTGGTATGCCTTGAAATTCTATTTTGTGCTCTGGTGATACTCCCAGAGAGATACCTGCTCCTCACTGGCCTTGCTCACTTACCTGCCCAGTCCCTCTCATGCCTCTTCCACCCTCCATCCTCCAATAACCTTGGCTTCCTTCCACCCTCAATCCTCCAACAAGGCCCCAGCCCCTGGCCCTTGCCTGGCCCCTCAGGGCCTCAGTGTCTGCCTTCCTGTCTGTCACTATCCTGTCAGGAGGCATCAGGTCATCCTATAGCCAGCTACGGGGTGCTGCAGAGGGGGATGGTTCCCTAGCTTGGACGAGGGAGCTTTTCGGGGCAATGTGTCCTGGCTGCCGGCTACAAGGTGCCTTCCTGCCATCCGTCATTCATTCTCAGCCCGGAATGTATTTGCTGTAATTACATCTTTAATTAGGGTGGTGACGGCTCATTGTTCACCAACAATGATGGATCAGATCCTCCTGCTTGCCATCCTCCCTCTGTCCAGCACCATCCAGGTCAGCTCTCCCCCAGCTCAGGTGGGGAAGAATGCAAGAACTTGCTCTCATCTCACTGAGGCCCGTGAGCTCCATTCCAGTAGTGATTATGTCCTTTTAGACCCCTGGGGATTCCCAAAGGACTGCTTAGACTCCGATCCCTCCACCCAGGGCTCTCTTCAAAAAGGCAATGCCACCGGGTGTCTCCTTGGTCCAAACTGGCCAGGGAGGAGGTGCTCTGTTGCCCCTCTCCATCCCCAGGCTGGGCCCTGAGCCACCCATTCCTCATCCACATTCTGGCAAGCACAGAAAACCTTCCAACTCTAAGCTGTGGGACATGGGTGGGCATTCCTATCTCCAAGCTCTCCTGTGCATTAACCAGGTCTCCAACCAAGGCTTCCACTGCCACACGCTTACACTCACCAAGACCATAGGTTCAGGCCCAAGTCTGCACATGGTGGATGTTCGATGACTCAAATGAATGGATCAGTGAGGGGAGATGTGTTCTGGGAGGATGGGGCCTAGAGATCCTCATTGGAGGCCATGGGCTGCCTGAAGCCCAGGCTTCACAGAGGGGCCAGGATGTGCAGAGGGCCCTTCACAGAGGGGCCAGGCTTCACAGAGGGGCAGTTAAGGCCCAGGACTCTTGAGGAGGCCTTGTGTGGGTAAGAACCCTAATCTGGGTTAAAATTCCAGCCTGGCACCTTCTGGCTATTCTATGACATTGGGTGAGTTCCCTAACCTATGTCTCAGTTCACTCTATAAAATGGAGATAAAAGCAGTGCCCTATTTCATAAGATGGCTGCAGTTTCATTGAGTTACTGCACATAGAGTCCAGGCTAAGGTGGTAGCAGCTGCAGAGAACTCATTTCTGTTGTGGCACCAGGAGCTAGGAGGTAACCTCCATCTTGGTTTGGGGAAGGCCTCTCCCACTCCAGGCACTGTTGGGCACAGTGAGCAGGGCTGAGATAGGGTTGGTGTAAGGCGCACAGTAGTTGCTCAGGACGTGCTTGCTGATACAAATTGGCCAACCTCCTTTCAGAACTACAGGGCCTTTCCCCAGTGTGGTCAGAATCTGGTCAGAATAGGGGTCCTGCTGAGGGAGGCCACCATGCCCTGGCCTGATACAGAAGGAGGGGCTGGAAGGGAGATCCTGGGGGCCTAGAAGGGGAGCCTAGCCTGTACCTTATCTTTAACGGTGCTGAGCTTCAGGGAGGGGAGAGGAGGGAGGGGAGACAGATGGAATCCACCCTCTGCCCCTTCTACCTTCCAGCTCTAAAATTCTATGACTTCCCTCCCTCCGTGGGGCCTTGTCTTCTTCCACAGAGCCTCCCTACTCCCAGGGGTGGCCCCCTCTGCAGTCCCTCTTCCCCAGTGACCCTCTCCACCCTGTAGGGACCCCCCCCCCCAGGCTAACTCCAAGGCACAGGCAGGAACGATGAGCCGTACCTAGCGGTAAGTATGCGCAACATTACATATGTATATTGGAGAGTAAATAACCCCAAAAAGCGCCTTGTAAATAGACTCCGAGTTTATCCTTTATTAATGAGGCACCGAGTGCCCTGCTGTTTTAGAGCAGCGAGACTTTCATAATATCAAAACCTAAATTACACTTGCGTCTCTCATCCCAGAGACGAGCATCTTTAGGCTCTGTTTGCAGAGTGAGTAAGCAGGGATCCCTCCCTGCCTGCCTGGGATTTGTTGACACCTTTCTCCTGGTTGGAGGGAGGGTGGATGATGTGCACCCACACTGGAGTCCTCAGAGGGCTCTGTGTCTGAGGCTTCGGGGTCCAGTGGGTGAGGGCCACCAGGAATGCCGGCCTTCATTCTGTGTACAGAGTTTACAAGATCGAGGCGTAGCCTTAGGCTCTGGGGTTCAGAGGCCTGGGATGAGGCAGTGGACACTTACGGGCAGGCCCTGTGGCCAACTTACTCCCTGCCTCTCAGCTTCAGTTTCCCCATGTGTAAAATGGGGACAGCATCTTCTTCATAGGCTGGTTGTGAGGAGTCAGTTAATGGGTCAGAGGTGGGGGTCCGTACATAGTAGGTGCTTGGTAAATGTGAGCTGTGGTGGTGGTGATGTAGACCCAATTCGCTCCCTTCTTTAGAAGAGGACACCATTGTCTCCTCTTCATTTCCTGGATCAGACCACGTGCGGGGCCACAGAGCTCCAGCCGCATCCTGGCACCAAGGGCCTGTGCTGAGGAGGCATACCAGGGTCACCCCAGCATGATCAAGACGTGACCTGCCATTGCCCCCCAGCCCTGAGCTCAGCCGGGGCAAGGAGCCTGCACCATCTTGGCCCCTGTGGTGGCCCAGGTCCAAGGCCCCTCTCAGGCCGCTTGGGGATTGTGCCCACCAGATGCCAGGCCTGAGCCAAGCCAGGCTAGGTCGGCAGGTGGACAGGCAGGCGCTGTGTGGGCAGGATTTACAGCCTGGCCGGCCAGGCTCCTGGTGCTCTGGTGGGCGTCATGTCGAATCTGTCCCATTATATGGACAGTTGAGTTTAATAGTCATTGTGTGCTTGCTCAGAGCCCAGCAAACATCGCGGGGCGACACCCCCTCCATGCGAGCCGCCCGTTCCCCAGCCACACGGCCCATCCGTACAGTAAATTAAAAATATGAATCACTTCTCCCCACTGCCTCCCCAAACGCTCATCTTGTCAGCCTCTATGTTGCCTTCATTTGTATTACCTTAATTTAATGTTAATTATGGTCTTCATTTACAAGGAACAAGCGAGCCCTGCTCTGCCAGGGGACCTTGCCCCCACCCTCTCCCCCTCAGCCCAGGAGGGAGAGGCTGGGGGAGAAGGGGAATTTGGGGGGCTACAAAAGAGTGAAGAAAGGAGTTAGGGGGGTGGGTGGGAGATGAGATCGGGTCCATCAGTGGCTGGTGGCCACTCAGGGAGGGACTAGGAAGACTCCCCACCTCCACATACCCTGTCTTCAATCATTTATTCATCCAACAGCTATTTATTGAGCACCTAATATGTGCCAGACAACTAGGGACTAGCAAGATTGGGGAAGGAGATGTCTCCCTCCCTGATAAGGGCTAATGGCGTCCCCTACACCATCCTGAAGTGAATATGCCAAAAGGCAGCATCAGGAACACATTATCCATGCCCCAGGTGAGCTGGTACCTGAGCCAGCCAGGGGGCATAGGATATGGGCAAGAGATGTTCTCGCCCTTCCAAACTCACCTCTTGGCTACCAGTGCCATGCCTACCCCAAACTGCTTCGCACCCTTTTCAGACAGGAAGTTCTTTCTGAAGTCTTTCCTGAATCCCTCTTGCTGTAAATCAGCCTAGGCTCAGAGCCTGAGTAGAGCCAGGAGTGGAAGGGTGTCTCCCCGGCTACACTGTCTCTGGAGGGTTGGAAGGAAAGCATCATGAGGACCACCACCCATCATCCCACCATCCACCATCCCGCCACCAAACATCACCTCCACCACCCCAGGACCCTCACCATCCAGCCCCGCAGACTTGTCCAAAGTCCTTGGGTCTGAGAAGTCTGGGAGGCCTCAGAGCAACCATGTGGCTGTCCCTGCACTGCCACACTCTGTCAATAGGACACACAGTCACAAGCCTGTAGAGCCTGCAAGGGGCTCAGTAAATGTTGGTGGCTGATGTCACACATGTGCACACAGGGAGCTGGCAGAGGGCCACCTGCACTCAAGCTGCCATTAACCACGAACCAGCCCCTCCCCCCAGCACATGTCTCCTCAACTGGGGAAGAGGATCTCCAGCTGGGAATAGCTGCTTGACAGATGAGGCTGTTCTGAGTGTGTGTCTGCATGTGTGTCCGTCTCTGGGGAGCTTTGATCCACACATAGGGGCATGTGTCCCTCCAGGTTCGGTGTGCCCCTTGGGTTCGTGTGCCCGTTTGTATGTGCAAGAGCGTGTGTCCAGCAGGACCACGAGCATGTGTGCACGCCTGTGCTCATGCACACGACACCCCGCCCGCCCCCCGCCCCCCGCGTCCGCCCCGCCTGTCAACGGCGCTGATGACATTGGCGCAGAGGAAAGTGATGACAAATGCCCGTTATCAGCGAACGAGGCCGATGACAAATGGGCGGGCGCCCGAGCAGCCCCATTACGCTGTAATAACAGAAGATGGATGGCCTGGCGCCCCCCCCCCACCCCCACCCTTACCCCCTGCGCCGGTAACGGGAGCCGATCTGGCTCCGCCCGCCCGGGAGGGAGCCATGCTACCCGCCTGGCCGCCAATCACGAAGGGCCCGAGCCGCCCAGGCCTAGGAGCCAGGAGCCCACGCGGCCGCCCGCGGCGGAGGAACAAAGCGGCGAGCTCAGCGGGAGCGCTAGGCGCACTGGGCAGGCCTGCCGGCGGCCAGGACACGCAGCTGTGCACACACATGGTCCGCACACGCGCCAGCCGCCTGTGTCCTTGCACAGTGCACCTGCAGCTCCTGTCCAGGCACAACCCCCACCTCACAGGACCAGAGACGCATGTTTTTGTGCCATGCATGGGCATACATCTGCCATCCAAATCTGGGTGCATACCCACCAACATAAATCCATGCACCTGTGGTTAGTACACACACCTACAAAAACAACACTTATCTCCGTGCACATGTATGCCCCCAACATGCCTGTACATCCATGGATATGGAGGTATGTGTACACATAAGCAGAAATGCTTGTTTGTGGACACAACCCCTACATACAAGCTCTGCACACACAATTCAGGGTTTCCAGACACACACACACACACACACACACACACACACAGCTGTAACAACAAATATTAACTGAGCCCCTACATGTCAGCTAGGTACTGTGGAATTTACAATGATGAATATGACATCATCCCTGTCTTCCAGAATTCTAAGTCTATGAGAGGCAGCAGACAAATGGCTATGAATGAAGGCAGAAGATGATTTGTGCTTTGACCCAAGTACTTAGTTGTGACGTGAGATCTCCAACAGAAAAATCAGAAAAGTCTTCCTGGAGGAGGTGGCTAAAGGAAGAATGATTTCTCAAAAGGAATTGAATTCTGTTTAAAAAAAAAAAAAAAAAAAAAGGTATGAAAATGGGAACCTGTAGGGAGTGTTTGGGGCCAAGGAGTCTAAGGGGCCAGGAGTGCAGGCAAATGGCACTGGGTGAGTGTCAGCGAGAAGTGAGGAGACTTGTCATCACATAGACAAGAGCCAGGAGGCTGCAGTTGGGAAGAGCCTGGAGGCTAGAGGGCCAGCAAGGAGGCCGAGGCAGGTCCACATGAGGGACCTGTGAGGCCTAAGTCAGCACCAGACATAGAAAAGGGGAGGGCAGGGGCACCTGGCTGGCCTGGTCAGAAGAGAATGTGACTCTCAATCTCTGGATTTTGAGTTTGAGCCCCACGTTGAGTATAGCGATTACCGAAAAACAAAAAAAAGAGAGAAAACCAAGAGGTCAATGAATGGGAAAGGGCCAGCCAGGGACAATTTTACAGGCACATGAACAGTGCAGTCCCAGTGGGCCCTGCATTTAGAAGGGCCCCGTGCTTGGTTTAATGCTGTCTTGAAATTCTTTATAATTTTATAATAAGGAGTCTGAATTTTCATTTGGCCACGGGGCCCCAAAATTATGTAGCCAGTGCTGGAGCCAGGCTGATCAAGTAAGACAGTATAAGAAGCAAGTTTGATACGTGAGAGTCTGGATGTGGATTGAGGGGCTGAATTAATGGGTAATGATTAGTGTCTCTATCCCCAGAAGTTGGTGCCTTGCATCTGCCTCTGCTCATGCTTGGTTCTGCTCCCCGGGGAATCCACTTACTGCCAGACACCACAGACATACCTATTCTGTGTACTCCCTTCGCTAGACTATAAGCTCCCCAGTGCTGCCCCTATGTCCCCAGGTCACCGCACATGGTTGCCACTCAATACCTGTTTGTTGAAGGAATAAGTGATAGTGTGAATGAACGAGCACACACAAGTCCATATATGTACACCCACCGGGAGTCTGGTCCCCAACATGAGGGGTACATGCAGGCCCATTCCCCATTGCTACCACCCAATACTTCCTCCAGGGTTGTTCTGTTACCCTGTGTCTACTCTGGGAAAAGAATGCCCTTGCCTCAGTGGCCTCCTCACTGGGTGTCTCCTTTGCAAACAAAGCAGGGCAGTTCAGGATGAGCTGATGGGGCAGGAGCCCAGGATCCTGTAGTGACCGGGAGGGGAGACGCTATTGATTTGGAGCCAGAGGATATGAATTCAAGTTTCAGTTCCTCTCTCTGCTGACTATGCTTCTGAGCTCCAACTTCTTCATCCACAAAATGGGACTATAAGGTGGAAAAACATTTATATAGGCACCTTGATGTCAACAGAGTTTATTAGGGGAGATTTTTCTATCAGGTCAGGTATTGAGAGAATTACTTCCTTCCTTTCAAGTCTGGGGTTCCTGAGGTGTCAAAAATAGACTGGGGACCCAGAGGATGACCCAGGTGACCTCAAATAGGAGGAAGGGAGTGGCCAGACTGGGAAAAGAAGGCTTTGGTCCACTATCAATAGGAACCAGATGGGGTGCCTGGGTGGCTCAGTCAGTTAAGCGTCCGACTTCGGCTCAGGTATGATTTCGTGGTTTGTGAGTTCGAGCCCCGAGTTGGGCTCTGTGCTGACAGCTCGGAGCCTGGAGCCTGCTTCTGATTCTGTGTCTCCTCTCTGCCCCTCCCTCACTTGTGCTCTGTCTCTCTATCAGAAATAAATAAATGTATAAAAAATTAAAAAAAAAAAAAAAGGAACCAGATGACCTAGGAATTGAGACATGGATGGGCCCCTGCTTCCCCAGCCCACCTGCAAGCAGGGACACAGGCCGAATATGAGGTGTCCCCAGGACTGAAGTAAACACCCTCACTTTGGGTAGCTTGGAGTGAGGGGAGGCAGAGGACATCTCCAGAGATATGGGCCAGGGGAGGGAGCTAGGTGGAGGTGGTGGAGTAGAGGGCACCCCCTCCCTATTTCTGCACTTTCTCCCTATTTCTCTCCCTGGGAGAGAAAGGCAGGTGCCCTGCCTTCTGCCTGACAGGAACTGACCTGCTAACTTTAGCTTCCCAACATGTGACCTACTCCTGTCTACAGAATAGGGGGAGTGGGAAGTATTTCCCGGACAGGGCACCTGTCTCCTTCACCCTCATATGACCCATTTTGGGTCTCTCTAGTACATTCAGGTCCCTCCCCCCCTTTTCCTGTTTCAGCTGTGTTAACTGTCACCTTTCAGACCCATCAAGGGGCCCTGGGGAAAACCCCAGCAAGGAGACTGCAGTGAGAGGCACCAGGATTAGAGAGAAAATGACGGCTAATGGGCTTCGTCCCTCCTCCCTTACCAGTTCACGTTTTCTGTAGCGTTATTGACCCGTCATTAGTTATCCGTCCAAGGTCGCTAGGCCTGGCCCAGCTATAAATCATGGCGGCTGGAGGGGGCCTACAGGCAGAGCGAAGGTTCCGGGATGCAGCGGAGAGCTCGGCCCCCAGCACAGCCCAGAGGAGTCACAGATTGCCCAAGAGCTGGGAGAGCTTCCGCTGAGAGGTTAGGCCCCTCTTCCTACCCACCCTAGCCACCCTCCTACCCTCCCCCCCCCACTCGCCCCTTCCATTTGCTTTCCCCAGAGTCACCTCTCCCTCCATTGCTCTTTTCTCCTCTCCTCTTTTTCTATTTCCTCTCAAAGCTCAGCTACAAGGTTGGGGAGGGAAGGGGAGGCTACTGGTTCCATCTTACTGGTCATCTCACCCCACCTGGTCTCGCAGTTTATAGCTTCCAGTAGCAAGGACAGAACTCACCCAGGGGGAAACTGAGGCACAGAATCCGGACCAGAGGTGAGTCTGGGAAAAGGGTCCCCAGCATACCACATTAAGGTAACCAGTCCAGGATCCTGCTCCCTGCCGGGTGATGGGGAGGGTCTACCCACCCATGGAGGGGCACTAAGCCACATCCCCCAAGGCATCCTCTGGAGGAGGGAGGGGCTGCGGAGCGGCAGCGCATTCCGGACCCTTCCAGCCCCAACCTCCTACTCCCCTTCCCCGACCTGGGAGAGAAGCTCCACTAGGCGGTTCCTCCCGGTACCTGGCGCACTCTCTGCCACACCCCCATCCCGGCCTTCGCACACCGCAGGGCCGCTTCGCCCGTCCTCTTCGTCGGTCCTCGCGCGCCCTCTGCTGGCCTGTTCCGGGAAGTGCGCCCGTCGACCTCAATACCTGTCCCATCCCTCCCCCTATACACCTGGCAGTAGCGGCCCAGCCCACCCCAAGGCTCCGCCCTCATGATACCCATTTTTGGCGACCCCCCTGTCCCTGAAGATGACCCCTGGCGCATTCCTGTGTCTCGCCATCCCTGTGCGTCGGAGTAGCCCTTCCCTTTCCAGATCCCAGAGAGGCTTGATTGTCTGTTCCTATCGGGTAGAGGGAGTGAGGTCCAGAAAGATAGAACTTGAAACATGGAGAAGAGAGCTTTCCTCTTGCCTATGGAGCCAGGCTCTGGAGGAATATCTGTGGTCTGAGTCTGTACTTCACAGTAAAAACTGAAGCTGCATAGTTGCATAGTATAGATTGGGCAGCAAGTAGGGCTTCTCTAGGGCATCTTCCTGGAACCTTCCTCCTTTACTTGATTCTGCAGCTTCTGTACGCACTTGGGTGGTGGAAGGCTAGGGAGGCCCTCAAGGTGGGGGTGGGGAACCTTGGCTCTCAGAAGCTCTGAGGTGGGGGCTGCAGTCCTTGGCCCCTTAGGTGAGAAACGAGCTGCCCAGCGCTCCAGGACTGTTCTCCGTCAAGGAGAAGAAGGGCATGGCCTCTGAGGCCTTCTCTCCTCAGGTCAGACACTAAGGGTCCCAGGCTTTCTCTCCATTAGGCAGCCTGAGGGGAAGAGGAACAGGCCAGGGGGGTGATTCCTTTCCAATGGGTGTGTGGTCTAGCAGGTAGGTAGGGTGGTCTGACCAGAGGCCCTTGTCAAACTGGCCCCAAAGTGCTCCCAAAGTCCAAAGTCCATTGAGTCCAAAGTCACAGTGATGAGAGAGGATTTCTCAGGGGAAATCTGGAGCTGGGGGAAGGTGGTGTCTCAGACCAGTCTAGGCACCCATCAAGCCCTGTGTGGAGCCCATGTGGAATCAAATCAGGCATGTGTGAGGCTGACAGGCAGAGATCAGGTATGTGCATGGACATGTGTGGGGACCATGTGTCAGGAATGTATAGGGATATATGTGAGCTATAGAGCCAGAACCCCTGCTTCTAGCAGGGTTAGAGCTTAGAGTCTATGTCCCCCATACCACTGGTTCTGGAGGTTAGAGGTCAGGAGCTCCCATCTCAGGGCAAGTGGGCATTTGCTGATTCAGAACTCCAGGTTTCAGGGCCATGGGCTATGACTGTCAGCATCAGTATTAGGAACCCTCCACATACTGAAAACTTAGGTCTCTTTGCTTTAGATACGTGGGAGAAGGAGAGAGAGAGAGAGGGAGGGAGGGAGGGAGGGAGGGAGAAAAGAGAGAGAGAGAGTGAGAGAGATTGATTGATTAGAAAGCCCAGTGAGATCCAGCTACAGCCACTCCCAGAAAGGAGCTCAGGAAACCGAGGAGCAGAGGAGCCTCTCTGCTCCTCCCCCACTCACACTCTGTCTCTCTCTTTATCAAAAATAAATAAACATTAAAAACAAAACCAAAAAACTCTGGGATGGGGAGGGAATCTCTGTCTGCAATTGCACTGAATTAGCCTGCCCCTACCCACATCTTGGAAGGCTTTGCCTGAGCAAATTCCATAGAAGTTCCTCCTGTCAAGGACCCTTTGCTATGAGAGGTGAATCCCTGCTCCTCATAACCCTGGGTTCAGGCTCCACCTTGCAAGAGTCACAAATTTAAATGTTTGCAAGGGTTGGGTCCCAGGTAAAGCAATAGGGAGACGTGATGACTTTGGCAGCTGGGGAGCAGCTCCAGTCAATTGTTGATATGTGGGAACATGGGGGAGAGAAGTGGCATTGGGATAGAGACCCAGACCTCTTCCAACTTTATCTCCCTCCTTCCCATCATAGGAGTCTCCTAAGACACCCTTCCCCTAAGTCTGTGTATTAGCTTTCTATTGCTGCATAACAGATTTTTACAAATTTAGCCCCTAAAAACAAAATCCATTAATGGTCTCAGCTCTTTAGGCTGGAAGTCCAGGAAGACTCAGCTGAATTTCCTGCTTCCAGTCCCACACAGCCCAAATCAAGGTGTTGGCCCAGGCCGAGTCCTCACCTGGAAGCTCTGGGGAAGATCAGCTTCTTTTTTTAATTTTTTTTTTTTTTTTAATGTTCATTGATTTTTGAGACAGGGAGAGATAGAGCGTGAGCAGGGGAGGAGCAGAGAGAGAGGGAGACA
This sequence comes from Leopardus geoffroyi, assembly GCF_018350155.1. Lineage (NCBI taxonomy): Eukaryota > Metazoa > Chordata > Mammalia > Carnivora > Felidae > Leopardus > Leopardus geoffroyi. The sequence goes on from NC_059334.1 coordinate 60,558,412, forward strand.
CAGAATCCATAACAGGCTCCAGGCTCTGAGCTGTCAGCACAGAGCCCCACGTGGGGCTCGAACCCATGAACCATGAGATCGTGACCTGAGCTGAAGTCGGATGCCAACAGACTGAGCCACCCAGGCGCCCCGGGGGGAGATCAGCTTCTATGCTCATTCTCACTGTTGGCAGAATTCAGTGCCTTGTGGTTATAGGACTAAGGTCCCCTTTCCTTGCTGGCTGTCAGCTGAAGGCTACTCTAAGTTTCTCCACGACTCTCCCTGGTCCTTGCACGCAGCCCCCTCCATCTTCAGAGCCAGCAAAGGTGTGTTGACTCCTCATGCTTGGACTCTCTTTGACTGCCCCTTTCTACTAGCCAGAGAAAACTCTGCTTTTAAAGGTCTCATGGGCTTAGCCAAGGCTCACCCAGATCATCTCCCTTTTGCCATATAAGGTAATATTACCACGGGGAATAATACCTCGTCATAATTGAAGGCTCCACCCACCCTCAAAAGGGAGAGGGTAAAGGTCACTGAGGTCTTCCTTAGAATCCTGCCCACCACACCCAGCCTGCAGGGGGGGTGAAAGCATCCCTCACTCCTGGTCCCAACCCCGCTGACTTCCGCGTGACACCCTGGGCTAGTCACCACCCATCTCTGCTTCTCAGTTTCCTCATGCGTACAATAGGGCAAGGAGCTGAATACAATCTAAAGCCCTCCCAGGGCCCCACTGAGAAGAGCAGGCCTGCATTCCCCTCCAGGCAACCCTGCTGCAGGGTTTGGGAAAGGGCCTCACCAAGGAAGAGCAGTAGCTGGGGCAATCACACGGCCCAGCCAAGGTACCCAGTTTCAGAGGGCCAGCCGCCCAGCCGGCCTAGGCTGTAGGGAAGTGGAGGCGCCACTTCTGCTGGTCAGAGACCAGAGGCCGGGTCCCACTGGAGTCTGCCCAGGGCAAGGTGGCCTGCACCTAGTCAGCAGGGGTGTGGGGCCAAGGCCAGGTCAGACGGGCAGCGGAGCCTTCTCCTCCCCCCACCTCTCAACTGGAGCTAGCCTTCAAAATCCATCTCCCAAATCCATCCTGTCTTCCCTCTTCCAGGCCTCTGGGTCTCCAAAGGGGCCTCTCAGAGTCTTCCGGCTCCCCCCACCTAACCCTACCTCGCAGGGGGAGTCAATCTTCATTCACACCCTGGACACTCTGGGCTGTTCCTGCGCAGGAACCAGCAGGGGGCCTCAGGAGCCCCTCATCTGAGAGTCCCAGTCAATCACCCTGAATCTCCCCCTCCCAAGTCCCCACGGTAACAGAGGCACCTCTTCTCCCAGGCTCTCCTCCCCGCCTCCCCAGGCTGTGCTTTCTTTTCTGCTTTCTTTTCGGGGGTCCCCACCCCCTCAGGCTCCCACCAAGGCCTGGCCACGGGGCTGGAAGGAGCCCTGCTCAACTCCATCCAAGCGCGGGAGCTGGGTGAGAGGCGGGGAAATGAATATTAATTTATCATGATTAGGCAAATCCGGCAGGGAGAGCCGATTCCGGAGGAGGCTAAAAAGATGAATTTCAGCAATAAAATTAAATAAGGACGGACGGGCAGCCCCTCCTCCCTCCCGCTTTGCTGATCTCTCTCTTTCTTACAATTTATGAGGCCAATTATGAAGATGAGGTTGGAAGTTCCTGGAACTTCACTAAATGCAAACGGCGGTCCCTGCTGTTCCCATCAAATTAATTAACCGCGCGCTATTGATGGCCGCTCAAGGCTGACGCAGGCGGCCCGCCCTGCGGCCGCCTCCACGGACACGAGGACCCAGAGTCCAGAGCCAGCCAGGGCCCCATCACGTTCTGCAGTCCTTGCCGGGCACTACAGGCGACTCCGCGGACCGCCCTTCCAGCCCCCAGGCCCTGCCTGAGCCTTTGACAACACGGGGGCGTGCTAGGGAGGGAGGTCTACACACACGTGGGGCTGCCCACACACATACAGATACAAAATCCCGAACTCGTAGTACACAAACATGGGCCCAGAATGCACATTAGACACTCAGGCGAATGAACATGGAGTCGAACAGCCTGGGGCTCAGCTTCTGCACTGACCCCCAGTGTGTTCCCCCGGGGCTTGTCGAGGCCCCGGTTCAGACAATGAGGATGAAGCCTGGCCCAGAGTCCAGGTCAGCTTTGGGTCTTTGGCCCTGAGGACCCCCCTGTTCCAGGGCTCAGAAGCAGGGCTGCCCAGTGGCTCATGGGTTCTGGAAAACTAGCTGGCTGGTGCCTGGAATGAAGGGCAGAATGGACATGGGCTAAAGGTCTTGTGGCTGAGCCCAAGGCTTAGAGTAGCTCCCGAGTGTCTGCAGAGTCTGGGTAGCAGCAGGTGCCCCAACAGCTATAGCTTCCATGTGAGGCTCATCTCTGAGATGGTGGGAGGGGCTGAAAGGGGCTCTCCTGTTGGAGTGAAGAAAGGGAGTGAGGCCAGTGTCTTCTCCATGTTCTGGTCCCTAGTCCTGGCAAAAGGCAGCCCATCCCATTTAAAGGGACAGGAATCCCATAACTATCCTGGAGAAGCAAACAAAGGGCCTGGGTTCTCCATTCCCAGCCCTTGATACCTGGAGGGTAGGACATGGCTGGACTTGCCCACCTTGTCATGTCCACTTCAGGCCAGGAGGCTCTTGGCCCTGTGCCCACACCTGTACCCCCCCACCCCACCCCATGAGCATCCAGAACCCAGGAGGAGAATTTGGCCTTATCTTGTTCCACTTTCAGTGCAAGTCTGGGACCAAGGCCAATGTCATCCCACCCAGGCCCTGGGAAAAGATAGGGCTCCCAGCGTGGTGGGGTTGGGACAGAGCAGCCCAGAGAGATCTGTATCTTGGGCACAAAATGTCAGAGGGAAACGGAAATTAAGGAAGGCCCACACTGAGCAGGTGGCAGCCAATTGGAGAGGGCTCGGGCCCAGGGCTTTGCCTGCCATCTGACCCTCCCCACCTCCAGGCATGTGAGGCTCCCACCCTTCCCCACACCCCAGCTGCACTTGCAGGGGCCTCCTGTGCCTCACGGCAGGTCCTTCCACTCACTAGAAAGGGAGAGGCCAGGACACGCCCAGTCTACTGACTCTCTATATTGTTGCGGTAACAAATCACCACATACTCAGTGACTTTGAACAACACAGTTATCACCACACAGCACTCCTGTTAAGGAGTCTGAGGCAGGTCTCACCAGAATAAAGTTGAGGTGTTTCCAGGTCTGTGTTCCATTATGGAGGCTCTAGAGTAGAGTAGACTCTGTCTTCTCACCTCTTCCAGTGTCCAGAGGCTGCCCACATCCCTTGACTAGTGCCCCTCTATCTTCAAAGTCGGAAACATCACATCTCTCCGACCTTCCTTCTGTTGTTACATCTCTCTGTGTAGGTTTTCTGCTAAGGACTCATAATTAGATTGGGCCCACAGGATCATCTCTTCTCAAAATCTTTAACTTTAATCATATCTGCAATGTCTTTTGCCAAGTAAGATAACATACTCGCAGGTTCTAAGTTTTAGGATGTAGACATCTTTGGGGGACCGTTATTCTGCCTACTGTACATGTGATCTGGCCAGGGACAACTCTGGCTCTGAGACAGAGTGACGACAGCTGGGATAGGGGTGAGAAGCAGGCTTGTGGGCCCTTTCCTCCTCCTTGGGACCAGATGGTGATTGGGTGGTAGTTTTGGGGTACTCAGTTGCTAGAAAGGATGCCAGTTCCCACCATGGCTCCAAAATTCAGTCTCCCTTTCCGGCAGAATGGGGCACTGGGCTGCAAGCCTACCCAGAAACCAAGTTCAGATCCTGAAGTACCTGGGGATCCTTCTAATACACTTTTTGCTTAGCTTGGACTTGGAAAACCAGCCCCTCCTCCAAACTGAGCAGCCTTTCTCCAGATAGAAACACTTCCCTCAGCTTTTCTCCCAGGCTCCTGTGTCAGACTGAGTGGCCAAGAGGATACCACCTCCAGAATGGGTCTCTCTGGAGGGTGTGGGTGCTCTCCTTTCTTTCCCAATTTCCTGTTGTCCTTGCCAGGAGGTGGGACAAGGAGTTGACTTGGTTTGAAGGTAATCTTTGGAATTCTGAATCTCTTGGGAGGAGGTTGAGGGGCCAGGTCTCTGTTTTCAGACACAGAAGGCAGCACTATCCTTCTCTGTAGTTCTGGGGACTTTCTGTGTATGGGAAGTGGTTAATTGGCCAAGTCACCCGGTGACCCACTGGTTCCCTCTTGCAGCCCTGGAGGCCCTATTACTGTGGGCCCGGACAGGATGCCAGGGCATTTATGTGGGAAGTAAAAGGAGAGAAGCAACTTCCACATTTGGACCTGGACACTCCAGGCTTTGGGTTTCTGCCAGCTCTGACCCTTGCTGGGAATGATGGCAGACATTGGGGGCCTAGTTCAGAGTAGACCTGGCAGAGCTTGCAAGCAGGGTCCAGAAGCAGCCTAAGGGGCCAGGAATTTGCCTGGCTTATTCATTCCGGGCCCCAGTCAGCCACACCTCCCTGGGAATAGAAGCTCCAAGGGACTCACCCCTCACAGAGGCTTCTAGGCCTTTGACGTGGCTGTCTCTGGTTGCTACTAAGCTGTGAAAAGGGTTCCCAGACTCCATGAGCTTTAGATTCCTTCCCCCAGCATGCCCCGTGCAGGTGGGGCCCCAGGGCTTGGACTTGAGTTCTGAACTAGAGTCGGGATCCCTATGCCGGGATGCTGGCATCCCCTGACCGAAATCAGGCCAACAAAGGCCAGCTCTGAGACTCTGCAAGTTACTGACAGAGACACAGGACTTAGTACCTGCCCCCCAGCCCTGCCTCCCAGCCAGCACACTCAGGCTTGTGCCCATCTCTTCAGCTTCCAAACCCCCCATGCCAGGAGGCCTCTCCAGGCCCCTTGCTGCTCCTCCCAACACAGCCACCTCCTCCAGCCCTGTGCGCATTATTCTTCATAGTTGGTATGTCCAAACCTTCTTCCCCACCCCACCACTCCCCTCACCAAACTCTCCATCCTGCGAGGTCCAACCTCCAAGTGCCATCCTGGTCCCACCAGCTGGACTTGCTCCTATCCCCTCTATCAAACTGAGCCCCTTAGCCCGACTCCCAGTCCTCCACCAGCCTTGGCATACAGCATCGTCTCTAGAGTAGGCTCTTTAGTTTTCCCCAAACAGGCAGGCTATTTCCCTGCCAGCCTTCCCCTCCCCTCCACGCAACCTCGTCTGACTGCCTCAGCACTGCTGGTAGCACAAGTCACCAGTTCCTAGTAAGTCTTGTCACCTTTGTTTATGTCCTGATAGCCTGTTCTAGGGCAGGGCCCACAAGAGATGCTAATGTGGAGACAGGCACTCCTAATGCCTGACTCCATGAATTCTCCCTTTTACCTGTCCATCTCTGCCCCCCTTCTGAGCTCAGGAGTGGACTTAAGCCAGCCCTTCTGGAGAGCAGTTAACTTGCCTTTCTGGGCTCCCATTTGGCTCCCATCTCCATCCCTGCCCGGATTGAAGGCAGGCAGGGACTGCAGCAGTTCACAGACACCAAGCAGGCTGAATGTCAAGTGCACTTTACTGGGCCCCTGGGCCTTCAAATGCTATCCTCCCCAAGCCTGGTCACCCCGTCCCCACACCTCCAGCTGCACAGGAAGCGGGCTAGGGGGAGGGAGGACATGTGAAACGGCTGGTTCTCTTGCTCCAAAGGGTCTTAGGTGATGCTCAGCTACAGCTGCTTGCCCCTCCCCTGCAGCCCCCCATCCTGCCCCCAGCAGAGAGACCCTCCTTGGGCAGGGAAGTGGGGGTGTCTGGGCCTTCAGCACAGGAAACTGGCTTCACACCAGCAGCTGTTCTTGCTTAAAATGAGGCGGGGGGCGGGGGGGGGAGGGGGGCGTGTCCAGAACTCCACCAGAGGCAGTGGTGAGGCAGAAGGCCAGCAGTCTGCTCTTGCTGAGGAGAGGGCTGGACAGAACGTGGGAGCCAGGTTGGTCCTTTCCCTCAGGCCCAGGCTGTTGAAGTAGTGAGGTTCAGCCCACTAAGGCTGGAGACAAGCACTGGATGGCCAGGTGGGGCAGTCCCCCTTCCCCCCAGCCACGGGTCACCAGTCCCGCTCGGCTGGCTCTCGGTAGGGTAGGCCTAAGAGCCTGAAGACATCCTTCTCAGTGGGAGTGGGCAGCACTCGGCCAGGCCCCACCTTGCGGCCTCGGCTGTCCCGGACCACAGCGGTGCTGAGGGCATGCTCCGACAAGCTCATGCTCTTGGTCTTGGCCAGAGCCCGCATGGAGCGGTTGAAGTGGGCAGAGCCAGTGAAGTAGAGCAGGGCGCAGGCAAACTCGCTGTAGGGCACAACGATGATGTCCAGTCGTCGGTGCCGCCGCCCCGGCCCTGGGAGCTGGCACACACCCAAGTACTTCTGCTGCTGGCCGTTCTCCTCCTGGCTCACCAGGTCATCCGTCAGGAACCCTGGCGCAACATGGGAAGGCTGCTGGGAGGGCAGGGAGCCAGGCTTGGGCTGCCCCGTCCTCCCAGGTCTCTCCTGTTCATCCCTGGGTCCTCCATTCCCTGCGCGTGAATTTCTTTGCTGGGCAACCTTGCCCTCTCTGCACCTGCCTCCTTAAAACACGCATGGCCATTCCTCCCCATGTCCCCTGCAGTGTCACAGAAAGGTGAGATCAAGCAATTAACCTGCGGGCAGTATTGAGCACCTATTACTAAGTGGAGGGGTGGTGGACTGTTTCATCTCTGCCCTGAACTGGCTCTGGCCACAAGGGAGAGGTGGCACTCTCACGAAGCCACCTTCCCCTGCTTCCTGCCGAGAGCTTGCAACTCTGAGGCCCTCCCTCCTGGGGGTCGGCTAGCCTCGCCCTGCCTGGAGCCAACCTGCTCACCCAGAGATGGAGCTTATACCTTGCTGCCGGAGGCTGTCAAGGAGGCGACTGAAGACGCCCTGGTGAGACCGGCCATCCGGGTGAGTGAGCAGCACATCCACATCACCACAAGTTGCCTTCCCGCGTCGGTAAGAACCACATGCCACACACAGCAGCCCAGGGGTGAAGGCCTGAGCTGATTCCCGGACCTGAGAAAGAGCAGAGGGGCAGGGGGGAGGGCCTGTGGGCCTCAAGCCCTGCAAGGAGTTCGTCCCCCTTGACAGCACAAGAGCCTTCCCCGACCCAGGAGCCCACACTTCCGGCTTATGCCCCGAACCAATCCCTGGTCGCATCACACGAGCCTGAGGGAAAGACTAAAGGAGGAGATGTCAGAGATCTACCCTGGGGAATGGCAGTTCTCCAGCTTCCCTAGGACAGAAGAGAAAACCTCGTGCTCATACCACCAGAGGCGGCCTGAAGAGGGATCTAAGAGGTGTATGCTCTGATTCTGAGGAAAGACACTGATCTTTCCTCCTGGAGCTCTTTAAAAGCGGAGAGACACCCCTTCTCTTGGCCTCGGCCCCAAACCCTATGCCTGGGTATGTCTGCTTAGGACAAAGGGCCAGGTGCCTGGAAGCCCTCCAAGGCCTGGTATGGATTTGGAGCTTAGAGCAGAGTGTGAGTTGGGGCTTGAGGCTTCATCAGGTGGCTAGCGGGGTGCCCCAGGCTGAGGCCTGGGGGGAAATGGAGCCTAGAAATGCAACCGCACCTATAGTAAAGAAAAAGAAAGAAAGCAAAGAGGGAGGCAATTCTGAGCCAATACTCACACCCTTACTTGGAGGAATTGGCTCGGTGCAGAGGGAATCAAGACAGGGGGCTGTCAGCTGAAGGATCAACCCTCACTGAGAGGAATAAGCCCATTAGCCTCCACCCCAGAGACACTGAAGCCTTTCATATGCAGATGACCTCCACGCCTCTACCCCAGGACACTGAGATTTCTGGGGCCCTGGATACTCCAGCCAGGACACCTCAATTCTCCTGACAGGCATGGCTCTGCTAATCCTCTCAGTCCCTTCTTGAGCCTCCCAAGAGGATGGGAGGAGACCTAGGATGAGTAATCCCATCAAAAACTCCTAAAGCTGGAGCCCTTAAGTGGGGGGAGCAGGCCAGGTGGGAAGCCACTGCTGTTCCAATGGGTTGGGGGCTGGAAGCTCACTGGGACATTCTCTGTGCCTGGACACCGTGGCTGAGTGACGGCGTCATTACTAGCACCAAGGTCTGGTGATGGGTGGACAAAAGGGCCTGTCCATCTATCTTGCGCCAGTCTCATAGTCCCGTGGCCTAGTGGCCTGGAGTGGAGCTGGAGGCTAATTTTAACTAAAGTGGGCCAGGGTCTCCACAGAGTCCTACCTGATCAGAATCTGACTCCAAAGTAGCAAACCTTGCCCACAGCAACCACCCCATAATCCTGAAGCTGACTGAACAAATGATGTATCTAATCCTAAATACACCCTAGTCTCTCTCTAATCTAGGTTTTATACGAATTTGCTCTCTAATCCAATGCTAAACCAAACCCTAATGTTGGCCAAATCTTATTTCTAGGACAATGACAAATCTTAACTAAAAGCATCCAATGTTAAGAAAACCCTACTCTTAATTCGGGCCTAACCTCAACTCAACCTAGCTTTTCTCTAACCCCAAACCTAACTGTACTGGCACTGTGCTTCTACACCAACTTTAACCCACACCCTGAACCAGTCTCAGGTTGGTGGGGGGGGGGGGGTGGGGGGGGAGCCTTCAGAAGGCCCTTACCTCTGGAAAGAGATTAAAAAAAAAAAAAACAACTTTGTACATTTGTACAAATTTTGGAGAAAAGAGTCTATAGTTTTCATCGGGTTCTCAGAAAAGTTTGTAAATCAAAAAACATTAAGTACCTCTGCCCTGACCCAGACCTGGCCCAGTTCAAACCCCAATATCCTCAAGTAGTTCTGACCATATTCCACCTCTAATCCAGCCCAAACGTTAACCCAGTCCTAACATCATTCTAGCATCTCTGCCAATGTTCACTCTACCCTAATCCAGAGACCTGGTGTTGCAGCCCTTCCCTACCAAAGCCACCCTCCCCTCCAGCTTCAGTCTCAACTTGCTCTTTCCTCACTGGTCCCAACCTCTGCTGTTCCACAGCTTCTTCTGACTTCCCGGCTGAGGGATCAGATGTTCCTGACTTTGAGCCAGGCCATGAGGTTATAGCAAGGCTCCTCACTGCTCTGGGGCACCTGCTTACTGTCTGTTCAATCTCTGCAGCCTCCTCCCTGGGTATGCGTTCCAGAAAGTCATCATAATGCTTCAGGCCAATGGTCTGCTGGGTAGTCAGGGAGGCCTGGCTGCGGATGTCTTCTAGGGTCCGGAAACCCTGGAAAAAAGAAGCCAGATGAGGAGGCTGTGAGCAGCCAGGACCCATGGAGAGGCAGTGAGTGAGCACATACACAAGGCTACCATCACCCCCAAACTCCAAGGAAGGTTTGAGGTAGGACCAACCCCAGGAGTGGTCGGGTCTCTAATCAGTGGGACTCAAGAAAGGTAGGGAGCACGGGAGACACACCCCAATCCAGCCCTGCCACAACCCTAAAATAATGGTTCATGAATCCATCGGTCTGGGGGATTCCGGGCATGGCCAGATTGGGGAACCATTGATCTGGATACTCAGCCCTGAGTCCTGGTCTTCTCAGGAAGGCCCTTGCTGGTCTGGGAGACAGAGAAACATACTTCTTATCTCTGCCTACACAACAGATTAATGCCTCAAGGCTACCAAGCAACAGGGCAGTTCTGGAAGCCAGGAGACCTAATCCCCTTGAAAAGTGGTCTCACTATAGTCGGGGTTCATTCCCATCAGAGTACAGGGTATGAGAACTGTGGGGCAGGACCTCTGAGAAAGAGCAAAACTGAAGTAGGTGCAGGGACAGGTACCTGCTGGTACCACATCTGGGCAGTCTTAGCTCCAGCTCCCCAGATGTTGGAGAAGAGCTCCAAGACAGGCACGCTCTCACTGATATGGTCCAGCTTCCGCAGATGCCCGCTTTCCAGGATCTCTACGATTTTCTCGGCCATCCGCTTTCCAATCCCAGGGATACTGAAGGCTTCCTGGGGAGGAGGAGGCAGAGGTAGAAAAGAAGAATGAGAAGACGGCAGGTGCGGAGCCAGTGGTAGGCTAGCAGACTCCTTCAGCAGGTATCTGAGTGAAGGCCAACCTGGCTAGTTGGCAACTGATGGCTGTGTAAAGCCTGGGCACAACTGAAGATGAGAAGTTAGGATAGAATGGGCTGGGAAACTTGGCTTTTGGTTCTCAGAGGGATGGAGGCGAGCACAGGAAGTAGAGAAAAGGCAGTAGTGACGATCCTAGTCACCATTGCCCTCGCAACAGTGAGGGCAGACATTTACTGAGGTCTGACTGCGTATCGGGCCTTACTGCACGACAGCGAGCATCTCATTTGGTCCTCATGGGAACACCTGAGTTTCTCACTCTTCTTACTTAGTTCCTTTTCCTTGCTCTAAGGGTTTAAGTAACTTGCCTGGAATCACACAGCGAATGATGGGAACCAGAATTCAAACTCTGGTCTGTTGGCCTCCGGAGTCTAAACTTTTTAAAAACTATTTGATACGGAAAAAATTCCAAAATAGAACAGTATAATGAGCCCCCAAGTACCTGTCAGCAACTTCTGTAATTATCAAGATTTTGTCAATCTGCTTTCATCCATATCCCCATTTTCTTTTGTGGAAGTCTCAGACATCATAAAATCTTAAGCATTCCACCCAATCCCCCTTGTGACTGGTGCCACCACCAACCTCTGGCCAGTAAACAGAACGCCCCCCATCTCCCCGCATACCCTGTACTGGCCCTCGGGTACCTGGTAGGAGGTGACAGGCTTGTGGAAGCTCTTGAGGGCATTGATGGCCTTGGCATAGCCCAGGGCCCTCCACTTGTCTCCCTGAACATTGTAGGCTTTGGCCAGCACTTCCAGCTTCTCTGTGATGTGGGGGTTGTGGTTAGTTGTCTTCTGGCTCGAAGGCTGTGCACAGACCCACTTATCCAGGCCCTCAGGGGCTGGGCTTGGTTCATCATCTCCCTCAAGGGGTGTGGGGTAGTGGCCACTGATAAGGGCTTCCAGATCAGCTGCGCTAACCTGGTTCTCTTCCCCATCACTGGTTTCATCATCAGAGCCAGGCTTGAGGGGGAAAGAGATGAGACAATAAGTTCACGCCCCCCAAAGAGCTCCTCAAAGGTGGGGGCTGAGCCTCCTAGTCAGACCCAGGAATGAGTCAGACCTGCACCTCCTTAAGTGTGGGGCCATGTTCCACCTGGCTTCCCCCAGTGCCCAGTCCTAGAATTCCCAGTGGTGTGTGGTAGATGTGGCCTGGCCAAATGCAGACATGGTGGATGTTGGGAAGAGCCAAATGGCCTCATAAGAAAGAGGTCCTTCCTCTTTCAGGGGTCTAGGACTTTCTGAACCACCACGAGGCCCTGCCTGTTTCTGTGACCTAGTTCCCAGGGGAAGGGAGCTGTGAGGGCTGGGAGGCTCCTGACCTGGGCTTGGGTGCTCAGGGCCTCTTCTGCCCTCTGGGGAGGAGACACAGGCCTCGTGGGAGGAGAGGGAGGAGAGAGGGCTGTCCTGAGCAGAGCCTCATGGGCTCCAGGAGGAGCAGAAAAGTCTTGGTCTGCCTTGCTGACGTGTGGTTGGTCCGGGTACCTGCAGGGATGGTGATGGCAAGTTAAGATCCCAAAGGTCTGGCCCTACCTCTGCTCCTAATACTCTACTTTCAGATCTTGGTTTTCTAATGTGTCCGATTAAGACAATGAAAGTTATTTTGAATAGCCCAAGAGGAGAGCTCAGGATGCTGCCAGAAAACACTGAGGAAAGACTGGAGCCAACCCACCTGTTAGGGATATAGATGCTGAATCCTGCCGTGTCCACCAGCCTCCTCTCCTGCAGGCACAGGCTTAGCCAGGTGGACTTCACCAGCTGAGCGCCCTGGGGCAGCCGGGGCAGTCGAAGGAGGCGGAGGGCTCGCTCACAGTCCATGCCTTCATCCACCACAATGTGAGTGACGCCTGGGGCCTGGGCAGTGCATATCTGGCCACCGTGCTGGATAATCTGCTTCTCAAAGAGCTCTGCCCGGGCTCGCCCAATGCCACTGGGCACAACATGGGCCCGCAGGGAGCTCAGCCATTCTGTGTAAGGGACATCCAGATGCCTATTGTCAGATATGATAACTGTCATATATGTCATAACTGTCAGATATGATCCGAATGAACCTTTTACAGTCCTGTGCCCCCAAACAATTATTTTTCTTCCATCTAGACAGCCAGCCTTCTGGGGAATTCTGCCACATACAGTTAATTTTCCCACGGACCATCACTTGATGTAAGGGGCAAGGATTTTGATATGTCCTGTTCCCTCATGTAATCTAGAACAGTGTCTAGCACATTGTAGGTATCCTATATATCACTTCATTTATTTATTCTTTCAACAAGTATCAATAGACACCTACTATTAATAGAGCAAGTGGCCTGTCAAAGACTGGGGCCCAAGCCTTGTGCAAGGGAGATACAAACCAACCTGTAGTCCGTGGGTGGGCAGAATCAGCTCTAATATCCAAGTCTAGACATGAGCAACATAGGAATCCTAAGGGTTCAAGTACATGAGGGTTCTGAGGGTGAGTCTGCTCACCTCCTGCTTCTCCATCTTCTTGCTTGGGAATCTTTGCAAGTGCTTTTGATGATGGATCAGCGTGAATTTTCTTCCGCTTGGGAAATGCCTTCAAGATGCCCCTGGGGTCCATTGAGGGATGGGCGGATCCTGGCCTTTAGGTTTTAGATTTGATCAGGGCAACTATCACGTGGAAACCCAGAATTGAGGTTACCCAACCCTTTGCCTATGGAGGTGGTGTCTCTAATGACCAGGGTTTGGGGGCAGTAGCCCAGTTCCTTGGGGTATCTCAAACCCAACTGAACTTTAGCAGTTTAGCCTAGCACTCACCAGCCTTTCAATGTCAGAGTACTGGGGAAAATAAAGGGAAGGATGGGACTATTAAGGAACTTCTGAGTGGTACAAAATGATATTCCTCGGAGGGGTTGCTCTAAAGATTCAGCACAGTGTCTGCCCTGCTGCATCCCACTTTTAAAGGGCTCTACCAACAGGAGATGCTAGGCTAGGAAATGGAGCTACATCTTTACTTGGGCTCCCAAGAGGATTGACGGACTGGGGGGAATCTGCATATAAACCCCACATGATCTTTCTCTACCCCATCACAGACCCGCATAGGAAACCCTGGGAGAGCAGGGTGTTAGGGAGGCGGGGGAACGCCCTACACCTGCCCTGGTCGCGGACCTCCCGTCACGGGGGTGCTCAGCCCCGCAGGTGCGGGGAGACAGGGCAAGGCAGCAGCAGGTGTGGGGCGCCTTCCGAGACTAGAGGAGTCGCGGCCTCACAGCTGGGGGTGGAGACGACAGGCAGCTGTGGGGCACCCGCCGCGAGCGCAGCTGGCGCGCGCCAGGCACTCCCAGCTGGAGGCCAGAGGAGGGCTGGAGTGTCCGCACCCTGACCTAAGGACCCCTGCCCATTGCAGTGATTCGGTCCCAGGTGGGGTCAACTTCAGGCCCCGCGGGTGGGCTGGAGTAAACCACTTACCAGGGCAGCCAATGAGAGCGGACGAAGGGCGTGGTGGGTGGGAAGTCGGGGGCCGGAGCGGGTGGGGGGGGGGAAGGGTAAATGCTCAGAACATCTTCCGGGTCAGCCGGAAGTGACTGTAGGCGGAATGGTTGCCATGGCAGCGGCCGGGGCGCTTGGCTGGGCGCAGGGAAGATGGCGGTAACCGGTTGGTTGGAGAGTCTCCGGACCGCCGAGAAGACGGCGCTGCTGCAGGACGGTAACTCGAGACCCCTCAGGAGCTCCCTAGTCCTTTTTCCCCAGGGTCCAGCCCTCCGCGCTGGCACCTCCGCGAAGGGCCTCAGAGCCTGGGACGGTCGAGCTGGAAGGGCCGCGGCCGCCAGACAGGCCCAGTCCCTCATTGGCAGATGAGGAAACTGAGGCCCAAAGAGATGACGTGACTGGAACACGCGTCTCTGGACACCTCCTAGTTTCCTCTACACCACTTCGCCCAGCTCTGAATTCTGTTACTAACAAATAAGTTCCTTCACATTCGTTATGGCATTTGCTCCCTGCAGCTGCCCGAGAGGCTGTTAATTTTCCACCCCGTTTTGTAGAAGAGGAAGCTGAAATCCAAGAGTGTTTTAGACCAGCCCTAGCCCTCCCCACTCCGTCCAGTCAGCGCGGATTCTGTTACTGAACGCAGCCTGGCGTCAGGAAGAGGCGGGAGACCTAGGATCTAGTTACCACTCTGCCGTTAAATCACAGCCTCTTTACTTGCTTGGACCTCGTTTTCCTTATCTGTAAAATGAGCTGGATGGGCTACCTCTGAGGTCCTTTTCAGCTGTAATATGTTTGTAAGTGAACTTCTAAATGTTTTTTTCTGTAGGGAAAACAGAGCGAGGGCCCCAGGACTGTGCCTGAAAAAGGTGGGCATAGGGGTATGGAGTCTTGACTTTCACCCTAGGATTGGCGGATATAGGACCCCCAGTGCTTCAGAGCCCTTTCCTGGACCCAGTTGGCAGCCAGAATGAATCAGATCTGAATTTTTGTAGCTTTTAGGATACCAGTAGAGGCGCACATCTGTAGGCAGAGGCCAATCAGGGAAGCATGTAAATTAACATCACCTGCTCATTTGCTCGTTCATTCACGCAGCATTTAGGGAGGCTTTTACTATGTGCTGAGGTATGTACTAGAGCAGAGAGGGGAAAAAATGTAAACAAATGAGAGTGTGTGTTAAATAGAAGTTGGAATCTTTTATAAAGTGCTATGAGAGCACAAAGGGGGGAATGATCGTTTCTTTGAAAGAAGACCTGACAGAAGAGGTGATGTTAATATGTCCTAAAGAATTAATATGTGTTTGCTAAGTGGAGAAGAGGGGATGGCTGTACCATGAGGAATGACTCACATGTAAAGAAAGGTGTGGCAGTGTGAGAGTATATGCCTCATTAATAGGGGAATGACAAAACATTCAGGGAGGCCGAAGCACTCACCCAGTCAGAACAACCCCCCCACACCTTGTCAGGTGCTAGGATGTAAGGGTGAATAAAAGTGCTCTTTTCTCAAGGAGCAGTGAGGAGAAATGGTGGGGCATGAAGAGGGAATTTAGATAAATTGGAGTATGTTGTGATAGATCTCCTATGACGAGCTAAAGATTTTGGACATTATTTCATACAGCAGTGGTTTTGGTTTTATTTTAAAAACTAGATATGGGGCGCCCGGGTGGCTCAGTTGGTTAAGCGTCCAACTTCGGCTTAAGTCATGATCTCACGGTTTGTGGGTTTGAGCCCCCGGTTGGGCTCTGTGCTGATGGCTCAGAGCCTGGAGGCTGCTTCAGATTCTGTGTCTCCCTCTCTCTCTCTGCCCCTACCCGCCCCCCCATGCTGTGTGTGTGTCTCTGTCTCAAAAAAAAAAAAAATAAACAGATAACATAGATTTTACCATTTTAACCATGTTTAAGGATACAGTTCTGTGGCATGAAGTATATTCATATTATGGTACAGTCATCCATCCATCCATCTTTAGAACTTTTTCATCTTCTTCAACTGAAACTCTGTACCTGTCAAAAACGAATTCCCCCATTCCACTTCCACTTGTTGCTTCCACTTGTTTAGCTATTGTGAATATTACTACTGTGAACATGGGTATACAAATACTTGTTTGAGTATCTGCTTTCACTTCCTTTGGTCATAGGACAGTATCTAAACAAATATTTCATCATCTAGGATTTTGTTTTTTTGTTAGTAGCATCACAAAAAAGTACAGATAATCATATAATCTTTGGGTAAGGGAGGATATTCTAAGCACAACTCCTGGGTAGTAACCACAAAGGAAAAAAATAGTTGACTATAATAAAAATTAAACAATCGTTTGGGAACACCCACTTTATTTTATTTTTTTAATTTTTTTAACGTTTATTTATTTTTGAGACAGAGCATGAACAGGGGAGGAGCAGAGAGAGAGGGAGACACAGAACCTGAAACCGGCTCCAGGCTCTGAGCCGTCAGCACAGAGCCCAACGCGGGGCTCGAACCCACGGACCATGAGATCATGACCTGAGCCGAAGTCGGACGCTTAACCGACCGAGCCATCCAGGCGCCCCTGGGAACACCCACTTTAAACAAAGTTAAGGGGCGCCTGGGTGGCTCGGTCGGTTGAGCGTCCGACTTCGGCTCAGGTCACGATCTTGCGGTCTGTGAGTTCGAGCCCCGCGTCAGGCTCTGGGCTGATGGCTCAGAGCCTGGAGCCTGTTTCAGATTCTGTGTCTCCCTCTCTCTCTGCCCCTCCCCCGTTCATGCTCTGTCTCTCTCTGTCTCAAAAATAAATAAATGTTAAAAAAAAAAATTTAAACAAAGTTAAAAGGCAATTGAAACAGAATATTTGCAACATATATGATTCAGGGTTAATATAAAGTTCAATCAGATCAGTAAAAAAAGATGAATACCCCAATAAAATAAGCTAAGACCTAAACAGGTAATTCACTAGAAACGACCAATAAACCCTTGGAACAGTGTTCAACCTTACAAATATTTAAAGCTATGCGCATTTTCCTAGTATGTTACTAGAGCATGGATTTTGGCCTCAAATGAGCTTAAGTCCAGGTCTGTCATTTCACAGCTTTATGAGATTGGACAAGGTGTATGACCCTTATGCCTCAATTTTCCTCATTTATGAAACACATAGTGGGGGCACATAGGGTCACTGTGAGAATCAAATGCGATGAAACATGTAAAGTGCCGGCCACTAGTAAGCACTGCACCCTGCCTGGACTCAAGATGGACTCCAGGGGGAGAAGAGGGTCAGGCCACACCCTCAGCTACTCACAGGCAGCACCTTGTACCCCACTCCTGACAGGAAAACCCTTTCCAGCTCTATGAGCCATCCAGATGATTGAGGGCACTATAACCTAGGGGCATGCTAAGAGGCTCTGCAAATTTGGGGGTGAGTTTCCCCAGAATACAAGTTAGGAGTGACTTAAGGGAACTGTGTCCAGAGGAGTGAATTAGATGGGAAAAGGCTTGGTAGATCAGATAGTGCCTCCTTTAGCTGCTCAAGGTCCCTGGGGCTCCTATTCATCAAGTGTAGGTTGGGTACCTGTCCCCTGTTATTAGGCTCACTAAGGAACCTACTTCTATCAGCTTATGACTATTATATAGGTGGAAGAGTTGGGCTAGGAAACTCTCCTGGATTCTTGAATTTTTTTTTTTTTTTTTTTTTTTTAATGTTTGTTTATTTTGAGAGAGAGAATGAGAATGTGAGTGGGAGAGGGGCAGAGAGAGGAGACAGAGGATCTGAAGTGGGCTCCCTGCTGACAGCAGAGAGCCCTCATGTGGGGCTCAAATTCATGAACCTCGAGATCATGACCTGAGCTGAAGTTGGATGCTTAACCGACTTAGCCACCCAGGCACCCATGGATTCTTGCATTCTTTCAATGAAAGTTGAATCCGTGTTCATTTATTCTTTCAATTAATATTTAGTTGAGCTCCTGGTATATCCCAGGTACTATGCTTGATGTTAGGGAAACCATAGGCAAGAGGGATGAAACCTATCTGATAGAGACAGGCAGTAATCAAAGAATCACACAAATGTAAATCATAACCAAGGTAAATGCCATGAAGAAAACATGTAAGGACTAACATTATGTGGCTGTGTGCTAGGAATGGCCTAGAGATGTGTAGAAGGCAGAGCAATGGCATGGCTAGAAGGAGTGCTTGGTCAGGAAACCCACTTAAATATTCTGAGCACATAGGCTTGGGGTTTTTTTGTTTGTTTGTTTGTTTTTAATTTTTTTTAATGTTTATTTATTTTGAGGGAGAAAGAGAGACAGAGTGTGAACGGGGGAGGGTCAGAGAGAGAGGGAGATATAGAATCTGAAGAAGGCTCCAGGCTCCGAGCCGACAGCACAGAGCCCGATGTGGGGCTCGAACTCGTGAACCACGAGATCATGACCTGAGCCAAAGTTAGACGCTTAACCAACTGAGCCACCCAGGCGCCCCACATAGGCTTGGTTTTAAGAACTGAGGAGAAAAAGATAAATGTGGCACTGTTCCTGGGGAGACAGGATGCTTTTCTTTAAAAAGTATACTATGTGATAAATGCTCCACTATGGATATGAATAGAATACTAGGGAGGCACAAACAAATAAGGAAGTGATGCATTTTGCCAAGGTGGCTGAAGACTTCCCAGTGGAGTGACATTTGAGTTGGATTTTGAAGGCTGAGGAGTTCAACAGATGAAAAGAAGGATGGAGCTTTGCTGGTAGAGGGAACAGCAGAGCAAAGACACGTTCAGAGAAAGCCACGGAAAGGAAATACATCCCCATACATGTCTTAAAGTAATGGTGGGCAATGGTTGGCAAGGAGTTCATGGAGCTCTGGAAGGGTTTCTCATGTCCAAGCCCAAGGCTGTTGGTGTTTCCCAGGTAGATCCCTTGATGTGCAAGGTGCAAGGCAAGAAGCGGCTTGGGGGTAAGCGACTCTCTCTACTTTGTGCATAGGGAGAAGGAAGGTGCACTATTTGTTCCCAGATGGAAAGGAAATGGCCGAAGAATACGATGAGAAGTCAGGCGAGCTACTTGGTAAGTGACAAAGGCTCCCAGTGGGCCCTTAAGAACACTTGGGGTGACCTAGCACAGGTAAACACTTCCAACCTGAGGCAAGATTGTTCCTGAGAATGATGTGATGTCAGGGCTGGACACCAGAGGTAGAGTGGGTGTCTGCTGGACTAGTAAACTCCACCTGACCCCCAGACAAATGAGAGCATAAGTCTCCTGTAGGGAAACTGTCGGTGAGAACTATATAGGGAAGACAGAACCGGAAGTGAGCCTTTTATAGGCTGAGTGAGTAGAAGTAAGGGCAGGCTTTAACTGTAGTTGTTTTGTTTGTTTGTTTTCTGAAGCCACATCAGGAGCAAGCCAGCATCAGAGGCAGCAGCTACTCATGTGGCCACAGAGGTGGCACTGTGAAATCTGACCCTTACCTTGGAGAATGCCTGAATGAAAAGGGGTTGGGAGTAGAAATGGGGATTTTGCAGCATTGTTGTTTTCATTCCTGCAACTCTTTTCCTCTAAGACTAGGCTCACGAATAGGGGCTCCAGCTCAGATTTCTGGGAAGTATTTGATTTGTTCATCCTCTGTGCCCAGGTATGCACATCAGCATTAACTGACTTCCCAGAGCTAGGTAGCTGCTTCTTTGACCCAGGGCCTGAGGCTGTCAGCAGAGGGAGTTGGTCTCTTTATTAAGTTCCACCTGAAATGCTAAGACCAGTGACGGAATCATGGGTTGGGTTATTTTCTTGACTTTAATTTCTTCCTGGGCCTGATCGACAGGTAGTATCGACAAGGGAATTTCGTTTTCCCTTTTTCTGACAGCTCATAAATGTTGAGAACCGACAACATGGATTACACTGGTTTGCATTTTCTTAGTCTCCAGTCTTAAAATGTGTGTCCTGCGCATGTTCAGTCACAGAGTGAAGTGTTGATCCCTCCTTATTATGAGCTGCTTGGGCTCCAGTCCCAATTGGTTTAGTCTGGTGCTATTAAAAATCTTGATGTGTTTAGCATATGACACTGATTTGGTGGAAACCAATACAGTAGTAATATCCTTACAATGCATTGTAATTTATAGCGCTCCCAGGGGGTGACAGCCTTGGAATGCCTAACAGGGGCGAGCTTATGAAAGCAGAGGTCACGTGGGCTAACCACCACCATTGCCAGGCCAGAGACTAGCTGGAGTTACTCTCCCCCAGCCCCCAGCACCACCTCTCTCTGCTACTCAGAGCAAATAAAACAGCTGTAGCTGCTGTGGCCATAAAAACAGGCAAACAAATAACCCCAGGCCTCTTAGTTGTGCTTGGATGTGGTGAAGTTAAAATGAAAAACAAGTTTAGGTGCCTTCATCTGTAGCATCCCACGTTAACCTGTCACTTCTCCTCTTGGCGGGTAGGGAATAGACAGTGGCCTACAAACTCCTTTTTTCTTAGAAGCAGAAATGGAGATTGAGAGGAGAACATTGTTTGGCTGAAGTTGACCTAATAATGGTATTAATACCATAACTTTTATTGGGCACCATGCTAAGTGCTTTACGTGAGTTGATACTGAATCACCCTCATGACCACCTGTGCGCTGTTGTCCTCTTTTACAGTCAGAAAAAAATGGAGCCTCTAAGAGGTTAAGCACCTTGCTCAGAATTCCATAGTTGGTTAGTTTCTGGGTTAGGATTTAAGCCTGAGTCTGCCTGGGTAAGAGCCCATGCTTTAATCCACAATAACATAGTATTGGGAGTTGAGGATGTTTAATCCTGCTTTCTTTTCTTCTTACTAAATTTTGTTTTCCCCGGAATGACCGGAGTAGGGGCTGGTAGGAGCAGAACAGAGATGGACACACAGGAACACCCCATTCAAACCACTGGGCCCTTTTTGAACAGCCGATCCTTTTCTTACCCATCTCCAACCACTCCACCTTACCCCTGCCAGCTGCAAAATACTGTTTATTATTCATTTTTAAGTATAAACAATCTCAGGGCCTGAACTAACATCAGCTTGAGCACTCCACGAAGTAAAATATGGACAGGGTTATTATAGCCATAAATGGGAATTGTTTCCATTTTTCCAGCTAACTATACAAATTTGATAATTGGATAAACTGGTTTTCTGTTAGAAGAATGCAGAAAGTAATTTGCCAATAGCGCATCTGTGTAGGATAGAGTTCTTCCAGTCGGTGTTAATAAGCATAGTAGTGTCATATTTTTTTCAACCCTCCCAATGCTATTCATTCCCACCCCGCACAATGCGTGCTGTATGTAGTCATAGAGGAAAAACCTGAAGGGCCCCATAACAATGATCGGAACATCAAACCAGCCCCAGAAGAACACAGCATGTCCAGGGGGGCAGAGGCTGAAGGGCAGGCCATCCCCCAGCGATTACATTTGGATTACCGGCTTAATCTGCTTTGGTATTTGACCGCCAGCCTAACCACCCCAGGCTGCATTTGGAGGATATTGAGCACTTTCATCCCCAAGCACTTCACCGGCTTTATAAATGACCCACTCGATTCCCTTCAGCCTCCTCAGGGATGGGACGTGGCAGCTGTTTAATAGCCACAGAGCAATGTTGCAGTGTTTTAGGGCAGAAAAGAAGAATCCTGCATCCAGTTTAAGCTGCAGGGAGTATTTAGGAAAGGGGAATGTAATTATCCATATTGGAAGCGGGCCAAAGCTTGGAGCTTTGGGGAAAGAGGCCTTTAGGACCTCTACTTTCCAGCCCACCTGAAAGATGGGGCTCCCTTTCAGCAGTCTAGGACATCAGCCTGCTTCCTGCTGATTTAGGAAAAAGCCCCCAGGCACTGCCTCCTTCATCTATTCCCTATCAGACCCTGTAGGGTCATTGACAGTCTCCTTTCCAAGGACTGGCCCTGGCTCAGCTGGGAAGATAGGACAGCGTCCCAGGGAGCTACCTTGCACACACTAGTTTGAGTTTAACATATAATCAAATCAGAGTGACAGCAGGTGGAAACAGTCCTCTGTTGCCGCAGGAACTGTCCTTGAGTTCAGGAACAAAGACAGGACAAGAAAGATGAGACAAAGTGTGTATTTGCACGCGTGCATTCATGCCCATGTACATGGGGAAAATAACAAGGACTCCACCAAAACTGTTTATTGGCTCTTGTCTCATAAAGGAATGAGTACGAAGACCTTCTTCTACATTCTAGCAAAGAATTTAATCCCAAGGTGTCTTTAAAAAAAAAAACAAAGAAAGAAAACGGTGAGACAGCCAGAAGGCTGGCTTCCAGTTAAGCGATGTATTACATGAATTGATTTGGATACACTCCCGGTCACAGCCCATTCACTTAAGAGAGTAGAAGTATTTGTGGGGGAAAAAAAAAAAAAAAAAAAGTTGCCTATAAAGCATATTTCCAAGTTTTACTCTTCCTTATTAATTTTCATTATAAACTTGGAAATGTGTTTCTAGGGAGAATTTTTGGCCCTAAGACGTAATAAAATCACACTGCAGAATGCAGCAGACCTTATAAAAGCACATATTCAAGGGAAAATTCTAATTTTACAGCACACTTTTGTGTTCAGCTTGCGTGCCTTACTTGGAGCAGGGAGGGTGTTTGGGTTTGGCACGGCCACTCAAAAGGTCTCAAACCCATCCTGAGAATCAAGACGGCAGGTCTCACCACCCCCCCAGTCCAGAAACAGGAGCAGACAGGAGTAACTTCGGCAGAAAACCAGGGACTTTTTGAGTTGTTTAGTTCATACGACGCTTCAGGAAGCCTGCTGGCCTTTAGCACCACTTAAGCTGGCCAAGGACCCCGGTGCAGCAGGAAGGGAAGGAGCCCCTGCGTTAGAGCTCGGGAAGGCACCCCTGCAGGGATGGGCTCAGGGGCTACACCATGACGACATGGATGAGTGGGCTTCCTGAAAGTCCTGGCAGGGGGCTTCAGGTAATGTCCACCAAGCTAGTCTTTTCACTTATGATTTCCATACCGTATGCGCCTTACTTGAAAAAAAAAAAAAAAAACCACTTATGTAAATATGTGGGTTGTGAAACAAGGTAAAATAGAAATGATTGATTGCATTATAAAAGGGTGATCCTGTTCTCCAAAAGATTTCACATTAGATCTTCTGTAAATAATGCATTTAAAATATGGCACGTGCCTAAAATTTTGTTTAAATACAACTTGGGCTGTTGTTGTAAGCCAGGTATACCTGAAATGAGTGAATTTCTATATTGGACTTTCTGAATCAGGAGACAAATCTGTCAGCTTTCACCCTCTTAATTTTTCCCTTGCACATTTGTAGAGGGAAAAAGTACGTCTCAACTCACACTTCTTGGGATCCAAATGTTCCCCGTTACCAGTAGCTACTCTTTTCTTTTCTTTTTTTTTTTTTTTTAATTTTTTTTTTTTTCAACGTTTATTTATTTTTGGGACAGAGAGAGACAGAGCATGAACGGGGGAGGGGCAGAGAGAGAGGGAGACACAGAATCGGAAACAGGCTCCAGGCTCTGAGCCATCAGCCCAGAGCCCGACGCGGGGCTCGAACTCACAGACCGCAAGATCGTGACCTGAGCCGAAGTCGGACGCTCAACCGACCGAGCCACCCAGGCGCCCCAGTAGCTACTCTTTTCTTAACCTGCACATCCCTCCCTTACTTGAAATCACACCTGGAGGATTCTTAACTCCACTTAGCTCCTTTCAGAGCTTTGTTTCAATCCCTTTAGTTTGGGTATCCATGATGGGGGCTTTCCAAGTTATCCAAAGCTGACATGCTCTACTGAGTAGTTGGGAGGTCCTGTCTGGGTGTGCAAAGCTGGTGTAAAGGCCTGTCATGCCCACTTTTATCCTCTACCAGTTACCTAATATGATGTCAGTGATTCAGCGGGTAAGAGCGGTCCCTTCCTTCCCTGTAATCCCGTTGCTTCCTTCTCTCCTCAGTGAGAAAGTGGCGTGTGAAAAGTGCCCTGGGAGCCCTGGGCCAGTGGCAGATTGAGGTGGGAGAGCCAGCACTCCCAGGAGCAGGGAGCCTGGGGCCTGAATTCATCAAGGAAAACAATGCCAATGTATGTCTATCTGCCAGGTGTCTTGGGGAGGCTGGGGTGGGAGTGGGCTGCTGGCTCTTGAAGGCAAACACCATGTCTTCACCTTCTTGTCTCCAGTGTACCCACCTGCACGCAGCCCTCTAGAAGTGTTTGCTTGAATGAAGTCCCAAAGGGTTTTGGTTTGGTCATCCCAGG
The DNA here is from genome assembly GCF_018350155.1 of Leopardus geoffroyi. Taxonomy (NCBI): domain Eukaryota; kingdom Metazoa; phylum Chordata; class Mammalia; order Carnivora; family Felidae; genus Leopardus; species Leopardus geoffroyi. The sequence goes on from NC_059334.1 coordinate 60,582,110, forward strand.
AAGAGGGCTCCAGGCCTAGAATGTCACACAGTGGCAGCATCAGAAGGGAGCTATGGAGAGGAGAGGAGGGTCTCCTGTTGTGTGCCCTGGGTAGAGCAGGGAGCCATCCCTTCCCACCCTCTCCAAGAGCCGTCTTTGAGTTGGATTTGTCTTGTGCAGCCCATCTTCATGCGCAAGGACACCAAGATGAATTTCCAGTGGCGGATTCGAAACCTCCCCTACCCTAAGGATGTCTACAGTGTCTGTGTGGACCACAAAGAGCGCTGCATCGTTGTCAGAACCACCAACAAAAAGTAAGTGGCCTCAGGAGCCTGCCTTGTGTATGAGCACGAGGTGGGGAGGGGTTTGACCTTGGGTTAGGGCTCCGACTGCTCCCTACCCCAGAGGGAGAGCAGCCTCCTCTTCCAGCTCTGAGGGAGGGAGGAGGGCTGCACTGAAGCCCTGAAGGTGCTGAAAGCTGAAGGGCTTCCTTTCTGCAGGAACAGCTCAAATAAAGTAATCAGCTCCATCAGGGCAGGGAAATTTGAGCAAAAAATGTCTGGTCCGGTACCTGGCACGTACTGGGGTTGAGGAGGGGGTGAGGGAATCACCTGGCTGTTAACTTGTGATCTTAGGTGGTTCTGCTATAAGATTATCAACCTTGACCTCCTGGCTGGATCCAATCCTTGGTGCACTTGGCCTGGTGACAGACATCACTGTCGGGGCTATCAGGGAGCCATGGCTTGGAAGGCACACCCATCTGAGGTGGCAGTTACAGGACTTCAAAGGACTAGTCTGGGGCAGCACACCTTATCCCTCATGGGATTGAGAGGCAGTAGGCAGGTACTTTGGCCTCCTGGAAGTCTCTTATATTCTGTTGTAGAAGGGGTACTCAACTTCCCTTTGTTTTTCTCAGTGTGTTCTGGTGGGAGGGTGGGGGGCGGGTAGGCAAAATGTGGGGTTGAGGGGACAGAAGGTGGCCAAGAAGGAGATGTGATTCAGGCAGGGCTGCTTCTGGGTTGACCATCTTGGAAATGCATTGATGCTGTTTAGATTTCCAGAGCTCTGAGTGGTTACAGGAGCAGAGCCCTGTAATGGGTTGGTCTTGCCCTGGTCCAGAGGGATTGCAGTATAGGAACAACTCCCACGAAATACATTTGGGGCATTAAATTGGAGGGTTTTAGCAGTTACTGGTCCACAGACTGTGAAGCCACCCAGCACGCCTCATGGGTTTAGGCTAAGCTTAGGCCACTGGTGCCACCATCCATCCATCCACTGCTTCACATGCATAAGGAGGACCCAGCTCTTTGTCCTTCTCCTCAGGTGGTGTGGTGCCAACCTCCCCTCCCATCTCCCTCAGGTCTGTAAGGCCCATGGGGAACTAGCAAAGCTCCCAGGCTCCCCCAGTGCAGCCGTGGGTCTGCCCTCCGCTTCTGACCCCCATACCCTCTCACTGTGGCAGGGTTAAGGGGATGGGGAAGGGGTGGAGATGAATGAATTAATTTCAAGATTATTGCTCTACATGCAGCCAGCAGCCCCTGCAGTGGGCCTTGTCTATAAATATAAAGTCATAATAATAAGGGTTTGCGTTTATAAAGCACTTTGAAGCCCTCAGATAAAAGGCAGTTTGTTCCCGTTATTGTTCTCATCATTAACGGGAGTCGGTGCCTAAAGTGGAATTTAGCAATTTCAGACAACAGAGAAATTGCCTTTAGGAAAACAAACTCCATGCTTCAGCAAGCATTCCCTGGCGTAAGGGGCCCTGGGTCCAAACTGGGAACAAAAGTGCTTCTGATAGCACTTGAATCTGCAGCCTAGCAGTTTGTGGAGCTGGCTGCTGCCTCCCTTTTGTCCCCCAGAGGTCACTGTCGAATACAGATATCAGGCAGAAATGTGATTACCCGGGAGTGAGAGAGGAGAGGCTAGCTAGCTCACCAAAAAATTCATCTGCGGGCAGTTCCGCTGGGTCCCATCTGCTACACAGATCCAGCCATAGGTGGCGCTGTTGGCCAGGAGCAACATGGCTAGAAGCCCGCTCCTGCGCTCAAGGCAGTAGGGAGACATTTTTGAACTGATGGGTGAGGCCAGGTGGGATGGGAGTAGTGCCCCGAGAGGGGCAGGGGTTGGGGAGAGAAGTATGTGAGTGCCCACTTGGGAGCCTGCACTGAGCCTCTGGTCCAGTTGCCCTGCCTGGTTCAGACTAGTCTTCCTCAGGTCCTTCTGCCCGAGGTAGGAGAGAAAGGCTGCTAAATCTTTAACTGGCTCTTTCTTGAGTCTAGTGGCATTTTCATCTACCAGGAGCAGTAATGTGTCTTATATCTTTACTACCACTGATTGGACTCAGTGGCTGTTCTTTTGAGCAGGATACTCTCAGCTTTTTCAGGATACTTTAAAAATATGTTTTCTGGGGCTCCTGGGTGGCTCAGTTGGTTAAGCTTGATTTCGGCTCAGGTCTGATCTCATGGTTCTTGGGTTTGAGTCCCTCATCGAGCTCTGCAGTGACTGTGCGGAAACTGCTTGGGATTCTCTGTCTCCCTCTATCTCTGCCCTCCCCCACTCTTGATCTCTTTCTGTCTGTCTGTCTGTCTCTCTCTCTCTCTCTCTCAAAAATAAATTTTTAAAAAGAGATAATTTTAAAAAGTCTTTTTTTTGATCATCACACCGTCTGGTGTTGGGCAGGATACATATTTTTATTCTTGTGTTATACGTTAATAATTATATCACTGCGTCTATAAAGTCAGCATGATGAACTGACTTGCAAAGGGAAAGTTGGTGACTGTCTGGATGCCCACCCAGGCATCTGCAGTTTCCACCACACTGTGGCATTTCTCTCTGATTTGCTGCCTTCTTTCTCCTGCTGGTTCTGTGCCTGCCCCAGTTCTAATATTCAGGAATGTAGTTCCTACTAAAAATCAGAGTTCCTTTGTCCATACCTGCCTTGTCCCTGAAGTACTGGGTTGGCCACTTTTCTGGAAAGAATTGATTCCAGTATATCATGTCCTTGGCCTCAGGTATTAGTGAGGGGTGAATCAAGGAAGAAAGAAAGTGCTTTTCCAGAATCCCAGTGTGGCACCGCCTATTCCTGATAAGAGTGTTTATGCAGAAAGAAGATTCTTAGCCTCAGCCTAGAAGCTGGCAGTTATAAGTGTAATGAACTAGGGCACTGGAGTGGGAAAACATTGGCTTAAATCTGGTCTCTGCCACGTACTAACTATAGTATTTTGGGCAAGGTTTTCTCATGTATCACGGGAGAATACTCCTACCTGCCTCACAGATTGCTTGGGCAATTTGATGAAATCATACGTAGACAAACTTCCAGCACAGTGGCCAGCCCAAAGCATGTCTTCAGCAATTCTTTGGGAATTGGGACTTGGCTGATTGGACATTGGTGATGCTAACACGGTGGGAGGTGTTAATAGGCATCACTAGAAAAAAAGGGATTCCATGGTCAAATAAATTCAGGAAACTGAATCAAACAAGTTTCTCTTTGGTAGGTCTTCCGACAGCCTTAGTAAGGTGAATGTGCATCGTGAGTCTAGGAAGGGCTGCTTCAGGGGCGCCTGGGTGGCGCAGTCGGTTAAGCGTCCGACTTCAGCCAGGTCACGATCTCGCGGTCCGTGAGTTCGAGCCCCGCGTCGGGCTCTGGGCTGATGGCTCAGAGCCTGGAGCCTGTTTCCGATTCTGTGTCTCCCTCTCTCTCTGCCCCTCCCCCGTTCATGCTCTGTCTCTCTCTGTCCCAAAAATAAATAAATGTTGAAAAAAAAAAAAAATAGGAAGGGCTGCTTCAGGCAGGGATGACTGGTTTGCCTGGAGCTGTGATGTTTAAGAAAGAAGGAAGGTTTGCCTGCTGATTTTCTAAGGGCTGGACTGGCTTGAGGCTCCTGTGGGCCACCCTGGCGAAGCCTGTGTGCCTGTGGGCACGGCCCGTATGACTGTTCACAGCAAAGCCTGCTTCTACTTTCCGCCTCTCTTCAGAGTCTCTTCCTAAAGGCCTGGCATCTTGTGCCCTCTCTCAGTTCCCTGCAAGGGAGAATAGGTTGGGAAAGGACTGGAAATTGGGAAAGGGATACAGTAGGAGAGTGGTGGGGTACCATAGGTCATTTCTGAAATAGCCAAAATGAAGGAGCCATCCTTTCAGCTCAGGGTTGAGAGAGGTAGAGTTGTCCTGTTCTTGTCCTTTGACAGTGACTTAAAGTTCATCTGGTTCAGTGACTAAAGTTCATTCAGCTCCTTTATTTGAGGAAGGAGTTTTCAGGAAGAAAGTAGGGCCCAGAAGTTAAGGGGCCTGCCTAGGGTCACAGGCTGGGACCAGGCGCTATCGTGAGAGCCTTTGCTTCCCCGTGTCTTTGGAACACTTTTGACATTCAGAAAGGAGAGCTACTGTGTTACAGTGCCCAGAGGACCTGCAGGGTGGTTGGGGCCCAGAGGAGTCCATCCTTGGACAGAGCGAGGAACCTAGCCCAGGGGGTCTGTTTCTTTGAGGAGAGGATGTGGAGAGAGGGAGGGTCAGGAGGTTTGGGGAATCATCGCCTGTAATAAGGGCTTCTTCGTGTACCAGTTTAGTGACTCTGGCAAGATACCTAACTGTCCGTATCTCAGTTTTCTCTTCTGTAAAAGAGCATAATAAAAGCGATCAGCCTGAGAGAGTTGTTTTGAGGATTCAGTGTGTATAGGGCAGTGTGTATCTGGGCTTATTCTGGCCCAGAATAAGCATTTACAAATGTCACTTTTCATCGTGTGACTGAGACTGAAAACAGTAATGGGAGATGGGAACAGGGAGTGTCGTGTGTCCTCTGAAACCCCAGGAACCACTGTGCTGTAAGGGTTTAGCTTTCAGGCAGGGATAGGGCCTTCTTTCTTCTTCCTCCTCAAATCCCCAGCTCACAGCTTAAGGCCTGGGGCACAGTTGATGCCTGAGACATGTTTGCTCCCTCCCTAGGGCTGCCTGAGGCTGAGCATTCTGACTTTTCCAGAAGCACAGTGGGTCCCTCTCTAGTCCAGGTACTGATGAGAAAGTCAAGTGTGGTTCCTTTCAAGGCAAACCCCCAAGGCCAGGGAATGGGGGCGAGAGGGGGGCAGGCTGCCCCGAGGAAAGAAAGCGGACACCCTGAACCTCCTTGAACACTGCCCAGTAGGGGCCTCTGTGGAAAGCTGTGTAACCTCAGCCAGTAAACTAAATGCACTAGAATAGACTCAAGACCAAGCTGAGCCTCCAGACCTCTCTGCCTCCATGCCCTGGCCTCATGGTGAAAGGTGGGGGGGTAGACAGAGAGGAGGCAAGCCACGCACCTCAAGTTTCCTTTGATCTTGTCATTGTCACCATTGAGGCCAAGCTGCCTGGGTTTCTTTTTTCAGTCTCGATGTCCCAGCCTGGGGAATGTGCCCCTCTGTCCCCGGCCCCCCCCCCCCCCGGCACAGGACAGGTGGGCAGAAAGGATGTCCCCGTGCCCTGCACAGTAAGGCCTTATACAGGCCCTGCGTGTGCTTGGGCTGCTGCTCCCCCAGTTCTGTTTCTTGTGTATATTTGCAGGGAAGATGTTAACACTTCCTAACAAGCCTTTGTGTTCATCTAATCTCTGCTGTTTAACCTTTGACTCCTCCCTATTATCAGTGTCTGCCACCTTTGCTGGCCAGCCCAAGGGCCCCAGGAAGAGCCCTCAGCCCGGGCTGGCTAGGCAGAGGATGAGGCAGCATTCCACCCCAGTTTGCAGGCAGATGGATCGCCTTTCCCTGGGGCAGAGCTTTGGAAAATAAAGCAAACTTGTGGTGCCATTAGGATCCCCCAGCCCCCACTCCTTTTGAACTGTCAGCCGTTAAGTAAACATTCTTTTCCTGCCGTGGGTCCCAGCACCTTGGCGGGAGCAGAGGACCTGGGAGGAGGGCCCCCCACCCCGGCCCCCAGAGCCTCGGCTAAACTCTGAGGGATTTGGGCAGGAGAGCAGGACAGAAGTGCCGCATTGATGTCAACTCTCTGAGTCCCTGGGGCATCGGGGCTTTTGAAGTGGACTCGGGGTAGCTGTCACCACAAGGGCCAGGCCCCTCGGAAGTATTAAAAGCCCCATCCTCTCCAGGCCCCTCACTTGTTTGTCTGTACCTGTGGGCAGCACTGCCCTTCCCGGCACACACGGCCACTGCAGCAGCGGTGATGCCTGGGCGACGGGTATGACAGCCACTGCCTGGGTCTCGGCTACACTTCCATTGAGGAAAAGGCCACACAGGCCTGTTACTAGTGATGAGGTGCTCTGGTGTAATAAGCACCCATGCAGGAGGGAGGAACTTTAATCCTGACTCCACTGACCACTGGCTGTGAAGCCAGGCCAGACAGTTCACCCTTCTGAGCCCGAGTTTCCTCTTCAGTAAAGAAGGTCAAATTTCCTGTAAAACAAAGTCCAGTTGTACACATTATGGGCTAGATGTTGTTCTCTGGGTTTTTTGGTTTTGTTTGTTTTTACTGAAAGGGATCATTAATCTCCGGGCTGACACCTGCAGATGATAGGGACCGTGTGTGAAAACGGAGGAGGGGGGGTCTCAGGGCCAGCAAAGTAGTCCAAGTGCCAGGGATCCAGCTTCTGAGATGAGTCACATGATTTGTCCTCTTCGATGTCTCTTTGTCAATATACTTCTCTCTTAGAGTCAGGCCAGCAGGGCCTTCAAGACCCCAAAAGAGGAAAAAGTAGCTGAGGCTCTCAGTGGAAGTCCCATGTGAATGGCAACCGTTGGTCCCCAGCTTTGGGCCACATCTCTAGATATACTTACTCTGTCCCTTGTTACCATACATGTTCCCATGTTCTTGGGGTGCAGAGGAGGCCTGGCCTGCCCTGCCTGAGCTGTGTATTATAGGAGGCTTCTTCTGCGTATGTTTGGGAGTCCTGAGCCTGAAGCATGGGTGACTCTGATCCCTGGTCCGATCAAGGAACCATGACGGGTCCTGCTTTTAAGCTGCTGGCCTGGCCAGAGGCCTTTCATTCTTTTCTGTGTAGGGCCACTAAGCTCTAACATACCGGTGTCCTGACTGGCTTCCCTCCTTCCTCTGTGGCTCTGTGGAAGAACTGTGTAGAAACTGCGCCAGAGGTGCCTGCTGCCCAGTTGTTGGGGGTCACCTTGCCAGATGTGCCCGTGACCTCTTGGTGTTTCCACAGGTACTACAAGAAATTCTCCATTCCTGACCTAGACAGACACCAGCTACCTCTGGATGAGTCCTCGCTGAGCTTTGCTCATGCCAACTGCACGCTGATCATCTCTGTAAGGTTCACTCAGACTTCTTGGCCCCTGCATCCTTTTTTTCCCCTGCCCACTTCCCTTCCCATAGGGGCCCCCCGTTCCATCCCAACCCCTGGAGTGTGCTTGTTAGAGTACAGGCACCTCTACTTCAGTGTGGGGAGAGTGGGGTGGGGGCGCTCAGGGAGGGTCTGAGCTTGTAAATCATAGCTGGAAGAGGACAGAGGGTGATGTGGAGGGGTGGAAATCACAGGACTGGGTGGGGTTTTGGTGGTAGGCTCCTCTCCAGCCACGTGACCTTGAACAAAGCCTTCAACCCTATAGGCATCAGTTTCCTCATTTTCAAATAAAGGCATCAGAGCAGGTCCCCCCAACCCCGAGGGGGGATGTGACTGAATTATGTTCCGTCCACAGTACCAGAAGCCAAAGGAGATCCTGGTGGCTGAGGCAGAGCTTCAGAAGGAGCTAAAGAAAGTGAAGACAGCCCACAGCAGTGATGGGGACTGTAAGACCCAGTAGCAGCTCCCCCCAAGCCTACACCTCGGGGGCATGGAGGGGGTGAGACTTTTCCTGTTGGCCCATGAGACTTTGAGGCTTGGGCCTTTCTGGTGCAAGAAAGCTCCTTGCAGGAGCTATCCAGCCTCTGTGAGAACTGGGCCTTGGGGCGCTCTTAGCCCCCACATCATGGTCTTATCTCCTAAGTAAAGTCATTCTGAGTCATTGCGGGTAGACTGCCCTCTTGTCCACCTCTCCATGCTCCTGTCACCAAGAAGGGTGCTGGCGATGACATTCCCTTCTCTTCTATCCTTAGGGACCTCCACCATTAAAAGCCTTTCACGTAAAGGGAGGCATGAGTCTTAGATGGAGCAGAGGTGGGGGAAGCTCAGAGTTGACGCAAACAGGTTGGGGAAGATGCCCGCTCGGCGCTGCTGGGCTCAGAGGAAGACTGGGCTGGAAGAGACCCTGTGCCACCTTAGCTTGCAGAAGTGGCCCAGATGAATTCCCTAAGGTAAGGGTGAGTGAGGGAGAAGTTTTAAAATGCAGTAACCTTGGAAACAGGCCAGAATGAGGGTTGTAGCAGTGCAAAGAGTGGGTGTGTGTTGGAATAGGGTGCTGATGGGTGGTAGTTTAGCTCCCCCACAGCCCTTCTGCTGTCCCCTAGCCATACCCAACAGGTGACATCCTCCCCACCACTGGGGCCAAAGGGGTGAGTAGTACTGAGAGGTTTTCCTGAAGGAAAGAAACGAGCCACGAGACAGGTCTTCCCTTTCCCAAGCATGCCCATCCCTAAGTTTGAATGTGTTCTTCCCTCTTTTGGGGCTTCCCAGGACTCCCCAGCCAGAGAGGAACCAGATCTGTGAACAATCAAGCTTTATTTTTACAAAAATGAACATTGTAGCATGTCCCAGCAGCCAGCCTGCAATTGGGCTGGCTCAGCACTCACTCAACCCTCTTCAGTTTCAAAGTGGGACCAGGCCACAGTGTCCCAGGACTGAGCCCCAAGAGCTCAGTCAAGGGGAGGGGCCTGAGTGAGGAGGTGGGGGCCGGTGCCAGAGCAAGATAGTGGCAGCCTCACCCCTCCTTCCGACGAAGGGGCAGAAAGGGACCAGCTGGAGCACCTCACCTCCCTCAGAGCTGTCACGGCTCTAAGAAAGGGCGAGGGGCACGGGGGGCCCATCCAGGCCAGATCCTTGCTCTGGCCACCAGAGAAGCAAGGGCCGGCCGGGTTCAGCCATTCTCTCAAAGCAGCAGATCCCTGCTCTCCAGCTAGGTCCTGGGAGGTAATGCCAAATTTCTGAGAGTCGGCAGCCTTTACCTTACGTCGCCCAAGATAGGTCTAGGAGCACAGGCACGGCGGGGGAGGAGGTATCACTGCACCCTCCAGGCAGGAGAGGTCCCTGAGTAGCTGGCTTCCCTGCCCCACAGGCTGGGGTGGCCCTGTCACGGGTTTTGAAAGTCCAGGACGTGGAGGTTGTAAGACAGCGCAGCATAGAGATGCTTGGTGGTGAAGCGCAGGCAGTACACGGGACTGCTGAGCGGGGTCGAGGTCAAGGGGAAGGCCTGCAGGGAGGGAAGATACAGGAATGGCAAGCGCGTCCCGAGGCGGAGAGGGGGAGAGCCCTACCCCAAGGTTCCCAGGCACAGCCCCTAACAGGGAGTCCTGGCATCCTGGAACAAACGCTGGGCAGTGCTCTTACGTGTAGGCAGGCCCGCTGGCGCCGGTCCCACAGCCGCACGACACCGTAGTAGGAGGAACCGGTAGCCAGCAGGTGGTTCCCATCTGTCTGCAGGCAGTACAGGGTGCTGTCGTGGGGTTCCTCCCACTCCATGACGCACTTTCTGTCCAGGAAGAGGCAGTCAGAGGGAAGCGCAGGGGTGCCCTCTACCCCCAGTTCCCCAAGGGTCTTAGAAATCCATTCTGGCTGGGAGACAGAAGCTGAATCAGCAAACTCTTTTGAAAAATAGACTTAATGGGGGAAAGCCTCCTCTGTATAGGTCCCCAGGCCAGATCATGCCCTCATCGTCCCAGGACTTGGGCAGCAGGTAACTAAGGCAGGGAGAACGCTGATGACTCCCAGGCTCTTAATCATGGCCTGTAGGTTAGGGTCTCCCAGGCCAGGGCTGCCAAGCTAGGAGTCTCAGCTTGATCTGACCTGGCTGGCTGCTCCTACTGGCCTCCACCTGTCCCTTCTCCTGGGGGCTCACCCAGAGGGAGCGCTGGGACTGCGTCCCACCTCCTGCTAGACACTCACCGGACACTGGCTCGGAGGTCCCAGTAGCGAACGTAGGTGTCATAGCCACAGGACAGAAGTGTGGAAGGGGACTCATACATGACATCCAACACCCCAGCTCCTGGGGGGAAGTCACTGCCCAGGTGCATCATGAGCTGCCCACTGGGGAGAGAGCGGAGGGTAGAGGATGAGTGGCCGTCCCCTCCCCTTATTAGCCCCCACATCTGCCTTTAACCCAGTGGCATCAGTCCCTGAGGAAATGCAGCTCTCCCTCCTGAGCTAAAATCAGGCTCCCTTAGGAAAGGGCCAAGGGAGGAAATGCCTGGGGTGCCCACTGTCACCCCAGTCCCAGTGCCTGCCCCTCCCCCAGCTAAAGGCCTCAGCCCAGCAGCCCTTGATCACACCTGCTCGCTGCCTGGCTGCCGCTCCTCAGGAGGAAGAATGGGCCTGGCTGAGGGGCCGGCCCCCCTTCCGTGCACACACACACTCGGTTACTTTATACTTCTTGATCCTGCAGGTCAGGCGGTTCTGAGCTGCCTGAGTCCAATGCCTTAATTCCCGCCTGTAATCTGGGGCTCAAACCTCATTGGGGATAAAGACCACACAAAGGGAGAAGGGGAGTCCCAGGAGATGTTAAAACAAGTAAACACCTTTGTGTCTGGGGAGAGAAATCGCTGAGAAAGCAGCTTAGCGGGCTGGTCCCTGGTGTTCCTGGCCCGGCTGGCCCCCAGCCCGCGGCTAGCACGCCTGTGTGATCACAGCCCCCAGCCTGCTGGGCTCCAGCATGCTCCCCCACCCTCGCCCCTCCCGGTGGCCGAGAGCAGATTACCGAGAAGAACAATTTCTTTGTGACTGTGTAATTCCCTCCGTGACCGCGGCAGTGGGCAGACCCCTCGCCCTGATGCCAGACCCCTAGCAACCATGTAGGGGGGCCTTCTGGCCCTAGCAACCACCCCTCAACATCAAGTGCACCCGCTAATCCCTGTGGCTAGGGAACGGGTAGAAGCAGTGAGTTTCTGCCGAACGACAGAGGGGAATGAAGAAGAGGGGCACCCTCCAGGCCCTATCCCTCAGTTTCACCCAAGAGATGCTAGGCTCCCTTGCATGCATGACAAGAGAAACAAGGCCCTGAGCACTTCCCAGGGACACCCAGGTAAGAGGCCCTGGGGGGGGGGGGTGGGGGGGGAGGACATCATGGTCTCACAAGCAGTGTTCACCAAAGGGCTGAGGCAGACGCTGTCAGCCATGTGTGTGAAAGCGGACTTCAGCTCCAGGCCTCTCGGCTCACACGGACTCTGACCCTCAACCTCCCTTCTTCTCAGTGGAGCCACCATCTTCCCTAGAGGCTGAACAAATAAAGGAGGAGGCTGCAGGTTCCTTTCTGCCCGGTTTGCCTTGCCCCTTGAGCCCTGGGCAGCGAGGGGACCTCCAGCAAAGGGCACTGTGGCAGTCAGAACCCTTGCCCCCAGCCTCCTCAGGGAGGTCTTCCTCTTATGGTCTGGACTACATCAGCCTCTGTGTTGGGGAACCCTGAGAGGGATCAGGCAGAAAGCCACTGCCCAAAGATCCCAGTCTCGTATGGATCACTGACCTTGGCTCCCAGGAAGGGCCTGCCTTCCCAGATGGGCCACCAGCTAGGATTTACCCACCCTGGGCAGGCCAGAGCCCTCCCACCCCTGCACCTCTCTTTTGAAGGTACTTCTGGACATTTGTACACACCGGGTGGGGGCTGTTTTGCTCCACAGTTCTCCCTCCTTCCAGATTTGGGGGCCCTGCCCCTTCCATTAGTGAGGCCTTCAGGAATGACTGAGGAGCTCTCCCCTTTAATCTGTAGAAGTAATTTCATGTTTGTTTGAAACAGAAGATGAAAGGCAGTGGGGGCTGGGGGCCTGAAGCCCAGCGTGGCTCTGCCTGCCTACCCCTGGTCCCAGGGTTTAGAAGGAAAGAAAGGTGGGCATCCATGGGCCGGGCAGGGTCAGCAGGATCAGGACCAGAAACATCAGGGCAATCAATACCCAGTTCAGATTGCCACCCTGGGCCCCCTGCCCCAGCATTCAAGCCACCACTGGAAAGCATCATGCCGGTGTCTGCAGTAAACACAGAACCCTGCTTTCTCGAGGAGACGCCAGGGCCAGAGTGAGCACCAACCCCTGGAGGCCAGGACAAGTCCCGAAAGCCCCTAGTCGGCCAGCCCAGCCTGGCCAGGGACGGAGGAGTTTCTTTCTGCTGCTGCGCTGTTCTCCGATTCTCTGAAATGGCCACACACACTTTAAATGGCCCAATAAAAAGATACAATTTCTTTTGCCTCTGGGCCTGGGACCCTCAAGACTCTGTTGTGCAGTGCCCGTGAGGTTAAGTTCAGAGCATAAACTGACACACCAGGCTCTGGGAAATGGCCCGTCTCTTCAAATAGCAGCCCAGCAGTGCCATAGGAGCCCTGCTGGGGCTTTGATTCGGGAAAACAAACAGAAATGGCACCGTGGGCCCTTCGTGGCCCCCACCCTAAGACCAATTTAACTAGAAAACTCTAGCTCAACAGCGCCTGTGAAGGGAGCAAGATCAGCCTGACAATAGCCCCAAACTTTGGGGGAAAGGGGGACAAAACAAGCTGTCTGTCTCCTCAGCCCCTCCTCTTGGGCTCCTTTTCTTACTGCAAGTGTGTTCTTGTAAAAAACGATTAGATTGCAATTTGTATAACATGGTGACCCCCAAATTCAGACGTTTCACCCCTTTTCTCTGGAAAGAATGTCAAGAATGCTTCTCGGCCTCTCACGGTGGGGGGCGGGAGGGGGGTGCAGAGCCTTGGCTATCACACAACTTGTGTGGGAACAGGACAGCCCCTCAGAGCCCTGGGCCAAGACAGGAGCAAGGGCCGGCTCTGTCACTCCAGAGGGCCAGACAAAAAGTTCATTCCCTTCCAACTCCTGCGCACAAAGCCTGGGCCTCCAAGAGCCGCTGGGGTGGGGGGCTCCACACCCCAGCCTCCCCCGAGCCCGACTCCAGCAATTCTCTCTCCACCCAGGGAAAGATAAAGACAGATGGGGCCACCCCTGTGAGCCTAAGAAGGAGGGCAGGCCTGGGGCGGACAGCCGGAAGGAGACGTGGCCCTGAGGCCAGGCTGTGTGCAGCATTCCCTGGGAGCACCCCAAGTGGGCAGAAGGAGCAAGCAGAGGGTGGCCTCATCCCAGGGACCCTTGAAGGGGGGTGATCAGGTGAGGAAACCAGGGCTCCCTGGCCCAACCCACTATGCTGCACTGCGATTCTGTCTAGAGGGAAGAAGGGGCCTAGGGAGGAGCTTCCTGACGGAAATTTAGTAAGACCCTGACCCCTCCACCACCATCTTTGTAGGGACAGCTCACTGGAGGTAGATGCTGAGCCCGAAGGCCCCCAATGTCCCAGCAGGGAGAGCACCCCCCACCCCCACCCCCCCTTAGTCTGGGCCCTGCTGAGCCGGAGTCCTCTCGTCCCATCCTCCACCTGCCTCCCTCCCTGCCTGTGCTCCCAACACAAGCCACACACAGCCCACAGAGAGCCCTGTGCTAAAGGGCCTTGAGATATGAGAAGCTGTATCCATCCACCTCCCAGCCTGCACCTAAGAATGCCTGTGACCCCCACACCATTTTACAGCCACCGTTAACACACTGGGTACCTGGGGATGTTCCCTGGAGATCCTGGGGGTTCTCGTTCCTACATCTGTCCCAGGTGTGCGGCCCCAAAACTGCAACAGTGGCTTTCAGGGGAGGGAAAGGATGGGAGAGTGACAGTCCACCTTCCCATATCTCCGCTCCCATGGGGACAGAGGGCCTGAAGGTATAAGCTGGGCTGAACACGGTCACTCAGAGAACGGGAGGCTTTTCCTCCTTCCCACCCTCCCCTCTCTCTTCCTTTCTTTGAGCAACAGCCATTTAATGAGCTCCTTCTGTATACAAGGCATTGTGCCAAGCAGGAACTACGGGGACATGTCAGATCCAACTTTGAAGGAACGATCCCTGTTCTCAAGGAGTTTTCCACCCAGTGAAGGAGGGAGTCTGTCATGTATCCAGCTATCAGTATGAGGGGTGACTGAGTCAGTTCCAGAGGAGAAATGAAAGTTTTATAAAAGGACAGATAAGAGAACATTTCAGCCTGTGGTATGGAGTGATTCCTCAGTGAGTGACAGGAGCAGCAGGAGGGCAGAGGCGAAGGGCCAGGGTAGAGCCGGGGCACCCGGCCTGTGTTTTCACCTGGCAGGCACTCCGATTTGCCCAGGATCTGGCTTCCAGACCATGGTGGCCTTCGGGTGGGTACTGCTCAGCTGGTCTGAGCTCCGGGAGGGGCAGGGAGGCGCTGTCCTCGTCCAGCGCTCAGGTGGGGAGGGCGGGAATGGAGGAGGCACATAGGTCCCAAATGTAACCACAGGGTGGCAGAGACCAGGAGAAGCCCACGGATGCTTCGCCTGCCTCAGCCCCATCAGGTGAGAGGGAAGGGCCCTGCCCGAGCACACAGCCGCTCGCGTGCATGTGTGTGCGCGTGCACAGCCCCCGGCGCCCGCCCGCGCACACGTGTTCAGACACAATGGCTCAAAGGCCAGGCAGCCGGGCAGCCCACTTTGTACTGCTAACAAGGGGACCGTAATTACAGGAAGGGGCAGCCGGGCAGATAAAAGGATACAAAATTTCAACATCTGTTGCCATAAAGGGATAAGGAGAAGTGAAACGCAAAGTATCAGTTTGGTGTCAGCAGGCAGAGAGCCAATTTCAAAGAGTTCAGGGGGACAGAGGGGACAAGAAAGAAAAAGGAAAGGGGGGAGAAAGAAAAGAAAGAGAAAGAAATTACAGGGTTCCTTAAAGAGGTAAAGAAAAAAGAAAATGAAAAAATCTGTCAGTAATACTTTCAAAGGAGAAGGCAGGTACTTTAAAGAGGGCAGTTCCCGTAATCACCCTGACTGAGGGCCACCTACCCCCCCCCCCCGGGGGGTGGAGGTGGAGGCAGGGGCAGAGACAAAGCCACACCTGGGCCAGATGGGCACTACTGGTGCCCTCAGAGTGGCCCAGTCTGTGCTCAGGACACCGGTGCCTTCTGCAGACAGCTAGAAAGGGCTGCAGCCAGGCCCCCCTCCCCATTCTAAATGCCACTAGATGCTCTGATGCGCATCTCCTGTGCTCAGCCTGGGGTCCTAAGAGGAGTTCCTGGCACATGGTGACCGACAGGGCGGCCCTAGGAGCGCTTGAAGGGTTACCAACTCCAGCCACAGGAGCTAGGATCAGGGAGGGCTTTGTGGCAGAGGTGCTGTTTACACGGAAGAGTAGGCAGGACAGAGAGGGGGTAGGTAATCCAGGCACCGTGGCAGCCAGAGCAAAGGCTCCAGGGGAAGATAGAGGGCCCCTGTCAGAATGTGTGAGAAGCCTACCTGCCCTACCTTTGGTGAGAGAGAGGATGTTCGGGGGTTTAGGATAGAAACGGAGGAGTAACGGGGAACCAGGGAGGACCCTGGCCAGGAGAGATAAGGGATGTGCGCAGGGGCACACGCATGATCACACGCATACAGGGCAGCACAGAGCCTAGCTGAGGACTCGAACCCTCAGCACCCTAGGCGTAGCCAGGTCCAGAGCCCACCCCTAGCCCCTTCCCTGCCCGGTGGTCCTGAGGCTGGCTCAGGGCTATGGCTGGACCCACTAGGATATGTCCAGGTCTGGGATCACGGGCCTCTCCATCCTGGTGCTAGACCCAGCTCAGATGCCCTTGGCAGAAACATACAGCCCATAGCAAGAACAAGCCTAGGGAGGAGGGGTGTATAAGATGTCAGGTCAGGCAGACCTCCCAGGCCTCTCAGCAGCTGTGAGGTACGCCCCGCACAGACAACACCTTCCCTGGGACCTAGCCGAGGTTTCTGCTCAAATGCACGCAAAGAGTACCAGGCTCAGAAACAGGACGGCTTTGGCCTAGTACCTCAGGCCTTGATGGGATCACAGGGCCTAGCGAAGGTTACTTCAGGGATAGGCTGTTGACACTATCTGTCAAGATGGAGCCCCTGGAGCCGGCACCTGGGCCCAAAGACCACCTACCCTTGGAAGCAGGAACACTCTGACACCTCCAAGTTGGGTCAAGAACTCCATCTTTCTCTCTGCCTGGTTTAGACAGGTTAGAAATTCCCTGTCCTTGGGCCAGGCCCACGGTTCCCAACTCCAGGAGAAAGAAAGGCAGAGAAGAAAGGAGAGGGACGGTCCAGCTTCTTGCCGTCTAGACGATGGCTGTATGCCATGGCTGCCCTCGAGCCCGTGTGCTCCAGCCCGCACCTCCCCCTCCCTAACTCGTAGGGAGAACAGAGTCCAGAGGGGTCTTGATGAAAGGAAGGGCTGAGGGAGCCCGGGGAACTCTGAAGGGGTCCCCAGGCACTGTGGGAAGCAGCCTAAGCTCCCGGATAGCGGGGACCTGAGAGGCAGCAGGAAGCAGACGTGCGGAGCAGGGCACCTCCACCTCCCAGCTGTGTCCCAGCCCCCGCCATCATCCTGAGGGCGGCCCCAGAGGGGGGATGCTCGGAGCACTCCTTCCCCCGCCCAAGTCACAGCACACACATAAAAGAGAAAATCCCGGTGCTCCTCAGGTTTCAGTGGTGACAGGTTAAAAGCAAAGAATCCCCCCAGCCCCGCACAGCGCCCCGCCACCTAGTCCTGCGGGCGGTGCTGCCCCACCTTCCAGATTGGCCTGTCAGTCAGGCTTTGGCGTTATTGAAAGATCAAACTCTGTCCTGCCTGTTCATTACCTTAATCCTATTTTCTACATGGCTTTATTATCTGCTTGGGCTTCTCTGGGAAAGACAGCTACAGACAGTCACCCTGTCCATCCACTTCCTCCCACCAAAAGCAGATGCCTCCACCGGGGCATCTCTCCTCCGAGCCCCGCACCACTCAGTCCTCCGGGCTCCCCTGGGAACCAGAGGGCTATGGAAACGCGGCCGGCTCCTCTCAGTGACGAGGAGGGGCGTCTGCGTGCCAGTGAGAAGGCAAAGCCACATGGTGCCCAGGGTGGCCCTGCCACAGGCTGTCCAGGGGATGCAGTGGCGGCTTCTCATCTGGCTCCGGTCAGAATCCCGGCCGCAGCCGTCCTGTGCCTGTGATCACTCGGGTTCTTCCCGGGTTCTGTAAAGACCCAGTGTTTGGGGTTAGTGATGACTAACCCCATAAGAAAGGGCCGTTCAAGGAGTTGGTGGCTTAGAACTACGTCCCGGCCATAAATCTGTGCCCAGGAGTAGCCCCACCAAGGAAACCCCAGGCAGAAGAGGCCCTCAAAGGTTACTCGGCTTTTGACACAAAGCCGGACCACGGTGGTGCGCCCACCCCACCCCCGGCCCGTTCGCCACCCCGAGCGCAGGCCAGTGAGGTCGCCAGGCACAAGGTCTGGCTACAGGACGAAAACGGACTTTTCGGCAGAAACACCTGTGTTGTGACCTGCAGCCTTACTTTCTGTCATGGGCCTTCTCTAGGCCATGAGGTCAGCAGGACCACTCCGCCCCCAGTGGTCACAAGGCCACAGGTATTTGGAGAATTAAAAAACTGAGCGTCTATACACTCTAAGGTACTACTATGGAAGGCACCCGCAGGGGAGGAAAAAGAAAGGGAGGGGGACAGGCACCGTATAGGCTCTTGTATAAAACAATTGGTTTCATACTAGTTCTGTTAAGTACAGATCATTAAATCTCATTTACAGATGTGGAAACCAAGGCCCAGAGTGCCCCCCACCCATATCACAGAGCTAAGAAGCGGCAGAGTTAGTTCGAGAACCCAAGTCTGTCTGACCACACAGCCTGTGTGCCCTCCGTAGCTCCTCACAGCCTCCCATCACACACCAGAGGAGGGGTTCCTTGGCCTCAGCCCCACGCAGAAGCAAGAAGTTTGCAGGTGGCAGGAGTTTGGCAGGGGAGTCACGGAACAACATTCACAGACTGCAGGCGCTCCAACGTCCCAGAGGCTACAGGACAAAGGATCCCTTGGAAGTTTTAGCTGAGCTGTGCCGACAACAGTATGATGTGACCATCAGCTACACTAACAAAAGCAAAAGATCTAGAATAAGGAGGGGATAGCGCCTGCCACTCATCATCTCACACCCAGCATGTTCAGTACTCAGTTACGAACATCCCATTTCAAGAGGGATCCAACCAGATAAATGCAAGAAACTTTCAGGTGAGAATGGTCCTAAAACGAGTGTGAGACCCACACAGTAGGGTCACCCTCCCAGCTACTCCTCACTTACTTTCTTGCTGACCCAAATCTGATTCCGTGCCCACTGCTCCCATCCTCCTTGCCACTATGCACGTGGGGGAAGCTGGGCTCTTCCCCAGACCCAGGTCAATCTTGACTGGTGATTCCATTTCCCTTGCCACGGTTTGGTTCAGGGTGAGTAACGGAATACACTTTTGGCTCACTCAATATGAGGAGTCTGCTTGGGGGCTCCTATAAAAGGACTCCCCATCTTAAAAAGAGACCCAGGCAGGGACAAGTCCTCTTCCTTCCTTTCTCCCTCTGGGTATTTTGCCTTATGAGCAGGTAGAGCTTTTGTGAACAAGCCTGAGGATAAGGGCAAAACCCACGTTGACAGAGGGGGCAAAGTGGAAAGCTGAGAAGATGGGCCCTCAGCCTCTCGCTGAGCTACTGCACCCGTCAATCCTGGAACCAGCAAAGCTTCCAGCTCCTGGGGACTCCTTGTCACTTACGATAATAATAATCTCTTTATTGTTGGAGCCACTTTGAAGTAGGCCCTCAATACTTCCAGCCAAAAGCACCCTAACTGATGTACTATGTGTATAAGCAACAGAAGGGCCTCAGACTTTCAGCCTGATAAAGAGAAGACACTGGAGAAACAGGACCAAAGTTTTCAGATATTTAAAGCCCTGTCTTCGGAGGCAAGGTTCAACTTGCTTCTTGCCTAGAATCATAGCCCCTGGAAGCAGGTGAACTCTCGATGAAGGACAGGTGTGATAACTCTCAGGGCTCTCCAAAGATGCAATGTGGTGTCTGGGAGAGTTGCGAGTTTCCTATATCTGTGGTTGGATGACCGTTAAGAGAATGTTGTAGAAAAAACCATATTTAACTAAAACAGCTCACGTGTTAAAAAAGAAAAAATCTTTTGGAAAGACTGACAATACATTGGATTTTTCAGGGGGCAAAAAGATGGGTACCACTTTCCTGGGGATACAGAGAGGAAAGGAGACATGCTAGAGTCACTGAGGCAGGAGACAGACAAGAACAGAACATCCTCGCTGCTGCTGTAGATCATGGTGCTGAACCAGAGCACGGGACCTGGGGCCAGGTGCAGACGGTCTTAGACTTGACCCCACAAGCACAATTGACAAAAAAAAAAAATAATTTGGACGCCATCAAAATGTAAAACTTTGGTCTTTTATCCTGTTAAGAGGATAAAAAGACAAGCTCCAGACTTAAAGATAGAGGCAAACCACATATCTGACAAAGGATTCATTTCTAGAATATATAAAGAACTCCGCAAACTTACCAGTGAAAAAGCAAACTGTTCAATTAGAAAATCGCCAAAAGACATGAGCAGAGATTCCACCAAAGAGAACATACAGAAGGCAAATACACACACGAAAAGATGTCATTGGCTCTTACGGAAATTCAAATTAAAGCCACAAGATACCACACCTCTTGGAATAGCTAAGACAAGAAAGAGCGGCAATTCCAAATGCTGTCAAGGATGGGAAGAAACTACATCTCTCATACCCTGGAGTTGGATTATAAAATGGTAAATGTATTCACAATAGTTTGACAGGTAAAAAATTAAACACACACTTACCAAATGACCTGGCACTTGGACTCTGGGGCATTTATCCCAGAGAAATGAAAACATGTGTCCACACAAAAGATTATATGCAAATGTTCACGAGAGCTTAATTTGCAATAGTCAAAAAATTGAACACAACCCAAATGTCCTTCAGTGGATGAATGCTGTTCAGTGGGAGAGAACTTTGGGGCGTCCACACCAGGGAATACTACTGAGCAATAAAAAGGAAGGCGCCATTGATACATAGGACGAGTGCTATGGCTCTCATGAGAACTATGCTGGGTTAACGGGGGTGGGGACCAAATCACAAAAGGTATTCCACTTATATAACACCTCCAAGCTGCCAGAAGTAAAGAGGTGGAAAACATGTAAGTGGCTGCGAGAGGTTAGAGACGAGGGAGTTTAAGAGGGCAGGGGAGGAAGATGGTGTGGCTGTACGTGGGCAAGTGGGGAATCCGCCAGTTCTGTATCCTAACTGTTGTAGTAGTTACGTGAATCTACACATGGGATAAAATTGCAAAGAACCACACACACACACACACACACACACACACACACAGAAATGAGTGCAATCTGAATAAAGGTCTGTGGATTATACCAATGTCAATTTCCTGGTTCTGATTATAATATAATATAATATAATATAATATAATATAATATAATATAGAAATTACTTATAAATAATTGATATCAAATTTATATTTATTATATTATCTAACATAACACAGGTACCTTGCTGTCCTATTTTTGGAACTTCCTATGAATCTCTATTTCAAAATAAAAAGCTTTAAAAAATCCAACAGAATGGTAGACAATCTGATGGGAACGTGTCAAGCTTACCAAGGCAGAGAGTTGTGAATAAAACCTGGACGTATTTTAACTGTTCTGTGTAATTCTTTTCAAGGCTCTGTAGGCCGCTTCCCAAAGTTCTTTATTTTAGAAAAATCATCTCCAAGGATAGATGGGATTTTATGTAGCCACATAATCGGGCACTCCTCAGAGAAAAAGTATCGTAAATCCAAATTGTTGTTACCCTGATTTCTAAGTGGAATTACTGACCTATTATAAACTACCTCCAACAATCTCCTCAGGCTAACTCTAACGACGCCAGGAGAGAGCACGCACCTTGCAGGCTGCCAGTGAGTCGGGCCGCTGGGTTCTTCCCAGCCTCCCCCTGGACCACTCGGTGGCCCACTGGAGCCCGGGCTGGCCCAGCCAGCTCTCTGCTTTGCCTCCCTGGCTGCTCTAGCCGCACCCCATAGGAAGCCGTGGTGGCTCAGGAATCTCTTACCTGTTGAGGTCCCAGATTCTTAGGGGTGAGAAGTGCCCACAACAGGCCGTCCCTGTCACAAAAGAGCTGCCAAACAAAAGGAGAGTGGAGTCAGGGCTGGCATGTCAGAGCCTGTGGCAGAAGGGGGATCACGGAGGTGAGACAGGATGAGAGAAATGGCTGCGGGGCCATCGGAGAGGCCGAGGCCGAGGCCGCAGGGAGACGACCGGAAGAGCGCTGAGGGCTACGACCTCCCAGGGGCCCCCAGGTTTCAGGACGGCTGAGCTCGCCACTCAGAAGGGTCTCGTGGTCTCTGCCCACCAGGAAAGCACTTCTCCAGACGTGCAGCCCTCAGGTCAAGACAGAGCACGCTTGCCGGGCTGCAGAAATGGGTCTCCTGGGAACAGGCTGCTGGGTGCCAGAAGGGGATGCCCTGGTCAGAGGTAAGGGCAGTGGGGGGCACGACTGGCAGTTTTAAGAGCTGGGGGCACCTGTAATGTGCAAGCGCAGGGCGGGTACGATGGCACCACACTGACCAGAGGGAACCATCAAAAGCGAGTTACACATGAGAAGACGAGATGGGTAACGTGCTGGGATGTGAGGGTGCAGAGAGAGTGGAGGCCCAGGCTGCTGGGGCTGCCGTGGAGTGGGACGGCAGGCAGGCAGGCAGTTTAGAGGACAAGGACACACCCCATTTCCCAGAGGATCTCTTAAACCCCTAGAAAGTTCAACACGTGCCATCTGCAGAGTTTCATTTTAGGTGGAGGCCCCAGGCTGGCGGGCAGGTTCCGCACGGTGAGCCAGGCCGGCCGGAGCACCGGGACTGGAACTGGGACCTACGTGCCAGACCCCACCTTTGTGGGGGACTTGCTGGTGGGGGTGAGGGAGGGAAGCCTGCGGGAAGCCTGGCTAAAAAAACCTAACCATGAGCAAGAGAGTCAAAAATGATTGTGTCACTCGGGAGCCCTGGGGCAGGGAAGGGCAGGTCCCTACATGTCTAGAGCTGGAGGGTGGGGGGAGCAGACAGATTAATGACACCTTAGCCGTGTGGGGCAGCAGCCCATCCTCCCTGGCTCTGCCCAGCACCTGTGGCTCTCTCGTCCCAAGCGGGTCAGTGGGGGGACAGATTTCTGTAGAGAGGGCTCTGAAGAAGCCAGGGGCTTTGGCTGAGGGAAGCAGCCTGCCGGTCGCCGATGGGGGAGAGATCGGGGCAGGCATTGGCAGACCCACCAATTTACAATAAAAATGGCAGAGCAGGTGTCTGCTTTTTGACTCCAGGCTGATTAAAAAGGCCACACGAGCCACCCTGGGGCTTCCATGCCTCAAGCCAAGAGTTTCTTAGGGACATGCTCCATCATCCCAGCCTCCTCTCGACCCACTAGAGTGCCAGCAACCGCTCACCCGGAATAGTGTGCCAAAACAGCCACTCCATCATGCCCCAAGTGACTCCCAGCCTGGAAAGCGGCCACTGGACACTGAAGCCCCAAGCTACAAAGCCAGGAGGTGCTGTCCTCACCTCCCTCCCCTCAACATTTTTCTCTCGAGGGTAATCCATTAATAACTGGTAAAGCCAATTACCTTGGGTTGGAAACATAATAGCCACTTGGAAAGCATTCAAGCAGGCAATTGGGCTCTTCAGGCTTTCGAGGAGCGCGGGCCAGGTGAGGCGCGCCAGCACGGACGCCGACATCTCTCAAGGAGGCCTTGGATGGGCCACAGGTGTGACTCAGTGAGCAAGTACGTCGAGAGGGAGGGAGATGGGAGGAGGCATCTGGAGCACCTCCCAGAAGGCTGGGGCGGGGCTGCCAACACCTGCTCCAGGGACTCCAGTCCTCCATTCCTGCCCCCCTGTCACCAGCCGGGTCTATCTCCCACCAGGAGGACTGCCTCTCACCTTCGTAGCCCACGAAGGCCTTTCATGATTGTCTGGACACGACGCCCAGAAACGTTTCTTTCCAAAAGCTGCCCCCTTCCCTTGCCCAACTATGCAGTGCAGGGAGGAGGAGGGGGTAGGAGAGAGACCCCCCCCCCCCAGCACGTACGAGGACCTAAGAGAATAATCAAATTGAACACTCAGTACAGACCCTGTAAGCAACGGTCAAGCAGCTTTGGAGCCAGGTCCTGCTGGGCACACACACCAGGATGCACACCCCGACCATGGGGACCGCCAGGACTCGGGGTGAAGCTGGCTGCGGGCACAGCACCGCACACCTCGCACTGTTCCTCCCTATACGCGGCCACTCTTGCTCCCCACCTCACCCCTCAGCTCCCGTGGGCTTGAGAAAGCAGAAGGCAAGAGCCACAGACCAGCCACGTTCAAGGTCAGAAGATTAAAAGGCCTGCCCGAATACAGGACACACCTGGTGCAGGGGTGGAAGGAGATGGAACTCACTGTCCCAGGACACCCAAAGGATGCCTCACATGACACAGAAAGTTCCCAATAGAAGCGATTATTCCCACTGCACAGAAAGGGAAATGAAGTGACGGCCAAACTTCTACGAGTTTTCAGGAACTCCTTCGGCATACTTGCCCGCTTCCTGGGAGCCCCACCAGAAAAGGTGCTCCAAATGGAGGCCGGTGGGGTGGGGGATGTGCACCCCAGGAGGCCTCCCGCCCCCACGAGCTCGGCCTCCACCACGCCGTCTCACCCACACGTAGTGCCATCCCACGCCACGCGTGCCAGCCTGCCGTCGTCCTGCACCAGATCTCCCCATGCCCTCCCTGTGCCGGGCCCTGTGCCACGCGGGCCAAAGGTTCTCCTGGAATGCTCGGAGATGCCCTCGGCGAACACGGGTACCACCCCGCCAGGGGCGCCTCCGAAGCGATGACTCAGAGTCTGACCCATTAAAAGGTCTTTGCTACAATCTCCACTTAGAGTCTGCGGTCACTGAAAAAGCCAGCTCTCCCCAGAAAGAAAAGAAAATGCAAATGGCTTTTGCCCTCACTCCCTCTCTTTCTCGGGGGTATCCTAGGGATGGGGACGGCAAACCTGTGAATAGACAGAGGCAGAAGCTGCTGGCTCCTCAGGTGACATGACCACCCTTCCTCCAGGTCCCTACCATACTTGATCTTGTCCTTGGGACAAAGGGTATTTGGGGGGTTATTTCCCCATCTTCCCTTTGAGATCATGGACCATCTGGGGACTCCTGTGTCCTCTGGTGCGCAGCACAGCACCTGGCCCGAAAGAGGTACTCGGTACAAGTCTGTGGCACCAGACTGCAAGGGCCTTCTAAGCTCACAGCCAACCAGGCTGGGGAAGCTAATCATGTGGGCTATGAAGGGGGTCCCTCTGCTTCTTAAAGAAATAATTCCCAAATCACTGGACTGAATGACACACGACACAGTCATACATCGTTGGTTGGCAGTGGAATCCCTCATAAGCACCGCAACCAGATAATAGATGAGAAGTACCAACAGTACCTACAAATTAATATCAACACACACACACACACACACACACACACACCCTCTTGCACAAGTACACACCCATGCTCTCAGCTTGAGGGTCTAAGAGGCATTCTGACTCTATAAACTCTGCTCTTTTTGGATGAGAAAGCCCTGATCAGAAGCTAGCCCTCTCCAATTTCTCATCTTGCCCCAGACCTTGTCCAGGTTCCCAACCTACCTTCCTGGCCCCCTGGTCTGAGCTCAAGCAAACCTGGCACCACACAGATCATCATCAGGCCCAAGAAGCAGACGTGGGAGCCCCACATCAGAGAGAGACGCCAGGAGAATTAGGGGTTCTGGTGCTCAAGTTGAGGAACAGAAAATAACAAGAAAAAGATGAGAGGAGAAAGGGAGGAAGGAAAATTATTCAGGCATGAGCAGGGTGAAAAACAGACAGAGTCCTGCTGCCTCTGCCTTCATTCAGGCCCTCTTAATTACGTTAGTCATTTATTGAACACTTACTATGTGCCAGGTTCTGAGGAAGGGTTTCACAAACATCATCCCATCTAATCATTGTAACTCTGCACAGGTACCACTTTCCCTATTTTACAGATGGGAAAACTGAGGCACCCTGCTCTGGCTCCCACAGGGAGAACTAGTAGGGCTGGAATTTGAACCTACCCTTGCCCAGTACGTTCTCTCCCCAGCACCTCGTACAGTGCCTGACACACACTGAAAACTCCAACCCTTGTTGAGTGAACAAATGGACAACCGAACAAATGGCCCCGCCCGGGAGAAGAAAGGAGAGTCTGAGTGGCTCTGAGGAGGCAGCACAAGTGGCGTGCTTAGCAGCTGTGCCCCGCGGCTGGCCTGGAGCCACCCAGCTGGCCCAGGCCCCAGCCGCCTCCGAGCCGGGGCTGACACACTTTGGCAAGGGAGGCCACCAGAGCTGTCACATCATTCACCAACATGCCCATCAAGTGTATTCAGTTCTCTTCAACCCGCATTGGCATTTTAATTACTGTTGGGTAAACTAATTTGTACAAATGAAGGCCGGGCTGCCTAATAGAATATGCAAGCTCTCTGACCTCTGACAGGCACTGACACGAGATACAAAGGCCGCCGAGGAAGGCTTTTTATCTGAGCCTTATTACTCTCTATTACTCCAATTAGTCAGGCTCCACTGCTCCTAATTGGAGGAAAAATTGCAATTAAATCAATTTTTGATGGGCTGCAAGTGGGCTCCCGAACCGCCCTGCTTGTGAAACACTGATATTATAGCAGCAAAGGTCACAGGCCTCATCGGCACCTGGGGGCCCCCGATTTCCCTTGGCCCCCTCCTAAAATGCCTCAAGGAAACCCCTGCCCCTCCACCGGCTTGGCCGGCAAGGGTGGAAAGGAGGGAGTCATTAGAACATGTCAGGTCTCATTGCTGCGGCCGCCATCTGCTAACCTGTGCCACTGACATCATTACGGCGGCTAAGTCCCGAAGCTTGAATGCAGTGCGAAGGTCACACAAACTCACTCGCTGAGGGGAGGCCAGGAGCAGTAGTGCAGGGACAGCATGGTGAGGGAGGGGGAGGTCAACAGAAGTCGAGAAGGGGACAGACACAGGCTAAGGTAGGTGAAAGTATAAGGCAGCCAGTTCCCAAGGTCCAGCCCACAGGGCACCCCAGGCCACCCAAGGGGAAGGGAAATATATGTGTCTGGGAAGGAAAAAAAAAAAAAAAAAAGAGGCCAAGAAATCTTGTTTTCTCTCCAGCAAACATCCCACACTGCAGTTGGGGACATGTCTTCCTGAACGCAGACCAGAAAGCTGAGGGTCACATCAGTGATGGAGCAGGAGCCCTCTGTGGGGCCTACCATCCACGGCAGCGCCTGCCCATGAAGGCTGGGGGGCGCCCGAAACTAAAGCTGTACGGTCGGGGAGGGGGAGGGAAATACAACGTTGTTCATCAAACCAAAGGATAAGGAGACCGAGGTGCCTAGCCGAAGCTTGAAGGAGTGAAGTTTAAAGCAAAGAAAAAGAAGATCCACTTCACAGAGCAACTGGCATACAGTCACCTCAAAGAAATGGTGCAGACAGAAAATATAAATTCAAAATAACTTTAGCCAGCTTCGTGGATGATTGAACCAAAATGGGTTAACAAAGAAAGGAGGCCTTCAAGGGGTCAAGACCAAAAATGTGTTAAATAAATGATGGCTCATCGACTTAATGGAATATTACACAGGCATCTAAAATAATGCTCCCAAAGTACAAGCAACAGTCTTAGGATATTATTAGAAGAAAAAAAGTCGAGAACAAACAGCCTCGTACAACTATTTTTTGAAAGCCTGGACATAGAAAAGGAAAGCATGGAAAGAAACATACTAAGACACTGAAAGTGATTATGTCTGGGCAGTAATTAGCAATTCTTTCTTTTAAATTTGATTTTTCAGGGGTGCCTGGATGGCTCAGTTCGTTGAGCATCAGACTCTTGGTTTTGGCTCAGGTCACGATCCCAGGGTCGTGGGATCGAGCCCCCACCACGCTGGGCTCTCTGCAAAAAATTTTATTTTCCAATCTTCTTTAATAAGCAGGTGCCACTTTTTACAGGGAAAAACATTATTTATGCCTTGTAAGGGAAAACACAACATAACCAGACACTCCTGTCTACAGTCCCATGGCCAAGAACAGGTGGACCCAACAGTGAGCCTCCTGCTAGAGCAGGTGTCAGCCATGGTGGCCCTGACACACCTCGGACTGAAGCTTTGGGACTGACCAGTAGCCCAAGGTTAGTCAGGAAGCCCAGATCAGAAGTGAGGGCCTCCCCTGGCCTCTTTATCCCAACTAGGTACTGGTGAACAGGGAGCAAGACCAACTCCTGACTCCCGCAGCTGGCAGAGGCCTGGAACACCCCCCTCAGTCACACACACACACACACACACACACACACACACACACACACACACCCCAAACCTCTCTGAGCTCACGTGCATCGGGTCAGGATGGTGCCAGTGGCCACCTAGAAGGTCAGGTTCTAGACAGAGCACCCAGAGGCTGGGCTCCAGTGTTCACACTCCCACTGCCACTCTAACAAACTCCAACAAAGCAAGTTTGCCGCTGCGCCATGGATGAGTGCGGTCCAACAGCTGGGAAATGCCTCCCATCTTTCATATTAAATTTTATTCAAAAACTTGCCGCCAATGGTAAAAGCTCAGTCTGACCAAGGATGTATGATCCTGGCCCAGGTGACAGAAAAGGAACTCACTCCACTCAATAAGTAGACTTAGAAACGCGAACAATGGAAGGACAGAATTAACGACAGAGGAAAAATTAAGGATACCAAAAACAAGAACTCACTGTACAATCTGAGTTTAACAAGATGTGCTGGGGGCTGCAGGGAGAAGAGCTTCTATGCTCTACTTTCCATCTGCACGGCCTCTAAACACAAGAGCTGCCCCATCTGATCGTGAGAGGAAGAAACGGCAATGTGCTCCAGCGCAAAAGGAAAAGTCGGCTGGGTCAGACTTACTGAGAAACAACAACATAATACACCGCTGTGTGTCTGACAAGAGGCATTGGAAAAGAAGAGATCAAGATGGCCATTATTTGGAGACAATATAACTGTCTGAGAAAATCCAAAAGACTGAACTAAAAGTTATCACAACGGGGGTGCCTGGGCGGCTCAGTTGGTTAAGTGTCTGACTTCGGCTCAGGTCATGATCTCACAGGTCATGAGTTCGAGCCCCGCGGCAGGCTCTGTGCTGACAGCTCAAAGCCTGAATCCTGCTTCAGATTCTGTGTCTCCCTCTCTCTCTGCACCTCCCCCACTTGCACTCCGACTCTCTCAAAAATAGACAAACATTTTAAAAAAAATTTTTTAAGTTATCACAACGAATACTAGGGTTAGCATGCCCTGTGCAATAGGGAAATGGAGTGTGGCCTTAGGGGTCCTGGTTCTACCACCTCATTAGTATGTGATCTTGGATAGTATTTTACCTCTCTAAAACCCAGTTTCTTTCTCTGTAAAATAGATACAATTAGGGGCGCCTGGGTGGCTCAGTTGGTTAAGCATCCAACTTCAACTCAGGTCATGATCTCACGGTTTGTGGGTTCGAGCCCCATGTCAGGCTCTGTGCTGACAGCTCAGAGCCTGGAGCCTGCTTTGGATTCTGTGTCTCCCCCTCTCTCTGCCCCTTTCCCACTCACACTCTGTTTCTATCTCTCAAAAATAAACAAAAGTGTTAAAAAAATGTTGTTAAATAGAAATGATTAAGATACCTAGGCATAGACTTGTTGTAAACATTACAATGTTTACAGATGTTCGCTATTATTACATACCAGCCATCACCAACCAAAACGTAACCAGAAATCGATTCACACAAAAATTAGAAAACCGTAAAATAGCCAAGGATAAACCTAACAAAAAACACCACCAACGAAAGACAAGACAGGCCCATATGAAAAAACAAAAACAAAACAAAACTATCAAGGTTTACTAAAGGACATAGAATTGCTGAATAAAGTAGAAAGATCTACGGTGTTCCTGGATAGGAAGTGTCAAGATTATAAAACTGTTACTTCTCCCTTAATTAATCCATAAATTCACTATAGTCCCATCCAAACAAGATTTTTTAATCAATTGATTCTAAAATTCATCTGGAAGTGGAAATGTACAAGAATAACCAAGAAATATTTTTACAAGAACAATAGAAGTTTGGGGGTTTTTTAAAAGATTTTATTCTTAAGTAACCTCTACACTCAATGCGGAGCTCAGACCCACAACCCTGAGATCAAGAGTCGCATGAGCCACTGACTGAGCCAGCCAGGCGCCCCAAGAAGAAAGTTGTTCTACCAGGTACCAAACGTACTCTAAAGCTGCGGTATGATGTTTGTGCTAGAACAAATAGATCAATGGATTAGAATAAAGAATCCAAAGCCATACCTATATATTCGTAAGGAATTAGAAAATCCTAAACGTGACTTTTAAAGGCAGCAGATTAAGTGTGAACCAGTCATTAAAGGGTAGAGACACCACAGGATACACGTTTGGAAACAATACTAAACTCGGGGCACCCGGCTGGTTCAGTTGGAGATGCGTCCAACTCTTGATTTCTGCTCAGGTCATAATCTCACAGTTCAGGAAATCGAGTCCCACATTGGGCTTCGTGCTGACAGTACAGAGCCTGCTTGGGATTCTCTCTCTCCCTCTCTCTCTCTCTACCTGTCCCCTGCTCTTACACATGCTTTCTCTCTCTCAAAAATAAGTAAACATTAAAAATAACAACAACAAAAAAAACGAGAGCACTACCTCAGAACAGACCTCAATTCCACTCGGATGAAGGAGAAAAACATTTTTCAAAACTACATGAAAGACCATAGAAGTATCACAAGGAAAGGTAGGAAGATACTTTTACCATCTTGGAGTGGGAAAGACATTCTTCAGATGAAACCGTAAAGGTAAAGATGACAGAACTCCTCCCCAAACAGCCAAACGTCCACACGACAGAAGATGCTGTAAACATCAGCTGAAAGGAATTACCAAGTATTCATAACAGTCAAAATGTTCATACCCAGAACATATAAAGAAATCTTATAAATCACCAGAACAGGTAGATTAATGAGCAAAAATCTTTAAGAAATTATTTATGGAAGGGGCGCCTGGGTGGCGCAGTCGGTTGAGCGTCCGACTTCAGCCAGGTCACGATCTCGCGGTCTGTGAGTTCGAGCCCCGCGTCAGGCTCTGGGCTGATGGCTCAGAGCCTGGAGCCTGTTTCCGATTCTGTGTCTCCCTCTCTCTCTCTGCCCCTCCCCCGTTCATGCTCTGTCTCTCTCTGTCCCCCAAAAAATAAATAAACATTGAAAAAAAAAAAAAGAAATTATTTATGGAAAAAATACACATGGCCAAGAAAACATGACATAATGTTAAACCTCCGAGTAACCAAAGAATTACGAGTTAGACCAGTAACAAACGTTGCTATATACACTTAGAGAGCACTTCCTGCCATTCACTGAGGACCGGGTACTGTTCCAAGCACATTATATGTATATATTTGTTCATTTAACCCTTAAAACATTCCTATGTATTTGACAATAGTTTTCCAGATAAAATAATAGGAATTAAATTTTTAAAGCATCACCATCTTTCAGAATACACATCGAAATATGTATTTCTATGCTTGATGTTTGCTTCAGAAAACTAAGGAAGGGAGAGTGTGGGGAGTACTGAAGAAGCAGGAGTGGCCAAGAGTTGGAAATTATTGTACTTCTGTATATTTTGAAATTTTCCATAAGAAAAAGTATCTTTTTGAAAAAGTTTTTTTCACTGTTATTATGAGATAAGAACTACCAGTACCATTCCCGTTTCACAGGTCAGAAAATTAAAGAACAGAGGGGATCCATGATGCACCAAGGTCACACTACTAGCATGTGGGGGGCTCATAACTTGACCCCAGCCGGGTGGGCCCGAGTCCAGCTCGTACTATAGTCACTCTTCTATAACCACTCCCCAAATGAGGTAATTTTTTACCCAAGAGAGAAGCAAAAATTTTCTTTAAAAACAACAACAACATGGGGCGCCTGGGTGGCTCAGTCGGTTAAGCGGCCGACTTCAGCTCAGGTCATGATCTCGCGGTCCGTGAGTTCAAGCCCCGTGTCGGGCTGTGTGCTGACAGCTCAGAGCCTGGAGCCTGTTTCAGATTCTGTGTCTCCCCCTCTCTCTGACCCTCCCCCGTTCATGCTCTGTCTCTCTCTGTCTCAAAAATAAATAAACATTAAAAAAAAATTAAAAACAACAACAAAAACCTCTTCTTACCTACTACAGACAAGTCTAAGAGGAAATAGGTACTTGTACCCATCGTTCGTGGGTATCTATATACCAACACTGTCCTAACTGGAGGGCAATTTGACGGCATCTAAGAACTTCTAAATGCACTTACCCCTCAACCCAGCAAGTCTTTCTGAAGATCTTTCCTAGAAAAACCCCTAACCATATGCACAAACAGGCAAGTACACAGGTGTTGTCTCAGGCATTGTTTATAACAAACCACGAGGAACCACCCAAGCGTCCATCAATAGCAGGATGTGCTATGGGGCACGCATATTAGTGTGAACTAGAATGCAGCCGTGAGAATGTGCTAAAGTTGTGTGTTCTCCCAGCAAAGGCCCGGTGAACCACATGGACAGAGGAAGAATTCAAGTTGTAGAACAAATGCATGATGAGCCCAAAACAAAGTAAAACTCGATGTGCGTGTGCCCATACACACATACATACATATACCATTAAATTATATGATCTATTTGCTTCAAATAAAAGATGTGGAGTGACACATACCAGACTTCCTATAAAAAGGAGTGGGGGGGGGGGGCGGAAATGGGCTGCTGGAAACCGAAGCGGACTTTTTATTTTAGGTTTTATGTATTTTAGTGTTTGAACTTTTTACAACCGGAACATATTTCTCTATTACTTATGTAAAAACAAAACAAAAGAGAAAATGAGAAACTAAAAGGAAGATGGTAGTAAGAATATTCATTTTCAAGTTGCCTGGAAGATGGGAGGTCTATCGGTGGCACACTGAATTCTGAGCAACTCCGCATTTGCCACAAACTGCAGTCAGTGTCTCTTGGCCCCATCCCGGACCTGGCTGGCACCCTCTGACCCAGACCTTTCACCTGGAGGCCTTCTGAGCAGTTAAGGCCTGGGAACAGTTTGCCTATGAGAATTTCATAAGTTCACTCCTGCTCTTATAGAACCTTTCCTCTAAACTCCTGCATCCTGACCACTCTCTCTATAAAGAAGTCAATGACAAGCTTCTGCACTCCACTGGGGGCCCATCAGAGGCCAAGGCCATGGCTGACCCCCCAGCAGTGCCCTGCATGGAGTGGGTACTCAAATAACTGTTGCTGCTATGACCAGCTAAGCCTAAAGCACACAATAGATGTCCAATTTCAAAACAAATCACCTTTTCCTTTTAGGCGGCCCATTTTGGCATCAAGGTAGTGGTTAGGCCCAAGGCCTGGGCTACCAGGCTGCTAATGCCTTCTTCTGGACATGGGTGGCCCACATGGTCTGGTGATCATGGGGGAGACTGAGGCCAGACCAGATCTGGTGTTTGTTCGGGTTTGCTGAGGAACGTAAGTGGCTGGCATTTGAAGAGGGGCATGAGGTGGGAGGACGATGAGAACCATTAGGATGAACAGGAGCTCCACAGACAGGAGAGCAGAGCTTGCCCGGAGACTGCACAGATACGCCGGACATAAACTCAACACGTTTATTTTAAAATGTGATTCTTTCTAAACATACCCACATTAACAAGCCATAGAAGGCCCTTGAAACTCAGAGCTAATCCAGATATTGGCAGGCGCATTAAGTGTTTACAACACCAACAGAGAAGAAGAGGTCAGGTCCTATGATCCTATGATCCTAAGACCTTCTATCCCCAACCCACTGTCATATTTAGGCCCAGCAATGGAGTCCCTAAGAAATTGACCTGGATCTTATTTTTATTCTCAATGTTCCACAAGCACGAATGGGAGGCAGTCTTTTTCATGTGACAAACATCAAAGCACAATTAAGACCTTCTCAGGTTCTTTCTGATGAAACAAAGGTCAGGGGAGCCCATACACACAACCCACCACAGGACCGCGTGGCCTTTCCTCATCCAGTGGCCTCATAACTCTAGCAAGGCTTAAAGAGAGGCCCTAATGGCCCACCAATGAAAGAGTCCCACAGTGACATCCAGCAAACTAAAACCAGAGAGGCAGAGGGTGTTAATGTCGACCTGTGGATTCACTGCCACCAACCACATCCCTGGACCTCTTGCCTTTCATCAAAACGAGACAGGAGTGGGGCACTTGGGTGGCTCAGTCAGCGGAGTGTCTGACTTCGGCTCAGGTCATGATCTTGCAGTTCATGGGTTCAAGCCCTGCATCGGGCTCTGTGCTGAGCTCAGAGCCTGCTTTGATCCTCCGTTCCCTCTCTCTCTGCCCCTCCCCCACTCAAATACATACATACAAGATAGGAGAAGGAGAGGTGAAACTCTAAACTCCTCAACCTTGTCTGATTGCTGTGGCACGTTCCGCCATTACCCTGAAGGCTACCAGGCAGGGGTGGGTGGAGTTGAGGAGAAGGAAGGGGGTGTCATGCAGATCGACAGGTCAGTAGGGCCTGCTATGCATCATAAATTATGCACAGCAAGGCTTCAGAAGTAGGACTCATGACAAGAGGAAAGGAGAGGACGAGGTGTCTGTGTGCACAGCAGGCAGAGACTCTCCCTCAAGAAAGAAGGGCTCCCTTACAGAGGAGGGCCAGGAGCAGACCTTGGTGTGCAAAGCCAACCAGTAACTCATACATTCCTTCCCCGTGACAGGAGACAAGGGCCCCAGAGTCCTCTCTTTTGCCATACAGACTGAGGCTTACATTATGTGGGAAGTGGAATAATCAGAGCGAGAGACAGTAGAAAAGTAAGGGTACCAAGGTCCCTTCCTGCAAGACTTCCACTACAGGGCTTTCCAGGAAAGTGAAGTTCCAAGGAACCTCCCTGTTCCCAGATTAGCTAGCAGCACCAGGCATGTTGACCTGAACTTTGCTCCTCCCCAAGATTCCCTGCCCTCTTGACAATGGCACTATGGAGGGAAAAGGCAGGAGTCCGTCTTCCATTCTATTCCGTGAGGTAAACTGTACTCCTTGAGGGTCATTTGGGCCTCCTGCTAGTTGTTTCTGTCTGGAGGAGGCTTGGCCAGGTCAGGCCTATGCCATCCCAGGACCTGGCTCTAGACTCTCTCTGCCCCATTGGCTGAGCCGCTCACTGTTCATGTGTCCAACCTCATGTGTCTGTAGCCAGGTCCTTCCTCCTGTGCAGGTCACTTTAGGAAAGCGGTTTTTGTAAGGACACCATTAACAGCTAGAAAGGAGGAATCGCTCATCAGAAGACCAGTAATAATGTGAGGAAGAGGAGGTAAGAGGCTCCAATTTGACAGTTCTCTCCATATTCTGACTTTAAGAGCCGGTAGCCAAGGCTGTGAGCTCAGTCACTACCCACATACTGATGCCATTCACACAGACACTTCGGGGCTGGATGTCACAGCATAGTTTGGCCTTTATGAAAATAGTAGACACCTATTGTTTGTCAGCCCTACAACCTCCTTCCACACGTATGACTCCTGAGTGACTTCCCATGTTCTTACACACTCTCCCTCCTCAGCCACCCTTAACGGATCAAGGGGCAGGCAACTAACCCAAGCTGGGCCAAGGAGTCTCTGAGCTGGGATTTTTGGAAGCCAGTCACTCACCATGAACTTAAACTAGGAGTCGTTAAATTCAGGGGCTCTTGGCAGCCTCCAGAATAAGCTGGTAAGCTAGGGAGAAGAAAGGAGTGGAAGTCCGGGAAGAAACAAAGCCAAGCACCCCAAAAGGATAAAGTTCTGGCAGCACTGTGGCCCCTGGGTCTAGCTACTCCTGAATCCCCTGTATCTGTGCTCCCCTGGGGCTTGGCTGTTCAGCCTTACCCTTAGATTTCATGAACCAAACATTCCCAGTTTTATTCAAGTTAGCGTGGATTTGATTTCTGTTGCTTACAACCAATCGGTCCTGACCCTGCCATAGCCTCTGTTCCGTAGCTGCCAGCTTCTCCCCCATTTGAATGCTCTTCACTGACAGATGCGCAACAGGCTTTGCCAGACACCTACTGGACACCTTGAGGCCTGGCTGAGGACACCTCAGCCGCGAAATCAAGAGCTGGTGTGTCTACGAGGAGAGCAGATGAAACAGGGCAGCACAGGCTGGCCAGCAACTTCAACAGGGGCTGAAGCGCTCTCTTCCCCCAAGGTCCGAGGAGAGGGCCAGGGAAAAAAATCTACTCTCCCCCTCCCAGCAACGGGGAGGGAGGCAGGCTGGACAAGAGCACATAATAAGGGTGCCTGGCTGGCTCAGTCAAATAGAGCCTGCTGCTCTTGACCTACGGGTCATGAGTTCAAACCCCATGTTGTACGTAGAACTTACTAAAAACCAAACAAAAAACAAAACAGATAATAAAGGTGTGCTTGAGGAACTGGATTATCCAAGGAGAGCACAATTTCTGCCAGAAGACACCTCTGACAGGACAGCGCCTGGGACCCCTGGAGTGCCAGCTCCCTCAGGGGTGGCCATTTAGAGATGTGATCCCAGCACCCATCTGACCTGAATTAAAGAAGCATCTAGAACAATTGGTAAGATGGAGATAAGGACGTGGAAATTAATTCTACTATTTTCTCTTTGTGTTTGAGAGTTTTCAGAATTAAACATTTGAAAATACACACACACACGTAAAACTTTATAACCCCAAGCAACACCTTTGCTGCAGCTCCTTTTATCATTCCCACCCCCCCACACCCCGACTCAAAACTAACGGCCCCCAAACCCAGTGGAAAAAACTCCAGCCGGATGAGCAAACTCAAATATCCCACTGCTGGACCCCTTTGAGTGACACACAAAACAGTGGAGGAACCAAGCGGGAAATGCACACATAGCGGGCAAAGTTTCTTTTTCTTCAAAAACTAAGACCAGAGGGGCGCCTGGGTGGCGCAGTCGGTTAAGCGTCCGACTTCAGCCAGGTCACGATCTCGCGGTCCGTGAGTTTGAGCCCCGCGTCAGGCTCTGGGCTGATGGCTCAGAGCCTGGAGCCTGTTTCCGATTCTGTGTCTCCCTCTCTCTCTGCTCCTCCCCCGTTCATGCTGTCTCTCTCTGTCCCAAAAATAAATAAACGTTGAAAAAAAAAAACAAAAAAAACAACTAAGACCAGAAATAAAACAACGGCATGCATACCTCAAGCAGTCCCCAAAAAACCTCACACTCTCTTTAATGAACCTGGACCTAGGTCAGAAAGCCATGTAAAGTCATAAATCGGAAAGTAGGTATGAAGAAATCAAGGCCCAATCACGGAAAACCACATTCTGGAGCGTAAAATAATAAACGAGATCATCGGTTATGTAAAAACTCTACAAACACATCACTATAGATTATGTAAATAGACACCTGTGTGTGGGCTTGTACATACCTATACATACATACAAAAAATCTGAAGCGAAACAGGACGTGTATTTGAGCTTCATGTTCCTCTGAAGATGCATCTCCTTACAGGCAGCCACCATGTGGAGCCCATCACAGTGAGCAGCCCCCCATTCCTTCTGCTCTCCGAGCTCTTCCACACCCTCCCCAAGACCCCCAAAATCTAACCAGCCCTTGTTCTCCATAAAACCTCACCTCCACGCTCCTGCTCAGGACTCTGTCAACAGCCCTCACCTCCCCACTGCCAGCCTGTAGGCACCAAATTCTACCTCCTAAGGCCCCTTGGTAGGCAAATAACTTGGCATATTTGTTTTCTGGGAAAAGTCAACCCCACGATGTTTAATTTCACCTCTTTGGAACATTGGAATCATGTTCCAATAATAATAATCATGAGCCACAGGGAAGCGCCGAAGCCAGGGCAGTACCTGACTCCATGCCATGCCCACCATCAGCGCCACCAGGCCCTCCTTGAAGTACCAAGATGTGGGGCAGGGCAGCATGTGGTACCTATGCTACCTGTGATCTGTGGCTACACACGTGTATCCGCACCTGTAAATCACCAAATTATCAACTTCAAAAGTCTACCGCCCTCCCCACCATCTTCCCCAGATGAGATCACCTGGTCTTTCTACCTTGTGTTTCTCATCAGAAATCGGGGGTGGGGGAGGTTGCCAACTGGAGACTTCCGCCATAAGCTACATCAGCCAAGTTAGATACCAAGAAAGCATGTGCCAAGCCACTGATTTCTTTCCTGCTGAGTCTCCACACCTCTCCCGGCCCCCACCCAAGCAACATGGGGAAGAACACGGTGATTAGCATGTCTATCCATCACTCCCCCCAGCCCATCCCTAGCCCAGGGCCAGCAGATGGCTGCTAGCCATTCAGCCCTCAGTTGCCTACTGTCCAGGGCGGAAAGCTATGCTATGGCTCAACTCCCAGGTGCTGGTATTTGGCTCCTGGGAGGAGAGAGAACATGGGCCCAGTCACAGCCTTGGGGAGAGGTGCATGCCCAGCTGGGTTGTCTTAGCCTTGCCACCCTTTGCTGAGAAGGAACACGTAAGCACACACATACACACACACAGCCTGTGTTTGCTCCCTTTGGTAAGGGGGCACCCACGGTGCCACACACATACACAGATCCCCCCACTGCCACTACTTGATGTTTCCACTCCTGACGAGGACAGGAGAGCAGGTCCATGGACACATTCCTGTCCCACACACTATACCCCGCCACACAACCTGGGTAAGCACTGTGCCTGCAGGAGTCTCTACCCAGTCTTGTGGGGCAGTTGTGATTTTTAGCCAGCCCAGGTGTTAAGCCCCTGCCATTTTTCTCCCCCCTTTGGCCTGTGTTCCTCCCTCTGCCCTCCCACGGTAAGCGCTTTCAGGCCACACAATGAGTAGGAGGAGGAGAGACACTTCTATTGAGGAAGGCGTTTTGTTGTTTCATCCCAAGGTGGGGGCAGGGATAGGGAAGGGGGGGTCCCACAAAATTTCTAATAAGCAGTTTCTCTCCTCAAAGCTAAAATGATTTTCTTTAATTGCTTGGTGGGAACAGTTTATCATGGGGGTCTCTGCCCTCCCCCCACCCCAAAGCCTAATTGACTTACTGAAGTTTAACAGGGGCTTTCACCTGGAGAGACTGCAATTACTACCCCCATCCCACATTCGTACCTGGGCTCTCCCCACAGGGGGCCTTTGTTCCCCCTAAATACAGCAGTGACACAAATGTCCTCAGCAGCAGGGGAACACAGGGAAGTGGTAATTTTCAGCCCAACGCAATTAGCTGAGGGCTTTTCAGCCTTCCCAGTGAATGGTAGGGAAACTTCGGCATGTGGGAATGGTGAGCCAGGCTGCTCTGTGCAAGTCAAACAAAAGAGGCCTCTGAATCGGGCCCCATGGTGAGCTAGACCAGAGCTGGTGGGGGCAGCTGGGACTGGGGCCTGGATGAGGGACCTACACCATCACCTACCCAATCTGAGTCTTCCAGTCAGAGCCAGTGGCCCCAGATAGCTTTCTAGGAGGTGGAGGCAAGCAAGACGATACTGTTGGCCTTTACCTAGCACCAAGGACCTGTGTTTATGATGCAAAGAACAGGGAAAGGGTGGTAGACTGAGCTGGGCAGGAATGAGGGAGGCCGGAGGGCTACAGTGCTGTGTCTGTCTGTCTGTCTCCAAAGGGCCCGGGGCTGGAGCTCACATTTCAGTTTGGGCCTTCATGGACACCTCTGAGTAGGGGAGCTTTAGGGAAAGAGACTCTCCTGGGGCCAAGACAGGGGGACTCATGGCTCCTCAGACACTTAGGTCTATTGGTGCTGCCACAGCAGCCCCTACCACCCAGCTAAGCAGAGGAAGCATAGCCCCTCTGCTCGGGGCTGGCTCTGAGGCTAGAGAGGCACAAAATGAAGGCAGCCCAGGGCTTATCTGGGGTCAGCGCTGAGGTGTCCCAAGGCCAGAAATGTGGGCTCCAGCAGTGGAAATGACCACCCGGCCAGCAGCAGCAAGGCCTGCAGGCCTCTGATGACCAGCCCTTCAGAAAGCCTTGATCAGGAGCCAGGAGAGAAAGAAGCAGTTCTTGAAAGAGTGAAAAAATGAGAACCAGAAACAGAAAGGCTGGTTGACAGATGAGCTGTGCCTGGGTGAGAGAGACAATGAGGAGGTGAGGCTGTTGCCAGGTGAGAATGCCCAGAACACAGGCCAGGGCAGGCACCAAGGCA
Organism: Leopardus geoffroyi; assembly: GCF_018350155.1. Lineage (NCBI taxonomy): Eukaryota > Metazoa > Chordata > Mammalia > Carnivora > Felidae > Leopardus > Leopardus geoffroyi. The sequence goes on from NC_059334.1 coordinate 60,621,212, forward strand.
GGCATCGCTGTGGCACGTGGGAAGGTCCAGGAGCTGGGACGCGGGAGGCCAGCGTTCAGTGCCAGCTTGGCTGCTCACAGGCCGGCTCACCTCCAGCAAGCCTGCAACCTCCCGGGACCTCACATTTCTTGTCTGTAAAAGGAGGGAACAGAACAAGGTTTGCTACCTTTTTTAAAAAAGCAACAGAAAACGTGTGAAGTAGCATCTCTGATAGATTTATAAAACAGGAAATGGGGCAGCGGGTGGGAGGGCTATTCATTTAAGAAGAAGTAGGGGATAGGGGGAGCCCTGTCCCTGTGGCCTCTAAACGTTCTGCCTTGGACTCAGACTTCAGAGCCCTGCCTGCACACCCCGGAAGCAGATCCTCTCCAGGACTCTACTCCACTACTAATACTGCAACCCAGTGGGACCCGGAACCGGTGAAGACGAACGAGGCTGAACCACCCACAGCACACACCTTTCTGTGCAGCCCTGCCTCCCGGCTGCACTCCCAATGCAGAGCATGCCGGCATTGACCACCGTCGCCATACATAATGGAGTCTGAGAGCCCAGGTGAACTCTGTTCAGGGGCAGCCACAGCTGGGGGCAGTTGGGACAGTTTAGCAGATGGCTTATAGGGTATGGTCGGGTCAGATGTTGTGCGTGTTTATCCAACATCAAGATCTAGCCCCCAGTGCTATTACAGTGTCATGCTATGGTCACCCTGCTCCTCCACTGGCCTGGGCTGGTAGGAACTAGTATTCCCCCCCTCAGGCCCTGCAGCAAAGGTTCAAAGTGATTCTCTACAGAAGAGTCTACAAAGTAAAGGGTGGTTAGTCCAAACACCCAGAGTTCAGAGACATGAACGCAGACCTTCCCATTACACCCCACCACTCCTCAAAGAGCCTCTTCCCTCTGGGAGCAGTCCAGACCAACAGCAGAGGACAAGCGACCTTGTTGCTCAGAACAGCTGGCTTGGCCCCAGCCACATCTGGCCTCGATTCTGTCTTGCCATCTTCTCCTGCACGTTCCCCCGTCCTGTGCCCCACCTACATGGGCCCCCCTCTCCCCACAGAGGGGAGCTCTTGCTCTGGGACTCACCGGCCCTTTCATCAAACAATGCCTCGCCTGGGCAATTCCTGAACTGGAGGCAGCAACAGGAAGCCTCGTTCCTTCAACAAGCACCTGAAGGCACCTAAGCCAGCCCTGTGCTACAGGTGCCAGGGTGTTCAGGAAAAACAACTCACACGGGCCTGCCTGCCTTTAGGCAGCTTAAGGTCTGGCCAGAGAGTGAGGTCTTCAATTAACATTACAAAAAAAAATTAGAAGCAATTCAAGACCATCAACAAGTTCTAATTCCAAATGTGAGTGAGATCCCCACGGGCTGCGAAGGCAGACAGTGTAGCAGAGTAGTTAAAAGTCATGAGCTCTGGGAGCGCCTGGGTGGCTCTGTTGGTTGAGTGTCAGTCTCCTGATATTAGCTCAGGTCATGATCTCATGGTTCGTGAGATCGAGCCCCTTGTCAGGCTCTGTGGACAGCGCGGAGCCTACTTAGGATTCTCTCTCTCTCCCAGTCTTCTCTCTGCCCCTCGCCCGCTCACATTCCCTCTCTCTCTCAAAAACAAACAAATAAACTTTCTTAAACAAAAGTATGAACTCTGCAATCTGATGCCAGAGCTCAAACCCTGATTGCCTCGATTACCAGATTTGACTTGGGCATGTTAATTAAGCTCTCTTGGGCCTCGTTTCCTTCTTTGTAAACTGACGCTGGTGATAGTAACAGTCTGGGGGGTTCAATGAGCTATAAAGTGTCCAGCACATTTAGCTGGCATCATTATCATCACTGGCTGGGCAAGAGAGTGCACTAAGGACTCCTGAACAAGAAATGGCCTGTAAGGGGAAACTCCGTCACTCCCCTCCCAAAGCACCAAGAACTAGGTAAGACGAGAGACTGTGGATTCCCTATCCCTATTCTGCAGACTACTTCAGAAAGTTGCTGTCAATGCTGTTGACAGACAGGACAAATTTAACCTGGCCAGGGCCACAGGAGATCTTGAGCCAACCAGGAGCCCTAAAGGGACAGACTGGAATTTGTGCCCCCTCAAACTGACCACAGTCCCCTTCATCCTCTCCCGCCCCTCATTCTACCATCAGCCTGCTGGCTGGAATGCGGGGGCCCCTGTGCCAGAAGGCCCAGGCCAGGCAGGAGGCTGGGAGGCACAGGTGGTTCTCAGAGGAGATCCCTGGGCTCCAGAAAGCAGTTCCCCCACAGGCGCAACAAAGCTGGGGCTTGTTGTTGGTCAAGGCGCCTTTGCTTGCCTGGGCTACGGCCCAGACGGTGAGGCGGCTGGGGCAGGCCAGGGGACGCAGAGTTGGGGAGGCAGCGGCCAGCCCTTTTGGCACCAGCTTCCTCCTTCCCCGGGTTTCTCACTTTGTTCAGCATAGCAACCCAAAGGAGGCTGGGGAAAGCACTTTTCACTACCCAGCAAATAAAGCCACAGGGAAAGGGAAAAGGATGAAAGGTTCGGGGGTTTTAAATTTTGGTTTTGGGGTATTTAGTTGGTTTGAAAAAATAATAAAAGGAAGTTGCTTCTGCAATCCAATTAATTTCAAACCCAGGATTCAGATCATTAACAGCCAACAGCGATCCCACCACACCTAGCATTATCATCCCTCTTCTGAGACTTCGAGTCCCAGTGGATCTAGCATTGGGTCCCAAGAGGTCTCGAGGGGCGTTTTTTACCTCTTGGTTGGGGGTGCTTAGGGAGGAGGTACAGTATGGCCTCAGTCCCACCACAAAACCCCCTGGGTCCACACAGAGCCATGCTGTCCTGCCAGTCACAAACATGCATGGCTTTCAAACAGAGGCCTGACACCAGGGGCTGCCAGAACCCACTTGTTCCCAAGAATCACACCCTCCTGGCCACAGGCTTAGGCAAGGCCCCTACAATGTGTGCAGGAGATGCCAGTGACCCTAACCTGTTTCCTTCTTATCTCTAGGATTGGAGTCTCACCGACAGGTCATTCGGCCTCTGTTAGTTCCTTTCCACTGGGCCTCCAAACGCGGACTCTAGACCTTCCCTGGCCCAGCCTCCTTAGAGCGTTAGGGGAAGGACTATTCTCATGGCTGTCTGGCCTAGGAGAGGTTTTCACCTCGCCTCTCAGGAGACACCGGCCCCGGGAGCCCTTCCCGAAGCAGCTGCCTTCACAGCCCACCTACTTCCTCAGGTTTAGCCCAACCCACTCACGCCACACCCCTACTGCTTGCTTTGAGACAGGGATTTTCTGGTGGTGTGTTTTTGTCATGCATTTTTGGAATCACAAACTATAAAAAGCATGGATTTTTCTTTTGGGAAAAACATTAGGATACCAAGAAGCTGCTTTGATTAGAAGTTTCCTGTCTTTCTCACTAAGCCACTTGGGATGGGATACCAATCTTCTAGAAGAATGAAAGGCAGCATCACAAGTTTGCAGACACAGTTGACAGTAGTGTGGGCTCCTAAATGACTGGCTGGGTGGCCCCCTCACTTGAGGCTTTCATTGCTACACTGTGCCCGTGCCAAGTACCGAACCCTGTTAGCTGCTGACTGGAAATACCCTCAAGTCAAAGGTCTCTAGAGAAAACCAGCCTCTCCCCCCCCCCCCCCCCCAGCATTCCGCTCCCTCCATTGAAAAGCCAAGGAGTTTCCACCCTGATGATAAACTGCTCAGAAGCCTCCGGTCGGTTGCAACCTGCCCAGGCCTCGGCCCTCTGCCAACCGGACAGCTCCCGCCGCCTTCTCTGTGCAGGTTCTGCGTTCTCCCACGCGCTCACAACCACCTGCTGTGACATGCTTGAGAAGCACACAGCTCCTTCCAGAAAGCATTTCCTTGGTCGCTGCCACCAATAGGAGAATTCACAGAAGAACTTCAAGAAGCCTGGGCAAAAGATAAGCTAGAGGGAGGATGGAGCTTCAGGATACAAGGTGACTGCCAGAAACTCACTGACCCTCCCAGCCCCTCCTCCAGGCTCCAGGGGAAAGAAAACAGAGGAAGCCAGTGGCTTTAAGAATCCACATAAGAATCACTTATGCTGAGGTGCCTTTTTGAGGCAATGGGGTCCCAGGAGAAGCAGTGACATCAACAAAAAGCAATGAGAGCAAAAGGCAGAGGATCCCACAGGTATCACTTCAGGAGAGGTTGTTCTCGCATGGCCAGGAAACACACCCAGAGACCAAGGAATCTGCCTGCCATCCTGACGCACCCTTTCAGACACACAGACTCAGAGACAGGTGACAGACACACACAGAGCTGGGAACGCAAGGGCACAGAGTTGTGCCTGCCAATAAAAAAAATCAGCGCTGGCTACCTCTCACTCAGCTAATGGCGATAAGGTGCCAACCGCTTCCTCCAATCATCCCTTCTCCTCCTTTTTGGGAAGTGGAAAGTGCACAGAGGGATACCTTTCCCTCTGTGGGAGGGGCAGAAAGGGTGGGGGGGGGGGCAGGAGAGGGAAATAGCACCTCCTACAGGTGCTCAGCGAGCTCCAAAGTCTTAGGTTCACCCGAAAGGCAGAGAGGTCCCAAGCCTCTGAATGAAGGGATCGGGCCTCCATTAGGAATTAGGTCTATCAGTTCCAGGAAAACAGGTTATGTACTCAAGTCCCAGGAACCTCAGGGAAGCCGAGCTAAGCAGAGACTCATGGCAAAAGCAAAGGATGGTTTGGGAGAAAGCGAAACCTCCAGGCCTTTCATGCAGTCATGATAAATGAGATTTTTGTACTTCTGCTCTTGGTACGCCAGCCAAGGAGAAAACTCCCGTGACAAAATGGGATCTTCTCTCAGCTTCCCTGAGAACACTGAACACAAGATAATCTAAGTGACGAGGCAAAACCTAGACTAGTCACTTCTTTGAGCCAGTAGTCCAGACCGGGGTTCTTTTGGGATGGATCATCCTCTGGACAGGAGCCCTGGGGCAGCAGGGGCAGCAGCAGGGAAAAGGTGTCAGAACTGCAAAGCCAAGCTCACCTGACGGAGTCAGGTAATCCCCCATGGACAGAACCAGCTGCCTCCTGCCTGGACAGAAGCACATGCACTCCACCAGGCCCAGTGGAAGGCCAGCCTGCCCCAGCCCTTCCCTGGCAGCAAAGGGGACAGTCTTGTGCATCCTGGAAACAGCGGTGTAAGACCACCGCATCAGAATTCCACTGTTCTGGACTTCTAATTCAAAAGTTAAAATAGTCAAGTATCAGGTCTCCCAGGAAGGCAGGATTTCTAATCAACATTTTTCTGATCATTCCAAATTTCTCAGTCAGTTCTACCAGGGCCTTTTCACTTCTTTACGGTCACAGAACGAGGGAGGCCTCTAAGCACCTTCCTGCCATCTACCTCTCCCTTCTACCTTGCTCCAAACTTGGCTTTAAATCCCTGGGTACTCCACGAAGTCACCAAGAGCAATTCCTGCCTCTTCCCCCAACCTCAACCCAATTATACTTTTAAAGGGAGAAAAGCTGCCTGGGGATCCCCAGAGAGGCCTACTGCACTCGTCCCCCTCTTGTAATGAAACTTCATAATGAAATGCCCTGCACTCCAGTTAGTAAGAAATGCTCATTTTCTCCAGCTGAACACCCCCTATAGATAGATCTAATTTGTTTCCATGTTTCTACCTCTTTCCTCCATCGAGTTTGCATTTAAAGGTTATGATCTGTTGTACCCTCCTGGCCAGGCACTGGCAGGAAAGCCTGGGGAGGCAGGGAGAGGGGATGGTATTTCCTACAACCTTGGAGTCCCAGCCTGACCATCCCTGACACCCCTTCCCTCCGTTATCACACCCATTCACATCAGCTCTGTCTCTTTTAGGCTCTTTAGGAGCTGTCCACAAAATGGAAGAGAAGGGAGGGGAGAAACAGCGTTTGGAAAAGTTAAAGGGAAAGAACAGTAAAAGGAAAAAGGAAGGGGTGGGTATTGCCGGGAGTGCCTATTTCTCCCTGAAAGAAATGTTCTCTGCCACATGGTGGCCCAAAGTAGGAGCTGCCCCTTACTGGTGGCCCCTCTGGGACTCAGGCCCCTCGAAGGCCTTGGAGTTCCAGCTTCTTTCCCCTCGTCAGGTCTGGCAGTGGCACTGGCACCAGTCCCCGGGACAGTCTGAAGGGCGCCAACAGCAGCACAGAGGAGACGCTGTGCTCAGGGAACCTGGGCGGGAGGCCTCCCCAGGGCCACCTCATCTCAGGGGCCAGCCCACATCTCTGCCTTCTGATCTGCATGGAAAGTGAGGACACAGTCCCTTTCTAAAAGCCCCAATTCCTCAGTGGAAGGCCTCTAGCGCCACATCAGATGCCAGGGCCATGGGCTGGCCATGGTGGGGGTTGGGGCATGTCCTCCGTCACTGGCTCCTCGACTCAGAGGTACCCCTGCGCTTCCCCTTCCCCAGAAGGAGAGCAGGCCACATCAAGGCTGATGCTCCCAGAGCCTCCTCTCCCAGAGGCATGTGTACACATCTTGCCTCTCAGCAATACCAGGAGCTCAGAACGGGTAAAGACCCTTTCCCCCAACCCCTGATGCAGTGAGGTAAATGGTAAAGACAGAAGACATCCTGTCAGACAGTCCCCAGTGGTTGTACCTATGAGGGGCCCCAGTTCTCCTCACTGGGGAAAATGCCTCCCATCCTGTCCCAAGGTTCTCAGGACTCCTCCCTCCAGTGCTGGAGAGGAACATTTGAGATTTGCAGATGTTCCCCCAGACACTTTGCCTCTTTTCTGGCTGGTCCTGTTCGCTCCTGACCCTTATCAATCGCTAGGTAGTCGTCCACGGCAGACTTGTGCTCTCCCAGCGTGCCCCCTGCCTGCCCCCACCTCCCCAAATCCCTGCAGACATGGCCCCGCCCTGACTCCCCAAGGCTCACAATCTGTGCTTCTGCCAGACTCAGTCACAAGGGGGGTGTAACTCGTTTCAAGCTGGCAGCCCTACATGGTAGAACTAACTGCCCCCCTCAAGGGGCGGGGGGGGGGGGGGCAGGCAAGCGTGTGCCCAAACATCCCAAGGTGCTCTTGTTTTCTAGGCACCCCACGGTGGTCTGTGACAGACGCATGGATGGGGGGACCCTCTGCCAGCTAGAGTTGGCATCTCACCCTACCTCTCAAATCTGCCACTTGCCTCCAGGGCCGAAGACCCTCCAAGAAGAAGAGCCCCTGCAAGACAAAGACCTGCGGCCCCCCCAGCCTGGCCTCTCGGCCCGACACAGGCCCGCATTAAAATCAACACTCCGTGAACACACAAAACTGACAGGGCAGAGGGGGAGCACACATCAGATACAAAGATCGGGCTCTCGGGAGACGCGGCCTGTTGGTCTCCCATGTTAGCTCCAAGCCACTAAGCGCAGGGTGGGAAATAACGCCATCACGGTGGCCAAAGCTCCCGCCTGGGCTCCGAAGCCCGGCAACCTTTTCACAGGGAAGATGCCTCTGCCTAGAAAAAAAAAAAAAAAAAGCGAGCATTGTGTGGGGACCATTAATGCATGCGCCTCTGCACATTCCTTCGAGAAGCAGGAGCACACTAGTCCCTGAGCCCCCGGCCCTGTGCCCCAGCGATTGTACAGGCCTGGAACACACTGCACATGCCACCTGGTCCTTCCCCCCAGGCCCCCGGCTCTGTGAGCGGTGGGAAGGGGCCCGCCAAACACCCTGGCTTCATTGTGCCCCAGAAAGAGGGGACTAATTACTCGCCTACACTCCGGAGCGCCCAGGGAGAAAACAGAGGCCAGTGGGGTGGAGAGGGTGGGAAATGGGGGTGGGGGGCTTGAAGAAGGGAGAGAGAAAGCCACAGGATACATTTCAAAGTTTCTCTAGCAATTTGGGGGTGGGGGAAAGAAAGCCTGGTCCTGATGTGAAATCATACAGAGGTCAGGGCTGGGTCTCCCACCCTTGTGAGAAAGTGGTGAATCAGGGACGGTTTATCAAACGATCATTTTTTTCTTTTGAAACCGGGAGGCAGCAGCCTGGACAATTCTGCAGATGTGCTTGATGAGTTAGGGACAAAAATGGCCCTTCTCTGCCCCCCTCCTCCCCTCCTTCTATAAGGGCTCCCCTCGGGGGTTGCTTCTCCCTCCACTGCCTCCCAGGCCCTCCCCTCCCTTCTTCAGTGGTCAGCTGAGACCCCCACCCACTGCTTGCTTTTGTACTCTTGGCCTTTGGACATACTGACAGGGGCCTTTATGAGACCCCAATCAAGACCCCCGTGTCACAGGTACCTAGTAGAGACACCAGACCTTTTCAAACAAGGGACAACAAGGAAAATCGGCGGGCCCATTGTCTCTCCTCTGTGCTAAGTGAGATGAAAGGGACCCGCGGCCCCCTCCCCACAGCCCGCCTGCCAATCACCTCTAGTTATTAAGGTCACAATGTGTAAATTCTTTTGACCTGCACCTAATCAAAGATTCACCGGCCCTTTCAAATCCGAATGGGGAGGAGGGGAGAGATTCCCTCCCATAAACCCAGCAAACTCTCCCTCAATAAAATTTCTCTCTCTGATTCCTTCTCTGCTTCCCATCTCCACCCCCTCGCTTCTCCTCACTCCGCCCTCCTCACCACTAGCTTCAAACACAAATGACAAGCCCCATGGAATTACTACCCCCAAAGAACTTGAGGAGGATTTGAAAGTTTCTATTTAATTCCCTTGAAAGAAAAAGATTTCAGACAGGCAGAGTTGCCCAAGCAAGCCCAGAACCTGGGCAGCCCCGGCGGCCCTGATGCCAGATTGCTCCAAATGGCAAAGTAGTCGGCTGGCTTCTTACTTTCTCCTCAATCAGCCTCTGTCTCTGCCCTGAACACCATTATACATGGGGCAAACAACATGGGAGAAAACCAGAAAGGACACCCCCTCACTTTGTCACTTAGGTCCTCTAGCTCAGCTGCTGACCCTCCAAAACCCAACTGGGGCTGGGTGGTTCTGTGAGCTGAGGGGAAAATTACCAAGCCCACAGTAGGCCACCCTCAAGGAAAACATCCATGGGGTAGAACAACAGAGAACAGAACAAGAGCCAGAGGATAGAACTTGAGAGAAAACAAAACTTGGTATTTACTGTGCTTTGAAAAGTACGAAGTGCTTCAATCCAGCAAGGAAAAGAAAATGCTTGCAAATCTCTGTGCATCAATATCAAGGCTGTGCACTTTTACCCTACGTATCTTGTCTACCACATCAAATGGGGAGGATCAATTAATGTACGTAAGTTGTCCACCACCCACTTTTACCGAATGTGCGACTCTCTCAGCTCCTACTTTTCCTGCCTCTCTGATGGTACCTTTGGCCTCTTGGTTTCTCCTGGCCCAGCTGTCTTGATTTCTGAGCTTTCCTTTGGTGCTAATCCCTCGTGGTATTTCAGCTGTTGTCTCCATGCTGATGCCTTCCACGTCTCCAGCCCATGTCTGAGCTCCAAGGCCACCATCCCTGGCTGTCGCTGGCCACAGCTACCTGACTTGTCCCATTACTGCCTCAGACCCACATGTCTAAGACAGAACTCAGTTTGGTCAAAACCAGGCCTTCCTGGGGCGCCTGGGTGGCTCAGTCGGTTAGGTGTCTGACTTCAGCTCAGGTCATGATGGGACAGTTTGTGAGTTCAAGCCCCATCGGGCTCTGTGCTGACAGCTCAGAGCCTGGAGCCTGCTTCAGATTCTGTGTCTCCCTCTCTCTCTGCCCCTCCCCTGCTCATGCTCTGTCTCTCTCTGTCTCTCAAAAATAAACATTAAAAATTAAAAAAAAAACAAACCAGGCCTTCATTTATCAGGCAGGCTCAGAGAGGAACTCATGTGGGTCCCTTCCCTCTCCACCGCGTGCAGTTGTGACCACTGAGCTCTTCCTAAATCCAAGGCTGTCTTCCTACTCTCCCTTCGAGCCCAGACTCATCGCTTACAAACCATACTCCTGGAAAAGTATCCAAAGAGCCTCAGTCTCTCCCCATCCAAAGAATCCTATGTACCGTTCAACCACATTAATCCTGTAACTGCTTTAATCTGGTCACAAGTCTTCCAAGGGTGACCTTCCATCTTCAGGTTAAAGTCAGACTGCTCCTCGAAGCCCCCCAAACCGCACCCCAAATGTTCCCTCCAGACTCACTGCCCACCACTCCTTTACAAACCCCAAGCCACCCAGCCAGCCAGATTGGTCTGCTCTGAACCCCCAAGCTTACACTGAGCTTCCCCATTCCTTACCCTCCCTTTGCTCCACTAGTCTGGTGCCTCAAGTTCCCGTCTGCAGTGTAAACAGAGCCACCCTTAAGTCCCACTTCAAATTCCATGCCACCCAGAAAGCTCCCCTAGTTCAACTAGAAGACTACTACTGCTTTCCCCAATTTCCTGTTAATAATCCTGGCAGATGATGGCACTCACACTGCATGTACCCAGGAATAAATTGTTGTCTGAGTACACACGCTGTTGTTCCTACTGGACTATAAGCTCCTGGGTAGTAAAAAAGGTCTCTTGGGCTTCATGCTTCCCATGTGACCTTGTACACAGCAGCATTCTCGAAACATCCATAAGGCAGGCACTCAGAGATGTGCATTACACAGAAATACAGTTCTGATATACTACTTTTTTTAAAAATTCCAATATTTTAGCTTCTTTCCCCACAAAAGGTCCCAAGCATGAAACCATGTTTAATGCTGCAAATGTAAAGAAGGATCTTCGCAGGGTGATGGAAATATTCTAACCTGAACTGTGGTGATGGGTGTACAACTCTGTATATTGACCAAAATCATGGAATTGTATACTTCGATTGGATGTTAAAATGGACAAATTTTATGGCATGTAAGTTATACTTAAAACTTTCAAAAAAAAAAAAGCTGTATTAATTTGAGAGAGAGCGTGCACCTGTGCACACAAGCGGGGAAGGGGCAGACAGAGAGGGAGACATAGAATCCGAAGCAGGCTCCAGGCTCTGAGCTGTCAGCACAGAGCCCGACGCAGGGCTCGAACCCACGAACCACGAGATCATGACCCGAGTTGAAGTCGGATGCTTAACCGACTGAGCCACCCAGGTGCCCCAATATGGCTGTTTAAAATAAAAAACTAAATGTAGGTCTATGCACCCTTAATTTAAATAACTATATAAAGAAAAAAAAAGATTCTGTCTATAGATGCCGGATACTGAAATTGACATTTAAATGCACTTTACGTTTTTGCTCATTATAAAAAACTTAATGCCAGAAAAAAAAATGTCAGCACAAATCCATTACATAAGAAATTAGTCTGAAGACCTAGTCAAATAACTATTATATTATTTTGTGACCTTGTTTTCATTTAATAATAGGTCATGACATCTTTTGGGGTCAATAAACATATCTATATCATCCTTTCAATGGCTACGTGGTCTTCTATTGAGTGAATGTACCGTAAGATACTTAACCAGACCCCTATTAATGGACATTTATGTGTCCTTAATGTTAGTCTTTACACATGCATCTTGCACACTTGTCTGGCTGTTGCCTTAGGATAAATTCCTAGATGTGGAATTTGTGTGTCAAAAGGTTTTCATGGTTTTATTTGGGCAGTCACTGCCAAACTAATGAAGTTTTAAAACTCTAACTTTCCCTCTTATTCCTGGATCCACCCTTACCCGCCTGCAAAGGATTTTCCTGGCCACAGACCTCTAACAAGTGGAAGAATCCTTTGAATAATCTGTATTTTTTTTCCTGCTAATTTTTTATTTTTATTCTCAACCACAGCTCACCCTGGATATTAAGGAGATTCAAGCTGGCTGGGAAAGTAGGGTGTTTCAAACACATTAACTCATGTGTCCCTCTCTCTTGGCCATATGTAACAGATCTCACCCATGTCCAGCTGACCCTTCTCTTGGGTCATTCACCATAGGACCCTAGCCCAATCCCTCACTTGATCTCCTATTTAAGCCTAAGTAAGAAGGGGCCCAGACTTGGCCAGGACAGCTAAAGATATGACCGCAACAGGCAGAAAGTTAACAGGAGGAAAAGAAGCACCTGCATGAGAGTCCTTAGGAAATAGACAGGAGGTCACATGCTCTGAGCTGGATCCTCTCCATAGCCTCTGAAGGCTACGGTGCAGCAAGTTCAGGGTGAGGAGCACGTGCTAAGCGGTGGCTGATTAAATCTAGAAGCATCCTATAGGGGGACTGTGCTCCTGAGACTCCAGAGTTTTGCCCAGGTACCACAGGACTGACCCAGGGCAAGACAAGCTAATCTCTCTTTCAAAATCCTCTAATCAATGATGAAGGGACAGAGGAACACTCACGGTGGCCACAGCAGAAAGGGTACATTTCACTTTACCCAACAGAGCTCAACTTTTCCTTCCCTATCTGTTCAGCCAGTGTTTGTAACATGTGCAAGAGAGCCACACAGAAAGGAGGGGAAGCAACCTCAAAGTTGCAGTGTCTCTACTACTGGGGCATATTTGTACTTGAAAAGCTCTTGCCTCTGGCCTCTCTGTGACTTCCTGTCTAGCTCAGCTCCTAGAAAAAAGCCAGTCTGAAGCTTCCCACCTGACCAATTAATTGCTCTGCCAGCATAATGAAAGTCATGCTCATTCCCTGCCTATCCCCACCTCCACCATCGCCAAAGTATCCAGAAGCAACTAGACATTAAGTGTCTCCAGCCTAGAAGCAGAAAGCCACACCTCTCTAGATGGGACAGATGAAGCATAGGAAATCAAGAGAGAAAAAAGGCCCAGTGACCGCACATTATACTTCATCAAGCTTACTAACCCCAGGGACCCCACGTTATACTTCGTCAAGTGTACTCACAGTGTGAAGAGGGCCAGAGAAAGCAGAAGCTGAAGAGCCTTGGCTTTAACGCCTTCTCAAAGTAAGCAAGCTCCTGCCTTCAAGATGCGGGTTCTTCAGCCCGCACATTTCCACGGCTCCAGTCCCCAGGAACAGTGTGCACGTTGTCTGAAGTGCACCAACTTTAAATGGGGCTGCTGTTTCCAACCTGCTGTGAAAACCAAATACTATACCATGACCACCATGACCATTGCTCTAAAAGCTGGATTAGGACTTGGCTGTAGGAAGGAGCAGAGTTGGAGACAGCAGCATAAGCTGAGCAAGAACAGACGGGTCTGAACACAAGAACATGGAAAGGATATATGTATGTGTACCTGTTTGGGGAGGGGAGCGGGTCATAGCAAAATAGGATTTATAATTATTTTAATCTCCTCCAAGTTTCTCTCTCCTGACTTGAGATTCTCTTTTGCAATTAAGACTCTGCTCAAGATTTTGGATGTTATCACATCCAACTGGCACTCCATCTGCCCCCCCTGTACTTTTTTGTGCACCATTCATGTTTTAAATTTGCATTGGAAACTATGAAAAAGGAAAGCTTCTGCAGAAAGCAATTTCCTGGGCCAGCAGCTTTTGGACTAATATTCCCTTTGCAATTACCATGGCTTCTTCATGCACATACTCCCCTCCCACCTCCCTCCTCCTTCCTCCACTTTTCCCTCTCTTGCCAGCACCTTCGGTCTGAGCCAAGCCAATCCGACAAGGTACCACAGACCAGGTCACAAACTACCCCTTACGAAAGTGCCCTGGTCAGAAAAAGGAGCATTAACAAGTGGGAAAGAGGGCAAGGATCTTGAGGAGTCAGCTTAACAGGGCACCCCAGGGGCGTGGGGGTTTCATCAGTAGCACACAGGCATAGCACTCTTACACAAGACAGGAAAGAAAACCCCAAAAGTTCACAATCTGAAACTTTGAGAGAATCCTGTTCAAGAAACCGCTAGAGAGACACAAGGATTAGATGTCGAGTCCACACTGCCAAAGTTCCCTCAGTGTCCATCTGAAGGAAGAGCTGAATATATCGGTTGGCTTGCTGAGGCATAAAGCATCCGTTAGTGTTGTCATATGTAAAAGCTCTAGTCAGCACAGCAAATTTAGAGTCAGAGTCAACACAGGCCTTCTAAGCATCTTTACAGGCCGTTCCTCAGATCAGTGGTGGCAACATATTCCACTGCTGCCATATATGTCGGGGTCTCTTCTTTTTCTGATGGTGTGAGGAAAATGTCCCAGTTCTTAGGTCCCCAGCTCCTAACCCCCCAATGGAAGTACTAGAATAAAGGAACTGACACACAATAACGGTCATGAGCAGTAGAAATCCTGTTCTCGGGTGGGTCTTAATCCCACAACCAAGTAGGGCCATGTGGGACTGTCCTGAACTCGGAGAAGGAAGGAAATATAGCGGATACTGTGGACTGCCAGCTGGAGAGCCCAGGAACCAGGACTCTGGTAGATGGAAAGGTGGTGAGGGAGAGAGGGACACCTTTTCAAAAAATGTGGTTTAAAATGAAAAGGAAAACAAGGAACTTAAGACTTGACTCCAAACTGAATACCAAAATCTGCCCCAAATGGCCTGAGAGCCACCTACTTACAGGAGGATGGGGTGGTCCTTCCCCCTGACATGACCCTCCTCCCCCAGTACACAAACATACATTATGCTACTGATCCGGCCACATCCCATCAATGCCTTTTTCACCTGGGCCCAGTACAAACCCTACCCCACCCCCTAATCTGCTTACAAGTACCATTGGCCTAAGAAACTAAAAGCACAGAGATTTCATGAAGGTGCCTCTTTTGACTGATCTGAGTGTTACAGCTAACAGGTGGGGAAATCTTCTTAAATATACGAGTATTATCATGACAGGGCCATTGGAACGGATCAGTGCCATAAGTCAGACAGGGCTGGAAGTTTCCGCCCCACCATCAGGTTCCTCTTTAGCCTTGACAGATCAAACTCAAGCCGAAGCAGGCTACAGAGATCAGTTCAGTGTCCGAGCCAAAGGTCTTCACAGTGAGGGACCAAAGCTGCCCTGGCTGGGCCTCTGCCGGCCCGTGTCCCAGATTAATCACCACCAGGCGGGGCCCGGACACCAGCCTGCAATCTGAGCCCAGCAGCACCTGCACAGGGGTCGCCCCTGCTCCTCCCGCACTCCTCTTGGGCAGGACTCCAGGCATGAGAGTGTCCACCTGTTGACGAGGTTACCTGGAACAGGAGGACAAGACACTCAACTATCTTGAATCCTGCAAATAAGTCACGGATGGTTTGAGTGGATTCATGAAGGAAGGAGCAAAGATACGGCGACTCAAGCAATAAGGTCAGGGCTCCAAGGGAAAGAGGATTCTCAGCCTCTGAACAGAAGGAAAGACACCCAATGCCCCTCTTGACACTGTCTAGAGAGGGACTCCAGCTGGCGAGCAGCAGCTATGAACTAAGGAGATGCTTTGGGGTGTTTGGGACACATTCTCATCATCTACACATCAACAGGATGCTGATAGGGAGGACAGAGACCAGAGCAGGGATGTCTTTTCAAAACACCCCCAAATGCTACCAGATATACCAGTATGAAAGGAAGCTTAGAAACCACTCACTCTGGCCGCACCTGGGTGGCTCAGTCGGTTAAGCATTGACTTCAGCTCGGGTCATGATCTCAGTTTGTGGGTTCGAGCCCCAAAACGGGCTCTGTGCGTTCAGCTCAGAGCCTGGAGCCTGCTTCGGATTCTGTGTCTCCCTCTCTGTCTCCCTCTGTGTCTCCCTCTGCGTCTCCCTCTGTGTCTCTCTGTCTCTGCCCCTCCCCCACTCACACTCTGTCTCCTTCTCTCAAAAATAACCAAACATTAAAAAAAAAAATTAAGAAAAAAAAAAACTCACTCCGTTGAGGGTGTAGAAGAGCTTCCTTCCTCTGAATGCCAAAACCTTGGAGAACAGGTCTCAGACGGTCTCCTAAATCAGTAAGCTATTTCAAATGTGTACACTCAGAGCTAACAACTACATACGGTATCCGTCTGTGCTAGAATGCACTTTTTAGGAGCAAAGGGCTCTATTATAAATTCTTCTCAGATGGCAATCTCTTTTATATTGTTGCTTCTCTGAGGAGAAGTATTCTGGACGCGCGGGCATGCGCGCCCGCACACACATACACACACACAGACACACACACACACACACACACACACACACACACACACACACATCAAAAGGAGGAAGATAAGCATGAAGATCTGTATCTTAGAACCATCTGTCCCAGGCCCTAACTTGTGATAGAAGGAGAAAGCACTTATGGGTGCACCCTTTCCCACACACCCTGTGGCCCCAGGGAAGGAAGGGGAGGGAGGGGTCAGGGTCAGATTGAAGTGTGTCCCCTGAAAGAGCAGAAGAAAGCACAGGTCAGACCAGAGGAGAAAGAGCTCCTCCACAGCACCTTCAGCTCAGAAGGAACACCCACATCCTGACTGTTACACCTTGTTCCTCCAGAGCTCCATCTCCAGGAATTCCCTTTGAACTCCGGCTGCAGCCCAGTTAGGATAGAGCAGTGGCTACAATTACACACTTGCGGGGGGGGGGGGGGGGAAACGGAGGAGGAGGGGGTGCATGTGACAGGCCATGAAAGGTCCCAGCCTATAAAACAGACTGGAAAACAAACCCTTAATTTAAATGTTAATGAAAGTGCTGTGGAGACATCAGAGGCTTCCCGGCTGCTCAGAGAACAGCTACACCAGCTACAGAATTTATGGCTCCCCTTCACCCTCCCGCCTCCCTCTCTGCCTCATCACCCACTAAAGTTTAAAGAGTATTAAAAAAAAAAAAAAAAAAAACAACTAATTTTAACATTAACTCCGTGCTTCCACCTTGGGATGTGATTGCTAAATTATCTGTTGGCAGAACAGTGATCAAAGGCGGAAAAAACACAGGCACGCTGCGCGCACAGCCCGGAGAAGTCAGCTGCGGCTGAGGCAGGGAGAGGACATGGTCTCTTCCTGATGAGGGAGGACTAGAAGAAACAGCGGTGCAGGCGGGGACCCGAGCCAGAAGGGGCAGGCAGCGGGAGAAAGGGAGGAAGACCTGCCCCTCTGATGTGCTGTGCCCCCAGCTGAGGTCACACAGTGCTGTGTAGTTCACTGTCGCTTCCCCAGGGTCCAGCACATAACAGTGCTTAGGTATGTAGACAGAGAGAGAGAGAGAGAGAGAGAGAGAGAGAGATAGGGAGGGAAAGGGACAGAGACAGAGAGATGGAGAAACAAAGAAGTTAACAGAGACTGAGGGACGGAAATGTATCCCTGTCAGGACAGGTAGGGTCTCAATGCACGACTCTGCACCTGTAGTATCCCATCTTCTGCAGTAGCCTCTGTTTCTATTTGTGGTGTTTTATTTAAGTCAGCTCTTGACAACTGAGCCAACCTTGCTGGCCAGGGAAGCAGTGGCTCCCACACACGGGTCCCGGGCCAGCCAGGGCTGCTTGGGTTGCTGGTCTCAGGCCAGCAGCTCAGCACATGAGCCTCCCTGTGCCCGTCCTGCCCTGGGTAGTGGCAGAAATCCAGGGTCTTGAGGAAGAGAAACCCACCCCTGTGGCATCTCGTCTTTGCTACTGATGGATACACTCGCACCCGCCAGAGAGGCTTGGCTCGGCACAGGCAGTGAACTCTGTGCGGCACCCGCCACCCTAGAGATTCAGCAGGACTAGACTCCGATTCAACTGGATCCCTACACTGATCCTTTTCCAACTTACAGTCATTTCAGGCTGGACCAGGGGACCCATCAAGGATTACCCAGAGCTTCCTCCTTTCTCCAGGTGTCACACCTCCTCTTCCAGCCAGCCCCTGGCCCCTCCCTGGTGTCTTTGTGCCTCTGACTCTCTCATCCAGGACCACCACATGCAGGAGGCTCCCTCTTGTGTGCTCCGAGCCTGGCAAAGGAGGACACTGAGCCGTTCCTTGCTTAGGGAAGGTCTCTTTTTCCTTGACAGGCCCCAGAGGAAGCTTCCCCCTGCCCCGGTCCTGGGAAGGCAGGATGGAAAGATCAAGTCGGCCACAGGCCAAGCCACAACGTAAAGCAAGACAGTCAGCCAGCCATCAGAGTCTTTCTTCAGGTTACCAAGATTAGGAATCCTCTTCACAACCCAGCTCTCCATCGCCAACCAGAAAAGGCAAAATTCAGAGAGACAACCTTTACTTTTGACTCATCTTCCCCTAAAAGCTCTGTTATGAAGTCTAGGGCCAAAGGATTGCTGAGCCACTGGCAACCAAAAGAATCCAAACTGAAAGTTGGCTGTCTCTTTTTCCAATCTTTCAAACCTCTCGGTCAGAGAAAACGCCAGATGCAATTACTTTTCACTAAAGAAAGGTGTATTTCAACAGGCTGGTGAATATGCGTTTACCACACACACAACACACAGTAAACTCTGTAGCCACTGGAACAAACACCCTGCTCTCCCCAGAAACCCACCCTCTCCCCGAACAGTACACAGTGATTGCTTTCCTTCCAGACTCTGCCTCACCTCTGGGAGAAATGAAGCAAGAGGGGGCCGCTCCTCCATCAAAACCCCCCAGAGGCCTCGACTCACTTTACAAATTTGAATCGGTACATTTCATGCCGACTTGGACTATTCCCCCAAAAAACAAACAGGCCACCACAGTGAGCAAAGTTACACAAAATTATATTGTATATTTAATAACACAGCAAAGTCAATTTTCTACACCTATACCACTCATATATTTCCCCCAATGACAGAAACACGAGAGAAGGGATTAAAACCCAAGTGTCCTGGGAAGCCTTCCTGACCACACTCACTCACACCATAGCAAGTGTTGTTGGGAGATGGGGAAAGGATTCTGCGCAACACCTCCTTTCTCCTGGAGGGCAACAAAGATGGTGTCTGCAGAGGAAGGGGGAGCTGTGGGCTCCTTACTCTTCCCCTAGCAGGCAAACAGGACAAGTGGGTCTCCGGATTCCTTTCACCACTAGGGTCCCACCCCCGCTGTGCAAACCAAAGTTCGACGAGCCCTCACACCCCTGGGATGGTACAAGCACTCACGGCTGCCTGATTGAGCCCAGGCCTCGAGGACGTAGGGCCTTCCCCCACCCTTCCACCTCAACTCGGGCCTCGAGGAAGAGAGAATGTTCTTCAGGCCCCAAGAGCCTTTCAAGGGCCACAACTTCCATCCACCGTGCTGGTGGATGAAGGCACAGCAGCGACCTGGGGCCTGCCTTGTGGCCATCCCTCCGCACCACAGGACGGGCCACAGGCTGGAGGCCTGAGCACCAACTGCCACCTCTTCTGCCCCATGCCACGTGTGCCCGGAGTCCGCCTTCCCTGGGCCTCAATTTCTCCCTCTGCGGGGGAGGGGCGTGGTGGTGGTGGTACCCCCTTCCCCCTCAACCGGAGATGGCTGAGTTTTGAGCACTTAGTATCAGCTGGGAGCCATTACAGCAACACGCCCATTTCACCCACCCCCCCCAACAGAGTAGGATCCTCACAGGAGCTTCCACATACCAAGTTCAGTCATTACACAGGGAGTGAGGAAGGAAGGAAAGAAGGAAGGAAGGGATAGAAAGTCAGAGGGAAGGAAATGGAGTCTTCAACAGTTCTGTATTTCCTCACTCTTGAGTGTTTGCCAACTTTATTCAGCTGGAAATAGTTTCCTTTTGGAAATAATTTTTAAGTGGCAACAAAACTTACTGCACATTTTTAAAACTCTGCGTTTCTGTGTTACTCATGGAAAAGTGCTCAGCATCCAACGTGACCTGGGGAGGTTGTTTGTGAGATCCACAGTCATACCCAGACATATACCCTCCCACCGCAGGTGAGCCTCCCACAGCCCTTCTCTCACTCATCAAAAGCTCCAGGCTGGGCCTCCGCTACAGGAGGGCTTCACCTGTAAGTCATGAATCTTAAAAACAGGATTATTGGCGTCAGGGCAAGAAGACGGGTAGGAGGGCACACAAGAGGTAGAGAAAAAGGTCCTTGTCTGCCACCCTCCTGTGGAGACTACTGGTTTTCCTTCTGTGGCTTTGAGTACCTAAACACAGCTCTAAGCACATATCTGGTATTAAATATCACCCTCCATGGCTGTTTACAGATCAAGAACTCAAGGTCATGGAAGGAAGGAAAGGTGACATTTGGACATGGGACGGAATACCTGCTTTCTCCCAGCAGGAGCACCTCAAATAAAGCCGGAGGCTTGAGGTTTCCTGCTTCCTGCTACAAGTGTCTAAGCACACACATAAGGAAAGAAGGCAGCCAGCCCCAGCATCTAGATAAATACGACGCAAAGCTCTCACAAATGGTTTTCAACAGAAGAAACAGATTGAGAAAAGGGATGCGGCAGGTCTCCTAACCATTCAGGTGCCTTCTAAAGAGAGGTACAAGGGAGCAGTGAGAGACTGGGAAGTCGTCGGGTAACCCAGGGACACCTGACCTAGAGGACAGCTGCTGCCCACCTCCACTCATGTTCTTCGTGAGAAGTTCATGGTCACATCCTATTAGTGGCCACACTTGTGACCATACTCATACATACCAACGACCATACTCAACAGAGAAGGTGGCAGGGAGGGGAAGAGAAGACAGTGAGGACAGAAACACTATGGGGGGGGGGGGAAGGAAAGAGATTCCTGCAGAGTTCCTACCTCAAGAAGACTGCTGAGGAGGAGGGGAACTCCAGGAGGGCCAGGAGAAGCCCCCGGCAAAGCTGGAGATGTGAGAAACAGCAACTAAAGCCTTGAAACAAAGGCTGTCCCCAAGAGGAGAGATTCTGGTTGCCATAAGGAGATAGCCCTTCTGGCTTTGCAGAGCATTTTCTTACTCATTATTTCAGGTCATCTTCACAATAATCTAGTAAAGCCTATAAAGGAAACTGTATTCTCATTTAATAGTTGGGGAAACAGGCTCAGAGAAGGGCATGGCTTCCCGAGGCTACCCTGCTGGTGGTGGCAAAGCAGAACCCCAGTGTTCCAGCACAGACCCCGAGGCTAGGAGGCAGTGTCTCCCCAGACTGGGAAAATGGATGAGCTCATTGAAAGGTTCAAACTCATGGACGCAGGGAGAAGAAATGGATCTAATAATAGGATGAAACATCCCTATCCCAGTACTTTTCAGGGTAAAAGAAAATGGGGTAGAGAGAATAGCAGCATATACCATGGCCCTCTAGTAAAGACAGAGCGCCAAGTGCAAACTATTTTCAAAGAGTCAAGCTGGGGAAGAGGTCATCTCAAACAACTATGGTCCAGTCGGTAGTGAGTGAGCGTCACCCTAGGGCCAAGGCAGGACACCAAGAGGACAAGAAGCCTCTGAAGGAGAATGAGAAAACAAAAGACCTGGGTTTTCACTGAAGATGAAGCATATCAAGGACTCGGCAAAGGTCCTGGCACAGGGCGAATGGCGAATGCTCAGCAGCAGCTAGTAGTGTGGGCTGTGGTAGATTAATGCTAGTACTGTGAGAAAGCTAAGTCCTTCCTCAAAGCCAGTCTGCAGGTTGTGGCCAAAACAAAACTCCGTTTACTGTATTCGAAAATGCTTCTTAATGACGGGCTAGACTCTGTCCTCAACCTCTTTCACAGACACGATCTTTAACTGTTAAAGTGAACACGTGCTTCAACACGTGCTCTACTGTGAAAGGGTAGCCTACCACATTCCAGAGAGGTGGCCGGAGTAGAGGACTAAGGGATGGGGTGCTCAGAGGGCCTGGCCGTGTTCTTTGGCCTAAATCTCCAGCCCTGAAGGGTTTCCCCTCTACTACCGGCCCCACCCCAGCTCTCCCTAGTCCAAAGCCAGCAGAAGTCCACAGGACAGTCACCAGCCCATCTGCCACCTCCCACAGGTCCCTTCAGTCCTCACACATACCCAGCCCACAGGCCCCCAAGCCTGACCAACTGGCTTTCAAACGGGCAGCAGTGGAAAGAAACTGCAGAGAGGACAGTGCTCAACGGCTCTGTTCTCCGCCCTCCGCTCCCACACACTTAGGCCTCTCTACTCCCTGCTGGTCTTGCCTTCCCGCTTTCCTAGGATTGCTAGAATGATTTGTTCTGAACAGCGACAGGTTTATAGGTTAGCCGACACCTCCGCTCTGTGGAATTTTAATTAACTTCTCTCATCGTCAATATGCTAAGGAACGGGGTCTCCATTCTCTGGGGTCAGCAGTGTGTTTCAGGTCCTGCTATATCAGCCGTCAAATTGAAGAATTAATGACGTGGCTAATCGGCTCTAATTCTTTAGAAAGAAAAAAAATTTGAAAGGGAGTTGCAGAAGGGGGCAGGAGGAGGGGTGCAGGCTCCGTGGAGTAAGGAGAAGGAGGCTGAAGGGGGCTAAGCAAGGTGGGGAACCCACTCTCTCATAAAACGAGCGACAGACTAAAACCCAGGGCAGGAGAGTGGCAGCCCCCCAGCTTTCCCACTGCTCGTTAGGTGGGGAGTGAGGGACGAAGGCAGTGAGGGGGAAGACCCTAGAAAAACAAACCATCTGACGGAGCAGGTGCAGGATAGAGTCTACGTACCCTGCTGGGGAGGAGAGAGACTCTGCCTTGGTTCAAGAAAGCCTGGAAAGCAGAAGTCAGGATGCAAAGCTCACTCACTTAGAGGTGAAGCCACAGAAATACAGACAGGCCAAGGGGGAAGGTAAGGCTACCACCAAAAATTTGGCATGTCTGCTATGATGCTCAATCTACCCCGCATACGTGTCTCTGGATGAGGGCCCAATTGGACATGGGCCCCACGCCTCTCCGGATGACTCAGCTCTGTAAGCGATACTCTAGAAGACATTTTCCAAGGGGAACAAACCACAGATGTGGGTTGTGAGAGCAGGTTGGCCGGTGTGGTCACTTCCCAGGAGTGCTAACAGGCCTCTGCTTTGGAAGCGACTCCAGAGAGCATATGCTCCAGAAGGGGCACTCTTGTAACAACTGGAGTCAGTTACATTTTAACAGTATCTTTTCCTTCACCGTTTCTGGGGTAGACGCCCAGGAAGTTAGCCCCTGGGATGTTGTCTCCACCTCACACATATATGATGTGAGCTACACACCTTAGGTCTCTGGAGGATTTTCAAAATCTCCAGGAGACAGGCTTAAAGCAACCTAGAATATACAGGTGGACGAGCTTTCTAGCCCACCCAACCTCATAAAATAAAAGCATTATTATACAGGACAAAACCATATCCAAAAACGTCTCCCTTACCTGAGTAATGGGCTGATAGCAATGGACCAGACTCGGTCTTCGGTCTGGATGGTGTGTAAGCACTGCCCCAGCCGGCCTGATGCCAAAGGCCATACCTGGAAACAGCAGAAGAGATGCTCTCGTCAGCATCGCCTGGGATTGGGACGTGGGGTGAGCATCCCCAGGGCGGTGGGGAAGTGGAGAATCCTCTCTGTCCTGCAGACACAGAGCTCAACGTATGAGCCGAGGGGCTTCCCCAGCCTCCGGCTCGCCTACCTGACTCCCAGGCAGAACCGCCCTCCTCAACATCCACTTGAGAGCTCTCTTCACCACCCAATTTTATAGCAGGGAATCAGGAGCTCCACACTCCAGCTGAGACGTGACGAAGCCGGGTGAGCAGGTGCGGCTTGCCTCTCTCAACAACCTCCTCGTGCTGGTGGGTTTTCCTCTTTCCTATCTCTCACCCAGATTTTCCTTTGGGAGGTAGGGAGAAGGAGGATGATCAAGGCACAGTATGGGGGAACAAAGACAGAATTACAGCAGAATTAAGAGAGGAGCAAAAAGGAAGACACAGGAGAAGGGGAGAACGGAGGAAGAAGAGAGGCTTCAAGGCACGAAGGTGGTATGTTCTTGTTTGTTTGTTGATAATGCCCAGGATCCAGTGCTATTCATGTCGGCAGGGAATTTAGCACCTAGTGTCACCAAAAGTAGCAGAAAAGCTTAACTCTTTTAAGCTTCCATATCTCCTACAGGTTAAAAATATTGCTTGGAGCACATTATCTGGTCCCTATCAGTCAGGAATGTACATTAGCAGCCACTCCGGGCTTAACTCTAATCAACACTCAGGGAGCCCTCTCAGCAGCCAGTGCATTTAGAAATCTCCCATTAAGCACAAGGCCCCCCTCACCTCACCCAACCCTAGATGACACAGTCAGGGAAATAAGCCTCTAACCAAACAGAAAGGAAGCCTCAAATGTACAGGGCTGTCCCAGACAGCAGCCAAGGAGGGATCCTTGGGCAGCCAGATGGATCAATGACCTCTCAAGGTCCCTGCCGTGCTATAAGGGGAACACACAAAAGCCAGTCAGGACCTTAGATGGAAGAACTTTCAGGAAACATTCCTTGAATTTAAGGGGCAGGTGATGGAGTGGGGGTGGTCTTGCCTTCTTGGGGTCACATGACATGTCTTCCCCATAAAAGGAGAAAGTGTTTTCGATCTTGTGTATGTATAAAAGGTATATATGAGTTACTTCCAACACAGGGAAAAGAAAATAAACTTAAGAAGATTCTGAACAAGGAGGGGCAGAAAACAAAAGTGAATACCACGACTTTCCTGGAGTGCCATGATTCTGGCTTACTCTTCTGGATCTACAATCAGGCCCCTTTGCTAGTAACTAGAGGCGGTTCTACTGTCTTCTTTCAGATAGTCCAGGCCTGGAAGAGTGGTTTGCCTTTCCTCAGATGCGAACTCCCCAGGAGGCGGGTTGGAAGGTGAGGAGACACTAAGGACTCTGATTACAACATCTATGGGGACAACTCCAGTCCTGGACTCACCAGTGCCACCCCCTCCCCCCAGGACGGGCTGGTGGATTCCAACACCGTACAAACCACAGAACAAGGTTCCTGGCCTCCGGGAGGCATGTTGCCAATTCTGAGCGCACGTTGGGAAAGCCACAAACCCGAGTGTCATGATGCCTGAGGGACAGGAGTTGACAACAATAGGCTGATCACACTTTCACCCTCAGTGGTCAAATCCAAAACAAACCCTTCCCTGGAAAAGACATATCTCAGTGGAGGTGGGCATTTACATAGTCCTTTTAAGAAGCAGTTGACAATATGTATCAGGACCCTTAAAATGACCGAAGCCTTACACTCAGTAATTCTCTTGCTGAGATTCTATCCTAAGAAAATAATTCTAAAACAAAGAGAAGCCTGTGTGGTAAAAATATTCCCTGCAGCCTATGGTTGCAGAAAGAGCACGCATGGGCTTTGGAATCAGACCCATCTGGGTTTGAACCCAGTTGTTACTTATCCTCTCTGATCTTAGGGATATTTCAGGACTTCGTAGCCTCAGTTTCCTCGTGTGTAGAATGGGAAATAATACCTATCTTTTGAGGGCTACAGAAATGTCAAGATATGTATAAAGCACCTGGCACAGTAATAGCACAGTGTTTGGAAGGTATTAGGCACCCAACAATCGTGGTTCTTATTACTTATTAAGCCATTAAAGATGACACAAATAATTTGTAATAATAATAGGAAACTTTATAAAATAGATACAGTAGGGTATATTGGCTATCCACAATATATTACAAGCATAATTATGTAGGGATAAAATTAACCTAAAGGATAAAAGGAGAAAATGAACAAATGTAAAGGGCTTAGCATTGTGCCTGGTTACACTGTATACAGTTACAAAACAAACAAGCAAACCTATGCGTTGAAAAATAACTAAAAGAAGAAAAAGAAAAAACAAACCCAAGTTCAAATGTTCCCTCCTTCATAAATTCTCCCCTTTCAAGGCAGATGTGATCTCTCCACCCCTGAACTCTCTGGCCCTAGAGGCTTACACTTGACAGTCCTGGCCACTTGCGCTCAGCTTCACAGCCACTGCACGCATGTTTCAGCTCCCCTTAAAAAGAGGGGCAGTCTCTTCCTTACCTTTGAAAAACCCTACTGCCTTGTACACTAAGCCTTGCATACAGTTGGCACTTAAAAGAATGAATGAAAGAACAGAGAAATAAGGAGGCAATGAAAGAATGGTCAGAACCAGCCCAGGCCCACGAAGAACATTCCTACATTCCTATCACATCTCAGGATGGGGCTGGCCTCACTAAAGCCCAGAGGGGCAATCCAAACAGAGTCTCAATAAGCTTGAAAGTAGGGTTGGCAGGGGCGGGGAGGGGCAGGGAGAGGAAGAATCAGCAATCGCTAACTCAGAACTCAGAAGTCTTACGAAGAAAACGTTTTAGTTCCTTTCACCCCAATGAAACAATCTCTTTCCTAAAACACA
Source organism: Leopardus geoffroyi (assembly GCF_018350155.1). NCBI lineage: Eukaryota > Metazoa > Chordata > Mammalia > Carnivora > Felidae > Leopardus > Leopardus geoffroyi. The sequence continues at coordinate 60,647,112 of NC_059334.1, forward strand.
GTAGCTATTTGGGGGAACTCCCAACAAACAGGCTATAGATCTTTACAGGCAAACATGAGTTTGCCTAAGTTCTTGCATAGGTTTGGGCATATTAGAAGCAGCTACAGAACTGCAGAAGCCACCGAAAAGCCATGGAAACCTGGCTAGAAAAGACTGGCTGTGGGTAGTGTGGAAATGGGTCAGGAAGACGAAGGCGGCTAGAGGCAAAGACAACCACATAGTGGGAACAGAAGCAGCATCCAGAAGTCTGAAAAGATGAGCGGGCCCAGAAGTCACCAGGGAGCCCGTAGATAGCCGACCAGTTTTCTGGAGGTGAAGAACCCGGGGGGAGAATTCTGTCACTGTCTTAAAAGAAATCCTCAAAAGGAATACGATGTGCTGCAGTGACAATTTTAGAATTTAGAAAGCACCTGTTTTAACGCTTAAAAAAAAACCGAATCCACTAAACGGGGTTGCGTTAGTACTTCAAACATGAAACAAATCCAATATCCCAAATAAAGATGCTGTCCCCTGACTAGAATAGCAGCCCATCCCCCTGAATTGCTACCTGTGGTCATAAAGCTTAGTTTATGCTGCTCTGGGTATCAGACCACAGAGAAGAGACTAGAAGAGACATCACTGAGAAGGAGGAGCCAGGGGAAGCTCGAAGCCATGACAGGAAGATGCCAGGAGATGGGAATATTTAGGCCACATGTGTCAAAAAGATTTTTATGCAAATTGATTTCTGAGGAGTACAGCAAATTAAGGCCAGTGTCTTTTCAAGGAATGGTAAAACGACAGCGACCAATCGGAACCCTGAAGTAAGGATAGGGTGGACGGAATGGGAAACAGGCAATAGGAACTTCAGTTTCCGAGTTGGTTCAAAGGTTTTCTGGATTTTTCTCAGGCTTCCTGTGCTGGTGTGCATATCTCTCTGACAGAATGCAAAGTGTTAGGAAGAAAATAGCCAAGGGAGGAGAAGCTTCCGTAAATAGAAAGGAACATACGTAGCCCTTCTTTTTATATCAATTGGTGGCATGTTTATAGGAAGGAGTAATCACCAGAGGGTACGTGGAGTCAGAAAAGCTAGTGAATAAAAAGTGCCACTGCCCTCTCCTGAGACCCTCCCTAGGTGTCTCAGAGGCCCGTTTGCTGACACGAACAGGCATTTTGCTCCTGTTGGCGCTATGATCTCCAGATGCTGAGAGGAAACAGGTGAGTAAGATACTACCAGGCCTTCTGCACCTCAGCTTAATTGTCAGCAGAGTTCCCACAGCAGCCCCACAGGACCAGGCATATGCGGGCCCTGCCTGGGGCTGCGGGACACAGGGATGGAGACAGAAGTTCTTCTCTGTGTCATGGGTGGAGGCCTGTTTGACCCAAACGTGGGTGAGTGGAGTCCATAAAGCAGAGGTCACACTACTTCTCAACCTCATTCTGTTTTGCCTTGGCAGATGTCTGACCGTAGACCAGGCAGTTTGGCAATGACGCACCAAAAACGCCTTTCTCTCCTCGTCTTTCTACTGCTTACTGACCACATCACTCTCCAGAGAAGCAGTAAAAACACATTTTAATTATCAGCCTGATTGCTTATAAACAAGGTGGTGAAAAATTAACCTCCCTAAACAGAAAGCAAGCAAAAGGAGGGAGATTTTAAAATAAAATATTGGGGTCAGAACTCAACCCACAAACTTGAGGAAATTCAGCTCAGGGAGGAAAAGCTGGCCAGGCCCTCTGTTTTTGAGTTCACGCCACATTTCAAGTGAGTGGCAAGCTTCCCAGCCACTGTCCACTCCTTTCTCAGGCCAGCTGGCAGGGATGTAGCCTGGCATGGCCAGCCGCATGCCAGAGGCACATAAGTGAGTCCTTTATCGTGTTGTCCCCCTGCTGCCCCCACCCAATGCCCTCAGCCAATCCCAAGACTCAAGGCCCTATCCACCCTCTCCCACCCCACTCCCTATAGACAGGAGGGAATAACAGTACCTAAGGGGGACACCACTCACCTTGGCCGTCCTGTCCCTGGAGCCGCTCACGATGATGCCCCCTCTGCAATCCACACAGTTCACCTCCTGTTCATGAGCCGAGTACTTGACAGTGAAGGTGCTATGAATCTTATGAACACCAATCTTCCCATCTCTAGGAGAGAAATAAGGAGCCCATCCCCAATAGCCAATTATTCTCTCTGTCGGAAGAGAACAAAGCTACGGAAGCAGCCCGAGTCTCTAGTGATGTCCAAATCTGCTAAGTTTTAGGCAACTCAGCTCAAAATAAGGTGCTGAGCTTCGAGATAACTTTACTTCCTCAGTACACTTGGGGCTGAACAGAGCTGAGAGACAAAACAAATTTCCCCCTCGAGAGTATCAAAACCAGCTTCACTTTTCATTAAAGGCTCTTCCTGTTTTCCTTCTCTGGCTAACCCTATTAAGTGCCTTTGGTAAATCTCTCTGCTTCAAATGGAAAAAAAAAAAACAAAACAAAACACTCCCTCTTCTTATGGTCTCCCTCCTCATCCCTTTGGAGTTGAGACAGAAAAGTGAGAGGCAGGCAGGCAGAAGTTCCCTGAAGAATGCTAAGGAAGAAGGAGGAGAACTCTGTGGCACTTACCCTCCTGCACTGATAATATGCGAGTTGGCCAGCACAAAGTGGCAAACGTCCTCATCATGCCCAGCAAAGACTCCCAGGGGCCGACGGTTCAAGCTGGCACCATCTGGGCGGAACTGATAGGCCAGGATGAAATTAGCCTGGGATATGTACAGAGAATCACCTTCTAGCTGCATCCAGGGCATCTGACTGCAGAGATATAAAACACAACTTAAAGATCATCAAGATACAGCATGAAAAGTTGACTCCAATCTTTAGAGAGGCTGACCGATTCTCAACATAGCGAGAATAACCTGCACTTTACCCCCCTCCTCTCCTTTAAAATTACCTCCCCGTAGGCTACCCTCAGACAACTAGAGAGACTGAGCTTTGTAGTAACCTAATCTTCTCTGGACTTTCTAAAACAGAGTCAGAATTAAACGACCAATTAAATATCACTTTTAATGGGAAAATGCTTAAGACCTGAATTACTGGCAACTTAGATTTCTTTTGGGTAGGCAGAGCTCAGCGACTATAATGACTGGGGCATTGGACAGGGTCAAAAACAAATCTTCTACCCAGAGAAAGTGATTTTCTTTCATTACACATCCTCACTGATTTGAAGTGTTAAGTGATAAGTTTCGAGGTTCCAAGACTCCCCTACATACCTCTTTCCCAACAGAGCAGATGGAGAAAAGAGAAGAGTGAGCCCTGAGAAGCCCCATTCCCTTATCCCGCTAGAGCAAAGGGGCCATTTATAAGTGAAAGGAATAAAGCCATTTAGGAAAGGATGCTAATGTACTGGTTACATATCCAGCTCCACACAGGGGATATCTACGTTTCGGTATTAGAGGGTAAGTGGGGCAATGGAAAAACGGCTTCGCAGCAGTCCGCTACAGTTTGGGGGTAATGGAGAAATAGTCAGCTCTCCCAGGCAGCTGATAAGAGAAATCCACAAGTAGTTAAAGATTCCCTCCACAATCCAGCAAAAGGAAGAAAGCTTAGAAGCCACAGGCCAGTCCCATGGCACAGAGTGAGCCTCAAGAAGAAAGAAGACTCTGCCAGACCCCAGGCTCTCTGGTGGGGACTAAGCCCCTTCCCCAAGGCAGACATCCCAGCAGCCTGTCCTACTCTATGGAGGAGTTCTGGAGCTACCAGGTCCCAAGCAAGGCGTAGGGACGGCTGATTCATCCCCATTTACAGAGACACCATCTCCCACTGCCAAGCCTGTCTGAGCAAACTGGGCTGTGTTTCTTCCCCAGACTCCTTAATACAAGCGTCATGGGAATGTGGAAAAGTTCTGCAAATTGACTTGACGGGCCATTAAATGCAGCTTGGACTTTGTAGTAGCTGAGTTTCTGCTCAGGAGGTTTTTACAAGTGTGTGCATATATTATATAGAACATGTGTTGAGTAGGTAGCGATGCCTACATTCTCACTCATTATGCACTTCCCTCTTCAACATCCCCTTGCACGAGTTTGTGGCACACTCAAGTGGGGAGCAAACAGAAGGGGTTGGAATGCATGTGTTTAGAGCCATCTGGTAAACAGCCATTTGCCGAGGACAAGAAACCAGGTTCATGCCAGGTGAACGGTGGAGAATCCCGGGGCAGCCTGGTAACTGCTTTGTGTGTTTATTTGCCAAACTGCTTTGAAACCAGCCCCAAAAAAGACGTCATGGACAAAACCTTGATAGAGAAATAAACTCTACTTTCTGATATTAAAAGGCAAAAGCGGGAAGCAGAGAGTACAGTTTTTCATCCTAAAAATCCGTCTTTCTCCCTAGTAGTTTCTCTACAGTCACCACCACGACCAGTACCCCCACATAATTCACAGCCACCACCAGCCATGAAAACAGCAGGAACTGGACACAAGCAAGAGAGAAGGGGTCATCCGATGAAGAAGCCCATCAGTATCTCTCAGTACAAGCACAGGTCAACCTGGAATGAGGAACCATGATGCTCCTTAACCATTCCGACCAATCATCGAGGAGCACTTGCTTGGCAGGGAGTCAGATGATAACTATGAAATAATGTAGCATCAATGAAGCATAAGATTTGTGGCATTAGCAGTCCAAAGCCACTGTCTAAATTTCCTAGCAGTTCTGAGTTCTATCTCCCGTAACATCTACAGCCAAGCCTTTAGATCCTATTTTGCCTTCTTAATAAAGTAGGGGAGAGGGCTAACAGACACCAGGAGTGAAGCATAACTCTGTAGAGTAGATTTAAAGAAAAATAATTATAAAACAAGATGGGTTGAAATACTGGCTTCATTTAACTCTTTTGATGAGGTAAGTTAATAGGGGTTACCTCTGAGTGGTTGCATTATACATAAGTTTTATTTTCTTCTTTAAACTTTTCTATTTTTTCAAATCTCTACAATAAACATTTGTTATTTTTATAGTCATAAACGTGTGGAATTTGTTTAAATAAAGCACATTTGATGGCAATTTTTACCAATGTGAAAAAAATTGTCCCTCTGATGCCTCCTTTGTGATGTTTAAAGGATCACCAGTGCCACACCACCCAAGACAGGCACATTTACACTCTAGCTAAGACCAGATATTTTACTTCCCAGCATGCTTTTCTGTCCCAGGTAGCTTTGAAAGAGTCAAGGAGTACCTGGGTGGCTCACTCGGTTGAGCATCTGACTTTGGCTCAGGTCATGATCTCACAGGTCATGAGTTCGAGCCCTGCATCAGGCTCTCTGCTGTCAGCGCAGACAGAGCCCACTTTGGATCCTCTGTCCCCGCCCCCCGCCCTTCCCCCACTCACGCTCTCTCTTTTAAACATGAATAAACATTAAATTTAAAAAAAAGAATCAAGAGGCTACTTACCTGCATCTCCACTTCAGCAGAATCCCCTCTCGGCAGCGCCCCAACCTCCAGTTCTGAGACACCTTCACCCGTTCCTTCACTGGGACATTGGCCATCCTGTGTGCAGACAGAACAGATAATCCAGTCACTACAACTCATTGCCAACCAGAGAAAATTCCATAGGCTTATGAGGTAGAACTTGGGAGTATCTGGAATATATCTAGATATAAGTGACAGGGTTAGGATATGAGAAAGGATTAACTTTTCTCTCTCCACACTGGGATAACCAAGAAAGCCAAGGAGAAGAGCCTGTCCTTTACAGTGTCTATAGTGATGCCAAAGCGATCTAATAGAGAAAGGATAACAGTGCTGGAACTACTGGCTATCCATAAGGAAAAAAGTAAACTCTGACTCCTACCTCACACCATACAGAAAAATTAATTCAAAATGGATTTAAACGTGAAATCTAAAACTATAAAGCTGATAGAGGAAAATATATCAAAATATTTCTGCAACTTGGGGCCTGGGAAAAGGTCTCCTAAGACACAGAAAGCAATAGCATACAAGAAAACTCTAATGAATGAGACTTTATCAAAATTTAAAATTTTTGCTTACCACAATGAGTATGCACACCACATTCTGGGGGAAAGTGTTCACAAAATATATATCTGACAAAGGGCTTATATCCAGAAAATACTAAGAAATTATAAATACATATGTATAACTGTATACATATGTATATGTATGTATTGTATATGCATTTATATATGTATATATAATTATACACACACACACATAAATATATATATATGCATATATATTTTTTGAAGGCCAGTAAGGAACTCTCCTACAATCTTGGTGGCAAAGCAAAATGGTAGAGCCATCATGGAAAAATGTCTGACAGTTTATTATAAGTCCAAACATATACCTACTCTATGACCTAGCAAATACCCAGGAGAAAGCATACACCTACAAAAAGACTTGCACAAGAATGTTCACAGGAACTTTAGTAGTAAGAGCCCAAAGTTGAAAACAGCCCAGGCAGCCATCAGAAGAATGGCCAAACACCCCATGATGTATATTCATACAATGGAATGCTACTCAGCAATAAAAAGGAAAGTACTATTGATATACACAGTAATGTGGGTGAATCTCAAAAGCTGAATGAAAGCAACCTTACACAAAAGAGTTCATGTTGTATGATTCCATTTATGTGAAGGATATTGAGAAGGATTATTATTATGTGAAGGATATTGTGAAGCATTATTAAGAAGGATAACTAATCTATGGTGGAAGAATCAGAATAGTGATTACCACTGGGAACCCTACCACTGGGAAGGGGACTGACTGGGAAGAAACATGTAGAAACTTTCTGGAGCAACATTCTGTGTCTAAATCTTAAAGGGGTTTGGGTTACACAGGTGTATAGGCATTTGTCGAAAAATGCATCAAATGGAAAAAAAAATGCCCCAAATGATACACTTAAGATTAAAGTTTGAGCATTTTGCTGTATATAATATTAAGTTTATTTATTTATTTTGAGAGAGAGAGAAAGAGAGCACGTGAACAGGGGAGTGGCAGAGAGAGAGGGAAAGAGAGAATCCAAGCAGGCTCCACACTGTCACGCTCTGCACTGTCAGCATGGAGCCCGATGTGGAACTTGAACTTATGAAACATGAGACCATGACCTGACCCGAAGTCAAACACTTAACCGACTGAGCCACCCAGGAGCCCCTGTATATAAACCCATAAACTAATATATATACCAGTCAATTGTATGCATGCATACTGTAGTGTTTACAGGTGGAATGTACTGATATCTGCAACTCACTTTGAAATGCATGATAACACAAATACACTAAAATGTTCATTGTAGAATCTAGGCCGTGGGCATATAAGTGTCTGTGGAATAATTCATTCATCTTTGCTGTTTTAAATTTTTCATTTAAGAAAATGTTAGGGGTGTCAGTAGTACTTTCTGGGTGAGGAAAATAGAGCAGTAAGGAATACGAGAGCACACTAGCGTAGGAATGGTGTAGTCTGTGACTGGGTTGGAGTGGTAGGGGGGGTAGGGAGAAGAGCTCGAAGCCACTCTGAAAGTACACTTTGGGACAGAATTCTGAAATTGTGGGCAAGAATTTGAAAATTTCATTTTAGGGGCGCCTGGGTAGCTCAGTCACTTAAGTGTCTGACTCTTGATTTCAGTTCAGGTCATGATCTCATGGTTCGTGGGATCAAGCCCTATGTGGGGCTCTGCACTGGCAGCATGCAGCCTGTTTGGGACTCTCTCTCTCTCTCTCTCTCTCTTTCTGCCCCTCCCTCACTCTCTAAACAAACAAGCATTTTTTTAAAAGAAAATTTCATTTTAGGCCCCCACAGCTCCCCTGTGTTTCCTTGGCCTGCTCCACTGGACAGTACAGGGTACATTGCTTGGGACACGGAGTGGTAACTACCAGGTCTATGGAGAAAAGAAGAGAGAAACATGCATTTCCTCCCGTCTCTGCTATGCCTTCACACTGACTACCCTTTACCAAAAGGCAGCCGTGAAGTCCTGCTTACAAGATTATGACAAATACAGATTAAAAAGGATAATTTTGGTAGGCAGAAAGAGAAGATACCTAATCCGTTTCTGGATAAATAATACTCTATCTACCTCCTGATCTCATCTCATTTGTTCATTTGTATAAACTAAGTGTTTTTGATTAACAAAATGATACATCCACAAGGTAAAAAAAAATGCCAATAGACTGATAGATACCGTAGATGCATTTATATTGGTATGTATTTATACATATACCCAGTTTTTAATTTAAAAAAATAGTACATGGGGCGCCTGGGTGGCTCAGTCGGTTGGGCGTCCGACTTCGGCTCAGGTCATGATCTCGCAGTCCGTGAGTTCAAGCTCCGCGTCGGGCTCTGTGCTGATCGCTCAGAGCCTGGAGCCTGTTTCAGATTCTGTGTCTCCCTCTCTCTCTGACCCTCCCCCATTCATGCTCTGTCTCTCTCTCTCTCAAAAATAAATAAACGTAAAAAAAAATTTTTTTTTTAAATAGTACACTATTTTACTCATTGCTTTCTTCACTTAACAATACATTTCAGGAAGCATTCCATATCAGTACATTAAGATCCATCTCAGTCTCTTTAACAGCTGCATAGAATTCTATTGTGTAACTCAATCATCATTTGACCAGTCCTTTACTGATTCACATTTAAAGGGCTTCCAGACTTTAGCTATTATAAATACTGCTGTTATAAATATCCTTATATCTCTATTTAGGTGTGAGAATCCCAAGCAGGCTCCACGCTGCCAGCGTAGAGCCCAACATGGGGCTCGAACAGAGGAACTGTGAGACCATGACCTGAGCCCAAACCAAGAGTCAGACGCCCAAACTACTGAGCCACCCAGGTGCCCGGATATTTTTATTTCAGACCTTGCTATGGAAAATCCTTCAACATAGTAAATACAGTTTAGTTAATCCCACTGAACGCTATTTAAAAAATGATTTAGAATGTTTCAGTCTCTCTGGATCCTAATTCCAAAGATAATTTATTTAACAAACATTTAATGTGGTGTTTATGATGTGCCAGGAACTGTTTTCATTTACCTAATGCTTTATGCATAGTAAGTATCAATAAGCATTTGTTGATAAAGCAATTGTACTTCCTGTATTCTATCCAATTAGAAGACGTCGGGGAGAAAAAAAAAAGACGACATTGGAAATAAGCAATAAGCAAACTGGCTGATACTGCAATTTAAATACAGAAACCCAGAAATGACCCAAACTGATATAAATCAATATATAACAACCAAAGTAAAGTTTTAAAGTAAGGAAAGAAATCTCTACTTCATCAGTGCTATTGGGTTTGTATACCATGTTCCCAACCTTATGAGAAAGAAGGAGGAGGAATATACATGCCTAGAAAGAACATGGGAAGTATATACTCTAAAATAGTTAACTGTGGGTAGCCAACTTTGGGTGTTTTATTTTCTTTGCGTTTTTACATATTTTCCAATTTTTCTACAATGTAATATTTTGGTGAACAAGAAAATACCCATTAAAATAATAATGCTGGTGATAAAACTGGAAATCAATAGATTAAAAAAACTGATTTAGATTCTTACATCTCATAAATAATATAATAAATCCTTGAAAAATGAAAGTGAATTTAAAATAGCTTTTCAGGGCTCCTGTGTGTTTCAGTTGGTTAAACTTCCAACTTTGGCTCAGGTCATGATCTCACCATTCATGGGTTCCAGCCCCACATCAGGCTCTGTGCTGACAGCTCAGAGTCTGAAGCCTGCTTTGGATTCTGTGTCTCCCTCTCTCTCTCTGCCCCTCCCTTGCTCACGCACTCTCTCTCTCTCTCTCAAGAATAAACATTAAAAAAAAAATTAATAAAAAATAATAAAAGTTTTTTAACTGGAAGATTTTAAAGTGTTTAAATTTTATTTGTATTTACTTATTTTATTATTTACTTATTATTTTTTGAGAGAGAGACAGAGCGTGAACAGAGGAGGGTCAGAGAGAGAGAGAGAGAGAGAGAGAGAGAGAGAGAGAATCTGAAGCAGGCTCCAGGCTCTCAGATGTCAGCTCAGAGCCTCATGATGAGAGGCTTGAACCCACGAACTGTGACATCATGACCTGAGCGAACTTGGAAGCTTAACCAACTGGGCCACCCAGGTGCCCCTAAAGTGTTTAAATTTTAAATACTATCCCAAGTGGGGCACCTGGGTGGCTCAGTGGGTTAAGCGTCTGACTCTTGATTTTGGCTCAGGTCATGATCTCATCATTTGTGAGTGTCTGACAGCCCAGAGCCTGCTTGGGATTCTCTCTCTCCCTCTCTCTGCCCCTCCCTTGCTCACGTTCTCTTTCTCTCTCTCTCTCTCTCTCTCTCTCCCCCTCCCTCCCCCCTCATTCTCTCAAAATAAATAAATAAACTTAAAAAAATAAACACTGGGGTGCCTGGGTGGCTCAGTTGGTTAAGCGTCCGACTTCAGCTCGGGTCATGATCTGGCAGTTCGTGAGTTCAAGCCCAGCGTCGGGCTCTGTGCCAACAGTTCAGAGCCCGGGACCTGCTTCGGATTCTGTCTCCCCCCCGTTCTCTCTCTGCCCCTCCCCCACTCATGCTGTCTGTCTCTCAAAAATGAATAAATGTTAAAAAATAAATACATACATGCATGCTGAGCAGAAGGTTAAAGAGTTTAAAATGAAAACAACAGATTATGGGAATATTAACAATTAATACTATAGGTACAAGTTGTACCTCTAAAACTTTTAAGGGGCAGATAGAGACTTACTGGAATTACATCCTGTCCCTAATACGCTGTCATCCATACCCAACAGCAGGTAAGAACAATCACATGGTGTCCATGTGACGAAACACTGGGGAAACATCCCACAACATTAACACATACACGCATATTAAACTAATTATTAAAGTGCCACCGCACATTTATTATTACATGGAAAAACCAGAAACTGGCTTTGGTTTGATAGAAAGGTTTGGGTTTGGTTATATATTGCTAGTAGCACACTGGTACAGTCTTTCAGAAAGGAATTCTGTCGAGAAAAATTGTTAAATGACAGCTTCTGACCCAGCATTCCCGCTTTGAGCACTAAATCACAAAGAAATAACTCAAAAGAAAAATATATTTTTACAAAGATATTTATAGTTGTGGCTATATATTTGAGCTAAAACCTGGAAATAGCCCAAATGTTTGTCTGTGGGGGAGACCAGTATACTAATGCAATGGAATATATTGCCGCTAGAAATGACAAATGTGGGGACTGCAAAACATTTTGGAAATGACTATAGCAAGCAATGGTAATTTTAAAGCTAAGCAAATTTATAAAGGTAGAGGTGAAGAGACACTACAGAAAATTATGTCTCTATAAACAACATGTCAGAAGAGGTAAATAGATGGTACTTTGGAGTGATTATATATATATGTATATATATGTATATATATATGTATATATATATATATACACACACATATATATATATATCACATAATATATTTCTGTATCTGTCTCTCACATAATTGTTGATAGTTAGGTCTCTCAATTTACCTTTAACTAAAGAGTAGAATAAATGAAGTTGTGGGAAAACCTCAAAAGGCACACTTAGGAAACTAAGATCTAAATCCCAGTTCTGCCTGTTACTAATTATAAAATTCTGGTTACCTAACTTCTCTAATGGTCAATATCTTCCCCCAAGAAATGAGGATAGTATTTCTTACAATTGTTGTTTTATTTATTTTTTTTACAATTGTGGTTTTAAAATGACAACTAAAACAAAGTACAGTTGGTCAATTCTTTAAATATAAGTATATGTAGTAGTTAATATCGATTAATGGTGTCTTCCCTGAAGCTAATTCAATAATCATTTATTTTTCTTCTAAATAATTTAATTACAACTATTAGAAATTGTTCTTCTAATGTCAAACATTAGTCCTCTTTCAGGCTGAATGATTAGGGTTTGGGTATACACACGTTAAAGCTAAAATGTATTACTGAATTTGCCCATTGGGTGAATTCAGTCCCTGGTTTCACATTGCTAGAGAGCAACCCACACCACCAGGTGGATGAAGAACTAAGGAAAGTAAAAGACAGTTAATAGGATGGACCAAAAGAACTTAACTCTTAACGAGAAAGATTAGATTCCCTGTCAAATCTTATCTGCAAATCCTTCCCAGATATAAAAGAAGACATCCTTTGTAGTTAACCTCTCCTCTTGAGTTAGGTCTAATTTAATACGTGGAAGTGAAACCAAAACTTGAATATTCTGGATCATAGCAGGAAGGAGGCAAGGAGGAAAGAATCAATATATTTCCTGAACTGGGTTAAGGACAACACTTCTCTCTCTAGTCACTTAACTACCATTTAGTGACACTTTACTAAGGGTCAAAGCACTGCCCTGGGGGCCTGATCACAGCAGCAAGAAACTTTCAAAGTTGAACTTTAGAAGCTGCTACCAAACGGCAGGTGCAGATGTCCTCTCCCACAACGAAAGCCATAATCACAGTACTTGGCTCTGGCTCTTCAAATCAAATTTTGACTTTTTTAAGCCACTCCTTTTGGCTTTGACTTGAGAAATAGTACCACTTTGTTGAAAGCCGCTTAACAACTCAGCTTTTTCAACCCTTTTGTCCATTCCATCATCTTTGATGGTTAGTTTCCCTAGCTGGTGGCAGGATCATATGTATATTCTTATTAGCACCTGAGAAATCAGAAGGAATAAAAAAAATCTTCCTCTGAAAACAGGTACCCCTCCCTCCCTGTGGGACCTGTCACAGTCCAGTCAAAGGGGTCGGCGGAACTAGGCAGCAGATGTGCCTGAGAAGACAAGAGCAGGTGCCCCTTGGAATTCTAGAAGGACCCTTGTTCCCCTCTTTGAAATGCTCTCTGGTTGGCAGTTTCTCCAACACACTTGCTAGTGTAAAGTGGGGGTGCTCCCCCCAAAACGATTAGTGCCCTGTAAATAAACCTCTCACGGGGCTGTTAACACTCAGGGGAATCTCTAACCGGCCTGTGGGCCTGGTGGAACTTCCATTTTCCCAGCCCTCCTTCTCTTGCCTCAGGCTCATTTCCCACTTGTGCCCCCTCCCTCTCAGATTTCCGGCAGGCACCATTATAGTTTGACTGCATTCCTGGGCGCATGACCTATTTTAAACAAAAACAACACAACATGCACCCATGGTAAGCTATCAGGCCCCTTAAAATCTTGGCAACAAGTTGAGTCCAGAGGGACAGAAATTAATCTAGGCAGTTATCTGGAGTCCACTTTCATCTCACCTCTCCTCCTTCACACCCCAAACTCAAAGCAAATAAATAAACCTAGTCTGAATAAAAATGCCTTGGGGTGAGGGAGGGGGAAGTGTGGGGATATCAGAGAGGTCTTAAACCTGCACGGTCTCGAAGATCAGTAAACTCCTGGATCACAACTCAGTTTCCCTCCCTGCCCCATCCTGCAGTTTGGTTCCCTTTGAGACGCCGTGGATGCTGCCGCCCTCATGACTGACACGACTTCCGTAAGCACAACTACCTGCTGATTTGGGAATTGGGGAGAGAAGGGGACCTGTCCACAAATGTAGAGCAAGGCCATCTCGGGGTGCACTGGGCTCAGGAGGGGAGACAGGGCTGTGCAAAATGATGCTCAGGGCTTGCACTTTTAACACTGTCTCTTGATTTATTTGATTTTGCTTTCCAGGAAGATTTTTTGCCTGCTGTATTGCCTATACCTACAAGTTCTTCTACCAATACTAAGAATTTGGCTTTAATATACAAGTCTGTCTTTTTCTTTCTTTCTTTCTTTCTTTCTTTCTTTCTTTCTTTCTTTCTTTCTTTCTTTCTTTCTCTTTCTTTCCTTCCTTCCTTCTTTCTTTCTCTTTTTCTTTCTTTCGAAAAACATAGTCCACTTTATTCTTCTTAAGCCACAGTATATCATCTTTGGTTGTACAAACATCACTTGTTACAGTCTTGCCAACAGATCACAGCTGGGGAGGGGGCAGTTAATCTGCTGCCAAGACTCCTGAGGGGTCCCTTTAAAATGGTAACACCCAGGATAGCATGCTAACACTGGGGGCAAGGATGGTAGTACATCTGGCAGTGTACAAGAATTTAAACAGCCCAAGACAAGAAACTTCTGGCTCTTCATTTATACTTGCGTTAGACTAAATCCTCCAATGGCCTCGAACACAGAGGTCTATCATTAAGATTTTTAAAAAATCAAAGAAAAATCATTATATTGTAGTAAATCGGTTACCCTTCTGGCCAGGAAACAGGGGAACAGCCCCGACACCCAGGGTGGAGTGAGATTGTTCCCTACAATGAGGACGGGACCATGCACGAGGAAAGCAGAGCAGACCCCACCAGCCCCTTGAAAGGCCTCCAAATGTCAACTCACCTTACTCATTCAACCTCACCTCCCATTGTCCCACACCATACAAGTGAACTCCAGCCAAGTCCACCTCTACTACATTCGTTCCTACACCCACACCTTCTCCTATATTGCCGGCACCAGCCTACCTTGTCCCTGCCAAACGCTTGCCTCCTTCTTCTGGGCACCAGCTTACACCTCTACTTCCCTGAGTCCTGGAAACTGTCCTCTCCCCCTCGTGTGAACCCCCAGACTGAACCCCCAATACCCTAAACTGAGGCACTGTTAACTTTTTTCAGCTGTATGTCTTGTTGGGCCAATACGGTCATAAATTCTACAGGATCAAGTCTTAACCTCTTAGCACTTCTAAAGGTACATCCCAACCAGCACACTGCAGAGCAGTGGTATACCAGCAACCCTGAATAACTGCTATCAAACTTTAATTTACAGAATTCACTTTCATTCAACGAAAGATCCACACTTTCATGAAGATTGCTGTCAGACCAACCACTGAGCCACAACGTGGCCCATGACCCCATCTGCTGCAAATAAGATGAAGACTGTGTGTTTGGAGGAATGTATATGAACTTCACCTCAAAGGATATAAGAGAACAAGGTCAGGGCAGTAAACAGTTCACTCAAACAGTAACGCACCAGATGGTAAATAAGTAAATGCACAGGTTTTTCAACTTTCTAAAACTCGTTTTATAAAAAAAATTACCTTTTAATCCTTTAACGTACTACCAAAAATTCTCACAGCATACAAATGTCTTGGACACAAAAGGGGAGAACCCTGGGCCTAGCGTGATTGGTATTCTGATAGACACTGCTGAGGCATTGCTTACGTTAGTTCTCAAAAGTACCATTCTCCCTTTGGTAAGTCACACTCTCAACAATACCCGTAGCTTTTCAGGAGCCTGGACATGCTACCTTCTAGCTCCAAAGGCCCTTCGTAAAATGTATAATATACCACACCTTTAGGAATGCAACCAGAGCCCCCAAATTCTTATGCTAGAGAGGCTTGAAGGAAGGAACTTGAGCAGATAAATTACCTTAATGTGGTACCACATGTCAAAGCTGTCCAAAGAAGTTTCAGAAGCACTAGGCATAACAGTAATTCATAACCCTGAGCAGAGGATTTAGGAATGTGTTCACACTCACATTCATTTCCTCCTACTATTGGTCAAGTTCTGTATTTGACCATGTATGCTCTGCAAGATGTTAAGAGATATTAAGCAGGTAGGAAAATTTTATGATCAAAACGCTTTAGACAACACTGACCGAAACAAAATTAAACAGGTCTCTCTATCACAGGACTTCTCAGTGCCTTTAATCTACCAGTGGGCACTGTGAACCCCTAAGAGAAGGGATGTGGAGCACAGCATTTCCTGCACTCATTTCATCACAGAATCAGTTTTTCAAGAATCCCGCGGCACAACTTTCAGAAAGGCTGACCTAGCAGTTTCTGAGAAAAAAACAACAGCAAGAAAGATGCCACTATTTTTTGTGAACAGGCCGTCCTCTCAGTGAGTCATGAATTAGGCACTAGCAGCTTCACAAGTGGACTTTGTTCTCATACCTTGAGAATGACTTTTCCCTGGGCTCTCCATCTGAAATGTAAGGAATAATTACACTGCTCTGCTTCTCGGGGTTGTTTTTTATTGTTTTTAATCTTGCAACTGTGTTCCATATTAATCACTAAAACAGGTTCCCAGCCCAAGTAGCCAGGCTTGAAAATCCCTGGTGCCCTTCCAGCCTGGATGAAGGGATGGAAAGAACATGAACCAGACGCCACCCAGCAAGTTTTTACATCTCTAGTTTCTAGGCCATTATGATAAAGTCAAACTACAGCCAAGATAATGGATAAATGAGAGGTTCTTCTTTAGTAACTCACTTCTAGACAGAGGCCCCTCTTAATGCACACACAGCACCCGTATCTGACTCTCGACCCACCTTTTCAATTATGGACTTCCTGAAAAAAAATAATTCAAAGCAACATGGGAGGTCAAAGCTGGAGCTACAGGAAAGAAAGAAAAAGATGTACTGGAAGAGGACTATTTCCCTTTCTCTGCAGGGAAAGAACCCATTACGAGCTAGTGAACGGGGGAAATACCATTCTTTTTGGTGAAAAAGCTTTCCAGGAAAAGTATCTCAACATATTTACTATAAAACAATTTAATTTCCCTGTCCCATCACCTGCCACCCCATCCCCATTCCCCCCAAAAAGCCCACAGATTGTGGATTTCCTCTCATTCTTGGCAGAGTTACCAGAAGAAATATAATACCCCCTTCGGACTGCTCCCAACAGCTGCTAGAACAAGATGGGGAGCTGGGGGTAACCTTCCTAAGCTGCCTCTAAAAATGACCATTCCCCCTGCCAAACCATGCAGCCAGTGAACATAAGACCTCTCTTTCTCTACTTTCTTAAAGCCGAGACCCCAAACGCCACAGTGTCCCCTAGTCAAAAATACTTGCCTCCACCCATCTGATCCCCTCAACTTGACTATAAGCTGAAACTGCTACAGTCAGCCACCACTCTGTTTCTTCCCTAACAGGCATTTTCTTGAAATAATTCTCTACTTCACAGGACTAGTATCCTTTATTTGTTTGCTTAACCCACCAATTTCCAAGTTTGGATTTTTACCAAATGCCAATTCGGTGTAATTTCCTTGTCTCTGTTCACCTCCCCAATACCACATGCCTTGTACACACACACACCCCTCCTTTCAGGTCAAGAGCCTTGCAAAACAAAAGTCTAGGAACAAATTCAGCAATGACTACACTGTATCCCAGCCCTTTTGCCCTACCCCCACATCATCACACACTAAATGTGCTTCGGTTCTGTTAGAAAAGCCCCAACACCAGGCAGCAGAGAGACTTCCAGTTAGTCTTCGGCCTCTCAGCTGAGACCACCAACAAAGAAGTTCATGAATGTCAACTGGGGGCAGAGGCAATATCTCTCTCTGCCGAGGAGAAACTGGATGGAGCCTCCAGCATCATTCCCCAAAGGTGACAGCCGGGGTTGAGTGAAGACCGTGAAAACTGTACAAGAGCTGGAGGAGAAAATATAATGTAAGGAATGATTTGGAATCAGGGGCAGAAGAAGGCGGAGGGATGAACTGGCTGACCCCAAATGTCTTTTCCATCTCTAACTCCTATGATTCTTTGACCTCCAATTTTGTGCTGCAGACAAGGAATGGAAAGTCAACAGACGTGGTGATGTTTTGAAAGAGCCTGGCAGTCTGCTCTTGTCATTTAGTGGCCTTTGCATGTATTTTTTAAGGTGTCTCTAAGCCCTGTCTTCATTTCACAGTTGTCACCTTTCTCAGCAATTTGAGCTCATGTCAAATACCAAAAAAGAAGGAGAAGAAGAAAGAATGTACTGGCAATTAATTGTGGGCTAAAGAGGGGCAGGCCCATTGGGTGGCCCAGACTTCCAGGGAGGGCAATGTGGATGGTTTGGATATAATGAAGAACTGACTCAAAGTTGAGACAAGGCAGCTAAATTCTAACAAGAGGTAAATTCTTTCTCCAGATAGTCTCATCCTCAGCTTTAGATATAGCTCAGGCATTCACATGATTCAGGATTCATGAACATATTCTTAATTAGTACAACCATCTTGTTTCAGAGTTCCATCTGAATGCTGTTCAAATCTAAACAAGACTGCTGAACAGAAAGGACAACCAAATCTTTGGATTCTCATCCTCACCTGATGGTTGATGCACCTGAGATAAATTCTGGAACTTAGCAAAAATGTGTTCCTGTGGATCAAAGTGAAGGATATGCCAATTTTCACTGAAAATTCAATACTTGGCTTTGTCCTCATTTTTTCAAACAGTTGACCTCATCTTAAATTTTCAAAATGTACTGGTCTTAAGAAGAGTCTGCCTAAATACTCCCTGTTCTATCGTTATGACTCGTAAACAGAACTAATCCAATGCCAGGGTCAACCCAGAGTTAAGGTTGTCACACAAAGGTAATTTTACACCAAACACTCCAAAATATTTTTTTTCAAAGACCTGTATGCTTCCTCAGTAACCTCATTGTCAGTTTGATTTCAGCAGCTCACAACCTTTACCTAAGGTGAAGGTACCAGACACAGAAAATTCAAAGTATGGTGTATTGAAATATTTTCTGAGATTGCATTCCAACAGGAACTGCTCATCTTAGAAACGGTGAAGACTTCGGGTTTCCCTGTGTTTCTGCCTTGAACGCTAGAAAATTCATCCCCTACTATTCCAGTTTTACAAGACTGTAAAGGATACAAGCAGCTCTATATTCTCAAGGTCTTGGAGGAAAAGACCTTCCATTCTTCCAGTTTGCATTTGGAGATGCTAACTGTACTAGGCCTGCTTCCACAGGTGTATTGTTTTATTTATTTTAAAAAGCACGTAAACTGAACTCGACTTTTACTGACTCAACAAAACCATCAAAAATAAGGCCTTTTCAAAACAACTACAGTTAAATACATCCACCTATGAAACTTTTCAGTCAACTAGAGAACAAGTAAGGGACGCCCCTTCCTAGGCAAGGCAGAAAGGTGAAGGAGAAAGCCTAAGCTATTTTAAGTTGCTAATTGTTTTCTGAAAATCACTGTTTAGACCTTAAATGTAACCAGGCAGCAATGCCTTCTCCAGGTCAGAGTTAGGAAAGGAAACTTTATGCTTTCTGGGCCAAAAAAATGCTCTTAGGTGCAATCATTTTAAAACAAACAAACACACTCTGCTTATCTGTGTCCATCTCCCCACTCTGGACGTTAATCATCACTGAAATAGATACCCCGTTCCCCAGCCTCAAAGAGCTCCAAGCCTGCAAGACCCCGGCTGAGGAATGAATATACATGCCAGGGCAAACGCCTCAGAGCCTTACTTCCTAAACACCTATTGTTCATTCTAGGCAATTCTACCACAAGCAAATGCAAGAGAGCACCCAGGCATTGCTCAAAGGATATTTAAAATGCAATTCAAGTTTGAAAACATACTGGACTTAATTTGGGAGGAATTAAGATAAGATTGGCAAAAGTATTTTTAAAACCCCCACAGATGTACATACACAGGTATACTTTATTCTTTCTGTTCTCGGCTCGTTAACATTTTCACCATTCGAAGTTGCAGACAGTACCTCTGCTCGTCCACCTGTCATATAGTCTGTCTACTTCTTGCTTTCAACCTTCATTATAAACTGACAGGGTTAAATTTCACTGTTTTGTTCGTGAAGACTAAACTAAGTTAGTTTTCCTCCTACTCTTCAGGGAAAATTTAAAAGATTCCTATATGAAACATTTCCTTTATTTTTATATTGAAGATCTTTCTATTCCCCCAGGCTTCATAAAACCTTCAAACAAAACTGATTTTAAACCAGATGACTGACTCAAACTGTCTTTGTGCTCACTTTTTTTTAAAAAGCTCAGGATCCCTACCCATGTTCACTGTTTGGGCAAGAGGCCTAAAGGGAAGCAAATTATTTGTTTGTGGTTTTAAAGTGGCCAGAATGCCTTCAAGCACAAATATAAGACCATTAACAAATCACAAGGAACCAAAGCAGTTCATCTTACTCAACAAAGCTATGATCAGGTTAGGAACAGCCAAACTGAATGGGACTTGCCCTGGGCCGGAAGGTCAGTAAACCTTAGCAGTTTGTGTTTCTGACCATCAAGAGGCTCTCCAGCAGGGAGTGCAGACCCTAGGCCCACAGGTTGTGCTGTCATGCTTCCAAAAACATTCCGGACAGGTGAGAGAAACTAAGCTGTGTGTGTGTGTGTGTGTGTGTGTGTGTGTGTGTGTGTGTGTTTCCCCCCACCTCCTGTCTGTAAGCAGCACCGCCACTTCAAACCATCTCCACTTTTGCTATATACAGACTGATGAGAGGAGAAACCAGGCAAGTAAAAAGTTCCATTTTACTACAGTTTCTCGAGTGCCTACTGTGTGCCGAACACTGCTCGTGCTTACACATGAGTACGTTTAAGCCTCATTTTACTGGGTAGGTCATTCCTGTTCTTAGTGATGATAAAACTCAGGCCGGTGAGTTTGTGTAACATTTGAGAAAATGAAGTTTCGTGCTATGCTCATAAAAATATCCCACTGTCCAGTCTGCAGTTAATTAGCCCAAACCATCAACTATAGTCCTGCCACTATCCAAGCAGCCATAGTCTCTTTATACTTTGGGCCCAGGCTCCCTGATGCCCTACGAGGACTGGGCTGTGTGCTGTCTCCCTCCAGGGATGACAACCACCTCTCTTGGTGGCTTATCACGCCTCTGCAGCTGTCCAGAAACAGACCACACTGGTAAACATTCTCTCCACCTGCTGTAACCCGCATAACTTCTTCCCTCAACTCAGAAAACACGAGCGGTGACCCTGCTCTTTATCAAGTCTGTGGTAAAACAACTTCCCTAGAATGTCGGAGATACCTCATCCCAGGACACAGGCAAGAAATCAAAACACACATGGCTAATAAATAATAAAGCCATATTACTTGACAGTCTCAAAGCAATTTATACTATAAACTCATTTCATTTTGTTGTTAGTGCTTACAGAATGAACACTCATTCTCATAATCTCTCTTTAGACCATTTGAAAAAGAAAGAGAACTGAACATCAATTCTTTCATTCATTCATTTAATCTCTCTAAGGAAAAAAAGCTAAGCTTTGCCTTAGCTGGCTTGGGTTCCCTTAAAGGTCAACTGATAACTTTTTGAAAGAATTCTTTTTTTTTTAATATTTTTAAATGTTCATTTATTTTTGAGAGAGAGAGAGAGAGAGAGAGAGAGAGAAGGGGAGGGGCAAAGAGAGAGGGAGACACAGAATCTGAAGCAGGCTCCAGGCTGTCCGCACAGAGCCTGACACAGGGCCCAAACCTACGAACAGTGAGATCATGACCTGAGCCAAAGGCGGACGCTTAACTGACTGAGCCACCCAGGTACCCCGAAAGAATTTTTCTTATAAGAAACAAAGGTACAAGGCCACATGCCAAAAAATCCCAAAGAATCATTATCATCATACTAGATAACCAATTTGACAACTGGATAGCCAGACAAAATCATACTAGAATAAAAGTTAAGCAAAATGATCAGGTTCAAAATTTACAAAAGATTATAGTAATCTTGTACATCATTAATAATACCCAGTTGGAAAACATACTGGAAAAGAGACTGCACTCACAAAAAAAAAAAAAAAAAAAAAAAAAATGCATAACACATTTAAGAATACTTAGGAATAAATTTAACAATAGATATATAGGAACTTTACACTGAAAACCACAGAAACTTTTGAAGAGGCACAGAATTTTTTTGCTGGGGAGTTGGCTGGGAGTGGAGACATGGCACACATTAAAAAAAAAAAAAATCCAACAAGGAGGGGTGGCTGGGTGGCTATTTCAGTTAGGTGTCTGACTCTTGATTTCAGCTCAGGTCATGATCTCATAGTTGGTGAGTTTGAGCCCCACATCAGGCTCTGTGCTGACAGCATGGAGCCTGCTAGGGATTCTCTCTCCCTCTCTGCCCCTGCCCTGAGTGCTCTTTCTCTCTCTCACTCTCTCTCTCAAAATAAATAAATAAACAAACAAACAAACAAGTTTTTAAAAATCCAACAAGGATAATATAAGCTTAACAGATATTAGACTCTATCAAAAAGCAACAATATTACAATAGTATGAGATGGAAAAATATATCTGTGGAATAAAATGGAGTTCAGATGTACACACACACACACACACACACACACACTTAATAATTGGCAACATAAGCTTTCTAAAACAAAGGGAAGGAGAATTATTTAACAAAAAGTATAGTAACAACTAGGCAGTTGTTTCGGGAGAAAAAAAAAAAAAAAGTTGAATTCACCCTTGCCCCTAAACAAAACTGATATTGATGGAAGTGTTAACTATTTTAAAAAATCAAATTATAAGAAAACCAGCAGAATATCAAAATGATTTATCTGGTCTGTGGAAAAATTGTAAATTTCTCAGCTTTGGGGTAAAAGAAGAAAAAAAAATCACAAAAGACTGAAAGATTCTGATATACTGAAGTGTAAAACTTCTATACACAAAGATAGTAAAGTAAAAAGGACTGGGGAAAATATTTGCATCAAAGATGACAGATGAGAGCCTAGGATCTATGACCCACAGGATTCCAAATTTATGAGAAAAACATCAAGACCCCAATAATAAATGGGCAAAGACTAGGTACAGACAATCTCACAGGTGAAACAAACACATGGGAAAATATTCATTGGGGTCAGTGGTTAAAAAAAAAAAAGCAAAATCATAAAACAACAAAACTTTGAGACACCATCGTATGCCCACTAAAATAGCAGAGTTTTTAATTTTTCACATGAAATTGGTTAATCCTTCTTTGCTGGTGCCGCTGTAACTTGGTACAATTTTACAAACCATAACCTTTGATCCACTGAAGCCAATCTTGAGCGACATATGTATGGTATGTAACATATGTCAGTAAAGCTATCACCCAAAAATGCTTTATTCATTATCTATAATAGCAAAAAGCTGGACACATCATGAAAGTTTAATATTAGAGGAATGTTTTTAATCTCCGTTTTGGTAGAGTCCACAAACATTTATTATGCACCTATTTTGTCAGGATCAGTAAGACAGCAACTGAGGGATGGGCGGGGGGTTATGCAACTGAAAAGTCATTTTAAATCATGAGTAGTTGTCTAAGGTGGTGGGATTACAGCTCTTTATGTTTTAAAAACTTTCTTTAATGTTGTTATACTGTTTCATAATTACCGTTTTGGAAACCCATACTGGATGCAGTTAGGTGCAGTCTGAAAGCTTTTACTCACCCAATGCTATATATTTTCTTCCCTTCCTACTTAATAGCTCAGGTGGTTCAAAGTTTTCCATGCACAGGTCTCAGATCCCACCCAAAACAGGTCAAAACGCAATACCAAACAAACCTTCGTATACCACCTACACCTAATCCAGTCCCCTGCCATAAGCAGGCACCCCTTTTTGTGTGTTCTGCCTGTATCAAGCCATAAACTATGGGTGACACTTGGACCAGGGGCCTTTTCAGGTCTGAGCCCTTTTCTCCACATTCGATTCCATCCGAGCCCTGCAGCCCAACAACCTTCAGAAGAGGGTGAGCGGATGAACGTCCGTCCACAAAAACGTTCTGACAGACCACATGGCGGACATGGGTCCTACACCTGGACCAGAGGAGGCGTGCGAAGCCTCAGGCCAGCCCGGCTCGTGGGGAGCTGAGGAACCAGGACAGTCACCCTCTGCGAGGGAAGACACGATTACAAGCTGAAGGCAGTGCTTAAGACGGGCTAATTGTGAGAAGCCGCCCAGGGAGGGTGCCGACTGAGGGATGCTCACGGGAGGCTTCTCGGATGGGGGCCTCCGACAGGAGAGGGGCTCTTGGGGAGGGGTCCGGGCACAGGCCGGGTCCGGGCCTCGGGCGGCGTTCGGGGTGCGACACAGCCCCGGCCGACCAGGCCGCGGCGCCCCGCCCTTTCCCGGGACGCCGGCCGGCCCGGGGCGGGGAGCGGGCGGGCGAGCGGGCGCTTACAGGTCGGTGCCGAGCCGCGTGAAGCCGGAGTTGAGCGAGGCCCGGGCTATCCGGCGCCAGAGCAGGTCGCAGCTGGTGAAGCGCCGCAGCCAGCGGCACACCTGCGCCAGGCGGCCGAGGGCCCGCATGTCCAGGTAGGAGCAGATGAGCAGCAGCAGCTCCTCCGGCAGGCGCAAGAGCGCGGGCCCCGCAGCGGGGCGGCCGGCCGGCTCCCGGGCCGCCGCCTCCTCCTCGGTCGCCGCCGCCATGGCCTCCCCCGCCGCCCCAGCCCCCGCGATGCAGCCCCAAGCCTGACTCCCTCGTCCCTGTGCTCTCCCCGGCCTGGCGTCCTCCCGCCGCCCAGGCCTGACCCTCCATTCCTCCTTCTTGCCATCACCTCTTCCTCTGGCCTCCTTCCCCGCCCCTGCGCTCCCCGCATCTCCGCGTACGATCCTTCTCTCCCTTTCCTCCACGCTTCCGCAGCCCTCTCCTTCCTCCCCCGGGCCTGCGCTAGCTCCCGCCTCGGCCCCCAGCCCCGCTGCCTCCTTCGCCTTCTGCGGCCCCGGATTCCCTTCCGCCCCGCTTCCTCTTCCGCCTCGCCCCGCTCCCGCTTTTCCCTTCCCCTTCCCCTTCCTTCGCTTCCCCCTCGCGACCCTCCCTTCCTGCAGTTTCCTCGCCTCCCCACCCTCGCCCTCGCCGGGCCCGCAGTTCCCGGGCGGCCCCGGGTGGCCCTGGCTGCCCATGAGCGGCCGCGGGCCCGGCCCGACGCAGAGCCGACCCGGAGCCGCCGCCGCAGCCGCCCCGGGAGGAGGCGACACCATGTCGGACCGGGTCACATGGGGGCGGCGCGGGCCGAGGCCTGGACCCGCCCCTCACACCCGCGGGCCCGTGGAGCCGCTGCGGGGTGCGGGCCGGCCCAGGGAGCAGACCCCCTCCCCCATCGGCCTGGCCGCCGGGAGCGCTGGGTGGAAGCACATGCATCCACTCGTCTAGCATGTGAGGCCCTCCAAGGGCCAGCGAAGGCCCCAAGAAGAGCTTCCGCCTTCCACGAATCTGCCTGTTTGGAGCCTCTGCCCTCAAGAAGCATCCATTTGGGTGGCCATCCCTGGCTCCCTGGGAGCCATCCTCTTCCTTGAGCGATGCCTCCTTTCCACAGGCTACCTGCCACTGCCCCTGCCCCTGCCCCGTGAAACCGTAGCCCTGGAACTTGGCACTTTCCTTAGTCCTGGTCCTCCTGCAGGGTAGGAACCGGGTCCTGATAGTGAGTTGGGATTTTAGATCCTGAGGCCATAACTCCCCAGCCATGTTATCAGGAAATGGCAAAGCTAGGGCTTCTTACTAGTCACCATGAAAGTGCAAGTGGATTCTGCCAAGGTCACCCAGGAGTCCTTCCCCCACACCACCCACTCTTGTGGGTGAATTCCATTCACAAGGGCACCAATCTGAAGGTAGAGCTAAGAAAAACCAACTAAAGTCTAGAAATGCTCTCTGACATGACCCACGCTAGTCACGTGAGGCTATTGGGCATTTAAAATATGGCTAGTCCAAATTGAGGTGTGGTGTATGAAATAGACACCAGATTTTGAAGACTTCTAGAACAAGAATGAATTATCTCGATACTTTTATATTACATGTTGAACTGATGACATTTTTGACACATTGGGTAAATAAAATGTATTTTAATGTAACTACTAGGTAACTTAAAATTATGCATGTGACTTGCATTTGTGGCCCCAATTGTTTTTCTTTCCTCTTTTTAAAAAAATTTTTTTAATGTTTATTTATTTTTGAAGGAGAGAGAGGCAGAGCACGAGCAGGGAGAGAGCAGAGTAAGAGGGAGACACAGAATCCGAAACAGGCTCCAGGCTCTGAGTTGTCCACACAGAGGGGGCTCGAACCCACAAACTATGAGATCATGACCTGAGCCAAAGATGGAGGCTTAACCAACCAAGCCACCCAAGTGCACCCCCCCCCCCGCAATTGTTTTTCTATAGCACAGCACTGGGCTAGGCAGCCAAGATTTGAGAGGGAGGAAGATGACTATCCCTGTATATCCTGTACCCCAAATCCTGTTTCATTTTGTATTTACGTCTTAAGACCCATTTTCAGGGAGCAAGAATGAATGAGAAATCATTCAATTATTCAATACCTAGGATAGCCAAGGGAGACCTAGGAAAGCTACTACATTGCATTATGGTGCTGCAGAAGCATCATGTAACAAGGTCAGACCGGAATCTGGCTCTGCCCTAGAATTACTTTTTGATCTTAGCAAAACAACAACAAAAAACCCCACCTATCTTGGCCTTTTAGTGTTCTCAGTTTATAGTGGAGATAATGCCTCTGCCTTACTTTCGAGGGATAAATGAGATGATCCCTGTAAAATGCTTTGAACTCCTCTAAGAAAATTCTCAATAATAGTTACAGGTCAAATCCTGTTACAAAAAAATACCCTTACAAAAAAAAAAAAAAAAATACAACAAAGGCTTTGTGTTGAAAAGATTCCCAAACTCCAACCAGTGGTTTACTTCATAAAAGAAATATTTGATATGACGTTTCAGTACAACTAAGGAATTTAGACCATCTCTTAAAGATCATTATAGAGAAATTTATTTATTCACAGGTTAGAAGGCTATTGAGGTAGGAATGCTGCAAATTGAGGTAATGACATCAACTCAACATTTGTTGATTTTGCTACATTTGTGTACTGTGAGCCACTGTGGAAGGAAGACCCAGATGAATATAGCATATGGTTCCTACATTTTGTGTTCAGAATTGTGTTAGACGTGTTTGTAACTTCTTACTCTTTAACTATTTTTTAACCATTCCTCTGTAAAGCTGAGAGTTTTTCCACATGACCTAGTTTTTATGGGAGTATTAAAGGCACAAAAAATTATTTCATTAACCCAACATAAATCAAGTCAGTGTTAAAATCCACCCTCACACAAACGTAACTTACTCTTCACCCTATGTTACCTTTATTGATGGAGAAATTAAACTATCACTTAAAAATATTAAGTCACCCTCTTTCACATCCAAGCTAGAGATCAAGTGAGCTGTTTGAACTGGAATTTATGGTGTAATAATTTACCATACATACATACATACATACATAAAAGCCAAAGTTACTCAGTATGGAGAAAGGCAAAGCCAAAATGGGAAATGGGCATATAATCTGTTACGTGGTGGTAATGTGTACCCCTAAAATCCTGAGCATAAAAAAACAAGAAACAAAAAAACAAAAAACTATAGACTTAGCTCAGAGAGGTAGCTAGATGTTTTACTCTCAACATTTTGGGGCGGTGCGGGGGGTACTGAATACTTTTTAAAAAATCAACTATGGCTGAAAGATGGGTTTATAAAGAAAGTAAATGAGTGTGGAGCCTATTTGGGATTCTCTCTCTCTCTCTCTCTCTCTCTCTCTCTCTCTGTGCCCCTATGTGTGCATGCTCCCTCTCTCTCGCTCTTGCTCTCTCGCTCTCTCTAAAAAATAAAAAAAAATAAAGAGGATTTTTAAGATATAAATCTCTTTGTGTATGTCAATGTAAGTGATGTGCAGAGTAGCAATTATTGCTGTGATAGGTAGAACATAACGTATGCTTAGGTTTGTAAAAACACTAGAATTATGTGTTCTGTCCATTCTCGTACACATAGGTAGCAGTTTCAGACAGGAGCCCATGTACCCACTGGTGAAACACTCAGAGCCCCAATCTTTAACTTTAGGAGTGGGCAAATTTAACAGGGAAATTAATCTGAGATGAATTAGAGAGAAAGAGATTATTTTGTGAATGACAGTTTTCAATGTCAAACACTGGCTCAGATGCTCACCATTATTCCTGTATAATAAGAGCTTATATTTATTAAACACTATTTATCAAGCACTATTATAAGAGCTTTCCGTGTATTGTCTTATTCCTATCAACAGTCACATGAGGAAGATGCTATGAACCCAGTTTTTTGCAGGAGATGAGACTGAGGCCGGTGGTCACATGGTTCCTAAGTGCCAGTCTACCCCCAAAGCTATACTCTGAACCATGCCTATGCCATACACAGCAGAAAATGAAATAAGGCATTGAATTCAGGGTCCTCTAAGATCCTTGCAACTGATAAAGACACACTTAATAATATTATACTTTACCTCTGACCATCAAGCAGTTCTGGTTTCTAAGTAAAAACTGCTTCTAAGCATTAAAGTAGCTCCTTTCATATCTTCATTATTTTTTTATTTAAATAATTTTTTTAAGTGTATTTATTTTGAGAGAGAGAGCACAAGAAGTGGAGGGGCAGAGAGAGAGAGAATCTCAAGCAGGCTCTGCAGGGTCAGCATAGAGCCTGATGTGGGGCATGAACCCACAAAACTGTGAGATCATCACCTGAGCCAAAATCAAGAGTAGGATGCTTAACCAACTGAGCCACCCAGGCACCCCTCGGTTATTTTTTAAGAGTTAACTATGTGGACCAACAACCTCTTAGTGATATTCATAGTCTTTTTGCAAAACTTCAAAGGGATTTGTAGGAACTAATCTATCCTGCAAAAAGAACATTTAACCAAAGTTTAATAATTTGCTTCATTTTCTTCTGTTAAATATAAGTAATGATGTATATATGGCATATATTACAGGAGCCTTTTTTGTAAATTTATCCTTATTTGTGAATTTGCAAACAGATTTTGTGAAGTGATGTTAATAATGGTTATTTCTATGCCATATGATCTAGTAATTCCACTACTGGGTATTTACCCAAAGGAAACAAAACACTAATTTGAAAAGATATATGTATCCCTATGTTTATTTCACCATTATTTACAGTAGCCAAGATATGGAAACAACCTGAGTGTCCATAAATAGATGAAGGAATAAGGAAGATGTGGTGTATGTACACACACACACACACACACACACACACACATACAAACACACACACACACAGAGGAATATTATGTAGTCATAAAAAAGGATGAGATGATACCATTTGCAACACCATGGGTGGACCTAGAGGGTATTATGCTAAGTGAAATAAGACTGAGGAAGACAAATACCATATGATTTCACTCTGAAATCTGAAAAACAAATGAATAAACAAAAAGTAGAATCAGACCTATAAATACAGAGAACAAACTGGTAGTTGCCAGAGGGGGGTGGGGAGGGAGTTGGGCAAAATGGGTGAAGGAGAGTGGGAGACACAGGAATGCGGTGAGTAAGTCGCAGGAATAAAAGGCACAGCATAGAGAATATAGCCAATGGCATTGGAATAGTGCTGTATGATGACAGATGGTAGCAACAATTGTGTGAGCATAGCACAACATACAAAGAAGTCAAATCGGTATGTTGTACCCCCAAAATTAATGTAACATTATGTGTCAAAAAGTTTTTTGGAAAAATAATGGTTATTTCTAGGTAATAGAATCTTTGGATTTTACTTTGTACTTTTTTGTAGTTCTTGATTTTTTAATAAGAAGCACATATCACCTTTACAAAATCAACAAAGTCTCTCAAAAAGAACAATCACATTGTCATGAGTCCAAACACATCGTGCAAAAAGAAAGTTGGGGATTTGAAGCCTAGATTATTGCCAGAGTTTTTAACTAGCCACCTAAGTTTCATTAAACTTTATTTACTCCACTTAAAAATGTGTATCATGTACAAGTAAAAGGACAAATTAGAGTATTAGAAATAAGAGGCCTAACAGTGAATACTATATCTAGAAACATGTGAACATCTCATAAATAGAAGAGTGGAGCCTAAATTTTTGTTTTTATGAATCATATATCATGTTGGTAGGTTTGTATTCTGCTATCATGTTAGACACACCACCAAGATCTTCTGTTTTTTTTTATGAATCCACTGTCTTTGTCATATTCAAAGATAAAATGTTTTTATTTCATATGAAACAATTTAAAGCACTGTTTAAAAATAGGGGCGCCAGTTGGTTAAGCATCTGACTCCGGCTCAGGTCATGATCTTGAGGTTCGTGAGTTCAACCCTCACATTGGGCTCTGTGCTGACAGCTCAGAGCCTGGAGCCCATTTCGGAATCTGCGTCCCCCTCTCTCTCTGCCCCTCCCCCGCTCATGCTTTGTCTCTCTCTCCTTCAAAAATAAATAAACATTTTAAAAAAAATTTTAAATAGTTACTTTATGGAAAAAAAAACAAAAGGAAATATGACCAAATGTTAGAAATGGATGCCTATGAGAGGCAGAATCATGGATAGTTCTTTTTGCTGTTGCTTTACACTTTTCTGCATCTTCTAAGTTTTCTGCAGTGAACATGTATTATAGAAATAATCAGTTTTTTAAAAATCCTAGTTTATACCTAAATGTAAGAAATAATTAAATTAGTTCATTTAATATTTTTAGAAATTTTTTTAATGTTTACTTAGTTTTGAGAGAGAGTGAGTGAGTAAGTGAGTGAGAGAAGGGTAGAAAGAGAGCACAGAATCCAAAGCGGGGTCCAGGCACTGAGCTGTCAGCACAGAGCCCGACACAAGGCTTGAACTCAGAAACTGCGAGATCATGACCTCAGCGGAAGTTAGATGCTTAACCTACTGAGCCACCCAGGCGCCCCCATTTTAATATTTTAATATTAGTTCATTTTAATACTAAAGTTCATTTTACACATCACTCATGCAGAAGAATTCCTAATAATTTGTGTTATACTTCACCTTCACCAAGGCAAAGCGTAACTCTAACCCACACCCACTCCTAAAGTGAGGGCTGCACATAGGGAATCCTTCTAAAGAGTACAATATGGAAAGGCAGGGGAGAGTAACTTTACAGTGGAGAAAGCTGACAAACACTATTTCAGCCAGGTGATCAAGGTCAACATCAACAGTGATCAGTCATGTTGATAGTAGTTACCCTTGATATATCTTGATGAAAATGGTACTTTACCTCTGTGGCCTTCCTCCCCAAAACCTATAATCCCAGTCTAATAATGAAAAAAAAAAATCAGACAAATTCCAATTGACAGACGTTCTACAAAATACCTGACCAGTGCTCCTCAAAAATGTCAAGACCATCAAAAATAAGGGATGTCCAAGAGATTGTCACAGCCAGGAGGAGCCAAAGGAGACATGACAACTAGATGTAATGTGCTATCCTGGAGAGAAAAAAAAAGAGGACATTAGATAAAAACTAAGGAATTCTGATCAGCCCATTAATTGTTACAAATGCATAACACTACCGTAAGATGTTGATAATGGGAACATACGGGAACTCTCTCTACTGGCATCACAATTTTTTTGTAAATCTAAATCTGTTCTGCAATATAAAATGGGTTTTTTTTTTTTTTAGTTCATTTTAGCCTTTTGTGACTCTTACAGAAAATCTTTGCAAAAATCATAATGCATGTGAAGACAGTGTGTTTCCTGAGTTATAGAGACTCGTGATAGGAAATGCTATCCTGTCACCACAAATGCAAAAAAGAAAGAAAGAAAGAGAGAGAGAGAGAGAGAGAGAAAGAAAGGAAGGAAGGAAGGAAGGAAGGAAGGAAGGAAGGAAGGAAGGAAGGAAGGGAGGAAGAAAGAAAGAAAGAAAGAAAGAAAGAAAGAAAGAAAGAAAGAAAGAAAGAGAGAAAAAGAAAAACTAGGGGCGCCTAGGTGGCTCACTTGGTTAAGCATCTGACTCTTCATTTTTGCTTAGGTCATGATCTCACAGTTTGGGAGTTCAAGCCCCGTGCAGGGCTCTGCACTGACATCAGAGCCTACTTGGGATCCACCCCCCCGCCCCCGCCTCTCTCTCTGCCCCTTCCCTGCTTGCATGCTCTCCCTCTCTCAAAATAAATAAACTTTGTTTAAAAAAAAAGAAAAACTAATGTCCCATAGGTTATCTCAAACAAAAACCTCTAGTCACCCAAATTAATAGCTGTACCAGGATTCATTTTCCAGAAGAAAAGATGTCATTCCAAGATACTGTCCTGAGTTTACATTGCGAGAAAATAGACATTGGCAAGCACCAATTTTTATAGAAATGATATATATGAATTGAAATATATAGAATGTAGGGGGCACCTGGGTGGCTCAATTGGTTGAGTGTCCAACCCTTGATTTCAGCTCAGGTCATGATCCCAGGGTCATGAGATGGAGCCCTGTGGGGCTCCACATTAAGGATAGAGCCTGCTTAAGATTCTCTCTCTTTCTCTCTTTCTTTCTCTCTCTCTTTCTCTCTCTCTCTCTCTCTCTCTCTCTCTCCTTCCCTCTGCCCCTCTCTCCCACTCACACACCCTCCCTCTCTCTCTCAAACGTAATAAATAAGGGGCACCTGAGTGGTTCAGTGGGTTAAGCATCCAACTTCAGCTCAGGTCGTGAACTCTCTGTTCGTGAGATCAAGCCCCACATCAGCCTCTGGGCTGACAGCTCAGAGCCTGGAGCCTGCTTCAGATTCTGTGTCTCCCTCTCTCTCTGTTCCTCCTCCCCTCGTGCTCTGTCTCTCTCTCTCAAAAATAAAGATTTAAAAAGAAAAATTTTTTAAACTGTTTAAATAATAAAATAAGTAAAATATAAATCTACACAGATATATATAAAATATAAGGACTCCGTGTCAATGGCGGGTTGAAGAGTAAGTAAAGGGCTTAGCAGGATACAAATATAAAACGTAACTATGGAGAAGAGAAAACAGATTTTCAGATTTGCCAGTTAAGTCATGCTACCATTAGTTTGTCTGAGATAGCCTTCTTCATGTCAATAGGTGATGTTCAAAGATATTTAGAATGAAATAGAGAGTATACCATCGGCATTAGGATAAGATAAATTCCTGTGTTGCCACATGGCATCAGAACTTGTGATTTTTCTGATCTCTGTCAGCAGGAAGACTCATTTGGCAAAAGTGGAAGATGGAAGATATAAACCTTGAAGATGAAGGAAACCACAAAAATCTTGTGAAATTTTCATGATCAACTAGGGATATTTTTAATAAATATATACTTACAAACACATATGCATACAAACATACACAGACAAATAAAAATAAGGTCATCATTAAGATAGAATACATACAAACATGATCTTAGGAGTTCTCTTCCAGTAAAAGAGTGATAGTTAAGCTCTAGAAAAAATTAACTTAAGTATCTTCAGTACTTCTAGAAGAAAGTGCCAGGTCAAATATAAAATTCTTGGCGTGCCTGGGTGGCTCAGTCTGACTTTGACTCAGGTCATGATCTCACGGTCTGTGAGTTTGAGCCCCACGTGGGGCTCTGTGCTGACAGCTCAGAGCCTGGAGCCTGGTTCGGATTCTGTGTCTCCCTCTCCTCTGCCCCTTGCCTGTTCATGCTCTGTCTCTCTGTCTCTCAAAAATAAATAAACATTTTTTTTTAATTTTAAAGAAAAGTTAAAATAAAATTCTTATATCTGATTCTATAATTATTTCTATTTAAGAACACCTAACATCAAGCAAATTTTTTCATCTGAGACATTCATTACACTGAATGAAACCACAGGATATAATTTATTTACCTTGTCCTAGGTTTGGGGTCTGTTGAAAATGAGAAAAACACAAAAAGTAACTTTTCTGGAGTACCATTCAATTGCATTATTTTGAACAGATGGTGGGTTGTGTTCAGTTGCTAAATATGAATAAAGTTTGGATGTGAATGGAATAAGGATAGGTCTTCTTTAATTTTTTTGGCTTTTACTTTAGTAAAAAAAAAAAAAATGCATATATACACACCCATACTCATATGCTACTAAACAGCAGTTATGACCTTTGTACCAACGTACTGTTCTTTGAAAACCTGTGTCACTGCTTCTTAAAAATTATGTATTCTATATAATGTGCCTTTTCTCCTTTCTATAGCAGCTGTTTCAAACACAAATGCAGAGATGAATGAGGAAAATCCCCTACATTTAAAATCCACCATGGCGAGAAAAGCAGGAAGAGGGCCAAGCTAGCCCCTGGGGATTTTCCCAGGTTCAGTAGATTGACCTGGAAACAAGGAGTACAGATTGAGCTCTTCTTCCTTGAGCGGCACAAACACTGGTCAGAGAAGTTTCCAAACACATGGAGCTTAGTGAGACCACCTGCTCCTAACACAGGACAATGGCTACTAGACCACCAACTCTGTTGCTTCGAGTCAACACCAGCTCCCCTTTACAACAGATGACAGGCTTTCTGCCAGAGGAGTCTGCCGGTGAAACAGCGAGCAAAGAGAGGCTAAACTTTACATGTGCAATAGAAGCTCATAAATTAGGAACCAAATGGACAGATGAAAAAAACTGAAATTGAACGAGGTCGGACAGTAGAAGCAAACAATACTCACATGGATATCAGCTCCGGCAAGGCAGAGCTAAGAGTTCAAATCCTCACTTGACAAGGGCATGAGACTCCAAATGCCATGGAGGCCCCAATATGCGGAGAGAAATTTTTGCCCAGGTTCTCATGCATGCCGTCAGCATGACCAGTCTCAGTGGAGGTGTGGCACAACCCAGGGGATCTAATCTATAACCTCCCAAGATCTTCATCTCTTAGACGACTCAACAATAGGAAAAGAGTTGCAACAGTCAGGCCCCATAGCTTGCTTTGCCCTCCCCAAAGAACTGAGGTCAACTAGAAGTTCCAATTTCCCTGAAGTCATGTATGAGATAGCATGTCAAATTGGTTTTCAATTAAAAGTATATACGAAAATGTTTAATAATATTTCGTAGGTTAAGGGAATTAAAGTTAATACCAGCTGCTGGAAGGAAATTCTCAATACAGAATCCTAGGTTAACCCATATAGGAAAGTCAATGAAAAATGGAATTTTAAATTTTTAAGCAGGTAGGTCATGACACAGTCCAGGCGGGATCCATGATGACACTGAGAGGAAATAATTCAAAAAATAATTCAAAGTCTTGGCACCACATAACTGCCATAATTCTGCTTGTTTGTTTGTCTGTTTGTTTTTTTGAAAACTATAAACCCATATCCCTTTGGGTAATTTTTTCAGTTTTTAAATGTTTAGAAAACAAAATTGTAAAACTTGTTCAAGACCCCTCCGGGTTACAATTCAGTCACTTATTTACGGTACCTAGGATAGAGTCACAGACACAACCTGTGAGGAAAGAAGCCACGATTAGAGAATAGAAGCGTTTGGAACAAATGTATTCCAAACTGTTTAAATAAACCATGGAACACCTGTAGAATAGGATACTAAGCAACTGTGAGAAAGGATGAGGAAGACCATGCGCACTGCTATAGAACGATCTCTAATATACATTAAGGGGAAAAGCAAGCTACAGAAGAGTGTATATCATGCATTGCCATTTGCAGGGGAAACTACATGTGTGTGCTTTGACTTCTGTACGCCAAAGATCTCTGGAGAGATACACGCCAAAGATCTCTGGAGAGATACACAAAAACCTAGCACCAAGGTCTGCTTCTAAGAAGGGGAACTGGGTGCCATGCTATTTTATACCTTTTGAATTTTTAACTATTAACTATTTGTATGTATCATCTATCAAATAACAAGCTTTACCTCTAACAAGGGGGCACTCTTAAAAAAGTGAAAGAGCATTTTCAAGCATGTTTTGGGCAAATGGGAGAGGCCATAATGAAAGAAATTGCCATTATTTTGCAATAGAGAGCTATAGTTGACAAGCGGGAGGGGGAATGTGCAATCTGTTCACTGGGATGTCAGAAGATAGATCAAAACGAATACCCAGACTGTGAAAATATGGTTAATTACTGACAGAAGGAAAAACCATAAAGTCCATCCCATTGCATTTAAGTGAGCAGTGATACGTCAAAGAAAAGGGACTAAATAGGAAGAAAATACTGGAGTTCAACCAAAAATATAAAGAGAAAGAAAACATAAAGAGAAAGAAAATCATTTGTGAAATAGTTTCAGAATGTTGTTATATCACAGTAAAATGTATAAAGAAATTCTCAAATGAACTCTGTCAGATCCTGAAATCAGTAAAACAATTTCACTTTCTTAAAATACTTCCACAAACACACCCCTAAAGCACACACACATTCAAACACATGCTGAAAGCAGCCTGTGGGACCATTAGGACAATTCTGGACTTTATGGCTATTTCTTTTTTACGGGTCATTCTTTGCATTTTTACTGCCCTAAATTTACCTCTTAAGTCACAGCAATGCAGATTGAGCTTGCTTTCTTCTTTAGTTTTGTTTCCAACCAAATCTTTTGTACATTTCTGGAATTTAAGCCACCTCAGTTACCGCTACTTATCTATAACACCATTGCTTTGAGGGATTAAAGCAGGTTTCTTGTAATACACTTAGATCAAGAGTTATCTGAGTTGAGAAGAATATCCTGTTTGAGTTGGGGATGGGGACTCTTTTTTATTTTTATTTTTTATTTATTTTTTTTGATCTTGAGTTGTTTTGATTTCCCCTGAGAGCCGTAATCTTCAGCAAGTGATATTTTTTAAAAAGCCCCCAACACACCACAAAACATTCCAAGTGATTTTAACTCCTGAATGAGGTTGGGCTACCTGAGTGATTCTCTCTCTTCTCTTCTTTGGCAGAAAGGATTAGAAACCTCCACAGAACTTGCTCTCTATTAAAGTGGAGTGCTGTGCATTCATTGGCAAGAGGTGAATTGTTTTCAGATTACATGTGAAAGAGTGTGTGTGTTTCTTTCCCACATCAAAGACTTGGATGGAGGCAGTTCTGAGTATTGCCAGGGATGCAAGAATTGGTGCTAAAGTGATTAACAAAATTGCTTTCCTGCAAAAGAAGCACAAAACATTACCTAGGGATTAGAGGAGGAGAGGGCAAGATTAAAGGTGATGTTGAATTTTGGGTGGAATATCTTATCCATCTTTTTCAAATCATGCTTCAAGGATTCTGCAGCCCCTCCTCGGGGAAACCTGAGCAAATCAAGGTCTTGCTTTCTCAAATTTTGTACACAGGGGCTCCGACAAGGTAAAATTAAAACTACTAACATAAGCAGTACTCACTCGTGACCTCCATATCTTCATTTCACACTACAAATATATTTGGATTTGGGATGGATTTTACTCAGCACACACCAACGACTCCGGTGATCAAAGATTCTTTCATTTGTAATTGGTACGTGTATCCACCTGTTGGATTTAGACGATAGTGTTTTGTAGAGTTTCTGGAGTTGTCTGGTTTTAGCAAATCTTGACCTGATTAGTAGAGCATCCCTTGTAAAACCTACTTTCCCAGTGAAATCTCCATCTAGCCAAAATGTGAAAAAAACAAACCAAACCAAAATAATAATAATAATAGGACCTATATTCCAAATAGTGAAGGAAAGATAATAATCATGCAGTAAACCTCACAATTACTAGTTTAGGAAATTATTTTAAAGGGTATCTCTAAAATGCCCTGTGACATTCTTTGTCATGTAGCATTTTTTTGATCTATTCTAAAAACTGAATTTAGGCCACCCTTCCTCCAAGAAGTCCTCCTGACTTTGGTCTCCTAATCAGAGACAGGCAGAAACATATAGGTACATGTAACTGTTCCAGTGTGAATAAACTTTTCTTCCTCTTTGCTTTCTTCCTTTAAAACATTAAGTCCCCAGAAGGAACGACACACATATCTGGATAGGTGGGGAAAACGTAAAGTTGAGTGCAATTGCAAAATAAATAAATTCGAAGCAATACACACAGTATGATGCCATTCATGAGAAAAGTTAACACAAAAAAACAGTATCTTAACTCTTGAGGGAACATATGTATGTATAGAAAAGTACAAAAAAGAGAACAGAATTATCAATCTTAAACTCATGCTGGTGGCTGCCTTTGGGAAGGAAGGTGGGAAATGAGATTGGGGGTCGTGGTTAAAGAAAATTTTAGCAACATCTATAACATTTATTTCTTTTAAAGGGAAAAAATCCCATTAAGCTAAGATGATTCACTTAGGCATAGTTAGGGGATGTGAACAGTCATTGAAATTGTTACCTAAACACACAGCAGAGGTTTGAGATCTCATCTTTGTCCTCTTCTGTTTTTTTCGTTTTCTTAGTCAGACACAAGTTATGTCTCACTTCCTTTACAACAACAATAAAACCTGTTCCAGATTGATTAAATAATTCAGAAGAGTTGTTATCTTCTCTTCTCCCACAATAACATCATCCTCGCAAATTTACGTGCCATGGTGATGGAACTTGATCTCTGCAGGTGTTCTGTAAAAAGGGTGACACACTGTGAGTCCTCAGTAAAGAGAATAAATAAATGAATAGATAAATAAGCACAATTTGCTTGCCACCCCGCAAGCAAGAGTTTGTGGGTGTTTTCATTTTGAAAAGTTGTTTCTCAAGGTTGCCTGTGTGACTTCTTCGCTTTCAGGAACGTGTTGAGAACAATCATTTTTTATCTGTCTTTCCCTCGGGGTCCCGTAAGGTCACTGGACATAAGATAGCTGTGAAATTTGACATTGTTCCAATTTAAATGCTTCACTCCAGCAAGTGCAAGACTGTGGGCGCGTCGGTGCGGGGATTGCCACGGCCAGGCCGGTGCTGAGACTCGCCAGCCCTCCAGGCTTCAAAGCCTGCCATCCTTGATCTCACTAAAGAATGTTTTTGAATTCTGTGTCCATCTAGTGGTTGCCTGCAAAGATCTA
This sequence comes from Leopardus geoffroyi, assembly GCF_018350155.1. Lineage (NCBI taxonomy): Eukaryota > Metazoa > Chordata > Mammalia > Carnivora > Felidae > Leopardus > Leopardus geoffroyi. The sequence goes on from NC_059334.1 coordinate 60,685,406, forward strand.
CTTGGCTTTTTCTTTCTTCCTTTTCTTTCACACTTGATCAGTGAGATTCTGTTTGTGATGGGGGTTTTGCCCCCCTTGGTCTTTAATTCTTTCACAGGTGGTTTCAAAGTGTCTATCCTCAGCCACTGCTTTCTATAAACAAGCAGGAATTCATGAACCCCAGTTACTGATGGCTCTCCTCACAGAGCAATTCTTCTCTCACTTTGAAAATGAACTGTTTTGTGGACAGTAAAGTACAGTTCTTTTTCACAGATGAGATTAGAGACTGGAGGGGAGACTAAAGGGAGGGGAGGTTTTTTCTTTTCCTTTTTTTTTTTTTAAACTGGAGAGTCTTTTCATTGTAACTTATTTTAGCAAATGCGAGAACTTTACTTATTTTACACTCAGTTGCAACTTCAGTTAAAGATGACAAGGTGCTAAGTGAAGGGTGCTGGCAATTGCTGATTTCCTCATCGATCCCATCGTCTCCAGCATCCCAAGTATAAGGGTAGGAGTTGAAGATCCGGTGGTTATAGGAGCTAATATGGTTGCACATCCAAGGAATCAAATGATCTCAGTTCCATTGGAGAATTCTGATGTGCCACAGGGGTGGCCATATCTAGCATCACTTCCTCCCCTCTGTGGGCTGACAAGTCTGTCCCCGAGCCTCAGTTCCTCTGCTTTGAGGTTTTAGATGTAGTTCAGGGCTTATCTGTAGCAGCCATTGGTCATAATGGTTTTCACATGGATCCTGAAAGTTGGGGAGCTCATGGATTTATACTATTCTGAATTTTGTGAGAAAAAAATAATGGAGGCCAAGTTTCCCAACACATTAACAGTGAAAGAGCATATGTGTGTCTTGGGCCACCCTGGCCTCTAGGTAGGAAGATGGGGACACACACTGAATTAAAGTCACTGCCTTCGTTCCAGCTCAAATTAAAAGATATTTTTAATATTTTAAAATACTCTTTCTCTTTATAAATGTAACACACTTTATTAGAGTCAATTAAAAAGACATAAATTGTGTTTACCCGAAATTGCTTATAATAGCAAAAAACTGCAATTAAACAACCTAAATATCCATCAATGGGCAACCAGCTAAGTAAACTATAACATGCCCACCTCTGGAATAATATCTAACCACTTAAAAGTGTGAAACTGGGGGCACCTGGGTGGCTCAGTCAGTTAAGCATCCAACTCTTGATTTTCGCTCAGGTCATGGTCTCAGGGTTGTGGGACTTAGCCCCGCATCAGGCTCCACACTGAGCATGAAGCTTGCTTGGGATTCTCATTCATTCATTCTCTCTCTCTCTCTCTCTCTCTCTCTCCCCACACACACACACATTCTGTCCCTCTTCCCAGCTCATGTGTGTGCTCTCTCTAAAAGAAAAAAAATAAATGGGGCGCCTGGGTGGCTCAGTCGGTTAAGTCTCCAGCTCTTGGTTTCAATTCATGATGTCACGGTTCATGAATTCGAGCCCCACATCGGGCTTTGTGCTGACAGCACAGAGCCTGCTTGAGATTCTCTGTCTCCCTCTCTCTTTATTCCCTTCCCTCGCACTCTCTGTCTCTCTCTCTCAAAGTAAATAAACTTTAAAAAATCCAAGTTATTTAAAAAAATGAAAAATTAAATTAAAAATAAGTAAATAATATAAAATTATTAAAAAGTCAAAATAAAAAATAAAAAAGTGAAACTGGAAAGGAATGACATGGAAACATATCTACGAATGATGGTGAGTGAAAACAAAAGTTGACAAATTATATTACAAAAATGATATGTATGAAACAATCCTATATACACGTCAGGTACATGTACATATGGGATTGAGGGAGGTGATCTAAGGGGACTTTAACTATATCTGTATATTTTACTTTTTTACAAGAAGATGTATGTATGTAATCCTCATGTACTTAAAAATAATTTTTAAATGATTTTAAAAACCAAATAGAAAATAACTAAAAAGAAAATAAATAAAATCACCTTTAATCTGCTACCCAGCCTTCCATATACTCTTTTGTATATATAATTTTCTAAAAATTGTTTTATTGTGGTACTATATACATACAGTAAAATTTACTATCTTAACCATTTTTAAGTGTGCAGTTCAATGCCGTTAACTACATTCAAATTGTTGTGCAATCATCACCACCATCCATCTCCAGAACTTTTCCATCTCCCAAACTGGAACTCTGTCCCCATTTCCCCCTCCCCCAGCCTCTGGCAACCACTGTTCTACTTTCTGTCCCTATGTATTGACTACTCAGGTCCCTCATATAAGTGGAACCATACAGTATCTGTCCTTTTGTATCTGGTTTATTTCACTTAGCATATAACGTCTTCAAGGTTCATCTGTGTTGTAGCATAGGTCAGAATTTCATTTCTTTTAAAGGCTGGAGATTTCCACTGTATGTATACAGCACATTTTGTGTATTCATTCAGCCATCAGTGGACACTTAGTTTATTTCCACCTTTTGGCTGTTACAAACAATGCTGCCATAAACACTTGTGTACAAATAGCTGTGTGAGTCCCTGCTTTCAGTTCTTTCGTGTATATACCCAAAAGTGGGATTGCAGGATCAAATCTATATTTAATTTTTGGAGAGGCCTCCATACTGTTTCCCACATTTGGCTGCACCATTTTGTATTCCCACCAGCAGTGCATTAGGGTTCCAATTCCTCCACATCTCACCAATGTTTGTTTTCTGGTTTGTTTATTTGTTTGTTAATCATAGCCATCCTAATAGGTGTGAAGTGATTATGTACTTTTAAAAATTAAAAGCTGGCCTCAACTGTAGCTTAATATAACCCTGACATTTTCCTATACCATTAAATATCCTTCAACAATATCATTTTAATGCCTTCCTAGCCTTCCACTGAGTAAGATGTACCTTAATTTACTCAACCAATTCCCTATTCCTGGAAACTGAAGTGTTCCCAAGTTTTTGGTATTATAGAGAGTGCTCCATATTCACATTCTTGACTTTGTTTTAAAGTTGCTTATAAATTCCTAACAGTCATAGAGCATATACTTTTTTAAGCTTTGAAGATCAACATCCAATTTAAAATTCAATTAAAAAGAGGGATTGGAGGACAGAAAGAATTGCCACACTGCTACACACTTAAAGACCCCAAGCAAACTACTACTTAATCAGTTGAGAAATTCGCTCACACAGTGTAAAGAGTGGGTATTGTCTGTTAGCCCTCCAGCAATTCGCCTTTCACCATTGACCTACATCGAAACCTTCTGCTTAGAAAAAGAACGTAGAAGCCTCTCACTTGGAAGGCTTGGCTCAGTGGTACTCGGGTGCTACAAGAGTCTGTGTGTGAGCACTTTCATCACTGGAGTCCACCACTGGATCCAGGACCGATCTGAATCTCTTTGACTCTGCTCCTTACTGAAATATGATGCTCTCTCTGGGGTGGCAGTTGCAGAAGTGTTTAAGAGTACCCAGGACTAACACACCGGAGAAAGTAAGTTCAAGAGGAGGAATCACCCAGGAATGCATGACAAGGTGGTAGCTTTCTCCCTCCTGAACCGCCCAGTTAGTAGTTGGCACAGCCTAGGCCCCCAGAGCCTTGGGCAAACTTTAGTTATGTCACTCTGCTACTCAGAGACCTCTGCCACCCATAGGCTTTGTAGTCAATCTAAAGCTCTTTGCCTGGCACTCAATACTCTGGTTTCCCAGGACCTCTCTCCATCCTTATTGCCCCAGCACGAATTCTTCCATTCCACCCAGACTGACTATTTGCTACCCCAAGTGGTTCACCATGTGGAAAGACCTTTGGACTTAGGAGTGAGACAATCTGGGGGCGTCTGGGTGGCTCAGTCAGTTAAGCATCCGAGTTCAGCTCAGGTCATGATCTGGCGGTTCATGGGTTCAAGCCCTGCGTCATGCTCTGTGCTGACAGCTCAGAGCCTGGAGTCTGCTTCAGATTCTGTGTCTCCCTCTCTCTCTGCTCCTCCCCTACTCACACTCTGTTTCTCTCTCTCTCTCTCTCTCTCTCTCTCTCAAAAAATGAGTAAACGTTAAAAAAAAAAAGAGTGAGACAATCTGGATTTGAACGCTGGCTCTGCCATTTCTTTAGTAGGTGACCTTGGGTGAAATACTTGACCTTGTTGAGCCTCAGTTTCTCATCTGCAAAATGGGGAGGACAAAGCCTCATTTGCTGTATGATCGTGTATATGTTAAACTGGACAACAGCATGTAAAAGAAGTTCATACAATGCAGAGTGTGTAATGAGTGTTTGATAGGTGACATGAATGTCTTGTTTTTCCTGGACTCTGAGCTTTTGCTCCTACCTGTTCTCTTTCTAGAAAAATTCCCCCTCATATGAATCCCACCCAGTCATCAAAACAAACTCATGTTTTGGCCCCCTTGAAAGCTCTCCCCTGAAAATCCTTAGCACTCTCCAGCTAGACTATTCAATTGGCAGTAGTCTAGACTGGCTGGTATTGGCCCCACTTCTCACCATGTCCTTCTTCTCCAGATAGCCTGTCAAAGGACAAAAACCATGCCTACTACCCACCCCTTCCTCCCTACCCCACTTTTCTCCCTCTGCATCAAGAACATTTTACACACAGTAGATGGTAAATAAATATTTTTTGACTGACCCTTTTCACTTCCCCTGACCTTCATGACCTCCCTGTATCAGTATGTCCATGTCAGTCCTTCTAAATGGATTCTCCCCTGACCCAATTTTCAGGGAGCACAGATTCCAATTTTGCCCCAATAATAATCATAATTAATGTAGAGCACTTCCTTGCATACAACATTAGCCTATAAAGTCAACAGAATGGATATTCTTGTTATTATTATCCCTATGTCTTAGAGATTCAGAGAGGTCAAGCGATTTGTCCCAAAGCCACAAAGCTAGTGTACGGCAAAACTAAAACTAAACACAGATCTACTGATTGCAAAGCTCATGCTCTTGGCCTCACATAATAAAACCTCTCTGTATACTTATTTTGCTTAAGTTTATTTATTTATTTTGAGAGAGAGCACACACACGCGCACACACACACGAGTGGGGAAGAGGCACAGAGAGAGAGAGAGAGGGAGAGAGAGAGAGAGAGAGAGAATCCCAGGCAGTCTCCATGCTGCCAGCGCAGAGCCTGACATGGGGCTCAATATCACAACTGTGAGATCATGACCTGAACCAAAACCAAGAGTCAGATGTTCAACCGAATGAGCCACCCAGGCAACCCCGTCTCTCCATATTTAACTGTTAATGAATATTGGTCCCTCTGTGAAATAGTATTATCATGGAATTTTAGGCCCTTGCCTAAGAAAAAAATGGTGGTGTTCTTGGCTAACTTCTTTATTGTTTGCAGAGGCATGGAAGAAATGCACATGATATGCCAGTTCTCAGTGAAACGTTCCAGGTAAGAACCTGTGTAAATTATCTCCTTGGGACCCAGAAGGAAAGCTGGGCTTTGATGGGAAGGCATCTTTTCCACTATACCTTAATTAATGGCAACTCAGAGCATCTCTCTTTGAAATGGTTCCCCACTATCCTTCTGATCTTCTTTTTTTTTTTTTTTTTATAATTTTTTTTTTCGTTTATTTATTTTTGGGACAGAGAGAGACAGAGCATGAACGGGGGAGGGGCAGAGAGAGAGGGAGACACAGAATTGGAAACAGGCTCCAGGCTCTGAGCCATCAGCCCAGAGCCCAACGCGGGGCTCGAACTCACAGACCGTGAGATCGTGACCTGGCTGAAGTCGGACACTTAACCGACTGCGCCACCCAGGCGCCCCCCTTCTGATCTTCTTAAGTGACCTTCTGCCCACACCCCTCAAGGCTCAGGGCTTCTGCTCCAAGGCCTTGGCTCTGGCTCCCAGAAGTTCCTGCAGTCACCCTCCATGAATTAGGGCTCCTCCAGCAAAGGGCACAACTTGTTAACAACAGCTCCAGGACATCATAGGTGATCCTGATTAGAAGCGATGCTAAGAGATCCTAGCACTACACAGTCCTCCAGCACACCAGCAGCGTCCCCAGTTATGCATCTCATCGGCTGACAGCTCAGCGGACATTCTTTAGATTTTAGGGAAGATATGAACCATCTGTGGTTCACCTGCAACCCAAAGCAGATCCGTGTCTCTCAGCTACCTCTGTCACTGAGTGAGCAACAACTTAGCGTCTAGAGTGTTAATCTACCTGTTATCCCAGTAAAAACAAAACAAAACAAAAACCCTGGAAGCCACATAAATCTTGACTTAACTGTTACCCCAGATTCTGTTGGTAATAGTTGCTTAAACTCTTTCAGCAAGTTCCTCTTTCTTCCTTATCCCACCTTGGACACTTGGGCACTAAAGTCAATTGGCTGAGCTGCCTCCAGAATTGTTCAATATACATTGATTTGAGAACCATTCTCCATGTACCTTGCTAGGCACTGGGGGATGCAAAGAGGAGGGGTGGCTAGAGAGTCTTCTCATGTTTTTCTCAACTCAGTTTCCACCACGAGCCCCACTTTCTCCCAACCAGTAAGACTCACATCCTCAACAAACCCCTAGTTTTACAGGGACTGTTCACATTCTCCATCTTGTTTTCTGAGATAAACACTGGCATGGACATGAGCACAGCAATGGCTTGATTATGCTCTAATTACTCTGGGCCAAAAGCAGGAGTTAGATCTCAATTCACATGCTCTTTGGTAGACTGTCACATGGGACCCCAGGCATAATATGCCTTCATCTTTACTCACATAGCCTGGTGAAGCCCTCTCTCCCTTTCTCACACTGCTGTAGCCACCGGTTTTCCCACACCCACCATTCTGTCTCAAACACTAAGAGTTCAAACACTGCTCCTCCAAAGATCTTAACCTTGAGACTTAGACATTGTCCCTTGTTCCTCAACAGCACCTCCTCCCTCCCTAGCTGCTATTCAAATGAATAAACAAATATTTATAGAGTGAGGAAGAGGGGGGAGGGGGGGAGGGGACAGCTGTGATTACTGACCCATCCTGCCCCAGCCTTCCCTCACTCAGAGTGTCTTTGGGAACGAGCTCAAAATGGAAGTTAAGAAGAGAAATTTCTAGTTTCTTGTGCTCTCCTGAAGACCAGCAATGAGCAATTCAGATTTGAAATGTTAAAAAGAACATTTACAATAGCATCCAAAAAAACCAAATACCAGCTATAAATCTAACCAATCATGAACAGGGTCTACATCTAGAAAACTATACAACACCAATGAAAGAAATAAAAGGCCTAGATAAATGGAAAGAGAGTCTGTGTGAGAAGGTCAGTATACAAAAGTCAATTGCTTGCATAGCCCAGCAATAAACAACTGGAATCTGAAATTTTGAAAAAGATACCATTTCAAAGTCTTCTTTCTCAGAGTCATGTGTTCAGGCGATAAGCAGTTTCAACTTGACTATGTCCTTTAGTCAGAAGTCCTGGGGTTCCTGAGACCTTCCATGTAGTGGCCCAGATGTCACCTTCAGCTTGAAGTCCAAGCTGTCCTGTGATTCTGACCATTGCCGGATTCCTCTGAGGCACTGTTGTTTGTTGGGTTCTTCTTTTTTTTTTTTTTTTCCTCGAAGCCTTTTTTGTTTAGGCAGCCACACTTTCCCCAGAGGTTTCCATTCCTCATTTTCAAACCTCCCCACCGCTCTTGCTCCCAGCTGGTTACTGAGCTTTGGTCTGCCACTTCCAAAGGCATCTCCAACCCTGAGCAAGTCTCGCTGCCTTGGGTCCAGTTTCCCAGCTGTCGTCTGGCTTCTCTGTTCTTCGTTCCTCTTTACCTCCAACTCCTTCCGTGTGCTTCCCCAGGGTACAGGTCAGTCTTTCGGGAGTGTACTTACCACGTTAAATCATTTTCTCTGAAGCAAATATTTGCATATGCAAGCCCCACATTTGCCATATGGTTTTCCCTACTTCCCACCCAAAGGAACTCTCAATCTCATATATATTTGGGGAAATGAAGTCTTCCCCAGATGGTCTCTCCAAAGCAAGGTCAGGGTTTTTGCATTCCTTCAAAGGTTCTGGGCAGAGGTTAGAATGACGCATGTTTTCTTGGTCCCGTCAGCAGCAATCGCCGCACCTGATAGTGAGACATAACCTGACTCTTGCGTAGCTAAAAACACACCAGAGTTTGAGGGAGATGTTGAACCATAAACTCTATCCCCACAAGGAAGGGCAAGAAACCTGCCCAGTTGCTCAAATAATTTCAAACCAAATCCCCTAAGAATTCTTCCACGGGGAGAGAAAAAGAGCATGAATATTAGAAAGATGGTGAACCAGGTGTGCCGAAAAGGTTTCTTAGTTGTTCTTAGCTCTGGAAGGGGGTGGGGCAGCCCCACATCTCTACTGGGAAACATATTTCCCCTTTTAAATCAGGAAAGAAAAAAAACAACAACATAACCCCAAATAGAGAATGTTTTCTTTTGTAACTGGAAGCAAACATCGCTGATGGCTTTAACAGCTGCCTGCCAACATGGCCTGAGAAGCAGGCAAGCTCAAACATTTTTTGAGATCAACACATGTACAGACATACAGTATATTAGGTCAAATTATAAATCCAGGAATAAAAGAACAAATAAACAAGTTTCAGCTTTCTCTAGGCTTCTGCGTCCAACACCAGCTAAACTAGACTCTGAAGCAGAGAAATCTAGATTCCAAGAAGGCAAGTCTCCCAGGAGTTCAAGTCAAACCTCCCTCTGGTAGGAAAAGAAGGTGCCGTTGTAGATTAACTGGCTGACGGCTGACCAGGTCCAGGCCGACCGCCCTGCCTAGCCCAGGCTTCCTCGTGTCGGCCAGAAGATTCTGAGGATGTGTGGCAGGTTAACTATAGACCTGCCATTGACTTGATCTTTGACCCCAGTAAATCATTTAATATGCCATGTGCCTTTGTCCATATGTTAATGTTTGGTGTAATTTGGATGAGAATTCCAGCAAGTATAGGGGTGCCACCCATTAGGGCTAAATCTTTCCCTTTAGAGTTTCTAGGAAGAACCTCCTGGACAGCTGCATTGCAGAGAGCCAAGGTATCTGGACGAACTAAATTGAAATGCCTACGGATGGTGAGACTGGCATTGCCTTAATTGTGGCTGACAAGTAGAAGAATAAATTTGTTCTTTGGTTATCAAAACAGACACAAGGGGCAAGAAATCCACCAGAGTAGAGTAGGTGCAAGAATACTGGATTATTTCGTGATCCTACTACTCTGCTAGCCAGGTGACCTTGAGCAAATCACTTACGCCAAGGTTGTTCAGACATTAGTTGGTCATGAAATCAATGGGAATCACTTCTCAGCCTTTTGGCTAAGATCAAGTGCATTATCTATGAAATAAATGTAGGAACTACACATTTTCTAATGAAGTCAAGTTGAATAGAGGAGAAAAATATCAGTGCTTAGTCTACACTAAGTATAGGCACTATTGCATATTTGTGTGGATGTGTGTTTCCTGGGGTCATGATGAACACTAAATTTCCCACTGTGGGTAACAAACAAAAAAGTTTTCCGGCCCACAACCTAGGATTGTGAACACAGGGTTTTGATTGCCCATCTATTGAGTGGAAATTTTAGACATATACATGTATATATATATATATATACACATGCATATTCATATTCACATATGTATATAATGAGCACCACAGTATGTCAGGCACAGAGGCATATGACATAGACAGGCACAGCAAGGCCCTGTCCTCATGGAGCCTCAGCTAGCAGGGGAGCCAGTCATAAAATAATTATATAATTATTTAACTACCATGCATGAGAAGACCCTGCAAAGGGAACAACAGTGTCAGTCCTACTTCAAAGACTTCCGTGAGGACCAAAGGAGAGAGCAGTGGAAACACTTCATAAACCATAGTATTATTCAAATAGGGTGTATTCTTATTTAAAACACTGAATATAAACATGACCTAAAGATGAGCTTAGTTTCCCTTATGCATCCATTCGATGACTAGCTGAACACTGCTCAGAGCCAGACACTGTTCTAGGTTCTGAGGATACAGCAGTAAGTAAGACAGGACCACTGCCCTGGGAAGGTTCCCTTTCAGAGAGACAGACAGACAATAAACACATAAACTGGTAAAGTCAAGAGCGGTAAAGTGGGGCAGAGGAGTAGAGAACAATGGAAGTGGGGAGGTATTTTAGACAGGAAAGCAGTGCTCTCTGCGGGGGTGACAACCAGATCCAAATAAAGTGACCTTGGATGCATCACCGAACACTACAAGACTCGGTTTTATTCATCTGCTAAATAAGGCTACTTATGCCCATCTCCTAGGACTTCCTTGAGGATTAAATGAGATAAAGAATGCAAGGCCTCCGGGACAGTGCAAGCATGAATAGGCACTTAACATTTGCCCAATGGCTGAGTGTCTGCTGGTCTATTATTCAAGGTACTAGGAATATGTTTAGAACGATACAGAACGACAAGAAGGAACAAGCAGGCCTACTATTTTCAGACCAGGCTGCACAAATCTCTCAAAAGGAGTAATTATTATATTCAACTCTGTGTCAGTTGGGTCCTCCAGGAAGTGGGTGCTGAGACACAGTGAGGTGTGCAAGCCAGCTGAGGGGGTGGGGATGGTGGTAAAGCCTGGAAAGATAAAAGAGAAGCCAGATTGGGCAAGAAAAGATTCTGGAGGAAAGGCTGCTGGTTAAGAGGAGTCCTACATGGGCAGAAATGGCCAGGCCCCAGCACCCCCACCACGTTCAGTCATTAGCAAGGGTTGCCTATGAAGAGCATGGGCGTGGCCCAGAAGGGCAGCCACATGGCAAGTTCTTCTTTGAAGGGAGATTGGAATGGTATGCCGCCACAGCTGCCACAAACTCCCAGCCTCAAACAGGGAATCCTGTAGACTTTTTGTGGTCAACACAACAGTGCTTTCTTGGGAGAGGAAAATACAATTTACTCTGACTTGGGGAAGCTTCACAGAGGAAAAGCACTCCGAGGGCCAGAGAGGCCTAGTCCTGATTTTATGATACTCTGTATCTGTTAGGATGTCTTTGGCCACATGCCAACTCAAAATGGCTTGAGCAATAAAGAACCTTTATAATCTCCTATAAGAAGTCTGGAGGAAGGAGGGCCCAGGGTTGTTTAATTTAAAATTCAGTGATGTCATCATTGTGCATCTACCCTCCTGTGCATCTCCTTTTTATCAATGCAGAAACTTCTCAAAAGCCCACCAGCAGACATGCCCTCATATCCCACTGGCCAGAATCAGACCACATATCCACAGATATACAAGTCACCAGTAAGACCAATGAGATCGGTCATGACTGGTGGGCCTGCAGGCCTGGGATGACGAGATTAATAAAGTCCTTTTTACTTTTATTTTTAATATGTGACTTTATATACATATATACATACATATGCTAGCTATATTAAAATATAATTCCATACTAACTTGTGACATTTTTGAACTGAAAAAAAAGTGTTGATCATCAAGTTTTTAAAAATTGTGCTAGAACACACATAACATAAAATTGACCATCTTCGCCATTTTCAATTGTACAGAGAGTGGCATTAAATTCATTCTCATTGTTGTGATACCAATACCACCATCCATCCACTTAACTCTTCATCTTACAAATCTGAAACTCTATACCTATTAAGCAATAACTCCCCATTCTTCTTTCCCCCAGCCCCTGGCAATCAGCATTCTAATTTCTGTCTCTATGTATTTGACTACTCTAGATATCTCATATAAGTGGAATCATACAATGTTTGTCCTTCTGTGTTTGGCTTATTTCGCTCAGCATAATGTCCTCAAGGTTCATCCATATTGTAGCATGTGTCAGAATTCCCTTCCTTTTTTTTTTTAACGTTTATTTATTTTTGAGACAGAGAGAGACAGAGCATGAACGGAGGAGGGTCAGAGAGAGGGAGACACAGAATCTGAAACAGGCTCCAGGCTCTGAGCTGTCAGCACAGAGCCCGACACGGGGCTCGAACTCACGGACCGCGAGATCATGACCTGAGCCAAAGTCGGCCGTTTAACCGACTGAGCCACCCAGGCGCCCCAGAATTCCCTTCCTTTTTAAGGCTAACAACATTCCATTAAAAGTATATACCACACTTGGTTCTTCCATCTTTTGGCTATTGCAAATAATGCTGCTATGAATGTGGGTGTATAAATATCTTCTTGAGACCCTGGATCCAATTCTTATGGGTATATACCCAGAAGGAGAATTGTTGGATCAAATGGTAAGTCTTTTTTTTTTTTTTTTTTTTTTTTTGAGGAACTGCCATACTGTTTTCCATGTTAGCTGCACCATTTTGCATTCCCACCCACAATGCACAAGGGCTCCAATTTCTTCACGTCCACACCAACACTTGTTATTTCCTCGTTTGGGGGGTTTTAGGTGTTTTTATATAGTATCCATCCTAAGAGTTGTAAGGTAGTATCCTACTGTGGTTTTGATTTGCTTTTCCCTAACAATTAGTAACATTGAGCATCTTTCATGTGCTTATTGGCCATTTGCAGATCTTTGGAAAGCTGTCTATTCAAGTCCTTTCCCCAGTTTTTTACTGGGTCGTTTTTTATTGCTATTGAGTTGTAGAAGTTATAGAAGTTCTCTATATGTCAGATAGTAACGCCTTATCAGATATATGATTTGCAAATATTTACCAGTCTCTGACCTCTTTTAAGTTAAAAGCTCAGTCTATGGAGCCCACTGCTTAGATTCAAATCCTAGTTGTGCCACTTATTAGTCTGGGGGGAAGGGTAAACAATCACACAACATCCAGGGTCTGCCAACAAGAAAGAAAGGGGCAATGGCAGTTAAGTATTGACCAGCACAGCAGAGTCCATTACACAGCAGTAGATGTCAAAGGCTGGTAGGTGTGAGTGGGGCTTATTTCAGTTTTCGAATCAAGAAGGATAAATGTCAAGTTATAACAGAAGATAGTATTTCATTGAGCGCTGACTGTGCCAAGGCCACACCAAGTCCTTTACATGCATTATCTCATTTGTTACTCATTCACAAGTATTTGATGAAAGCCTAATATGAACCAGTGACTGCTGAGTAAAAAACAAAATAAAACAAGAAACCAGACATTGTGCCTGCCCTCAAGGAATTTATAGACTTTGGTCAAAGAATCAAACAACTTACAACTTGCAACTAAGCGTTACAAAGGATGGGTCCACAGTCCCAGGGAAACTGAGCTGGTCAGGTAGGTCAGGGAAGACTTCTCTAGAAATGGAGCAAACACAGCTTGAGTTGAGGTAAGAAAAGGTAGGAGTGAAGAGCTGGATGTTACAGACTCATCAGCTCCATGAGGTAGGTACAACTCTTATCCCCACTGGAATGGAAGCTCTGAGAGTACAGGGCCACGTCTATGTTATTCACCAATATCTCTATTGCCTAGAACACGGCCTGACACAAAACGGTTCTCAGGAAACGTTTGTTGAATGAATGTATCCTCATGTTACAGATAAAGAACTCGAGTCTCAGAGAGGGCAAGTAACTTAGCCACAGTCGCAGCGCTTAGTAAGTGGCAGAGCTCAGTGTGAGGCCAGGCAGCAGGCTCTGTTGAGCCTTTTGACGTTTTAAAAAGTCACCTTAACACTACATGTTAACTAACTTGGATTTAAGAAAAAAAAAAAGTCACGTTAAAAAAAAAAAAAAGATGAAGTAAAAAGACTTAAGCCCATCATCCCAGGCCTGTAGCAGGTATAAGCATTCTCTTCCGTGGCCTCCAACTTGCTAGTATGGCCCGTCACACATCGTGTTGTAGTTGCTCTCACACATGACTGTCTACCTCCCTCCTTCCCAGATCCAGTCTTCTTCCCTCCAAGTAACAGTAACCTGTGAGCTACCTCAGGGACTGAATCTACACACAGTGCACTACTTGAGGGCGCAGGCGCCGCGTTCAGCAGACCTGTGGACCAAGCCTGCTTCTGCCGCTTACCAGTTCCCTTTCTAAGCAACGGAAGTTGCTCACTCTGTAAAATGGAGACGATAATAGGACCCACACCTCTCAAAGCTGTTGGAAGAATTCGTTGAGATAACGCCTATAAAGCACGTAGAATGGTGCTGAGCCCAAAGTAAGAACGCAATGAAAGTTTGCCAATACTCTATACTGGAAAAAAATAAAACCAACATCGACACCATCCCACACTCAACTGGAAGAAAAATTACGTGGTGTTTTTTTTTTTTTCTAGGGCAGGGATGGATAGGCAGGCTTCAGCTACTTGGCTTTTCCTCGTTCCAAATGCACTACTGGCAGCATGAGCCACGGTCTCGTGTGGAAGGAAGGGATTGGCCAGCAAGGGGGTGACCCAAGAGGGTCCCAGAATCCCCAAGTTACTTTCCCCTCCCCAGCCCCGAGGGGCCGTGCCGCTTCTGCTCGGGGCCCCGCCAATCCTCCACCTCTTCCTTTCTGGTTTCCCATCCCTCCCTCCCCACTCCAAACCCTGGGAAAAAAAAATGAAGAAAAGCACACCAACCAAGAAGTCTTTTCACTTCATTGTGTTTTCCAGCTAGACCTGAACAGACAGCGATCAATTCAACGCTCTCTCGCCCTCCCTCCTCTCTCCTTCTCTCTTCTCTTGTCCTCTTTGTGTTCTTTTCCTCTGAGACTGTGTCTTCAGGCTTAGGAAAACGCAGTTACCTCCCCACCGCATGAGGATACCAGAAGCTTCGGTTGCCAGTAGCAAACACAACATGATTATAACGGGTCTCCATGGCCCTCAGCGCTTAGAAAGGCAGAGAAGCAGGGGATCCCGCACGGATTCTCGGAGAAATGCCTCAGTTTGATGGCTTCTCTCCCACCCCAGGCTCAGCTGCAACGAGTCACACAGAAAACCTCAATCTCCCTCTTCCTCTGGCCAAGAACCTTCTGAAGTCCACCCCATCCCAGACATGGAGTTTGCATTCCGAGTTTGAGTAAACCTGGCCAGTTGGACTTGGAATCAACGAGGATGAAGAAAGAATACACCTTTTCCATTTTCAAAGCTGCCTAGTGGGATTTTGTTTTTTTCCAACAGGGTAACTCCAAATTGGCAGGACTTTCAAAGCTACAAGTTTCCATGTCCCCAGCCCTCACTGAAGAAAAATTTCCTGGTTAGGTTGGCATGTGCAAAGGTTCGGGGTGTGCAAGTGAGAAACATTTAACAAATAGTTAAACCTGAGCTATGAATCAAATTAGTCTAAACAAGATTCTCCCCATCCCCATGCTGTACTAGTTACCCTGCTTAATTCCTATCTCAAACTTATATTAAAAAATAACTACTATTTATCAAGCACCCAGTAAGTACCAGGAACTGAGCTAAGTATTTTATTTACTTACATTGACTCATTTTATCTTCCCAACTACATAAGATAGGAGTTATTTACTGTTTCCTCTCTGAAGCAGAGAAAAGGGGCGCCTGGGTGGCTTAGTCAGTTAAGTGTCCGACTTTGGCTCAGGTCATGATCTCACAGTTCGTGGGTTTGAGCCCCAGGTCAGGCTCTGTGCTGACAGCTCAGAGCCTGGAGCCTGCTTCGGATTCCATGTCTCCATCTCTCAATCTCTGTCTCTCTCGCTCTCTCAAAAATAAATAAACATTAAAAAAACTTTTTTTAAATAAAAAAGAAGAGACAAGTAATGTCCCCAAAGTCACGCACTTAATAAATCCCAGGACCAGAGTTCAGATCTCATCCCCAACACAATAACATGGATGAATCTCAAAATCACTCTGCAGAGTGAAAGAAAGAGCACTGTATGAATCCCTGTACATAAAATTATAGAAAATGCAAACCCATCTATGGTGATAGAAAGCAGACCAGCGTTTGCCTGGGGATGGGGTAGAGGGAAA
The DNA here is from genome assembly GCF_018350155.1 of Leopardus geoffroyi. Lineage (NCBI taxonomy): Eukaryota > Metazoa > Chordata > Mammalia > Carnivora > Felidae > Leopardus > Leopardus geoffroyi. The sequence goes on from NC_059334.1 coordinate 60,701,143, forward strand.
GATGAATTACAAAGAGGAGTAGGTTGTTTTGAATTGTAGCAAATCTTATTTCTGGCTTCATAGGTGACATGATTCTCATTATTTTCTTCTTCATTCAATCTGTTGCAATAAATGCAACAACCTGAATGCAATGAATGAAGCTTTTCCAGAAGCTTCACATTCTGTAGCTTCTGGAAAATTCCACTATATATGTGTGAGAGAATGAGAGTGAAAAAAACAGTATCTTAGTATAATATTATTATGAAAATAGTTTGACCCCTGAAAGGATCTTGGGGACTCACAGAGGTCCCCAGGCCATGCTTTGAAAATTGCTGATTTAAAGTGCTTAGAACTGGAGTGCCTGAGTGGCTCATTCGGTTAAGCATCTGACTCTTGATCTCAGCTTGGGTCTTGATCTCGGGGTTGTGAGTTCAGGCCCCACACTGGGCTCCACGCTGGGCACGGAGCCTTCTTAAAAATAAATAAATAAATAGATAGATAGATAGATAGATAGCTCACTCGCTCAGAACCAAAAACTATTCATCCCGGTTCCAATGTTACCACCTCCATTATTTTACCTCTCCTACCCAACACGTTGTGAAATCCTGAGAAACAGAGGAAGAAACTGGGGCGTAGAGGAGCATCAGATGGAAGGTTGTACTGATAACTCTCCTTCAAAGTTCTTTCCAACCCTGTGCATCTCTGACATGGGATATTTTTCTTTTAAACAAAATCAAGAGAGGGGCACCTGGGTGGCTCAGTCATTTGAGCGTCCAAATCTTGATCTCAGCTCAGGCCATGATGTCACAGTTCATGAGATCGAGCCCCACGTCTCTGAGCTGGTGGTGCTGAACCTGCTTGGAATCCTCTCTCTCTCTCTCTCTGTCCCTCCCCTGCTTTCACTCTCTCTCTCTCAAAATAAATAAATAAACTTAAAAATTTTTTAACAAAATCAAGAGAACCAAAGGTACAGCAGGACCTAAATGCACAGGACCAGGGGACTAAAGCACAACAGTGGAAACATCTCAGTTTCTTTGTGACCCCCTCCCAGAAAGAGGAACGGCTGTCTCCTCTCATGGCCTTGCTCTGGTTCATCCCATAGTGGATGTCACAGGAAGAACCTGGGGCCCTGAAGAAATTTCAGACAGATCTGAGCTCTCACCTGTTCCCTAAACAAGTACCTGCCCAGTCTGAGCCCAGCTCTTGCCTGAACCCTCAATTCAGATAAAAACTCTGCCCTGGAATGGTGCAGCAAGCAGGGGGGGAGGGGGGGGAGGCGGGCATAAGTTTAGGAATGAATCAATCAGGGTGTGAATATTGTTTCTCCTTCCAACAGGCTATATAATCTTGGGTAAGTTATGGAACTTTGCTGAACTTCAGCTTCCTCATCTGTAGACGGAAATCATCTTAACTTTCTGAAAGGATTACTATACAGACTCAGTGAGATACTAATGGACAAATCCCAGCTGAGTACCTGGCACCTAACAGAGGCTCACTCTTAGTGACTGTTACATTTTTACAGAAACGCAAAGGGCACGATGGAAATATCACAGATTCTAACATAAGACACGCCTGGGTTTGAATCCTAACCACTCCGATTTGGGGCAATCATTTCACCCACCTTGCAGAGTTAGTGTGAGGGCTGCCTGAAATAATGTCTATAAATTGCCTGGCATCTATCCCATGCCCTTTAGATAGTCACTGTTATTATTTTGAGGCATTTGCAGCTGTGGCTACAAGGTCACTATTTCCCAGGGAGAACTGCTCACCCTCAGGGATAGCCACTTGTGGTCCAGCCCTTGGTATTCCTGGGGACAGGTTAGGATATCTGGCTCTCCATCAGGCCCGATGGGCCTTTTCCAAGTGAGTTAACCCAGTCCTCACTTGGCATTTCCCTTCTCCTAAATATGCCAACAGGGGACTTTGCACAGAGGCCATAATAGGAGAGTTAACATCTACAGCAACTGTTCCCAAGTCAGAGGGAGAATAGACACTGCATGTAAAGTTTATTTATTTATTTTGTGGTGGGGAGGGGCAGAGGGAGAGGGAGAGAGAGAGATTCCCAAGCAAGCTCCTTGCTGACAGCACAAAGCCCCGTGCAGGGCTCGAACTCATGAACCCAGAGATCATTACCTGAACCCATACCTGAACCCAAACCAAGAGTTGGACGCTTAACCGACTGAGCCAGCCAGGTGCCCAACACTGCGTGTAAAAACCACCCCACACGGGGGAGAGGCTGCCCAGAGCCCTGGAGTCAAACTTGGATTCAAATCCTGGCTCTACTACTTCTTTATTAACTGCAAGATCTAGGGCAAATTACTTAGCCTTGTTGTAAGGCCAGTTTCTCACCTGTAATTGAGAATAATGGTAGTAGATAAGTGTAAGCAGCACTTCGCATGGCACACATAGGAAACATCAACACATTTTATCTATCATCATCACTTCTATTACCGTTACAGCAGGATTCCATCCTTTTAACAATAACGCATACGTAGCTCACATTCCCACCCAGACACTGAGATCAGGGAGCAGCAGCATGGCAATGGAAGAAAATGCCTGTTTTCACTTTTATGTACTTTCAAGTTTCTTTAGCAAGTACCAGTGACTAGAATAACACGGAAACCTTAACGAAGAGGAGAAGGAGTAGGAGAAGTTTTAAAACAAACGGAGCTCACCGACATCGCAAAGTACCGGCCCCAGGCCTCAAAGGGCGGTGCCAGGGTACGGGCGCGCGCCTGCGCGAAAACAGGCGATGGCGCTAGGGAATCCCGAGAGGCCCGACCAATCAGAAGGCGTTCCGGTGAGCCCGGTCTTTCTATTGCTAGGAGGCCCCTGGACCCTGAGGGGCACGCGGCAGGACTTGGCGCAGTGCAGGCAGAGCCTGCGCAGTGAGGCTCTTGCTTGAGGCGAGGCCGGAAAAGAGTTGGGAAGATCGGAAGGGAACAGAAGAGTAGAGCTGGGAAAAGGGTGGGAGGTGAGCAAAGACAGGGCGACAGGGTAGAGGCAGCCTCTGCAAGTAGAGAGAAAGGATGCGTCTTGGAGTGCGGGGAGGAGGGGAAGGTACGAAGGAAAGATCACAGAGGTGACTGGTGCTTCGGTGACCTGTGGGCAGGGGTCTCCTACTCTCCTCTCCAGTGCGCAATTGAAAAGGATAGGAGTGGGGCGCCTGGGTGGCTCAGTCGGTTGAGCGTCCGACTTCGGCTCAGGTCGCGATCTCACTGTCAGTGAGTTCGAGCCCTGCGTCGGGCTCTGGGCTGATGGCTCAGAGCCTGGAGCCTGCTTCCATTCTGTGTCTCCCCCTCTCTCTGCCCCTCCCCCGTTCATGCTCTGTCTCTCTCTGTCTCAAAAATAAATAAAACGTTAAAAAAAAATTTTTTTTTTTAAAGAAAAGGATAGGAGTGATTACTTAACGTTTAATCCTGTAAGGGAGGCCTAGTAACCTAGCTCATAGTGCCACGGTCGTTAAGTGATGGAGCTGAATTTCATCCTCAGATCTGACTCCTAGATCCTTGGCTGTCTGCTGTGAGAAGAGCCCAAGGACGCTCCAACTGCATGCACTTAACACAGGATACCATGAGAGAAAAGACGGGAAGAGGAAAAGCGCAGGGAGGTGATGGAAGGAGAGAGCTGATATGGAAAAGAAGTGAAGAGTTTGCAAATGGGAGGGAGAAAAAAGGAGAAGAGACTAAAAAGGGATGGGGTTGGGGCACCTGGATGGCTCAGTCGGTTAAGGGTCAGACTTCGGCTGAGGTCATGATCTCAAGGTTCGTGGGATCGAGCCCCGCATCTGCCTCTGTGCTGACAGCTTGGAGCCTGGAGCCTGCTTTGGATTCTGCATCTCCCTCTCTCTCTGTTCCTCCTCTGCTGTCACTCTGTCTGTCTGTCTCTCTCTCTCTCTCTCTCTCTCAAAAATAAATAAAGATTAAAAAAAATTTTTTTTAAGGGATGGGATGTGAGGAGGAAAGAGAAGGGTGAAGGGGCAGTAACAGGGAAGGAGAGAAGAAGAAAAGATGGAACCATGACTGAGCATGGGCTTAAGCCAGAGGAAGGCGGGGAGGGGATGAAGGTGGTCCTGGAAGAGTCAAAATCACCTGGAGCATAATCCTAAAAGCTGAAGGAACAAGGGTTGGAGTTTGGTAGGTATTTATGCTTTGTTTTCTCTTGCTGTGAAAGCGTGGAGCCTGGGGATCCTTGCCTATTGACCTGGCAACTGGCTAGTCAACTCAGCAAGAGAGTCTGATGGAGGCAAGTTGGAAGTGAGGTCAGACTCCTTCTGACCTGTGCTGTGGGGGTCTCTAAGCTGCAGCTGGGTTGCCATGTTCGTTATTAGTGCACCGAATGGGCTCACCCAGTATACTATTCAAGAGTCATCAACAGTTTGATCTGAAATCTACCCTTCAGACCATGTTGTGGTTTGTGGGTTTTTTGGTTAAAAAGAGAGAGAGAGAGAGAGAGAGAGAAAGATTTTGTTACTAAGGTAATGATTTCAAAAAGTCTTTATCTCCTTTTTTCCTCTAAAGATCTGAACAGATCCAGGGCGCCTGGGTGGCTCAGTCAGTTAAGCATCCAACTTCAGCTCAGGTCATGATCTAATAGTTCATGAGTTCCAGCCCCACGTCTGTGCTGACAGCTCAAAGCCTGGAGAATGTCTCTCTCTCTTCTCTCTCTCTCTCTCTCTGCCTCTCCCCTGCTCGTGCTCTGTCTCTGCCTCTCTCTCTCCCTCAAAAATAAATAAAAACATTAATTTTTGTTTAATCTGAACATATCCTGTGTTTGATCTTAAACATTTTAGACTAAGGGGTGCCTAGTTGGCTTAGTCGGTTAAGCGTCCGACTTTAGCTCAGGTCATGATCTCATGGTTTGTAAGTTCAAGCCCCACGTTGGGCTCTGTGCTGACAGCTCAGAGCCGGGAGCCTACTTTGGATTCTGTGTCTCTCTTTCTCTCTCTGCCCCTTCCCTGCTCATGCTCTTTCTCTCTCTGTCTCTCAAAAATAAATGAATGTTTTTTAAAAAAGTTTGAAACATTGTAAACTAATAAGGGCAGGTTTTTCTTTCCCTTCATGCGTTTTTGTTGGTGCTCTAGGGTTCAATCTCTTGAAGGGAAGGTCTTGGAGGAAGGGAACGTAGCACAGAGGCAGGAACGATGGAATATTACTCAGCAATAAAAAGGAATGAAGCACTGTTACATGCTACAACAAGGATGAACTTTGAGAACATTATGTTAAGTGAAAGAAGCCAGTCACAAAATACTATACATTGTGTAATTCCATTTGTATAAAACGTCCAGCAAAATTCAGAGACAGAAAACAGATCAGTGGTTTGGGGGGCTGGGGGAGCATTTGGGGGCTGAGGACGACTGCTAAAGGGAATGGAGTTTCTTTTTAGGGAGATAAAATGTTCCAAAACATTGATTTGGAACCACCACATTGATTGTGGTGATGGTGCACAACTCAGAATACACTGAAAACTATTGAATTGTACATTTCGATGAATTGTATAGAATGTGAAATTCTACCTCAATAAAGCTGTGAAAGAAAGAAGGAAAGAAAGGGAGGTGAGGGAGAGAGGGAGGCAGGGAGAGAAGGAAGCTGTGAAGAAGGGAAGGAAGGAAGGAGTGAGCAAAGAAACGGAGGTGAAAAAGATTGTGTCCAACTTAAGGGGCATAGAATGGATCTGTGTGGTTGGTATTTAAAGAAGTAGTGAAGAGTAAAACTAAGACCAAAGAACACAGGACCTAGAACTTCATGTCAGAGTTTAAACATGATCATATAGCTCTAAACTATTAGAGTAGCCACTAGCCATATGCAGCTACTGAGCACTTAAAATGTGGCTAGTCCAAATTGAGATGTACTGTGGGTAGAAAATACACACCAGATTTTGAAAACTTAGTATGAAAAAAAAGGAATGTAAAATTTCATTAACTTTTCTATTGATCGCATGTTGAAATGAGAATATTTTTTATATTGGGTTAAATAAATTATTAGTCTTACTTTCTAAAATAACTTTGTTAGGGGCACCTAGGCAGCTCAGTCAGTTGAGCATGCAACTCTTGATTTTGGCTCAGGTCATGAGCCCAGTGTTGTCGAGCATGGAGCCTGCTTGGGATTCTCTCTCTCTCCCCCTCTTCCCCTCTCCCCTACTTGAACATGCACCCATGCTCTCTCTCAAGTAGAAAAAGGTAATAATAAAAAATCAAGCAAAATAACTTGGCTACTAGAAAATTTTAAATTACATATGCGATTCCCATCATATTTCTATTGGACAGAGCTGTTATAGATTAGTGGGTAGCCACTGAGAGTTCTTAATCAGCACAGGGGTTGGCAAATGTTTTCTGTAAAAGGACAGATGGTAAATATTTTCAGACTTGAGGGCCATACAATCTCTGTAGCAACTACTCGACTCTGCTGTTGTAGGATGAAAACAGCTAAGGACAACGCGTAAACAAACAAGCAAAGCTGTATTCCAATGCAACTTAATTTATGGATGCTGAAATTTGAATCCCACATACCTTTCACATGTCATAAAATACTCTTCTTCTCTTTATTTTTTTCCCCAGTCACTTGAAAACGTAAAAAACATTCTTAGTTTGTGAGCCCTACAAAATCAGGCAGTGAAAGAGATTCAGCCCATGGGCCATAGTTTGCCAACCCCCGATTAAAGAGTTCAAGCTAGTCTCTGAAAATCTCTTGCAACCACCGGCAGCATTGGTAGTCTCCCCACACACAGGCGCACAGTGCTTGGAAAATTCCTTCTCTGCAAACAGCATGGATTCACATAACATTTGATCTGGAAGGGACAGTAGGGATCATATGCTCCTACCTTCTTATGTTACATTTGAGGAAACTGAGTCTCAAAGAGGTAAACTCACATAAACAAGGTCATGTTGCAGTGAAGAGGTTCCAAATAATAGAAGTGCAAGACTATCAGGCAGCAGCTGGCAAAAAAGGAAGGGTCTGAGGTCAGACTGTGTACCTAGGTCCCACTCAGGGACTCTAAATTCTAGCTTTTCCATCCATCCATTCACCAGTTCTCCCATTCATCACTTACTTCTTGAGACGGCATGGGTGCCGGGCCCCGTGCGAGGCTCTGAGGAACCAGACATTAATTTGTTCAGTGACCTTGAGGTACTCAGTATAGAGAAAGATATTTTAAAACGTATATACTGGGGTGGGGGAGGGGACAGATTTCCTGGAAGGAGAGGAAAAAGGACCTCTGAGGCGGTGTAGCCCAAGCAATGATCAGAAGGACAAGTAGGAATTAGCCAAGTAAAGGAGAAGGTGGGAAGAATATCTCCTATGCAAAGACCTGAAACAGAGTGCCCAAAATGTTTAGGGAACTATAAGCAGATCCCGGGCGTGGAGCATTAAGTAGGAAGTGGAAGCGGGGGAAGGGGGCCTGGAGATCAGTGGGACCCAGAATAGGAAGATCCTCTGTTTGAAGTTAAGATACTTGGTCTTGATCACATTAGGTGGTGAGGAGACACAGAGAGGTTTCAAACAGTGAAGTAAGACAGATTGAGTTTTAGAAAACTCACACTGGCAGTTTGCCAGGCAGAGCGGAGAGAAGATTCCATGTGGAGGGAATGGCCTGAGGGAAGGCCTGGATACCTACAAGACCTGGTAACAGCGAGTGATCTGGTGTGGCTCAAGCAAGCAGTACATGACAAGGAGTGAGAAGAGAGAAACTGAGGAAAGGACTCTGTGCAGATGGTAAAGGGTCTTCAAATCCCAGCTGAGGAGTTTGGCTTTGATTTGATTCTTCAGGTACAGACATTGGTAAGAACCCATGGGAGTAAGTTGGAAGGTAGAACACAGACTTAAGGTCAAGTTGTTTTAGCTCTGCCATTTATTAGTTAAACCTCCATTTCCTCAGAGGTACAATGGAGATGATAAAGTGATGAGAATTGAGCGACATAACTTGTAAAAAGTGCTGATCACTGTTTAAGAGCCTGATACACAATGAGCACTCAAAATATTAGCTCTGAAACCCACATGGAACGCATCACATGAAAGGCCTCCCCGTTCCTCCCTGAGGGAGGAGACTCGGCTAGGAGAACACTCTGGGGACGGATGCCCCTGACCTTTTATTTTTTAACTTGAGCTAACTTTCCCTTTTTTTTTTTTTTTTTCACGTGGAAAAATCACTGTGAGACCACAAGTCCCCACATTTTGGGGTAGTTTTTCTTTAAGAAGCTCAGAGGAACTCATGCACCCGACTCTGGTCTTATGCGTAGCTTTTTCCAAAGTAGGGCCCAGAGAGCCAGCAGCTCGGCTTGAGAGTGCTGAGCATTCTCCCACGGACCCTGTGACAACCTTTGCATTCCTCTAGCCCTCCCAATGATCATTATCTGTTAATGAATCATTATCTGATTATCTGTTAATTTCATATTCATTTTTATACTGTATGTGCAGTGTATATATATATATATATATATATAACATATATACTGTATTGCAGTGTTATATATATTATATATATATAATATATACCTAATATGTGATAAAGGAAAAATATTTTTTGTATATGTTTATAAGTACATAGAACAGCTCTTAAGAACCTGGTAACCGGTCTTCTCCGGGATAAGGAATGGTGTGCATTGGGGCGAGACTTACTCTTTTGTGCCTTCTGAAGAACCATGTATGTGTATTATCTATTTAAACAAATCCAATGAATTTTTTAAATTCAAAAGAGCATCTCTGTTTTTCTGTAATAGAGGTGTGCCAGGTCCACTGTTGCTTTAGCCTCAAGTTTTGCTTTCCAGTGCCTTGCTCCGTAGTCCAAAGCCGGAACAGTGAATGAGAGGGTGACAATCTTGGTTTCCATCCCCCACTGCAGGGGTCAGAATCCTTCTGTGACCCAGGCCTCCCAGCTGGGGAATGGGGAGAGTGGCACTTGCCACATTCTCCACAGGAGTAGCATTGAGAACTAGCTATCTGTTGGTAAAGGATTTCAGGATCTGGGAATGAAAGAGAATATATTAACACAAAATACTCCTGCTTTTTAACCCCACATAGTTCTAGAGAAATCTAATATAAAGGCTTCAGATCCACTTACAGTTGCTGCACTAAAGATGAATGTTAATTAGTGACATTGACAATTGTCATTTTCTTTGTAAACCTACTTGATGGCTGGGAGCTGCAGGAATCTTTGCTATATGAGCCTTCTCTCTTTGAACAACAAAGTCTCAGGCTGACCTACCTGAAACAGACAGGAAACCTGCCCACCTCAATTACAGGTCTCAGCTGAGAGGCAGTGTTTGGTGTCCACACAGTCTATCTAGACAGCATTTGCCTAACCAGGTCCAGTGACTGCGGCTTATCTTTTAATGAGGTTCTCCATTCCATTCCTTCTCTCTCTAGTGCCCTCATCTAGAGTGAAATGCACAGAAGGCATTTAACAAATAATGGCTGAACTAATGGCGGGCTGACTTCAAGAGCACCCTCACTTTATAGACAGGGAAACAGAGTCACAAAGAAATGCAGTGCCTTGCATGAGTTCCATGATATAAGGGATCATTGGTTCAGGCAGGAGTCCCAGTTCAATCCCTAAAGCTCCTCTCTTCCACTCCCTGAACAGAGGATGCCTGAGAAGCTCCCGTATTTCCATCTTCACAGTCAGGGAAACAGGAGAAGCAGCTGTGTGACCAGCCCTGGGTCCAGACAACCCGAGGAAATGGCAAAGCCACCATCCCTCCCCAGATCTGTTCCCCCCATCTGTAAAATAATGGCATGGCAGGATAACCTCTCAGGTCCCTCTGCATTCACCAGCCACCTTGGACGGCCCCTTCCTCCAAGTTGTATTTCTTGAATTCTTTTGAGTTTCCCAAGAGTTTCAAGGGGGCGCTGTGAAGCTGGCTACGCGCAGCCAGTGGGCTCTTCCTTCCCTGGAGCTGCCTGAGTGCTTGGTCTCCCTGCTGGTAACCAAGCCCTTGTCTGCCTTTCGAGCAACCCGGCCCTTTCTTATTGTTGCTGTCTGTTTCCATTTGCTCCTTTTATTCTCCGGGTTTTCCTTGACTCTGATGTTTTTCCCCCTGCTGCACAACAAGCCCTTCTGATCTCTGTGAAAGGCAAACCCGTGTCATTCTTCCAAATCATCATTGTATGACATGTTTTTATATCAGCCGGACAAAGGAGCTATTTGATCAGGGGGTATGGTGTGTGATTGTAAGAAATTCAGCTAGTCGGTGGCAACCATTGTTCCCCAAGCGGCTCCCTGACCCCATTCTGTTCCAGGAAAAACTCCCTGAGAGTGGCCTCTATTCATGGAGTAACACCAGTCCCCAGCCGCGCTCCAGGAGCATGCTCAATTCCTAGCGGTGTCACCGATAGCTGCCCGCAGCCACTCTTTAACTCTTTCATCAGCATTAGGTTTCCAACCCCACAGCTGTTATCACGGCCGCAAGCTCAGGGGGTTAGAGATATAGGCATGCTCTCTGCTCTCCCTCTTATCTTGGAGAAATTCAACCTTCCTTTGAAATGGTCATTTGGAAATTACCCGTCTGCTGCTTTCAGCGCAGCAGGCCTGGCTAGCATGCCCTGCCCTCCTCAGTTTTCCCCTGAGGACAGCCTCCCCGCCTCTGCCAACTCTCAGCCCCTGCTGCTCTGGGGCCTGCCTCCTGGTATGTAGACTAGTGGCCCCTCGAGGTGGTTTCAGATTGGCATCTCAGGTGGAACTATGGGTCCCCTCACCTTGACCCCCAAATCTTGGGCAGATTGCCCATTGGTCCCCCAAAGATGAGGGAATACTTCCACACGCTAACAAACGTTACCTGCTTAGTTTTCCCTTCCTTTCCTTCTAGTATACATGGGGTCCCTACACGTGTAGGGTCTTGAGTGGGGTATTGCAGGAGGGACAGAATTGTATTAAAATTGGCCATTGGCCCTAGAAACTCAATGCATTAGAAGAAATGAGACAGGTAGATATGTCTCCAAAGAAACATCCATAGCATTCCCTCAGCTTTAACCCTGTGCCATTAAAACAGTATGAGGGATACCCAAACCATTCTGGCCTGTTTAGCACATCAGCCACCCAGATGGCAGGAGTACTCAAAACCATGCGCAGTTGTGAGCTATGTGTACCTTTCCACAGGCCCAGCCTGCCCCGAGTGTGTGCATCTTAGCATTATACATCTACAGAACAGCCCTGAAAACACCAGAAGATTCTGGGAAATGTCTTAAAACCTAATAGCTTTGGGGTTTTCCTTATTGTCGCTGCAATCATTTTACAGACACTAGAAATGGAGGGCCCGGTTTGCGGTCACCCAGGGGCTGAGCAAGCACACCAATCTGGGGCCTGTTGTTCATTTCTCCCCCGGTTCATCTTTTAATTCATTAAGTTCCGCTTTTGTCCAAAAAGCTGGCAACAGATTAGACTGTTACCGTTTCTCTGTGACTACTATCAGGGAATCAAGGACCTCAAAGCCCATGAAAATGCCAACTCAAGAATCTAAAATCCTAAATGAGGTTCAGTCTCTGCCTTGTCCCCCGTCGGTGTTTCTTTGCCTTGAGTCAAACGAACGTCTCCTCCAGCAAGAGAATCTTAGCCTGGCTCCTCCACCTCAGTTCCTCTTTGGCCCCCAGGGAACATCCACGGTGCAATAGCTACAATATTAACAGCTATACGTATGGTGACCAAATAATTTATCGCCCAAGTACTAATTCATGTAACAACATGGATGCACCTTGAAAACATTATGCTAAGTAAAAGAAGCTGACACAAAAGACCACATAGCATATGAATCCAGACATGTGAAACGTCTAGAAAAGGTAAATCCATGGGGAAAGGAGATTAGTAGTTTCCAGGGTCTGAGAGGAGGGAGGGTACGGAGAGTGACTGCTAACGGGGATGATGAAAATGTTCTGGAATTAGATTGTGGTGATGATTGCACATCTTTGTCAATATACTGCAAACCACTGAATTGTACACTTTATTTTTTTTTTAATTTTTTTTTCAACGTTTATTTATTTTTAGGACAGAGCATGAACGGGGGAGGGGCAGAGAGAGAGGGAGACACAGAATCGGAAACAGGCTCCAGGCTCTGAGCCATCAGCCCAGAGCCTGATGCGGGGCTCGAACTCACGGACCGCGAGATCGTGACCTGGCTGAAGTCGGACGCTTAACCGACTGCGCCACCCAGGCGCCCCTGTACCTCCTCTTTTGTAATGAGCTTTAAAAGTTTGCTCTGTGACATCGCACCTCTTCCTCCTCACCTGAGATTTATCCATTCATCCGTTCATTCACTAATCAGCTACGAGGTACCTATGACGCCAGGCAGTCAGGATAGGGGCTGAGGAACATAGATGAAGAAGTCAAATTTCTTTCCCTCCAGGAGGTCACTTTCTACCGAGAAGGGCGGCATTCAAGTCAAAGGAAGTGCATTTGAGATAGAAGAATATACTGGGTACCAGGAGGCCCAAAGAAAGCGAAAGTTAGCCCTTCCTGAAGCTGGGACTTTCTAGACGCCCACCCACTGCTTGGCTTTCCAGACAGACTGTGATGGGGCCTACTTCTGACCCCACTGGAGGAAAGAGGAATGTCTTCTTTGTCTTTGGTTTTCCTCCCCCATTCACCATGGTCCCCGCCGTTCAGTGGTCTCTCACGTCCAGCACACATTGGGGTACCACCACTAGGGGTCTGGAGCTTCTTTCCCACGGGTGACCTGTACTCCAGCTCAGACTCCCACTCTCTGGTTGTCACTGGATCCTTCCTTCCTAAGTACATTGTGTTTCTTGCCCATTTTTCTGCCCACTCATGAGGGCTTATAAGGTTAAACCCCTTGACCAAGGTCACACAGCTGGTTAGTAACAAAAGCCAGACTAGAACCCACATTCAGTCCTCGAAGTGAAGTCCTTTCGGGCTTCCATCAGGGGGTTTTATTTTTCTAACAAAGTGCCTATAACTTGAAGAGGGAAACTCCAATCAATCCTAAATCGTTTTTTTGTTTTGTTTTGTTTTCTAATTTTTTGCTTTAGCTGTCAGCCTCGGCCAGTAGCGGGAGCAGTCATAAGTAAATGATTAGTGACCCCCCCTCAAGGGTGCGTGTCACAGTCTCGGCACAAACATCGGGCTGGAACTTCTGATCCCTTACAGCCGTCTGTGTAACCCCAGTCCCTATGCCATGCAGCTCAGAACCCACATTCCAGTGGTGTTTCTCACTAGGCAGGAGGAACGATGGGAGTCAGTTCCCCTTAATACAGTAGAAGTTCACACCTGGAGGGGTCAGAGGCAGAAAAGCTTCAAAGTTAAGAACTTGGGTTTTAAAGGCCAGCAGATCTGGATTTAAATCCTGGCTACGTAACTGGAAGGAGAATGGTCCTTCAGTTTCTCTGGCTGTAAAATGAGAATGACCACTCATTTAGGGGATAAGATCCTCACAGGGATAACAGCTACCGCAGCGTAGTGTCATGAGGGTGAAATGACATGAGGCATATCAAGGACTTCGCATGGTCCCTGGTAGATAGTGAACACTAAATAACGCCAGCTAGTGTTATTACTGTCCTTTCTAACACCGCCTCTGGTCTTCAAAGGGTCCCAAACTCTGGAGATTGTTGGTCAAGTCTCCTCAGAGCATGCCTGCTGCCCTCTTGTCTGCCCCATAATGGCAAGACCGAGCACTAAGGCAAGCAGATGGGACTTCATTCATTCATTCATTCATTCACCAAAACTAATGAAGCACCTAGTATATTCCAAAACCACATGAAGAATTATCATCCTCAATAAGTAGTTATAACAGTGTTATACACAGAATAATGTATGAGACCACGCCACGCAGGATTGCCCGGGAGACACAATGGGGAAGAGACAATTTCAGGTTTTGAAGGGTATGTAGGAGTTCGCCTAGGTAAACAGTATGCGAAAAGGCAAATGCATGGAAGGGCATGAAGTATTTGAGAAACGGTAAAAAGATCTGTTATTGCTAGATTCTCCCACCAACGTGGAAGGAGAGAAGCTTGGGAACTTGTGGCCAAATTGGGAAGGGCCTCGTGTGCCTGGCTGAGGAATTTGAATTTTAGCCAGTGGCCATCGGGCAAGAGTGGGGACTTTTTAGCATGCAGGTGACTGGAAACAGTCCTTGGCTTGGTTTAGAAATTTTTGTTCTGGCTGCTCTGTAGTGGAAAGAGTGCAAAACGAGTCCCAATCTTTGGGGCAGGGAAGGTGATCCTGACCCACCAGAAAGGCGGGAAGTACGGCTGCCACTCTGGCCCCAGGAGACAGGCCTGTTTCCCTCCGCTCTTCTACGAGATTTGACTTCAGCCAAATTTCACACAGGTTCTGAGGGGCTTGCAAAAAAGAGAATTCTTTTCCTTAGCAGAACAGGACTGAGGTGAATTCCCCTCAAAGTTTTTGTCGTCGGCAGTATTCAAAACGGGTACTGACCTTGGAGTCTAGACACTGGAATGTTCCCTCTAACTCCTGACGAGTGCCGAGTGCCGGCCGTGTGACCTTGGGCCAGGGGGTCTCTGTTCCTCAGGGCTTCCTCCCTCCCACCAGGTGGGAACTCTTCCCTCTTAGAAATTCCCTAGCACCATGCTGGTACCTGTTTAGTTCACTTTTTCCATTTCATTCTGTTCTGCATTATTAGTCATGGGTGTGCTTTGCAGAGTGGAAAGACTAGAGTCTACAGATCTGGCTTCCAATCCTGGCTCAGCCATGTGCCAGCTGTGTGGCTCAGAGACATTCTTTTACCCTGCCGAATCCTCATGTCCTCCTCTGTAAATCTGGAATGAACGCCAGAGAGTCGTTAGGTCGATAGAAGGAATAATTGAAATAAAGTATGTAAACACAGTGCCGGAAACATAAAGCACTCACTAAAGAATATTTACGTGAACATACTACAGACACACACACATGCACACACACACACACACACACACACACACACACACTGTGGTCTTGATACTTAAGCACTTAGCTTAAAACATTTATGAGTATGGACTCAGAATCGATATTGATATTGCCTTTATGCCTTGATTTTCTTACGTTTAAAAGGTAATGATGCTATCAGACTCAACCGCACTGAATACTTGGAATAAAATTGGAAAGCACACCCATTTGTAGTTGCCTATTTGACATCCAACCGTCATTTGTATATATAGTTTCTCTTACGAGAGTGTAAACTCCCTGGGAACAGGAACAAAACCACTGCTCTCTCCGTGAATGAGAAGTGGAGTGGAGCCCAGGGCTTGGTACATGGCAGTGGAGAGAATCATTTTTAAGCCCCTAGAGTCGGTGCCCAAGCCAGAAGGTACCATCTACACAGCCCACCAGGCATTCTCAGTTGCCACCTTCTGCTGACTGCACAGGCTCGAGCATCGGCATCACAAAAGTTGACTTCTTAGCCTGAGCCCCAGTCACTAATGGCAGCCAGAAGCCAGGCCTTGAGATGCCCAGGTGTTGAGGAATTGAGCAGGGACCAGCCAGGGTCTCCCTCTACCTGCGGGGGAAGAACCAGTCCTCGGTGCCCCGGGTGCCGGCCCCAGGGGATAGTCGTCAGGGGGATAGTCGTCAGCCTCTGGCTAAGCTCCTGGCCTTAGCATGGCAAAGGTACTCCTTCTGGGAGTCCAAAGCTGCCTCCCACTCCGCAGGACCACAGGGGGTCCCACACCTAAACAATGTCCCAGACTCTGGGACTCAGCCCAACTGCCTTACCTTTGCCTAGGTTGGCTTACTTCCAAGGATTCTCCGAAACGGAGCGTTCTGCTGGATTGGGACTCGAAGTCAGCCTTCAGAACCACACCAGGGCAGACTAGTAGGAGTAGCTCAGCTAAGCGGCTTATTTGCGTGGAAGACCTGGGGACTCCCCCACCGGAGGTCGTGGAGCTGGGAGGTAGGAACAGACGTTTCCCTGTTGGCTCCCAGAATACCTGAGGTGCCTTCTAACCTGGAGGGAGGGGGTTGGGCTTCAGATAATCCACCAGGCTGGGTGCAAGGCTTGTTCCTCAGGGCTGTCTAGGCAAAGGGGACAAGGACTTCTTCGAATAACAATAATAGCATTTATTGAGCGCTTCCTCTGTGCCCAGCACTTTCTAAATACTTTGTATGTGTTACCCTTGGCCCCCCCACCTCTAAGTAGGCACTCTTATGCGTCCTATTTTACAAATGAGGAGGCGTCAACCCCAGAGAAGCGAATCACTTTCACATGGTCACGGGATCCAAGCTAGAGAGAGGACGACTCACAGCACTACCTTTGTCTCGTACCATGACCTGAAGAAGAGTTTATTTTTGAAATAACTAGGGTTCTTGGGCTCTGATGAGGAAGTTCATGACTGCGGAGTGTGGTGTGGCAGAAGTTGCTCTAAGACTTCAGAGTCCAAAAGCCCTGGGCTCAGATCCTAGGTCAACCACTAAACAGCTCTATCACTTGGAACAAATTGCTTATGTTTTTAGCCTGAGTCTCCCCATCTGTGAAATGGGGCCAGTAGCGCCCACCTTGCAGGGCTGTCGCGAGGCTTAGAAATAACATATGCGGCCCTCCTGGCACCTGCTGGGTGCTTGACAAATGGTAACCGTGGCTATGACCCTCCCGTGCCTTGGGTGTGCTGGCAGCCCTGTGGCGGACCCATCCGGCGGCCCACTGGAGTAAGTGGAAGCAGCTGGGAGGGGGTGGGGGGAAGAGGGGAAGGGAGGGGCAGCTTGAGTGACTGCAGGCCAGCCCTGAGGGCCTCGCAGGGGATATTGGCCCTAGCCACAGGTGCACCAATTACTCTCCCCTCGCGCAGCCTGGGGGTGCACTTCCCCCTCGCTTTCCCACTCGGCTCAGCCCTGACCTCTGGTTCTGCAGAAGGGCAGTGGCAGCTCCAGAGCACCAGTCCGCTGGCTGGTCGTTTGTCTTCAGGTTTCACGGCCTCCCTGAGGCTCCCACTGCTTTGCAAGTTTTCCCTCCCTTTCCCAGCCACTTCCCAGTTAGCCTGGGAGCCTCTCAGTGGTAGCTCGGGTTTCATTCCTGGGAGCTTTGTTCCGAATGGAAGTTTCTGGTTGGGATAATCCCTGGGTGTGAGTGGTCAGTGCAGGAAGAGACGGGAGCCTCTCTGAGAGGCTGTGGGAACAGCCTCGCTGGTCCAGGTGCTCTGAGGAGGGAGTGGGTTTCGCCGCTCCTCTTGGAGGCACCTTCCCCCGCGGCGGGGCCCAGGGGGCGGCCCTGGACAGCAGGCCTGCAGCCCACCCAGCCCTGCCTCTCTGGGGGGTCCCTGCCAGCATCGTCCCCTGGGTGCCTGAGAGAACCCTGAAGGACTCAGACCCTCCAGCGCCTTCCCCACCTGCCCCAGTTGAAATGTCAGACTCGAAGGACGAAATTGAGAGGATGCCAATCCCTGCGCTGACCCAAGCAAATATTGTCTGCGTCTAGTTTATGAAATAGACTTCTACGCAGGGTTTCCTCAGGAAATTAGGTTCTGCTGCTCAACTTTTTTTTTTTTTTTTTCCCCCTGAAACAAATAATCTGGTTCAAACCTTTTACCTTCTAGATGAGGAAATGAAGGTTCAGGGAAGAAGAATTTCCCTGAGGATTCCACAGCTGCTCCTCTTGATTCATCTTCTCCGGGGTCGCTTTCATGATCCAGTCAAGCGGGGTACGCGGCGCTAACCCACGCATTGCCCACGCCACGCGGTATGGCGGCAGGGGGTTTCCTTGTCTGTGAACTCCAAGGCAAGGGGTGCAGCCTGAAGGCGGGACCTCGCCTTGTCTACCCCTTCATCTCCAGCAACTCTGCCCTCAGTGTGCACTGAACCGAGTCGGGACTGAGCTGAGCTGAACTCCACCGGGAGCAGCCCAGGGTCCCTGCTCCCACCCGGCTGCCTCTAAGCCAGCATGGCCTCACGTCTGAGCAGTGTGCCCCCCTCGGCCCTGGACCTCTCTTTCCTCACACACCCCGTGCTCCTCCTCTGCTTCAGCCTTTCCCACACTTCATCGGCACTGACGGGCGAACCGTGGCCATCTGCACTGGAAAGGAAGCTTCAGGACTCGGGAGTCTAACTTGCTCACCGTTGCTTCATAATACTTGCTTCAATGGCTGGCACAGAGTGGGTGCCCGGGAAGCTTGGCACGAATCAGTGCAAGGCCCCCGGGAGAGGAAAGGCTTGGCATTGGCTGGGAGGAAAGAGGTGAAGCCTCGAATATGGATTCTCCCCGTTCTCTCTGCTCCTCCTTCCTTCCATTCTTCCAACTCCAGACAGTGCAGACAACTGTCTCCCCAGCCCCTGCTTTGGGGGTTGGGAGAGGGGAGGCAAGGCCAGGTCTGGGCAGCAGGGTGGTTAAGACACACACTGGCCTCTAGGACTGAGCTGGAAGACCATCCCCCTTGCGGGACACCACCACACCTTCCCTCTCAGCAATCCCAGGCCTTCAGGGGCTCAGGCCTTTAGCTGGCATGTCCACCTGGATAAGTGAGTGGGAGCAGACAAGGTTAAGCCTTCTGTGCATGAAGGGTCTTGTCCCTCATCTCGGGCTTCCTGGCTATCTTGGGCCTTTGAGTTGCTAGAGATGTTTTCCCAGGAAAATAGCCTCCCTGGAGACTCTGCCTTTCTCCTGTCTTCATGGTGCCTCCTGGATGACATCACTGGACAAACCCAGGCTTGCGGGGACCTCACTCCGCCGGCCCAATGCTTTTCCCAGAGTCCCTCCCCACAGTAGCCACCACTCGTTAGGAACCGTAGTTAAGGCAATCTGCTAGACAGCTCACCAGCTCCGTAAACCCTCACCCGCATGACAACTCTGTAAAGGGGAGTATGTGGCCCATTTTGCAGGTGAGGAAGTTGAGGCTTAGAGAAGTGAGGTGACTTACAGTTTATACAGTTAGGGAGCACCAGAGCCAGGATTCAGGATTAGTTCTGTCTGACTCTAAAGCCCTAACTCCTAACGTCACACTGAGCCGCCGCATCTGATTTCTGGTTGCTGCTGCTGTAGCCATTTTTCTGAATTCCTTCTCCGATTTGGTTAGGCCTGGCTGGGAGGGGGAGGGATGGGTACATCAGTGTCAGAACAAATTCCAGGGGTGTTGGGAGAGTAAGAGAAGATTCCTTTTCCCTTCTCTCTACCTGCCCCCCAGGTGTGATGGAAGTGCCCCCACACAGAGACCTGCCCCGGATGCTGTTCCCTCCCTTCTTCACACCGGTGCACAATCCTGTCTTACCGGACGCTTAGGCTCTGACCCTGTTCCCCTTGTCCCTCTCAGCACAAACCTCTGGCTTTTGGTCACAGCTCATCTCGTCTTCCAGCTACCAGTCATGCCTCACTTAGGAGCACCCTTCGAAGCCACCTCTCCATCCCCAGGGATGCTAGCACCTCTACCCAGAACCCCACCCTCCCCCACCAGAGAGGATCAGGCCTGGCTTAATGGAAGGGGCTGGAACTTGAGCCCAAGATGGAGAAGTCAGCCCAAACCCTCGGAAGCCAAAGACCCAGCATCCTACTGACCCAGCCTCTCCTATCGGAACTGAGATCGGGCAGGTCCTACATGGTGTATTACCCATGATGAATGTTTTATGGGCTTGTTCTTCATTCCTGAGAGCTGCGGGAGGCAGGGAGGGGAGGGTGCGCAGAAAGCCCAGGGAGAGACTAGGCAGGACAGTGAGGCAGGAGGGCGTGCAGTAACCCAGCATAGGTTGTGATGGGACAGGGGGAATTGCTCTGTGAGGAAAGATTTAGCAAGAGTTGGTGATGTTTGTCAAGTTGAAATGTTAAATGTCGGAGACTGGAAACAAGGAGGAGGCCAAGAAGGCAGAGGTTTTGAGCCCAAGTGTTTGGAAGCTGTGTGCCTGTGGGCAGACAGGGACAGCTGGAATTTGGTGTTGGCCCTGGCCACTCCCACTCTTGAAAGTCACTGGCTGGTTCTCCAGGCAGTTGGCTTTGGTCTCAGGGCCTGGTGCCCCGGCTCCTCGAGGGCTTGCCATTCTGCCACTCCCAGGCCCTGGGCCCAGGCATTTTCTGGTTCTCTGGACCCAAGGTAGTGGAAGGCTGCAAACCACGGAGAGCTCTGTCCAGGCTCCTCTTTGCCTCCTCAAAGCAGAATCCAGTTCTGGCCCCCTGTTCTGAGTACCTCCAGCCAGGCCCCAAACTAGAGCCCAGCTGATTCTTCACGACTGGGGGACTTAATCCCCCAGTGCCAAAGCTTCAGACCTTGGTTGGCATAAGAGAATGCCTGACTCTCCTCTTCACCACGTGCTCCCTCCAACCACCGCCAAGGAAGGAAGGGAGAAGAAACACAGCTCCCAGACTGATTCAGCGGCCTGAGCTTGCTTCACTGAGAGAGGGGTTGCAGGGGGTGAGGTTGGCGGGGTTTGGGTTGGGGGGGGGGGCAGTGACGGACTGCAGGACCGAGCCCGAGCCCTTCTTAGCATTTGCCAGCCAGTAGGAGGAGCCCACGCATGAGGGTCAGCTCTGCGGCCTGCCCAGATGGACAGTTAGTTCTTGAGGGTCAGCAAGAGATCCAGATGGGGAAGCAGGGCAACCAAAAGCACCTTACTGGCACCACCCTCCACAGTTCCATGGGACTTGGGGGTCCTCCGGAGTTCCTGCCAGCTCCCCATCTGTCTTGCTACCACTTACTCCTCCGCTCTTCTCTGCTCTCTGGCTCTTAATTCCCCTTCACTCTCCTTTGAAGTCCTCTGGTTGCTGTGGAAAGTCAGTGGCAGGGAAGGAAGCAGAATTTGGGGGAGGTTCTGATATGTCCATCCCAACAGGCCCTGCTTAGATGCTCATTTGTCCAGGCTTTGGAAACAGGTACTGCAGCTTGAGAAAATTGGGAGTGAGCCTGGCTCAGACAGCCTTGGACCTCCTTTTTTTTTTTTTTTAATTTTTTTTTCAACGTTTATTTATTTTTGGGACAGAGAGAGACAAAGCATGAACGGGGGAGGGGCAGAGAGAGAGGGAGACACAGAATCGGAAACAGGCTCCAGGCTCTGAGCCATCAGCCCATAGCCTGACGCGGGGCTCGAACTCACGGACCGCGAGATCGTGACCTGGTTGAAGTCGGACGCTTAACCGACTGCGCCACCCAGGCGCCCCGGACCTCCTTTTAATAAGACCGTGCATGTCAGGATGAGCTCCAAGGATCATCTATCATAGGACCATCCTCAAATCTCCCTGACCTTCAGGCATCTCAAGACTGACTCAGCTCTGGATACAGAGGACCCCCAAGCTCCCGTGTCCACTCAATGGCCCCTCAGTCTGCTCTCATTCTATCAGTTGATCGCTTCCACCAACATTTACCAAAAACCCACGACGTGCCAGGCACTGGTTCTGGCACTGGATAGTAAGCAATTCAAAGTCTCTGCTCTCTTGGGAGGGACAGACAGAACAAAAGCAAGTATATGAAAAACAAGATAATATCAGGGGCACCCAGGTGGCTCAGTCGGCTAAGCGTCTGACTCTTGATTTTGGCTCAGGTCATGATCTCACAGTTCGTGAGATTGAGTTTCTCATCGGGCTCCACACTGGCAGCGAGGAGCCTATTTGGGATTCTCTCTCTCCCTCTCTCTCTCTCTCTGTCCCTCCCCTGCTAGTGTTCTCTCTAAATACATACATACATAAATACATAAAAACTTCTTTAAAAAGATAATATCAGATAGTGATAAGGGTAATAAATAAAGCAGAGAGTGACAGCAGAGATCTACAGAATGAGCAGTCAGCCCTGCAAGATCTAGAGGAAAGGCACTGCAAGCAGAGGGAACAACATGTGCAAAGGCTCTGGGGCAGATGAGAGTGTGGCTCGCTTGAAAAGCTGGAAGGAGGTGTGGCCCAAGTGCCACGGGGAAGAGGGAAAGTGGTTAAGCCCTAAGGTTATATAGGCAGCAGGGGGCCAGAGCGTGCAGGCGACTGTGCGGGCCATGGAAAGGAATCTGAGTTCAATTCTAGATAAGGTGGAGTAACACGATCAGATTTGTGTTTTGGAAATTCTGGCTGCTGAGCACAGAAAGCATACTCAGGGGATATGAGAGGAACCAGGGAGAGCGGTTAGGGGCTGATTCCCATAAGTCAGACAAGAGCTAGTGACGGCTTAGAGCAGGGTGGTCGGGTAGAGAAGTCAAAGAGTAGGCGGACTGGAGTTGAGTTAGGTTCTGGAGTAAAGGCAGCAGGATGAGAGGCAGGGGGAGGCTGACAGAAGAGCCCAGGAAATTCCCAGGTGAAACCACCCTATTGTTGGCTACTCCCTCTCAGCCCTGGGGTCGGTCGGGGGTAGGGCACTTAAAGCTTCGGGCCCAGACATTATCTTTGTGCTACATCATCAGGACACCACACCGTCTTGGTTTTCTTTCCACCAGCCTCATGGGCCACACATGCTCGATCTCCTCGGCTGACTCCCCCCACCCCCTGACCTCTCCATGTTTGGAGTGTGCCAGGGTCAGGCTTGGGGCTCCTCTCTTCTCTAGCTCTGCTCACCCCCCGGAGGAACCCATTCCATCTCCTGCTTTAAAAAACACCTGGGTGCTGAATACTCCCAAGGTTGTATCTTCACACTAGACGTCTCCCCCGCTCTCCAGACTCATCTCCATTTGAGTGTTTACTTAGTCAGCAGAGATGTAACATATCCAAAACCAAACTGCTCTTCCCCTCAAAATCTGCCCCTTCTGGAATCTTCTCTGTGTCAGCAAATGGCCCCTCCATCCTTTCAGTGGTTCAGACCAAAAACCCTGGAAACCCCTCAACCCATCTCTCTCACAGCCCACATTTAAACCCATCAGCAAATCTTGTCATCCCCACTTGCAAAAACTGCCCCAAATCCCAATCCCTTCTCCCTGCCTCCAGTCCGCTATCCTCTCTCACCTAAATTACTGCGGTGACTTCATAACTGGTCTCCCTTGCCCCCAAGCTGTCTGTCCTCTGCATAGCTGCAAAGTCATCTTGTTAAAACTTCATTCGGAGCCTGTCACCCTATTGTTCACACCACCCCCCCACCCCCGCGATGGTCTTCTGTCTCATTCAGAATCAAAACTAAAGTCTTTTCAACGGCCCCACGTGGTCATCGGCCCTCCACTACCACCCCTTCCATTTCTCTGGCCTCACCTCAGCTTCTAGCCTTCTCCATGCCCCCTCCCCACCACACACACCCATATCCTCCCTACTTTGCCCCAACTTCACTGGCCTCTTTCCTCCTCCCCTAATGCAGAAATATTTGCACCTGCTGTTCCCTCCACCCGGATGGCCCCTGGATGGCCCCTCCCCCACCTCCCCAGTGCCTGAATGCCTTACCTTGGTCAGGTGTCTGCTCAAACATTAAGATTTGAATGAGGCCTTCTCTGAGCACCCTATTTAAAATTGCTACTCCCCTACCCTACCTTTCACACTCATTTCCTTCTCTGCATTTTCCCCCATATGGCTCTCAGTGTCTCCTATACTATATACTCTCTGTTCTGTCCCCCTACCCTGCTAGAATATGAGCTCCTTAAGGACAGGGGCTTTTGTCTCCTTTCCTGCTTGTCCCTCTACCCACAATGGAGCCTAGCCCCCAATAGACACTGAATAAATATCGAATGAATGAATGAATGAATGAATGGAATTAGGAAAAGACCTACAATCCTCAAGAGGCAGCCTGGGTCTGGAAATTGATACCTGGTTTCTAGTACTGGCTTTGACCCTTGTTATGTGGTTTTCAGGCCCTATGTTGTCTGTCTATAGATGATGGGGGAACTCCTGAGGTCCTTTGCTGTGGCAGCATTCTAGAATGATGCTTGGCCATGAGACTGGAGGAGAAGGTAGGGTTGGACAGAACCCCGAGGAGAGAGCCCTCACTCATGCTTTCTCATCCAGGCTTGGGTGGAGTCTTCGCTGACCTTGAAATGAAAGGTAAGGTTCTGGTTTGGAGTTGGCAGGGTTCTGGGAGGCTTGGGTAAGAGAGAAATGGGTGAGCGGGTCCAGCCCCACCTGCTGGGTGGGGACAAGTGGAGGCCTGCCCACTAGGCTTGCCTCCTCCTCATGGGGAGTTGGTCCCTGTGAGGGTCTCATGGACAGTACTTCTATTAAAAAAAAAAAAAAAGGAGAGGAGGGATCGGGATGAGGTAAGAACTAAGGAGAAAGGACTGGAGAGGGCCTTCTGTGTGGGTCACCTGGGCCTGCACACAGGTCCTGAGTGAGTCCTGGGAGGTCAAGCCTGGTGCAGACCTCAGGCAGGCCCCAGGGCCCTCACAGCCAGCACCCACTCTAAGAGCAGCAGACCTTTTGGCCGAGAAGAGCCCAGTTCTCCTCCCTTTTCTGGGCCTTGCAACAGCTCCCTGCTTGTTTTCCCCGAAATAAATGGACTGAGCATATTGGGCCGGCAATAACCCCTTGAAATCAGTTGTTATCACAGTTAACAACCAGTTTGGCTTCAGTTCAGGCTGTTAACTATCAAACCACTAAGTGCCGGTAATGATTGATTCTTGGCCAGTTGCAGCTTGAGTGGGCTGTAAAACCCCATTAGCGAGGGCTCTGTGGAGGCAGCAGGGCAAAGATAAACAAGGTGGTGGGTGCTCCAGCCCAGCCTAGCCGCACCACTCTGGGCTCCACTCCCATGGGTCCCTGGCCTGGGCTCCTGCTGGAAGTCAACCCCTTCCCAAAGGCCCAGGAAGCCTCAAGGAGCATATCCCCACCTCCTGTCCACCTCTACACCCCTCCATCCCCCACCCCCAGTCATCTCTCGCCTCTCTGTAAGGCAGGTTTGGCTCTCTGGACAGCTCACCTCTTCTCCCTCCAGCAACCACGGCACACTTCACCTAACACCCTGGAGTACTCGGGCATCCCCAGCCTGGGGGCTTCAGGAGTGGCTTTGGCCTAGCCAGTGACCAGCCTTGGCCCAGCCTGGCCCAACTTTGTGGCCAGGATCCCAGGCAGGGAGAGCCTGACATCCCACCCCCACCCCAGACTCCCTCCTACCCTATGGCTGCCCCCAGGAATTGCTCTCAAACAAATGAAATGTGGGCAATTACTGGGCTGGGGGCTGGACAGGCGGCCGTGCAGATGAAAGCGTTTCCTGGACGGTCTCTTCATTTGCATGGCATCAGAAGCTGCTCAGAAGGTGTGACTTTTCCCACAGTGAGACCCTAGTTCCTTGCACAATAAAGCCAGGCTGCTCACCCAGAATTAATTAAAGGGGGAGGGGAGGGGATGGAGCAGAGGAGGAGGCACTAAGAACTGGGGGAGCAGGAAGAGAGATGTCTAGAGCCCCTCCCCACATCCCAGGTGTCTATGCGCCAGAAGACACCTACTCTATCCAGAGCCTCTCGCCCCCATAGCAAGCCAGACAAGGTGGCACGGACAGAGCCCAGGGCATCCCCAACCTCTCTACCCCAAGGCCCTCGAACTCCTGGTCCACCTGGATGGCCTGGCACTGGAACTTGCAGCTTCAACTCCGAGAGGCCCACGTGGTTAGGAAGCCTTGGGGTGCCCTCCCCCCACCCAATGGAAGTGCCAAGGAACAGAGGCCCAGAGGGAAGAGGTTTCTGGATTGGGCCAATGACTGGACCATGGGACCAGTCCAAGGGCACTGTCAAAGAAGGCAGCAGAAACAGCCAGAATGGGAGGCCTCAGTCATGAAGACTGGGTGAGCTCTGCCCTCAGGAGACCTGCCGCCTCTGGGCTTGGACTCTCCCTCGATGTGGCATGATGCCCATCTCACAAGTCCACACACACACACACACACACACACACACACACCTCTCCGCCCACTGCAGGCCAGCCCCCGTGTCCGCACCATGACCTGCTCTGTCACTGCCATGGCACGGCCTGGTCCTCCTCCTTCCACAGCTGTCTTCCCTCTCAGGCCAGTCCTCCTGACCAATGAGCTGCTGTCCGGTCCTCCAGGCCAGAGTCTGCATCCTGCTCTGCCCCCATGAATTTTCCCCTCCGGTCCGGCCCAGTTCCTCTCCCCCTAGGCCCCGTCTCTCCAGGGTCTGCTCTCCTCCCACGACCGTGGTCTCTGGGCCCTTTGGCAGCACCTGAGCTCAGCACCTTCTGCTCTCAGCTCTCGAACCAGAATCCTCAAAAGTCAACACTTGCTCCACGTTGTGACTGTCAACACCAGTCTTGGTGGTCTCCCCTCCAACGTACCCTCCACCTTGGGCCCTGGCAACTGCTCTTTTCTTTCATTCTCTGGAGCCTGCTCCTCAGAAAGAGCCAGCTCTGGCATCTCCAACCTGTCTCCCACACAGACCTAGGCACACACACAGAGGCACTTTTTAACAACTCACGGAATCCATGAACGCAGTTCTGGTCCTAGCAGAGCCATCATTTCTGCCCCAGAGGTGGCGGGGGAAGTGATGGTAGTGACTCCTGTTAAGAGCTAGGAGGTCCATGTACGAGAGCTCCCAGGACCAGCTAAGCAAGTGCCTCTTCTTGCCCCCTTCCCTGCTTCTGTCCTATCCGGAGAGCACCTCTGTGACAATGATGCGGGCGCGGGACCTAAGTCAGGCTGGAAGGAAGCTACAGTCAGAACTGGGGCCTGATTTGCCTCATCTCTCATCTGCCAGGGCAGCTGGGGGAGGGGGTGGAAGCTGACCACTGGCAGGACTTACTCTCCAACACACGTTTTTAATACCCAAGTTAAATAAATATTCCAGTCATTTAATAACAACTAACACACACCACCCCCCCCCCACTGACACCCACCCTTAAAAGACCTGCCCTAGGTCCCCACCCTCCCCTCCCTCCCCACACCTGAGGGGTGAGGTAGAGTCACTGGCCGCCTGGCCAGCTTGTCCTACAGGTGCTGGGGTTCAGGAGCACCTCTGCTGGGCTAGAAAAGCCCCCCCACTCTGGGTGAACCCCCGCCAGAATCCCAGTCTAGGCCGCTGCCCGGGCCTTCCTGAAAGTTAAGAAGACAGACACCACAGCCAAGTGGAATACAAAAATAGAGCCTCTCTTTTGTTTAAAAAAACAAAACAAAACAAAACAACAACAAAAAGCCCAACAGCAAACAATTATCAACAGCTAGCACCCGGGGCTCCCCCAGCTCCTCCCCAGCCTTCAGCAGCGCAGACCTCGCTGGAGGTTCTCTGTGCTCGCGCAAGATGAGCCGCTCCGCGCGGCGGCGGGGAGGGGCCGGCGGCGCCTACCGGGGCTCGGGGGCCCAAGTCCTCTGGCTGCCGCGCAGGCTGCGCGTGAACGGCGGGTAGTTGAGGAACTCGAAGCGCAGGCTCTGCTCCGTGGTGTGGTGGCCTCGGGGCAGCCGCTTCATGAAGTGGACCTCGCGCTGGTGCTGCCGCGTCTTGGAGCCCTTGCGCGGCCGGCCCTTGCGGGTGAAGGCCATGTACCAGCCTTCGTACTTGGCGTTCTGCAGGGCCGTGTAGTTGTTCTCCAGCACGATCTCCGTGAAGACACAATCCTTGCCCTTGCCGTTGCTCTGCAGGTGGGGGGTGGGGAGGGGGCAGACGCGGCGTTACTGGGCTCTGCCCGGAGCTCCCCCCCAGCAGAGGCAGAGGGCAGGCGGCCCCAGACAGCAGGTGGGCACCCCAGCAGATGGCAGGGTGGGCACGAGCTGCAGCCCCACCCCCGCCCGGGCACCCGCTCTCTAATCCCTCACAAGCCGCAGCCCACCCGGCAACTTCCTGTCCTCCTGGGCAGCAGTGACACATGGTTGTCTCCGGAGGGGCTGGGCCCCAACACAGAGGGGCAGAGAGGGGGCCCAGACCCTGCCTGCCCTGGCCTCCTGCCCACCAGTCTGGCCGAGCTGCTGGCACCAGTTTCCCCAGCTGCCCCCCCTCAGCCCCTCAGGACCCCAGGGGCTCCAGGGCAGCCACCCCATGGGGGAGGGGAGACCTGCGGGGAGACTCGGAGCCCCAATCCCCAGAAGCCCAGGAAGCAGGGAACTCGAGGCTGGAGAAGAGCCGTGACTAATGGGGCCATTTCAGAGCTAGGCCGAGGGGCTGGGCCTGCGGCTTACTGAACATTCCAAATGCTGGTACCATGTAATTGGACATAATAGCAAAGCAATTTGGCGATTTGTTAAAAAGATATATGGAATTTACCAACCCCCCCGCCAGCCCCTACCCTAGCCTTCCTTCTTCCTCCTTTGCCTTTATAGCTTTTCATCTCTCAAGCAGTTTCCTTCTCTCTCACCTCCCCCCCCCCCACAATCATTAGGTAACCCCAAGGTGGCCCTGGGTCTCTCTGCCCACCTTGTTGGGATCTGGCTCTGCCAGCCCAGCTACTCCCCAGGCCCTGGGGGGGCCCTCCCTTCCTTCTGGGGCCTCACCTTGGCAATCAGCTTCCCCTTCTTATTCATGCAGATGTAGAGGCCTGTCTCAGCTCCTCGGACTCGAACCCGGCTGCCAAAGGTATCTGTCTCCACAATGAGCTTTGCTGTCAGGGAAGGTGGGGGGATGGTTATTGGAAGCTCCCTGACCCCCACTGTACCACATCGTCACCCCAGCTGACCCACAGACCTGTCACATCCCCCCAGCAACTGCTCCAAGAGCAGGTACCCAAGATGTGGGCTCCGGCCCCAGACCAGCTGCCAATATGCTGTGCAACTTTGCGAAAGATCAAGTCTCCTTTCTGGGCCCCAGGCCCCTCACTTGGATTTACATAAGGGAGTGGATAAGATCATGGAGTACAAACGGTTCTGCAGAGAGATCTTGGGGCCATCAAACTGAAAAGACTCTCTTTTAGAACCAGATAGTATTGACTTTTATGTCAAGGCTTCATGACTAGAGCTCCACTCTACTCAAAGATCTCGGGGGATCCTTCAAAGTCAAAATATTATGTGTCCATGCCTCACATATCACTACAAACTTCTGGGGGTACAACAGTGACATCAGCTGGGAGGCCAAACATTAAAGCATCTCTCCTGTTTCTGGCCCCTCAGGTTCTAACTCACAGCCTTCACAACCCCCTCACCCCACCCCTGCTCTGCTGAGAAGATGACCGCTCTCCCTGCACACACGGCCCATACATAGCCAGCTGCTCTCCCAGAACCTCAGACTCCAGCTGGGAGGATTCTGCTCTTCTCCACGCTTCCCAGTCACCACTGTCCCCAGCCCCAGTGTCCAGAAATCAATGACTCAAATAGTCTTTTCTCTTTCAACCTCCATCACAGCTGGGCTTCTCACCCCAGTGACCAAACACTTACTGCGGGTGAGGAGGGGAGAAAAGCAGGCATGCTTGCCTCTCCGTCTGGAAAGCCCTGAGACAGGGAGCTGAATTCTGTGCCTTCTTCCCCTGCCCCCTCCCCTTAGACAGCCAACTTGCCACAGAAGTCCTGGTCCCTGTCTACTCTTTGCGTAACTCCTCCCTTTGAGGCTGTCCCCAAGAAGGGAATGAGGGCTGACTTAGCTGCTGGGGATAGGACAGAAGAGGCTGGGTCTCCTATCCTCTCTACTGCGGAGCCCAGAATTTTCCCTGCTTGAGAAGGCAGTTCTGGGACTCCCAGAGCTGCCTCCCAGCCTGCCCTAACAAGGCAGCACCTTATTTGTCCTCAAAACTAAACTGACTAAAGGTCAGTGAGGCAGCCCTCATTGCCCAGCCTGTGACTACCCCACCCCTTCACATAAGCACAGAGCGGGGACCCAGTGGCCAACTCCCCAGTCTGGCTCCAAGTCAGCCAGGGAAATGCAGCTGTCACCTCCCCTCCCACCCACCTCCTCTTGGACCCAGCCGGTCTGCTCATCCCTCTCCTGATCTGCCTTCCAGAGCAAGGAGTGGCTGCTGTTAAGGGCCAGGAAGGACACTGGCTGGAGAAGGGGCAAGAGGACTCTGGCCAAATGGGGCAGACAGGGATGGAACAATCCCTCGGTTCCTTCCTGGGACCCATAAGGAAGCAACTAGGACCTCTCTGCTATTCTCCCCCAGACTCATACTGTGCTGGCTATACACCCTAAGCCTCTCTGCTCTTGGGCCCTCCAGTTCCCACCCCTGCCTGGCAGGCAGGGACCAGGGAACCTGGAAAGCTTCCTACATTTGTAAGGACAGAAGTGGGCATGAGACTTCTGATGTCTGAAGATGAGTTCACCCACGGCCAGCTTAGCCTCTTCTTCCGTCCCCAAAACCCAAGGATGCTGGACCATTTGCACCAGTGGAGCAAACCCAGGAGGAGCTAAGCATTCATTCCCTTTCCTTGGAAGCTAAGAGGAGAAGCAAGCAGCCAGTTCGGAGGGACAGAGGGACAAAGGGACGGCAGGCTGGCCCTGCCAGCGCAGCGGGGGAGCCCGGCCACCGGGCAGGCCGCCCCCCACCCCCACCACGGAGAGCCCCCACTCCCCTTCCTGGATGGATCTGGGGAGCTGGGGCTGCAAGTTTACAGCGGCTTTCCCGACCGGGCTTTTGGAAAGCTTAACATTTTCAAACCTATTCTTCCACCCCAGTGACAGATTTATCCCGGGAAAATTATGTCTCCTTCTCCAGCTTTGAAGGGAAGTCAGCTACGTCGATGCAGAAAAAATGCAGTGAGACATACTCGATCCCCCAAACTGGCTCGAGAAGAGGAGAAAGTATTCAGGAAATGTTAAAAAAGGTGAAAGTAAGAAGAGTTTTAATCGCTCTGCCAGACGCGGGGGTCTCTCCAGAGATTCATAGAGAACAATCTTGAACCTCTTTTTTAACATTTACAGACTTGCAACTCCTTTCAAACTCCACATCTGAAAAAAGGCTCGTTCTTTTTCTGTTTTATATCATTCTTCATTTTTCTTCTTAGCTCTTAAAATGCCTCACCTTTTTATTACATTTTAATAGAGTCTTCCCCTCTCCTTTCATGCTTGTTTAACTTGGTCATTATTTAAAGGTTTTTAAACTCACAATAATCGCTCTCTAAAAACAACACCAGCCGCCCAGAGGGCTTGCTTTTCTCTTGGTACATCCAGCACTCTAGAAATTGGCCTTGTTTCAAGGCAGGAATATTGAATGTTTTAGAAATCAATCAGTCCTCAGTCTCTCTGACCCGCAGTAGCTCCCTGGACTCACCACCCCACGGACAGCCAGGAGCCCAGCTCTGACCACCACCTGGGTTCCTGGGTCAGTGGAGTGGAGAGGGCCCCTTCCCAAGCCTAGTCCCCATGTGCCATTGGCCCTTCTGATCAAAATATTTAAAGGTTCATGGCATACCCCCTCCAAGTTGTAAGTTTTGGGGGGATTTTGCTCCCTTCTCTTTCCCAACTCTCTCCTTTTGTGGGCCCTGGCGACATATCCTCTTTCAAGAGCTTCCCTTAAACCTGAGGCCCCCTCCCGCTGAACCCTCTGCCTCCACCTGCAGCTGGGGAGGGGTGTGTGAATGGGGGAGGTGGAAAGGGAGACTCCTGGATTCATTCATCTGCTGGGCAGGGAAGGGGCACCTGTGGGCCAAGTACTCCCTGAGGTCCCTTCGCTGGCCCTCTTTTCTCCAGCTGACCCCAAGATGCTTTTTTTTTTTTTTTTTTTTTGGCCTTAACTCCTTCCCTTCTGAGCTGGGGAGCCTATAAGCCTCCTGCCGGTGCAGATGGGGCTGGCAGGTCCAGTCACAGCAGGCCAGCCAGGGAAAGGGGGGGGGGGGTATGTTCTACAAGCTACCTTTACCCTGCCCAGTGCCGGTGGCCTTACCGAAGGGGTCCCCGTCCTCTGCCATGGCGTTGATGCGCTTGTTGGCCAGGACCTGCACGTGCTTCCCGCTGGTGCGGCTGTAGAGCTGGTAGGTCCGGATAAGGCGGCGGCTGAGCTGATCCGTCACCAGGCTCTGCTCCCTCACATGCTGTGTAAAATTAGGTGAGGACTGAACAGTTACCTTTAGGAAATTGAAAAATACACAACACGCCATTATAATGCTACTCTGCCCAGGGGCCCAAGTGGCCCCCATCGCCCTGCACGCCCCTCCACTGCCCCAGGCAGCCGGCAGGGGCTGGGGGATCCCCCAACATGCCAGCTCAGGCCACGACACCCCACCCAGGAAAATAGGGCAGCCTCAGCCTAACATCGACTAGCCCGGAACGATCTGGACCTACCTGTTGGGAAACACCCTGGGACTCCCGGCCAGTTCCGCACAGGGAAGCAAGCTCCCTGACCAGCGCAGCCCCCCTCACCCCGCCCCCCCCCCACCCCGCCTTCCTAGAAAAGCAGGGCGCTTGTAAGTAGGGAGCCAGCGCTGCCCGACCCCTGACATTTATAAAGACAAATTTACGGAGCAAATGTTGAGAGCGCAGAGAGCCTAGGCACCTGATCTTTCGGCCAGACCCGCCACAAGTGTCCCCAGAGAGCCGCGGAAGAGTCCCTGCGGCAGTCACCGGGACTTCTGACAACGAACGCTCCCGGGCCCCAGCTCCCCCCCTTACTCGGCAGCCAGGTGTGGCTGGCCCTAGAGTTCCCCCCATCCACCCCAACCTGGCTAGAATGCACCGGAGACGGCGCTGGACTCCGAAACCTTGCGTTCGAGTCTCACTGCACACTAGCTGTGTGACCTGAGGCAGGGCGCTCCCTCTCTGTTCCCTAGCTCCCTCCTCGGGGAAGTTCGGGGCTGGGTTTCTAAGGTTCCTTCCAGCCCTGCAGCGCTGGCCGCAGGCTTGGTCCAAGGGCCCCTGCCCGAACTTGCCAATCGGCGGCCCCCGCCGGCCCGCCCGGGCCCCGCCGCCTCGCAGTGCGCCTTACCTGGGCTTGGAGGCAGAGAACCAGCAAGTGCAACAGCCTGTGGGAGACAAAAGCGGGCGGGAGAGAGAGAGGGCGCGGGGTGAGCGGAGAGGGCGCGGCGGCGCGGGCCGGGCGGGGACGCGGGGGCGGCGGC
The DNA here is from genome assembly GCF_018350155.1 of Leopardus geoffroyi. Classification (NCBI taxonomy): domain Eukaryota; kingdom Metazoa; phylum Chordata; class Mammalia; order Carnivora; family Felidae; genus Leopardus; species Leopardus geoffroyi. Next base: position 60,733,767 of record NC_059334.1, read on the forward strand.
CGTACTCACAGGCAGCTCAGCGCCGAGCGGGGGCTGCCCATGGCGCGCGGCCCGGGGAGCACCGAGAGCCCCGGCGGGATCACGCCGGCCCGCGGGCGGCCGCGAGGGACGAGCCGAGGGCGGCGGCGGCCGACCAAGGCTGGGGCGCGGGAGGCGGGCGGCGGTCCGGCCGCGGCTCTGCGGGTCCCGTGGAATGTCGAGCTCGCCGCGCCACGCCGTGCCGCGCCGCGCCGAGTCGCTCTGCCGCCGCTGCCGGAGCCGGTGGCCGCTGGCTGCTCAGGAGCCGGAGCGGGCGGGAGGGTAACGGGCCGGCAGGGTGGGTGGGTAGGTGGGAAGGGAGGGGGAGGGGTGAGGGCGGGGGGCGCCGCACCGGGCGCGAGGGGGGAGCGCGGGGCGGGCGGCCGGAGCCCGCAGCCCCCGGCTGGGAGCTGGGGCCCGGACGCAGCCCGGGGCGGGGGCGGGGCGGACCGGGGCGGGGCGGCCGGCGGGTCTGGGATTGGGGGTCCGGGCTAGGGGAGGGGTCTGGGGACCACGGGAGGGGCGGGGGCGGCCGGCGGGGGGCGCCTCCCCCCATCCCGGGCCTGACCCCCTCGCGCGCCCTGGGGGTCAGGACCCGTGGGGATGGGGGACGCCTCGGGCTGGGGTTTCCCGGACCGCGGGGTGCGCCGGGGTGGGAAAGTGCCGGGTCTCCACGGTGAGCCCCGTTGGCTTTACGCCTCAGTCTAGGCGACAGGTCACTGAGCCACCTACTGTGTGCTTCGGCCACGTGTGCCCCCTGGAAGTGGCCTCTGACGTGGGAGTGAATGGCTGTGCGCTCGGCTCTCGGGTAGTGCGCGCGTGTGCGACGGCGACCCGACCTCCCACCAGCTTTCTGCTGAGTAACCCTTCCTGCCGGTTTCTGGTCTCTCCTGTCTCGTCTGGTCTCCAAGAAGACCCTGAGAGCGAGAAGAGTCCCCTCCCCCATTATCACCATCACCCCTGCCTCCGTCCCACATACACTAGCCTGAAGTAGCCACCTACGTGGGAGAGGAGCCCAGAGATCCCTGGAAGGACCCATAGTTGCTGCTGCTCTCCCAGAGCCGCAGGCGGAGGGGAGCAAAAATAACTTCTGACCCCAGCTTTTCCTGGGGAAGAGACTTAGATCCAGGCCGCCTAGCCTTTCCCTCTCAAGGTCTCATTATTTGTGCACTTAGGCATTTACACACCTACTGTGTACTAGACATGGACTGGTGTTTTGTGTCAAATGTGAGGGGCTCGGTGCAGGGAGAGGGGAAACCAAAGGAGGTAGGGACTTGTCTAAGCTTCTCCCAGCCCCTCATTGCTTCCCCCAAGGGGCTTCTGGAACCCCTGAGCCATGGTGCTTCCTTAGGAGCAGCTTGGGTGGGCAGAGATGCCCTGGGACAGATACTTCTGAGGAGCAGGTGGAACCACTGATGCCCTACGCAGCTGCTGCATCCACCTATGACCTCCCCTGCCCCACTGCCCCCACCTTATGTCCTTGGGGTTGGACTGGAGGGGTTGGGGTGGTGCCAGGAAGCCATTAGGCCAGAAGCAGTACGCAGCAAGTTCTACCTACCTCCCCTTTCTCTGTGCCCCACCTGTCCCTGTACCCCACCTTTTCCCACTTCCCAGCCATAATAACACTGAGCAATGCACAGATAGGAAAACTTGTCCCAAGACCTCATCCTCCCTCAGAGAAGGAGACTCCTTGAGCCTACGTGTTACCCACCTCCAGGAGTCTGCTCACTCTGCCAGTTCTTGCACACACAGACCTCCAGACAAGGATCATGTCTTTTAGACCAGAACTTGCAGCTCATGGCACAGAGCTGGGCAAGGTTGTTCTGCAGTTGGTATTTGATAAATGAATAATGAAGAAACTGGCCGAGCATTTAGACCTCAGCTCATGAGTGGCTTCCCCAGGAAGACTTGCTTTTCTCTCCCCACTACCCCCCCCCCAACAGATTATAATCACCACTATTTATTGAGCACTTGTATTTGCTAAAGGCTGGACTGGCACTGTCTCCTCTCAACTAAGAGGTGAGCCCATTAGAAGGGAGACAGGTGACAGCCCAAACCAGCCCTTTTCCTTACTATGCTCTTCTGCCTTAGAGCCCTGCAGGCCACTTGCTGAGTGTCTACCTCCCCAGATGCACTGCTTCAAACAGGCGGGATGCTCACCATTTTAACTTCATGCCCTGCACACAGTAGGTCCTTGAAAATGGGGTGTGTGTGTGTGCACGTGAGCACATGCATGAATGAACAAGTGAATGGAGAGATGGAGAGCAGAGGGTGGGAAGGGCCTTCTCCCTACCAGGGACCCAGCCCTCTGAAAATAGTCTGATGAGAACAGCATGGAGCAGCACTCAGGCAGGGGTCATGGCAGTCCAGTCCACCCTTAGTGTGCATAGTCTTGGAGCCACAACCAGAGTCACTCTGGGCACCTGCCCTTCTCTGGATAGAGGCCAGAGTATCTGACTCAGGATCCAACTCTGGTTCTGGAGCTCCCAGAAGGTTCTGAAGGCCTTGAGCTGAACTTCAATGATCTTAGCTCACTCTCCTCCCTCCCCCAGAGGAGATGGGCATTCTAGGACCTTAAAGTGGTAGGTCAAGGTTTTAGTACTACACTTTAACCTCTATCAAGGGGCCTCTCTATAGGAAAGAATTCCTTTGCATTTGGACAACTTTCTCCCAAACTAGAACGCTCATCAGTTTGGGAGATTCTTCGCATCTCCCCAAAAGTCTATGGCTTGGGGCAGGGGTGGGAAGGGGAGCAGATGGGGACACCCTCACATTGGGTGCCAGGTACTGCTCCATCAGCCCTTTGAGTGACAGATGCAAATATTCTGCCGGGGCCCCAGCAGGCCGCTCTGCCCCTCCCTCACTCGCTTGCTCGCTTCCCGGCCAGCTCGCTCCTTCCTTTATCTTATCAAAGCCCCGTAATTACAATTGCTATTTTGTTTCCTCGAATCTGCAATCAGAGCTCCTTGGCCCTGATGAGGGAGCGCCTGTCAACCTGATCGCTGAGTGACAGCCGGGCCACCTTTCCTGGCCGCCCCCACACTCCGCAAACACAAACATACACACACACACACACACACACACACACACACCCTCGCCTCCTGCAAACACAAACACACACTCCTTGCCAACACAAACAGCCCCTCTCCGCAAACACGCCCTCGCGGGGACCCAAACACACACCTTCAGCCTCTTTCCAAACGCATCCCTCGCCCCAGGCCCACCCTGGGCCCCTCAAATCCACACCAGCCGGCGCGGGCTGCCTGGATTGAAGTTTGCTCCTACTCGCGCCTCTTGCGCCCGGCGTTCAAAGCGACCGACTGTTCAAATGCAAATCGCGGAGACTGCGTTAAGCACTTCGGACCCCGCCAGGGAGTCGTCTCCCCTCGCACCCCAAATAACAAGGCTGCCCATCCTCCAGCGGTCTGCAAACCGCGGATGTACGCCTTCATCCCTCGGCGCTCCGAGGCCAAAGTGAATTGACAGTGCTCCTACTGTGCGCTGAGCTGGCAGAAGGGGCATCGAGGAGAGGCGGGAGCGGGGAGGGAGAAAAAACAATCCCCAACTCTGTCCGCGGGGCGCCCTTTTGGGCCAGGAAACTCCTGGAAGAAGGGGGAAGGTGTGGATTGGGTCCCCACTGCGGGCAGGAGCGTGCTAGGCGCCGGCCTGGGCTGCACGGAGACCCACGCAGGAAACAGTCAAGGCTTACAATGAGCGCTCACTAGCTTCGCAGGGGGTAAGTATCGGGACGGGGCCACGCGCAGGGGGTAGAGGAGTTGACTGGGGAGGCTGCCCCCAGAGATGACTTCTCTGCGCTCAGCCGGTCTCCTGAGTCTCCAACCAAGCACATGCTGAGGACTCTGGAGGTTATAGGTGAGAGAAGGAAGGGAAGGGCTCTAACAGGACCTCTTCTAGCGAATCAGTCAAAGAACGAGTGAAGTCAGCCTCAGTGACTTACTCCTCGCTTTCTGCCTAAACTTAGGCGGCCCAAACCACTCACCTAGCCCCTTGCGAGGAGGCGTGGGGAGCCGCACGGCCACAGGTGGTTTCAACCTCGCCCACCAGAGGGCGCCAGCTGCATGCCCCCTCCCTCACGACCACAGAAAGGTGAATGGTCTCGAGCTTGACTTCCCCCACCATGCTACGCTGGTTCCTGATGGAAGCACCTCAGTCGTCCTGGAGAGGAGAAAGGGGCCTACGACCCTGACCACTGCAACCCAGAGAGAAATCATCTTCTTTTATCCTTAACTTGAAGAAAAAGGGAGGTTAGAGCTTGAACCTCAGCTTCTCACCAGGAGGGGTGGGGAAACCTACTCCAAGGATGTGTTGAAGCAGGGATACTTTTCCGTGTTGTGGGACACTCTCTCCAAAGTTTACCTTACCTGCCCCAATACCAGCCCCGTCGGGTTATCTAGAGATCCCTCCCACTTGTTCACTCATTTGCCCAGCAGCCAGTGTGGGAGGGAGTGGGCCTGGCCCCACCATCCCACCAGGCACTGTACTCTGTCCATCCTCAGCATGTCTGGCCCCAGGCTGTCTCAGGAGTTAACCTTTTGTTTGTTTGTTTGTTTGTTTGTTTGTGGGACATTGAAATACTGCCCCCCTCCCACATCAACACAGCTGCTGAACTGCTGACCTCAGAGTTGGTCACATACACACTAATGCTCACACCAGGTACTTCCCTTTCTCTTCCTGGCATAGCAGCACCCACACCCCAGAACACCTGATTACAGGCACCAGAGATTCCCCACACCAGGCGGTGGGCTGGGGGTCAGGAACCCCTTAGCCCAGGAGGTTGAATCCCAGGGGACCCTCTCTGCCCCCATATGCCAGGCCACCCGGATTCTGGTTTCCCTGTCACCCAATCTGGCCAGTCCCCTCCATCTGGCCCCTGGAATCAGGTTTCTAAGGGCCCAGACCAGCTCAGAGACAGCCTGCAAGACTGGAAGGAGGAGCAAAGACTAGCCTCTGCCTTTCCCCTCACAGGCCCTCTCAGGGCCTGAGCCCCCTCATGGGGCTAGGGATGCACATTCCTTGGACTGCTTAAGCCCCTTTATCTGCCCCCTGCCCATCAGCCTGAGTGCTGACAGAGGCCCAGGCCCCTTGTTTGGATGCTGATAACCTCCTGGGATGGCCCTCCCCCACCTGTAGGGACTGAGAATGGGCTTGGTGTTGGGAGGTCCTCTTTTAGTAAGGCAGTTGGGGCCCAGGCCTTGCCTGGCCCCTGGGGTCCTAGGGATAGCAGGATCCCACATTTCCTCACCCTCCCCAGGCCCAGGGCCACCCTCGGTGCTGCCACAGTGCCACCTGGTGGCCCCTAGGGGAATGCCAACCCAGCAGGTAAAGAAGCCACACAAATGAGTTGCAAAAAAACCTCCACATCACTTTATTACAGCCTTTATCCAAAAATGTAAAAAGTATTAAAAATGTGTAGTCCTGAGCTTCAGATGCTGACCTCCAATCTCACAGGCAAGTGGGGAGAGAGGGTCAGGAGAGAAGTTCAGAGTTCCTCCCACTCCTGGAGAAAAGGGAAGCCCCAGATATGGCATAAGATTAGAGAAACACCAGGGCCCTTATGAAGAATAGGACCACCCTCTCTCCAAGCACCAGCCCAAGACCCCACCCACCCACCCATCCATCCCTCCTCTTCAACGGAGAAGACACATTTAAATTTCTTGAAACTTGTACAGGAACATAGTGCATGGCACACGTAGCAGGCAGCTAGCTGACCTGAGGGAGAGCAAACAAGGGGTCAACATCAAGGCCGTGTTCACGTGCTCCTCCTGCCCCATCCCAGACCTTGCTGGACACCCCTCTCCCCACTCACCAAGGCTAGGGCCTGCCCCTCTGCTTCTTGGCAGGTAGGATGGGGCACAACTCAGCTTCCTCCTCCTCACTCCCTTCTTCACTCTCTTCTTCCTCAGAAACGTCATTGCTTATAGTAACTGGTGGATACATAAGCAGTAAAAGAGGAGGAGGTTAAAGCCAGACCCCCTTCATACCACATGTCATTTATTCATGCCCTGTGGTGCCAGGGATCCTGATCTCCCAGAGCTTATGGTCTAGGTGGGAAGAACCTCAGATACTAAATGAGAGATGACAAAGAGCCAAAGGCCACGTTAGTGCAGGTGGAGAAGCTGAGACAGGTTTCATGCAGGAGGTAGGCTTAAGTAGGACAAAAAGTGGAGGATACATCACACATAGTCTGTATGGAAGCTCCACTAGGAGATAAGGATAGGATGGGGCAGGAGTGTAGAGGGCGGCGGTGGGAAGAGAAACTCAATGGCAGAACCCACTAGACAAAGGAAAAGACTCTCACCAATCTGGTGCCTCCCAGTGATGCGCACAGGGCCAGAACCTGACTTCAGGCGGAAGGTTACAGGTGGCTGGAGCTGGAAGTCATCCAAACTGAGCTGGAAGAAAGACAAGGATGAAGGCCTGGCCCATCCCATCTTGTGCCCTTGGGTCCTCAATTCCTAACAACCACCACTATCACTACCACCACCACCAGCACCGCCACCACCACCTCAACATATGCCTGAGAACTCACCATGGGTTGGCAGGACAACTTGAGATTGGCCACAGGGACTGCAATCTCCTGATGGTCATGATTCCTGGCCACGACTTCTACCACATTACACTCATCTTTGGCCCCCTCGGTGAGGCAGAGCTGGGAAGAGTACACAGAACCCTGGGGTCTCCCCAAGCAAGGATTGACACCACAATCCTTGTGGAGGCATCGACCCTATAATTTGCCCCACCCCAGTGGTCCCTGGATCACTCAGCCAGGAAAGCTGCCCATGTGGGAGTTAGGCAGAGGAGGGAACTCCCAGTAAAGGGATTGAGGCGGGGGGCGGTTGGAGGCCCCCCGAGTTGCCTGCTCAGGTCCAGCGATTCACCACCACCACCTTTCCCCGCCCCTCACCATGGTCAACGCCAGCACATGCTCCGATTCATCCTCTTCCTCTACCTTGAAGGTGAAAGAGCGGGTGTGGCCGGAGAGCTCACAGCCTGGAAGAGGGAACAGTGTGAACGTGCCTGAGTGTGCGTGGGGGGCGTTCCACCAAACCTCTGTCACGTGCAGCCATGGTGTGACCGGCCATTTACGCACCCACTTCTCAAGAACACCAGGGGCGCTCTGTCCTGGGCTCCGCCCGGCACATCTGGGACAGCGGTCGCGCCACCCCCTCCCGCTTGGTCTGCCGCGCACGGGGCCCCCTCCGCCTCAACCCACGTCGTGTACTCATCTGCATTCCTGTTCTGCCCCTGACCGCCCTAGCACCACCCTCATCCCCTCCTTTCCTCAATACCGAAGAAAAAACTGTCCATAGTGACCGGAGCCGGGACCCGCAGACCCCCGACCCCCCCAGCCCGGACTCGGCTCTCCTGACTCAGGAACGCTAAAGCGGCGGCGGCGCCGGCGGCCATGCTGCTAGGGCCGTCTGGAAGCTCCGCCCCCCGACACGTATAAAGCGAGGGACTCGCAGCGTGTTCCGGCCCCGCCCATTAAAGGAGCCGCTGGCACTTGAGAGAGGAGGGACGAGGCGCGACCGGACCTAGGGCTTTCTCCCCCGGGGGCCGGTGGCCTCTGGTCAAACCTGTGTGTCGGGACTGCATGGAAGGGTCAGAGAAGCATGGCTTTCTTAATGTTAATGACCTTCCGCACTTCCGTGACCACGGCTCTCTGAGGGCGGCTCCTGCCTCCATTTTCTCTAGCTCCTCGCACCCTCTGCTGTCTCCACTCCCCCAATCCAGGGCAAGTTTTCGTCAAAGGGAGAATAGATACAAAAACGGAAACCTTTCCAATTCCCCTAGTAAAGGCGAGTTTCAAGGCAGCGTTTTCCTCACAAAAGCAAAGGAAATACGCTACTTGCCTTGCCTTTCCTCCAAGAGAGCCGAGGCTCCTGAAGGAAGACTTTTTGCCCACGGGTTTATTTTCTACTGGAACCATGGAACCACTCGGCCCTCTTTCCAATACGCGTCTATGCTTCCTGCTCTTAACGACCAGAGAAGTTCACTATCTAGAAGGCTTCTCTTTATTGAGCTTAATATGCTGGTTGGAGGCCGGCGCTTGCTAGGAAAGGATGTTAGCTTCAATGTGCAGCTAGCGGCTACTTCTGGCAAAAGTACTTTGAAGCTTATAATTACAGCCCAGAACACCCTTCCACGTTAAGAGTAGTATGTCCCATAATTTGGGCAACTCCCCCACCCCCACCTCTCACCTTTTGACCAATCAGGCAAAGTGTGTTCCTTATCCTACTAGATGGGAGGGAACGCATTCAAACTAGCGGCCCTAACTCCCACCCAGGATGTAACTGTGGGAGGAGGGTGGCTTGGCCAAGAACTAGTCTTCCTTTTTTACCTTGCCATGAAGAAAATCTGGAAGGAAGTCTTTTACTGGAGACGGGAATAGGAAGGTGCATCCCCCAACGTGAACGGCTATGGAAGATGCTTATGAGACATGAAAGGCATGAGAAAAGGTACAGAGCAGAAACAGGAAGTAGGTTTACACAGTACACCACCACACACATTCACTTCAAGTTTTATTTTGCCTCTTGCATGGTCTTCAGATAGTTTTACAGTTCGTTTTCTACAGGAACTGAGCTGTGATCTGAACAATCAATGAAATGTCATTCCAACCTTAATAAATATTCGTAACCATAGAAGAGAGCATAGCACTTTACCATCCTAGAATGATGAAGGTACAGGCCTGGACATCTGTTTCATGGTTAGCATCTGTGACCAGACCAGCCAAAATGATTATTATAAGCCAAGATAAAACCACAAGCAAACTTGCTAAAAATCCTGATTCCATAGATTGACACTGAAATCCTCCAAATAAATGCTAGAATTGTCCACTAGAGTACAAAATGTACTTAAAGAGAAAACTAAGTGACCTTAAACTGTTTTATACAGCATCTTGTAGAGCTCTTCCCTTCCCCTTAGCCTTCTTAGGTCTTCTATCAGTTAAAGGTTTCTACCCTGAAAATAAAGAGGCCTCCTTTCTCCTCTCCATTCATCTTACCAACTCAGTGCCCACTCACAGGCCCTGGTTGAAAGTCACTAGGTACCACTAGGCACAATGCTTTAAGATTCAAAGCCCAAACTGATGGAATTTCTTCCTGAAGGAAGATGCCTTTTCCTTGCCCCTCCCACCTCAGCTCAAAGTAAAACAGCTGATAACAAAACTGCAGGGAAGCAAGATAACAAAATACTGTTAGGAATCCATGATGAAAAAAATGAATCCTGCAGAGATTACCTGTTAACCTCATGCTCAGAACCCCTAAAAACACCAAATCTAAATTAAAATACATGAAGCTTTCAGAATCTGGTTAAAGGAAAAAGAAAAGGGTAACCTTAAGTCATTGGTTAAAGTGTGCTCATTTTTTTAAAAAAAATTAGATACAAACATGCAATTAAAGACTCTGATTTAATAAAACCAGTTGTAACAGATCTTGAAATTAAAGGACAACTGATCTCCGGGCAAATGGGACCAGTAAGTCCCTGAACCCTACTTGATGTCAAAACTAACATTTCACATGCTGACCTGCATTGAGGTTAATTTCCAGAAGTGACTGCACTTTGCAAGACTGAGTCCCATGAAATTAGACTCTCATACCCAAAGTGGTCATGGCCTAGCCCTAGGTGGGAGGCACTTTAAAAACAATAAAACTTCTTTAAAAAAAAAAAAAAAAAAAAAGACAAAAGTAAAGAAAATCCATCTTCCACTGATTTACATTATTCAAAGTGCCATCCTAAACCACACACCCTTTCATTTTCAAAAGGAAAAAAATTACAAAAACAGTGAACACAAAGGATACTCAGGTTACAGCTAGTTTATATACAAAAAAATTTACAAGTCTGCCATTTTTAGGCTTTTGCCACAAACAAATGCACATTTGTCCCTACAAAGCACAACATGCCTGAACCAATGGTCACTACAAGAGACAACTGGCCATGGCTTTACAAAGAGCAGAAAAACTGCCCCAAATTAAAATCATTTACTCAGCTTAAACTATGCCACAACCATCCCACTTGGAATCTCTACCCTGAAGCCTCTGAAACCCACTAAATCTTTCTCATCTCTGCCATGTCTCCAAAGAATGAAAGACATTTTTCATCCAATAAATCAAGGAGGATGACAAATGATTCTAATTACTCTTAGGTGAGAAATGCAACCACGCTGGATGCAGAACACAGTGCTGACTACATTTATTGAAGACCCCCTCCCTATAAGCCCATATAAGAGGTCTTGGCACCTAACACAAGCCCCACAAAGGAGGCCCACATCTGTTTCAGACAGGATTTGCATCAATACAACCTTCCAACCAGTGAGTAATCTCAAAGTGTGATGGGTGAGTTTTACATAGTCTTCATTTCCAATCCAAATTGGCTGATTAATTTTGCCATTCCAGAGGCTGAACTGTATGAAGACCCCAACCACCACCGACCAAGTGAAGTTCAGAGACTTTCGGACAGTTCATAGTGCCAACAAATTTCACAGGCTCCGACCAAGTATAACCACATCCTTTGGAAATCCTTCCATTTTTGCAATTTCAAAACAGCCTAACTTGCTGTAAAATTCCAGAATTCTTTTATCATCTGGTCTCACTTCACAGAAAGCCCCCCGGGAGCCTAGAAATAAAACAAATATTCAAAATGTAAATGTCAACTGGAATTACGGATAGGAGTTGTCATGAATCTTTAATATATTTCAAATAGGTGACAGTAGGAGCTTATCTATACCAGTCCCTAAATTTCATACCACAATTTTTAAAATTCATATGAATATTCAATGAATATTAGTATTCATCAATACTGAATACTGCAGCGGCAACTATCTTAAATGACGGATATGTTAACTAGCTTGAATGTGGTAATTACAATTATTTCAAATCATCAAACTGTACACCTTAAATATATACAGTTCTTAATTCTCAAAAATACCTCCATTAAAAAAACTCAGTGAAGCCATTTGCAACTACGTGGATGGAACTGGAGGGTATTATGCTAAGTGAAATTAGCCAGTCAGAGAAAGACAAAAATCATATGACTACACTCATATGAGGACTTTAAGAGACAAAACAGATGAACATAAGGGAAGGGAAACAAAAATAATATAAAAACAGGGAGGGGGACAAAAGAGACTCATAAATATGGAGAACAAACTTAGGGATACTGGAGGTGTTGTGGGAGGGGGGATGGGCTAAATGGGTATCTACTCCTGAAATCATTATTTCACTATATGCTACCTAATTTGGATGTAAATTTTAAAAAATAAAAAAATTAAATTAAAAAAATAAATAAAAATAATAAGTATTATAATAAATAATAAAATCATAAAAATAAAAATAAAAATAAAATATTACTGGCAAATAAAAAAAAATTCAGTGAAACTCTTCCCCAGAAAATCTTTTGGGGAAGAGGATGTAAGAAACCTCAATGCAAAAAATACCTCTGTTTAATGTTTTAATACAAAGTACCTTTGAAGAGCCCACAGGGCAAAGGCCATTCCAGTTTGTGTCACAAGCCAATATAACCAAAATATGTTGTACATTCTAAGACATACCTCCTATACCTGCATGATTCAGTTCTAAGCACAACACTAAGAATTATACTATTTTCAAAGAGTTGTTTAAATTATTCCACAAGAGGGATACCACTGACTCAAATGATACAAAGATGTAACAGTTAAGTGCACTCCCAAGTAACAACAACCCTCTAAAGAGGTCTCAAACAAGCTGCCCATTTTTGTACCGGCCAAGGGCTAAAAATAGTTTTTTACATTTTTTAAAGGCTGTGTAAAAAAAAAAAAAGTATGTAGGAGCAACTGGTTGGCTCACTACGTACAGCATGCGACTCTTGATCTTAGGGTCGTTAGTTTAAGCCCCACAATGGGCATAGAGCTTACCTTAAAAAAAAAAATAAATTAGGAGCACCTGGGTGACTCAGTCGGTTGAGCATCTGGCTCTTGATCTGAGCTCAGGTCATGATCTGTTTCTGAGTTCAAGCCCTGAGTCAAGCTCTGTACTGACAACACGGATACTGCTTTGGATTCTCTCTCCCTCTCTCTCTGCCCCACCCCCATGCTTGCACTCTCCCTCTAAATAAACAAACATTAAAAAAATTAATGTATGGTGGGGGGCACCTGGGTGGCTCAGTCAGCTGAGTGTGTCTGACTTCGGCTCAGGTCACGATCTCACAGTTCGTGGGTTTGAGCCCCGCATGGGGGTCTGTGCTGATACCTCAGAGCCTGGAGCCTGCTTTGGATTCTGTGTCTCACCCACCCCCCCCCCACCGCTCCTCCCCTGCTCACACTCTGACTCTCTAAAAATTTTTTTCAAAAAAAATTAATGTATGGAACTTAATTTAAAAAAGAATATGTAATTAAAATCTGTATGTGGCCACTGGAGTGTATTTATTACCTAGACATTTACAGAAAAAATTTTCATACCACGAATATAAAGCAAAATTATTTCTGTAGCCTGAGTTTAGAGAACATTCAAAACAATTTGTCAACTTGGGGCACCTGTGTGGCTTAGTCGGTGAAGCGTCCAACTCTATTTCAGCTCAGGTGATAATCTCAGTTTTTGACATACAGCCCCAGGTCGGTCTCCACACTGAAGAGTACGGAGCCTGCTTGGGATCCTCTCTCCCTCTCTCTCTCTCTCTCTCTACCCCTAACCCGCTCACTTGTATGCTCTCTCAAAATAAACTTTTAAAAAAAGGCAACTCTGGGACGCCTGGGTGGCGCAGTCGGTTAAGCGTCCGACTTCAGCGAGGTCACGATATCGCGGTCCGTGAGTTCGAGCCCCGAGTCAGGCTCTGGGCTGATGGCTCAGAGCCTGGAGCCTGTTTCCGATTCTGTGTCTCCCTCTCTCTCTGCCCCTCCCCCATTCATGCTCTGTCTCTCTCTGTCCCAAAAATAAATAAACGTTGAAAAAAAAAAATTAAAAAAAAAAAAAGGCAACTCTGTATTCCTTTTTTTTTTTTTAAAGTAGGCTTCATACCCAGTGTGGAGCCCAGCACTGGGCTTGAATTCACAATCCTAGGATCAAGACCTGAGCTGAGATCAAGAGTTGGACGCTTAACTGACAGAGCCACCCAGGAGCCCATCAACTGTGTATTCCTAAATGAAGCTCCTTTTGAGGGTTCATTTAATTTCCAATTATCACAGTGAATCTCCTGGCAAAATAAATTTAACCTCATGTATTCACTTCTCATTTAAATGGGGCTCAAAATAAGCATTCATAGTATAAAAGATCAACATTTTCCAATGATTAATATACATGCAATTCTTATACCACTAATTATTCAGAAGCCAAACCATACATGGTGGGGAAGGGAATGCGAGTTCAGTGTAATTCATTTCTTTCTATCCTGTCTCCACCTAGCCCAAACACCAGCAACTACACGAATATGTACTCACCATTAGCCTTCAGTGAAGACAGGAGGCAAGCCATCATGCTTTTGGCTACACTCGGGTCAGTTACTTTTTTATGAATATCCATCTTTATCAGAGAAGGGAAGTTGGCAAGGAAGGTTTCTGGCAACACTTCCTGCTCTTCATGGAAACTCAACATTATTTTCTGTAAAAATTTGAAAGAATCTCTTGATTTTCAGTAACTCATTATACATCTATATCCCAACTACAGAAACCAGCAATAGGAAAAGGAAAGCAACATTCAGTAACTCTTCCAGTCATTATGTACTTATCACATAAAGAATTAATTAGCTTATAATTCTAGCTGAAGCATTTTCACTTTTAAAACCATTTGTCTGAATGTAATGTGGTATTCTGAATTCGATCCTGGAACAGAAAAGGACATTAATGGAAAAACAAGTGAATAAAGTGTGGAGTTTATAGTACTGCACCAAAGCTGATTTCTTAAGACTTGGACAAATGTAAAAAATGGGTGAGGGGTAACAGAGGAATTTTGTATTATCTTTGTTAAATCTAAAAATATTCAAAATTTTAAAAAAAAATTAAGTTTGTATTGCTTACACAAAAATGTGAATGTAAAAGAGGTTACAGTAGACCCACTGGTCATTCTTTGTATGTTCCTATGCTGAAAACTGTAATTGTCAAATATAAAACAGTAATGCATCAACAGCTCAATCACCAGCACACTGTAGTTAATATCTATGTAATTACAAGTAAGTGAGGCTACTCCACATCAGCCTCTTATTACACAGCCATCTGGCTAGAGGAGAAGGTAAAAAATAGGAATAAACTCTAGAGAGAATATAAGTAAACTGGTATGGGAGAGAGAAGAATTTCAGAAAAGGCTAAAAGGAACAACATGGAAGAAAAAAGCCATGTCACAAATGAAAGAGTCCAAATATATCTCTACAAGTATTTATTGGGCATAAACATTATCAAGAAGGAACTGTTTTTTTAAATGCATATGCTAAAATAAAATGCACATGCTGATGCATAGATCAAAATAATCATAAATTATATACGAAAAATTCACTGAAGTTGGGACAGGGCAGACATATGACAAGAAGTACTCCTATCTGCAAACAGACTCTCAGGGCAGCTCACCTCTATTATTTTTTTTATTACAATGAGAAATACATTACTGAGAAGGCAAGTGAGCCCCCTACAACCAAGCAAATGAAAGATTTTTTTTTTTTAATTTTTTTTTTTTACGTTTATTTATTTTTGAGACAGAGAGAGACACAGCATGAACGGGGGAGGGGCAGAGAGAGAGGGAGACACAGAATCGGAAGCAGGCTCCAGGCTCTGAGCCATCAGCCCAGAGCCTGATGCGGGGCTCGAACTCGCGGACCGCGAGATCGTGACCTGAGCCGAAGTCGGCGCTTAACCGACTGAGCCACCCAGGCGCCCCGCAAACGAAAGATTTTAATTAACTTGCCCTGAGTACCCAAAGAAGAGACCATTTAAGTTTGGTACTTCACAACAGGGTAGGAAAAAAAAAAAGGTTCTTTAGTTGTCTATATTCTGTTTTTACTTGAGAAGTATTAGAACAATGTTTCCAAATAAAAAAAAACTCCTAATGCTGAGGAAACAGTGGAATATGTCACGCTTAAGAATAAGTAATGGGGTGCCTGGGTAGCTCAGTTGGTTAAACGTCCAACTTTGGCTCAGGTCACGATCTCACGGCTCGTGAGTTCAAGTCCTGCACTGGGCTTTGTGCTGACAGCTCAGAGCCTGGAGCCTGCTTCGGATTCTGTGTCTCCCTCTCTCTCTGTCCCTCCCCTGCTCACACTCACTCTCTCTTTCAAAAATAAACATCAAAAAAATAATAATAATAATAATAACTAATAAAAGGGGTGCCTCGGTGGCATAGTCAGTTAAGCATTTGACTCGATCTCGGCTCAGGTCACGATCTCACAGTTCGGGAGTTCGAGCCTCACACAGGGCTCTGCGGATAGCACAGAACCTGCTTGGGATTCTGTCTCTCCTTCCCTCTGCCCCGCTCCCACTTGTGCTCTCAAAATAAATAAAACTGAAAAATTAAAAAAAAAAAAAAAGTAAGAATTCTTTTCTGTAGAGAATTTAGAAAGCAATGACATTTTTTGACAGCATGAGAGAGCACACACATACAAAACTGGAGGAGGAACAGAGGGATAGAGAGAATCTTAAGCAGGCTCCATACTCAGTGTGGAGCCTGACAAGGGGCTGGATCCCACGACTTTGGGACCATGACCTGAGCTGAAATCAAGAGCTGGACACTCAATTGACTGAGCCACCCAAGCGCCTATTGAAAGTACTGAAATTTTAAGATATCTCTGCTTACTTTACCTTAGTAAGTACTTTAAAACTACTGTAGTATAATTCTAAACCTGCTATTACCTCAGCCTCGGAGAGTTCTTTGTCACCATTTGGCTTGGTATACTTCTCCTGCATGAAAGGGATCCAGGAAATTTTACATTTTTTAATGAAGGGGGTCACATCTACAGTGCCCAAGGCATAACCACATATGCCATCTTCGTCTTCTAGGACAAAACAGTAATCCAGGCTAAGGGAAAGCAGCCCTCCTACTAACCTGCTCAGAAGAAAAGAGGGCAGAATGAGTTTTTAACCCCAAATTTTAGACTTCAGTGACGTTAAGGCCTTAACGTACTTGAATGGCAACCTACAGAAACTACATTCGGTGTAAGAAAAAAACCAAAAAATACACACATGTAAATATTCACATTTAATTGTAACTAAAGTGGGATTTCTAGAAAACTTTATTTCTAGTCATCACCTCCCCTTAACCTGATAAACGTGGCTATGAAATGTTACTCCCAAATCCAACAAATCCAAACACTTCATCACATACTTGTCTCCAATAAGGTCAGGCTGACTTTGAAAAGGTAAACCCACTCCATCGTCATACATTTCTCTGCAAATCTTGTACACGGAAGCCTGAAAATATAATCTAGTTAAGCAACACATCAAGAAAAATCGCAACAGAAATTAACAATAGGACTCAGTGAGTCAGACTGGACTTCTAGGACAGAGTAACAAAATGCCTGGCCTGTCATAAATATCCCCTCTGCTTTAATATTTATTCATTGAATCATACTTGTAAAATCAGTAGAAAACAGCATGGTATAGCAAACACTGAGAATTGTTTCAAAGGAGATGGTTTTAGGCAGTTAAGAAGTAGATTCAAAATGCTGCAAACTATGCTGCTGAGCCTCTCAGTTTTGTATACATCCAAAAATTTTTAAACGTGTTAATGGTCTTTAAACAGGCTTGCTGTTTCCTGTAGCTGACTGTCAACAGCCGGTAGATACTTCACAACTGGGAATTATAAAATACTAATATATTAGAGAAAATCAGCCAAGGACCATACCACTTGGACACACCCTAATACCTTTCAGCTGATTTTCATAAAGGAGGACTTAAGGGACTTAGCTCAAAATGTTTATGAGTCTAACCTCCTTATTAGATTCTCCCTTAAATATTAACCCTCACGTGTTCAATGTTTCAGTTAACTTTCTCCACCTAAAGTTCCTATTTGAAAGTACCGAACAGATTCTCTTAACAAGGGAGTTCAAAGGAAACTTGTGAGCACCATAACCATATACCAAGTTGGTAGGTAGACAATTACCTCATCTTTAGGAAAATATGGTCTGATAGTATAAACTTTGGAGGTAGGAGTCAGTGGGGGTGGTTGAAAAAAGAGATCATTTGCCCCATCAATTGGCAGCAAACGCTGTGGGAAGAAACAAAAGGAGATGGATTAGTGTTGGGAAGAGATCCATTTCTTTAAATGGGTGTGCACTGCAGATTACCAACTTAACATTAACTGGCTACTGCAGGCAGACCTAAAGAAGAGGGGTGTACTATGCTTTACTAAAACAAACACCTCTTTGCTGGGGAAAGGGGGTGCTTCTGAATAGAAATTACCCAAACGGAGTTACATAGCTTTAGTGGCATATTAATGGGGATTTAAACTTATAGTAAAAAAATAAATAAAAAATAAAAAATCTATTCCAGTATCACAAATCTACTTTTTTTAAACCAATCTCATATAGACCATCTCTGTACTAAAAGATGGCAGAACAGAATGTCAGGAGGAGAGGTTTGGTCTGAAGAGGGTTATCTGTCCAGGAGACGCTTTATCCCCAAAGCAATGCGCTTCAGTTTGCTGTGCGCAGCAGAGCACCTGTTGGGGGGAGAAAAGTAGAGCACCTGAAAAGTCCATGAACAAATTCCAATCCAAAAAAGTTTCTTATTTTGTTCAAATTTTCATTAACAGACTGTTCTTTCAAATGTAAGTTTTATTTGTAAAATAATCGGGAAAGTATCCAAAAGCCCTTTCACCATTCACTTGCATAATTATTCATCCTTTTTGCTCATGGAGTTTCCACTGGCAGACAAGCATGCGCGCATTGTGCATTGCGGGCGCAGATTAAAATGGTGTGCGACCTGCAAAGAAACAATGTGAAGTGTATACCTAGAGCCGCTGCGCTTCGCAGGCGCGGGGGGAATTGGCAGCATCTCCTTCAGAAATTACTGTGAAAGAGGAGGAAAATTTGATTTAAAATCCAGCTATGTAACTAAATTGAATTTGGGACTAGAAAGCCTTCGGCAGACCAATCCTTCCAGCCATCTGATGCGCAACATAAGGTTTCTCATAAAACAAAGAAAATGTCAATTCAGTTGTGAATTCATATTGATACCTGGAACTCTCCTGCTAGACCACCTCTAAAGGCCCAGGGTTCTTGGTCTCCAATTAAGAACTGTGCTGAAGAATGACTACGACACCCTGTTGAGATCAGATCCAAGCGGAGAACGTTACGAGAAAGGGGATTTCCTGGGGTCTCAAACGTCCAACAAACTAACAAACACTTTGTGGAAATAACTCTCTAACAATAATAATCCAGGGTTTCAGGACAAGGCTGTGATAATAGTTTTTTTAAATTTGTGATAGAATTTCAATACTGATGTTTCTTCCTTTGATTCATGAATAATCACTTTAAGAGTTCTACTCTTTAATTATTGGAAGAAAAGCCAGTCTCAAGTTTGTCTGGGTCAAATTTGTAATATTCCCTAGATACAGCTATAAAAATCAAGCCAGCTGTTTGCTCTGTAGTAAAATCACAGTAATTATGAAAGTGAAATGAATGAGACAGATAATGAGACATTTTATTATCACAGCCCATGAAGGAATTAAACCTGTCTGAAGTCACATTTTACATTATGAGGAAGGGTACAGGAAGGGAAAAAGGGGAAGGGGAGGATTAATCTTGTCAGAAAACTAAGGTCAACGGAATAAACAAAAGAAACTGTTCAGTAAGTTGACATCAAAACACAATGAAAACTTTATTTTTTCTAACAAGGACGATCCAATTTAGACTTGGCTAATAGTAACGGTAGTCGGACAAATTCTGAGCACTAAGGAGAGTCGACTGATGCTCCTAATTTATCCACAGCTAAGACATACTTTTCTTAAAAGTATGGTAGTATCTGGCTCCTCTGATTGACAATTATAATTTTTGCAGTGCACTGAACACAGGCATGGAGTAACAGGGTTTGAGGTCCAGAAGTCAGCATTAAGATCACCACGTAACCAACTTCAGAGGCAATAAAGGAAGCTAACAAGAAATAGTTAAAAGCAAATATTTGGAGGCCAAATCAAAATCACCTGCCTAGTCTTCTGACAAGATAAAGCAGCGCAATATAGTTCTTTTCCATTGGAAGACAGCATTCTACCTCCTGTTCAAGTTAACAGTCTCATCAGTACAATATATAGTGTGCTAGTCAGACAGTCCCAAAGCAAACCAATTTTTTTGTTCACAATTCAGGCCCATTAAGAGATTATATCCAAGTTTGTCATTTTTTAGGGGTAGGGGTATTTTAAGAAAACATACATAATATGTAGATTTGTAAAATAAATATGAAATAGGGTCAAAATTTAGGCTAAGAGAACCTGCCCCATTCCATAGCTCAGTGTAAATTTACACTGCAGGAAAAAACTATACTCTCAAACTTTAAGATCAGCCAATTTCCCCTACCCCCCACTTTGAGACTACAACATAACTAGCACTTCCAACTATTACAATAAAAAGCTGCATGTACGAAGAGCTGTATAAATGAAAACATGGTTAATGCCTCAGTCGCTGCGCAAACGTGACTTCAGTTCATGCCTACTGCCCTTAAAACTGAGCTACCTCACAGATAGACCTTTCAATTTAAACTAATTAATCATGACGCGCTGTGAACATCTGCCGCTGTCCATCCAATAGTAGTAGACACTTGTGCTGAGGATTCTCCCATCTGTACACAATGGGGAAGAAGATAATAGAAGTCGTTAGTAATCAAAAGTACTGCATAGCCACATTCTTTAAAGGACTGAATGCCAGCTGGACTGGAGAGAGGAGGAAAACAAAGGGCTCTAAGCAGTAACTCCCTGATATCACTACAGATCCATGAAAATACTCTACTTGTCGTGAGCTTTTTGTAAAGCTATGTGCATGCCAAGATAATTATTTAAAATTTCTAAGATGCTCTGAACTTGAGATGTACAATAGCTACCTACACAATTTGGGAAAGCTGCTCCTGTAATTGCACAGTACAGAAGTAAAATCTGAGAGTAAACAAATACTGTACATAATCAAAAATTAAATTTTTAATAATTCTTGAATTACAAGAGGAGTATCAAATGTTTTAAATGATACTTTCCCAAGCCCAAGAAACCAGATTTCAGGTTGGAAACTTAAGATTAAATCCCTGTGAGAAATTATAACCCCTTGGCCAGAAGCCTGGAAAGCAAATGCTGTCATCCAATAACCAATGTAGAGGTATTTCCTGAGCCTAAAGGCAGATATCTATCACAGAAAAGAGGTGTCTTGGAGCCTTTTAACAATAGGTCAAAATTCTCTCTTCTAGGGGTGCCTGGATGGCTCAGTCAGTTAAGGGTCCAACTCTTGGTTTCAGCTCAGGTCATGATCTCACATTCATGAGTTCGAACCCTGCACATTGGGCTGCGTGCTGACAGTGCAGAGCCTGCTTAAGATTTTCTCTCTCCCTCTCTCTCTGCCTGTCTCCTGTCCTTGTGCACACAAGTGCGTACATGCTTGCTCTCAAAATAAAATAAACGTAAAAAAAATTCTTCTATCTGTTGGGCTATACATATATATACAGAAACCCAAAGTTCTATATTTTCAAATTAACAGAGACTCTACATTTGGCTGATAATTAGCTGTGTCCCAGGAAAGCTATCATTAATATTTAAGAGTCCAAAAGTATGTAGGCAGAAAGTGAGAAATCTCACTGTTACTACTCTTTAATCTCAGCTCACAGTATTTCACATATCTATTTCACAAACAAGACCAGGTAACCCATCACAGTGTTTGTGACTACTATGAAAACTATGACATGTCAGTCAGCCTTGCTGCCTGCTGTGTGCTGTATGTACATCCATTACATATTCCTTATAGCTGGATTGAAAACCTGGAAATGAAATGAGGTCCCTGGAGAAACTTGGCCATGCTGGTGCTTTTTACCAAGTTTGAGATTTTCCAGAAAAATCAATTTTCAAAAGAAACATACATAAGTTCATTTAATGAAGGAGTTTTTAAGGGATTGCAATTTTCATCCCCTGCTAAAACCAATTACTTGGTAGAGGAATAAAGAAAAAGCCATGTGAAATAATACCAAGTAGCACCAGAATAGCCTTATCACTAAAGCTCGCATGCGCACAGGGCTGGGAGGATGGCTTCCTCTTGCCAGGCCCTTTAGGTCATTTCAGCAATTGTTCTGTTAAACACAGCATTAACGTTATCAAGACCCAGCAAGCAGCAGAGAGCTTACACAGTCACAATTCATAGTGTCTCATCTCCAAATCGGATAAAAGTGGTATACAGGATTCCATCCAGGAAGCATTCAGTCAGAGCAAGTTAAAGTCAGTACTTTCTAACACATTTTCAAGATATTTATGTTGAATTAGCCCAAGGGAGAAAAATCAATGTGCTTGATGTATTTACTGAGACTTGCACCTCAAGTCAGCCAACAACGGCTGTACCTTTGAAAGAAATCTAAGCAAAGAATTTAAACACAGTTGGAATTTCACCAATTCCCTAAATATTTTTCTCCCTGTGGGATAATCTTTTTTTTTCTTCATTTTTAAGGGACAATATATCTGAGGAAAAGAGATTATTCCTGGTATACCTACCTAACCACTGTACAAAAGACTTCACCATAGACATTATACTCTTGATATCCCAAACATAGGAGTACATGTCATAAAGGATTGTCCTGTTGGCACAATTGGAGAGTCGAGTGAACATTCCCATCACCAGTCCACACATCTCCTCAAACTTGGCTGCTCGTGACCGCCATTCTTCAATCTATTGAGGATCAATAAAAATATGACTCAAAAACTGCAAGCATAACAAAATAAACTGCTTATATTTTCAGGTCCCTGCAATTTATCCTAAACATTAAAGGATCACTGGGCTTAAACTCTTTATTTATTTATTTATTTTTTAAAATATACATCCAAATTAGGTAGCATATAGTGAAACAATTATTTCAGGAGTAGATTCCTTAATGCTCCTTACCCATTTAGCCCACCACCCCCCCACAACCCCTCCACTAACCCTCAGTTTGTCCTCCATATTTATGAGTCTCTTCTGTTTTGCCCTCCTCCCTGTTTTTATATTATTTTTGTTTCCCTTCCCTTATGTTCATCTGTTTTGTCTCTTAAAGTCCTCATGAGTGAAGTCATATGACTTTTGTCTTTCTCTAATTTCACTTAGCATAATAAATACCCTCCAGTTCCATCCACATAGTTGCAAATGTGGGCTTAAACTCTTTAGACAAGCAGTAACAGTCTGTGTCTCCCCAAACTGACAAGTATTTCTGAAATAATCAACTGTGCCTTTCCTTCATTTTTCACTATAAGGTCAAACTATGGAACTCTATGTACCGGAATCCAAAACCACTTTCAAAGCATATTCTAAGATGTGGTCAATTTTCTGCTAGTTACCAATATATTCATTTAAGATGTCGTATCATCAGCATGGGGATGCACCCAGGCTAGAGAAGCAGATATAAATCAAGCATACTCACTTTTTCAGAGTCTTTTCCTTTGCAATTGACACTGACAACACTGCTATTTGCTCGAAGCCACTGGAATTCCCGTAACATCTGCGCTCCTTTGGGTCCATGCTCATAAGGAAGGTAGAATAGGTCAGCAAGCAACTGCAAATCCTCCAAAGTCACTGGTTCCACAGTATACAGAGGCTTTTCATTGGGACCTGGCACAAACTGTTCCTTGTTTGTCTGTTCATCAGTCTGCATGGGGGCAATATCACTAATGCAATCTTCCTGCATAGACATCTCTGGGGATTTTGATTCAGCTATGCTCTCCTTATCTGTGTCCATTGGTTTCAATTCCTCAGCCATTTTAGCTTCAACAATTTCAGTGAGTATTTGATTGTCATTCTTGTGGTCTGTTTCTTCTTGTTTTTCTACTACCATGTCCATGGGTTCCTCATCTGGCTGTTTCTTTTCTTCTTCCTTGGTCAGAGCTGTAGGTTCACCACTCAAGGCTGCTCCCTGGCTCATAATGGGCTCCTGATAAACTGTTGTGACTACAGTTGTGGCATTTAAAGAGGGTGCTGCAACTAAGGGAGTCCCATCAACTACACTTGCTTTAGCTCCACTGTGTGCAACTTGCCTACCTACAAAAACAAATTGCCACAAAGATAATCAGAATTAGAAACAGAACAAATCAGATCTAGAGAAATGTTTTCTTATTGTATCTCTAACCTCAATTTGAGATTCCAAATATTAAGCCCTGAGAAAAGTGCAATCCCTCTAAACCCCAGGGAGGTAGGGAGGGAAGAGAAGAGGAAAGAAACAAATAACATCCCCTAAATATGCCAACATGTATTATCTTCTCTTCTGAAGATCCAGATGTAAAAATAATTATTCCAAAAAAAACATTTTTAAAACAAATTAGCATTCCATCATGATAAAAGCTACCTCAGACCAAAAGTTAAGATTTTAAAAACCTTCTTTCTCTAGATCC
Source organism: Leopardus geoffroyi (assembly GCF_018350155.1). Taxonomy (NCBI): domain Eukaryota; kingdom Metazoa; phylum Chordata; class Mammalia; order Carnivora; family Felidae; genus Leopardus; species Leopardus geoffroyi. The sequence continues at coordinate 60,757,289 of NC_059334.1, forward strand.
CTTCCCAAATTTTACTTTGTTTTGCGGGCCTATGGTAGGAACATCAAAATGTTCTTTACTTTACGATTCAACCATGTGACCCAAACCCCCTTACAACAAAGGGCCAAACTCACTGCTATACTGATGAGGTACACCAAACTCCTGCAACCACTCTGTTAAAGCTAACTTTAGAGCCATCTGTGGACTATAGAGCACATCAGTTTCAATATCTTCATCACTGCCTTCATTTTCTAACTTTATCTGGATCGATACAGTACTGTCTTCACTGTCAGCTGCAAAAAAAAAAAAAAAAAACAGAAACACAAAAAACAGTTTTGATTACAAAAGCCTCCTGACAAGTGAGAGGAACAAATGCAAAACACCAGTTGTTACAGTACAACTAGAGAAACAAGGAACAGGAACATGAACAAACCTTAAACATAAAAACGCAAACACAACCAAGACCCTTAAGTGAACCACTTCACCTATAAGTCATCTAAATGCATTGCTAAATGTAGGGGCACCTGGGTGGCTCGGTTGGTTAAGGGTCTAGACTTCGGCTCAGGTCATCATCTCATGGTTCCTGAGTTCAAGCCCTACATCGGGCTCTGCACTGACAGTGTGGAGCCTACTTGGGATATTCTTTCTCCCTCTCTCTCTCTCTCTCTCTGCCCCTCTGACATCACACGCTCCCTCTCTGAAAATAAATACCCCCCACCCAAAAAAAATTGTAAATGCATTGCTTAATGTAAAATCGCAAATGAAATACAAAACACTAATTTCAGGGGCTTCTGGGTGGCTCAGTTGGTTGAGGATCTGACTCGATTTCAGCTCCAATCATGATCCCAGGGTCGTGGGATTGAGCCCAGCCTCAGGCTTTGCACTGAGCATGGAGTCTGCTTAAGATGCATCATTCTCTCTCTCTCCCTCTGCCCCTCTCCCCCATTTGCATTCTCTCTCTAAAAAAAATCAAATAAATAAATTTTGAAAATAAAAAATTTTTAAAGCCACTAATTTTAGAATCACTGGAAAAGTCAGTCATAAATGTTCAGAGTGCCAATCGTTGGGAATGTGAAGTTGAAGGCATATGATTTCCATAAAGATAACATTCCCTACCCTTGAGGGGCTTATAAATTAATGGGAAAATCATTACGAAAACATACAAGCAAATTAGTAAGTATATTGAGGGGGAAAGAGAAAAACCAATAGAGAACCCACATATTAAGCACAGATAATAAATAAGCACATAATGAAACTCTAAACCAGCATAGTGTTAGAGAAAATGAAGTCTGAACTCTGGCTTAGTATCCAAAACCTTCTACTCTTAGCTTTCCTTCATATTTCCCTGCACATGGCCCAGTTTGGCTACCACTCAATGTGCTTCATGCTCTGCCTTAAAAGTGGTAGGAGGTAGATGCCACGTACCCAGAGGGAACTGAGACTATATTTTGTTGGTTTTTTTTTTAATTCAAGGGGGTGGTCCACAATGATTGAGCCTTAAAGGGAGGCATTAATCCAATAAACAGAACTGGAAGGAGTACAGAACTGAGAAAGAGAACGCAACTATATGACTACATACCACACCACACCCAAGTACCATGATGTGACATTCCCATACCCCCAAATGAGCCCAAATTCAGATAACTTCAAATTTTCAATGTCCAGCGCTTTTATCTCTCGTCCACCAACCCTTTCATGCCCGGCACCTCTACTCATACTGTGATACTCGTAAGTATCCTCTCCTCTAAGAAATGGTTTCTTAGCACTTTTGCTTAGCAGAAATAATCATTCCCTCCTCTGTGTTCCCACAGCACTTTGTAAACAATTTCCTCAGCATTTATCAAACAACAGCAGTCACCTATATGCTTTATCTAAAACCAGACCATGTTCTTCAAAAGCGGGGACTACTTTATTCTTTGCATCTTTAGTGCCAGGAAGGTGCACTTGCCAAATCTTACTGTTTAAATATAATGAATAAACACCTAGCCAGCATTCTTACTTAGAAACTCAACTGGGAATTTTTCATGAATAAAAAATCAGTAAGCCAATGTCTAAAATGACAACACAGAATACGTTCCATTAATATAAGCTGAAATCTAAATGATATATGAAGTAATTCAGGTAACAGCTAGTGATCTAAAATACCCCATTTAATAAAAATCACCAGAAAACATAAATTGATTGGGAATAATTCCAGGAATAACAGGAACACTAAAAAACTACTTTGTCTAGTGCTCCGATTTCAAAGTCACATTTTAAAAGTAAAGAACTGGGGGTGGAGGGGGTGGGGGGAGCAAAGAACTGAGGCCAAGAAGTTATTAAGTAGTTTGTCCAAAGCCACTCAGCCCTCTGATCCCTCCTTCTCTCACATATACACCTCACTCATAGGACTAAACAACATACTTCAAAAAATCTCTTAAATTATGATGACAAACCTGCACTTGACAATAGCTCTAGTTAACCCCAGGTCTCCCCGCAAGGTCAAGAATTAAGCAGTCTACTTACTCATCACTACATCTTTTCTCACTCCATTCATGTTTGATTTGTACCAAGTGGCAAGGGTGTGGATAGCAACATAGTTGGCTTCAAATTCACAATTTGGATTAGTAAGGACTCCTTTTAACCGTGGGATGAGTTCTGTGGATCTTCCTTTGTATGGGCCCAGAAACAGTCTCTTCTGATCATAATCATTAGCATGAATGTTATCCCAGATTACTGGAGCTCTCTTAATAATCTTAGAAACCTCTTCAATAGACTCCACTGGAATTTCTTTAGAAACAACTTTGGGACCTAGAAATAATGACAACCATTTGTTAAAAGACCCTCAAACATGATTCTTCAAAATATACTGAATTCAATTTTTTATTGTTATTTTGTTATTTATGTACTTTCTGACAATTTTTCTTTTCAAAGTAACACAGCAACATGTCTTTTTGAGTGTTCAGTTTTACCCAACCCCTCCCCAATATTTCCTCAGGTCAGATTTCTAGAAATGGAATTAGTAGTAAAAAGATACGGATATTTAAGGTTTGGGCAGGCTTCCTCAAACTGATATGTTATAAGGAACAAATTGTTGGGGTGCCCGAGGGGCTCAGTTAGTTAAGCATCCGACTTTGACTCAGGTCATGATCTCAAGGTTCAGGAGTTCCAGCCCCACACTGGACTCTGTGCTGACAGCTCAGAGCCTGGAGTCTGCTTCAGATTCTGTCTCTGTCTCTCTCTCTCTGTCCCTCCCCTGCTCACCTCTGTCCGTGTCTCAAAAATAAACAAACATAAAAAAAAATTTCATGTAAACAATTTATTTTTCCATTATAATACAGCTTGTTGATTAATAACTGTCAATTCGGCAGGATAGCTTTCATTTTATAAAACACTCTCCCCCTATGGCTGAGATCAATACTCTTTAGCCCAGTTCCCTACACATCTATTATTTATCAGCAACTGATACTCAGATTCACTGCAAAATCCTTAAAGATATTTTTTATACTAAATAAAGAATGTATACTTCATAAAAGGGAATTTTAACAACAAAGTTTTCTGGTTAAAGTTGTTTTCAAAAAGTATCCAATTAACCAGAAAAACCAATTTCTAAGTTCTAGTTAACTAAAGTTTTACTGTATAAATCTTAAAGACTTACCTGTCCAAAGCACCTCAATTCCAGGGAGAAGCTTTTCACCCACAGTCCTTAAATAAGGAGACTGAGACACATTTGGGTAACAGAAAGTGCCACAATATTCTGAATGTAAAAAGGAAAATTAAGTAAAATAGTTAGGAGTGAAATGGTCACGAGTTTTTAAATGGGGGGAAAAAATGTCTACCAATTCTAAATTCTTTTCATACAAATGATAAAGAGCTTCCAAGTCGTATCTCAAAGGAATTAAACTCAAGTGGATAGTTCATTAAAGAATCAATTAAAAATAAAGAAAAATAAGAATCAATTCATAAAATCTGATACTCTTCCCCCAATAATACATATCAATCCTTATGATCCTACAGTCATTAGAAATACAAGTTTACTAAAGAAATAATTAGAATGTTTAGTATTTTCTACATACTTTGAATTGGCTACATTTCTCTTACAATTAGAGGCCAAACAAAATGAATTGACAATATCATAACAGACAAAATGCAGTATTATGCGCCACGTTATTAAGACTCAACTGCAACTAAATAGTAATTTGCAGCTTCTGCACTGCAAAGAAAACAATCAGCAAAACTAAAAGGGAACCAATGGAATGGGAAAAGATATTTGCAAATGACATATCAAATAAAGAGTTAGTATCCAAACTCTATAAAGAACTTAACAAACTCAACACCCAAAAAACAAACAATCCAGTGAAGAAGAAATGGGCAAAAGACATGAATAGACACTCTTCCAAAGAAGACACCCAGATAAACAGACACTTGAAAAAAATGCTCACCACCACTCATGATCAGGGAAACAGAAATCAAAACCACAATGAGATAGCACTTCACACCTGTCAGAATGGCTAAAATTAACTTAGGCAACAACAGATGTTGGTGAGGATGTGGAGAGAGAGGAACCCTTTTGCACTGCTGGTGGGAATGCAAACTGGTGCAGCCACTCTGGAATACAGTATGGAGGTTCCCCCCAAAATTAAAAATATAACTACCCTACAACTCAGCAATTACACTACTAGGTATTTATCCAAAGGATACAGATGTGCTGTTTCGAAGGGGTACATGCACCCCAATGTTTATAGCAGCGCTATTAACAACAGCCAAAGTATAGAAAGAGCCCAAATGTCCATCGACAGATGAATGGATAAAGTGGCATACATAAACATACATACATACATACATACATACATACATACATACATACATACATACAATGGAGTATTACTTGGCAATCAAAAATGAAATCTTACCACTTGCAACAACGTGGATGGAACTAGAATGTATTATGCTAAGCGAAATTAGAGAAAAATACCATATGACTTCACTCATACGTGGAATTTAAGATACGAAACAGATGAATATAAGGGAAGGGAAGCAAAAATAATATAAAAACAGGGAGGGGGACAAAACATAAGAGATTCTTAAATACAGAGAACAAACTGAGGGTTGCTGGAGGCGTTGTAGGTAGGGAGGTGGGCTAAATGGGCAAGGGGCATTAAGGAAGACACTTGTTGGAATGAGTACTGGGTGTTATATGTAGGGGATGAATCACTGGATTCTACTCCTGAAATCATTATTTGCACGATATGCTAACTAACTTGATGTAAATTAAAAAATAATAAAGCATAATTTTAAATTTAAAACAATAAGTAAACATTTAAGAAAACATTAAAAAATAACAAATATTAATTTGCAGTGAATTAAGTAATTCCCAATATAATCTTATTAAACATTATTTGAGTACTCCTGTTATATCAGACCTCAGAGATAAGGTTCATGGCTCACAGGATTCTCAGACATATACACAAAGTTAAATAATTTAGACAAAATTTCTTAGAACAAATTTATTTATCTCTTCCTGAAAAAGAAGTCAAGGGGAAATTCCTTATAAGCCTAATTTTGAGAGGCAACTAAGACAGGCTAATACATTATCAATGGAAGGAACCAGGGAGGCAAGGTGAGAGAGGAAAAGTGGGGCGGGGGGGGGGGGGCGTTATTTAGCAAGTTTTCTATGCTGAGTCCTGGAATTCCAGAAGAGCCCAGATGGAAGTAGGAGGAGTGAAAAAAGATACAGATATGCATAGGCAGAAAAAAGGAACAAGTAGGAGGAAATGAGAAGTGACTAAGTTAAAAGCAATGTAAATTTGTTTTCTAGTTTTACATTTGATAATACTATCCTTCCTTTAATCCTGAAAATGTAAAGTTCATACACTTCCAGTACTAAAAAATACATGAAATCTTTTGCCTGTTCAGTTGCCATTTATTAGTCCCTAAAATTTCTCAAGTGTAGGACCTTGAGAAATGTCTTCTAGAAAAAGAATTCCTACTTTTATACACCAAAGGGAGAGGGGACAACACAATAAAGGCCGTATATAGTTCTTTGAAAATGATGTATTTCAAGAAGTCTAGTTAAATATAAAGCTATTATATACAATACCTGTGGGACAGAAGAGGAAAGTTTCTGGCTCTCCTAGGTATTGATAAATTTCATTTGTAATGGAGACCTGGGCATGAGCAAAAGAACTGAATACCTCTTTGTCTGCTGCACACATATTATGGTCAATATCATCAAAAAGCAAGGCAAATGACCTGCACCCAAACTGAGAAACCTAGGAAAAGCAGGGGGGGGAAAAAAAGATGATTTAGCAGCTCTTTTTAAGTAAATAAACGCCTGGCTGGATCAGTCCGTAAAACATGCAACTCTTGATCTCAGGGTCATGACTTCAAGCTCCACACTGGGCACAGAGCTTACATAAAAAATAGGATTAAAAATATTAATGTAGACACTTAATAGCTCTATCTGAAAGTGAAACATTTTTCTTAGTAGAATGTTCAAAGCCACACCAATTTTTTTTACATTTTCTATGTTAAACAGCTAGACAAGTTGGAACCCATTTTTCATTTGAGTTTGAATGCAGTATGTTCCAACAAAGCTTCAACGATATGGTCTATCCCTACCTCCCTGGCTGCTGATTATAGAAGACCAGACAGACAGAAAAACAGAAATAGTAAGTGAACTCAAGAGATGAAAAACCTACGCTTGTTCTAGTCCCAAAGACACATTGATCTTAATTAATCTCTGCACATAAACCTAACTAGTCCATGAATCAGAAGGAACATAGTATTTGATCAGATAGGGAGATAACCTCTTAAAAAGCATATTCATGGAAATTAAACCTCCTTATTAAATTTTTTACCATCTTAATGGCATCAATAATATAAACCTTTGCCTAAAGAAACATGCAAACATATGTATGTATTATGTATCAGCAAATTTACTTTACCAGAAAAAATGTGTGGCTTTTATGTTATGCAGAATTTAGATTCCAATCAGGCTTACCAATAGCTTACTTGTTTACCTAGTCTGTTTTCCTTCTGATCTTTGGAAACCAGTCAACCATATGGAGACTGGATTATACCTCTTGTCCATATTAACATATTACATGTAAAGGCACTTACATCTAACAGGTAACACCCTGTTTCTATTAACCTCAATCACAAATTCAGTCAAGTACCCAATAATATACAGAGCTTCTCAAAATGCGATTCTGGACAACCTGAATTTTTTTTAATTTTTTTTTTCTTTTTTTTGAGAAAGAAAGGGAAAGAGCGATATCACATGCACAGGGGAGGGACGGAGGGAAAGAGAGAGAGAGAATCTTAAGAAGGATTAGGCCAACTGCGGAGCCTGACTCAGGGCTCAATCTCACAACTGTGAGATCATGACCACAGGCACGCAGGCACCCCTGGACAACCTGAATTCTAAAGTAAGTCCCCACTCCCAAGTCTGTATTTCCACCCCAAGTCAGTTTAAGAATCTCTGGAAATGAACCCTATTAGCAACTTTTTAAGCATCACTTCTAAGCATTTCTTCTATAGCAGTTCTTACGCAAACCAAAGTCTGAGAAGCACTGATACCTCCAGTAAAGCTCTCTTGACTCATGTTAGAAAATATCCTCTATCAAAAGCATGAAGGTAAAAAAATTGTACAGAAGCAAAGAAGTATAAATTTGGTGTCCTTTTAACATCATTAAAAGCAACTCAGGGGGCGCCTGGGTGGCGCAGTTGGTTAGGCGTCCGACTTCAGCCGGGTCACGATCTCGCGGTCCGTGAGTTCGAGCCCCGCGTCGGGCTCTGGGCTGATGGCTCAGAGCCTGGAGCCTGTTTCCGATTCTGTGTCTCCCTCTCTCTCTGCCCCTCCCCTGTTCATGCTCTGTCTCTCTCTGTCCCAAAAATAAATAAACGTTGAAAAAAAAAAAATTAAAAAAAAAAAAAAAAAAAAGCAACTCAGAAAACTTTGTTTCCAGTATACCGAATCAGGGGGAAATAATGAAAAAGTAAAGCTACCTGGTCCAGTTTGCGTTTCAATGTAGATACTTCCTTGGGGTTAGAAAAGGTAATATCCAATCCAGGTGAGATAGCATAGATGAACTCTATCTCATATTCTCGTGCAGCAGAGATGAGTGTCATAAGTTGCTCTGAAGAAGAGAGTCCACGTTTTTAGAATGCAGCACAGAAAACTAAAAGAACCTTCACCTTTCAACTAAAGACAAGAGGTCATTTTCTCCAATTTACGATAGGTCAAGAAAGGAAAAATCCCTGAAATTTTACATGTTGGTCATGTCCAATGTGGTAAGTCATACAAAATGCCACAAACCTCATGTGGCTTAATGTCACCCTAAAATCAATAAAGCATTCTCTTTCTTTCATTGCCATTTCTCAGAAATATTGAATTAAGCATTACTTCTCTTATTGAATATAAGCCATTTTTATTTCCTACATTGTTTGAGATGTATGGTTTTTATTTTTTGCAGTCTCTGAACAGCAATTCTTATATAAAAAAATCTACATATAACTACTTTATAATTTGGAAGAAAAGAAAAATGTGTTCTTAACAACCAGGGTTAAGTGACAGCCTTAACAATCCTTGTCTTTATAACTACAGAAAATACTCATTACAAATCTGAAGTTTTAAAAATGTGACAATTTTCCTAAGTAAAACTAAATTCTATTCTATACACCAGTAGACCTATCTTTACATAACTTTCAGTGGTATCTCAAGATAGTCATTTGACTATATTTTGATTATTGATCACATAAAATTTCATTACCAGCACCCAAAAAATAATTAGGTTGAACACACACTTAAATTATATAGAGTAGTAAACAAAAACACTAGATGGAGATGGGATACATTTTAATTGCTTCTTTGTAATTTAAGAAAACTTTCTGCTTTCAGTGTTTTGGCTGCACTCTATAACCAAGTTATCTTATTAGCTACGTATGTGTACCATTTTAATTCCAAGTATGAAATGTTTCCCCGTTTGTAAGTCCCCAAAGAAAAGCACCACTTGTCTAATTTATAAGGAGGTTCTGTTATGTCCTACTCTATTTACTATGTATTTACTATGTATTTATGTATTTAACTTAACATTAAGAACACACATAACAAGGATAGTTTGTGATGGCTTTTCACTTCAGTATAAGCCTAGACTAGGGTGAGGTCTTTATTTTAAATAAAGACAAAACCAAGTAATCAAGTGATCAAGACCAAGCCATTCTTGAGTCTGAAGCAAAAGGACCAGTAATACTGATCCTGTCTTTACTTAAAATTTTGGTATCTTGCTCATGGATTTTTTTTTTTTTTTTTTTTGCATTAATCTTGGTTTAAAACTTGCATAAGATACTATTTATCTTCATCACTGATTTTTTTTGGAGTCCCTTACTTAAACCTTGTACCCAAGGCAGGCATCTCACTTGCCCTGCCCCAGGCCTAGTCCTGCTTTAGTACCTCTTTGTTCAATGGCCCACTGTTTAGACCACTGACAGAAGTTAAACAGTATAATTTATGATTACAGAACAGGTGGGAGTCAGACTGCCATAACCATGAATCACACCATGGCCGGCCAACATGAGTACTTCTTTCAATCTACACTAACTCACACAGAATTTACCAGATAATAAAAATGGAAACGACCTACAAAGAGAAAATGAAATATTTAATAAAATTCTTATAATGTACATTACAGCTCTTTTCTTCCCATATTCTGAATTTATGGATTAAAAAGAAAAAGATTACCAGCTTCTTCCACTGAATACATCTCTCGCCAAAACATCCTATGTTTGTAGTCATCTTTTGGGGCATACAAGTATGTATTTAATTCCCATTTCTGGAGCCTTAAGGAGAAAGAAAATTACGTATGTATAAATAGGCAACACGTAAAGGCTGTAAATCCCAAATTTTTCCTTTCTTTGGAGCATCTCCATCTCTTAAAAAGCTAATAATATTCTGGGACAACAGCTTTTAACCTTTTTGTAATCTAGCGGAATTGTAAAAAATTAAATATTATAAGGAATGCCAACAAATTAAAGTCTTAAATAAAAACAATAGCTCTGAATGACACAGATAAAGCCCAAAACCTATTCAGCTTCCCCAGAAACTTTGAAAACCCCTGGCCTAGGTGAAGGAAAGGTAAAAGACCAAGGTCAAATAACTTCTGCAACTGAGAAATCATCAAAATTCATATGGCCTATTCAGTGTTAGTTTATCTTCAAATAAAAGGAAATATTGATGGTTTAAGACTACTTCACAAAGTAAAAAATTTACCTTCTAAAGAGTTCTTTTCTCTGTTCCATAACCCAAGGTCTTCCATAAAATCCTAGATTCAAAGTAAGAACGAAATTATTTTCAAGTTTCAAAATGTGGTAAACAATTTATTGACAAAAGCAGATTACAAAACATACAATATAATCCCATTCTGAAAAAAAGTGTGTACAATATATCCAAAGGATATTTAGTAAAATATTAAGATGTCTTTGGGAAAAAAAACCTCATTAAGGTGTCTCTGGATAGTGATATTAGAAAATGACTTTTATTCCCCTTTTATTTAGGTATATTTTCTTATTTTTCTACCATTAACACTTATTACTTATGCAATATTTAAAAAAAATTTTTTTAATGTTTATTTTTGAGAGAGACAGAACATGAGCAGAGGAGGGGCACAGAGAGAGGGAGACAGGCATCCCAAAACCTAACTTTAAAAAAACTTTTTAAAAATAATCTCCACACCCAATGCCATGATGGAACTTATGACCCAGAGATCAAGAGTTAGATGCTCTGACTGGGCCAGCCAGGTACCCCTAAACCTAACTTTCTTTTTTTTTTTTTTTCAATGTTTATTTTTGAGAGACAGAGGCAGAGAGAAAGGGAGACTGAGGATCCCAAGCAGGTTCCAGGCTCCGAGCTGTCAGCACAGAGCCTGCACTGGGCTCAAACACACCAACCAAACCCTGAGATCATGACCTGAGCAGACTGAGCTACCCAGGTACCCCTAAACCTAACTTTTTAAAAGATCTCAATCTTACAATAGAGGAAGGGGAAGCAAAGTAATCCCAAACCACTAATAATAACAATTACTACTTGAGAGAGGAACTGAATTGCCTTTAGAGTGGGAGATTTAAAAAAAAAGTAGGGAAAAAAACAGGAACAGAATTAGGAAAGAATCTGATTGAACCAATTTTATGATCGCCTTATTTTTTTTTAAAGTTCCTGATACAATAAAAGGGACCAAAAATGCCTTAAACTATATTCACAGCAAACTCAACAGTGGAACTGGCCCAAAAAGGAAACTCTTGAGTCGTCTCAATTCCAGAGCAAAGGTTTGAACAACTGGAAATGCAAGAATGTGACTTGCTCCACTGTCCCAGAAGGGAGGTAAATCACTAGTAGTGCATAATGCAGGAAACAAACCAGCAGAGGAATGACTTCAGTCCTGATATAAGCACCAAACTGGTACTTGCAGCTCCACTGTGTGCGAATCACACCTTATAGCTTGCCTAACCTTTATTTTCCACCCGTCTCGGTCTAATCACCTGCAAGAGAGAAGGACAGGGGCGCCTGGGTGGCTCAGGTCATGATCTCGCGGTCTGTGAGTTCAAGCCCCGCGTCAGGCTCTGTGCTGACAGCTCAGAGCCTGGAGCTGCTTCGGATTCTGTGTCTCCCTCTCTCTCTGCCCCTCCCCTGCTCATGCTCTGTCTCTGTCTCAAAAATAAACATTAAAAAAAAATTAAAAAAAAAAAAAAGAGAGAGAGAGAAGAACAGCCCCTCAGGAGTACCATGAAGATGGTTAACATATTATGAACATAAAATGCTATTCTCTCTCTCTCTCACACACACACACACGCAGAAAAAACACACAGTCTACTTAAGACTACCTAAAACTGACATTTCTGTAACGTATTAAGCTCGTCTCTAGACACGATGGTTACTCTGCACAGCAAACATGAACAAAGACAACAAAACAAAAATTCATTGCATACTATGTATGAAACTACAGCACTTTCCATCAATAATTCAGTTACCTTCTTACAAGTAATTTAGGGGCACTTAGATGGCTTAGTGGGTTAAGCATCAGACTCTGGCTCAGGTCATGATCTCCTGGTTCGTGGTTTCAAACCACCCTGTGCTGACAGCTCAGAGCCTGAAGCGTGCTTCAGATTGTGTGTCTCCTCCTCTCTCTGCCCCTCCCCCACGCACGCTTTCTCTCTCAAATAAACATTTAAAGAATTAAAAAATTTTTTTTAAACATTAGGTAAATTTTATACGTCTTTACTGCTTTCCTACAACATTTAGCATTATCATTTTTCTCTCCAAGGAATAGGCATTAAACACTCCTTTAGAGTTGCTTCAATATATAAAAGAAACATTTTTATCTTCAGAAGCCCTAACTTTGCTCTGAGTCAGGTTCACGGTTTTGGTTAACTGGCACCACAAAGAGGAAGCAGTGCTATTATGCAAGTTACAACCAACAAAGATTTGTGAGGGAAAGAAAATTTTTAAAAAGGAATCCTGCCAATCCCTACGTTATTTCCTTTCTTCATTCATTTTAGGAATACCAACTTAGGAGTACTTAAAAAAAAAATCAGGTGCTCAGTCACCAAAAAAATACAGAGAGATATGGAGGGACGAGGGACAATAGATAACAGACAACTCTATTCTCTGAGTAGTTCCCTTTCAATACTATTCTGAAAAAACAAACCAACTTAAACCACAAGCTTTTCTCCATAATTACTGAAGATGTAACAAAATTTCTTTAGCCTCACTCTCGTCTAGCTCTAAAATTTCTAAATCCTCCAGCACTCTTCAACGCTCCACCCAAAAATCTCTGATGACAAAATAGACTTTTTCTAGAATCTCCATGCACGCAAACAAGCCCAATTAAATACACCAACAGATTAAGTCACACAGAGCAATCATGTTTCCACAAACATGGACTCCAAATATATAAGTAGCTTTCCATTCTGTCTTCCCCCCAAATTCTACAAGACCTTTAACTCTGCAGAACTGTTTCACTCCTTACTGTAGCTACATAGTAGTCTGTTTTCTCCTCCAATTAATTTATCTAAAATACCACAACCACGACCCACCCTTCAAATAAACACTCTTTGTAGGCTGACAACACTAGAAAAGCTGAAACTCTCAACGTATAGGGAAAACCCTTCTACTTCTCCATACCTTTTTGGTCTTTTGTAACAACTAATTCTTATACAGTGTTACTCCCATGCATCCCATTACATACAGGAAAGAACTAATAAAGCAAACTACGAAACTCTAGGCCAAAAGACTTCAGAAAATTAAAATATATGCTGTACTCAAGGAAACAGCAATAAGGCAACTGACTCATGCTTCCACAGAATACTTGGTCGAATATTCACTATATTCATAAACTGCGATACAATCTTCAGGTCATTTTCCCCAACGACAAAAATAAATAATCAAATTAAATAATTAAATAAATCCTGCATTCTTTTTAAATGGGAAGTGAGAAAGTCAAAAAAACATTTTAAACCTCTTCTGCAGCTCCTAAATTAAAATTCTGTACCCCTGATACTCTCTAAGTCAAAGCTTCATCTCGTAGAGCCAAAGCACAGCAGCTGGCAAAGGACAATTTTGTAGGCTGCAAGAGAATCTTCAAAGGGTGGGGGGCAGGGACTGACTACAAAAAAAAAAAAAAAAAAAAAAAAATCTAAGCAATCGGGAATTTGTAAAATCATAGCTCCACTGTGCTTCTCTTCGCTCCCGGAGTACAACAAGCACATCCGTGTGGATGTTATTTTTTCCTCCCACGGGTGAGGACAGCAGGACTATACACGTTTTTCCATTTGAACATAGACCACCCTATGGAACAAGATCCCAAGGTACAAAGACTTGTAACTCAGAGCCTAACACTAGGCTCCTTACTACCGCCTCCGCAGGAGCCAGGCCTGGCTCCAGCCCAAGGCGGGTGGGGTCAGGCATGTTAATAGCCACAGGGGAATTCAACTCTGCATAATAACGTGAGAGAAGACTTGCCCATCATCTCGCCTCTCCCCTCTCCAAAACAGGATCAAGTTTCAGGGCCCAAAGAGTGACACCTTTTTAGAGCCTCCTAAAGTATCCCCCACACGAGCAGAGAATGTTACTGGGACGGAACGGGAAGGAGGACGTTCTCGCCCAGCCCGCGCCAGAGCGCTCACCTTCCACTACGCCACATAGGAACCTCCGAGCTCCTCCTGCCGCCCCAGCCACCGCTGCTCCCCCGGCCCCGGTTGGGTTGTCTTCTCCGGGGGCCGGAGCTGCTGGCGGCTCCAACGATGCCCCCGCGGAAGCAGCAGGGTTGGAGTTCAGCTCGCTCTCCCGCTCCTCCAGCGCCGCCTGGCTCTCCTTCTGCACCATCCTCCTGCCCCCGGCCGCCGCCACCTCTGCAGGTCCTCCTCGGCCTCCGTCCGTTGGGCCGCCGGCCCGGAGCCCTGGAAAGGGCCTCGGCTCCAAGCGCGCGCCCTTCGTGCTCCTTCCCCTCCCCCTCTGCCCTTCCCCCTCCCTTCCGCAGGGACCCGAATGCCCGGATGAGAAGGGCGGCGGCACCGGCGCGAGCCCTTTGTCAGCCGCTGCCTCAGCCTAAGCTGGGGAGCCGGAAGCCCAAGCGGAGGGCGAGGCCGCGACCTCTCGTTCTCTGGAGGCAGATAGCCAAACCTCCTTTTCTTGGTCGCAGTTAGCTTCTGCTGCCTCCCGATAATCTTAGCTCTTCCGCTGTTCCCCCTCAAAGCCCCTAGGTCTCCACCACCGCTGCTTCTACCGCCCGCTTCCTGTTTATCCGCACTGCGCCTGCGCCGGAGACCGGCTCAGACCGGTCACCTCAGCCCGACTCCCCCGCCTTCTTTTGGGCCAGCCTATTGCGCTTCATTCGATAGGGGGAAATAGAACAGAGGAGAAGCGAAAAGCGGAAGATAATGAGGGCGATGGAATGTACCATTTGTGCTCACCACCCTCTAGGACAAGGCAGGCTCCCTGGAACGGACCATTACCCCTTCTGAAGAAGGGGAGTATGGGAGGAGGCTGCAACCGGTTGAGGCAATGGGGAAGGGGGATGAAAAAGAGAGGTGTTTACTCTTTCAATGCGCAAGCGCGGGAAAGAAGCCTCTAGTTCTTAAAGAGATACGAAGAAACTGACCTATTTTCTATTGAGATTCTTCTAATAGGTTGGCTCATTACATCACCCTGACCCAGGATCGGTTCTGTGAAGATAACATTCCAAGGAGCTCAGCTCACCCCTCTGCCTTGAATCATTTTCCCCAACCCCCAGCTTGGCGCTAATCCCTTTAAAAATTAAGTCTTTCGTTCATTCCTTCGTTCAGCAGACACTGATTGAGCTTGCCACTTGCTGGGCTCTTGGGTCACTATGAGCTCACAGTATGGCGATGGAGACAAGCAAGTACATACACAATGCCCGCACGGTGTGCCCAAATGTTACGGGACCCCAGAGGAGGGACTGACTTAATCCTCCTTTGGAGAGAGGTGACAGCCATGGTTTCGCTTTTTGAGCTGGAACGTAAAGGATGAGTAGGAGCTAGAGTAGGGGAGAAGCAAAGAAAGAGAGCACTCCAGGCTTATGGAACAGAGTACAAGTGTAGCAAGGGTTGAAAAGGCCTGGCATCTTTGGGAATGGAGAGTGTGAACTGTGTTTAAGGGAGAACTGAGATCCCTTGGGCCTTAGCATAAATATCATTTCCTTAAGGAATCCTTCCCTGAGCCCTAGATGGGCTTAGGTCCTCTTGCTGTTGTTTGTGCTCAGAGTTCCCTGTAGCCCTGTCAGTAGGCGCTGTTTACATTTACGACGGTTAAGAGATCTGTCTCAGCTTGTGAAGTGTGTGAAATGAGCAGCTCACGCTCATTCTGATCATGAAGACTTACTTAGTATCGTCCGTTTTACATTTTGGTCTCATATTCAACTCCTTCAGCGGTAGCCCAACTTAGCTCTCATAGTCCCTCTTCTTTTTAGTCCTAGAGCATTGAGATGGGGGTTACAGGCAAACATTTTCTTAGATATCCTTGGAGGATCTGGGGTTATCATTCCAGCTGACCCCAGCCCTTGGTCTCATGACACTTTCCCCTTTGCCTCATGCGGTGGCAACTGCTATCAAGTCAGCCACAGTTTCATCTACTGTTCTGACTCTGGGGTCCATGGCCCAGGCAAGATCCACTTTCCAGATCTGCACCTCTCAAACTTGAAGGGAAGTTCTTGCTACACACCTCTACCCTCTAGTACCTACAACAGGAACCAGAGGTTCGTAGGCCTATGGTAAATACCTCTGGAATGAATGAGATACATTCATTCATTTTAAATTCTCAGTTTAAATTCTGCACTCAGTTTAAATTCTGGTTAGAGAAACACACAACAGCAAATTCAGTACATAGGGACTCAATTTGTAATAAGTGCTATAAAGGGAGGAAATCTAATGATGTGATAGAGTAACCACAGCAAGGAAAGGCTACTCCAGATAGAAGAGTAAGTAGCAATCTATGAGTGAATCATGATAGTGGCTTGGCCTAGGGAATAGCCGTGGAAACGTAGAGCTGTGGTGCATCTTTGGTGGTGGCAGTAGAATAGAGGGAGGGGGCACCTGCCTCAGTTGGTAGAGCCTGGGAGTTGTGAGAGTTCGAGTGCCATGTTGGACATAGAGATTACTTTTAAAAAATAAAAAAATAAAGGAGTAGAGGAAGAGGAAGAAATGAAGACTACTAAATTTTATTACTTCTTAAAATATTTTTGATGTTTATTTTTGAGCAAGATAGAGAGACAGAACGCGAGCAGGGGAGGGAC
Organism: Leopardus geoffroyi; assembly: GCF_018350155.1. Taxonomy (NCBI): domain Eukaryota; kingdom Metazoa; phylum Chordata; class Mammalia; order Carnivora; family Felidae; genus Leopardus; species Leopardus geoffroyi. The sequence goes on from NC_059334.1 coordinate 60,774,049, forward strand.
AGAGAGAGACACACACACACAGAATCCACAGCAGGCTCCAGGCTCTGAGCTGTCAGCACACAGCTCGACGCGGGGCTCAAACACGAACCGTGAGATCACAACCTGAGCCAAAGTCAGACGCTTAACCAACTGAGCCACCAGGTGCCCCAAGACTACTAAATTTTAACCTGAGCAACTAGGTAGATGGCATCATTTATTGAGCTGGGGAAGACTGAGAAAACATGAATCAAAGTTCTATTTTGAACATGTTAAGTTTGATCATTACAGGTCCATATGAATATGTCAAGTAGGCAGTTGAAGATATGGGTCTTGAAGCTCAGAAGAGAATCCTGGGGATATAAACTTAGGAGTTATCTGCATATAAATGGCATTTAAAGCCATGGGACTGGATGTGATTTGGAGAAGAGACTCAGGTCTGAGCTATGGGGCTCAACGTTTAGAATTCCAGTTGAGAAGGATGAGTTTGCAAGAGAGTGCTAAGAAGCAGTGGCCAAAAAGGTAAGAGGAAAATCAGGAGAGTATGAAATACTGGAAGGCATGAAAGAAGTGGTTTTTTATTTATTTATTTATTCTTGAGACAGAGAGAGAGCATGAGTGGGGGAGGGACAAAGAGAGAGAGAGACACACAGAATCCAAAGCAGGCTCCAGAATCTGAGCTGTCAGCACAGAGCCCAATGCGGGACTCAAACACACAAACCACAAGATCATGACCTGAGCCGGAAGTCAGACTTTAACCAACTGAACCACCCAGGTGCCCCATGAAAGGAGCGTTTTGAGATGGAGCAGTTGACAACATTCAGAATCCAACCAGTGGCCGGGAAAAAAAAAAAGACCAGACTGCCAACCTACTGATTTTTTTTCTGAACCCATTTATGTGTCTTGGCTCTGGGACACTTCTCACCTCACTCAACCACAGACTTCAGCTTCCTTTAAACTTGAATCTACCTGGGGCACCTGGATGTCTCAGTCGGTGAAGTCAAGTCATGATCTCATGGTTCATGAGTTCAAGGCCGGCATCAAGCTCTGTGCTGACAGCTCGGACCCTGGAGCCTGCTTCAGATTCCATCTCTGTCTCTCTGCCCCTCCCCTACTCGCTCTCTGTCTCTGTCTCTCAAATATAAAAAATAAAACATTAAAAAAAATTTTTTAAAAACACTTGAATCTACCCTAAAACATAGAGACCATCTCTATACCTAAGCGAGATATATACACACACTCACCATACTCATTCATCCAATCATACAATCATTTACACAATTGTTGAATACCTATTATATGCTAGGCCTCAAGGATAGGATCATCAGTGGGGCAAGAAAACCTAGTCCAGGCTCTCAAGGAGCCCTCAGGAGTTTCTATCAAATAAGACAAATAATCACTCAAATAAATATATGGTAACAAACTGAGAAGTGCCATGAAGGAAAAGTGTAGGGTCCCATGAGAGCCTGTCACAGTGTCGCTTTGTTTAGACTGTGTGTGATGTGGATAGCATCCAAATCTTTACTATATTCCAAAGCTTTACTATATCCCAAAGCCACCTTGGACAGAGACTTGGGAGACTGGGTCTAGTCTCAATCCTCCTATAAACTCACTAGGTGACCTTGAGCATGTCCTCTCCCCTCTTTGGGCCTTTTTCCTTTCCTGTATAATGGAAGGCTAGACCATAGGTTCTTAACTTCAGGTCCATGGTCGGACTTCAGGGATACAAAAATGTGTGGAAAAGTGTACATGTTGTTTTTTTTTTTCTTCTGGAAGTAGGCCCACAACTTTTATCAGATCTTTTGGAGGGGCTGTGACCCAAAGAAATCCAAGGACTTATGGAGCAAATAGTTGAGGGAGAATGTGAGCAGGAAACACAGATGACAAAATGATGGGATTCTGGAAGTAAGTTTCCCTTTCTTGAACACCATACTCCTCCCTTTACCTTGTCAATGTGTACAGTGATGGAAGAGAAGGCCTGATCCCCCTTCTATGGAAGGTGAAGCTTAGTCACCACATACTGGTGCCCCAGCGAAAGGATAGGTGGAACCTACCACTGGTGGCCCCTCTCCAGAAACAGAGCAAGGCCACCATTCCACACAAGAAGTCTCTACTCCCTCTGTGTCACTTGCTCCATGGTGACCTGGGTCCACCCCATATGGTTCCTCATCATTCTTGGCTGGAGTATAAACACAAACATATGTCCATATTGGAGGCAAGGTTAGGATGTTTACACAAAGGAACTTTCATTAGAAACTAAAGGGAATCCCCCCTCAAAAGAAAGCACACTGACGGGCACCTAGGTGGCTCAGTCAGTTAAGTATCCAACTCTTGATTTCATCTCAGGTCATGATCTCACAGTTTGTGGGATCCAGCCTCACATCGAGCTCCACACTGACAGTCCAGAGCCTGCTTGGGATTCTCTCTCTCCCTCTCTCTGCCTCTCCCCTGCTTGCTCATTCTCTCTCTCTCTCTCAAAATAAATAAAAACTTTAAAATGTTTAAAAAATAAAAAATTTAAAAGAAAAGTCATTTTGATATTAACTAAGATGTCTGTAAATTAGAAATTCTTTTTTTTTTTTCAGTTTATTTATTTTGAGAGAGAGAGAGAGCGTGAACAGGAGAGGGACAGGGAGAGAGAGAATCCCAAGCAGCCTCTGCACTGTCAGCACAGAGCCTGACATGGGGTTTGATCTCACGAACCCCAAGATCATGACTTGAGCCGAAATCAAGAGTCAGATGCTTAACTGACTGAGGCACCCAGGCACCCCTGTAAATTAGAAATTCTTGATTCCACTTGTAAGAATGTCTAGCCAAAAGACAGCTGGCTTGGCATAGTCTTCACGACATTAATATCCTGTCTCTTGTCTCCTCTAAGGAGATGGGAGAGAGATTCACATGGGGACCTCTCTGAGGTCAGGTGGGTTTCCAACACTTCCAGAACCTGTATCTCAATTTTCTGCCAAGGGTTGGCCATGCTATGGGAAAGAGAGGTACTTTCTTTGGGACCTAAAAGACTACAGGTACAGGGGTTGGGGTTGTGAGGTATGTGTGGAGTGGGAGGGACAAAAAGGCAGAGACAGCAGCCTGTGCATAGCCATTGTGTTTTATTGGATCTGGTATATTTTTTATTTTACAAAATATACAGAGGAGCCAAAAATGCAAAGCAGTCAACAGTGTTCTGATGGGAAAGGGGCCCCCCTTAGGGCCCTAACCCTCAGATCCTGACTGACTGGGAGAGTGAGCTAAATGGAACGAGCAAGTATATTAAAGGGTGGCAGCATGGCAAGAGTGGTCCCTGCCTTCTAGGTGTGTTCAGGGGCATCTCTGGGTAGACTGAATAGAACAAGAGGACACCCTAAGTAGGAACTGTGGAGGTTATGTGGGGGGTTAGAATAGAGCCTGGGTAGACCAAAGATTCTAGTGAATGCCCCCACACTGGTTTCAGATGTTATACATGCCTCCCTCCTTCCCCTTTCTTCTAAGGCATCCACTGACTCACTCCATGCCTCCAAGTCTAGAATAAATGGCAAATAAAAACTTAAGTGGCAGCCATCAGAGAGGGTAGGCTGAAACTTTGGCAGGTATCAGCTGGGACGTCTCCCACCCATATTCCCCTGCTGCTGCTACCACCCACACAAACAGAAAGGAAGGAAAGGAAGGAATTCCAGGGATGAGCCAGACAGCAAGATCCTAAGCTCTCCTGGGATACTGAGGAGAGTATGGAAATTTCTGGGGCATTTCCTAGGAGACAGAGTCTTCTGGAGAGCCTAGAAACTCATGTTATGATAGCCTGGGGTGGCAGACCTATGGAGCTTAGACCTATAGTCTGGCATGCCTGAGGTGTTACAATCTCCAGGCCTTTCTGCACTCTATCCCAGCCACCTGTGACCTAAACACCCAGCTCAGGCCTAAGATTTCTGCCTTTACATTCTTGTCCCCCTCTACAAGGCTCTCAAAGGCCCTGGTCTAACAGGCTAGTCAGTGCCATTGACAGAGTAGCCTCTCTGAGAAGGAAATCTTAGAGGCAATGCATATGAGATCAGAGATAGGGGAAGCACCATAGCAGGAGACATTTTGTCTAGTGTTGTAGTTTCTAGAGTAGGGATGGAAGGTGGAGAACCACTTATTTCCTATTAGCAGGGGCACCCTCAGCACTGAGTGTTAGGCAGGAAGGGGGTGGGAGCTGTTGGGAGTTGGGAACACTCCACAGGTACACTCTGCCCACTCCCTGGCCCCTTTAGCTCCAGCAGTCTGGACCACTGAATCCCCAGGCTCTTGGATTCCTACAGCCCCCAGGGCAGGGCTAGAATGAGGACAGACCTGGGAAGAGAAGGGTGAGTTCCACCTGGACTAGAGCTAGAGCATGGTCCCCCCAGGACAACTGACCCCCTCTCCTGGGGAGCTAGATGACATTGTCAAAGAGTTGCATGGACCTCATGATGTTCTCGTCCTGTAGCCATGATGTGAGAGAAGCAGATTGGAGAGAGAGAGAAATAAAAAGAGCTTATCAGAGACACAGAGAGCGACATTCATTCTGAAATGGGAACATTCAGAGACAGAGGCAGCAAGGAAGGAGACACCCAGAGAGACTTGTAAGGGAGGGGCAGGCCTCCCTGAGTTGTGAAGGAATAGGACTCAGGAGTGTGGGCAAGTTAGGGAGATGATAATCTGCCCAAAGGAGCTTTCTCCTACATCACTGAATTGGACCCTGAGTCCAGACCAGGGAAGTATGGAGCGCAGGGACTTGTACCTTCTGGCAGGACTCAATGAATTCCTCAATGGTCACCACGCCATCCTTGTTCCTGTCCATCTTCTGCAAAAAGATAGTCAGAGAGAAGAGAAGGGATGACAGGAGAGAGGCAGGCAGAACTCAGGTAAGTTCTCTGCTGGGACCTTGCCTCCTTCCCTTGACTCCAGGACCCTCCAGCCTACCCAGTCCCAGGCACCTGGAAGAAGCTCTCCACGTGCTCCCTTGGGGCCTCCTCTCGGAGCGCAGGATACGTATACTTGCCCATCATATCATAGATGGATTTCATGATATCAAGCATTTCCTGTTAGGCAAGAGAGAAAAGGATCCCTCCTCAGAGCCTCCAGCCTCCAAACCAGGAAGACTAGAGCCTAGGGCAGACCTCACCCCTTGCTGGTGATGCACGTGTGGGTCACATTTTCCTCCTTAAGGGCTCTTTGAACCTCCCCTCACACATAGAAGCTCTCCAACTCTTCAGTCTCCCCACACCTCCTTGGTGATGCAGCCATCCTTGTTGAGGTCATACAGATTGAAGGCCCAGTTTAGCCTGTCATCTATGGTTCCCCGAAGAATCACCGACAAACCAGCCACGAAGTCCTGGGAAGGAGAGAGGAGGGAACTGGTTCTTCAGATACCCTTAACCCAATCCCCTCTCTGGGTTTGGCCTGTGGATCTTGGCCCTGATGCTCCAGGGAACAGGCCTCCCTGACCCACCTCCTCCAGCTCACCTCGAAACTGACAGAGCCATCATGGTTGGTGTCAAAGGCATTGAAGAGGAAAGTGGCATATGTGCTGGAGTCTGTAGGGTAAGCGTGGATAAGTTTTGCTTTCAGACAGGAGAGGACTTCCTACCCCACACCCCTCTTTATCATTTGGCATTCCCAGCCCCTCCAGAACCCTCTCCCCAACTCAGCCTAGAGATGGACAGCTGCTTCCTCTCAGGCCTTGTCCCCTCACCTCCTTGAGGAAAGAACTGAGAGTAAATCTGCTTGAAGTTCTCCTCGTTGACAATTCCGCTGGGACATTCCTGGGGGGCGGAAGGGGGGGTTAGAAACCAGACTGAGAGCAGAAACAAAACCCCCTTCCACTCACCACCACCTACTCTATGCCAGAGACTCCCAGAGAAGGAAAATCTTCCTGTCTCCAGGGAGCTCACCATGTAGTTCTCTTAAGGAAGGCAAGACTTCTCTTCAGTGCACAAGTTTAAAAAAACAGAACTAACCAGACGGCCAGTCTACAGGCTCCGCCTCGTCTCAAATCTGCTAGAGCTTCCTGCTAGAAGTTTGGTCAGCGGGGACGAGGGGCCGCTCCGCCTCCCCTTCCTTCTCTTACCCCTATAAGCATCCAGGCCAATCCTTCGGGGAAGTTTCGGATAGGCCCCGCCCCCTTGCCCCACCCCTCGCCCTGCCTGGCCTGGCTCTGTACTCACATTCTTGAACCCTCGGTACAGGACCTGCAACTCCTTGCGTGTGAACTTGGTTTGCTCCTGCAGCTGCTCCAGACCCTCTGGCCGGTGACACACGGTGGACAATTCAAACTCATCCTCCACGCTGTCTGCGGGGAGGGGTGGGAGGGGACGAGGGGGGAGGGGACAGCCGCGCCTCAGGCCCAGCCTCCAGGACCCCGCTTCAAAACCATCCTCCCCATCTCCAACGCCAGAGACCAGCCTGCCAGTTCCCTTGGACCCCGGTCCGAGGACATCAAGGCAAGGAGAGAAGACGCTGGTCAGCTTCCAAGTCTATCAGTTGTCCGGGCCCATGGGCAGGCCTGGCCCCACAGCCAGGGGTCCGACTCATCTCTGCCCTGGGCCCTTGATCCCTGGTTGAAGGAGAAGGCCCCCCAGCCCCATCTTCGTCCCAGAAAGGGAAGAGTAGAAAAAAAGGGTTCAAGAGGAAGCATCTGAGGGTCCAGGCTCCGGACCTTCCCTGACCCACTCAGATCCATGGAGCCCCACACTTGCCCCGCCCAGATCCTTTTCTCCAGCCAAGGACACCTATCCCAGCCATGCTCCAGCCATGCCCCAGCCATGCCCCGCCCAGCCCCAGCCAAGCCCATCCAGACCCACCCCTACCCTGCTCCCAGTAAACCTTAGCCAAGGCCACATCCCTGGCCCCATCTCAGTCCTGCCCCAGCTCCCAACATCCAGTCCCCAGGCAAGTGCCCCCACCCCACGCTCTCCAAGGCACCCGCCACCGCCCCCACCAGGACAGTAAGTCACCTGGGTCCAGCGGGCGGGGTCTGTGGGGGCGGAGGGAGGCTGGGACTGCTAATGCTGAAGGGAGCGAACTGTCACCGAGAAAGTGGAAGACCCGGCCAACTGCAGACACACACCTCGCCCCTCACACTCAACAGCAAATCTCACAGACCTGCGTGTTACAGTGCACACACCCCAGCCCCGTGCACAGTGGCACACATAACGAACAAGCACAAACACACACGAAACAGACCCTACACACATATGCTTGGGGGACTCACGCCTGTCCTTTTCCTGAAGCTAGCCCCATGTGGAATCAAACACAATGACACTCTCAAAATGTAACTACAAAGTGGGCCTCTGTGGCTTGCAAAATTCAGTATGATCCCTTGAGACGGGCAAGGCTCAACTGAGGAAACAGGCCTGGAGAGAAAGCGAGGCCACTCAACTGGGGACCAGGCTGGGACTAGAAAGCCCAAGTATCCTGGCACCTGGAGGAAGGCGGGCTCCATCCTCTGCACCTGCATCCATCCATTCAGGGCAAGGGAAACTTGCATCTCGAGGCCCAAAACATGCCCAGGGCAGGGTGGGCGGCCACAGCCGCAGATACTAACCTAGTTAAGCCACGACAGACCTCGCAGCAGTCTGGTTTCGCCCGGCCACATTGGCCATACCCACACAGTCTCAGGTCTCAGCCCTGCCACACTGGCCACGCCCAAACACCCGGGGCTCACTCGTTTTTGCAGACCAGTGAGGCCCACAGGCACTTGGGCCCCGCCCCCCAAACTGGCCACGCCCACACATTCCACAGGCTCCGGGTTCTATAGCTACACCCTCCTCACACTCGGGCCAACCAGCGCCCACCCCCACTCCCCAAGCCACATTGGTCACGCCCACACACACACACACACTCACACTAGCTGGCCCGCGCCGGTCACACAGGTCACACCCCAACACAAACAACCCGCCCCCGGAAGCACAGGAGAGGCACTTGCTTTCACTGACTGAGGGCAGGGCTTGGGGCCCGCAGCAAGGCAGCAGCTTGAGGAACCGCTGCTTCAGCGCTTTTTTAGTGGGCCCTGGAGGGTGGCCTGGGAAGAGAGAAGACCCCAGGAAGGCACATTAACCCCCACTGTCCCTCCGATCCCCTCCCCACCATCACAAATCAACCTGATGGGAAGCGGGTGTTGGGAGAGGACCGGAGGAGGAGAATGGTGAGAGTAGCTGGGGCTGGGTTAGGGAAGCCCAGTGGGGTTCACAGGCATATAAAGTCCACTCCAGACACCTTGCATAATGGGACACAGCCGGGGACCGTGAGGCCACCGAGGGGAGATGGCATTGGCCTTGGTGCCTGCTGACCCAGCGCCCTTGGCTCCAGTGTTATAGCTGGACCTCTGAGGGTGATGTCCAACCCAAGGACTGCCTAAGTAGGAACACCTGTCTCTGTCTCTCTCTCACACACACAGTGACAAACGTGTATAGTGACACACAGAATGATAAATCACAGTGATGGATGCCATACAGCGACAGCTTGATACCCAGGAACACACTCAAAACCAATGGCCTAATTTTTTAAAGTTTTATTTATTTAATCTCTATACCCAATATGGGGCTTGAATTCACAACCCTGAGATCAAGGGTCACACACTTTTTCAACTGAGCCAGCCAGGCACCCCCCACAATGGCCTAATTAAGCAGGCCCCAACACATGCACACACACACAGGTACACACACACACACACACACACACACACACACACTTTGACACAGTACTCCTTAATACAAACATATACAGATGTGGCCTAGGAAAAACATGACACATACATATGAAGACCCACATTGGCCATTTTCCATGCAGCATGAACAAATCATACAAGAATACATGGGACAGCATGACACGGTGTGTTAAGGACACTACAAACACTGTGCCACTATAACATGACACATATCAAGGTCACCAGGACATATAATCATATATTGTGACTTAGGTACCCATGGCACCCCAGATACCTAAGACTGCACCTCACCAATAGAACCCATGTTTGTTCTGCCTACCTTTCCTTCCTATAACCCCTCATTTCAGGGCACTTAGAATCTCCCTGTCAGGGGAACAGAGTTCCTCATCAGCTAATTCACCCACTCTAAAAGTGTGTCCCCTCCCAGTCCTTTCGTATGGCTTGCTCTTTGAAGGTGACATGATAGCAAACTTTGAAGCAATAACAGACCTTCCAGATGAGCATTTTGGTGTAATGTGGGGCTATCCAGAGCCGATGACCACAGTCCCTCTCACTTCCCCTTATTTACACCCCTGTCCTACAGGGCTAATTGCACCCTAGGGAGAGACTCCACGTTCTTGTGCCTGTCTCCTGGCTGCACCCACCTCCAGACTCCAGAGCCAGAGCTCACAGAGACCTAGCACACTGCTTGCAGCTGGCCTCAGTCCATTCCTGGAGGGGCCCAATTTCCTTGGGTTGTAGGTTCCTAAGGCACCCGACATCCCACGCAGGCCCCGCCTCCCCTCAGGCAGGCTCCGCCCTTCAGGAAAAGGCTCTGCTCCCAGAGGGTAATTGAAGTCCATGCCTTCCCCTCCAATACGCCCTTTCTCCCCCTCCCCCTCAGAGCTACGGAGAGGTAGGAGGGAGACGGGAGGGAGAGGTAGGAGGGTGGGCCGAGTCGGGATCGATGGCGGCCTGGCCCCCCGCCCAGGGCTCCATTAGCCCGGACTTCGGTTTCCCGAAGCCGGATTGTGCCTGGGGCCTCCGGTGGTGTAGTCGCAGCTGGACTGGGAAGGGGGGGGGGGGGGGGAACACGACACCACCCCCACCCCCGCCTCTCCCAACCTCCAGCTGTTCACACATCCACTTCCCTCCCTGATCCTCCCAGGAATCATTCTCCTCTGCCTTCAGCCTACAGGACACCTGGGTTTCCTGGATGACCCTCTTCCCATCAAATAGTCTAAAGGGGATGGCAAGTCAGAGCCAAACTGACTTCATCTTTTCAGGATTGGATGAGCCCCTGCTCCCCACTCCACTCCGATAAATGTAGCAAAGGATGGAGGGTGGGTTAGGGGTTTCCTGCTCTTACTGAACCCCTGAGTAGGCAATTCATTGGCCCTTCCACGTTTCCAGTTCTCTTCACATCTTTGCAGTTCTCCCTGGTGTCTACCCTATAGCCCTCCTATCATGGTTCTTGCCTACTTTCCTGTCCCTTGTGGAACTGGAGAACAGCCATGCTATAGAGCTGCACAGTTATTGGTGTGAAGAGGAGGGAGAGGCCAAACCTCTCTGGGGGAGGCAGAACCTGCTCTCCTCTCTACCTCCAATATCATTCTCCCCACTAGACTTTGGGGTGGGGTGGAGAATTCCCAATGCCTAGGCCTTGAAGATCCTGAGAGAAACTGGGAGTGGCAAGGGGGCTTGGGAAGCAAGGTCCCTGATCTGTTCCACCCCTCACCCTCTTGCCAGAGCTGATTATAAATGTCTCATTCCCAGTGTTCCCACTCCTACCCCTCCAGAACCCACCCCCATCCCAAGCCTTGACTATGGAGCTGGTATTTTCTCAGGGAACTCTGGGAACAGCCACACACACAATCCAGTACCCAAAGAGGCCCAACTGCACAACCAGTCCCCCTCAGGCAGTCATATCCACATCTCACAAAGCCACATACCCGGTCCCTCTACACATTAAATCACATCCTTGTCACATGCAAAGGTTCATACAGTCACACACTTTATCCTTTTTCACATAGAGGAACACACAGTCACGCCCCCTGTATCCCTCACACAGAGTCCACATACACTACACTCTGTAACCTACACCTGCAAGGATGGAGGTGTGGAGAGTCACATGCATCTTCAGGGCCATTGTGGGTCCCTGGCCCCAAAGGGATACCCCAGAAGTCTGATGTTATCTCAGGATCCCTGGAACCTCCTTCCTCTACTCTAGATAGCCCTGCCTGTCTCCAGACCTCTCCTCATGCTCCGAATGGATTCCCCTCATCTCCATACGTTAGTCCTCCCATGCTGTGCTTCTCTCACCACCCCCCCCAAACACCCTAGCCCCCGGCCCTCTCTCTTCACTTCCCTCAGACATCCAGCCCCCAGATCCCCTCCTCACCTCCCTCAGACACTCTTCCCCCCACCCACTCCTTGAATTTCCCTCTTTACCTCTCTCAGATGTCCTGTCCCCCAAGCACCCCTCCTCACCTCCCCTAGATGCCCTGTCCCATCGCTAACATGCTCACCCCTGACCCCAGTCATAAAATCAGAGTAAGCCCCTCCCCAGCGCCGCTCAGGCCAGCAGCCCAGACACACCCAGACACCTGGGTTACCTTCCAAGGAGACAGGCTCGAAAAGGCCAAACTGCTCCAGGACCTTGACAAACAGAGCGAGGACCACGAGCACAGCAACCATCTCCAGCCCTTCCAGGTTCATGGTGGGCCTGGGGCATGGCCCCCACCAGCTGAGGGTCAGACACACTGGAAGCCCTCCTCACACCGCCTCCCCCTCAGGCTCCCCGGGCCGGAGTAAGAGGACCGCCTGCAGCCTCCCTCCCCCTCCCCTCCCAGGATCTCCTCCCTCTCCCGCCCCCACACCCCGCCTCTGCCCCGCAAGCCTCCCAGTCACAGCCTTTTCCTCTTCGCGGGGCCACTTCAGCCTACAGACCGGCATCTCCTCAGGAGCCTTTGGCGTGAAGGATATGGGACAAAACAGGCCAGGCCGTAAGAGGAAGGCAGCGACCTGCCTCTGTCCCTGAGGACAGCTTCCCCCAGACACCTTGTGGCTACTCTGTGCCAAAGGGAGGGGGTAGAGGGAGGAGCTGTGCTTAGGGAGAGGGCAGGGAAGGGCAGTGTGTGTGTGTGTGTGTGTGTGAGAGAGAGAGAGAGAGAGAGAGAGAGACTATGAGCTACATGTGTATAAGGAATAGATATATGAGTCAGAAATTATAAGTGTCTGGGCATTTTCTTGTGTGTATTCCCGTGTCTGACTATATAGAGAGTATGTGTTTCTCCTCTTATGTGTGTCTCTGTGTGTGTGTTTCTCCTCTTATATGTGTCTCCTCTTATGTGTGCCTCTTATGTATGACTGCGTATGTGTCTATTAGGTGTGTGTCTTGTGTATGGGAGTAAGTGACCTGGGTGTCCATAGTATGTGTGTGTGAGTGCACTGGCGTATGTCTGAGTGTGTGGGGGGCGTGAAGTGTATGGGTTTCAGCAGGGCTGCGGGATAGAGGTCTGAAGACTGGTAGTATAGCTGTGTCCTATAATTAGGAGTATGGGTCTACGGTGATTGCATAATTGTATCTGCACGGAGCTGTATGAGAATATAAGCCGGGAGAAGGCAGTGACCTCTCCAGTCAGGAGGACACCACCAACATCGATCGCGGTTGTCATAGAGACAGTGAGGCGGGAAGCACTCTCTTTCCACAGCCCACGGACAGGGAAACTGAGGCCCAAGGGAGGGAGGATTAGGTCCAATAGCCGGGGCAGGAAAAAGGCTGCTTAGCCTTATCATGACCCTCTGGGGAGGGGACTTATTGTGGCTGCCTTTGGGATCCACAGATTCAAGTTCTTTGGAAGAGGAGAGACTGAGCTCCTCCCTTCCTCTCAGCCAGGATCTGCCAAAGCCTTGCCTGCTCCTGAACTGTTACTGGGCTGATGGAGAAGAATGATGGAGAGTAGGAGGGAAATCTGAATCCTCCAAGGGAGCCATCCACCCTCACCCCCTAGAGCTTTCCTGGAGCCCCTCCCCCATCTTCCCAGCTCCTTCCCATTGCTGCTGTTGCTGCTGCTGCTGGCTGTGTGTCTGTGTGTGGGTGTGGGTGTGCACATGTGTAGGGGTGGGGAGAGGCCTGCAGAGCCAGTGAACCAGAAGACAACTACTGCCACAGCTGGCTGACATTGATTGAGCACTCACTGTGTGCTAGATAATATGCTATGTGCTTACAGACACGGTCACAGTTTTTAAGATTTTATTTTTTAAGTAGTATCTACACCCAACGTGGGGCTCGAACCTATAACCCAGAGATCAAGAGTCACACGCTCCACTGGCTGAGCGAGCCAGGTGACCCCAGACATGATCATATTTAATTTTCACAGTACACCTATGAAGGAAGTACCATTATCCCCACATTACAGGGAGTGAAACTAAGGCAAAAGGAGGTTAAGAAAATCACCAAGATCAGTAAGTGTCAGAGTGTCAGTTTTAACCCAATCTCACCCTGAGCTTGTGCTCTAAACCATCACACTACGCTGGCTCTTGTTAGACAGCTTGCCCACTCAGGAGGCCTCGTTTAGGGAGACTGACTCCAGAGGGAGCCCTCTCCTTAGTCCAGCTCTGGGATGAACGTGTCTCAGCCCAATAGTGGTGTAGGAGTCCCCCTGTCAGGCTGTCCCTGCCACTTCATTTGAGGATCACTGCTCTGCAGTTCCACATGGCCACCACTGGGGGTCAGGCATCCATCTTACTCGGTATCTAACCCTTCCCTAACCCTTACCCCACCCCACAACAACCTGGGAAGGTGTGGAAAGGATGGGAAGAAGGGTATGCCACTGGCAGGCTTGGTCCTCTGCTTGCCACTCCACCCCCTCCTCCAGGAAGAAGTCAACTTGGGGACTGCTTTTGGTTTCTCATACCCTACAAGTTACAGATAAACAGATGAAACCAGCAAATATCTCCCTATTACTGTCCAAATTCCACAACTGGCATTTAATTCCCTCTACCCTCATCAGCAGATACCCTTTCCAACCATTTTGGCCTCTTCGCTGTCCCCCAAACACATCAAACCAGGTGCCATTTCTGTACCTTTGCTCCTGTTATGAATGCCCTCCTTTCTGTTCTTCTGTTCTACAGTTCTCACCGAACAGGACTTCCAGGCCTCAGCAGAATTTCTAGTGAACTCACTGTTGGGCCCTCAAAACTTAGCACCTAATTCTGTAATGTTATTAAATGGGAAAAGTAAAAGGAGACAGCATAGCATGGTATGTAATAGTGCGGGCCAGGGTGCCAGATTCCCTGGGTTCAAATCCCGGATTTGTCAGTTATAATTAACTGGGCAAGTTCTTAACCTCTATGTGCCTCTGTTTCCCACCTCATATGGTTGCTGGAAGGAGTAAATGAATTAATACACGGAAAGCTGTTAGAATAATTCCTGGCACAGAGTAACTGTGGAAGTGTTTTCTACCATTATTAACAACATGACATCTCCTGCGCCCCTTACATTTCTATAGCTCTCAATTAACAAAGCATTTCCACAAACATTGTTATCTTGATGGCTTCTCATGACAACTCCATGAAGTAGGTAGAGTGAATAGTATTGTGCCCATTTCATTGATGAGGTAAAGGAGGCCCAAATAAAGGGATTTGAGAGAAAGGGATTTGCTCGAGGTCACCTAGCTAAGATGAGAGGTTGCATATTTGAACCCAGATCTTTCTGGATCAGTCCTGTTTCCTCAACTAGATTCCAAGCTCCTAAAGGGCAAAGAGTTTAAAAATTGGATTTATATAGGAGCTCCTGGGTGGCTCAGTCGGTTAAAATTGGACTTACATAAATCGAATGACAGGCTCTGATCTGGTGCTTGTGGAACAAAGGTGAACTAAACAGGGGCTTCTATTGGGCAGGGAGAGAAAGCCCACTAAGAGAACCTTAAGGCTTCTATTCATTCATAAAATATTTATGTGCTTACTATGTGGTAGGAACTGTTACAGGCAGGCCATGAAATGAGCTATAAAAGCTCATTTAGGAGCACCTGGGTGGCTCATTTGGTTAAGCATCCAACTCTTGGTTTTGGCTCAGGTCATGATATCACAGTTTTGTGAGTTCAAGCCCTGCATTGAGCTCTATGCTGACTGTGTGGAGCCCGCTCGGGATTCTCTCTCTCTCTCTCTCTCTCTCTCTCTCTGCCCCTCTCCCACTCATGCTGTCTCTGTCTGTCTCAAAAATAAACTTTAAAATGCATTTCCCTAATGACAAAACAAACAAAAAGCTCATTTAACTGTAAAAGCTCTCTAACTGGAAGGCCAGGAAAAACTTGGAGAGGTTATTTTTTGAGCTGGTTCTTAAAAGATGGCAGGGCACCCGGGTGGCTTAGTTGGTTGAGTGTCCAACTTCGGCTCAGGTCATGATCTCATGATCTCTCATGAGTTTGAGCCCCACATTGGGCTTGCTGCTGTCAGCATAGAGCCCACTTCAAATTCTCTGTCCCACCCCCACCCGTCCCCTGCTTATGTTCTGTCTCAAAAAAAAAAAAAAAGATGGCGAAATGTCAACAGTCTACCCTAACAAAGGGGTCAGCATTTAGTGAGCACATTTTGTGTCCTGGATACTTTACGTATATCGTCTCACTTAGGCCTTATAATAAAACTGAAAAATGAAAATATTACTCCTGTGTTTACAGCTGACATGGTCAGAGTGAGTAGCAGTATGCCCATTTTGCAGATGAAAGAATTGAGGCTCAGGGAAATAATTTTCCCAAGATAAAACAGATGGTGAAGGATGGATCAAGACTTGAACCAGGACCAATGATCTACCAGTCTGCCCTTCCAATGCGTGTGGGGATGCCAAGGAACCTTGGATGACTGTAGCTTAGTTAGTGCCAGGGGAACCATAAGCGATAAGACCAATGGTCAGATTCCATGGAGCCTTGAACACCAAGCCAAACTATCTGGAAGGAAAGAGGCAGCACAGCCACATCTCTGGCTCTCTGATGCTGATTCACAGATGGAGAGACTGACAACCTTGCACCCAATTGCCCTGTCTCTAGACCCTCCTCTTCTCTCTCTCATCCCCACCCTTAACCTTCAGAGACCTCGACCCAGCCTCACAGGGACTCAAGGTCCTAACAGGCCTCTGGTGGGAGGGTCTGTAAGAAGTGAAACAGTGAGTTGTTTTCCAGGCTCTCCCTTCTCCCCACTCAGCAACCTCTCAAGTCCCGGGGCCCTATGAGAGACTTGTCCAGATCTGTCCTCCCTAAGCATCCTGGTGTCACTTAGCTCTTCACTCAAGGGAGTGAAGTCTTAATGGAAGCACTTTAGGCAGAGTGAGAGCTCAAAGGTACACTATCTTAAAACATTAGGTAGGCCCTCCCTAAATCCCTCAAACCTCACTGCAGAGATACTCCTATCATTTAGTTGTCTGTCTCTCACCCTTGGAACCTGGAATAATACTGCTTTATGAGGGGACCCACCCTATGTAGCTGTCCCACTTTCATCTGTCCATGATCCCCCAGTGAAGACCCCAGCCAGTGAAGACCGCAGAGCTCTTCTCTCGGTCCCCCAGCCCCACTCCATCCCCAGCCCTGCCAGAAGACACAGCAGCCCCCAGTTGCACTAGGTGATTAATGACTTCCCTAGGCCTTGGGGCTATTTTGGGGCCTGGAAGTCATGCCTGCTATGATTGAGAGCTGGTCCTGCCGGGCTCCAGCCATCTGTCACTGGAGACAGGTCCAAGAAGGGGGCTTGAGGGACACAGGCTCCCCAAGAGACTTCCAAGCATGGCTCTGGCTTAGCCCCATCTCCCTGCCTTCCTGGGAACACATGGCAAGGAGAGGCCAGCCTATACTCCAGGGCTCAAGAGGATACCATGGAGAGAGCCAGAGAACTACAGATCCCAGAATGCCATGGGGTGAGGCTGTTTTGGTCTCTCCAGGCCAGGTAGTGAGGTGATACGAGGTTCTGTGGGCCTTGCCCAGGCAGCCTTAAGGAATCTCAAGTGGAAGTGTGTGTAAATCTCAGCAGTGCCATGATATGATATTCACAATCCACATGTCATAAACTCCACACATCCCACACCAAGGTACAAGCTTGTGAAGACTATACAACTAACTTAGTGTGACTCAGGAACCCCCTACCCAACTCTAAAGCGTAGAACTCCAGGCACATGCCATTTCAGTGTCATAGAATCCCAGGATATGCAACCCCAAGCATGCACAGTTCCAGTGATCACAACCCCAGTAATGTATAACTCGGTTCATACAAACTCCCAGGGACAGACAAAACGGTGACATACAGTCCTTATGCCACACAAGTCTATTCATCCCATCATTCATGAACTCACTAGCTGAGTTCATGTTGGTCCAGTCCCGCCTCGGCATTTTTTCCTTTTGGACGCTGACCCCAGTCATCTTAAGATCCCATTAAATTAAGCAATTCAATAAGCCCTTTCCCTGCTCCCCTGCAAGTTTCCTCCTTTTATCCCTTTACATCCACTTGCTTGAGGCCCCCTCCTCTGCCCTCAGTGAGAAGTCCTGCCTCATCCTCCCTCATCCTCCACTATCGTGAAGGACCATGATGCCCCCTACCCTTTCCTCTTTGAAGACCCCTATCTTCCACCTTCTCTGTAGGAGACTATTCCTAGCTCTACTTTGTCAGGGATCTTGCCCTTTAAACGCTTTCCATTGAGGGATCCAGCTCCCTCCATCTCTGTGAAGGGCCCTTCCCTTCCCCACCTCTGTAAGGCTCTTATCCCACTTCACTCACTTTTTTTGAAGGGTCCAGGCCCTTCCTCCCTTCCTCATACCTGGCGACAGCGACCCAGTCACTAGCTGGTAGAGGGATCGTGCTGCTTGCCCCAACGGGCTCCGGCACCTGCGGGGGCATCGGTTCATGGTTCGGCTGAGAGTGCACTGGCCAAGCTCCTCCCCCAAGGCCCGGGGCAGTCAGGTCTCCGCCTCCACCCGAGTGGGCCCTGCGTGGGCGGCGCGGGAGGGCCGGACCCGCAGGACCAGAACCAGAATCTCGGACAACGGAGTCTTCTTCTGCTTCCTGTTTCCTCCGGGCCGCAGGAGGGGAACTTCCCCTATCCCCACCAGCTGAAGCTCCCGTCCTCAAAGTTTCTAGACTGGGCGGGGCGGGGCGGGGGTGGGGGTGGGGGTGGGGGTTGGAATGGGAGGAGTCCTCACAGCCAGCACCGGGAATATTTTCTGATATTCTGGTGGGGAGGCACCCACAGGTTTTGAAAAAGGAGATGGGGAAGGGGATAATGAACCTGATACTTTACTGCCCCTCTTCAGCCCTTTCTTCTCTGCCGGTAGCAACCTCCTCCTACCAATTTGGCACTGAGAAGCAAGTGGGGGGGTGGGGGGGAAGTAAGAGGACATAGTTGTCATGGCAACTTCCCACACTTCCATACTTCCTGGACCAATGGGAGAGAGAGCTGGAGGAAGGAGGAGGAACTGGACCGCGTATTGGGATGGCAAAGAAGAGGCGGCTCCGAATCCCTTTCTCTCATAACTTTCTGTTTTGTGTCCCTTTGTCTTGCTCCAGTGGGTTCCCAGATTCTACCATCATATGTTGGTTGCCGGCCAAATGCATGAAGGAGAAGCTCCCCTCCCCTCAGTCTCAGCCCTGACCCTTTCCAGGACTCATCTCCATCGGGTTGTACCCAAAATAAACTCTTCCAGGACCCAGTGACGCCTTCAAACCACCGGGACAGCCTACAGGAGAGACTTAGTTCCACTCCTCCTACTGGGATCCTGTCTTTTTGGCTGAAAATTCTACATTTATGAGACAAAAGTCACGTTCGAACTCCGTACAAATTTTGCCACTAGATTTGGCCGCGACATCCCCTTTCCGAATCAACTACGCAAGCATGGCTGCTCTAAGACCACACGAGGGCGCCCTAGACTTGGGAAAGATATTTTATGGCCAGAGGGACCCGAGTTCAGGCCTTGGCCAGATTCCAGCTGTCTCCTCACTGTCCCCAGTCCTTTCTTTGCCTCGGGCTTGGACAGGACTGCCACGGATTGCTGCCTTTTCGCACCATGCTGCACTTCCAAACAGACCTGCCAGGCTTGGAAGACCACAGGGGGTAGATCTGGGTCGGCTTGGGGCTCAAATTCTCCCCACCCCCAAAAATCTCCCCCAGCTTTTGAGTCCGCGGGAGTGGGGAAGAAAAGTATCGGGGGTACCCAGGATGCCCTGAGGTATGACTTAAAGACTCCCTCTCTGTCAGCCTGATGGACCAGAAAGATAGGAGCCAAAGACTACCCCCATGTCCATCCCAGGAATCCCGACTGCACAGGGAAGGAACTTTGGGCACAAGCGTGGCCCCAAGGTACCTCCGCCCCGACCGCTCTTCAGCACCGCGGACAACGACTCCCCTTTTGGCTTCCCCTCACGCGTTTCAGAGCGTCCCAGCCTCTTGTCTCTTGCTGTAAGACAAGCCCTCCTCTGAAAGGAGATCTCCTGGTAGTGCTGTTTCTATTTTCCAAGTCCTGTGTGGAGCTCTCTAGATCGAGGTTGCTGCTGCTGAAGAACACCATTCTTGATGCTTGTCAACATTTGACCTATTTTTCCTCGCGAGGTAGGCAGGCAGGAAGTAGTATTCTCCATTTTAGAGATGAGAAAACTAAGACCCAGAGACCAAAAGTAATAGAACGCCCATTCCTGCACCTTCCAATACAAGTGCTTCCCCACCTTCACTCAATCTCTGATTTAAACAGCCAAGTGGGGAGGGGATGATTCCACTAAAAGAGAGAATCAATTAAAGCAGAAGCAAACACTGACTAATGTGATGCTAATGAGTGCCCTGGGGCCTTACTACTAGCAAGGATCCTGAGTTGGTGAGAACACAGTTCAAAGCAGAGCTGGACCTTTGGATTCCATCCCAGGGGGAGCCACATCTAGGGCACACCTGGAGCCTACTTGAGAGGAAGGGCCCTCCCTTCTAGGAGTCTCAGCATAGGAACTAGGATTTCCCCAGGGTCAATGAGTAGGGGAGACCCTTTCTCAAGGCATTAGATCCTAGTTCTCTTCCCCACCCCCAAGTGTTAACCTCACTCCCCTCTGGACAGACAAGGATCATGGGCTCCTTCCACCTTCCCAGCTTGTTTCTGACAAGGAGACAGTCTCCCTCCTCCCTTTCACTGTTGGAGTTCCTGGGCAGGCTGTACAATGAGACAGAAAACACACACACACATGGAAATGTACACAAGGTGACACAGGCCCCCACACAAACACGTGGGTCTGCCTACCAAACCCAGGAATATGTGCGGGCACAGATGTACTCCCCACTGTGGGAGAGAGAGCATGCCTGGGCAGCAAAGTGGTTTGGGGAGGCTACACGGCACCTTCCAGGTCAAGAGCTTCTAACTCTGGGTCTGGAGTGGAAGCAAGAGGGGGTGTTTTCCTTCAAGACTGGGTGAAGTTCTGGGAGGGTTGTTGAAGGTTTAAGGAGCTTCAGTTGAAAGAATGATCTGAGTACTTTTGCAGGGGGCAGGGCGGTGACCAAACACTAACCAAAGCCTCCCCTCAAGGGCCAGGTGCTCTTCCTGGGAGCCAGGCTGGGCAGCTGGACACTGAAGTCTCTCCTTGGGTCCACCTGGTCAGTTTGTGAAAAAATTGCGGGGAAAGTGGTGGGCAGTAAAGGCCTCCTTCTGCACCGGGAACCCAGAGAGGCAGCAAGGGTAAGACACATCATAGACACTCGCAGATATTGCCACATGAAAGTACACAATCAGCACGAAAGGCCAAATATAATGTGCATAGTCTCACAATCACAAAGCATAATACAATCTACTTTAACAAATGCTTGCCCCAGGAGGTTCAGAGTCATAAGTCTTACAAAGAGACATACACCATGAAGTGAAGTCCTGACCATTCTGATAGTCTCACACAGAATCGCACACTCCAAGCACAGAATTGCACATAAAACAGAGGCACATGGTCAAAACAACTTCATTTATACAGGGTCCTAACACAACGTCACTCAAACATTTGATAAGATCATACAATCGCACAGCCAACAAAATCACACTCACCCTGTCACCAAGCCTAGGGCACATGGCAACCAGCTGAAGGAGACCGTGCGTGCAGGCACACACATATACACACACAGACACACACAAAGAATGACAGGCGCTCACGCACGTAACACCTCCCACTCCAGACACTCTCCTAGCTTTGTGTCACACACGCCCACACCTGCTGCTTCTCCCCACCTGCCCGCTAGTCCCCCCCCAACCCCCAGGGGACCCAAGGCTTTGAACCCCCAGTGTCCTGCTGCCCAGAACAGCCTGGAGGGTGCCTGGGAATGGGGCAGAGTGTGAGCAAGGGCCTGGCCAGGGTCAGATAGGGTCTGGGGTTGGAATCTACCCTCCCTCCTGCAACCCCTGAGTCCCTGACTCACCTGTGAGCTGGTCATAGGATCCGTCCAGGTCTCGGGAATCGGACAAACTCTCCTTCCGGCCCTGGCCCCGCATGGCCCCCGGCGCCCCCGTCCCGTCCCGCTTGGGCCGTGGGAGGGGGCGCCGGGTAGCCAAGATAGGGTGCTCACACTGCGCCCCCTGGCGGCGTTGCACGCTGCCTGGGCTGGGGCTGAGTCTGGAATGGGCTGGGGTCCCGCCTGGGGTCCTGGGGCAGGAGCGGGAGGCTTGGGCAGTAGGTGAGCGCAGAGCCGGAGGCAGAGCCGAGCTAAGCACAGAGCGGGAGCCAAGCCGCCTCTCTCCTCCCGCCCCCTCCCCGCGGCTGTCACCGCCGCCTCCCCCCTTTGGCGCTGCCGGGATTGGCTCCCCCTACCCCCGCCCCCTCCTCTTAGCAGCTTGGGGGAGGATCCCGGTGAAAGGGTGAGCTGGGAAGGGCGGGGAGGGAGACTGGTTCTCCAGCAACATTACCCCCTAAACCTGGAGCTGTGGGTCCTGATGGTGGAAGATGGAGTAGGGCCCGAAAGGCCCCGCTGTGAGGAAACCCCTGCTCCAACCTTCAGGCACTCTTTCCCCCACCATCAGTACGGGCCAGGGGAAGTCTGTAAGTGCCCTGTCCGGGTCAGTCTCCACGTCAGCCCCTATTTTTTATGTTCTCCTCCCATGTAAGGGTCTCTGTGGACCCCTGCCAGTGCCCGCTTTGCTCGGAGGGGGTTAGGGACGAAAAGCAAAGGTCAACCCAGCCTCTATCAGGCTCATCTCAGGTTAAAGGTTTCACATAAAGACCCCAACCCTCACCCACTGCAGAACCCTGTCTCTGGGCCCCATTCACTGTGAGGGTGCCTTCTTCTGGGATCTAATGACCCCCATTGGCCCACTGGAAAGAACAGGAAAACAGGCCGGTTTTTCAAGACTTCTGGTTCTTTTGTTCCTCCCCCTCCCCCCCCTTCCAACTTTGCTGCCCTTCTCTTGTCACCTGTCCTAGATTCCTTCTGTTTTCCAGATTTGAAGAGTGACTGAAGGGTGTGGGGACCCAGGTGAGGATACAGCGTGGATAAGAAATGCCTTTGTTATTAGGCTCCCTTCCCTTAGAAGGATAAGCTCCTTTTCTGAAGCCGGGGGCCATCACAGAGCTGGGCTGCCTCCAGCTTCCAGGAACTGAGTGACTAAGCCTATTTGACCTTTTCCAGGCTCTTTACTGGACTCCTAGCCCAAGAGCCCCCAACCCACCAGAAGGAAGAAGGGACAGTGTCTAGTGGGTCTGGGTGGTGTGGTGGCAGTGTCCCGTGTATCCTCCTCTCTGCCCAATGGCTCCTCTGGAGGGATGACCTACTGAGACTGAAAGCTTCAGCTAAAGTGACCCCAGCACGTTTAATGTCTTCAATCGGATTTAATTTCCAAGCACTTGATTCAATTAACTCAGCAGGAATTGTGGTAGGAGTTCAGGCGTGAGAGGGGGATAAGCAGCTAAAAGAAGGATGGTCTTTGGGAGCAATGCCCTGCTTCTAGCCCTCTCCTGCTCCGGAGGGTCCTCTGGAGGACACAGCATAGCTGCTGGGGCATGGACAGACATGGGCAGCTCCTTTTGTGGTTGAATTCTAGGAGATGATGGGATTCCCATTTGGAGTTCTTAGAACAGGTATTGGTAAATGGGCCAAGAGATGGGCTTCTACAATGGAAGGCAAGGAGTCCTTCACTACTGCTTCATGCCCTTGTTCATTTCATAGGCAAGGAATCCATAAGCAGTGAAGGCAAGGGAGGCTACACCTGTCTGAACCTAAGTGGCTTCTACTAGAGCCAGGAGACTTAGGAGGAGAGTGAGGATAGGTAAGGGTCCCCTAGCCAAATGGGAGCAGCACCTGGGAGATCGCCTTAACCCCGTCTTTGGGAAATGAGTTCTGAGTTAACAGAGATGAAGAAAAACAAACAAAAGACACTAAAAAGACTCCCATACAAATCAATTTTTAATAACTCCAACTCGCTACCAGCTTCCAGCTCCAGCTCCTCTGGGGTTTATCACTGTGGAGAACACTAAATGCCCCAGGCTGAGCTACCCATCTAGTGATCAGATGACCCAGCCCCTGATCTCTTAGGAATCTGCATCTATACATGGCAGCATGCTGGTGGATCCTCTGGAACTAGTGCACATCTGCTCAATGTTGGAGCCAGAACTCTGTGCCCAGGGAAGGCAAGTATCCTAAAGAGATTTGAAGCTAAGTGGAATAGCAGCCAGGGAGGTCCCAGACCTGCTCTCACTGCTGGTTTCATGCCCTTACTCCCAGAGTCTTCTTATGGTGCTTGTGTCCTGCCAGCCTGAGAGCTTTAGAAAGTGCTTTAGAAGGTGGGAGGGGGGGGAGGGGAATCTCAGACCAGCAGCTACTTTGAAGGCAGCTGTGGGGTAGGGAAAGCCTACAGAAGTTCCATGGAGTCTGTCCAGAGGAGGAACCATGGGCCAACTTCCCAAAGGCCAGGAGACTGGCCTGTGGCTCCGCCCAGAATAGATAGAATGGCGTCTCCATGATGCGCACCTGGCCCCTTTCAGATGGAGGGCACCCTGCCCCCCCAGCAAGTTCTCTCCCTTCCAGGCACCAGACCACAGCAGGAACAGATTCCTCCCTAGAGGAAATTCTTAGGCAGGCTGGATGTAAACAACAGCCGGGTGAGGGGGTGGAACACGTGGAGGGGAGCTCAGCAGAGGCAGGAGAGGCTCCCAGAGGAGAAGGTGACTGGGGAGGTGGGGAGGCTGCTGGAAAGGGAACCAGCAAAGTAGGCACCTGAGGGCTCCAGAAAACCTGTCAATGTTTATTTCACACACACACCCTAAAGACAGTTTAAACCAGATTGAAAATTAAAAGCTCAGGTTGTGACCCTATAGTGCTGAGGAGTCAACGGGTTGGAAGGCAGGGGAAAGCTAACAGGCACTCTTGGTGCCAAGAATCAAATCCAGAAAGTGGTGGCTGGACAGCAGGGCATTGGGCAGATTCTAATCTCCAGTCTCCCAGATGGAGAAGGTAGAAAAAGGTCCTCAATTCCCACCCTACCTTGAGCTGAGCTAAGGGTCCTCACGACTGGACAGTGCACCATCAGGGGCAGGGGACACAGATTTCAAGCTCAGCTCAGTTCCAGGCCCAAAGAAAGCAGAACTGGCTCCATCTACATCTGAGAGTTAGTCTGTTTTCAGAAGCCTCGGACAGCCACTGATCCTCAGGATGCTGGCCTCACCCTAAGACTTGCCCCAACAACCCCTGAAAATCAGTCAGCAGCCACAACTTGTAATCTCAATTGAAAATGTGAGGGGTTGTCCAGGGAGCCCATGCTAGAAGTCCCCACATTCTTGAAGGCTTCTCCCTGTGCCCCCCAATCCCTCCCCAAATAAGATTCGATTATCCCTGGTTTGCCCCTCCTGGCCCCTGCTGTCCAAGCTCCACTGAAGCATGGCCTTCACCGAGAGAACTCGGTATCTGTGTAATTCTCCAACCTAGGGGACGGCCCCTCTCCCCTCAGTCCCCCTCCAGCCTGGGAGCCTCATGGGTAAGGGCAGTCAGCAGCTGCTCAGATTCGTGTGGCCTCAGGAGATAGTGGAGAACTCCTTGAGCAGGACTTCCTGGCTGAGTGTGTGGAAGGCCAGATTTCTCCTGACGTTGGTGCTAATGGATCGAACCTGGGAAAGGGTGGGGGAAGGTAAGAGGGCACAGGCAGAGAGAAAACAAGGAGAGAGTTGGTTACAAACAACAGAGGGCAGTGCCTGAGGGACAAGGCCGAGATGCAATGCTAGGAGTTTCTCTCTTAGGAAATGAACCCTTAACAGCTATCATCCCTGCAGGCAAGTGAGCAAATAGTTCAGTGATAAGCTGATAAGCGGAAGAAAAGCAGGGCTGAGAGGCAGATGTGAGAAGAGTACACGTGGGCACCTGAAGAGGCAGAAGTAAGCACAGACAGGGAAGGAGGGTGAGGGCAGGCCTTTGTCCTTGCCTCGGCCATGCAGTGGGAGACTGGTCTGGTCAGTGGTCTGATAGAGGAGGAGAAAATGAGGCCAGGGAATGCATTTCTGATCTCCTCACCCTCTCTCTGTATTTATCTACTTTCCTGGGTTGGAAAGAACACCTGGAGACACAGTCCCTGTCTGGCATAGAGGGCAGGAGTACGATCCAGAGGCCAACGACGAGGAGCAGGTCATACAGCTTGCGAGTCCCAGGCTTGGAAGCAGGACCCGGGTTTCTCAACTCTGAGTCCAGAACTCTTTCCATACCACAGAGAAGCCCCCTGCTTTAAAGGGAAGTCTGGGGCATATCCCTGTTGTGTCCCCACTACTCCCTTCATGCTTTCTCCCCATAGATGGAGAGCCTTGCAGGAAGTGTTGCCTCTGTCAGTGGGGGAAAGGACTGTGGAGAAGGGGTCAAAGGGCCAAACTCTCTACTCTGACTGGGTTCTGGGAGGAATCCAGCACACTCTGGAAGGAGTGCTGTTCATGGGCAACAGAAGTGAATGTTGTTTAAGAGACAAAGTGGGAGAAGGAGGAGAAAAAGCATGTGTATCTATCCTGGGCCCCAAAGACCAGGGAGCTTTCCTTCAATTTCTGCTTAGCTATGGGAAACATAATGAAGTCATCAGGCAGGAGGCAGAGGCAAGGGCAGCACGGCAAAAAGCGGGCAGCTCAAGCTCATTACCTCCAAGCCCAACCAGACCCTCTTTGCTCCCTGGTGCTAGAGGTAGAGATATAAGGAGAACTGAGTCAGGTAGAGGCTAGTACCAAGAGAGCTCCCCTAACTCCTCCACAATCTTTTCCTCTCCAATTACTTACTCTCTTTGTGAAGTCTGGGCCCCCAGTAATCCCCCCACAACAACTTAAAGACTTGCCATAAATATACTTGACCCCATAAACATACTCGACTCTGCTATCTCTTTATATCAATTGTTTCCCTGCTCCCAACTCACTCACTTCCAGAGCAGATCTCCCTCACCCTGGGGAAGTCCAAAGTCTCAGGAATCTCATGTCAGGGTCAGAGCAGGGCTGTGTTCAGCATAAGACAGATAATCTACAACCCAGCACCTTCATCATAAACTTGGCATAGGGAAGTAAAAGCTGGGCTGAAGTGAGTTCTGTCCCGGCAGTGGGAGGGCTGAGGCTATGGGAAGGAAGTATAGCGTGCTCTGGTCTCAACTCGCAGCCACGACATTCGACATTCGTGTACACCCAGGCTGGAGGGGCCGGGGGGGCGGGGCGGGGGGCGGGATTGAGATTGGCAGGCTTCGCTTTTCCTGAGAGCAGCTCTAAGCACAGGGCAGCAGAGAGACCATCAACGGGGAGAGCCCAGTTCTGTGGCAGGGCTGACTGGGAGACTAGTAGGAGGCAGAGCAAATGCTCACTGACTCCAGGTGGCCAGGGGTAGGGGCTGCAGGAGGCTGAGTGATGGGAAAGGGGGGCGTGGGGTGAGGAGTGAAGACTGGAGAACTAGATCAGGAGGGCACTCAGACCAGGAGCCAGTTAGGAATTTAGGAAGAAGTGATTGCATAAGGAGGAGAAGAATCAATGACTCTCATTAGCTGCTGGAAGACAGGATACGGGGTAATGAGCCAGAGCTGCCACTGGGAACACACGTCAAACCCCAGGCCCAGCTGGAGCTGTGCAAGGGCCGTCTCCATGGCTGCAGAAGAGAGATGGGCAATGCTGCCTCAGGCTTCTCACACTTCCCCGCCTGGCACCAGTACCCTGGGGAATATCTTCTCTCACTGCCTGGTCCTGGGCTGCTTCAGGAGACAGTTCGCACACCCAATCCCAGCAGACTCCTCAAGTCTTATTTCATCAGCCTTTGGCAAACTGTGGTTGTTTCCTTAGATGCCCACCTGCACAGTACAACGCGCCGGCTGGGAAAGGGCCCTCAGGAGACACAGGCAGAGGTGGAGGCGGGGCAGACTCACCAGCTCCTTGAAGAAGGCAGCTTCCTTGTGCTGCTCCGAATAGCGCTCATACTGGTCCAGGCCATCCTGCAGCTTCAGTGTGAGCGTGTCATAGTTGGCTCGTACTACCTCCAGCACCTGCAGGAGGTCAAAGGCCAGGCAGGGTTTAGGCCATTCAAACCCTAGGTCACTTGGTCCCCAGGCCCCTCTTGCTGCCCTGCTGGGTTGGATTCAAGCTGGGGCGACACCTCCAAGAGACCATGCTTACTACTTATTACCCAGAAAAAAAGCCTGGTCACAGAGCAATTCCTCAGGTTTCTGGGACCATTTTCTAACCTCTTCTATTCCTGGCTTTTCCTGACCCATCCAGCCTGGACACCAGGGCTGTTTACTCTGGGTATGGTAAAAGCTCGAGAAGAGGTGACAGAAGAGTGAGTGTCTGAGCTCAGCAACATCCCCAAACCATAAATGTGTTCTCAGCCATATCCTGCAGCTTTCTTTGGCTAGGCTGTCACAGTTGCTGAGTAAGATTTTGCCAATATCTCCTTCCTTTTCCCTTTCTGGGAACCACATTTCTTCAGTCCCGGGATGTTCCTCAGCACCATCTGCCGCTTGTTTTCATCTCTCAGTGCCAACTGTCTTCCTATCCACTGCCTGGATCGAACTTTTGGGCCTCCCAGCCTTGTGATGTAGGGGACACTTTCTTGACTAAGCTAGAGCTAAGCGCATGTTTTGTTCTGATGAGGGGTCTCTCCCCTTTCTCTTACTTTCTATGGGGGTGGGGTGGATTCAGACCTCCACGGACTCCAGGAACCTTGGATCTCAGTGCTTCCAAAGGAAGTTCTGGTAGGACTTCAGTTGATAAGACCATGAATCAAAGCCAAGGACAACCAGGGGGAAGGGCACACCATTTAAGTTAGAAAGGAGCTGGGCAGAAATGAGAGACCAGGAGATGGAATGACTGTTCACTGTGGTAATCTGGGTGGTAGCTATTTTGCAACTTGACCTGACAGAAGTCTATGACATCATGAAGAGCTCCCAGCTCAGTAAGGAGCTTGGGAGGAATGAGTGAGGCTTAATTCTTTTTATTACTTACTTACTTACTTACTTATTTTGAGAGAGAGACAGAGAGAGAGACACACAGAGAAAGAGAGAATCCTAAGCAGGCTCTGTGTTGTCAACACAGAGCCCAACTTGGGGCTTGATCTCCCAAACAGTGAGATCATGATCTGAGCTTAGATCAAAAGTCGGATGCTTAACCAACTGAGCCACGCTGGTGCCCCAAGACTTAATTCTAACAGAAGGTAGGGCAGGGTGAAGAGAATAAGCTAGAATCAGGACTGGACAGAGGGACTGAGGATGGCCTCCTGAGGGGGACAAAAGTACCTCTGGGCAGTTCTCACCAATTCAATCTTGTGCCAGGGCACATGTCACTTGGTAGAAAACACTTCTGCCTGCCAACAAATTCCGAGGGGAGAGTACAGATGGAGAACACAAGGAGGGCTTGTGTCCTCAAGTTTGGTGGGGGGAGGGACAGCTAGGGCAAACGTCTAGCCTAGGCTCCAGGCTCAGTGTCCTTTCCTCCTGACACCCAGCTCCTCAAGGTCACTCTGCCTGGCTGTGTCCCACATACCCTAGTAGGGGCTGGCTCCTTTGCTTCTAATTCCATTTATCAGCTCTGTCAGCAGGAGGACCAGTACTCAGCAATGGCTGTCACTCACAAAGTAATCCAGCCCTCTCATGCATGTGGGCTGTGCTTGTAGCTAAAATATCTATAGACAAGGTCTTGGCTCAGAAGTGAATGGCTCAAAACCCCGTAAAAAGCAAAACTCCAAGAGGGAACTGGGCCCCCAGGAACCAGGCAGAACAGAGTATTACATGCTTTCTCTAACCCTGAACTCTGGGCAGCCTCAGCAATGCCTATGAGCCAGTATCCTGGGCTCAGTCTTCCCTAAGGGGTATCAGGTAAGACAAATACTATGCTAAAGCGAATTTTGAGAAGGTGCAGCCTGTCAGAGATGCTACATCCTGAGAGCCTCAGGCCTCAGGCAATGCTGCCTTGATCCCTGGGCTTTCTCCCTTGCCATGGCCAAGTGGAAGGTCTAAAAACAGATATTTTTCATTCCCAACAAAGTTGGCTTTTGGCAGAAGAACTCAGTTCTGTTTCTTAAAGGAAGGCAAAACAGAGAAGGCCTTGGAGCTATCAGCTCCTTGGAAGGAAACCAAAGGCCTGGCTGGACTCCGTGCATGATCTCAGCTCTCCTCTTGTCCAGACCTTACTTCCTTTCTTTTATTTATTTATTTATTTATTTATTTATTTTCCAACGTTTATTTATTTTTTTGGGGACAGAGAGAGACAGAGAATGAACGGGGGAGGGGCAGAGAGAGAGGGAGACACAGAATCGGAAACAGGCTCCAGGCTCTGAGCCATCAGCCCAGAGCCCGACGTGGGGCTCGGACTCACGGACCGCGAGATCGTGACCTGGCTGAAGTCGGACGCTTAACCGACTGCGCCACCCAGGCGCCCCAGCCTTTCTTTCTTTTTTATTCAAGGCAAGCTGCCCTTCAGTGCACCCAGCCTCTGCCATCTCCTGCCCTCATCACCTCTCTTAGATTTCCAAGAGAAGAAGATATTCTAACTTCAAGTCTGGACTCCAGTCCATTTGGGACTTTGGAACATTAGGGCTACTTCCTATTCTGCAACTTCGCTTTCTGGAGCTTCAGACATTAGGAACATGTCCCATTTGGGCCTCACACTCCACACTGGCCTGGGACGTGGCAGAGGGCAGCAATGAGGCAGAAGACAATCTCCCAGACTGCTTCTGTCTAAAGACCTTAGGTTTTACAATTTGCAGCTTCAGTCTCTGGCTCCTGGCCATTCCAAAGGTACCTCCTAGGCTGAGGTCTCTCCCAAATCCATCAGGTAACAGTCTATTTCCCAAGTGCAAGCCCACTTTCTTTCATCAGCTGCTGGGCTTGTGGGCTTCCTAGAACCATGTCCACCACTTTAGCTCCAGGCAGGTTCAAAGTCAGAAAAGCACTGATAAGCCACATGTTCTCTAAGGAGTCCTTACACCCCCACA
Source organism: Leopardus geoffroyi (assembly GCF_018350155.1). NCBI lineage: Eukaryota > Metazoa > Chordata > Mammalia > Carnivora > Felidae > Leopardus > Leopardus geoffroyi. The sequence continues at coordinate 60,804,087 of NC_059334.1, forward strand.
TATGGCCCTCAGTAGACAGGAGCCTGGGTGCTAGCAAGGGACCTAACAGATAGAGAACTGAACTGGGAATCTCACTCTTACTATGGATCTCAATTTACCTAATGAGCCTCAACCCGTCTCTCTCTATAAAATAGAATTTGAACTCACCTTCCTAAAAGGACATGGAATAAACATTTTGATTCCTGAACGTAACATAAAACTGATAGAAACACTATCATCCCAGTAGCTATACAGCTACCTAGACAGCTCCTGGGACTCCAGAATAACTGTCTTCACAGCCCAGGAAGTACTTACCTATTTTGAACTAACCCAAAGAGCCTATGTGCATAAATAATTCTTCACCACAAAGAAACATCTTCTGGATTTAAGTGGAAGACACAAACGGCCTCAGTTTCAAAGATTCTATGCCCTCTTCTTTACCTTGAAACACTTTGCCTCAGGTGAGAGAAGAACAGATTGGGGACTGGGGTGTGAACCTAAACCCCTCCCCTGGAGTCTCTGGAGGAAAAGCACCTGACATAGGCTTTAAGGTCGGAGAGACATTTTGGTCCCAGATCAACCACTAGCAAGCTATGTAAACTGATGCACATCACTTAATCTCTTTGAGCCTCAGTTTTCTTATCCTATCTATACTATAACTGTATAAAGCTCATATACGGATGACATGAGATGACTGTCCAGTGTCTTGCACATAAGGAATAGTCAGTAAGTGCTTACTAATTTTACAATGAAGTTATTTCTGGTGACAATAGGCATTTGGTAGTTCTTATCCCCAGATAGTTCTAACCATAAACCAGGAGCTAGGGCCTTGCACATCTTTATTCAGATTCTGGTGAAGAAGAAACCTAATTTCTCTATTCCATATGAAGCAGGCTTTCCATAATGACCCCACTATCCTGAGTGTAACAGGTAATGTATCAGCCAAAAGTCAGAGAATGTCCAGTATCCACTGCTTAACAGTCCTGGTGTGGTGCAAGGGGATACAGGTTATACTAAAGAAAAACTGAGCAGAGATGCCCACAGAGGCCAGTTTTGCATAACACAGGTTGTGAAGCTCTTGGCCATATCAGGATCAGGAAGGAGAGAGATCCCAGTGCACAAAGTTAGTTCAAAATTGATGAGGTTTTAGACATACATACACACCCCTTCTCCAAGCATGTACAATAGGCATTCCCTAAAGACTATTCAGTAGCCTGTGCCCCATATTTTTAGCAGAGCCTTTGAAATGGGAAATAACTTCTGGCCTAAAGACAGCAGCAAAGGAGAACCACCAATGGAAAAGTTCTTGCAAATGGCTATCCTATCTAGATGTCAGAGGGCTTTGCCTTGTGCCTGAAAAATTGCTTAGTCTCAAATCTCTGATGGACTGAATTCCCAGAAGGAGAATTAGCAGACAACTAAGTAATAGGATATGACCTGACAGCAAACTTGTATTCACTGCTTTCTCAATCTGAACTGACATCTACAGTATAACCTATTTGGGGAGAGTATGTAAGGCTGCCACCAGCCCACTTCCAGCCAGGGCAACATGCAGGCCTTCCCTAAAGCCAGGCTGCCAAATGAGGATGAAACCACAAATAGAGAACAGAGAAACTATTCTCTCCAAATAGAGAAACTTAGAGACTTTTTATAGAATAGAAAATAAACATGGAACCTATCAAGATTGCAGTGGGATATAACAGAAAGAGGCTACAGAAGGGTGCCTGGGTGGCTCAGTCAGGTAAGTATCTGATGCTCGATTTCGGCTCAGGTCATGATCTCACCATTTGTTGAGTTTCAGCCCTGCACAGGGCTTTGCTCTGACAGTGTGGAGACTGCTTGGGATTCTCTCTCCCTCTCTCTCTGCCCCTCCTATGCTCTCTCTCAAAATAAATAAGCTTAAAAAAAAAAGGTGTTTTGTTTTGTTTTGTTGAAGAAAGAGGCTACAGAATTACAGAAACCTAGGGTCAAATCTTGGCATCATCATTTAGTACTTATAGGACCTTGACCTAAGCTTTAGGTTCTTCATCTTAAAATAGTCATCATCATACTATTTTCTTAGAATATTATGAAGATTAGAGATAATATATAAAATAAACACAAAAATATAAATGATAGGATCTCACCAATAGAAAAATGAAGGCTACTGAGACGGAAACAAAACAAGAAATGGAAATAGAAAATACTTGATGTAGGGGTATCTGGGTGGCTCAGTCAGTTAAGCGTCAGACTCCTGATCTCAGCTCAGGTCATGATCTCATGGTTAGTAGGATCAAGCCCTGCTCTGTGCTCACAGCACAAAGCTGCTTGGGATTCTCTCTCTCTCTCTCTCTCTCTCTCTCTCTCTGCCCCTCTACTGCTTGTACTCTCATGTATGTGCGCGCGCTCTCTCTCTCTCTCTCTCAAAATAAATAAACTTGAAAAAAATTAAAAAAAAGAAAAAATAGTTGATGTATTTAAATAAGATGAATGCGGTGGCTAAAGGGCAGCTGGGAGGTCTGGCATCATCATTAATATGTAAGAATAGTGATACGGAAGGCAACCTTACCTCTCTTTGCCAATGTTACCATGGTGACAGAACCATAGAAATAACAGTTCTGGAAGGAACCTTTGAAATCACCTACCTAATCCATGGCCCTCATTTCACAGATGAAGAAACAGATGTCGAGAAAGATTGTAAGTTATCCAAAAACACAAAGCAGGGATTAGACAACAGAATTTTCTGACTCCCAATCCAATGTTCTTCCTGTATTGGCAGGCTAGTTTAACCTGAGGCACATTCCTTAGTTTACAGGCTAAACTTAATCTTTCAGAGAGCATTCAAGGAATTCAAAGCTCACTCCTAAGAAGTGGGAAGCATGATCTGTGGAGAGCTGTAACCTGGAGAAAAGCTTGGCTTGATGTTTAAATTTTCATTATTACCAGGTCCCTCAGGGCTCCAGGGCATGTCAATTTCCACCAATAGAAGCCAAAGATCCTGCTCAGCCTTGTTGTAGTTGGGTGTCAACCACCACCAAAACTGTACAGACCACTCCAAACTCATTATCAGCAAAATCGAGATTTGGTTGCTATTTTAATTACTTAGTACTCATTGAGAAGCTTGAAATACAAAGGTCTTTAATCTTCAACTGGACATCTTTATTATTTTTTGTAAAGTTTATCTATTTATTTTGAGAGAGAGAGAGCACGAGCACAAGCAGGGGAGGGGAAGAGAGAGAGAGAAAGAATCCCAAGCTGACAGAGTGGAGCCCAATGCAGGACTCAAATTCACAAACCACGAGATCATGACCTGAGTCAAAATCAAGAGTTGGATTACCCAGGGGCCTTTTCACTGGGCTTCTTTGGCAGCAGCCGTCAGGTGGCCTCCAGGCTTGGGGTGGCTGGAGATGAATGCCTCCTACCGTGTGACCTTTTTTTTTTAAAGTAAACTCTATATCCAACATGGGGGTTGAACTCATGACCCCAAGATCAAGAGTTGCAGGCTCCACTGACTGAGCCAGCCAGGCATCCCATAATACATTCTACAATGAATGCTCATACCTCAAGGTCAACCTTCCATTCTCTGAGACCGTAACCACTCTGTTCCCACTTCCATGTCTTCTGCTTTAACCCTGCCAAACCCCCTAATCACAGGAAAATTAATCTCTGGGTGATAATCTCTGGACGATTTGAAACAGATAAAGTAATTATAAGGATGAAAGATGATAAAGGCTTTTTAGAGGATTTTCATGATAATCTCCATCTACCTCTCCCACTGGACTCTGGCCATTTCCTCTATTTCAGATGTTTATTCACTAGTTAGAGAATATGATTTTTTTTGTCTCCATTTTTTTTCCCCCACAAAGCAGGAAAAGACAGCTTGAGAGATCCAAGCTCTGAAGCCACAAACATGAGCATCACCACCCATAAGCCTGCATATTGCCTTTGCTTCTCTCTCCCATCGGTTAGAGGGAGTTGACCAGGTACTGCTTGTTATATGAGCTGATGATGGAGAAGTAATGAAAGAACCACAAGCCACTGGGAAATGAAGTTCATCCTTCACAATGGCTCCAGACTTGGGACAAACCTATCTTGGTGCTCAGAGAACCAAGAAGGTCTGAATAAAAAGGTTTGCTCTCCATGCCACCTCTCTAAACTGTTCCCTGCTCCACTGTAATGTCTTATCTCTAAAGAAATGGTGCTGAGCAGAGTAGGTCTTCAACAACACTCAGCGGCAAATGAGCTGCTAGAGCGGAGAGCAACTGCCAAGTAGCTGCAGACAGTTTTTTCTTTTAGTTTTATTTATTTATTTTGAGAGAGAGAGAGAGAGAGAACACATGCATGTGCTCGCACTAGCAGGGGAAGGGCAGAGAGAGAGAATCCCAAGTAGGCTCCACGCTCAGCACTGAGCCCGATGGGGTGGGGAGAGGGGGACTCGATCCCACAACCAATTGTGAGATCATGACCTGAGCTAAAATCAAGAGTTGGGCACCTAACCAACTGAGCCACCCAGGCCCCCTGCAGGCAATTTTTATGATAGATGCAGACTGAGCTCTCCCTCTCATTGTCTACGGAAGAACAACACAGTCAAACACAGTACTTCTCAGCCAGGCAGGCTGAAACCTTTCTCCTTCTGTAAATTTCCTCAAACTCAACGGAAGATACCCTTTTCTCGAAAAATGAGAATGACTGACTCAAGGCATTGCCTAACTCCCTTTTCTGAATTTGTCATAGGGCTGTAATGCTCTGTAAATTTTGGCAAGAGACTGAAAAGAAATCGGAGGTCACATCCTTCATTTTTCTCTGGAAGGAGCTAATCTAGCCTCCCATCCTTCCCCTACTTTCTCCAAACCAGACTTTCCCCAGAACTGATGACATGTCTCCCAATGAGGGACAACACTCTCTTCTCCCAGAAGCAATAAAAGTCTGTCCCTAACCTTGCAATTTCACCAGTGTAAGGACAACCCACAGAGGCACTCTTACAGTTAAGTGGTGCTCTGCTCAGGTGTTAGACTGCATGGAATTGGAATTCTGATAATAAAGAAGCAAAAAGACAATTCTTCCTCCTCCATAATCCACATTTAGTCTTCAAAATCAAGGCTAGCTAAGCAAGAAGCACTGCATAGATGTTCTCCAAGTAAAGACCTTGGTGGGTCACTACTGGATCTAGTTGTGCTTAGGCCCTGAAAAAGAGTTTCAACCAACAGCTAATAATTTTTAAAATAACATAGTTAGAAGTATGGCTCTATTTCACTCATATGTGGAATTTAAGAAACAAAACAAGAAACAAATAAAGGAAAAAAAGAAAAGAGACAAACCACAAAACAGACTCTTAACTAGAGAGAACAAACTAGTGGTTATCAGAGGGGAGGTGGCAGATGGGTGAAACAGGTGAAGGAGATTAAAGAGTGCACTTATCTTTTTATTATTATTTATTATTGTCATATTTAAATGTTTATTTTTGAGAGAGAGAGAGAGCCAGAGCATGAGCAGGGGAGAGGCGGAAAGAGAGGGAGACACAGAATCTGAAACAGGCTCCAGGCTCTGAGCTGTCAGCAGCACAGAGCCTGACGCGGGGCTTGAACCCACAAACCACAAGATCGTGACCTAAGCCGAAGTCAGGCACTTAACCAACTGAGCCACCCAGGCGCCCCAAAGAGTGTCCTTATCTTGATGAGCACTGAGTAATGTATGGAATTGTTGGATCACTATATTATACACCTGAAACTAACATAACACTGTATGTTAATTTAAAAGAGTATGGCTCTAGAGTCAGCCTGCCTGGACTCATCCTAGGTCTACCACTTACTAGCAGGGTAGAGCTGGGTGAGTTTCAGTTTCCTCAACTGTAAAATGGGGGTTATAATAATGTTCTTTAGAGAGAGCTAGTTGTGCAGATTGAATAAGGCAAAAGATACAAAGCGCCAAGCATACTTCTTGATACACAGAAAGTGCTTCATTATTATTATTCTCTTTCATTTTAATGTAACTCCACAAATAACTGCTTTTTAGAACCTGAAATTCCAAGGCTTGCCATAAATTAGCAAACTCTTTCCTCCCCCGCTTTCTGGAAGGGATGTGTCTTCTACAGGCTCCTCAAAGAGGGATTTCCTATGGTGGAAAGAACACACTGCTTTAGAGTTCATGCATTAGTAGGTGCAGACAGGTAGGGTGGCAGGCCCTCTCCTGGAGAAGCAAACATGCTACTAGCACCACTGATTTCTTATGGAAACTGTGTCACAGCAGAATTCTTAGCACCCTGAAGGAAGAGACCCAGGGTTACATTATAGATTTTCCACAATGCCTAACAGAGTTCTAAGAAGCAGTGAAACATTCAACATGCCTGTGGACTAATTTAGTAGCACTCAGGCCCAACCAAAAAGGAAAGGAATTTCTCAAGGTCACATGGTAAGATCAGAGTCAGGCCATCACAGTACACCCAGCACTCTTCTCAGTATTCGCATAGGGTTTCTAAAGCCCTCAGAGCTGAGTCCTGCCTTTAAGGAGCTAATAAGCAAAATGGGGACTCAAGATAAACCACAGTGGAAGGACACATCCACAGACATAAGCGCATACTGGGTGGAGCCAGCAGTGCTAAGTGTGATTTGGAATCAGCTACATATCTGAGCAGAGATTGAGTGGCCCGGTTGAAACAGTGTCACACCTTTTAAAAGAGGGAAAATAAGTTATCCAAGATCTCTTCTATTTTGTCTACCACTTCCTCCACTTTATATCACTGCCACCAGTTAACTCTAAGTACAAGATTGTCCACCAGTGTAGTAGGGCCCCTGAGACAGCAGCCGCAGCAAGGGCCATTAGCTCTGATAGGTCTGTGACTGGCACTGACAGCTTAGGCTCCGTCAGGTCCCATCACGTGAGGGACAGACTGCTCAGGTTCAACCTTGATGCTGAGAAAATAAGTCCTGCACAAAAGATGGGCCAAAGGTTAAAAGGGTAGGAAAGAGTGTCACTTTACTTCCCAATCATACAATCTACAATTTCAATTTCTCAGAAATCAGGTTTGATCCATTCTAGAATGTCCTTTCGAGGTGTGTTCAATTTAGCAATGGATTTCAACTGCACAAATTCAGCTCAACTGTGCAGCGTACTCATTAGATAACTGTCCAAAACAATCTAGGCAGATACACACTGTGATCTTTGAATAGCCAGGTTCAAAGTCTTGCTGAGTTATTTTTGGCACTTCTTTGCATACAGTAACTAAGAGATTTGCACCTCAGAAGATGAGAAGAAACAATTAGGTTCAGGGGCTCCAAGACTAACTGGTACCCAGAGAGGACAGGGTTTACTTCCTTCAGACACTGCCTGCTTAACCTTTTCTTATACAAGACAAAGCTTGTCCATCTAAACATGGCCAAAAAGGAACAGAGTGATCAAGCACCCAGTTAAAAGGACAAAATACCAGCTACACAAGAGCTTCATGTTTCAATTCTCCATGCTGTTTTGAGAGATTTGAGGGTGAGCCTGTGTAAATGATCAGTGTAAGGCTGGGATCTGGGCCCAAGAATAGAAGGGAAAAATGGGGAAAGGGAAGAGATAACTTTTAGTGTATTGTATTAAAGATAATATTAAAATGCTTACTATATATATTGTTTCCAATATCTATTCAAGACTCTCCCCTCCAGTGACTGATAGAGGAGGAAGGAGGAGAATGAAGTAAAATGGGACAATATATATGAATAGTTAATGCAAGGGAAGGTTCTCTGAAAAGTGAGTGAAATTTTAAAAAATCAGCTGAGTAACTCTGGGTATATTGTAATTTTTGAAAGTAGTTCAGGACTTCCACTTCCAGTTACGATGGAGTAACTGAGAACTGTGAAAGATATAACTCTTCAGACACTGGATAACAGGCAGTGTAGGACAGGTATGTGGAGAGATTAAGGTGAGCATGAAGGTCTTGCTAGGCTAAACAGACACACTGGATTTCAGGAGGGAGAGGCGACTAGAACTTGTAGGTGGACTACCAGAGGAGGCAATGAGGCAAAGAAAAGAGCTTCAGAAATTTGCATAGTGTTCCCACTGAATCTGTTGCTAATACTAAGGATCGCGTGTATAGGGTAAAATTCAATCAGATCAGAATAAAAAAAGACTGAGAATCCGTAAGCTTGCACCACTGAGAGGTGTTTGAATTTTGACCGACCAGAATGAAAAGCACCTGTGGAACACCTAGGGCATTCAGGGAGACCCCAGAGCAGTCACACCTCAGTAGTAGAACTAAACTAGCCCTGGAGTAAAGGCTATTCTGAACCTATTCAAAGGAAGATTAAAAAGAAGTTCCACTCTGTCTCTCTCTGTCCCAAAAATAAATAAATGTTGGAAAAAAAAAAAAAAAGAAGTTCCATGTATGAGTTTGGTCAAAAGGTACAAACTTCCAGTTATGAAATAAATAAGTACTGGTGATGTACAATATGTTGACTATAGTTGACATGGCTGTATGGCATATTTGAAAGTTGTTAAGAGTGAATCCTAAGAGTTTTCGTCACAAGGAAAAAAAAACGTTTTTGCCCTTTCTTAGGCACCTATATGAGATGGATGTTGACTAAACTTACTGTGGTAATCATTTCATAATATATGTAAGTCATGTCATTAAGCTATAACCTTAAAACTTATAAGTAGTGCACAGCAACTGTATCTCAATAAAACTGGGGAGGCAGGGTAGGTGGAGATCATGACCAAAAAAAAGGAAGTTTCAAGTGGATCATGCTATTCCAGAAAGAATTTACCCGTCTTCCTGAACAAAGTCCAACACTGTTTAATAAAGACAACAAAATCTAGCACTCAACTACCTAACATTCACAATGCCCAGTATCCAATAAAAAATTGCCAGAAATGTAAAAAAACAGGAAAATGTGACTCATAGCCAAAATAAACAGACCCAGAAATGAGATACCAGAATTAAAAACAAGGACATTTAAAGAGCTATTATAAATATGTTCAAGTATTTTAGAACATCCACAAACATAATAAGGAGCAAAATGGAAGATATAATGCACACCATAATAAAACCACTGAAAATTCGTGTGAGAGAATATTAAAAGCAGGCAGAGGGGGGAAAATAGATACAGAAGAAAAAAAAAAGAATTCACATTTCTTGTCAGAAACCCTATACAAACCAGAAAACAATAAAATGCTATCTGTGCCTCCCCAAAATTTACTGTTAACCTAGAATGCTATATCCAGAACACATCCTTCAGAAATGAGGGTGAAATAAAGACCTTTTCAAGCAAACAATATGAGGGAATGTATTGCCAACAGTCCTGCACTACAAGAGATGTTAAAAGAAGTCCTTTTGGCAGAAGGAAAGTTACATTATCTGGATCTATAAATAGGAATGAAGGAATGGTAAACACATTGATAAACATAAAATATTTTTATCTACATTTAAAAATGAGGAAAAAGAGGGGAGCCTGGGTGGCTCCATCAGCTGAGCATCCGACTTCAGCTCTGGTCATGGATCTCACGGTCTGTGAGTTCGAGCCCCGCATTGGGCTCTGTGCTGACAGCTCAGAGCCTGGAGCCTGCTTCAGATTCTGTGTCTCCCTCTCTCTCTGACCCTCCCCCATTCATGCTCTGTCTCTCTCTGCCTCAAAAATAAACATTTTTAAAAAATGAGGAAAAAGATAACTGACTCTTTAAAGCAAAAAATAATAGTAATGTGGGAATTTCTATGTCTGTGTGGGCTCCCCCATATACTTAATGTCCACCGTTAAACTTGGTTTTCTTCTGTTTAAATAAAATTAATAATAGGGGCACCTGGGTGTTTTAGTCAGTTACGCATCCGACTTCAGTTTAGGTCATGAACTTGTGGTCTGTGAGTTCGAACCCCACGTTGGGTTCTATGCTGACAGCTTGGAGCCCGAAGCCTGCTTCGGACTCTGTGTCTCCCTCTCTCTCTGCCCCTCCCTCTCTCTCTGTCTCTCAAAAATAAATTAACGTTAAATTTTTTTTTCTTAAATAATAACAGCAATGTATTGTGAAATGTATAAAACCTAGAAGAAAAATGTATGACAACACTAGTACAAAGGACAGGAGGGGACAAATAGAAATACATGATTGCAAGGTTATTACATGTTACATGAAATCATAGGACATTATTTTGAAGGTAAATTGTGATAGGTTAAAAAGCAACCACTAAAAAAATAAAATGAAGAGGTATAGCTAAAAAAGTCAATAGTGGACATAAAATGTAATACTAAAAGATATCCAGTTAATCCAAAAGAAGGCAGAACATAAAAAAACGAATAAAGAACAGGTGGGAGAAAAAGAAGAAAAAAAAAAACCAATACAGGAGGTTTTAACATAGCTATATTGACATATAAATTAAGTGTAACACTTCAATTAAAAGACAAAGATTGTCAGACTAGACATAAAATTAAGACCCAACTATGGGTTGTCTAAAAGAAATTCACCTAAAGGCACCTGGGTGGTTCAGTCAGTTAAGCATCCAGCTTTAGCTCAGGTCATGATCTCCAGTTCATGAGTTCAAGCCCCGTGTCAGGCTCTGTGCTAACAGCTCAGAGCCTGGAGCCTGCTTTGGATTCTGTGTCTCCCTCTCTCTCTGCCCCTCTGCCACTCACACTCTGTTTCCCCCTCTCTCTTCTCTCTCTCTCTCTCTCTCTCAAAAATAAAGAAACTTAAAAAAAATTTTTTTTAAATAAAAGAAATTCACTTAAGTTCAGCTCAGGTCATGATCTCACAGTTCCATGAGTTCAAGCCCCACATCAGGCTCCGTACCCTCAGTTCAGGGCCTGGCTGGGATTCTTGATCTCTCTTAAAATAATAAACTTAAAATAAAATAAAATAAATTCACCTAAAATATAAAGACACAGATAGGTTGAAAAGTGAAAAGATGGACAAAAATATGCTTCTGAAGACACTAATTAAAGTAGAATTGCTATACTAACATCTGAAAAAGGAGACTTCAAAAGGAATATTATCAGGAGTGAAGAGACAAATTTTGTAATGATAAAGGGGTCAGTTAATTACAGAGACAATTATATATATATATATATATATATATATATATATATATATATATATGTATATATGTATGTATATATACATACATACATACCTAATAAGACAGTTTCAAAATTCTGGATGAAGCATAACTGACAGAACTAAAGGAAGAAATAGAAAAGTCTACTATTACAGCTGTTAAGTTTCAATACTCCTCATAACTGATAAAACAATTAGACTGAAAATCAGTGAGGACAAAGGTTTAAAAATTACCAACCAAACTGACCTAAAGTCATTTATAGAACATTCTATTCAATAACAGCAAAGTATACATTCTTTTAAAATGCACACAGAATTGGGGAGCCTGAGTGGCTCAGTAGGTTGAGTACCTAACTCTTGATTTCAGCTCAAGTCATGATTCCAGGGTTGTGAGATCAAGCCCCGAATCTGGCTCTGTGCTGAACATAGAGACTGCTTAAGATTCTCTCTCTCTCTCTGTCTCTCTCCCTCTGCCCCTCTCCCCGACATGTGCACAATCTCTCTCAAAAATAAAAAAATGCACACAGGAACATTCAACAATATAGAGCATATGCTAGACCATAAAACAAATCTCAATAAATTTGGAAGGACTGAAATCAATCACATGGAGTATATTTTCTGTCTACCAAAGAATTAAGTAAGAAATTAATAACAGAGGGGCACCCGGGGGGCTCAGTGGGTTGAGCAACCGACTTTGGCTCAGGTCATAATCTTGAAGTCAGTCAGTTTGAGCCCTGCATCTGGCTCTGTGATGACAGCTCAGAGCTGTGATGACAGCTCAGAGCTGTGATGACTGCTTCAGATTCTGTGTCTCCCTCCCTCTCTAACCCTGCCCTGTTCACACTCTGTCTCTGTCTCTCAAAAATAAACATTAAAAAAAGTATATTAAAAATAAGAAATCAGTAACAGAAATTTATCTGGAAAATCCCCAAGGGGAACCTGGGTAGCTCAGTCGGTTAAGGGACCGACTCTTGGTTATTATGGTTCAGGTTGTGATCTCAAGGCCATGAGATAGAGCACCAAATCTGGCTCCCCACTGAGCATGGAGCCCGCTTGGGATTTTCTCTCTCTGCCCTTTCCCTACTCGTGTGCATGTGTACTCTCTCTCTCTCTCAAAATAAATAAAAATTAAAAAAAAAAACAACAAACATCCCCAGGAGCACCTGGGTGGTTCAGTGAGTTAAGCATCTGACTTCGGTTCAGGTCATGATCTCCCAGTTTGCAATTTCAAACCCCGCATCAGGCTCTCTGCTGTCAGCACAGAACCCATTTCAGATCCTCTGTTACCCTTTCTCTCTGTCCCTCCCCCACTGGCTCTCTGTCTCTCTCTCTAAAAAATAAATAAACATTAAAAAGAAAAAAATCCCCTGGGGCGCCTGAGTAGCTCAGTCGGTTAAGCCTCCTACTTCGGCTCAGGTCACAGGTCACGATCTTATGGTTTGTGAGTTCGGGCCCCATGTCGGACTCTGTGCTGATGCCTTGGAGCCTGGAGCCTGTTTAGATTCTGTGTCTCCCTCTCTCTCTGCCCCTCCCAGCTCACAATCTGTCCCTGTCTCAAAAATAAATAAACATTAAAAAAAATTTTTTTTTAATTAAAAAAAAAATCCCCAAATAGGGGCACTTGGGTGGCTCAGTTGGTTAAGTGTCTGACTTTGGCTCAGGTCATAATCTCACAGTTTGTGAGTTTGAGTCCTGCATCAGACTCTGCTGTCAGTGCAGAACCCATTTTGGATCCTCTGTCTCCCTCCCTTCTCTGCCCCTTCCCGGCTCTTGTGCCCTGTCTCTCTCTCTCTCTCTCTATCAAAAATAAAAGAACATTAAAAAAAAAAATCCCCAAATAATAGAAACAAAACAACACATTTCTATTTTTTTTTTTAATTTTTTTTTCAACGTTTATTTATTTTTGGGACAGAGAGAGACAGAGCATGAACGGGGGAGGGGCAGAGAGAGAGGGAGACACAGAATCGGAAACAGGCTCCAGGCTCTGAGCCATCAGCCCAGAGCCTGACGCGGGGCTCGAACTCACGGACCGCGAGATAGTGACCTGGCTGAAGTCGGACGCTTAACCGACTGCGCCACCCAGGCGCCCCATCTATTTTTTTATTTAATTTATTTTTATTTGTTTTGAGAGAGAAACAGCATGAGTGGAGGAGGGGCAGAGAGAGAAGGTGACAGAGAAACCCAAGCAGACTCCACAGTGTCAGCATGGAGCATGATGCCGGGCTTGAACTCATGAACTGTAAGATCATGACTGAGCTGAAGTCAGACGCTCAACCAACTGAGCCACCTAGGTCTCCCAAAACAACATATTTCTAAATATCACTAAAGATATGAGAAAATACTGTGAAGTGAATGAAAATGAAAACACAACTAACCAACATTTGTAGGATGTTGCTAACAGAGGGGAAATTTATAGCACTAAATTTTTATATTAGAAAATAAGATGGGTGCCTGGGTGGCTCAGTTGGTTAAGCATCTGACTCTTGGTTTCAGCTCATGTAACGATCTCACAGTTTCATGAGCTCAAGCCCTGCATGGTCTGTGCACTGTCAGTGAGGAGCCTGCATGGGTTTCTCCCTCTCTTTCTGTCCCTCCCCGCTCACACTATCTCTCAAAATAAATAAACTTAAAAAAAAAAAAAGAATTAAAATTAGTTATCTAAGTTTCTACCTTAAGAAATTAGAAAAAGAAGAGCAAATTAAACCAAAGCAAACAGAAGGAAATAACAAAGATAATCATATAAATCAAAGAAATAGAAAACACAAAAATAACAGAAAATGAATGAAACTAAAAACTAATTCTCTGGAAAGATTAATAAAATTGATAAACCTACAGCCAGACTGGTCAGGAATAAGAGAGGAAACATACACATTATTCATTATGAATGATAAATCTTACAGGCATTTAAAAGAAAAAAGGATAGGGGCGCCTGGGTGGCTCAGGTGGTTAAGCATTGACTCTTGATCTCAGCTTGGGTCATGAACTCATGGTTCGGGAGTTTCAGCCCCACATTGGGCTCTGCACTGACAACATGGAGCCTGCTTGGTATTCTCTGTCTCCCTCTCTCTGCTCCTTCCCCACTTGGATGCTCTCACTGTCTCTCTCAAAAATAAATAAAATAAACATTAAAAAAAAAAAGAAAAAAGGATATACATGAACAAATTTTACCAATAAATTTAACAATCCATATTCCTGAAGACACAAATTACTAAAACTGGCCCAAGAACAAGTAGGAGACTTGACTATTCCTAAGTCTATTTAAAAAGCTGAATTAATTAAAATGCTTCCCACAGAAGTATACTGATATACGCAATTTTACTTTGAAACGCATAAAAAAATAAAATAGATTGATGGAGCGCCATCCTATGGATCAGATATGTGAAAAAATATGGTAAATGACAGAATCTAGGTGGTTTTATCAGTATTTGCTATATAATTTTTCATCTTTACTATATGTTTGAAATTTTTCATAATAAAATTTTAGGTAAAAAATTCTTCTCACAGGGGTGCCTAGGGTGCCTCAGTCAGTTGAACATCTGACTCTTAATTTCGGCTCAGGTCATGGTCTCTTGGTTCATGGGGTAGAGCTCCACATCGGGGTCTGTGCTGACAGCGTGGAGCCTGCTTGGGATTCTCTCTCTCTCTCCCTCTCTCTCTGCCCCTCCCCTGCTCTCTTTCTCAAAATAAATAAATAAACTTGACAAAAACATTCTTGGGGCACTTGGGGCACTGAACTTTAGCTCAGGTCATGATCTCATGGTTCGGGAGTTTGAGCCCCACAATGGTCTCTATGCTGACAGGTTGAGCCTGAAGTTTGCTTCAGATTCTGTGTCTCCCTCTCTCTCTCTGCCCCTCCCCAACTTGCACTCTGTCTCTCTCACTCTCAAAAATTGAATAAACATTAAAAAAATTTTTTTTAATTAAAAAAAAAAATTCTTCACAAGGAAAACTGTAGGCCTGGATGCCCTCAATGGTTAATTCTATTAATCATTAAGCAAGAAATAATACCAATCCTACATAAACTTTTTTTTTCCCTACACAAACTCTTTTTTAAAAAATGGAGAAAGAAAAAATAAAATAAAATAAAATAAAATAAAATAAAATAAAATAAAATAAAAGTAAAATGAAAATAAAATAAAAATAGAGAAAGGAAGGAATATGCTCCTGTGGTAGGGTCTCCTCCCTATTGAAAAAAAAAGAAGAAAAGGAAAAGGAAAAAAAAAAAACCCTCAAGGCAACCTGGTTATACGCAAACATGATAACATCCCATGATAACGCAAACATGACCTTGTAACATGAGACCACTTAATCGTATGTTACCATATATGGGAGATAAAAAAGTAAAAAATACATTAAGAAAAGTAAAAAATACATTAAAAACTATGCCACGTGACATTCGGGGCTCAGTTCTTCAGGTAGGAACCCAACTGAGCAGTGCCAGCAGGAATAAAGTTACTTACTGGAAAGAAAAGCCTCAGTGTCACAACTCTCTGTGAGAGAATCCTGCTACACCTCAACTTATTTTATAGGGTAACATTACTCTAGTATTAAAACCAGACAAAGACATCACAAGAAAACTATGGAACTAACATCCCTCATAAACACTGATGCAAAAATAATCTACAGAATATTAGCAATTCAAATTCTGTAACACATAAAATAAATACTATTATCATGATCAAGAGGGGTTTATCCCAGGAATGTAAGGTTAAGTTAGTATTAAAAATCAATCACTGTAATTCTATATCAGAATAAAGAGAAAATCCAGGGGCGCCTGGCTGGCTGGAGGTAGAGAATACAACTCTTGATCTTGGGGTTCTAGAGTCAATGCAGTTCCAATCAAAATTTTAGCAGGCTTTTTCTGTAGAAATGAACAAGCTCATCTTTTTTTTTTTTTTTTTTTTTAATGTTTTTATTTTTGAAGGAGAGAGAGACAGAGCATGAGCCGGGGAGGAGCAGAGAGAGAGGGAGACACAGAATTCGAAGCAGGCTCCAGGCTCTGAGCTGCCAGCACAGAGCCCGACGCGGGGCTCGAACTCACGAGCTGTGAGATCATGACCATGTCATGTCAGACACTCAACCGACTGAGCCACCCAGGTGCCCCGACAAGCTCATCTTTAAATGGAAGGGCAAAGGACCCTAGAATATCCCAAACAACTTTTTTTCTAGTAAAAATATGGAATGCGTGCTGAATTTGCATGTCATCTTTGCGGAGGGGCTGTGCTAATCTTCTCTGTATCGTTCCAATTTTAGCATGTGTGCTGCCAAAGCAAGCACAAAACAAGTTTTAAAAAGAACAAAATTAAAGGACTAATATTACCCGACTTTAAGATTTACTACAGACTTACAATAATCTAAACAATATAGGGCATAAATTTAGACATGCAGACCAAAGGAACAGAACCCAAATATATATGGTCAATTGATTTTTTACAAATGTGCCAAGGCACTTCAATAGGAGAGAGAACAGTCTTTTCAACAACAACGGTGGAACAACTGGATATGTGAGGTAGGGGGTGGAGGGGGGTAGAATGAACATTTACTCATCACACACCATACAAAAGAATCAATGTAAAAAAAAGGCAGAGGAGTGCCTGGCTGTCTCAGTCAGTAGAGCATGTGACTCTTGATTTTGGGGTCTTGAGTTTGAGCCCCACATTGAACACAGAGATTATTTAAAAAAAAAAAAATAACGTGAAATGGATCGTGGAACTAAATGTGAAAGCTAGAAGTATAAAACTTACAGAGGAAAATACAGGTGAAAAATTTCACAGCTAGGAGTAGGCAAAGATTTACTAAATAAAACACAGAAGCACAAATCATTACAAAAAGATTAATAAATTTATCTTCATGAATGTTGAATTCAATTAAAATTAGTTGTTATTAGGGGAGCCTGGGTGGCTCAGTAAGTTAAGCATCCAACTCTTGATTTTGGCTCAGGTCACGATCTCATACTTGGCGTGTTTGAGCCCTACATCAGGCTCTGTGCTCACAGTGTGGATCCCAGTACTTGGGATTCTCTTTCTCCCTCTCTCCCTGCCACTCTCCTGCTTGTGTTTGCTCTCTCATTCTCTCTCTCTCTCAAAATAAAGAAACTTTAAGTACTAACTAACTAAATAGATATAGATAGGTCTTCATTAAAATGTCTGGACTTCAAAAAACATCATTAAGACAATGCAAAAGGCAAGCCATAGACTAGAAGAAAATATTCGCAATAAATATATATGACAAAGAACTTGCATCCAGAATACACAAAAACTCTTAAATAACACACACAAGACAAATGAACGGATTTTCAAATTCAAGTATTTATTTACTTTGAGAAAGAGAGTGTGTGCACAGTGGGGGAGGGATGGAGAGGGGGGAGAGAATCCCAAGCAGGCTCTGTGCTGTCAGTGCACAGACTCACACCAGGCAGGCTCGATCTCACTAACCGTGTGGGATCATGACTTGAGCCAAAATCAAGAGTCTGACACTTTAACTAACTGGGCCACCGAGGCACCCACCGATTTTTTAAATAAGCAAATAGTCTGGACACTTCACAAAAGATATATAACGGCCAGTAAGCAAATGACAACTGCTCAACATCACTTGTCATAATGCAAAATAAAATTGATAGTAAGTTATTTTTTTTAAGAACCATAACTGAAGTATTTTTATTTTATGTAAAATGAGTTAGCATTAAGCTAGGTCTCTTAGATATCCACCATCAGGTAGGTATCTTGGATGACCCATTCAAGGAAGTTCACTTAATCCAACTTAATGAAGCCTATATCCTTTGTGCACTGATGAAAATACAGCCGGCACATATCGAGGCTGTGTTTCTGGATCAGACCATGTGGGTTTGAACAGAACGAGAACCCTGGCCAAATTTCCTCAAATGGCTCTAGGAGAGCTGCTGGTGACCCATTTTGGATGTGACACATCTTGCATGTGACAAGGCAAAACATAATACTAATTTTTTAAATTGTAATGTATGTAGTATAATGAGAACACTGCATACCCATAGAATAAGTAAAATTAAAAAGACAATTCCAAGTGTGACAAGAATATGGAGTGGCTAAAACTCGTACTCATTGTCAGTTGGAATGAAAAATGGTACATTTTTGAGAACAGTTTGGCATTTTTTAAAAAAGATCTTTACTGAGATATAATTTATATACCATAAAATTAACTTATTTATTTATTTAAAAAAATTTTTTTAACGTTTATTTATTTTTGAGACAGAGAGAGACAGAGCATGAACGGGGAAGCGTCAGAGAGAGAGGGAGACACAGAATCCGAAACAGGCTCCAGGCTCTGAGCGGTCAGCACAGAGCCCGACGCGGGGCTCGAACTCACGGACCGCAAGATCATGACCTGAGCTGAAGTCGGACGCTTAGCCGACTGAGCCACCCAGGCGCCCCTAAAATTAACTCATTTAAAATATACAGTTCAATGCTTAAAATTTTTTTTAATGTTTATTTATTTTTGAGAGAGAGATAGAGACAGGGCATGAGCAGGGGAGGGGCAGAGAGAGAGGGAGACACAGAATCCAAAGCAGGCTCCAGGCTCTGAGCTGTGAGCACAGAGCCCAACACAGGGCTCGAACTCACGAACAGCGAGATCATGACCTGAGCCGAAGTCGGATAATCAAACGACTGAGTCACCCAGGCGCCCCTTAATACTTTTAATGTATTCACATGGTTGTACAACTATCACTATGATCTAAACTTAGAACATTTTCATCAGCCCTTCAAAAAACCTTGTACCCATTAGCAGCCATTCCCCATTCTGTTTCCCAACCCTAGCCATGGGTAACCACTAATGTATTTTCTGTCTTTATAGATGTGTCTATTCTGGACATTTCAAATAAATGGAATCCTTTGGGTCTTTGTGTGTGGCTTCTTTCACTTAGCATATGTTTTCAAGAGTCATCCATATTGCAGCATGTATCAGTACTTTATTCTGTTTTATGGAGGAGTAATACTCCATTATATGGATGTATCACATTTTTTAATCTATTCAGTTGCTAATGGACATTTAGGTTGTTTCTAGTTTTTAGTTATTATGAATAATGCTACTATAAACACTTGTGTACAAGTCTTTGAGTGGACATATTTTCATTTCTCTTTCAGTAAATACCTAAGAGTGTCATAATATAGATGAATCTCAGGCACAAAAGAACACACAGAAAAGACACTGGTGGTTGATTAGGGCCCAGACTCATGGTTAAGACTGACCACAAAGGAGAACTTTTTGCAGGGATGGAAATGTTCTACATGTTGTGGGGGTGGGGGGGGGGGTGGATAGTGGATATATGTATTTGCATGATATATATTATGTCAAGTATACCTCAATAAAGTTTTTAAAAATTCAGTAAATCATGACTAGATTAAAAACAAAAAAGATGGGGGCACCTGGGTGGCTCAGTTGGTTGAGGGCCCAACTCTTGATTTCAGCTCAGGTCATGATCCTAGGGTTGTGGGATCGAGCCCCACATCAGGCTCCACACTGAGGGTGGAGCCTGCTTAAGATTCTCCCTCTCTCTTTCTCTCTCTCTCCCTCTTCTGCCCTTCTCTCCCATTTGTATGCTCTCTTTCTCTTAAAAAAATTTAATTAAAAAAAAAAGATGTACAACTATGGCAGTAAGCTTATGTCTTTTTTTGGTATTACTATTCCATTTTTGGTTGGGGCAAGAATGATTCAGACTGATGGCAAGTAACTAAGTTAGGAATTCTCAGTATTTTGACAATGCCAAGGATTCTCCTCATTGTGCTCCTCCTTTCCACTCCTCCACTCCTTGAAATCCTCCCTGACAAATTCAATGGACTCTGGGCAAGGGCACCTGTGTGGCTTGATTTCAACTCTTGATTTCTGACTCTTGATTTTGGCTCAAGTCATGATTTCAGGGGCCCTGTGTCGGGCTCTGTGCTGTATGTGGAGTTTGCCTAGGATTCTCTCTCTCCCTCTTTCTGCCCCTTCTCTATGCTCTTCCCCTCTACAAAATAAAAAGAATAGACAGATAGACAGATAGACAGACAGACAGACAGACGGGCTCTAGGTGGCAATCAACAGTGTCTGGAATACTTTTCAAGCGGACACTAGCTACATGAGGTTTTTATAAGTGGCTGTACTTACCTGGACCTTCTGACAAACTCAATAATTTGCCAAGCTTGGGGGTTTATAGGGTCCTTCCTGTCTTTACCAATCTAATGAAGGTTCTGATTTTTGCCTTTTTAGTGAAACTGAGGCAAGGATAAAGATATGAAATGATCATGGCTCTCCTTGTGGAAACTCATTCTAAATAAGGGTCACTGGCCAACCATTTATGGATTTCTGAGGCAATATTTCTCTAGGGTACAAGGAGACCAGGGAGGTTTTATCTGTCCTTAGGTTTATACAGGATCAAGTGGGGCTGCTGCAAGCATGCCGCATACGTCAGCTGAGTGAGGTCTACACAGGCAAAGGTCTAACCAAGAAGTAGTGATGCTGATTCTTACATTGTGAAGTCTTCAAGGCAGGCACAATCTTTGCATTTTTACAGCCCCTGGCTTGGCACATAGCAGATACTTCTATACTTGTTGCACCGAAGGAAATTACTCTGGGGAACTTGAGGCTAGGGCACATATTCCTGGTCTTATTGCTCTAACCAAAGACACTCAAAGTCAGAGAATTCTTAGACCAAAGGAGGTTCTTGAGGGTTTCCTTGAGAGGCAAGGATTGGTTGTTTTTTAAAACACTTTAGCTCAAAGTGGCTGAAAAAAAGAAAACAAGCCAACAGCCCAGGAACTAGAACAAATAACAGCCTGGTAACAAAAATCACAGACTCTATTGAGTGAGCACTTCTCCCTCTACTGTGTGCTTACAGTGACTTTCTATCCAGGATAACCTGGCTATCTCTCCAGGGCACAATTATCCAATATAATTGTTTGGAAACAAGGATCCAAAAGGTGAACAAATCTCTTAGGCTAAAAAAGATGATGCCTTTTTAAAAGGTAACTGTTTCCTCTATACAGCTACCTTGCATATAATACGTAGAAGTTTTTTTCTAATAGAAGTTTATTTCCCCTTTTTTTCTATTTTCGTCTCCTATACTTCAGGATTAAACTCAATTTCAAAACCAATATAAGTCGGCCAATTCTCCCAGTCCGTCCATGTCTTTCAAGCCTGCTACCAAAGGGCTTTCCACTACCCTGAGATTTATTGATCTGACAGACTGGCTCTGCCCTTCAGCAAGGTGGATCAGATAATGAACCTCACAGTGGTGATTAGTGAGAGGCCATCAGCTGGTTAAAGGAGTGGTGACAGTGACTTTCTTTAATTTCCCTGGGCAGTTGCCCCCACCTCCCTGACTTTATTTGGCTGAAGCCCTAGACAGCCCTTGTAACGCTTTTCTTTGCACTAATTACAGATCCAGTGTGCCCAGTGCCCAGGCCCTTTCCCTCCACAAGCAAGGCACGCAATCACACTAAGAGGCAGCCAAGGAAATGAAGGTGGGGGAATCATGACACACAAATATTGCATCAGGCGTTCTCCTTCTCTGTGGCTTATTATAGGCAGGCCACTCCTCCCCGCTCAACCCAAGAGGCAAGTGTCTCTGTCCTCCCCACCTGAGGTGTCTTTCTTTGGAAACATATCACGGAGGGAGAGAGAAAACATCATCTCTGCTCCTAACTCACGAGCACTGTGACATGGGGTCTCTGCCTCCCTGCCAGGACTCACGGATCTATCCCTCCCTAAAAGACAGAATTCTTTACCAGAAATCCTAGTTGTGAGCTAACCACAGTTTCCCTTCTAGTTGAGTGGGTCATTTTTAAGACTGCAACCTCCTTTGTGCAGTTATCACTGCGAAAAGTCAAAGTACTGTTATGGTACCCAGCAAAAACATTTCCCGTTAGCACAACTCGGAAGAGGTAAATTTGCATGGCAACACTTGGGGCCTCTGATGTTACCACAGTGGCAAACCGTGCTCTTTCTAGCACACCTTATAGAGTTTTGAGCTACCTCCTGAGGAAAGGGTTGCAGTGGAAATAAAAGTTCCTGGAAGATCTATTTGGGAGGAAAGAGGTGACCAAAAAACAAACCAAAGGGGGAAGTCTTACTTGTACACTCTCATTTAATAATTGGAATAAAGGATCCTTCTTAGATTAAACCAAGAAAGCAAGGGCTGCTGTCCCCTGTAACCTCTGGAAAAGCCGACAAATACTGCAATTCCTACAAGCTCCAACACTATTCCTCTATTCGCTGCCAATGAAGCTTCAGTGGCAGTGAAGCCTGACTGAGGAAGACCAGAAGTTCATGTAATGCACATTTCACAATTCATATTTAATTGGAGAAAATGCTGTCAGTGGCAGAGATGAATAATAAGCTGAGCTCTTCACCAGTGACCTCTGCATTCATCTAGCTTGGCTGTGGGACATTAATTTTGAGAGTCTTTGTTTTGTTGTTGTTTTAACAAAACGGAACTACCACTTTAAAAACAATTAAAATTCAGTATGCTTTTAGATTTTGACCCATATAAATATATTGTCTATTACAAAATAAGTCGCCTTTGGTCTGTGGAAAAGCTTTATTTCTCACAGTAACTTTGCTGACATGCTTGATGGAATAAAGAGACTCTTTCCTCATTTATAAAGTTATCATACTGTGCCAGAAGCCTCTACTCAGGCATTGCTGTCTGGCTGACAGGCAAACTCTCCAGGCCCCTGTTCAGTACTTTCCTTCCTCAACTGAACGGTCTCTTCCCAAACCAGGGCCTTTCCCCCCCACCCCCCGCCCCCCAGGAATGAGCCCTATTACCTGCACTGTCTCTGCTTCTCCCTCCACCTTCCTTCAGAATACCTGGCAAGCTCAAGCTGTCACACATGCCTTGGCCTGATGAAGTGGAAGGAGCTCAGACTTCAGTGTCAGACAGACTTATGTTCACATTATGGCTTTGCACTAACAGCTGTGTGACCATGGACAAATTACTTAGCCTCATTAGCATCCTCATCTATAAGATAGCTGTACCTATCCCAAATAGTTGATACAACCATGAAGCAAATAACCTATATAAAAGTGCCCAGCTCACGAACTACTAGCTTTTCCTTTCCTTTTATCTATTTGTGTCCTCTTAAAATCCAAGAGGACTCCCCTTTCTCTGGCAGTGAAGCCCACCTCCTGGTCCAAGTGAGACCACGGCCATCCTGGCAGCACATCATCAGCTTATCCTCTTATCTGGACCTTCTTAAGATGCCCTATATAACATAAAGTTGATTTCCGAGGTTAAGCAGCTTGTAAGAAAATCCTTCTTCCACTGACTCTGTCTTTCCTGTTTTAGTGAATCCAGTTAACAAACAACTCATATTGAACTTTTTTTTCTGCCAAACAGGTCAACATTCAGCTGGAGTCTAAGCAAAGGCAACAAGGAAGGCAGGGTCTCTGACAGCCAATGCTGTGTCCCATGTTTGCACTCAATAAGAGTTCACACAGCAACCATCACTCAGGATTATAGAGAGGCAGTGCAAAACTACAGGCTGTTGTGGAAAAACAACAGGAAACTGAGTCATGGCTATCATCATAGGAATCCTAAACCTTAGGTCTCCAGCAGGTGTCTCTGTCAAGGCTGCTTTCCATGGTGGTTAAGGCCCTACTCTAAGATGAAAAAACATCACAGGGACTCTCAGAGTGGAATACTCAGAGATCTCAACTGTCCCAGGGAGAACTTTCTATCAGTGGCTCTCATGGGGAAAGTGAGCTACACTCACTCCCTGCTCAGAAAGTCCTGCCTCACAACTTTACAGCCTGCTTCTCCCAATGCTCCTCAACAACTAGTAATGTGCTAGAGCTGGCTCATACATAAACCGTGAGATCATGACCTGAGCCAAGGTCGATGCTCAACCGACTGAGCCCCCGCCGGCAACCCCAAGATTTCACTAGGATTTCTCAATGCCTAGCATTTATTTGTAGTGGCTCTTATCTTAGGATCAGGAGAAAATCAAAAAGGTTTAGAAAGATTACTAATAGGTATACTAGCTTCCAATGTAACCTTCAGATGTGAAGCATCTCTTTTCCCTAATTTACTTTAATCTAATCCTATAAATAAGTTATATTCTTTGCTTTGTCACGATACTTTTAAAGATACCTCTTGCAATATACAATATTATTCGTGCCTCCTCTGAGTCCAAAATCCAAAGCCCACGGTGAGAGTGGAGACTTAAAGAGATAATGGGAGGTAAAACTCCATAAAATTCCGAAAGTAGAAAACTTAAGAATCTAGTTACATTGTCCTATGGTCCTGTGACATATGGGGATGCCAGCAGACCACCTTGCTTATCCTCCTGGGAAATTGCTAAGTCTCCCTGTAGAGAAATGTCTGGTAGTCTCCTCAGCCACTTGGATGAAAGGAACACCAGCTTCAAGAAAGGTTTGCCCACTCGGAAAAACAAAGTAGAATAGTGGTTGCCAGGGGTGAGGAGGAGGTGGGAAAGGAAGTTGTTCAATGGATAGGGGTTTCGTTTTGCAAGATGAAAAAGTTCTAGAGATCAACAGTGCAATGATGCACACATATCAACACTGGTGTACTGTACACTTAAATGGTTAAGATGGTAAATTTTGTTATGTACTTTTTACTAACATTTTTTTTTTCAACGTTTATTTATTTTTTTTGGGACAGAGAGAGACAGAGCATGAATGGGGGAGGGGCAGAGAGAGAGGGAGACACAGAATCGGAAACAGGCTCCAGGCTCTGAGCCATCAGCCCAGAGCCCGACGCGGGGCTCGAACTCACGGACCGCGAGATCGTGACCTGGCTGAAGTCGGACGCTCAACCGACTGCGCCACCCGGACGCTCAACCGACTGCGCCACCCAGGCGCCCCACTAACATTTTTTTTAAAAGCTTGGTTTGCTCATTAGGCCTTATCACATGCCTAGCACTGAGGCTGGCTCATACTAGGCCTTTGATTAACACTTATGAATTGAATCAAAGGCAGTACAATTAGGTCAGGGAGGAGAGTCAGTACATTGTGGGTTATGGGGTCTGTGATGACAACTGAAATGACAGAATTATATTTCTTTTTTTTTTTTTTTTAATTTTTTTTTCAACGTTTTTATTTTATTTTTGGGACAGAGAGAGACAGAGCATGAACGGGGGAAGGGCAGAGAGAGAGGGAGACACAGAATCGGAAACAGGCTCCAGGCTCTGAGCCATCAGCCCAGAGCCTGATGCGGGGCTCGAACTCACGGACCGCAAGATCGTGACCTGGCTGAAGTCAGACGCTTAACCGACTGCGCCACCCAGGCGCCCCCAGAATTATATTTCTAAGTCATCCAGCCTCTGGATATCCTGTGATCCAAGGACAAGGGTTACAGAAACTCTGGTACTCTTCTCCTTTCTTTCTGTCCTTTTCAGGTCCTCGCTTTGAGTACATTTTACAATCTATGCCTCTCTATTGACCCAATTCCTATCCCTGCTCTTTCAAGGCTCAACTCAATTCTTCTCTCCTCCAAATGGCCTTTCCTGACCACCACAACCTGCAAAGGTCTTCCTCTAACAGGAGTTCACAGATCCCACTGCTAGTACTGGTCAGCTATCGATAAGCTGTGTTAAGCCATCTCTTGAACTTATTCCATCCTTTGAGAACAAAGGCCCTTTATCATACTTCTCTATTCCTCAAATGCCTAGCATAATCTGAAGCACAAAGCAGGTGCTAAATGCTAAAATACTGATAGGTGAATGAAGGCTGAAGAAAGCAAGGGTGGGCCAACCATTTATTTGCTTTCCCATGGGATATTTCAAAGTCACAAAATTGGTCATGAATGTGACTAAAAGCTTAAGGAATCAGGCACTCAGAGAAGGTTTTGACTTGAATCCTAAATTGTGACTACATACTCTAGATATTCAGAGCTCTAGAGAATCTTCCGTAAAATCCTACCATGAAGTCCTTCCTCTCGTCTATTAGGAAATCAGAGCTGATATAAATCAACATGTCACAGCATTTGTAAACCAAAACAAATACTGAATAGCTTAAAAAGAGCTCAAGATCCTCAATGGGCATTTTCAAAGGTCTGATGGCATCAGGAACAAGTAAAGTATAAGGTACTTACTACTAAAGGAACTATGCCAGTGATTCTTAAAATTTGGAGGACGGTGGGGAGGTGTCAAAGACTGGTTAAAAATTTTAAGAAAGATGGACTTTTTTTTTTTTTAAAGATTTAATTAAAAAAAAAAAAAAACTTTTAAAAGTAATCTCTACACATGGGGCTCGAACCTATAATCCCCAAGATCAAGAGTCACACATTCCACCAACTGAGCCAGCCAGACACCCCAAAATGGACCCTCTTTAAGAAAAAAAAAAAAAAAAAACCGGGGCACCTGGGTGGCTCAGTTGGTTGAGCGTCTTACTTCGGCTCAGGTCATGATCTCGTGGTCTGAGTCTGAGCTCCACATTGGGCTCGCTACTGTCAGCCTGTCAGCGCAGAACCCGCTTTGGATCCCCTGTCCCCCTCTCTCTACTCTTTCCGCGTTTGAGCTCTCCCAGAAATAAACAGATATTAAAAAAAAAAAAAGGACATATATATATAGAGAGAGAGAAAGTAAAACAGTGGTACAGGGGTGGGGGGAGGAGAAACGGGCAGATGATGTTTAATGGGCATGGGGTTTCAGTATGAAATGATGAAAAAGTTCTGGAGGTGGATGGTGGTGATGGCTGCACAAAGATGTGAATGTACTTAGTGCCACTGAGCTCTACACTTAAAAATGGTTAAAATGGTAAATTTTACGTATATTTTATCATATACACAAAAAGGAGTCAAAATGAACAAGCTTCACCATCAACCTTGGACAAATGTGACATGTGTATAAAGTTATAACAATGCATGCAGTTTATTACACTAGATAATGAACAACTATTCTGTCACACTGAGGGTATTGACTGATTAAAAAGCTCGGCCCTCCATGAAGCCAATGAGAAGTAACAGAAAAATGTCATGTATCTTCTGGAAATTTGAAAAGAAGCTCCAGTGTAAGAGAATGGGCTTTGTTCAGTAAGCAATAATGAATTTACAAATATCACTTTGAAATGCCTCAAACAGAGGCTGGAATGTGTCTGGGTGCTGTCGGAACTCAAAAATTCACAAATCTCTTGCCAGAAGAAAACGGCAGGCTGGGCAGGCAGATCTAGCAAAGAGCCTTCTCTTGTCTGCTGTTTTACTAAGTGCTATAAATTCCAGTTAACACCTATCCATAGTCTTCAGGGTTTCTTTTTTTTTTTTTTTTTTAGGGGTACTTTATTTATTTACTTACTTACTTAATGTTTATTTATTTTTGATAGAACACAAGGGGGGAGAAGAAGAGAGAGAGGGAGAGACAGAATCTGAAGCAGGCTCCAGGCTCTGAGCTGTCAGCAAAGAGCCTGATGTGGGGCTCGAACTCACAAACCATAAGATGATGACCTGAGCTGAAGTCGGTCGCCCAACCGACTGAGCCACCCAGGTGGCCCCTAGGAGTGCTTTAGAATCTACTTGGGGATTAAGTTCCTGATTTTTTTCTCTCTACTTAGTTTGCTGCTAACAACTACAGGGCCCAAATGGATCCCATAGCCAGCTCTTTGGGAAGCTGTGAATACACTTAACATTAAGTGATAGTAGGCATTTATGTTCAGAAGTGGAGGGGGAGAAGTGCTCCAACACATGTTGGAGATTAACAAGGCGGTCAAATACTTCTAATCTGATAGTGCTAAGAATAAAACCAAGTGCACCCTAATGCTGTCATTTAGAGCCCTTCAAAGTCAGCTAGGGAAGAGAAGCAACAGCTATTTTAAGGGCAGTTTTGAAAAGGGTCCTAGAATAGCAACACCCTTCCCCCACTCCCAAAGTGAAAAGGATTGCTAAGAGAGCTAGTGTACAAAACTCTGTGACAGCAAGGACTACACTCAGATTATTCACCATGGATCCTCACTACACAGCACCACACCTTGCAAACGGCAGGCATGTAATTACTTGCTCACTAAGTAAATCTTTCAGAGCCATTATCTCTTCTCCATTCTTGAATAGGACTGTGTACTCTCCCTCCCCACAGAAATCACCTCATCTCTGGCTTGTGGACTCTTTCTGAGAGGCACTTTCATCACTTCATTTAACTTTGAGAGAAGTTGGAGGAGGGTGAGGACACGTGCTTGCTAATCATCCTTTTCCAGATTGCCTCGTGCGCCAGAATGGATTTTTATTATTGGTCTGTGGCTGCTACTGCTGTAGAAAGATTTCAGCCTGACCTTCCCAAGCTGCTGGGGAATGAATACTGCACGTGGCTGACAGGGAAAATGTGCCTTCCTTTTTTCTTTTCTTTTCTTTTTTTTTTTTTTAAAGCTTTTAGACTAACCAGAGCTCACTGTGGTAGGAAAGTCACCCTTTCTCTTATTATACAAAACTCAGGATGTTGAATTCTTTTGCATAAAAATGATATAGTAAAACCAATCTGAACTGGTCCAACAGGGAAAAGGTAGCATCTTGAAGTACCTCACAGAAAGCAGTGGCATCAAAGAACAGGACTTGGGGAAAAAAGAAAATGAAAGCTATTTACAAAAGCAGTTTAAATAAGAGGATGGATTCTCACAGCTGGCCTCACAAAAGAGAACAAATATGTCAAAGGGAACAACAGACTAATAGAGTCCTATCCATCTGGCTGAGGAAAGAGCCACTGGTGAGAATACTGAGAGGCCTGTTAGGGAAAAGGCTTGCCTGGTGCCTCACTGAGCTGGCTGAATAGCTTTTAGGAACACTGGAACACTCGCTCATACCACTGCTGGTTGGCTCTGCTAGCAAAAGATTCAGAGAAGGGTTTCACCGATATACTGGCAAAAAAGGGAGAGCATATTTTATTGGTTTGGAACTTATACCTTTACTCTCGACTCATGACTACCCCGGCCCTCCAGCTGGGGAGTCAGGTAGGAAAGAAAGGAGATTGTGTAAATGGGATGTCTCAGTTGGTGCTTTTAAAAACAGAACTCAAGAGTCTCATTCTGAAACATCAAGTTCAATCCCATGCCACGCTAAAGCCCCATCTGTACTTTTATATAATGCAGTGCCGAGTGCAGGCACTTAGGGAGAAGGGGAAATCAGGCCAGACTCAAGGAAAACAAACACATAATGCTATCTGCATCTCCAACTCAGTCCATACCACAGAAAAACCTGCTCAGAAATAACTGCTCAAGGCAAATAGAACTCAATTACTAAGGAAAATCTGCCCCAATGAGGGCTCATATTTTAACAAGCCAAATAGCATCAAATTAAGCTGAACTCAGGGTTTTTCTAATTGGCAGTTTTATCCATTTCTAAGTTCTCATTTCTTATTTTTAAAAATAAAAATGACTCTCTGCCTAAAATTAAAAAAAGAAATGCCTATCACCCACTCTAAAATAATAATTCACCGAATTTTCACCTACATATCTTCTATACAATTAATGAACCCCTTACATGGCACAAAAGCAGAAGCCAGCACTCTATTTAAAGTACTATCAACAAATCCCTTACTAATTGCTCTTAGCAGCCTGGCTCCTGCCACCAGAGGATCAGTCACAGAATACCTCTGCTATCAAAGAGAGGACAACTGCTTGATCCCTGCCACCAACTCTGGGGAGGGTTGTGGCTTACCTGCTCCTCTGACAGTTGGGATATGTGATTCACAGCAGCATAGGATTCAATTTTGGGGTTAAAGTGATTGATGATGGCCCTGAAAAAAAGAATTAACATTAATATGGCATCAGATGGAAGAAGCAGATAAATAAGTTAAAAATAAGTACCAAGTACCCTCTGGTTTAGAGTGTGAGTACATGGGAGTGATTGTCAGAGAGTAACTATCTTTTTTTTTACTGACCATGAGGTCACATGGTGGGGAACGGATAACTCTGAAATGAGAAGTGTTTACAATTTATTAGATAAAGAGGAGAATCAAGTGTCTCTGTTCTGCAAATGAACCAGGGGGAAAATCTCATAACCAAACAAAAAACAAAACCAAGCCTCCTTCAGGCAAGAAACAAGACCCAGGGGGCTCTCCACTAGGGGGCCCTGATGTTTCAGTCAGAAATAAAAGTAGTTTTCTCTGCTCTGACTTAGGAGAACAGGGCACTTGGTAAAGCTGGACCAACATGTAGGCTAAATACAATCTCTGAAGAAGCTGAGCTTTATCAAAGCCTAGAACCAACCTTCATACTTGTTAGTTAATGATTTCAAACCACAATGTTATTTCCAGCCATTCAAAATCTGAGTGTCATTTTCAAACACTTCCTTTCCATCACCCTCACATTCAAGGTCACCAAGTCTTATCAAATATAGTTCTTAAAAATCTCTGAAATCTGGGGGCGCCTGGGAGGCTCAGTCGGTTGAGTGTCCGACTCTTGATTTCAGCTCAAGTCATGATCCCAGGGTTGTGGGATTACGACCCACATTGGGGCCCCATATGGGGCTCCACACTGAGCATGGAGTTTGCTTAAGATTCTCTCCCCCTGCCCCTCTCTCTCCCATGAGTGCTCTCTCTTAAAAAAAAAAAAAAAAAAAAAAAAAAAAAAAAAAAAAAGTCTGCCATCTGAAATAAATAAAGTTCCATGAAACCAATACTTCGGTGTATATACAGGTCCTTGTCACTTCTTATCTCGTGTGGCAGAAAAAGCACAGGTTTCAGATCAGAGTTTAGCATAATTCCAAATTGATACAAAAATGATTAAATAAATGGGAAGAGATGAATCTTTCTTTCTTCTTTTCTTTTAGAGAGAGAGCATGAGCAGGGGAGAGGGGCAGGAGAAGAGGGGGAGGGAGAGAGACACAGAGAGAGAATCTTAAGCAGGCTCCACACTTAGCATAGAGCCCGACACAGGGTTCGATCCCACAACCCTGGGATCATGACCCGAGACAAATCTTTCTAACAGAACAATTTCAAATAGTATGTGTGGATACTCTCCCCTTTAGGAGGTGGAGTTAGGTTCCCATTCCCACTGAGAGTAGGCTAGACTTAGTGACTTATTTCCAAAGAATAAAATAGAGTAGTAAGAGAGGAAAATGGTAACTTTACAGTAAAGAATCTTGGAAAATACTGTATTATTAGCCAAGTGAAGACGGTGAACATTCATGTGGCATGAATCTGGTATTCACGTAACCTTTGGTATGATCTTTTGAGAAGGGCACTTTGCTTCTGTTATATACTTCCAAAATCCATAACCTCAATCTAATCATGAGAAAAACATGAGACAAAACCAGGCTGGGGGCATTCTACAGAATACCTGGCCAGTACTCCTTAAGACTGT
Organism: Leopardus geoffroyi; assembly: GCF_018350155.1. Classification (NCBI taxonomy): domain Eukaryota; kingdom Metazoa; phylum Chordata; class Mammalia; order Carnivora; family Felidae; genus Leopardus; species Leopardus geoffroyi. The sequence continues at coordinate 60,835,317 of NC_059334.1, forward strand.
CAAGGTCACGAAAAACTATACTTGAGGAATCATCACAGACCAGAGGATCTTGAGGAGACATGACAACTAAATGTAACATGATACCCTAAACTGGACCCTGGAACAGAAAGAGAACATTAATGGATAAACTGGTGAAATCCAAATAAAATACGGAGCTTAGTTAACAGTAATGTACCATTGCCAGTTTCTTAGTGTTGAATAAATGTACCATGGTAATGGAAGATGCAGGAAACCTGGTTAAGGAGCATGTAAGAACTCTATGTATTATCTTTGTACTTTTTCTATAATTCTAAAATTATTCCAAAATAAAAACTTTATTAAAATTTGTGTGCATGTGCACCTGCACATGCAAGTGAATGTATGGTAGCACAATTGAAATCAATATATTCTTTTAATATAATTTACTGATAGTATAAAATTCTTGAACCATTTAATCTAATATGGATAATGAAAGTATAAGCCAAAGCTTAAATAAGAAAAATCATGGTTTGGCCATTTGTTATTTTGGGTTTTTGGGATGCTATATGTCTCAGAGGAAAAAAAGTGGGAATAACACCTACCTTAGCACTTAGTACAGTACCCAGGAATAGTACATTGTAGGCATAAAATAAATGTTTGTCGAAAGAGTGACTAAATCTTAAGAGGATTCTTGTAACATTTATATAATAAAGCAATGTCAAACATCTACCACAGTGCCTGGCACACAGCTGGTACTCAATAAATATTCAGTGAATGAATACATCAAACAGGACAGTAATGGGTCAGGAACAGAGTAAAATTCTGGTAACTTGTTTTTCCAGAGACTACCAAAAAGGGTAGAGATGTTATGTGCAAGTTAAGGTTGTAGCTTGGTCTAAATCCAAAGTGGGAAAGAATCTGGACCAAGTAGGGGTCAAATAATTTTCTCATCCAGAAGGTGAAATTTTGAGGATATTGGCAGGGATGACAACAGTCCAGGAGCAGAAAAGGAAAACCAGGAGCCTAAATGCAATGAAAAGACAAGGGAGGAGGTTTAGAGAAGAACTGAGAATCCCACCAAACCTAGCAGCAGTACCAAGTTAAAGTTAATCCAGTGTAGAGTGTGATCATAGGGTCTAGCATCCAAGAGCTAGGATTAAGAAAATAAAACAAGGATTAAGAAAATAAAACACGGTAACCAAATCAATCTACTGTTAAATCTCAGTTATTTTAGGAAAAAGAATTTGAACTCTGTAAATACATTCATTTCACGGTTTTATAGTGGTCTTTTTTTTTCGGGTTTTCCTTAAATTTCTCAGTAAAATTTTTTTGAAAAAATGTTTAAAAAAATCCTGACTCAACTGAACTAACTAGGGTCGTTTGTTTTTGTTTGCCTAGGTTTGGAGAACAGAGAACTCCAAAGTATCCTAGTGTCCGTCTGGGTGGGAGAGTAGCAGCCATGGGAGCCCAGCTGGCAGCCCAATGAAGCTGGTAAAGTCTGGACAATGAAATAATCCCTGGGAATGAAACTGATGGGGATGCTGTAATTCTGTTCCTTTTCTACCTAAGGAATTCTCTCACTAGGAAAGAAAGTAAGGAAAAAGAAAAGAAGGAAAAGTGAAAGGAGAAAGGGAAAGAAAGAAGAAGAAGACAGGGGAGGAAAGGGATGGAGGGGAAGTGGGAGGAAGGGAAGAGAAAGGGAATGAGGGAGAGAAATGAAAAACCTGGAAGGCATTCTCAAAATGTATACTTATTTCCTTCTCTTCCCAAAGTTATACCCGTCAAGTGTCAGCTGGGTCTATGCATGGTCTATATCATCAGGGCATATGTGCTGATATTGTCTGAGCAAATACATCCTGAGGGTATGACAGATATGCCACTCTGGAAATTTGGAATGAGGATAAGATCATCCTCCAACCTCCCCATGACACCTCCATCCCAGAGCCTCAGATCTCAGCAGGCAATTGAAGCCTCTCACCAGGCATGGGGAGGGACTATTTAGAAACCTGAGAGAAGGGGAACCTGGATGGCTCAACCAGTTAAGTGCCTGACTTAGGCTCAGGCCATGATCTCATGGTTCATGAGTTGAGTGCCACATCAGGTTCTGCACTGACAGCATGGAGCCTGCTTGGGATTCTCTCTCTGCCCCTGTCTTGCTCACTCACTCTCTCTCTCGAAGTAAATAAATAAAAACTTAAACAAACAAAAAACCTGAGAGGTGGAACAGTGTAAATTCAGTTAGCAGTCTCCAAGCCAGTAACCACAAAGGGCATAGAGTACATATCTCTGCTTTACTTTTCTTGCTGTCTCTTTGAGACAGTTACCTGTAAAATCTGAGTACTAATCTGATCTACTGGAGATGCCAGGCGCAGGGCACTAAGCCTAAGAGGCAAGAAAAATAGTCTGGCACTGGCTGTTCTCTTTCCAGGCTCTTTAGCAAGGAATTTCAGAGAGGGCTTGGAAGCTTCCTATTAAAGTTCTCAGGACTTCATACTGCTGAAATGGAAATTTCTTCTGAGATAGCAAAGAGATGACAAAACACTGAAACCAGGCTAAGTCCGCCCACACTGAGTGACACATGCCTCTGCAGTAACTGAAATACTTAGCTTCTCCTTCTCCAGCAAGTTTGCAGCCTACTAGGGCTCACCTGGGTTGTGATTCCACACTGCCCCACCTGGCCAGGTCCTAGAATAGGATTTATGCCTGAGTAGCTCTCAGTGGGAGAAAGATGAGGTACTACATTTATAAGTGAGGAGCCTCTCTTTTCTTTAGGCTTCCCTTCCCACCAGTATCATCTCCAAAGGGATTTAATACTATCTCCTCTGAACATTTTTTGGTGGGGAGGTGGCGGGGGGGGAGGGGGGGAGTCTTCTGATACATTCTAACAGTAGCTTTCTCATTTTACTGACCCAAACCTAACAGATAGCAATTGTCTAACGCTTAAGTCTAAAATTTGAGTGTTCCAGAAAGAAGATATGGCAATTTCTCTCTGTCTCCTTCTTCTTCCCTCTCTGCCTCCCTCCACCATGTAAAGGCACAAGGCAGAAAGCAGCTGTGAGCAAACCAGGAAAAAAGTCCTCACCAGAAACTGACCCTTGCGGAACCTTGATCTGGTACTTTTGGCCTCCAGAACTGTGAGAAAACAAACATCTGCTTTTTAAGCTACCTGGTCTATGATATTTTGTTATGGCCATTGAGAAGACTGTACATGGATATTCTACTCTCCACTGGGCCCTGGCATTCGGGCAAAGCAGACTGCAAGCCAGAGTCAGTCTTTAGCAAAGTAGTAGAGTAGATAAGGTCTGCTTCTCATTCTGCAGGTTACTTCCTCTCTCTGAAGCTTTCATATTGTGGGTTATTATTTCCTTCTCTTCTAGAAGAGGATCCTGAGGTTCCTGTGTGACAAAGTTCCAGTCACAAAAGCCACACATGTAGCTACATGGGTTACCAGTTTCCCAGGCAGAGTGGGCTGGGCCCTTTAGCCTTTACTAAGTGAGAAATACAGACTTCAATAAAGAAAGATCTTTTGAGGGGTGTATGAGTGGCCTGTACCATAGAGAAGGCACACACAGGAGAAGGCACACACAGACTGAAGACATACAGTGTCTGAAAAAATAGTAGGTTAGGCCATACATGGCCAAGAAAGAGATGTTCATTTTTCCTTTCATTTGCATCTTGAGATTGATTTTCATCTAATCGCAGCCTTTCAGGTATTTAAACAAAACCAATCTTATGTCAGCTAAAAGTTTTTATGCTGAAAAGTATTTAAAAAAAATTTTTTTAATGTTTATTTATTTTTGAGACAGAGAGAGGCTGAGCATGAATGGGGGAGGGTCAGAGAGAGAGGGAGACACAGAATCTGAAGCAGGCTCCAGGCTCTGAGCTGTCAACGCGGGGTTTGAACTCACGGACAGTGAGATCATGACCTGAGCCGAAGTCAGACGCTTAACTGACTAAGTCACCCAGGCGCCCCATATGCTGAAAAGTATTTTAGAAAAGAGGACTTGAAAGGAAGAAAAGGAGCATGAAGAGGAAGGTTTGAGTGGGCAAAGAATGAGAAAGCATAGCCATTATGAAAAAAATAACATATGACAAAGATGACCAAAAAAGATGTCCCTTTGACATAGTGGCAAGACAAATGGGAAAAGAATAGTCTATTCAAGAAATAGTGCTAGCAAAACTGGATATCTACATGCAAAAGACTGAAGTTGGCCCCCAACTCCACACCGAATACAAAAATTAACATAGAAAGGATCACAGATCTAAATGTATGATCTAAAAACCATAAAAACCTTAGAAGAACACATAAATCTTTGTGACCTTGGGTTAAGCAATGATTTCTTAGGATACCAAAAGTGGAAGTGAAAAAAGAAAAACTAGCTCAAGTTTAAAAATTTTTGTGCCATACATGAAACCATCAAGAAAGTGAAAAGACAACTCATAGGATGGGAGAAAATATTGGCAAATCATACATCTGGCAAGAAACCTCAATGAAATACCATTTCACACCAACTAAAATGGCAATAATCAAAAAACCAGTAATAAGTGTTGGCAAGGACATGAAAAAATTAGAACTCTCATATATTGCCGGTGGGATTGTAAAACGGTACAGCTACTTTAGTGGTTTGGCAGTTCCTCAAATATTAATGCATAGAATTACCATATGACCCATTCTCTATACTGACAAGAATGAAGACATTATGTCTACACAAAAATTTGTACACAAATGTTCACAGTAGCATTATTCATAATAGCCAAAACACAGAAACAACCCAGATGTCCATTAACTGAAGAATGGATAAACAAAATGTGGTATAGCTGTAATAGAATATTATTCAGCCATAAAAAGGAATGAAGTACTGATCAATGCTACAACATGGACTAACCTTAGAAACATTATGTTAAATGAAAGAAGCCAGACACAAAAGGCCACATATTGTAGGATTCCTTTTTTTCTTTTTAATATTTTTCCTTCAAAGCTTATTCATTTATTTAGAGACAGAGAGAGTGCATGCACGCGAGCAGGGGAGGGGCAGAGAGAGAAGGAGAGAGAGAACCCCAAGCAGGCTCTGTGCTGCCAGCGCAGAGCCTGATGCAGGGCTTGATCTCACAACCACAAGATCATGACCTGAGCCAAGAGCAAGAGTCGGATGTCTAACCAACTGAGCCACCCAGGTACCCCTGTATGATTCCATTTATAGGAAAGGTACAGAAGAGGCAAGTTTATGAAGACAGAAAATAAATTAGTGGTTATTTTGGGCTGAGGGTAGGGTTAGAGGAAGAATGGGGGCCGTCTGCTAATGGGTATGGAGTACCTTTGTGGTAGGAACAAAATATTCTAAAATTAGATTGTAGGGATAGCTGTACAAACTGATGATAAATTTTAAAATAATGAGTCATATATGTTAATGGGTGAGTTGTAACACATATGAATAAAGTTGTTTTTAGGATTAAGACCACCTTGACTCCAGCAGTTCTTAAGTAAGCCGCTTTCCCCAGGAACCAAGTCTACACAGAATTCACAGATCCCAAGGTGTTTCACTCACCAAGATAACTTTCCTAGAGCTCACATACGCTAGTGCTGGTGGCAAGAGGAAAAGGAGCTCACTGGGTCACTGACTAGTCTGCACATTACAAAGCAGAGAGAGTTTGAGGAACTTCTGTAGAAGCCTCTGTGGTGGGTGCAGTGCCACATGAAGTAGCAGAGATGTGAGTGAGACTGGCAGTGGAAGTCACATGTGCAAGAGAGGACCAACTCTCCTGAGAGATAAGAAGAGTTCAACTCCTGGTAATATGCTTGAGATCTTTATTTTATTCTTAAGTTTTAAAAGTTTATTTATTTATTTATTTTTTTTTTTTCAACGTTTATTTATTTTTGGGACAGAGAGAGACAGAGCATGAACGGGGGAGGGGCAGAGAGAGAGGGAGACACAGAATCGGAAACAGGCTCCAGGCTCTGAGCCATCAGCCCAGAGCCTGACGCGGGGCTCGAACTCACGGACCGCGAGATAGTGACCTGGCTGAAGTCGGACGCTTAACCGACTGCGCCACCCAGGCGCCCCAAAAGTTTATTTATTTTTGAGAGAGAGAGGGAGGAGAGGGGCAGAGAGAGGGAGGGAGACACAGAATCTGAAGCAGGCTCCAGGCTCTGAGCCGTCAGCACAAAGCCCGACACAGGGCTTGAACTCACGAACCATGAGATGACCTGAGCAGAAGTTGGACGCTCAACTGATTGAGCCACCCAGGCACCCCTCGATAACTTTAGATTAAAAGGCCTGCATCTCGCAAATGATGTCAACTTTTGGCTACTGAACAAAAAATTCCCTGGAATAAAACTTTGGGGGTATACTGGTAGGGAAGAAGGAAGGCTCTCTTATTCTCAACACTCTTGAACACTTTTTTTTTTTTTTAATGGCTGGAGCTGCCCACATTACTCAGAGACAGCCATCCATCCAGGACTAGGAAGAAGATTTAAAGAAATAAGGCCCAAGGAAAGGGAAAGAAATCTGGAAGTAGAACTTTGTGGGGAAAGGGAATATAATTTCTAACCAAACCCCCAGCTTTATTCAAACTGGAACTAAATGCTTTATGAGAGCAGGGACCAAATTTATGTTACTCACCACTATATTTCCAAACTTTAGCAAAATGCCTGGTGTACTGGGAGATTCAATTTTTAAAAGTGAATGAATAAATCAAAGTCTAAGAAGGTTTTTGTTCAGTCTTACCACAAGTAAGGAGGTCTGTGATCACCAGCTACTCTCAAAAAGTATGAAAATAACAATAACAATGTTTTATGCCCATCCCAAGAGAAAAGGTGACTTGGACATGAACAGCTGTCCTTCAAAGAAGGAACAAAAGTCATCACTGAAGACAGTAAACCTTTCTCTTCCTCTTAAATCATACCGGGAGGCCAGAGAAAAGCTTTCTGGCAATCCTTATTAAAGTAATCTAATATCTTCTGAAAGTAAGCCTAGGTTTTTGTCTGGGGTAGCGGAGTAGGAAAGGAGCAGGGGAGTGTGTTATACTCTGTTACTGGGTCTCCTAATGCCACTGAATTAGGAAGTCCCAAAGAGGAAAGGCAAAAGAGACAGTGTCATAGTAATGGGAAATTGCTAAAGTCAGCCAGAGAGAGATAGCTCTGCACTCAAAGCACCTTTAAAGGCAAGAATCTGGGCCACCCTCTAATGCAATTGCCAACTTCTGACTGCCAAAGACAGGGGTCACTTATACAAACTGAAGCAAAAGGAAGCGGACAGATGGAACAGCAAGGCTGAGCCACAAACTGGCTAGGGATTTCTTGCTCCATTTTTAACTTATTCTCTCTGACTCATGACTCTGCAAAGCAGCTTTCTTTTCCCTAGTACTGGGTGGATGATGGCTGAGACACATAGTTAATGCCCAGCTTACTCAAGAAATGCACAGGAATGTTACCTTAACCATGAAGGCAATGTAGCTTAAGAGAATATGTAGATTCTTTCTCATATCCAGAGGGAATCTAAAGCAAATCCTCCAAAGATGCAAATTCTCACAATCCCAGCTATCTCCCACAGCATCTGAGGGTCTTTTATGAAACAATAGATAAATCACAGTTTCAACCAGAAGCCCAGAACATGGTGACTGTTTCCTTACTGAGATATTTGAAGCAAGCAGCCTAGCTCTAAAAGCTGCTATGTAAATCCTTCAAGCAGAAAGGAGAAAAACAGACAAAGGTTGCTTACAGGAAAAGTTTCCGTAGCTCTCATTCCAAGGAAGGAGGAAACATAACTGGTATACTCAAGATGGTACACACTGAGAATATTCTTAGAAGTTTCACTCTAAAATTATTCCTATAAGGCTACTAGATATATATTAAAGAGTCTGAACATGGGTGCATATCTGAAGCCTGATAAAAATAAATTTGGATCTCAAGCCTCAACATCATAAGAACTATAGTCTTGTATTTTCAAATACTTGCTAAACATGTACATCTGGATGTCATGCTTTTACTTACATGGTTTTCTTCACAGGGAATGCTATTTTTCTTTACGCCTAAAAAGCGTAAGTCTTATTTTTCCCTTGACGGCCCAGTTAAAATACCACTGCTTCTATGAACAACATGGTATATATAAAATGAAAAGCAAGGCTTTAGAGGCAGTAGACCCAAGTTAAACATCCTGGTTCTTCCACTTCTAGGTTGTATGACCTTGGGCAAGAGACCATACTCTCTAGTACCAGTTTCTCCATTTGGTTGGATTTCCTTTCCAAAGTTTTCCTCTGTGTTTTCCTATATAACATCTAGCCTGACCTAAAGGGAAAATTTTTTTTCCCCCACAAGTAGCTTCCCCTTACCTAGACCTAAAAGAGCAGTGCAGTGATCTATACTACAGAGCATATTCTCAGATATCTGGGATTAAAGACAAGAAAACTGTATTTATAATTGCTTCTACCTGGGAAATCTTCGTATAGGTAAAAGGCTGGCTTCTGAGAAGGGGTAAAGGTAGGACTGAATAGTATGAGGCAGCAGATAAAATAGTTCATCTGAGGTTGAGTTATTTAATTTTTTTTAAGTTTATTTATTTTTAAGTAATCTCTACCCAAGGTGGGGCTCGAACTCACAACCTCAAGTGTCATACACTCCTCCAACTGAGAGATCAAGTGTCATACACTCCTCTAACTGAGTCAGCCAAGCACCCTGAGATATTTAATTTTAAACTATCATTTCTTTTCACCTTCAGAATTGTCTCCCATACTCCCATTTCATGCAGTAATAAGCTTCCTTCTTCATGGAGTCAACGAATCTTCAGCCCATCCTGTTCAACAGCAACAAAAAAACTCAATTTCCCTTGATGCCTGTTAACAGCAGTGCATTACAAGCCTCAGAGACTCTGCTGATTAACATTAAGCAAAATAAAATCTAAAGTAAGAATACCTGCTAACCTTTTCACTTTGAAACTATATAGTCTAAACTTCAGCAACTGACCCTTTAGAGTGTTCCTTTAACTCATCTCCTATGTACTAGGCTTTAACCCTTTCATGTCTATCCCCTTTCTTATACCGCTGTTCCTGGGGCCATTCTTTTCAGGACCAGAGACACAAACGTGGGTTCATTTCAACCTTGCCAAAGAAGGCATTTTGGCAACCACCAAGAAGGATGAGCTACTACTGGTCACTGCACCGAGTTGCTTACTTTACCCAGTGATCCAACTACGTAAACTGGCCCTCTTAATTACTAAGGAGAACTTGACTTATTTGTGTACACAAGTTTATTAGTTGAAGGGAGTGGAACAAGAAATGTGTATCATTGACTACAGCATAGTAATCCTGATATTTCAACTTAGGGAATGATTTGGGTCAACATTTCTTTTGATTTCTAGGTGAAAAACAAGTGACATACAAGGTAAGTTATTCACCTACTGGACTACATTTTCATCCAGCCTCTGCACTGAACAAGTGAACATTCACAATTCATTAACTGGAGGGAAACAAGAAAGAGTTAATGTGTATGAAATGTATGTGCACGTGGCCTGAGGGGCAGCTGCCTCATTTTCTGAAGCTGTGTGCATGACTATGCATTTTGGCAGTTTGGGCTTTCTACCTTGATGCATGACTTTACCCAATGTAGATTTCCACCTCATCACCTGCTGGAAATTAAGCAATTGGTTATAGCTACTTTGCTTGAAAAATGAGCTAATTTCTACTTACTGTGGCCCCAAACCATAGATTTAAGCCAAGTAAGATGCCATGGGCTGTACACTTTGGCTAAATTATCTCCTCTAGCTCTGCTGTAAGAGAGGAATGGAATTCTTTCCTGCTTTAGATACCAGCCTGACATTTTTCCAGTTTCTACAATCACAATGAATGTAAATGGAGAAGAACGAACCATAGGAGTTCAAGGAACCACAAAAGTAAAATGAACCATCTACATTTCCATAAAAGACATCACTTAATCCATTCCCCTTAGGAATGTCTACTGTTTATTAAACCTTTCTCTCAATAAATGAACACAGGCTCCAAAACTTTCTGAGGGATAGAACACCTACAAGATTAGCTAATCTCTGCTCAGATCCCATTACTCTGTGCTTCATATTCCTTTATACTGTCTCTAGCTGCAGGCCAGGAGTTGCTGGCAGAGTTCCTGGGGATACAGAATGCAAACCCTTGATAGAAGTTACAAATACTTTAGCCCTGGATTTCCTATGTTGAGAGGCAAGGCCCCTCTACATTCTCAGAAACATCTAGTAAATATAAGGAAACAAAATAGGCCATGTGAAAGGGTCTATTAGATTTTCTATCTCACTTCAGGACATAAGAAAATCCTAATATGTACCTGGGAAGGCTTCTGAGGCAGTGGGAATCAGCTTAAAACTCCAAGAAGTGATCTAATGTTAATTAACGGTGAAAGTTCCAATCCCTTGAACGTGACTCAAGAACTTTTAAAAACCTGGCATGAGCCAAAAACCTGAAATATTTTAATTACACATCATTTCCATTAGCCCAATTAATCAATTACAAGATATTTAGCTTTTCTTTTTAAAGATTTTATTTTTAACTAATCTCTACACCCAACATAGGGCCTAAACTCACGACTCTGAGATCAAGTCACATGCTCCACCCACTGAGCCAGCCAGGTGCCTCAAAAGATATTTAACTTTTAATTTTAAGCACAGGGGAGGAGGGAGCAGGAAGACAAAGAAAAAAAAAAAATCAGCAATTGACTAACTTAAGCTTCTTTTCCTATCGCATCAAAAAACAGAGGGAAATTGTTTTCGTGGATCACATGCTAGACAGAAGAGAGAGGGAAATTTTCTGTGGATCCCATAATTAGAGAAAAAGACACACATGGAACCCTAACTAAGAAGAGTCGTGCATAGACCTCAGTGACGGGGAAGGAGGATCGGGGATCTCATGCGGACAGAGGAGGAAGAAGGCTGTCAAGATTTCTGAGTGGTCCAGTGTGGGCCATATGGACACCATACTAGAAAGGAGTGGTCCTGATGTTTGTGCACAGGAGAGAGGGGATGGTGGCCATATGGATCACATACTGGTTTTCAAGTACTCCAAGTAAAGAATGAAATTAAAAGACATGGAAAGAGGTTTATTTTCCATCCCAGGGGGACCTTTTAGAACTCCTCAGGAAAGGCAATCAGCAAGTCTGCCAAAGTAATTAAGCAAGCGAACATTTACCATAAAGCCCACATCAGTTAAGTGAACAGAGATGAATCTTATTACGGTGCACTGTCAGCTCTGAGCCTGCAGGTGCTAACCACTTAAACACCATGTTACTTGGCCCTGTCTGTTTGCCTGCCCACTGTGAAGGAGAGCTTTGCCTTTTTTGGCTGAAAAAGCAGGCTGCTTTCACTGGCTCTGGCAGTGACTTAAGTTGCCTTCAGAGAGGCCCTAGCACAAGTGGTTTCCCATTAAGAAGCAGGGGTGTGAAGAGTCGGGGCAGGAGATGGGACTGGCTCAAGAGAGAAGCCCTGAGAGAGAGGACAGGTATGAGAGAAAGCAAGGGAGCTGGGTAGCAGTCCGGTTGTAAGGTAAGGAGAATGAGATCGTTTAATAAATCAAGAAGAGAAGAATAAACAAGCTGCTCAAAGTATTCAGCCGTTCTTCTTAAGTGAAGTTGACAGTATCTCTCTCAATGAAAAGAGAAAAAGTTAAAATGTCACTGCAAAATACTTTCTCCACAGGAAAAGGAATGCTACTAAGGAACGCTGCTTTTGCAATGTTAACGGCAGCCTTAAAATCAGCTTTACTCTGAGTTAACTCCATAGGTAAAGAGCCAGATTTTCTCAACAACCTAATCAGGATCTGTTACTGAACAAAATTCACTGTTTGCTAGAGGAAATGAGTATTTACCAATTATCCTAAGATTTACAAATGGCACCTGGTACATCTTTTAGCCCTATTTCTTTCTGCAAATAATTGTGAGAGTCAAAACGAAAGCCCCCAAGCTGACTAAATGCAGCCTCCTATGTCAGAGACCCAGATAGCTTCTCTTCAACAGAAACCTCATGGGAAGAAGGCTCCTAAAAGTACCTGTGAGGACAAATTCAAAAACCATATAACATTTTCAAAACTCATCAAAGGCCATATGTCTGTCACTCAAAAGGAGTGGATAAGAGTGGACAGCTAAGTAGGTAAGGCTCCTGTGTTCAGAAACCAATAAATCTCTAATTCATTATGGAGAGGAGGTCTGAAAGACATTGCTGGGAGACAGGTATGACCAGCCAACTGAGGAAACGAGATGTAACGGGCTTGAACTGAAATTGATGGAGATCTCAAAGCACCTGAGCAGGCACTCCCAGGTTTGAGCTTCTCTCTAGGCCCAGGACAAGAGCAAACAAAGAGCTGTGGTAAAAAATTATTTGCAACCTTACTTTCTACCACAGCTCTTTGTTTGCAACAGGGCCTGTGGCTTCCTTACATTCAAAGGCAGTGGGAGGCAGGAGGAGGAGGGGAGACTAGAGGACTACTACCCAGACCCAAGCAGCGCTACCCAGGAGAGGACTTAATGGGAGGATAAATTTGGGGCCTGATTCTTTGACAGCACCTCCAGTAATAGCTAGTAAAGCAGTGAGAGCCAGGGTGAGAGCCAGCTCCAAACATTCATCATAATAGTGCAATGAGTTGACGGTCTTTGGGGGAGAGTCTATGAAATTCCAGAGTAAGAAAATGAAGCCCGCGTGGAGAGGGTGAGGCGGTTGGCTCTGGCAGATTGTCTCTACAGGAGGCTGGGTATAATTGTTTTATGTTCACAAAGAAGTTATTAGCTGCTTTCTCTCTAATACACCAGAAATAGTGCTAAGATTTTTCCCCTCCTGAAAAGGTGACGCTACCAAAAGGAGAATTTTAGTTTGAAAGTGATTAGAGGGGCACCTGAGGGGCGCCTGGGTGGCGCAGTCGGTTAAGCGTCCGACTTCAGCCAGGTCACGATCTCGCGGTCCATGAGTTCGAGCCCCGCGTCGGGCTCTGGGCTGATGGCTCAGAGCCTGGAGCCTGTTTCCGATTCTGTGTCTCCCTCTCTCTCTGACCCTCCCCCGTTCATGTTCTGTCTCTCTCTGTCCCAAAAATAAATAAACATTGAAAAAAAAAAATTTTTTTTAGAGGGGCACCTGGGTGGCTCAGTCGGTTAAGCCTCCAACTTCGGCTCAGGTCATAACCTCACATTTTGTGGGCTCGGGCCCCGTGTCGGACTCTGTGCTGACAGCTCGAAGCCTGGAGCGTGCCTCGGATTCTGTGTCTCCCTCTCTCTCTCTGCCCCTCCTCTGCTCACACTCTGTGTCTGTGTCTCTCAAAAAGTAAATTAATGTCACAAAAAAAATTTTTTTAAAGTGATGAGAATTTTGTTTACCCTATACGCAACATTTCATTTTTTAATTTTTATTACTTTTTTCTTTAAAGTTTATTTATTTATCTTGGCGGGAGGGGGGGGAGGAGGCAGAGAGAGAGGGAGTGAGACAGAATCCCAAGCAGGCTCTGCACTATCAGCACAGAGCCCTATGCAGGGCTCAAACTCATGAACCATGAGATCATGGCCTGAGCCAAAATCAAGAGTCACACACTCAATGAACTGAGCCATTCAGGTACCCCATACATGCACCATTTGAGAAAGAAAATTCTATTTACTCCTCCCTTAGCTGTCAAACTGACTGCTTTCCCACATAGTGAAGGACCACTCTGTCCCTAGAAGAAAAGTCTATAGTATCTGAAGCTAAGGGTCTGCTAGCATAGTCTGTGACTCAGTAGTTCAGTTTGTTTGACAAACAGTTAAATACCCACTACATGCAGATGCTATGCTAGGCAGTGGGGGAGGTGAATGAAATTTGATTCCAGATAGCAAGGGATTTACGGACTAGTGGGAAGACACATACTACAGACAGATAATTTAATTACAATGTGCTAAGGGCTAGACAGACAAAGAGCAAACAAAATGTCTCATGGGAGCACTGAGGAGGGATATTCTGCCCAACTTGGGGGCTTAGGAAAGGCATCTTAAAGGAGATGGTGCATGAAGGGAGCCTTGAAATATTAATTTAATCAGGCAGGTAAAGGTGAGAAGATCCTGGTACATTTTCTTATAGGATCAGAGACTCATACCCAATTTTTACTAAATCAGACTAGAGAAACCTTACTAGATAAGTTACATTACGTTCATGCATTCAAAAAATATCCAGCCAAAAAAAAAAAAAAAAAAAATATCCAGCCAATTTTTTCCAGTACACCAAAGAGAAAAGTTATAGATTCTTTTCCTAGGGCCGTGTTTTACATCTTTTCCAGCAGGATATCTTTGTGAAAGTCATGAGACCTTTGTCTGCCAGGGTCCTGTTTGCACAGTTTTTGCTCAGTGCTGACTCAAAGACGCTCATGGCAATGGGCTATGGCAGGCTCTGTACCTCCTCTTCACTAAATTAAATGTAAACACAAAGCAACTAAGCTGAAGGCAGGCCTTTCAGTGTCACGTGGGAGTGAATGGATCTCAGCTGCGTGTGCCCACCCTCGACAGGGTGTCAGTCTCCAGCTGGTGATGCAGCTGCTTCACTTAAAGCCACACTGAAGCCTCTATTCTCTCATCTCCACCAAACCATACTGAAGGGACTAAATGGCTCTGCTTTGCAGCTGCCTGTTAATTATAGCAGCTTCCTCAGCTCTCTTTTGGCTTATAAGACATTAATATACATTTGGGAAGGTCCTCTGTAAGAAACACACAAGAGAACTTTTAGCCTTATGAAGAGCTTGAAAAAACACCTTACTGCCAAGGGCAGCAGGCATCCAAACAGTGGCATGTGAAACAGCATCAGAACACACAGATTCCTTCAGCAGGTCCTCTGTTTTACATAAAGAACAGCAGCCCATCACTCAGTCAGTGAGAGGATTTTTTAAGGCATCCTTAAAATCATCTTTAAAATTCAGTGAATCTGCAACATAAAAATAGCATTAATTGCCTTGACTTGTTACTTAAAAAAAAAAAAGGAAGAAAAACAATGCATAATGCTATCAATAATTCATTTCAAAGTGGCTTTAGTTGTCTCAAAGCCCCATTTCATATAATTAAAACCTTTTGGCTGTCCTATTGTTACCCTGGAGGGAACTAGAAGTCAGTAAATTCTATGGTGTTGGGATAAACAATTCAGCTCATCATTGAGAAAGGGGTCCATCTCTCTTGGCAACAATTCAAAACATACTTCCTGGCTATACCAGGTCAGTTCAGGGGCTGGTAAGACTGTATTTCCTGTTGTCTATTAGGATCTGAAGCAGGCTTTTATAACGGGGCTACACAGATGCAACTGGGGAGCACAATCAGAGGGACAGCCTTACAAGCACTTCTTAGGCATCTCAATATCCACTTCCTAGCTTAGGACCCTCAGGTCAGCTGATAATTCTGGGAGACAATGGTGGCAATATAAGTCCTTGGAAGATGGAACCATTCATTCCAGGCATCCCTTCACTCACTCAACCAATATTTATTGTACCATACTGTACTTTGCTAGGGGCAGAGATTATAGAAGAAAAGCATGGTCTCTGTCTTAGGAGCTCACCATCTAGTGATGGACATACATGTTAACGGCCTTACCATAGTGTGATAACTGCTCTGAGAAATAAATGTACAAAGTCCTGTGGCAATGCAGGTATGAATCATTCAGCCTCAAAGAATCCGGAAGCTTTCAAGGAAGGTGACGTCTAGGCTTAGTTTTGAAGCATAAATAAGATTTTGTTAGATAAAAAGAAGAATGGGAAGACATTCTAGGTAAAAGCACAGGCACTGTGCAAAGGCACAGAGGTATGAAATTTGAGACTCTGTGACTATGTCTAATTTGGCCAGATCTTAAGATACATGGGACAGTGATAGTAAACAGAGCCAGAAAGGTAGGCTAGGGTCAAGGTGTCATGTGAAGGAGTTTGGACATGATCTGATCCCTATCAATGATGGGGAATCACATAAGATATAAAATCTGGTGATTTTTCATAGGCACCCGGGTGGCTTAGTTGGTTAAGCATCCGACTTCGGCTCAGGTCGTGATCTCACGGTTCGTTAAGTTCAAGTCCTACGTCAGACTCTGTGCTGACAGCTCAGAACCTGCAGCCTACTTCAGATTCTGTGTCTCCCTCTCTCTCTGCACCTCCCCACCCCCCCGACTCTGTCTCTCTCTCCTTCAAAAATAAACACTAAAAAAATTTTTTTTAATCTGGTGGTTTTTTCTAATAAAATATTTCAGATATTTAAAAAGGTGCAGAAAAGAATATAGTGAATGTTTGTGTACCCTATATCCAACTTAAAAAGCATTATAATTACCTTTCAAAACTTCCATGTACCTCTTCATTGTATATGGTCTCTCTCTTCCCAGAGGTAAACACTCAGCTGATTTTGGTACTTATCATTCTTATACACTGCTTTACTCTTTTACTAAATATGAATGTGTCTCTAAATAACATATTTTTTTGTGTTTTTAAACATTATGTGCATATTATCATACATGCTGCAATTTACTTTTTTATTCAATATTATATTTGAGATTTTTATTCCTTTGGGAAGCTCTAATCCATTCTCAGTGTTGTATAATATTTAATTGTGTAAATATACCACAATCCATTCTGTTGATGGAAATGAAATGTAGGTGGCTCCCAATTTTCATGGTATTAAAAAAGTACTTAATAGGGGAGCCTGAGTCTGGTTCAGTCAGTTAAACGTCTGACTCTGGATTTTGGCTCAGATCATGATCTCACAGTGGTGAGGTCGAGCCCCACGATGGGATCCGTGCTGGGCATGGAGCCTGCTTGAGATTGTCTCTTTCCCTCTCCCTCCCCTCCCCTGCTCAAGCTCTTTCTCAAAACAAAATAATAATAAGTGTTTTTATTTATATACCCTTGAGATCATTTGGGAAAGTTCCTCAAGGAACAATATCTAGGAATGAAATTACTGTGTCATAAGGTTTGGGTAAGTTGGACTTTACCAGATATTATCAAACTGCCTTCAAAGTGATGGTACCAATATACACTCCCAAGAGCAGTGTCAAGATATGCACTTCTGAAATTCAAGTCTACTGAATGAATAAAATGAATAGTGGCTGCTATGAGGGAAAGACTAGGAGCAGAGAGAATAGTTAGGATGCTCTTGTTATGAGGACTTGACCTAAAATGGTGGTTGTATAAATGGAGATGAATTTACTTGAGAAATATTTAGGAGGTAAAGGTGAAAGAACCTACTGACCAGGTGAAAGAGAGAGAAGACACTAAAGCCAACTTAATATTTTTACTTAAAATTTTTTTTAATGTTTATTTTTAAGAGAGAGACAGAGCGTGAGCGGGGCAGGGGCAGAGAGAGAGAGGGAGACACAGAATCTGAAGCAAGCTACAGGCTCCAAGCTATCAGCACAGAGCCCGACGCAGGGCTCGAACTCACAAACCATGAGATCATGACCTGAGCTCCAGTGGGACGCTTAACTGACTAAGCCACCCAGACACCCAAGATTTTTACTTTAGGCAAATGACCAGATGATGATACCATTGAGATGATAAATGTAGGAGATGGCTCTTAAATTGTGGAGGGAAGACAATAAGGCATATTCTTTGGAATGTCAAGTTTGAGGTATTTGTGAAATCTCTGGGTAGGGTATGAAGTTCAAGAGGCAAGACCATGCTGGTAGTAAAAACTATGAAGCTTGTTTACCCAAGGAGCTACCATAAATCAGATATCCAGGCTCAAAAAGGTTAAGAAAAATAAATAAATAAATAAAGAGAACAGCACTTTCTCTACTACTTAACACTGGTTTCTCTATTCCAGGAAAAAAAGTCAATTTATATGCCCCATGATACAAGGTAGGTACCCTCCCCTTAAATTAATTCTATATCTGAATTTCCACCTGTCTAGACTAAACCCTTCAGCTTAAGGTAGAACAAGCAGGGATGAAAGAAGACAGCTTCATAACATTAGACCTCAAAGAGCTACCAAGCTGTGCTTTAAATGTTATTACCAAAGGGGAGACAACCTGACATCCTGTTTGACAAAGAAGAAAAGGTTTAGCTCCTTTGAGTGTATCCTACTCAGATACACTTGAGCATTTCTATAATTTGCTCTGTTTTGAACTCCTTGCTCTTCCCGATCTATGGGGAAGTGCTTTTCAAGCAAGAAGGAAGTATTTAGTAAGAAGTTATGATGAATACTTCATTCTCTGCCTGATTTCACAAAGTGTAAATAGAAGCTCAGGAAATGGGATAATAGTTGTGGACCAGTAGTTTCATCTATAGGATACAGGAACAGTTGGCAATCTGTTATACCACTAGTATCAGCCTTGTTTTTCAGCAATAACTGACTTGGAAAATGCAGGATTGAAAACCTGGAGTTATATTCTAATAAAACAATGTTCAATGTTGGTCTATTTTTACAAAGAAAGTAGAGCTACAGAGTGGCTACAGAAGCCAGGTTAAAATGCCACATACATTTCAAACCCTAAGGTGAGTAAGGAGTCAAGTGTCCCCACTCCTTGCCCTACAGTCTGAGGATGAGTGTTAGTCAACCCATCATGTCTAGGACTGTTCTCAAAGATTCAGATGTAGCTATTTAGCACTTGAAATGTGGTTAATGCAACTGAGGAACTGAATTTTTATTTTAATTACTTTAAAAGGAAAAAAAAAAACTAAAGCAGGATAAAATATTATTCCATTAAATACAACGTTGTTTAGGAAGGACTACATTTCACTTTAACCATTGTATTGTATAAAATATTACTGTTATTAAAGTGCATGTGTGCTGTTTCTAGTACTACAAATAAACTCATTAACAGGGTGCCTGGGTAGCCCAGTTGGTTAAATGTCTGATTCCTGATTTCAGCTCAGGTCATGATCTCATGGTCGTGGGATCAAGCCCCACACCAGGCTCTGCACTGGCCATGTAGCATGCTTGAGATTTTCTCTTTCCCTTTCCCTCTGCCCCTTCCCTGCTCACTTGTGTGCACACATGCTCTGCACTCTTTCTCTAAAAAATAATAATAAAAACAGTTTTAAAAAAAAACCACATTACCAATCTGGTTGATGTCAATGGATTGATTCAGTTCAAATGACTTACTATGTATGGATTTCACAATGTCATGTATTTATTTACTTTATGCAGACAGCATGAGTTACAGCAGAGTTCCTTTACCTAAGCACTACTGATATTTGGGGCTGGGTAATTTGTTGTGGGGGACTGTCCTGAGCACTGTAGAATGTTGAGCAGCATCTCTGGTCTCTACTTACCAGACACTAGTAAGCACTCCCCTACTTCCCCAAGTTGTGAATACTAAAACATGCCAAATATCCCATGGAAGGCAAAATCATAACAGTTGAGAACCACGGAGTTACAGTGATACCATAAAATCAGAATTGGCAATTAGAGTAATATATTTATTTTTTTGAAATTATAATTAGATTATATTTCTAGTTTTAAGAAGTAAACAGGAACAGATTTTTAAGTTTAAAACGAAGGCAGGGGCGCCTGCATGCCTTAGTCGATTAAACAACAGACTCTGGATTTCAGCTCAGGTCATGATCTCACAGTTTGTGGGTTCGAGCCCCATGTCAGGCTCTGGGCTGGCACTGTGGAGCCTCCTTGGGATCCTCGCTTTCCTCCTCTCTCTGCCCCGCCCCTGCTCACACTCTCTCTTTCTCAAAATAAATGAACAGTTTTAAAAAATAAATAAAATAATAAAATAAAGTGAAGGCATACTACTGATTCAGAATTGAGTGGAGATACAAATGACAGTACTGCGCTGGAACACTAAAAAAAAAGAGAGAGAGACTGGAAAAAGGTATATTGCTAGTTTCATGATCAACAGCAAATGCAATTTGCTTCAGCAAGGCAAAATGAAAAACCTGTTTGTTGTGTAAAAACCCTTTTCAAGATAATGAAGGAAACACTATTAAGAAATGTTGGCAAATGTATATAAAGTGAGTAAGAAATTTCTTCTTATCATTAGAACAGTAAAAATGAATGAATAGGGGCTCCTGGATGGCTCAGTTGGTAGAGCATGTGACTCTTGATCTAAGGGTTGTGAGTTCAAGCCCCATGTTGGGTGGAAAGACTGCTTTAAACAATAAACTTCAGATATTGAAAAAAATAAAGAAAAAAATAAAATAAAATAAAATCTTTAAAAAAAACCATACATACATACATACATACACACACACATATGTGTGTGTGTGTATATATATATACATATATATGTGTATATATATATATAGATACACATATACATGTAATAACTAATGAATCAACAAAATAGGTTGTCTGAAATCAGAATTTCCAACAAAAGGGGCATCTGGGTGGCTTAGTCGGTTAGGTGTCTGACTTTGACTTAGGTCACGATCTCATGGTTTGTGGGTTTGAGTCCCATGTCAGGCTCTCTGCTGTCAGTGCAGAGCCCACTTCAGATACTGTCTCCCTCTCTTTCTGCCTCTCCCCACTCTCACTCTCTCTCTCTCAAAAATAAATAAACATCTTAAATAAATAAATAAATATCCAACAAAAAATTTTAATGATTTTTAATAGGATTTGAGCTTGTATCTTTGGTCACTATACCATTTTTTAGACAGAAGTATGGTAAAAGAAATTACTATTTCAGCTATGGATATTCTCTCAGAAAATTATGAGGAAAAGACTAAAAAAAGAACCACTTGATAAAAAGTGAAAGATCTTCAAATTAAACCATCAATTTGCCTGTAGCATATAAGACATTTCTAATGATATCAAGGGTCAGGTGATTCAAATGTAAATGACAAGTATTAACAAGAAAAAAAAATACAAGTACTTTTCTTTAGATTTGGATGATATTGCTCAATTAATACTCTGGGTATACTTTGTCTCAAAAGACTTGCAAACATACAAAGAAATTTTGTCAATTTGCAGACTGAAAACCTGAACTCATGTCATGGATATTTTTTATCTTCTACATCTGTCAATGAAGAATTGGACTAAATTTTTTTTTTTTAAGATTTTTAAAGTAATCTTTACACCAAACATGGGGCTCAAACCTACAACCCTGAGATCAAGAGTCACATGCTCCACCGACTAAGCCAGGCAGGCACCCCAAATCTGACTATATTAAAAAAAAATTCTATCACATGTATGGTGCTCCAGCTACATAGGTCAAAAGTCCAGCATTTATGGTCTTTTTTTAAAAAAAGTTTGTCTGTTTATTTATTTATAGAATGTGACCAGGGGAGATGCAGAGAGAGAGAGAGACAGAGAGAGAGAGAGAATCCCAAGCAGGTTCCACACTGCCAGTGCAGAGCCTGATTCTGGGCTCTATCCTACCACCACGAGATCATGACCTGAGTTGAAATCGAGAGTCAGACACTCAATCAACTGAGCCATGCAGGCGCCCCTACTGTCATTTTTAAACAAAACTGAAATTTCCCCTCTGCTTCATTCTACTGTATGGTACAAATTAAAAATATGTGTTCAGTTTTCTAAACCAGATTCTGTAAATGTCATGGATACAGTACTAAAATCATTTAGTATATATCTGCAAAAACTATGAACATTACCAGTTTATGGTACAGCTGAGAGAATTTAAAGACAATGTAATGATCACGAATTCTTTGCCAGTGCTCATTGGTTCAGGTGAAGGTTTACAAAAAAATTTACTATACTGTTATTTTCAACTCAAAATCTTCTTAAAGGAATGCCTTCAAGTATTCAATAATTAAAAACTAAAAAAAAATTTTTTTAATGTTTATTCATTTTTGAGAGACAAAGAGAGACAGAGCGTAAGTGGAGGAGGGGCAGAGAGAGAGGGAGACACAGATTCCGAAGCAGGCTCCAGGCTCCCAGCTGTCAGCACAGAGCCCCGTGCAGGGCTTGAACCCATGAACCATGAGATCATGACCTGAGCTAAAGTCAGACGCTTAACCAACTAAGTCACTCAGGTGCTCCCAAAACTTTTCTTTTAATTAATGAGTTAAAATTGAAACTTCAAGAAAAGGAAAAGCTTATTGTGTGACCTACCTGGCCAGGTATTTACATTAAAATTGAAGCTTTCCATAATATCATTAACACATTTTTCTAATGTGAATCAATATGGATTTTTTTTTAAGTTTATTTATTTATTTTGAGAGAGAGAGGACATGCATGCATGCATGCACATGCAAGCGGGGAAGGGGCAGAGAGAGAGGGAGAAAGAATCCCAAGCAGACCCCACACTTTCAGCATGGAGCCACGAACCATGAGACCATCACCTGAACCAAAACAAAGACTAGGATCCTTAACTGACTGAGCCACCCAGGTACCTCTATACGGAGTGGATTCTAATTGTAACTGACAGCACTAACCAGCTTCACACACTACAAGAAAATTTTGGAAAATGCTTTGTTGATACTGATAAATGTACAATTTCCTTAACGATTTATGCCATACCTCTTTGATTTTGATATTAACACAGAGTTAGCAAGTTTCCTTAATCTGGACAGATGTAGCTTAGAAGTTAAATAAATTCTAAAAAAGATGAACCAGATTTATCAATGTGGATGCAAATGTTAAAGGGGAATGATTTTTAGGTACTCAATACAGTTATTGGAAAACTTTTAGGTATGTATGGAACAACTTGGGTATATGACTCTTACTTTTTCAAATTTAAATTCTATGAAATCTAAATATAGGTCAAATATTTCCAATGAAAATATATCATCTAAATTGAAGTGTAAGTGTAAAATACCTACCTAACTTCAAAGACTTTAAATATATAAAATATGCCGAGAGTACAAAATATCTCAGTAACCATTTTTTATATTAATTATAGGTTGCAACAATAATTTTGGGGTATGCTGGGTAAACAACATTATTAAAATTAATTTCACCTGTTGGAAAATAAAGCTATACACAGCTTATAATATACTTATACTGGACAAGCTGGGTAGACCTTGCTGCAAATGTTTCCCATCTTACTGGTCTGCTGGCTCTTTCTGTGGTCTATACTTCAATGTAAAAAATCATTACAGGGATGGGCACCTGGGTGGCTCAGTTGGTTGAGCAACCAATTTCGGCTCAGGTCATGATCTCATGGTTTGTGGGTTCTAGCCCTGAGTCAGGCTCTGTGCTGACAGCTTGCCCAGAGCCTGGAGCCTGCTTCAGATTCTGTCTCCTTCTCTCTCTGTCCCTCCCCTGCTCACGCTCTGTCTCTCAAAAATAAATAAATGTTAAAAAAAAATTTTTTTTTTTAAATCATTACAGGGAAGGCAGCCACTCTGGAAAACAGTATGAAGGTTCCTCAAAAAATTAAAAATGGAACTACCCTATGACCCAATAATTGCAGTACTAGGCATTTATCCAAAGGATACAAAAATGTTGATTGGAGGGGTAACATGCGCCCCAATGTTTATAGCAGTGTTATCAAAAATAGCCAAATTATGAAAGAGCCCAGATTCCATTGACTGATGAATGGATAAAGAAGGTATGGCTTAACAGATGTTGGTGAGGATGTGGAGAAAGAGGATCTCTTTTGCACTGCTGGTGGGAATGCAAACTGGTGCAGCCACTCTGGAAAACAGTATGGAGGTTCCTCAAAAAATTAAAAATAGAACTACCCTATGACCCAGCAACTGAACTACTAGGTATTT
This sequence comes from Leopardus geoffroyi, assembly GCF_018350155.1. Classification (NCBI taxonomy): domain Eukaryota; kingdom Metazoa; phylum Chordata; class Mammalia; order Carnivora; family Felidae; genus Leopardus; species Leopardus geoffroyi. The sequence goes on from NC_059334.1 coordinate 60,858,843, forward strand.
ATCCAAGGGATACAGATGTGCAGTTTCAAAGGGGCACATGCACTCCAATGTTTACAGCAGCATTATCGACAATAGCCAAAGTATGAAAAGAGCCCAAATGTCCATTGACAGATGAATGGATAAAGAAGATGTGGTATCTACACACAATGAGTATTACTCAGCAATCAAAAAGAATGAAATCTTGACATATGCAACTATGTGGATGGAACTAGAGACTATGATGCTAAGCAAAATTAATCAGAGAAAAACAAGTATCATATGACTTCATTTATATGAGGAAGCTAAGATACAAAACAGATGAACATAAGGGAAAGGAAGCAAAAATAATATAAAAACAGGGAGGAAGACAAAACATAAGAGACTCTTAAATATAGAGAACAAACAGAGGGTTGCTGGAGGGGTTGCAAGAGGGGGGATGAGCTAAATGGGTAAAGGGCATTAAGGAAGACACTTGTTGGGATGAGCACTGCATGTTATACATAGGGGATGAATCACTGAATCTACTACTGAAATCACTGGTGCACTATATGCTAACTTGGATGTAAATTTAAAAATAAATTAATTTAAAAAAGACGATATGGTACACACACACACACACACACACACACACACACACACTGGAATATTACTCAGTGATCAAAAAGAATGAAATCTTGCAATCTGCAACAACATAGATGGAACCAGAGTATATTGTGCTAAGTGAAATAAATCAGTCAGAGAAAGACAAATATCATATGATATCTGGTGAATGAAAAAGAAGATAAAAACAGAGAGAGAGGCAAACCATAAGAGACTCTTATAGAGAACAAACTGAGGTTGCTGGAAGGGAGATGGGTAGGGGGATGGGCTAAATGGTTAATGGGCATTAAGGAGGGTACTTGTTGGGATGAGCACTGGGTGTTACATGTAAGTGATGAATCACTAAATTCTACTCCTGAAACCAGTATCACACTATATGTTAACTAACTGGAATTTAAATTAAAAAAAAAAAAATCATTATAATAATGGGGTCCTGGAAAATTAAAAACACTAAAGGTTGAAATTCCCTTCAAAATGTTTAGTCTTTAGTGAATAAAGAAATGATGTATTTGATAGATTGCTGCTGATACTAACAGGAAGAATTAAAACTGAACTGAGGGGCACCTGGGTGGCTTAGTCAGTTAAGCGTCCGACTTTGGCTCAGGTCATGATCTCATGGTTCGTTGGGTTCGTGAGTTCAAGCGCTGTACTGGGCTCTGTGCAACAGCACGGAGCCTGCTTTGGATTCTCTGTCTCTCTTGCTCTCTGCTGCTCTCTCTCAAAAATAAATAAACATTAAAAGAAAAGAAAAGAAAAGAAAAGAAAAGAAAAGAAAAGAAAAGAAAAGAAAAGAAAAGAAAAGAAAAGAAAATGTTAAAAAAAAAAAAAACTGAACTGAGCATCATCTCTGGAATTTACTACCAAGGGAAAACAACCTCACTAAACCCACTCATTTTAGCAGGTGTTTTTTTTTTTTTTTTTAACGTTTATTTATGAGAGACAGAGCATGAGTGGAAGAGGGGCAGAGAGAGAGGGAGACACAGAATCCAAAGAAGGCTCCAGGCTCTCAGCTATTAGCACAAAGCCCGATGTGGGGCTCGAACCCATGAACCGTGAGATCATGATGTGAGCTGAAGTTGGACGCTTAGCTGCCTGAGCCACCCAGGTACCCCTTCTAGCAGCTTTTTGTAAAGTCCATCAGGTTTTCTACTTGGACAGACATGTGGCCGCAGAGTGAAGACAATTTATCTCTTTCTTTCCAATCTAAATGCCTTATGTTTCTTTTTCTGGCTAGAACCTCCAACACAATGATGAATAGAGGTAGTGAGAGCAGACAGCCCCACTTGGTTCCTAATCTTAGGCAAAAAGCATTCAGTCTTTCACCATTAAGTATGATCGCTACACCAGACTTCAAGCTGTATTACAAAGCTGTAATCATCAAGACAGTATGGTACTGGCACAAAAACAGACACTCAGATCAATGGAACACAATAGAGAACCCAGAAATGGACCCACAAACATATGGCTAACTAATCTTTGACAAAGCAGGAAAGAATATCCAATGGAATAAAGACAGTCTCTTCAGCAAGCGGTGCTGGGAAAACTGCACAACATGGAGGAAGATGAACCTGGACCGCTTTCTTACACCATACACAAAAATAAACTCAAAATGGATGAAAGACCTAAATGTAAGACAGGAAGCCATCAAAATCTTCAAGGAGAACGCAGGCAAAAACCTCTTTGACCTTGGCCGCAGCAACTGCTTACTTAACACATCTCCAGAGGCAAGGGAAACAAAAGCAAAAATGAACTATTGGGACCTCATCAAAATAAAAAGCTTCAGCAAAGGAAACAATCAGCAAAACTAAAAGGCAACCAATGGAATGGGAGACATATCAGATAAAGGGTTAGTATCCAAATTTGCAAACAACGTATCAGATAAAGGGTTAGTATCCAAAACCTATAAAGAACTTATCAAACTCAACACCCAAAAAACAAATAATCCAGTGAAGAAATGGGTAAAAGACATGAATAGACACTTCTCCAAAAGAGACATGCAGATGGCCAACCGACACATGAAAAAATGTTCAACGTCACTCATCATCAGGGAAATGTAAGTCAAAACCACAATGAGATACCACCTCATACTTATCAGAATGGCTAACATTAACAATTCAGGAAACAAAAGATGTTGGCAAGGAAGCAGAGAAAGAGGATCTCTCATGCATTGCTGATAGGAATGCAAACTGGTGCAGCCACGTTGGAAAACAGTATGGAGGTTCCTCAAAAAATGAAAAACAGAACTACCCTATGACCCAGCAATTGCACTACTAGGTATTTATCCAAGGGAATGCTGTTTCGAAGGGACACATGCACCCCAATGTTTATAGCAATACTATCAACAATAGCCAAAGTATGGAAAGAGCCCAAATGTCCATCAATGGATGAATGGATAAAGAAGATGTGGTATATATATATATATATATATATATATATATATATATATATATATATATATACATACACATACACACAATGGAGTATTACTCGGCAATAACAAAGAATGAAATCTGGCCATTTGCAGCTACGTGGATGGAACTAGAGGGTATTATGCTAAGCGAAATTAGTCAGAGAAAGACAAATATCATATGACTTTGCTCATATGAGGAGTTTAAGATACAAAACAGATGAACATAAAGGAAGGGAAGCAAAAATAATACAAAAACAGTGAGGGGGACAAAACATAAGAGACTCTTAAATATGAAAAACAAACAGAGGGTTACTGCAGGGGTCGTGGGAGGAGGGATGGGCTAAATGGATAAGGGGCATTAAGGAATCTACTCCTGAAATCATTGTTGGCCTATACGCTAACTTGGATGTAAGTTAAAAAAAAAATAAATTAAAAAAAAAAGTATGATTGCTCTAGGTTTTTCATAGATGTTCTTTATCAGGTTAAGGAAGTTCTCTTCACTTGCTAGTATGCTGAGAATTTTGAATCAGGGTTAGATGTCAGATTTTGTATTTCCCAAATGACTATAAACAAACAAAAATCCCAAAACAGAACATACTTCTACATGTAAATATTATTTCTGGAAGCGTACTCAAGAGGTGGGGAAAGGGGTTTCTTTTATCTAGGATAAAGCCCTTGCTTGAAAGATCAGACAGAAGGAAGAACATCAGTCTCGACCAAAGTCAATGGCCCCTAGACTCTAGTGGGTAAATGTGCTCAATACTCCTGTTTGGTTTAGTGCTGAGAGTGGCCTCTTCCTTCCTGGAGTGACCTTCATGACTGCACAGGAGAGAGGGAATGCTTCAGAAACTCTCCAGAAGCAAATAATGGATGGTAAGCAGTAGTCTGTCATCTCTTGGAGCTTTTCAAATGAAACACAGCTACCCTGGTCACATTCTATCTCAGGTACAACATGATTGTACCTGGGCCTTCAGATGTTCTTCCAGAGTCTTAACTGCCATGCTATCCCCCCTATGAAGTTTTGTCATGTGGTACTATCTATTAATGCAGGTCAGGAGGTAAAGGCACAGAGATGGTTCACAGGAAACACATTATAAGTTATCACGGACTAATTAAGAGTTGGCCAAAACAGACCTGCATTTCCCACCTGGATGGAGTGCTGTGTATCTATTGTACCGTCAGTAAATTACCCCTTAAGTCCCTTTTGGACAGAAAGGGCATAAAAATGCAGTATTAAGGCATGATACACTGCTGCCATAAGCTTTATCTCATAAGGTTTCATTTATCCAGTCAAAAATTGTATATGTTGTCTTATTATTTCTTTCCCTACTAAAAGCTTTCCTTTTTTACGAGGTTACAACTTTTTAAATCGCTACATGCTACACCCTGCAAGTACTGGTGAACATGCCAAGTCAGAATAAGAATATGCTACTTGATATAGATGGTGATTTGAGAAAGTCCTATTTCTGATTAAATTAGTTTATTTCAACCCTAAGCAATATGATTAGAGTTCTGCTCCAATAGCAGACTTCATCTAGAGTATCTGCATTATTTATCACACTAGGAGGAGAAGAAGGGACAGATTTTAAAAAATAGGGATACAAATCAATATGAGGTTTTCCACAGATGCAGTCTTGGTTGGGGAGCACAGCAGCCCCTTCAGGTCCAGTGCTGAAAATCATTTAGCTGAAAACACTGAAAGACCCAGTGATGTTGGCTCAACAAGTCACTCCGGGAATCAGCAGCTTGCTAAATGTAATCTGCCTGCTCTCGGCCAGAATGATGGCCACACATCGGCTCAGGGGTAGTCAGCATGTTAGCACACTAAGCTGCAGCCACATAGCTGTACTGAGTATTATTGCTATAAGTAGCGCAATAAGTCTACCACCATATAATTTCTGCCACTATATAATTTCCCCCACTGGACTATTTTTAGGGACAGTGAATAGATTATCAAATAGTCTGGCATTCAGGGAGGTGCTCCAAGTTGGACATGAGAAGCAAGCACGATAAACACAGTTCAGATCACTGGAGACATGGGGGAAAGAGAGGAAAGAGGCATAGCAATTATCAGCAATGGCTCAGCATTTGTGGTTCACCTATCCCTGGGTCCCTGACATTGTACAAACCTGCTTTACAAAACTCATAGCATGACAAAGCTTCTTGCTCCAGTCCAAAAGCAGAGAGGCGTGGAAGTCGTCTCGGAGATTAGCTCTGGGACAGAAATATCTCTGGGCACTATGTAGGTCTAATAACAATCCCACAGTGGGAGGGCCCAGACAGAGCAAGTAAACAAAACCTAAAACTAAATCCACACAACCTCAAATAATTGGATTCAACTCATAAATTGGGCAAATGATCCTCTTGTCTATGTCTCATGGCTATCAACAAGGTCCAAGAGCTCCTTATCTATGATTTCTTTTTCAAAACAATCTTATCAGGGCACATGTTTAATTATGCTAACATCCAAGGAAAACCACCACAACCCACCCTCCCTCTGCTTCCACTCAAAAATGAATAAAAACTCTTGGAATTTGGAAGCAACATGAAGAAAATCCAAGTCCTCTAATTGTAGCTCCTGTTACTCAAATTGTTTTCAATAAGTTGCCACATGAAAAGTATGGCAGCAATGGTCAAAAGCTAAGTTTCCTACCCTTCCTTGTGAAGACATCTTTTTTCTAATTAAAAACAATTTTTTTTAATATTTATCTACTTTTGAGAGAGAGACAGAGAGACAGAGAGAGAACAAGCATGAGCGGGGGAGGGGGAAGAGAGAGAGGGAGGCACGGAATCTGAAGCAGGCAGGCTGCAGGCTCCAGGCTCTGAGCCCGAACTGCAAGATCATGACCTGAGTTGAAGTCCTACACTTAACCGACTAAGCCACCCAGGTGCCCTTTCTTTTTTTTCTAATTTTTAAACTAAGGTATAATTTGCATACAGTAAAATTTACCCTTTTTAATGTCTGATCTACAAGTCTTGAAAAATGCATACAGTCATGTAATCAAACACCACAATCAAGATACAGAACAATTTCATTACCCAAAAAGTTCCTCTGTGCCCTTGGTCCCAACCCTAGCCCCTGGCTGATCTGAATTCTGTCCCTACAATTTTGCCATTTCCAGAAAGTCATATATATGGAATCATACACCATGTAGACTTTTTTTCTTTTTTTAAGATTTTATTTTCAACTAATCTCTACACCCAATATGGGGCTCAAATGATCTCAGGCTCACAACCCTGAGATCCAGAGTCCCAAGCTTCACTGACTGAGCCAGCCAGGGCTCTGCTATGTAGCCTTTTGAGTCAAGTTTCTTTCATACTGTATAAAGCAACTGAATTCATACACGTTGCTGTATGTATCAGTAGTTCTTTCCTTTTTATTGCTAAGTAGTATTTCATTATATGGGTAGACAAGTTTATTTATTTAATCCCCAGTAGAGGGTCATTTGGGTCGTTTCCAGTGTCCAGAGAATGTGTGGATAAAGCCACTGCAAACGTGTTCAATCCAAGTTTTCATTTCACTTGGGTAAGTACCTAGGAGTGGACTGCTGGAAGATCTACTTTTGAAACCATCTCCCTGGGGGCACCCGAGTGGCTCAGCTCTTGATTTTGGCTCAGGTCATGATCTCATGGTTCATGAGACACAGCCTGCATCGGGCTCTGCAGTGACAGCAACAGAGCAGAGGCTGCTTGGGATTCTCTCTCCCCTCCTCTCTCTCTGCCCCGCCTCCCCACTAGTTCATGTGCATCGCCCATGCTTTCTCTCTCTCAAAATAAATAAAACTTAAAAAAAAAAAACCTGGGGGCGCCTGGGTGGCTCAGTCGGTTAAGCGTCCGACTTCGGCTCAGGTCATGATCTGACCGCGTCGGGCTCTGTGCTGACAGCTCAGAGCCTGGAGCCTGCTTCACATTCTGTGTCTCCCACTCTCTCTGCCCCTTCCCTGCTCATGCTGTGTCTCTCTGTCTCAAAAATAAATAAACATTAAAAAAAATTAAAAAAAAAAAAAACCTGCCTGGTTCTACGCATGTCATTTCTACAAAGCAGATATGCATTTTCCCAATAGAATAACTGTGATGCTTCTCTTCCGGGTCCATCTGTATCATTTCTCCGCCCTCCTGGGTGCAGGAAATATCTCCAAATCAGGATCACTTACAAACTTTATTAACAGTGTTTATACTTTCAGCCCTGGATCATTAATAAAAATGTTAAATATGCCTGATTTCCTTACTGGCCCCCTGCAGCAGCCTAGGGAACAAACTCTTTCTACCCCCACACACTAGCATTTAGCTTTACACTTGTTTTACACCACACATTGCATCAGTAGCTTCTCCTCTATATTCTTAATCGCTTTTCAATTGAGCCAAGAACCTTCAGTATATCACCTTTAATAATTACAGGGAAACCAAGCAGAGCTCTTCCTGACTCGTTTGCAGTTAGTGCACTTTCTGCAAGTCACAGATACAGACAAGGATCGGTAGACAGCACACAAAATTTGAGGTCTTACTCTTTAATACCAGCCTAAAAGCTACACAGGGCTTCGTTCTTCCTAAGATAGTATCCCATCCCAAAAACAATCTTTCAAGTATATGCTGTATTAATTAAACTAGAGAAGAGGAAAAAAAAAAATGTCAGCATAATTAACACACAAAGCAACAGTATGGCCTAATTAATCACCATGAAGAGCAATCGAATAAAATACTATGCATTTTTATGGAGCAATTTAATCTGGCAAGTAATTAATCACAGAAACACTAAGCAAAACAAATGGATTTCCCTTTAAGGAAGTCGCATTTATCATCTGTAATGTATCCCAAACTCTAATTTGTTATCCTGACTCAAAATTATCCAGGAGACAATGAATTGTCAGCCTTAGTAGAACACTGATTTCTGAAGAAAAAGAACACCGAGCTTTTCAAATCAAATTACAGTCCCTTGAACACCCAAAGAGCCAAGGGTTATGGGGCTGAGGTTCAGGTCAATAGGCATGGAGGTCTTAACCACAAGAGTTCTAAATCTAGGTCAGTTTAGTGAAATCCATAAATAATTGCTAAATGGCTCATGAAAAGAAAACAGCACTAGGAGTGACAATTGTGGGTCACAGATATTACCAAAACCCAAGGAGAAGATCCTCAATAATTGACAACAGGGGCAAGGAGAGCTTCTGATTTCAGAATAAGCAAAGGGTAGAGGGGGATGCACGTATCACTGCAGTGAAACTTAGCTCAAAGAAACCTTTACTCCATCCTTCTCTCCTCTCCCTTTCTTCATTCCTTCTTTAAACAATGACCCATTTTCCCTAGGCCCCAACAGCTTCACCAGTCTGAAGAATACCAACAGGCTGATAATTCTGAATGCCTTCAATTTTCAAAGACAAAGTGATATACACTAGCTAAGAAGGTATAAGAAAGTTATCTTCTTATCTCCTCCTTCCCAGCCACCCTCTCTGCTTGGCCATTTTTGAGACCAGAAGAACTGCCCTTTTCTTTGCAAAGGAAACTCACGGCACTTTAAGTCTTTCCCTTAATATTCCCATTTCTAGCTTTTTTTTTTCTTTATTTACTAGTCTTGAAGGGCTCTCTTTCTCTCTTTTTTTTTTTTAAGCAAACTCTTATAAGTTAAAGCATGTGACAGAGTCCCAGGCATCTGCTGGCTGTATCAAAGTGGTTTTCTCTTTACTGACCTGCTTGACCTCCAATGATGGATCCCATGAAACATTCAACACTTATTCAACTGTACAGAGAAAGTCATGCTTTTCACACTTCACCCTGACTATGCTCACAACTTGAGAAAAGCTGTTGTAGACACCCTATTTGGCCTAGGGCATTTTCCTCTAGATTTTAATCCTTACCCTCCTCTCCAAACCTTTTTGCTCTATTATCCCTGGCTTGCACCTGTGACCTGTTTCTGAACTCTTTCACTCTGGCCTTCAGTCCATTTCTCTTTTGGAGAGTCTGACTGGCACTTTTGTTCAGTGATTCTCTGAAATGTGGTCTCTGGATTGTTCTGAGTTCCCTCCCAACAGTAAATGAATTAATATTCATCGGCCCAACAGTAAAGGAATTAATATTATTGCCAGCCCATTCCACATCAGGCCCAGCCAGTATCCTGAATACCCACTTGTCTAAAAAACCAGAACTCTGTTTATAGATCTATGTTCAACAGATATTCAATGAACACAGGCACTGTGTTATGGAGTTAGACATGGATGCTGCCTGCCTTCAAAGAGCTCACAGCCTAGTAAAAAAGATACACAAATAGTTATTACTGTAGTATGGATAGACCTGGCTCTAAAAGCAATGATCAACGTGTACTATTTCAGGAGGTAAGCTGACAAGCTGGGGAAGGACATCTAAGGCAGGGAGGAAACGTGTGTGTGTGTGTGTGTGTGTGTAGGGCCTGGAGTAGGAAACTGTTTGTCCAGACAACTATAAGTGTCATTGTTTTGTCCAGAGAACTCTATGTGGTCTGGCATAGCTGTGGTGAGGACACAGAGTCCAGAAAGCATATTAAGAATGGAACTATGGGGTGCCTGGGTGGCTCAGTCAATTGAGCATTGACTTCAGCTCAGGTCATGATCTTGCAGTTCGTGGGTTCTGTGCTGACAGCTCAGAGCCTGGAGCCCGCTTTGGGTTCTCTCTCTCTCTCTCTCTCTCTCTGCCCACCCCCCCCCCACTTGTGCTTGCTTGCTCTCTCGCTCTCAAAAACAAATAAACTTAAAAACATTTTTTTAAAAAGAATGGACCTGTATGCCATGCTACAGAGATTAAATTTTATTCTGCAGGTATTAAGGGAGCCAGTGAAGGGAATGAACACAGGAAAGAGCAAGAGAAAGAAAGAGGCACAGAAGATAACAAGACTAGAAGGTTAGAGAATCCAACTGATAAAGAAATGGGGAGAATAAACTGTGTTATATTTACAAAATAAAATACTACTCAGCAATAAAAAGGAATGAACTACATATACTAGATCTTTGCACACCCATGTTCATCGCAGCATTATTCATAACAGCCAAAATGGGGAAACAACCCAAATGTCCACCAACAGATAAATAAACAGAATGCAGTTTATACATACAATGGAATGTTATTTAGCCTTAAAAAGGAAGAGAATCCTTTCATATGATCCAACATGAATGAACTTTGAGGTCATTATGCTAAGTGAAATAAATCAGTCACAAAAAGACAAATACTGTGTTGATTCCATATATATGAGATATCTAAAGTAGTCAAATTCATAGAAACGGAAAGTAGAATGGTGGTTGCCAGGGACATGGAGGAGGGGAAATGGGGGGGGGGCTGTTTTTTAAATGGGTATAGAGTAGATGAAAAAGCCTTAGAGATCTATTGTAGAACAATGTGAAAACACTTAATGCTACTAAACTGTATACCTAAAAACACTTAAGATTGTAAATTTTATATCTTTTTTTTACCAGTGTTCAAAACTGTTTAAATTTGGGGAGCCCTGGCTGGCTTGAGCAAGCGACTCTTGATCTCAGGGTTGTGAGTTTGAGCCCTATGTTGGGTGCAGAGATTACTTCAATAAATAAAACTTAAAAAAATAATTAAAATGTTTATATTTTTTAAAAAGGAATGAAATAATATACACAACAGAGTGGATGAATTTCAAAAACTTATTGAGTGTGAGAAGAGAGTCACAAAAGAGGATCTTCTATATGATTCTGTTTACATGAAATTCAAAAACAGGAAAAACTAATTTATGGTGAAAGAAGTCAGAAAAGTGCACAATTCTGGGGAAAAGGAGAGTCACGAGGCACTTTCTGGAGCAATGGGAAGGCTCTAGGTCTTGAACTGGATGTATTACAGAGGTATATACATACGTAAAAAGCTGTCCAATTACACACCTACGATTTTGCACATTTTACTATATGTATAATTAAAATAGAAAGGTTTTCAGTGAGTTGGTAACATTCTATCGATTGGCGTGAGTGGCTCACAGATATTCATTTTAGGATCAAGCTTTATTACAAATACACATTAATATAGTACTTTTTAGAACTTATCAAATAGTTCACATTTTTCAAGCAGGAAATTAATTCCGATTAAATGGGCAAAGGAACAGTCTTTAATCCATCCCTATCTGAATCCCAGTTAGAAAATTATCCCATAAGGAAGATGATGCACAGTCAAAACCCTAGTCAGAAATCTTTCACTCCCTTCTACCCAGACTGAGTTCCAACTACAGGTAAGCAATCCTGCTGCCTTTTCACGGATGTCACCAACATGAATAAAGGAAAGGGGAGATCAATGAGAACCACTGTCTCTGGAACTTCCTTGAGATCGAGAATTTTCATTATATGAAAATAATGTCAAATGAGAGAGAAATTAATGTTTTTTGGTGTTCAGGGCAGTGAAAATACATTTTGCACCCTGTGTTTGACATCCCCCTCACATGTTATTGGTTTTAAAAGAAATTATATGGAAACCAATTAGAACAAAAAATCTCATTAAACCTCTTACAATAGAAGCCCACTTTGCTAGAGCATGCACAATATCTGGGCCCCAGGGATACATGTATAATCGAGGTAAAATTAATCAAAACCTACACATAAAAAGAACAGCAAGAGACAGTTTAAGAAGAAAATCTTTCTTCAGTGTTAGAAATTCCTGAAGTCTGATCACTGAGTGCATAATTCTGCTTATTATTATCTTCCACTCTGTAACACTATATATGTAATTAGGCTGATATCACAGTAAAATGACAGTAAAATGCAGACACAATTCATTTAACAATTAATGTACTGAAGCTAAAAATTCTTACCATGTCATTAATTGCCTGCTTAAAACGCTGCCTCAGTTTCAGTTTTAGATGATCACACACCTTCTTTAAGAACCCAGGGGAAAGGCAATGCACAAGGCAAGGCTTGTTTAGAGGAGAAATAGCAGGCAGCAGTGAGTTTCCTTCTCTCCCTATGGACCCCAACTCAGAAGAGCCTTTACTGTGACCACCAAGCTTACTACTAATTAAAAGAGAAAACAGTAAAGAGCATCTTCTTTCTCAGTAAAGCTCTCCCACCTACCCTCACTCCAAACCGCCTCTTCAATGTTCTCTGTTAGGTTTTAATTTCTCAATATAATAAGAACTAACACTTGCAACAATCTTTTTTTCCTTCTTTTTTTTTCTTTTTTATGTTATTATTTTTTAATTTATTTCAACTGGTAAATTCCCTCTTGGGGTTTTGGGAGAGTAGGAGGACAGAGGAAGACTTGAACCATTCTATGAAGATTGTTGTCTCTGATTTTTTCTATAAAAGGATTTTATTTTTCTAGTCTGGCCCTGGCTGATGATTCCCCACCCACAGTTTTTTCTTCACAAATTTATTCTTTACAAAGAGCTTTGCAGTTGATTCTTAAGGAGGTTTTTTTTTTTTTTCCCCCAGTTTTTGAGGCCATTTTATATAATAGCAGCAAGCCAAAACCCAAAAAGGAGAGAAAATATTCCCAAATCATCCACCAAATCAGTAGCAGAGTCAGGATTAGATCAAAGCATCTGGACAAAAATTTAGAAGGCATAGTTATCAAATGTGCTGATGATACAAAGCTGCAAAAGAAAACCAATACACAGAATGACATCATCAGGACTCAAAAAATATCCTGATAAACTAGAATGATGAGCTGCAATGAACAAGATATATTTAATAAGGATAAAGAGTGGAGCGCCTGGGTGGCTCAGCTGATTAAGTGTCTGACTCCTGATTTTGGCTCAGGTCATGATCTTGTAGTTCGTGGGCTCAGCCCTGTGTTGGGCTCTGTGCTGACAGCAGAGAGCCTGCTTGGGATTGTCTCTCTCTCTCTGCCCCTTCCCTGCTTGCTCTCGCTCTCTCAAAATAAATAAAGTTAAAACAATATAGTAAGGATAAAGAGTTTCATTTAGGTTAAAGAAAAGTTCGGGGTGCCTGGGTGGCTCAGTTGGTTAAATGTCCAACTCTTGATTTCGGCTCAGGTCATGATCTCACTGTCTGAGATGGGCGTGGAGCCTGTTTAAGATTTTCACTATCGGGGCGCCTGGGTGGCTCAGTCGGTTAAGCGTCTGACTTCGGCTCAGGTCATGATCTCACGGTTTGTGAGTTCGAGCCCCGCGTCGGGCTCTGTGCTGACAGCTCAGAGCCTGGAGCCAGCTTTGGATTCTGTGTCTCCTTCTCTCTCTGCCCCTCCCCAACTTGTGCTCTATGTCTCTCAAAAGATAAATAAATGTAAAAAAAATTTTTTTAAATATATATCTAAAGGACAGTCACAGTATGCCAGATATTTTAAAAACCATGGCAAATGAATAACAACTGAAGGAAGAAAGGATAGTACAGAAAGGCAGTAGTATACATCTTAGCCCTTTGAAGAAGTTAATATATAGAAGACAGAGTACATTTTTTGGTGTTACATCTAAAGGTTCAGGTTATAAAGAGGAAGATTCCAACATGAGGAAAAGATTCTCATCATTTTTACAAAGATTTTGTTTTTTTAAGTGATCTCTACACCCAAAGTTGGACTCAAACTTACAACCCCAAGATCACAAGTCACATGCTCCACCAACTGAGCCAGCCAGATGCCCTACGATTCTCATTATTTAAAAAACTGAATAGTCTATATCCTAAAGTATTAAGCACTATTTTCACTAAGTATTCAAGGAGAGGCAGGCTGTGACCCCAATAAGTGAGATTTCTGCTTTGGGAAGCAGACCAGAGTAGATGGCCTCTTCAGTTCTTTTAGCTTTTAAGGTTCTGTGATCCTGGCACCGCTAATCTGTAAGATCAAAGTCCCATAGAAAAGACGAAGTATGGTATGCGGTATCTGGTATAAATCTGAGAATTTAATTAGAGTGATCACGCTCCTACGGAGCCCAAAACACTCCTCTTTTTGTTCACAATAATCCAAAGAAAACTAAAATTTCACCTACTGAAGAGAAGCCTGTTGGGTTTGCTGACCAGGATGATATATTGTTACCCAATTGTAATAGGTTCTAGAACCCACTAACAGATTAACAATCTACTGTGTTCTATGGAGTTAGAATATCTGAGTTATATGACCAGAGTTCCAGCCCAATTTTTCGGAAAGAAAAATGGAGAGAGAAAATTAAGGGATAAGGTAAAGAACTGCCCACAATTTTAAAAGACTTTTTTAACTGCCCTAGATGTTGGATGGAAAAAGGAAAGGAATTAAGGATCTAAATTATGCCTATTGATCCCATTTGTGGCTAGGATTTATAGAAGTTACAATTAGAAACCAGCATTTGTGAGGAGCACCTGGGTGGCTCAGTCAAACATCTGACTTCGGCCCAGGTCATGATCTCACGGTTCATGAGTTCAAACCCTGTGTTGGGCTCTGTGCTGACAGCTCAGAGTCTGGAGTTTGCTTTGGATTCTGTGTCTCCCTCTCTCTCTGTCCCTCCCTCACTAGTATTCTGTCTTTCTCTCTCTCAAAAATAAATAAAAACATTAAAAAAAATTTTTAAAAACCCCAGCATTTGTGAACTAAGTCATGATTAAGTGTCTATACTTCCTACTTAGTGAGAGTTCCTTTTCAAGAAGAAAAAAAAAAAAATCAACCTTTTCTCAAGTGAAAATGAAACTTTTTGTCTTACCTTGGGATCAATGACAATTAGGGAGCAGCACATCCCTAAAGGACCAAGGACAGTTGTACCAGCAGAAGCAGGCCATCTCCAGAGAGCCAGAGAAGGAGAAGAGCTGGCTGGGAAAGAGCAAAGGCCCAGGAGTGACAGATAGGCTTTGGACTGCTATAGACTCTAGCCCCTTCCCAACCTTCTGACCCAATTATCTAATGAATCAACTGGAAATACCTTTCTTTCTCACCTACTAAAACAGCAATAATTCTAGGTCATCTTGACTGCCCCTCTGGTTCTCAACTCCTAGCATTTAGAAACAGATGTAAAGACAAGGAAGCAGTGACAGAAACAGAAGAATAAAGAAATGTTCCTAAGACCAGAGGCTTCTAAAGAAAGGATCTCAAGTCTATCTCACACAAATACACCACCCTTTCGCTTACTCATTCTTTCTCTCTCTGAATCTCTCTCTTCCCAGGTTTTTGATGCTTACGTAATAAGAAACTGGAAAAGGCACAGGGTAGGATCTGCTGATTAAAAGACTAGCAGAATAAAGGACATATGTCAGATGGCTCATCTCCGAGAGCCATAAAAAAGTTAATGCTAAGTTTAAAAACCTAAAGTTAATTTACCACACCACAGAATTACAGGAAAGCAGATCCAATCAATTACCGGTGGCACAAGCACAAACAACAGGACTTTGCCGTGTATAAACACATTTAGAGAAACAGAATGTTGAAGGACTGTGGACCTAAAAAGAGGAGAGAATTTGTTCTCCTACCACGTGGGGGCCATTCACTCACACACCTGGGACCAAGGGCTAGAACACTCTGGAAGAAACTGCCAATTTCACCTACAACTGTCTGCTCAGAATCAAGCCCTTTCAACTTCCCTCAAGGCCCAGGACTCTTAATTACCTCTAGTCACCCAGAAACAGCTACTCTAGTATCACTGGCTCAGTCACAAAAACAGTCCCTCCAAACCACCTCCAAAATGTTCAAGTTAAGTACTTGCCATAATTCATTAAGAAAGAGAAAAATAGGGTCACTTGGGTGGCTCAGTCAGTTAAGTATCCAACGTCAGCTAGGTCATGATCTCACAGTTTGTGGGTTTGACCCCCATGTCAGGCTCTGTGCTGACAGTTTGAAACGTGCTTTGGCTCCTCTGTCTCCTTCCCTCTCTGCCGCTCTGCAGCTCGCACTCTCTGTCTCTCTCTCTCAAAATTAAATAAACATGAAGGAAGGAAGGAAGGAAGGAAGGAAGGAAGGAAGGAAGGAAGGAAGGAAGGAAGGAAGGAAGGAAAATATCGTGGTGCCTGGGTGGCTCATCTGTTAAGAATCCAGTTTTCAATCTCAGCTCAAGTCATGATCTCAAGGTTTGTGGGTTCAAGCCCCATGTCAGGCTCTGCGCTAATAGAGCAAAGCCTGCTTGGGATTCTGTCTCTCCCTTTCTCTACCCTTCTCTCTCTCCCTCTCTCTCTCTCTCTCTCTCAAAATAAATAAACTTTTTTAAAAAAGAAGAAAAAAAAGAAAGAGAAAAAATCAATGTAATTAACAAGCAAAAAGACTAATTGTTTTCCAAAAGAGCATTCAAAATAAGGTCACCAGATATGTATAAGATCTCTTCCAACTAACTCACCATTTACAAGGTTCCTTAAGTTGGCTATTCACATTCCTATAAAACCCAGTGTTGACAAAAGTTGAGGCCCCACACCTGGGAGGCCTCAATTGACACTCTCAGAGCATGCACCTGGGGCCCACTAAGGAGGTCCTGTTTTACAGTCCAAGAGCTTGATTCAGGACAGAGGGCTGAGCTCAAGGTTGGCTTCTTTTCTCCTAGGAGTCATATGCCAGAAATAGTCCCTTATCTGAGTGAATAAAAACAGGCCACAATTAGCAGCCCCTACCTTGGTGGGAGAAAATGAGATGCAAAAGATGGAGCACAGGACAAGATGATTTTCCACAAATCAACACTGACTCCAGACATAAATGAACACACCTTCATCCATTCCACATCAAACTACTGTGTCCTTCTCTCAAAATTACATATACCAATTAGTGCTATTCCTTTTGCACCATACTCTATTTGTTACAAAGCTCAACATGCAAGCATCAAGAGACAATGAGCTCAATATATTTTGAGCCGTAGGCTATCAGCTCACCGAAGAATGGAGCAGGATCTAGAATGCTGTGTTTAACACCCACCTGTGACAGAATCTCTTAACAAGATGTATCTAAACTCTAAACAGACTATTTCCCCATTCTCACCTAGTCTTAGCTCCAGACGTGATAAAGTAAATAAAATTAGGGTCCTGTTTCTAATGCATCCTTACTTCCTCAGGAAATACATGAAATTCTCCTTTTTAGTGTGCTTTTGGCAAATAAAGTTCACTGAAGTGAGTGTTGCATGTGTATGTTATTTAGAGCTACGGAAGAGTTATGTTTCTGTATCTCACTGGAATTTAGTATAATCTAAACAGTTTGTGATTCCAATAAGTTAAGATGTTTATGTATATGGTAAACCCTACAGCAACCACTAACGAAGTAACTAAAAGAAACAGTGAAAAAAAATCATTAAAGAATCAAAGTGCTACACTGAAAAATATTTACTTAATGCAAAAGAAGGCAGTTAAGAAGGTGCAGAGAAAAGGCACATGGGTGGCTCAGTTTGTTGAGTGTCCAACTCTTAATTTTGGCTCAAGTCATAATCCTAGGGCCATGGGATGGAGCCTGCTTAGAATTCTCTCTTTCTCTCTCTCTCTCTCTCTCTCTCTCTCTCTCTCCCCCCCGCCCCTCCCCCACTCATGCTCTCTCTAAAATAAAAGTTTTTTTTAATTAAAAAAAAAAGTTGGGGCACCTGGGTGGCTCAGTCAGTTAAGCGCTGGACTTTGGCTCTGGTCATGATCTCACAGCTCACGAGTTGGAGTCCTGCGTCAGGCTCTGTGCTGACAGCTGACAGCTCAGAGCCTGGAGCCTGATTCGGATTCTGTGTCTCCCTCTCTCTCTGCCCCTCCCCCACTCACACTTTCACTCTCTCTCTCTCCCTCAAATATAAACAAACATTTAAAAAAATAAAAATAAAGGTACAGAGGAACACAAATTCATGAAACACACAGCAAACTAGAAATGAAATGGCAGACATAGTTCAATTATATCAACAACAACACTAAATGTGAGTGGAATAAATAACCCAATCAAAAGGCAGAGACTGTCAGACTAAAGTAAACAAGATCCAACTATATGCTATCCACCAGAGACACATTTTAGATTCAAAGATACAAATAGGTTGAAAGTAAAAGAATGAAAAAAGGTATGTCATGACAGAAATAAAAGCTGAGGCAATTCAACAATAAAAATTGGGTACTAGAGCCCAGGGCCGCCACACCACTGCCTGGCAAACCAGCAAAGCGGAAGCCCTTTAACTAGGAATTTTAGATGTGGAACACATTCCCTGTGCATGGGATTCAATATTGTATGGTTCATTAGGATCTTCTGTGGCTGGCCTTGGGCATTTTAGTAGAATTAGAAGATCATGTGATGTTGGAGTAGGAAGATTTATCTTGGTGGCTTTAGGAAGCTGGTTCCATTTTAAGTATAATTATGCAAGGCTAAAAATTGAGAAAAGAATTGCCAGAGAAGGAACTAAAAATAAGATTTTATATGAAAGTACCCACCTTGATCCTGAAAGAAAACAAACCAACAGCAACAGCAGAAATCAAGCAGTCTCAAGCACAGAAAACCCAAATACAACTCACTGGAGTCAGTGTGAACAAAACTGAGGTCAATTCTATTAAACCTGGTATGTACCATAAGGCTTTCAGTGAAGTAAATAATGTTATGTGTTAGTTATAAATAAAATAAAATAAAAACCTAATAAAAATTGGGGGACTTTAATACCCATTCCTTAATAATGGCTAGAACAACTAGACAGAAGATCAACAAAGAAACAGAAAACTTGACCACCACTAAAAATCAGTTAAACCTAACAGACATCTAGAAAAGAGTACACTCAACAACAGCAGAATAGATATTTTCCTCAAGGACATACGGAACATTTTCTAGGATAGATAATATGCTAGGCCATAAAATAAACCTCAAAAATTTTAAATGACAGAAATAATACAAGATATATCCTCTGATCAAATTTCTTTTTGTTGTTGACTTTTAATTTCATTCTATTGTGGTCAGAGAATATACCTTGTATTATTTTTTTTAATTTATTTATTTTGAAAGAGAGAGAGAACATGAGGGAAAGGCAGAGAGGTATGGAGAGAGAGAGCCTCAAGCAGGCTCCACACTCAGCACAGAGTTCAATGGGGAGCTCAATCCTATGACCCTGAGTTCATAACCCAAGCTGAAATCAAGAGTCAGATGCTTAACCAACTGAGCTACCCAGGCATCCCCACCCTATATTATTTCTACCATGTAAAATTTGAGCATAACATATAGACGTGTTGTATAGACTTGTCAATCATTATACTGTACACCTGAAACTAATGTAACATTGAGGGTTTTTTTTTATGACGTTTAAGCCTAAAATAAGCAGAAGGACGAAAATAATAAAGAGTAGAAATTAATGAAATAAGGAATAGAAAAACAAAAAAGAAAACCAATAAAACCAAAAGCTGGTTCTTTGAAAAGATCAACAAAAGTGACAAACCTTTTAGTTAGAATGATAAAAGAGAAGAAATTCAAATTCCTAGAATCAGAAATGAAAGAATATTACTACTCACCTTACAGAAACACTAAAGTATTATAAAGTACCATTATAAACAACTGTATGCCAATAAATTAGACAACTTAGATGAAATGGACAAATTCTTAGGAAGACACAAATACGGAAACTAGGAGCGCCTGGGTGGCTCAGTCGGTTAAAGAACTGACTCTTGATTTCCGCTCAGGTCATGATGTCACAGTTTTTGAGTTTGAAACCCACATTGGGCTCTGTGCTGACACTGCAGAATCTGCACGGGATTCTCTCTCTGCCCCTCTCCTGCTCAACTCTTTCTCTCTCTCTCAAAATCAATAAATAAACATTAAAATATTTTTCAAAAAACAAGAAAAAAAACCAAAATTATTGAAACTAACTCAAAAAGAAACAGGCAATCTGAACATACCTATAAAACAAGCAAAAAGATTTAATTACTATTTTTAAAAAACTACCTGTGAATACAAGTCCAGGCTCTGATGGCTTCATGGATGAACTATACCAAAGATTTAAAGAATCTCTAAATCCTTTAAAATCTTCTAAAAAAAACTGAAGAGAGGGACCATTTCCCCAACTCATTCTATGAGGCCACCATTACCCTGGTGTCAAAACCAGACAAAGACCACAAGGAAAGAGAACTACAGAACAATCTCTCTGACGAATGTGGGTACAAAAATGCAGCAAATACTACCAATCTGAATCCAACAACATATAAAAAGAATTATACACCTTAACCAAGTGGACTTTATCCCAGGAATGCAAGGCTGGTTTAACATGTGAAAATCAACATATATAGTTGTATCAATAGAATAAGAAACAAATCATCTCAATAGACACAGAAAAAGCATCTGACAAAACCCAATACCTTTTTATGACAAAAAAAAAAAAAAAAAAAAAAAAAAAAACAACCACTCAATAAAAAGGGAATTTTGTCAACTTACAAATAAAGGGCATCTAAAAAAAAAAATCCACAGCCAAATGTTTTTAATAAATTAAAATGTAAGAAAAAATTAAAATATCTATAATCCCTCCAATCAGACATTAGAACACATTGATTAGTATCTTTGCAGTTATAAGCATATTCCTTTTGGGCACATTCTCTTTAACCACATTAATGGGAAGAAGGAAGTGTTAAAATAGTAAAGCCAAAGTTTCTTGGTGAAATATCTCCTCAAAGGGCTAGAAGTAAGGGAAAACATAAACTCTCCCTGTCCAAACTATTTTCCCAATGATGATGCCAAGATACAGACTGACAACCTAAGTTCCAATGGGGCCCCTGATGTCAGGTTGTAAATGGTATCATTCTATATTTCTGGTCCCTTCTAAGTCCACATGAGTAAAGCCAAGAGAAATGAATACAGTTGGATAGGGAAGGGGGTTGCTTGTCTAGAATGAAGTCTCATGCAGATCATTAGAACCAAGGTTGGTAAGACCTCCAGACTTGCACCTTAAGAACAACTTTTTAAGAAGATGATAACAATGAACACTTATATAGCACTGATGGTATGCTAGGCACTATTCCAAGTGCTTTACATATATTGTCATTTAATCATCTCAACAATGACCCCCATTCCATGAGGAAGAGCAAAGAGTGGTTAAAGAATTTGTCCAAAGTAAGTGGTAGAGCTTAGACTCAAACTCACACAACTTAACTCTTAAGAGACCCTGCTCTTGATCACTATGTTATGCCATCTCTAAACAAGCAGAGGAATGAGCAAACCTAAAACACAAAACACAACAGATGCATACAGAAAAAAATGTGGAGTCTCCATTTCTGTGCTTACAAGTTAATTCAGCCTGATTCAAATTAAGAAATCATAACTGTGTTATATCAAAAAAGCAAAGTGGGTGCTGGGTAGACTCCATACCCACATGCAAAAAAATGAAGTTGGACCCTTACCTTGCACCATATACAAAACT
Organism: Leopardus geoffroyi; assembly: GCF_018350155.1. NCBI lineage: Eukaryota > Metazoa > Chordata > Mammalia > Carnivora > Felidae > Leopardus > Leopardus geoffroyi. Next base: position 60,880,031 of record NC_059334.1, read on the forward strand.
TCCCTCAAAATGTATCAAAGACCTAAATGTAACAGCTAAAACTATAAAACTCTTAGAAGGAAACATGGGAAAGCTGCAGGACTTGAATTAGCTATGATTGCTTGGATATAACACCAAAAGCATGGTCAACAAAAGAAAAAAACGATCAGCTGGACTTCATCAAAATTAAAAACTTTTGTGCATCAAAGGACATGATCAACAGAATGAAAAGGCAATCCATGGGAAAAAAATATTTGCAAACCATATACCTCATAAGAGATTGGTATCCAGAATATATAAAGAATTCCTAAAACTCAACAACAAAAAACCCAAACAACCCAATTTAAAAATTGGTAAAGGATAGGAATAGACATTTCTCCAAAGAAGATAGACAAATAGCCTATAAGCACATGTAAAGATCACCAATACTACTAGTCATTAGGGAAATGCAAGCCAAAACTGCAATTCGATACTACTTCACATCCATTAGGAAAGCTATTATCAAAAAATAGAGGGCCAGGGTTCCTGGGTGGCTCAGTCGATTAAGCCCTGACTTCAGCTCAGGTCATGATCCCACAGTTTGTGTGTTTGAGCCCAGCGTCGGGCTCTATGCTGACAGCTCAGAGCCTGGAGCCTGCTTTGGATTCTGTCTCCCTCTCTCTCTGCCCCTTGCCCACTTACACTCAGTCGCTGTCTCTCTCTCTCTCTCTCAAAAACAAACAAACATTAAAAAAAAAAATACACGAGCATCTGCATTGCTCAGTTGATTAGGCATTCAACTCTTGATTTCAGCTCAGGTCATGATCTCAGGATTTGTGGGATTCAGCCCCACACCGGGCCCCACAGAAAGGACAGACTGACAGTCTCCTCTCCCTCCGTCCCTCCCCATTTCATGCTCCCTTGTTCACTCACCCACTCTCCCTCTCCCCCCTCTCTACCCCTCCCCCAACATGTGTGTGCATGGGTGCATGTGTGCACACGCACACTCTCTCACAAAATAAATCAATTTTTTTTAAGTTGATTTATTCTGAAAGAGAGAGAGAGAGCGCGCGCGCGCGCACACACACACACACACACACACACACACACACACGCGCGCGCGCACAAGAGGGGGAGGGGCAGAGAGAGGGAGCGACAGAACCCAATCAGGATCCACTGCCAGCGTAGAGCCTAAAGTGGGGCCCAAACCCATGAACCATGAGATCATGGCCTGAGCCAAGATGAAATCAAGGGTCAGATGTCTAACGGGCTAAGCCACCCAGGTAACCCAATAAATATTAAAAAAAATTAATAATAATAATAATAATAATAATAGAAAACAATAAGGGTTGGCGATGATATGGAGAAATTGGAACCCTTAGGCATTGTTGGTGGGAATGTAAAATGGTGCAGCTACTGTAGAAAAGCGTTATGGTGATTCCCCCCAAAATTAAATTACCATAGATCAGCAATTCTACTTCTGGGTAGAAGAAAAGAAGAAAAAGCTAGGGCACCGGGTAGGCTTAGTCAGTTAAAGCCTCAGACTCTTGATTTCATGGTCTCACAGTTTGTGAGTTCAAGCCCTGTGTAAAGCTCTGTGCTGACAGCATGGAACCTGCTTGGGATTCTCTCTCTCTCTCTCTCTGCCCCTCCCCTGCTCTCTTTTTCAAAATAAGTAAATAAACTTTAAAAACAATAAAATAAACCTAAACACTAAAAAAAGAAGAAAAAGCAGGTTCTCAAATAATTGTACACCAATGTTCATAAAAGCATTATTCACAATGGCCAAAGAGTAGAAGCAAAGGGTGCATCAATGGATAAGTGGGTAAATAAAATGTGGTATACATACAATGGAATATTATTCAGTCCTTAAAAAAAATAGGAAGGAGGAGCTCCTGGCTGGCTCAGTCAGTGGAGCATGTGACTCTTGATCTTAGGGTTTTGAGTTTGAGCCCCACATTGAGTACAGAGATAACTTAAGAAAAAAAAGGAAAAAAGGATATTCTGATACATAACACAACACAGAACCTTGAGGACATTATGCTAAGTAAAATAAGTTGGTTATAAAAGTGCAAATATTGCTTAATTTCTCTTATATAAAGTTCCTATAGTAGTCAAACTCATAGACACAGAAAGCAGAATGGTGACTGCCAGGGGCTGAGGGGAGGAGGGAACGAGTTACTGTTTCAGTTTCAATTGAAGAATATGAAAGAGATGGCTCATAGTGATAGTGGCACAACAATGTGGGCTTACTTAATGCCACAGAAACATAGACTTAAAAATAGTTAAAATGGTAAATTTTATGTTATGTATATTTTCTTGAAATTTTCCTTTAAAAAGGCAAAGTGGAAAAAGACCCCAAAGAAATTTCACATTGAGGTAAGGAGGGGTTTGACACACTAAAGTCGCACTTACCTAAAATCACAGCAGCCCCAAATAGTAATCTTAATATTTCGTTACAAATATCTGAATCTGCTCAACAAAGACTTCCTTACTGCATTGCGGTTCACCAAGCCCAGCTATGACCTAATGCAAAACCTCACTTGGCAACACAAACCAAGTTAGGGCAAAACAGATGATTAACCACATGGGATTCAGTGTTGGGTTTTTTATTTCTAGCTGTAGTCTTAAGAGATTAGGGAACAGCAACTATTAGAATAATATGTAATACTCCCAGTCACTGGGGAAACGATATTATAGCAGCCTCATTTTGGTGCTTTGTTTTAATCTGCATAATGCTTTTCATTCTCTGTAATGGGGGATCAGCAGGGTCTGATTAACACAAGAAAGGTCATTACTGATAAATTCTAACCCAGGCGATAATGTAAGCCTGCCGGTCTGCCACTTCTGAGCAGACAACTGGACTAGAAGCTTATTTTCATGTACTTCTTGCTACTCAAGAGTCATCAGCCCAGTGCCTCTGCTCCTATCATTTGATTGCTTCGGTCCATATATACTTTTCATTAGACTAACTTGCATCCTTCAGCTGAAGTGCTTTGTGTCAAACCGTTCTTCCCCTCAACTCATCAGTACCCTTTCTGATAAAAGAACTGTGACTAAGGCAAATTCTGTAGCTCAAACAGGGTCATGGGCAAGAGGATTTGGGGGGACTCTGCCTGGCTGAGCGAGACCTTACATTCCCTTTCCAACCCTAACTCTGGACATCAACAGTGAATGTGCTCTCCCTGATTACTGCCTGAGGGCTTTTTTCCCATGACATTCAGAATTCTATATGCAGCCTGCTCCAAAGGGTGTTATGCTCAATGAACCCCCCTATCTAGAGACTGCTGAGAGCTATTCTTGTTCCCTAGCCTCCCTAGCAGAGTGTACATTTAAAGCTTTCCTCCTCCTCCTCCTTTTTTTTTTTTTTTTTTTTTTTTTTGGAGGGAACATTTTTTAGGGTGAAGGAAAACAGCTACATAAGCACATAAGCAGGAAGTAGGGGGAGGACGGCTTCAGCATCGAAACAAAAAGATCATGGAGCAAACAGAGGGACGAGAGGCAAACTCACAAGGTGAACAATTATGAGACTTACAAAGAAATGCAATAAATTCTCATTCCAAACCCCAAGCTTGTTACTAACCACAGTAATATCTAAAAAGTCATTCTTGGGGTGCCTGGGTGGCTCAGTCGGTTGAGCCTCCGACTTCAGTTCAGGTCATGATCTCACGGTTCTTGAGTTCGAGCCCCGCGTCGGGCTCTGTGCTGACAGCTCAGAGCCTGGAGCCTGCTTCAGATCCTGTGTCTCCCTCTCTCTCTGACCCTCCCCCATTCATGCTCTGTCTGTCTCTGTCTCAAAAATAAATAAACATTAAAAAAAAAAAAATTAAAAAGTCATTCTTGCCAGTCCTGGAAGCCTAATGGATAAAAGGTCATCATCAAAGAAAAACTAAACTTTAGGTTAATGCATTCCAAATAAAAGAAAAATTTAATATATTAATCATAGAGTTAAAACTTTATCCACCTTAAGAAAATTACAGATCAGAAGAAAAACCTATTTGCAGTGATTCAGCCACTATTTCTGTGAGCAACCAGAGAATAGGATTGTGAACTTGGTGCTAATAAAATGCTAATTAAGTGAAAAGCATTAAGATGTTAACTTGAATAGATTCATTAAAGGGCTTCAAATTACTTACCTTGAAAGTTGGTTAGATGAAGGTCAGATTTTAGTCTCACATTTTTCTTTTTCTCTTTTGGCTAATTAGGTTAATAGTCAGCAGACCTCATCCTAAAGTATATGACCTCACTGGGGTAATCTGCTAAGTGGTGGCAAGAAATATTTAGCATAGGTGTCTCCAAGCAGAACTTCCCAAATGCCTTCCTTCCAGTCCTGTACGTGGCCCCTCAGAGTATTTTTCCTTTGTGGCCCAGCTGATGCGTGAAGGCATTTGAAGTAACAATTATACAAAGTGGATTTTCTTTTCAAAGTGGTATTTTAAAGATGGAGCAATAATATTTTATTTTCTTGAGGCAAAGCAAAGAACAACCTGCCCATGGAAAGGAACAAACACAGGGCTCTGTATGTTAATGACCTCAGGTGTTCTAATAAAATCAGTAGTTTCTCAAAAATACTAATTTGAAAAGATATATGCACTCCTATGTTTCCTGCAGCATTATTTACGTTGGCCAAGATACAGAAGCAACCTAAGTGTCCTTCAAGAGATAAAGGGATAAATTTGTGGTATATATACAAATATACTCTCACACAATGGAATATTACTCAGCCATAAAAAAGAATGAAATCTTGTCATTGGCAACAACATAGATGAACCTAGAGGATATTATGCTAAGTGAAATAAGTCAGAGAAAGACAAATACCATATGATTTCACTTACATATGAAATCTAAAAAACAAAACCAAAACAGCAAATAAACAAAAATAGACTAATAAATACAGACAATACACTGGTGGTTGCCAGATGGGTGGGGTTGGGGATTGATGGTATAGGTGAAGGAGATTAAAAGGTACAAATGTCCAGTTATAAAATAAGTAAGTCACGAGGATGAAAAGTACAGCACAGGCAATACAATCAATAATACTATAATAGCTTTGTATGGTAACAGACAGTAACTACACTTATCATGGTGAGCCCTGCACCATGAACAGAACTGTCAAATCACTATGTCGTATACCTGAAACTGATATAACATTGTATGTCAACTATAATTCAATTCAAAAAATAGCAGTTTCTAAGCAGCTGCATTTTAAGAATCTCTCTGAAGGATCAAACAGGAAGAGAGAGACAAATTGTTTAAACACAAATAACTCTGACAATTAAAGAACTAGCATGACTAAGCCACGAAAGACAAGTGAAAAGCAAACAGACTGACACTTGAGCAAATTTAGGCCTCCAAGCATGTGGAGGCAATTTTAATTTTCACTGTCACAATCTAAACTCCAAAGAACAGAAAAGTCTGCAGCCTTGCTTTTCACCTGCTGGTAAGATACTATGTTAATGTTGCTGTTAGATGTATTGCATTCCAGAAGATCTCAAAGACATAACTTGTAGTTGTCATCAACCGCCAAACCTGTTTGAGACCCTCTCAACTGTTAGATGTCTGAAAATTTCACATGCAGCCCAAACCCTTCCCCTGGTTATCAAAGAACATACTACGGGAGAGGTGGCTAAGAGTTCATTCACTCTTCCTTAGAAATCCCTTCCAGGTATGGGATCAGCACGAACAATCTTTATGACAACAGAAGTAAATGTTGCACACTATCATAGTTTTACTGCTAAGCCTTTATATACCCTTGATAATAAACTTGGTGGCCAATAGTTAAACATCCCACAGTATCCCTGGGAGACCCAAGGGGCCAATTTTCTGACACGTGTTGGGCTCCATGCTGATAGCACGGAGCCTGCTTGGGATTCTTTCTCCCTCTCTCTCTACCCCTCCCTCACTTGCATGCGGACGTCCATGCACATGCTCTCTCTTAAAAAAATAAACTTAAGGGGCGCCTGGGTGGCTCAGTTGGTTAAGAGTCCAACTTCGGCTCAGGTCATGATCTCGCAGTCCGTGAGTTCGAGCCCCAGATTGGGCTCTGTGCTGACAGCTCGGAGCCTGGAGCCTGCTTCCAATTCTGAGTCTCCCTGTGTCTCTGCCCCTCCCCTGCTCATGCTCTGTCTCACTCTCTCTCTCTCTCTCTGTAAAAAATAAACATTAAAAAATAATAATAATAAACTCAAAAAAAAAGTCTGCCCACAAAAAAAAAAGCAAAACATCTTTTAAGGTTGTTAACATCTTAACTTTTTATACAAGGGACAAATGAAGACACACTTAGGAAACATTCTAAGGAAGGCTCAAAATGCTAGACCTAAAAACAGTATGCAATTCCTCAAAAAATTAAACACAGAATTATCACATGATCCACCAATTCCACCCCTAGATATATTCCCAGAAGAAGTGAAAGCAGGGACTGGAGGGACTGTACACCCATGTACAAACAACTAAAAGGTGGAAGCAACCCACTTGGGATTTCATCAGTGGATGAATGGATAAACAAAACGTGGCATATACATGCAATTGGAATATTATTCGGCCTTAAAAAGGAAGGAAATTCTGACACTTGCTACAACGGAGAAGAATCTTAAATATATTATGCTAAGTGAAATGGCCAGTATCTTAAGAGTTGACAAAGTGCTCTCACATACATTATATAATTCTCACAACTATTTCCCTGTGAAACGTGACCTCCATTTTGCAGATAGTAGAAAGAGGTCCAGAGAAGATAAGTAACTTGCTCAAGGTCACACATTAAGTGGTAGCCACAAAAATTTTTAAATTTTTTTTTTTTCAACGTTTATTTATTTTTGGGACAGAGAGAGACAAAGCATGAACGGGGGAGGGGCAGAGAGAGAGGGAGACACAGAATCGGAAACAGGCTCCAGGCTCTGAGCCATCAGCCCAGAGCCTGACGCGGGGCTCGAACTCACGGACCGCGAGATCGTGACCTGGCTGAAGTCGGACGCTGAAGTCGGACCCAGGTGCCCCAAGTGGTAGCCACAAAAATTTTAAATCCAGTTTCTCTAATTCAAATTTCCATGCTCCTTTCAATACATCATACTGAGTTTTCTGTTTACCTCCATGGCAACTCTATAGGACCATTACCGTACAGAAGAAAGAGCCCTGGAGCGCCAGGCCGGCTCTGTTGGTGGAGTGTATGGCTCTTGATCTCAGGATTGGGAGATCGAGCCCCAAGTTGGGTGCAGGGATTTCTTAAACATAAAGAACTTCCAGAAGAAAGAGCCCTGAGTCCTGGGCTTGGGAGTTAAAGGACCTATGATTCTCAGCTTTGCCAAATAACAACTGTGGGACTTTCTGCAATTCACAATATCTTTGAGACTCAGTTTCCTCATTGGAAAAAGTGTATTTTTAAAAGTTTGTAATATACTCTTTAGAGTTTGAATATCGAAGAAGAAGACAGTATATAAAAGAGCACAAAGTTTAGCACTTGGTAAGTGAAAATAAATGTCAGAAAGAAAAAAAAGTAAACTTTAGCTGGCTTAGCATCACCGGTATTTTGCCCTTATCTGGCCTTAGTGATAAGTGACATCCAAACGCATTTTTCCTGTATTCTCTTGAGAAAAATGACTGGATCCTTGATACTTCTGACATATACTCCCAAGTGAAATACATTAGCAACAGTGAAAATGATGTAACTATTCTCTGCAGCAAGTTCATCAAGGAAATGTGAGGAATGAAAGTCAAGGTATAGGCCTGACAGACACTTGCAAAGAAAAGAAAGAGGTCATGGTTATAGGCATCTGCTCAAAGTTCAGCCCAATGCTTTCTGGGCTATTCAGAAAAGCACAGGCCAAAAGCTTCAATCAGCTATTTGACGGCCCTTGGGAAGAATAAGGACAGTGGCCAAGCCAGAAGCCACTGAAAGGGAAAGCAACAAAGTAGAAGATAAAGCAAGCATAAAGGAATGTGATCAAGGAAACAGGTCCCAGATGAAAAGGAGCTGCCTGGAAAGCCTAAGTAAATACATGAATAAATAAACACAACATAAATTATACTGGTATGAACTTCATACTCTAGCCCAGAATCTGGAGCTTCTTTCAAACACCCACATTTGTCATACTGCCCTTGGGTCACAAAGGGATATTTGGGGGAAGGCAGTTTGTAATTCCTGATTCTTATAGAAAATCACATTTATCATAAGCCCTCACTACAGTATCTGGTTTATTTGCTAGGTACGGATATGTATTTGTGAGATTTATAAAACTGTGTTTGCGGCAAAATGTCTCTGGGGTCAGGTAAGGCAGATCAACCTTCAGTGCAATCTTGTTAGCACATCTCACCCCCATGCCCCCTCATTCCAGCTCTCCCAACACACACATTTCACACTTTTCCTTTTGTTCCCAGACGTGCCAAATACTGCTGTAAATCACTAAGGGACATTTTACCTTTAAAAAAGGGAAAGAGAGAGAGAGGAAAAAAGAATAGAAAAGAAAGATACAGAAATAAACACTAAATCCCAGCTCTGTCACATATAAGAATTTATACCAAGTTGTAGACGTGCATTACTATTGCTGGGAATGTCTGGCAAGGCTTACATCTGGAGCTAAATCAAGTTTCCCCATCTGTTGGGTTTGCCTCTTCTACTCAGTGTTAATTTTTCAATTGTTTGCAAGAACAATTTAATAAATGTTGAGAAAATGGGAAATGATAGGCACAAAGGGAGCGAGGAATGTAAGGAAAGTGAGCTTGAGATTTCATGATACTGAAAGCACATTCTCTCCATTTACAAACAGCTCACTCCTATGAGTATGTGGTATTTCCTCAAGACCCTAAACCAAACTCCATGCCTGAATCAGTTTTACCCAATACATATAGCACTCTGTAATTGCCTTGCTGTTTCATAAGGAAACTAAAATAACTTAGCCCCATGAGCTCCATTTGCCTCTGTTTACCACAAATAGAAAGAGCCATGTAAAGCAAAACGTCAAAGTTCCAGATCCCCATGAGTCATTCACTGAACTCACGGAGGATGGCAGAAAAAATTTTTCAGAGAAAATGGCCTATACACAGAAAACACTTTGGCAACAGCGATGCTTGAAAAGGGCTTGCAACCGTCTCTTGGTAAGAAAATTCATAGTACAGCACTGTGAGTTATTTCAATATGACAATATGAAAGTCTCACGCATTCCTGCTTTTCTTGATCAAGTACGACATTTCTTCCACTCCTACAGGCATCAGGGTTTAAAATAGCAGTGGTGTTCAACACACTCCACTCAGAAAGGTACAATAAACCTCAAGATGAGCCAAGGAGCTCTGAGAGGGGTAAATTCTCATTCCTTACCTGATATTAACCAATGCATGCGTCACCTTGCTAGCTGCTTCTTTCCATTGGCCTGCATTGGTAGAAAGCCTCAGAACTGTAAGGAAGAAAAGAACAAAGATCTGTCAGATTCCTGGTACAAAATACAAATATGAGGGATAAAGACACATCTCAGAAGAATACTATTAGAATAACCAAACGGAGCCTATACCAAGGTTCTGATTAAAACATCCTCATCTCAGAGAAAAATATAAGGGCTTATTCTCAACTATCTTCACCAGGATTTTTTTCTTCTCTAAATTTTTTTCACTTTCTATCAAAATACTCCTCTTCTACACTGGGTTCCCCTCCATCTACTCCCTACTAACAGGTTTCCATACTTGGTTTTTACATTCGTTTAAAATATACACTGAGGTGGTAATATGAGGCTAACCTGGCTGCCACAGTTATCATTTCCGTATTTGCTGGGGCTGATTCAGTGGAAGTGGCTGGCTGATTAAGTATCCCCTCCTGCTCCAAACATATCTTTCTCCCAAAGGTCTAAGCTGGGTCAAACAGAACAAATAATCTTGCTAGATAGAGGATGGTCATGTTTCAATCAAGGAGTAACCTGTTTGGGGCGCCTGGGTGGCTCAGTTGGTTAAGTGTCTGACTTCAGCTCAGGTCATGATCTCACCGTTCAGGAGTTCAAGCCCCGCGTTGGGCTCTGTGTTGACAGCTCAGATCCTGGAGCCAGAACTCTCTCTGACCCTCCACTGCTCATGCTCTCTCTCTCTCTCTCTCTCTCTCTCAAAAATAAATAAACATCCAAAATAAAAAATAAAAAAATAAAAAAAAAGACGTAACCTGTCTTAGCTCTTCTGATTTAACTGTGTGACCTGCAACATGAATCAACAGGAATATTCTTCCCTTTCTGACCAGATTCTATCTCTTTTCCACACTTACCAATAGGAGGAAAGACAATGGAAATATAGAATATCCTCTATCATGCTGAACTTCAGGACCATACAGTACAGTACTGATATAATTTTAGAAAAGAGACAGAGGCTCAGTCGGTTGAGCGTCCGACTTCAGCTCAGGTCACGATCTCACGGTCCGTGAGTTCGAGCCCCGCGTCGGGCTCTGGGCTGATGGCTCAGAGCCTGGAGCCTGCTTCCGATTCTGTGTCTCCCTCTCTCTCTGCCCCTCCCCCGTTCATGCTCTGTCTCTCTCTGTCTCAAAAATAAATAAAAAACGTTAAAAAAAAATTAAAAAAAAAAAAAAAAAAGAAAGAAAAGAGACAAACCAGCACAACTGCACCTTGAAAGAGCAAGCACATGGTGGGCACTCCACGTACATGTGTTTAATGAAGGAATAGCTAATAAGAGCTAAAGTTTACTATGTGTCAAGAAGTGAACCAACTTAGGTTATATGCAATATAGCAAAGAGATGAGGAAAACGGAGACTCAGAGGAGCCAATTGATCTAAGTACATTCACTTGTATGTAACCACGCTAGAGTTCAAACCCAGAGGGTATGACTCTAGGGCATGTGTGTATAGTGAGTGGTTATGAGTATTAACCCTGAAGCTAACTGTCAAAAGTCCAGTTCCAGCCCCTGCCATTTATGAGACAATTATAGCAATCCTTACAGGGAAGGATTTTTGTGAAAATTAAATAAGTTAATATATATAAAGCCTTAGATCAGTGCCTGGCACATAGTAAATGTTATAAGTATTAGCTATTATTATTTAAATAAACTGCCTCCCAAACAAATGAATGAATATATCTGAGATTTTCCCAAAAGAAGGAAAGAGGAGCCTAACAAACATTAAGAAATATGTAATCAATTTGCCCAGGAACTTTGTTTTTTTTTTTTTTTTAAAGATTTATTTATTTTTGAGAGAGAGAGCACAAGTGGGGAAGGGGCAGAGAAGGGGGGACAGAAGATCCAAAGCAGACTGTGTGCTTCAGCAAGACTGATGCAGGGCTCAAACTCACGAATCATGAGATCATGACCTAAGCTGGTCAGATGCTCAACCAACTGAGCCACCCAGGCGCCCCAGCACAGGAACTTGATACCTGAGTACCATCACTACCTACTCCTGCCCAAGATTCCAGCAAGGAGAGCAGCAGCTCTATCGGAGGGAAGGCCTATGGCTGTAGCAGGGAAAGGAAACTCATCTTGCTGCTCTGCATCTGTTCCAGCAATACTCATTTTTATAAATTCATGCAATTTTATGAAAGAGAATATGGAAGCCTTAATAAAACATATTATCAGAACACTGATTTTCTAATTTACAAGATTTAGTGCAGGGGAAGTTGGTATAGTTCCAAGTTAAAGCTCCTCAGTCTGAAATCCAGTTTTACCCAGTGTACATGCAAATTTATTCATGTAATGAACACAACTGTTTCAGCAAGTCAGACGTATCTCTTCCAACTCAACTGTGGAACTAATGAGATAGCTTTGTTTTTCACGAGATCCTCTACTAGATCACAGATTCTCTGATGGTGGGGACCAAAACATATATGGAACTGAGCTGAATCTTCCGCTCTTTATTTCAGAGAGGTATTTAACTCTGTACATGGATTATTTCTCTGTAACATTCTGTCAGCGCTGTTCCTTAGTGAACAAGTGCCAGATGACATCATCAATGCGTTTCCTTTGGAAATGCCATAGGCTTTTATATTCTTTTCTAGGTTACCAAATTTAAACACAAAATTATTTCAAAATGCCCTAAAAGCCTCAAGCTAAGGTAATCATTTATGTTGTAAATTATGGTTCACAAAAATAACATATTACACAGCCATTTTAAAAAGAGACGTTAAGTAATAGTAAAAACTGGAAACAACCATAATTTCCATGAAAAGAATAAATAAACTAAACCCACACTATACAAAAAAAAGAGAGAAAGACTTAAGAGAACTACAAAAGAAGGAAAATATTTTATGACATATAGTTTTAAAAAACATAAAATAGAAGGATAACATGATTACAACTATGTAAAACTATGCATACATGTAGGCTAATACGTAACTATGAAAACAATGGTAGTAGTAGAAAAAAGAGATTGTAAAAGTTTTTAGTTTTTCCATCTTGCTTTTTCTTAAGTATTTGTAATAATCTTTTTTAATAAAAAAAAAAGTTCAAAATATGGCATCATTCATTCACGGTTCAGAGCAGCTCCTGTGGAGGGCCTTCCTATTCAGTGGACTTCACTGCAGAAAACTATCATAGGAATATTAAGTGTGTGCTTTTATCAAAAATGTTTCAGTGAGCCTTCCTCTTCTAGCATGACAGGAGAACAAGACGTAATCTATCCTCCTACCTTAAATAACAGAACAGTAGATGAAATATATGAAACAACAATCACCAGACACTGGACAACAGGCATACAGAACTGTGATCCCTGAAGAAAAAAAACAACAACAAGGTGAGCCCCACTATTACCCCAGCTTCCTGCATGAAGAAGTTTTCTAGCCTGTGGGGCAGGGAGGAGGAACCTAAACAGAATCCATAAGTCATGCCAAGCTGAGGACATAGAGATCAACATTTGGAGAGGCCAAGACACCTAGAATTTGTGGGTGAGAGTACTATAGAAGAGGGAGTTTGACAGAGAGCTCTGGAGGTCTACAGAAGGGTCCTCTTACACCTTTAACTGAATATTGATCCACATACATGGAAGAGGAAAATACTCAAGGCTGGGCACAAAGAACCAGTGGAAAGAAAAAGAAATTGTAAAGCTCATGGAGGGTACCACAAATAAAATAATTTGTCTTACCACCACTCATACATGGGTTGTCAGACAGAATCTGCAGATGAGTACTGCATTAGTAATGGAGCCAAATTAGTCCATATGAAAGATTGCTCTCAACCTCCCCTGACAACCCTTAAATGCAAACCTAAAAGGATAAAACTGATTCCACATAACGCAACCCCACTCTAAATTTTTTTTAACGTTTATTCATTTTTGAGAGATGGAGAGAGACAGAGCATGAGTGGGGGAGGGTCAAGAGAAAGAAGGAGACACAGAATCTGAAGAAAGCTCCAGGCTCCAAGATGTCAGCGCAGAGGCCGACGCAGGGCTCAAACCCATGAACCATGAGATCATGACCTGAGCTGAGGTCGCACGCTTAACTGACTGAGCCATTCAGGCGCCCCAAAACAAGCCCATTCTAAAACAAAGGTTAACATTATATAAAAATATGTCACAAAATCTAGCACTCATAACATTAAAATCACAATGTTCAAAATCCAATTTTAAAATGACCGGGCATTCAAAGAAACAGAAAAACATAAACCATAAAGAGAAAAATCAGTTAATAGAAATAGATCTAAACATGAAGAAAAATAGCAGAATTAGCAGAAAAGGACACTAAAACAACTATTGTAAATATGCTCCATATTCTCAGGAAAATTGAGGAAAATACAAATACAATGAGGAAAGTAATGGACATATTAAAAAGAAGTCCAAACAGAACTTTTAAGGAAGAAATAAACCTTGTGGAATGCAAACTACACTGGAAAAAATGAACTAAGATTACTGAGATTAATGGCATATTTAAAAAATACAGAAGAGGCATCTAAATTGGGAAGGAAGAAGTAAAGCTATCACTATTTGCAGAGACATGATACTATATACAGAAACACTAAAGACTCCACCAAAAAACTACTAGAACCAATACATAAGTTCAGTATAGTAGCAAGATACAAAATTAATATACAGAAATATGCTGTGTTTTCATACACTAATAACTAACAATCAGAAATAGAAATTAAGAAAACAATCTCATTTACAATTGCATCAAAAAGAATAAAATACCTAGGAATAAATTTAACTTAGGAGGTAAAAGACCTGTACTCTAAGAACTCTAAGACACTGATGAAAGAAACTGAAGAGGACACAAATAAATGGAAAGATATACCATGCTCATGGACTGGAAGAATTAAATCTATTAAAATGCCCATACTACCCAAAGCCATCTACAGATTCAATGCAATCCCTATCCAAATACCAACAGCATTTTTCACAGAAATAGAACAAATAATCATAAAATTTGTATGGAACCACTAAAGACCCTGAATAGCCAAAGCAATCTTGAGAAAGAAGAGCAAACCTGGAGGTATCCTGCCCCCCAGATTTCAACTTTTACTACAAAGCTACAGTGACGAAAACAGCATGGTACTAGCACAAAACAGAGACACAGATCAATGAAACAGAGTAGAGAACTCAGAAATAAATTGACGTCTATATGGTCAATTAATCTATGACAATGGAGGCAAAATATACAATGGAGAAGAGACAGTCTCTTTAATAAACGGTGTTGGGAAAACTGGATAGCTAAATGTAAAAAAGAAAGAAAGAAAAGAAAGAAAGCAAGGAAGGAAGGAAGGAAGGAAGGAAGGAAGGAAGAAAGAAAGAAAGAAAGAAAGAAAGAAAGAAAGAAAGAAAGAAAGAAAGAAAGAAACTGGACCATTTTCTTACACCATACACAATAAACTCAAAATGGATTCAAGACCAAAATGGAACACCCAAAACCATAAAACTCCTAAAAGAAAATATAGGCAGTATTGATTGGAAGAACAAATATTGCTAAAATGTTGATACTACCCAAAGCAAGATACATATTCAATGAAATCCCTATCAAAATAACACCAGCATTCTTCACAGAGCTAGAACAAACAATCCTAAAATTTGTATGGAACCAGAAAAGACGCCAAATAGCCAAAGCAGTCCTGAAAAAGAAAACACAATCTGGAAGCATCACAATTCCAGACTTCAAGCTGTACTACAAAGCTGTAATCATCAAGACAGTATGGTACTGGCACAAAAACAGATAGATCAATAGAACAGAATAGGGAACCCAGAAATGGACCTACAAACGTATGGCCAACTAATCTTTGACAAAGCAGGAAAGAATATCCAATGGAAAAAAGACAATCTCTTCACCAAAAGGTAGTGGGAAAACTGGACAAGCAGAAAAATGAACCTGGACCACTTTCTTACATCATACACAAAAATAAACTTAAAATGGATGAAAGACCTAAACGTAAGAAAGGAAGCCATCAAAATCCTAGAGGAGAAAAAAGGCAAAAACTTCTTTGACCTCGGCTGCAGCAATTTCTTACTTGACATGTTTCCAAAAGCAAGGGAAATAAAAGCAAAAATGAACTATTGGGACCTCATCAAGATAAAAAGCTTCTGCACAGCAAAGGAAACAGTCAACAAAACTAAAAGGCAACTGACAGAAAGGAGAAGATATTTGCAAATGACATATCTGATAAAGGGTTAGTATCAAAAATCTATAAAGAACTTACCAAACTCAACACCTGAAAAATGAATAATCCAGTGAAGAAATGGGCAGAAGATATGAATAGATATTCTTCCATAGAAGACATCCAAATGGCTAACAGACACATGAAAAGATGCTCAACACTGCTCATCATCAGGGAAATATACATCAAAACTACATTGAGATACCACCTCACACCAGTCAGAGTGGCTAAAATTAACAACTCAGGAACAACAGATATTGGCAAGGATATGAAGAAAGGGAAACCCTCTTGCATTGCTGGTGGGAATGCAACTGGTACAGCCACTCTGGAAAACAGTGTGGAGGTCCTAAAAAATTAAAGATTGAATTACCCTATGACCCAGCAATAGCACTAATAGGAATTTATCCAAAGGATACAGGAGTGCTAATTCAAAGGGGCACATATACCCCGAGGTTTACAGCAGCACTATCAACAATAGTCAAATTATGGAAAGAGACCAAGCATCCAGCAACTGGTAAATGAATAAGGAGATGTGATACACAAACACACACACACACACACACACACACACACACACACACACACACACACAGGAATACTACTTGGCAATGAAAAAGAATGAAATCTTGCCATTTGCAATGTGGATGGAACTGGAGGGTATTATGCTAAGTGAAATAATTCAGCCAGAGAAAGACAGGTATCATATGTTTTCCCTCATATGGAGAAGTTGAGAAACTTAACAAAGACCATGGGGGAAGGGAAAGAAAAAAAATATATATAGTTACAAACAGAGAGGGATGCAAACCATAGGAGACTTTTAAATACAGAGAACAAACTGAGGGTGGAAGGGAGTGGGGGTGGGGGGGAGGGCAAATGGGTGATGGGCATTGAGGAGGGCACTTGTTGGGATGAGCACTGGGTGTTTTATGCAAGTGATGAATCATGGGAATGTACTCCTGAAGGCAAGAGCACATTGTATACATACAATGTATGTTAACTAACTTGACAATAAATTATATATAAAATTTTTTTTAATAAATAAATAAAACCCACATAAGTGATAAAGGACTAGTAGGCAAAATATACAAAGAAATCTCACATCTCAAAAATAAAAAAACAACCAATTCTCCTTATAGAAGAACTCTAGGGGCACCTAGGTGGCTGAGTCGGTTAAGCATTCGACTTCGGCCCAGGTCACAATCTCATGGTTCACAAGTTTGAGCCTGGCCTCGGGTTCTGTGCTGACAGCTCAGAGCCTGGAGCCTGCTTCAGATTCTGGGTCTCCCTCTCTCTCTACCCCTTCCCCACTTGCACTCTCTCCTTCTCTCAAAAATAAAAAAAACATCAAAAAAAATTTTTTTAAAGAACTCTAAATAATTTATGGAGATACTCTCTCCCCTCAAGGAGGTGGAGCTTAACCTCCCCACAGCTAATACCAACTGTAGTGCTAACTGCATTTACTGACTTGCTTCCAAAGAAAAGAGTACAGAAAGGGAGGAAAAACCACAACTATGCACCAGAGAAACTTTGCAAACACTACCCTAACCAAGTGATAAAGGTTAATATCACCAGTGATAAGTCATGTTGATAATATACACCCAAATGTAATGAAAAAACCACTCTGACTTTGTGGCATTCTTCCTCAAAACCTAGAACCCCAGTCCAACCCTGAGTAAATCATGAGACAAACCTAAACTGAGGAAGATTCTCCTCAAAACTGTCAAGGTCATGAAAAACAAGGAAACACCAAGAAACTATCAGACAAGAAGAGACTAAAGAGACATTAGGACTAAATGTAACATGGATGGAATCCTGGAATGCAAAAGGGACATTAGAGGAAAAATTAGAATCCAAATAAAGTCTAGGGTTTAGTGTGTGTGTGTGTGTGTGTGTTAAGAAAACACATATCATAAAACTTACCATCTTAACTATTTTTAAGTGTATTGTTCAATAGTGTTAAGTATACTTACATTGTTACAAAACAGGTCTCCAGAACCTTTTTATCTTGAAGAACTGAAGCTCTATACCTATTAAACAACTCCTTTTGCACCCTCACCCATCCCTTGGTAACCACCATTCTTTTTTTTTTTTTTTTTTCAAGTTTACTTATTTATTTTGAAACACAGAGAAAGAACGTGGGAGGAAGAAGGGTAGAGAGAGGGAGGGAGAGAGAGAGAATTTCAAGCAGGCTCTGTGCTGTCAGCACAGAGCCCAATGTGGGGCTTGAACCCACGAATCGTGAGATCATGACCTGAGCCTAGATCCAGAGTCAGATGCTCAACCGACTGAGCCACCCAGGTGCCCCTCTACTTTCTGTATCTATGAATTTGACTACCTTAGATATCTCACATAAGTGGAAGCATACAGTATTGTCCTTTTGTGACTGGCTGGTTTCACTTAGCATGATGTTCTCAATGCTCATCCACACTGTAGAATGTAACAGATTTCTTTCCTTTATAAGGGTGCACAGTATTCCATTAAATGTATATGCCACATTTTATTTATCCATTCATCCATTAATGGATGTCTGGGTTGCTTTTATCTCTTGACTATGGTGACTAGTGCTGCTATGAACATGGGTATGCAATGTTTTTTTAAATGGACAAAAGATCTTCAAAACTAAAGAATATGGCAAAAAGAAACAGGAAAGATGATCAACCTCATTATTCATTAGGGAAACGCAAATTAAAATCATAAAGAGATATTGCCACACACCTGTAAGAAGCCAAAAACAACCAACCAAACACACAAACCAGTACTGATTAGGATATGGAACGACTGTAACTCTTGCATATTGCTGAGGGGAATGTAAAATAGGTCATCTCTCTGGAAAACAGTTTGGTGTTTTCTTTATAAGAAACATATACTTGGGGCCTGGGTGGCTCAGTCGGTGGAGTGTCCAACTCCAGCTCAGGTCATGATCTCACTGCTCGTGAGCGAGCCCTGTGTTGGGCTCTGTGCTGACAGCTCAGAGTCTGGAGCCTGCTTCGGATTCTGTGTCTCCCTCTCTATGCCCCTCCCCTGCTTGCACTCTGTCTCTCTCTCAAAAACAAATAAAAATTAAAAAATTAAAAAAAAAAAGTCAGGATGCCCAACCAACTGGGTTGAGCACCCCATTTAAAAAAAAAAAAGAGGGGTGCCTGGGTGGCGCAGTCGGTTAAGCGTCCGACTTCAGCCAGGTCACGATCTCGCGGTCCGTGAGTTCGAGCCCCGCATCGGGCTCTGGGCTGATGGCTCAGAGCCTGGAGCCTGTTTCCGATTCTGTGTCTCCCTCTCTCTCTGCCCCTCCCCTGTTCATGCTCTGTCTCTCTCTGTCCCAAAAATAAATAAACGTTGAAAAAAAAATTAAAAAAAAAAAAAAAAAAAAAGAAACATATACTTAACCATGAAAGCCAAAAATCCATTCAGAGGTATGTCACCAAGTGAAATAAAAGCTTATGTTCATATAAAACCCTGTACAATAATGTTCACAGGAGCTTTATTCATAATCGCTAAAATCTGGAACCTCTCAATGTCCTTCAACCTAGAAATGGATAAATCAAGCTGGCATAGTCTTACAATGGGATTTATTCTATGATAAAAAGGAATAAACTACTGATATATGCATCAACATAGATGAATTTCAAATGAATTACTGTGTAAAAGAAGCCAGACCCAAAAGACTATATGACCTCATCTTTGGGGTTTTTTTGAAAGAGCCAAACTATGAAAAAAAAAAACAAAAAACAAAAAACTCCACAAAACTCTGGGGTCAGGGAACAGGTTAGTGGCTACTACAGGTTTAGGATGAGTGAAGGAGCTGACCTCACAAGAGCACAAGATAACTTTCTGGGATGATGACACTCTTTCACATCTTCATTTTTTTGTGATAATTATACTTCCACACAGTTGTCAAAACTCAGAACTATACATTAAAAAGGGTGCATTTTACTATATATGGAAGTATACCTTTAAAAACCTGACTTAAAAAACTAAATGTTTTTTCATCATACTTTACACAAAATGGAAAGCACTGAAACATGCTCTGTTTGTTGTATTTCACTTAGTGAAATTTCTCATTTTCCTATTTGCGCTCACCTGGTTAACATTTTAATTCCCTTGTCAGATGTGAGCATGCCCAGATATCTCCTCTTATCTTGCTGCTGTAGCTACAAAGGCTTACCTCATTTGACTGTGCACATGGCCCAGCTGAGTAGGTATGTCAGGCTTCTATAAAATATCTCCCTCACTCCAACTCTCCTTCCTTTCCTCACTGAAAGACATCTTTTTTTTTTTTTTAATTTTTTTTTCAACGTTTATTTATTTTTGGGACAGAGAGAGACAGCATGAACGGGGGAGGGGCAGAGAGAGAGGGAGACACAGAATCGGAAACAGGCTCCAGGCTCTGAGCCATCAGCCCAGAGCCTGACGCGGGGCTCGAACTCATGGACTGCGAGATCTTGACCTGGCTGAAGTCAGACGCTCAACCGACTGCGCCACCCAGGCGCCCCATGAAAGACATCTTTATTCATCTATTAATGGTTGCTAAGACCTCTGGGGCAGCTTTTCACCCTCAGAAAACTCCAAATTCTTGAAAACAAGGATATAGATAAAGCTGGACGGACGCACAAGGAACACTGAGCACATTTGACAATAGGAAGTCTGCTAGAGGGTTCTCATAGAACACTTAATAGCTCCTTAAAAAAAAAAAAAAAAAAAGAGACCATGTGTCTTGATGCGACAACTGGAACTTGCTATCCTCAGGGGAACTGACCTGATGCTAAAGCTGTTATTCTGAGAATAAGAGAGGAGAAACAGAAAACACCTGGTCCTTGCAAACACTGAGCAATGGATCACACCTTTCTGGAGTTGTCATTCCTTAGAATTCTTGCCAGGTGAAATAATCTTCCTATTGTTTAAGGTAGTTTAAGTCAGTTTTTGATACTTGCAGTTGAAAACATCCTACTGATACAAGGCCTTACTTCCAGTGCCAAAGACATCACAGCAAAGCTATACATGCCTCTCAAAAGTTTTCCTCTACTGCTCTAAAAAATAAAATATATTACAAAAAATTTTGCTCCTCCTGGGCAATCCTTCTTTTCTACTGTTTGCTTCTACTCTTTCTCCTAGTACTTGTTCCAAATCCCCTCTAGTTTTCTCAAGATATGAGAGTTTTCACAAATAGTCTCAACAAAAGGGATAAAGCAAACCAATCTGTAGTGACAGGAAGCAGATCGGTGGTTGCAGAGACAGAAAGCAAGGGATAAGGGTGGTAAGAGGTGGCAGGAGGGACATACAGGGATATAGGGAAACTTTTGGTAAATGACAGATATGTTCATTATCTTGTTTTTTCCTTTTTTCTTTTTTTTAATGTTTATTTTTTGAGAGAGAGACAGACATAGAGTGCAAGAGGGGAAGGGGCAGAGAAAAAGGGAGACACAGAATATAAAGCAGGCTCCAGGCTCTGAGCTGTCAGCACAGGGCCCGATGCAGGGCTCAAACTCATGAACCGCAAGATCATGACCTGAACCAAAGTTGGACGTTTAACCGCCTAAGCCATCCAGGTGCCCCAGATATGTTCATTATCTTGATTGTAGTGATAGCTTCAGGTACATATATGTATGTCAAAACTCATCAAATATTGTATACTTTCAACACGTGCAGTTTATTATATATCAATTCTACCTTAATAAAGCTAGTAAATTAGGTTTTTGGGTTTTTTTTAAATAGCTTTAGTGGGGCGCCTGGGTGGCGCAGTCGGTTGAGCGTCCGACTTCAGCCAGGTCACGATCTCGCGGTCCGTGAGTTTGAGCCCCGCGTCAGGCTCTGGGCTGACGGCTCAGAGCCTGGAGCCTGTTTCCGATTCTGTGTCTCCCTCTCTCTCTGCCCCTCCCCCGTTCATGCTCTGTCTCTCTCTGTCCCAAAAATAAATAAACGTTGAAAAAAAAAAATAAAATAAAAAAAATAAAAATAAAAAAAAAATAAATAGCTTTAGTGAAGGGCTTTCTGCTTCTGTGCAATCTATAGAAACCTTTCCTAACCCTTCCAACTCCAGGTAGGTCTGACTAGACTCTTCACTCAAATTGACAGGGATACAAGTCCTCTTTCAGAAATAAGTTACATTTACTATGGCCGCAGAGTAAATTTTCATTGAGCCAATCACCAAAAGGTTTGCAAGAGCGATTTTTATCTAATGCCCACTTCCTCTTGTATGTTATGCTAAAAATACATAGGTACATTAAAACTCTTTAAAATCCTGTACCTTCTCAAATCACACAATGTTCCTTTGGGATTCAAGCCCTTCTATTTATGCTGTCAATTTCCACCCACTCTTTCACTCCCATCTCACTAACAGTCACTAAATCCACAGGCCTCCCTATTCTCTCTCCCTCTCTCTCTCTCATAAACATAAGGGCTACAGGGCTGCTAACCAGCTTTCTACTGCAATCAGCCTTGAGTGCCTAAAAGCAAAGAACTGCACATACAACTTCCTATTTACTGAGAAGAGAAGACTTCTGTATTTCTATGCCAAGCAGGGCACCAAGCAACCGGAAGAAAATCTTTGATAGTTTTTTTTCCTCTTACATGCCAAAAACCACGGCTGACAGAGAGAGGAGAACAAAAAGAAAAGACAGCTTACCCATAGAGTAGAGGTTGTCAAAGCTCTGGTGCATGCGGATAATCTCGTAGTAGAGTTCATCATAGCTGCTGGGAGTGGGCAGGAATGTGTCGCCGTATGTGATAAACATATTAAACAGGTTCACAATCTAAAAAAGAAGCAAAAGCCCATACACAGGCATCAAGCTATGAAGACCAGAATGGTATTATCAGTAATATGCTGTAGTCAGTTCTTACTGGCTCGTAAGAACAAGAACTGACTGTTACATTTTCAGAAATTTTGTGAGCTGGTTGTTTAACAAAGCCATTATTAAAAATTAACATATAAACTTACATTTCAATAAATTATATTAAAATGAAGGTAATACTCAAACTCACAACTTCCTAATTACTTTCTATCTTTTAGTATTATGTTCTTGAGATTCATTTACAACTCTTATACCTGTGTGGTAGGAATATCATAGAATGGTATATTATTGATCATCTCCCCAACTCTGCATTCAACAATGTCACATAGTTAGCTTGAAACTGGCCATGGTGAGAGTAGTTTTACCATAGAAATCCACAAATGCTACAAAAATCAGGGCTTCCTCCCCGCCCACATATTAAACATTTATGAACACACTGGATAATATCCTAAAAAGATAGTCAAAAGGCACAATGCCCTCCTTCTACCCCAAATAACTAGTCTGATAAACAGGAATATGTAATGTTCCTCTGAAACCAAGTACAGCCATGATGGAACCACTCATCTGGCTGGGACACCTCTCCAGGCTTTGCTCTGTACCAACACAGAGACTACAGCAGTCTAGTAGTCTCTCACCTGGGACCAAGGCTCACAGAGACTGACCCATACCTGCCCCTGCCAGACAATACACTCTCATGAAAAAGAGTCTCAAGTTTTCCAAAGACATAGGTGAGAGTGGGAAGAGTGGGGAGCACCAGTCTAGAAAGTCTAATCCAAAAGGAAAATAAAGGCCTGGCTCCGCCAGTGGCTCAGTCCCCATAATACCAGCTCCTATTTCAAACTGGCCCATCTCGATTTTAGGATGTGGCTTCAGAAAAAAGGAAAAAAAATTTTTTTTAATTTAAGTACAGTTGACACACATTACATTAGTTTCAGGTGTATAATACAGGGATTCAACAAGTCTATACATTGTGCTGTGCTCACTGCAAGTGTAGTGACCACCTGTCACCATGTAACACTATTACAACACCAACAACTATATTCCCTATACTGTACCTTTTATCTCCATGACTTAATCTTTCCATAACTAGAAGCCCGTATCTCCCATTCCCCTTAAGAAATATTTTTTGTTACTCACCATAAGGGCTAATGTAAAAATGTTGTGTTTGGCCAAAAGTACGGTCTCATTTGACATAAGGAACTTCAGCAAATTTATCAAGGCTTAAAAAAAAAAAAAATCAACAAGCTATTCAAAGAATAATCAATAAAGTTAAATGAAAGCAATGAAAATACACTTAATTCTAAGAAATCCAAATAGGTCTAGAATGAGTAAGTCACAGCTACCAAGAACTTTTTAAAAACAGGTAAGGTAGGGGTGCTTGGGTGGCTCAGTTGGTTAAGCATCTGAATCTCGGTTTCTGTTCAGGTCATGATCTCATGATTCATGAAATCAAACCCCTTGTCAGGCTCTATGCTGACAGCACAGAGCCTGCTTTTGATTTTCTCTCTCCTCTCTCTGCCTCTCACCTGCTCATACACACATACTCTCTCAAAATAAATAAATAAACTTTAATGAAATAAATAAAAGCAGGTAAGGGAGATATATGTGAAGCAAGCACTGATCTTCCCAAGCACATATCTGCTTATCTGCCCATAGAAGGTTTCTAAAAATCAACTTCTTTGTGCCACTTTTTTTTTTGGATACCATTAATTTATTATAAAACAGAAACATGAAAATTATTTACATGACGAAATATTTAACAACTTTACTGTAATGGCAGCTTCACTTGATGCCGTTTCAAAAATGATTTTTTTCAGTCTACATACTTTCCAAGAATGTTACCATCTCTAAATAAGAAATAATCCTTGTCATCTAGAACTACTTTAGTGCCTCCACATTCTGAAAGAACTTGGTCTCCAACTTCCTAGTTGGATCTCTAACTAGTTGAATCTCTCCAGCCTTCCCTTTAGAACCGGATCTAACAGCTACCACTGTTGCTTGCAATACTTCTCCTGGAGATTGTTCTGGAAGTATAATGCCTCCATTGGTTACAGTTTTGGTTGCCCTCCTTTCAACTAAAACTCAAAGGGAAGGAAACTTTCTAAAGGCCTGTCCTGCTGTGACTCCGGGCACCGCAGTGTGTACTCTGCTCTGGAGCTGCCACGTCTCAAGGAGACCCACAGTCCCACCTCTTCGTGCAACTTCTTAAATAGCAAGTAAGCTTGCAAATCTGACTATAAAAAGGACATCTTAGTATTCCAGATTTACTTACCACATTTGCTCAATTTATAGATTAAAATGAAGATCCCCCTCTCACCCTACGTGGCTAGAATGTCACATCACTAAGTTTTAGTTATACATTTGTTTCAAACACCATGGTTAAGAGGGACATCTTTCAATTCTAACCGGTCACCAGAAATGCCAACGATATTGGACTTCAGCTCTAGACAGGAAAACAGCTCGTGAAGAGAAAAAAAAAAGCCCTTAACTATTCAAACAAAAGTACAACTTGCTCTGTCCTCTCTCAACCATGACAACATTTACCTAAAAGGTCCTCTTTCTGTCTGGTAATTCTTAATGAGGATTAAAACCCAAGCAACCTCAGCTAAAAGACTGACTGTTAAGTCTCTAGCTTAACATGTAGGTATAAAGACATTTTTGCAAATAAATATTAAGCATAAATCACCAGTCGCCTTGTACTTTTTCACCCGTAATCACAAAATAAATCCTACTTCTGTGCCCATCATGACTAGTGTCCCTGTACCTACCTCCCCTACTTGATGGGAAACCTTACAGAAGGAGCTCAGCAGCTGCAAGCAATCGGCGGTCCTTCTGTCTTCTCCCCCTCAAGCCTCTCTACTCCCACAGATATAAAAAAAGGCTTGACCTCTCCTTTTCTAAGACCATACCTGCTTCTTTGCCAGCAAAGAAGTCTATTCTCCCATGCTGTCTGAGCTTTGTGTGAAGTTTACTACCCCTCGAGAAAAGATGTTAGCTTTGATTTGAAACAGCAGGCAATGATGAGTAGGAGTAAGACTCTCCAGACACTTGCCACCTGCCACACAACACCCCTTACTCTCAACCTCTGAAATCACAGGTACAGTAAAGAAACAGCAGGCAAGGAAAAGTACAAGAGCCTGTCTACGTTCTGTTTCTAAAGCCTGAATATTCCCCTCAAATAGCAAAAAAGCCTTGCTAGAGATGAAGGTGATAGGCATCCTCATTTATGAACTCTTCACCCTTACGCTGACTCCAGTTCTCGGAGATTTCATAATGGAAAGGCAAATGACAGGCAGGTGGCCCTTTTGATGTTGTCTGTTAACAAGCAATCTGTTGGACTAGACCCAAAAAAAGCTCCATGGGAGCCCATTCTAGGTCACACAACCTGCTTAACTCCTACCAGGAGCTCAGAGAATGAAGGGGGCTAGCTGAAATCCACATAAAAATGACTAAGCTAGCCCAAACATCTATCTTCAATGAAGATCATCTTGCTGAGTTATTTAAGGATTGCCCACACCACTCCCTACCCCCAGAGCTCGGACAAGCCCTGTTAATGGATAAATCACCTGACAATCAGACTCTATAAATTCACAAGAGACAAGAGAAAAGGATGGGTAGAGCACCTGGCACTCTACAAAACATAATGGTTGGAGAGAAACAAAGCAGCTTTTGCACACATCCAATCAACGAGGACTTTTGTCCCCAACAACACAGCAAAAAGATGCAGCCTCAGCAGTGGTTATGTGGTAATTAAGGGGCAGAAAACCTGGAGAAAAGGAAGTGGAAACAATGATTTATTGCTTCTCTGCTGGACTACAGCTAGTCTTGATCTCTGGGATTCAGAGCCAGGGATGACAAAGTGATAAATACAAGGGGAGGAAGAGAGCAATTCTGCCACAGACCAAGAGGCACCCTGTGTCCCAACTACCACAGACATCAGTGGAGCCAAACAGCACTGAGAAGGAGAATCCAGCACTGCGATACTGTCAGCACCAGGGAGAACCCGCATTCTACTCCTGATAATTCAAGCAGACCCTGACCTGCCCCCACATCCCAAAATGGCCAGGGTCTTCTCACCTGGAAGTAGTCATTCTCTAGAGGAAATTTAATAGGCAGAGAAAATGAACAAAGCAACCTTAAAATTGGCTCCCACAAACCTCTGACATCAGGGACCACAATTCCTCAAGAGGGAATGCCCCAACCTCCCGTGGAATAGTGCTTTCTTTCTCCTTCATCATCGCCCTGACTTTGCACTCACTCTGTCAACTGTGTGGTGTCCCCTACAACACACACATGGTGTGCTATCCTCCGACCTGATGTGGTGGGAGTTCTAAGTCTGTGAGGTTTCTTTTTTTTTTTTTTTTTTTTTTTTTTTTATTTTTGAGACAGAGAGAGACAGAGCATGAGCAGGGGAGGGGCAGAGAGAAAGGGAGACACAGAATCTGAAGCAGGCTCCAGACTCCCAAGCTGTCAGCCCAGAGCCTGACGCGGGGCTCGAACTCACAGACTGTGAGATCATGACCTGAGCTGAAGTCAGACGCTTAATCAACTGAGCTGCCCAGGCGCCCCTGTGAGCTTTCAATATAGTTGATTTTTGGAACTAGAAAGGACCCTGGAGATCATGAATCCAGTTCCCTTGTTTTTGGATAAGAAAACACTTCCTCCCCTCCCCACCCACCCACCCCAAGGAGCTAGTGACTAAGCTGGGACTAAAACCTGGTCTGCGGTTTAGTGTTCTTTCTGCCATTCCATTAAAATTAAATAAAGGTGGATTAAATAAACTCCAAATGGAGTTTTATGTTAAAGGAAAAGACACTTACTTATAAATGGTGTCCTTAGATTTGCTGACTACACTGTTCCCAACACTTCTCTAGACTCTGGTTTATAACTTTCTCTACCTACTCGCTATTCCAGGTTATTTTCACATTTTTGGTCCACTTTTTCTCTTGGTCCTGAGCTACTTACTAGAGTACAGGTGTTTAATACCTCATTATTACCTCTCTACTGTCCATTTGCAACACTAAGACTCCCAAGCAGCTTCTCTCAGCATCAAACGCCTTAGCAGGACCTCTGTATCTGCTCTCATTGTTCTCTACAGCTCACCTCTCACACACCTCTATCCCCTCTTCTCTGTTTCTGCTTCCTTTGTAGTATCTTGAAAAAGAAAGAAAGAAAGAAAGAAAGAAAGAAAGAAAGAAAGAAAGAAAGAAAGAAAGAAAGAAAGGAAGGAAGGGATGGAAAGACGGAAAGAAGGAAGGAAGCCAGCATGCAGGGGGACGGAAGGGGAAGGAGAAAGAGAGAGAGGAAAGGGAGAAACATCACTGTCAACTAAAACTGTGCCTATACCCCTCACTCCTCACTCAGCTCTGCCCCCTTTAAAATTAAATACTGAACATGGAATGTGATTGGATCTGGATTTTAAAGGGAGCCAAGATCCCCTTTCTTTATGCAAAATCAGAACAGAAACAAAACAAAAACACTGGTATAAATAATTAGCAGCCAGGCTTATTCATAAGCTGTTATGGTATAGAGTTATGCACAGGTTTTAACTGCAGACCAAAGAAGAGAATAGCTTGATGTCAGCCAGGGACAGGTTCAAGGACAGTAGAGAACTGGCACTCGGGATCTCAGTGCCAACACATAAGTAGCACAGAGCTCATGCTGGCTGGCTCCTGGTTCACCACTCTTCACACACATACACATATTTTTAGAAAACTGCCCTTTATATCTATCCACTTGTCTACTTGGTGTCGTCTGGGCACATGACCAGCCAAACTGTTCCACAGACAGTCACAGAAGTAGCAGTACATAGAGAGAAGAGTTAAGATAACTATAAAAGATAAGGGGTTGGTTGTATAAACATAGCGTTGTTAATTAGTCTTTGTAAGAGTTTGGTATCAAGTACATGTTGTAGTCATTGTGGAGATAAGAGGGGCAGGATGTACTTTAAAAAAATCTAACCTTTTAGTTTATCATGTTTCCATCTTTTTAAGGTTTTTATTTATTTATTTTGAGAGAGAGAGGGACAGCAGGGGAGGGGCAGAAAGAGAGGAAGACAGAATCCCAAGCAGGCTCCGTGCTGTCAGCGCAGAGCCCAACGTGGGGCTTGAACCCGTGAACCATGAAATCATGACCTGAGCTGAAACCAAGAGTCAGATACTCAACCAACTGAGTCACCCAGGTGCCCCCACGTTTCCATTTTTTAAATAAATAGTTTTTGAAGGGGGAGAAGAGACTACACCACTCTTCCTTACCAAAGACTTGACCCTTAGTCTAAGATATTTCCAAAGAAGAAGGGCCCACGTTATAATAACTCAACACTGTGTAAATAGTTTTGCCCATTTGAAGAGCAATGGCTGCTCATCCCCACAAAACAGAAGGGCACAGCTTTTGGATGCAAAGTGAAAAAAGTCAGTCACAAAAAGATAAATACTAAATGATTCAATTTATATGAGGTACCCAGGTTGGGCAATTTACGGAGACAGAAGGTAGAATGGTGGTTGCCAGGAGTGGGGGAGGGAGAAATATAGAGTTATTATTTAATGGGTACAGAGAGTTTCAGTTTGGGAAGATGAAAAAAATTCTGGAGATGGAAGGTGGAGATGTTTGCAACAATGATGTGAATGTACTTAATGCTACTGAATCATACACTTAAAAATGGTAAATTTTATGTTATGTATGTTTTACTAATTAAAAGCAAATAAAAGGTCAATGTTTTTCTTTCCACCAACATAAGCATGAGCCCTACAAACACCCATCCAAACTTTCTATGTACTCAGCATAAGGGACCAGCTACACTTTACATCACAATACATATATATAGTATGGAGTACCCAGCCAAGCATGCAAAGATGTTTCCTCTTTGATGGGTTAAAGAAAAAGAGCCAAATATACACAATCAACAGAGAACCATGGACTCTTGGGCAGGAATGAAAAGTCAAAATGAATCCTGAGTAGCCTTCAAGATAACACTATGGCAGTCTCCAGAATAATGATCAAAGTTCACAATCAAAGCTACCAATGCACTTAAGTACCAACAATATTCTAGGAAATCCTCAAGAATCCTGGATTAGACTCCTAATCTTTGCTAACACTACAAAAGGAGGATCCAGATACCTGGCTCCAAAAACTCTTAACCTACACAGAGTGGAAAAATAGAGAAGTTACGTCAGTGAAATACTTGAGGTATTATATTACACATCCTATATGTTTTAGCTGTAGGGAAATGGGTGCTCCATACACACTTGTTTCTTCATTGGAAAGTCTTTTCCACCAGGCACTTTGAAAACTTTGTTTCTGGGCTCTTTTTCAGGAACTACAAATTGGCTGCAACTGCTGCCTCTTTTAACTCTACTAGAGGGGCCTGTCAGTCTCACACTTAGTTTTGGCCCAAGCTCCCTCCCTTGGGGAGTCTTGTGCATCAAGTATGGCAACAGTGCACTGAAGTTCTGACTTCTGTATGAGACACATGTGGAATATAGGAGAGTGTACAGGTTCTGGGACTATCCACCTGAGAATCCTGCCACTGTACACAGGCCTCTCCCACCCCACAAGGAACCTGGTTTGCAGAGCTGCTCCTAACATTAATGTACCCCACATAATGAGGACTTGCCCAGATTTTTCCCTAAACTGCTTTGAATTCAAGGAGAGAGTAGCAGCAAACTGTGTTGTCATGTAGAAGAGTAGAATGAATAATGGATACGGGAACTTCTCCAGGACTACAACCTGTCCCCCACATTAAGGTAAACCAGGTGGGGAGAACAAGCCAACTATAGGAAGACACAATTAAGTGGTAGCTCAGATGCCTGCCTCAGAGAAGCAGAGGGGAGGTTTAATCACAAAACCAAGTGAATGAGAGTTAAATAATATTAAAAACAGGAAGGAGAGAGCCTCTAGCAAAGTACAAATAAATGTCTCAAAAGAATCAGGTCAGAGAGCTCTCTGCCTGTTTGAATAGCTTAAACATACTATGAGAAAAAAAGAGATAGAAAGCAAAGACAAGACTCAACGAGGCCCTTATTTTCTGGCCTGGCCTGGAGTTAGGATGAGACTCCACAGATCCAAATCAAACGAGGTTCATTTGGGGAAATGGGTAATTTCACAGTGACTGATAAAAGAGCAATATTAGCATCTCACTTGCTTAGAAGAAAGGCAGAGGAACTCCAAGGACAGGCTAGAAATAGCACTAGTGTAACAAGCCACTGCCTCCAAAACCCCAGAGGCACTATAAACTCTAGCCAATTCCACCATCTCTGGACAAAATCACCGATTACCCAAGGACACTGCCAAGAATCAGCAGGCTCACTGTCAATGAGCAAAGTGGCACCGGAAGGACTTAGAAGCCAATACCTACCAACAGAATAATTTTAAGATACACCAGGTGGCCTCTCAGAATATTGGCATCTGTCTGGCTGCAAACCCAAGCACCTCACTAAAAGAGACCAATGAATCAAACAAGAGAATGAAATGTTTTTGGTTGTGCATTATAAGCCGCTCCAGGTGAACAGAACACAAAAGTTAGTATATCCAGTGGGAGGACTCTGGGAAGACAGCACAGTAGAAAGTACCAGGAAACTCTCTCCCTACCTAGACAGTAACTGCAGTAGCAGAATTTGTCTGATGTTAACTACTGTGGAACTCTGAAGTCTGTTAGAAGTTGGCAACTTCTGGGGAAGACCTGGATGGTAAGTTTTGGTTAATTTTGGGCAATCTGAGCTCTTAGCACAGAAGCAGCTGTCCATCCCCCACTTGCTCCCCACTAGCCATGTGGCAAGCAGCTATGCACTTGGTCCTGCAGCAGTCTATAGGAGCTAAGGTGGGCAAAAAGGACCCTGTCCTCCAAATACTGGGGATCTGTGCTCTGATAGCTGATTGTTGCTTCTGATTACAGAGATGCAGAGAAAGCAGGCAGCCATTATTGTTGTACCTCCCCTCACTGATGGGCAAGCCCTGCCCCATGCAGATAAATTACATCCACAAGATTTAAAGGGCCAAGTGCCCCTTTTTTCTCCACCTTCATTTCTTTGTCTTTCTCCTTTTGGGAGCCAGACATTAAAGACTAGAACATTCAAAAACAATCACATAGGGGCACATGGGGGTCACGGTTTGGTTCAGGGGACTGAGCCCCATATCAGGCTCAGCATGTAGCCTGATGGGATTCTCTCACTCCCTCTCTCCCTGCTCCTCTCCCGCTTATGCTCTCTCTCGCTCACGCTCTCAAAATAAATAAATAAACTTAAAAAAGTAAAACAACTGCATATACAGGGAAAATTAAAAAGTGACTGCACACGCCCAAGAAAAGTCTCAGAAGAGAGTGAAGAAGACATAACGTTTATACTCGGGCTGATCCTGGGCAGAAGCAACCTACAAAAATAAAAATAAAAATAATAAACAAAAATAGTAACAACTAAAAATGCCAAGTCTGAGGGAGAATCTGATTTCTTAAACCTGAGGACATTACAGTAAGTGAAATAAGCCAGTCACAAAAAGACAAACACTGTAGGATTTCACTTAGTTGGGGTGCTTAGTGTAATCAAAATCATAAAGACAAAAAGTAGAATGCTGGTTGCCAGGGGCTGGCAAAGGAAAGAATGGAGAGTTCTGGTTTAATAGGCATAGAGTTTTCGTTTTACAAGATGAAAAGAGTTATGGGAATAGATGGTGGTGATGGCTGCACAACAATGTGAACATTTAGCATCACTGAACTGTACATTTAAAAAGTTAAGATGGTAAGTATTATGTGACTTTACCACAATAAGAAAAAAAAAGTACATCAATAGGCTGCACAGCTGAAGACTCCACAGTCCTCCAGATGAACTGGAAAAAAGAACAAATCCTCTCTTTATCATTTTTTTAAACTTTTATTTAAGTAAGCTCTACTCAGGACCCCAAGATCTCCACCCTCGTGACCCTGAGATCAACAGTGGCATGCTCTTCTGACTAAGCCAGCCAGGCACCCCTACAAATCTTTTCTGGAAGTGGAAATTAGGTTCTATCTTACATTTTCCTTGCTGTTGAAGTGTGTAGTCTGCTTAGAAGGGAAAATAAGGTTCTCAACTATCTCCAAGTCTCCGTTTACTTGGAGACACTGCAATTCTTCCAGGTACCACACACCCTCTTCTTTACCATGAAAATGAGCCCTTAGGTGAAAGTTCCCAGATGGAACTCAGACTCTGGGAAATGCAGGATCCCGTCCACCTCATTCCTGTGCAGCCGCCTGTAACCTTGCTCAGAAGCCACTGCCTTCTAGGGTCCTATACCACCTGCTTATTTTTTCCAACACTGCCTAGCTGAAAGGTAGCCAAAATCATCACCCTTTAAGAAATCTAATAGTCAGTGAGACCGTGTCTCAGTGGGGGCATGTGATGTGGAACCAAGAACTTTACCTGCCAAAATGACAGAAACCAGTCACAGACCTATCCTGCTCACTGGAGATCTAGAAACAATGGCACCTCATGAAACCAAATGATATGTTCCTTTAGAACTAGTACAGGCAAAGCAACAAAAGCACAGCTACTCCTTCCTCTGTCTCTTTTAGTTGACAAGATGCTAATGGGCCTGTAAGAGTTGACATTTCTCTGGATAGGAAGTGACTTCATGTGCAGAGAAAAGAACAGAGATTTCTCACTCTTTTTAGGGGCTTTCTGGTGGGAATCTTTTTCTCCCTCTAACAGGCTAAACCTGTTAGAAATTCTTATCTTTTGCTTCTGCCAAGTTTCTGAGGGGATGAAAGAAAGAGTCAAAATAGTATAAATTTCAGATTTAGCCAAATGTGGTGATTTGAAGGAAAAAAAGAGTTTCCTGGCATTCTTTTTCAGTCCTGGGGCTTTCTACGCTGCTGTACAGAATCTTTCGTAACCAAATTATGGAAACAGAAAAATGCGTTCTAATAACCCTGTATTAAAACATTCTAAGAGGAATTGATTATCCACAGAAGAAAGAAGCCTCCATCTTTTTGCACATGGAAGCTAGAGCACTCTTAATTAGGCACATCAAGCCTAGAATACATCTTGTAACATCTTCTCCTACATCAGAGAAAATTTGGGGGAAAGAGGAAGAACAATTTAAAAAGCAATTTTAAAAACAAAATAGCAACAGCAGCTGCCAAAATTCCTCTTCCCATCTACTCTAGCTGTTTACTGCTTGTCCTTCCCTCCTCCCTACACCTTCTTCAAATCTAAAAGAGGCAATATTGTAGAGTTATATAAGATGTCACCATTGGAGGAAGCTGGGTGAAGGGTGCGAGAACTCGCTATACTATTTTTGCAACTTCCTGACTCTATAATTATATCAAAATTAATTTTTTTTTAAATTGAAAGTTTAAAAAAGAAACTAAACAAGAAAAAAAAAAAAGCTGATAATTAAAAGTTCAAAGGATAGTTTCCCCAAATCAGGAAGGGCTGACAAGCTGTCAAAGTTATACTTATACAAGAATGCACAGATCTACCTAAGGCTCAGGTCAGTCTTTCTCTTGAAAATTTTCAGTCCTGTATGACAACACCTACAATATAACAAGCTTCCAACAAAAGCCTCTCAATTCCCAGTCTCAAGGTATACCTAACCATGAAGTCACAGGCTTCTGCCAGCGATGAGAAAGCCAGCTGGATCCACAAAGCTGTGACACTCTCTGGGTTTTCCGTATCTCCCAGTAGGTATCTAAAAGGTCAGGCCATGTACAATTTCTCTCTTTTTCACAAAGCTGTGAATGCTCTGGATGCTATTTAGCACAGTGAAGCTGAACAGATTGTTTTGGGGGCTTTAGGGGCCTTTCTTCCTGCAGGGAGGCAAATGTTGCCTAGTGATCTGCATCTGAGCATAGGAGTCAGGAACTCTAAGTTCTAATCATGACTCTGCTTAGTATCTGGTTCCATGATCCTTAGCAAGGCACTTAGCCTTCTACACCTCCACTCCCTTCCCCAACAAATGGTGATAAAAATAATGACATCACCAGGGATGTGGCAAAGTGAAAGGGTAAGAAGGACTGTGATCCATAGATAAATGTCGAGTATAAAATGTCAGTATAAATCTGCCTTTAAATCGACCTGTGTTTTAGGACTATGGAAAGCTACACTGTTTAAATGCAGACTGCCTCCCCACTGCCCCTTCTGCCTGCAGAGGAAGTGAAAAAAGCTGACTCCACCCATGAAGCTCTGTTCAGGTCTTTTCCTCTCTAACAACTACATGCTTCTCTCTAAACATTCTGCTCATTCTTTGGTTAATGGCTTAGAAACCAACAAAGTTTCCATTTTTACTTAGTTAAAAGCAATCCATGTATCTGTAGGTAAGGAAGAAACAGACAAAGGAAAGTGAAATCACCCACCACTCCCTGTCACATCAACAATTCAAATAAAAAGGTGATGAAATCAGCTCAACAGAAACATGACAACAAACATCCTACTGGGTTCTATTATTGTTATCATTGTTGTTGTTGTTTTCAGGCAGAGACATAACACCACGCTACTTTAAGAGAATGTTGATTCATCAATTATGGAAATTCCACATGTCCACTTACCCATTTATTTATTCATTCAAATGTTTTCTGAACGCCTATTATAAGCCAAGTAGTGTGCTCAGGATAAAGCAATGATAAAAACACAGGCCTTGCACTATAGGAACTTTAAGAGGAAAGAAAGATATTTAAATAAATCATTATACAGACTTATGCGAACACAGCAAAACAATACAGTATGCTAAAATAGAAACCCAAAGTGCCGTAGGAAGACACAGAAACTAAGACATAGTGACCAATGTGCTCTTTAGCCTAAGAAGTTCAGAGAGGAGACTGTAAAGGTAAAGTTCCCAGGAGGAATACAGTATGATCGGTAAATGAAAAATATTAAACCAGATAGTAAGATGTTCTGTGAAAACGGAATTAATTAGGAGGCCATGCAACCTAAAATTAAGACCGAGATTCAATTTTTTTTTTTTAATGTTTGTTTATTTTGAGAGAGAGAGAAAAGGGAGTGCGCTAGCAGCTGGGGGTGGGGGGGGAGTAGGGAGACAGAGAGAGAGGGAGAATCCCAAGCAGAGCCCAAGGCAGGGCTCGCACTCACAAACTGTGAGATCATGACCAAGAGTCTGCTGCTTAACTGAATGAGCTACTCAGGCACCCCAAGACAGGGATTCTTAGCAAAGGATCATGGATGGCTTCAGGGGGGCCATGAATTCTCTAAAATTATATGCAAAATACATATGTACAAATGGGCATTTTTCTGGACACAAAGGTCATTTTTCATTATATTCTCAAAGGTAAAGATCTATCTCCTAGAATCTGATCATAAAACCTAGTTTTCTATCCCTATAGAGAATAGATTTAAGACCTAATCTTTTACCTAAAATAGGAGATCTAGGCAGTCTAGAGGTCAGAGAAGGAAGAGCTTTTGAACTTTCCGTAACTTAGGGAAAAATAGTGATTGCTAAAAAGAGGGCAATGAGAGAGGCAGGACTTATCCCTTTCCCTATTCTATTTGAAGTTAGCCTAAATATATTTCCCCACATACTCAAATACCATGGTGACAGGCACCATATAAATAGACAATGGCAGCACGGAGTAGGTCAGGGCTTATATATGCAAAACCAACATATCAGGCAGGATCAAACCCCCAACTAATACTGCTGCCTTCTTGTCAACAAGACCAAGCCTAGGAATTCCACATGGGTATCTGGAAGGGGACCTCTGGCCACCTCCCCAATAACAAAGAGCAACTGACTATAGTCAAACGGCATAGGGATAAAATCACCATTCTAAGCACAGTGATACTACACACCCACATTCCAAACGACAAAAGGCATTTGGGCCCTAGCCAACTGCTTCCGAGACACCCAAAGGCTTCTGTGTGTCCAATCTAACAACACATGTCTTATCAGTTTTACTTACAAATGAAATTCAATTAAAGTTTGCAGCACATGTATGTCAAGCATCTATACACATCAGCATATTTTCCAGCGTGAGGTTCAAACATCTCTAGCAAATCCCTAAACCTAGAAGGCAAAGAAAGAGTAAAGCATGGGCATACCAACATATGAGGGGTACTGCCAGCCAAGGAGTGGGTGGATCCACCACAGCCACATTTATATTCACTGATTGCAATATTATACATTATTATGGGCTCTGATGCCTCAGATTTAGTGTAGTATTTTGCAACTTTCCTTAACACCTGCTGCTCTCCATCTCACTGTACACTCCGTGTACGAACACACGGAGCCAGGGTTCCAGGAGGCTCACCCAGTCTCTATAGGAAAAGGACCTAACCTCATTTGGCAGAGAACTCTAGTACAAGTGCCTAGGCCTCAGGAACAAGAAGTCGTCCAAGCATTACTACAATGACCCTCATAAACATCTCCTCTGAACCTATCAAGGACCACAGAATGCCAATCAATCAGTCCTGGGATAGCACATAATTGGGACCAGAGCTGCACGTGACAAAGTACTCAAAGACTTAAAGTCACTGACCAACACAGAATAAAAGTGGTCTCCTGCCTCACAATTTCCTAGCCAGAATGGGGAAATGCTAAGGTCAAGAAAAGATAAGTATAAAAGACATTTTTAATCTCTTTAAAAGATAGCTGCCTCTTTTTTTAATGTTTGTTTATTTACTTTCGAGAGAAAGAGTGCACAGTCAAGTGGGGGAAGGGCACAGAGAGAGGGAGACAGAGTATCTCAATCAGGCTCCACAGTGTCAGCACAGAGCCTGATGCGGGCTCGGACTCACGAACTATGAGATCATGACTTGAGCCAGAGCCAAAACTAAGAGTCAGACGTTTAACCGACTGAGCCACACAGGTGCCCTAATAATTACCTCTTTAAACAAAGAGGATGGCAATGTATTTTGGGGTTTACAGCATCTGTACAAGTAGAATGTATGACAGCAGTGGCACAAAGGACAGGATACAAGGTGGAGGAAAGAGAGTAATGGAAGGCCCCGGGCCCCAGGAAGACAGACTAGGGTGAACAGTAAAAGGCAACATGGAAAAGGCAATGCAACGAACAATGAGGAAGAAGACCACAGGTGATGAGGATGGGAGAAAAGCCAGAGAGATCCCAAGGACCAGAGACAGGACGGCTAGGATAAAAAATAAAGCAGAAAAAGAGAAAATCAAACCAGGAAAGAATCAAAAGCAGGCAAAAACTATTGCCACCAACTCGTTAATGTTACAATGGGTAATTTAACCCCAGTTACAGACATAAGCCATTTGTACTCGTTGTAAGTCCTACAACTGTACCAACATCCATGGATTTGTATCGTTTTTGTGTTTTCTCTTTAAACCTAACTTTTTAGAACCTAACAGTCATATAACTATCCTATAGGCAACCACAATACTCCTGTATATTAAAAAGAATTGTTTCTACCCAGGAGATTCTACCGCCTTTTAGTCATTTCAATCTCTTTTGATCTCTTTAGACCGTCTGATATTCCCTCAATCTCAAACTTTCACACAATCATACTCTTTTCTCCTAAAATACGAAAATGCCATTATTGCCACTTAGTGTTTTTCTCCTGTTCACCCTTCACCAACATTGGCAATAACTGCAAAGAACTTGCTAATCCATTAATTAAAGATCTCTACTTCCCATTATAGAGGACTAAATTTAGAAAGCCAAATTGGGTTGGGAGGAAACCATGTGTCACAACAAGTGAGATGAATTCCATGGGAGGGGGAGGAGTTACTGGCCTGTTTCTCATAAACGCTCTGACACTAACACACCCTCCTCTGTTGAGAATACAGAGAAGCTCTCATGGGTGGGGCAACCATTCACCCACTGCAATCATCTGAAAAAGACTTTATTGTACCATCAGGTCACAAAAGTCACAGGACCTATCAGCAAGCAAATGCCTCGGGGAGCATGTCTCCTCTGCTTTCCTGAAACCTCCAATTTAGTTACACAAAAGAAAGGGGTGGCAAGCCAGCATTAATTGTACCCTTAGAGAAGGACCACTTCCCGCCAGCAGGGGTGGCTGTGACTTTACTGGGCTACCAAATGGATACAAAGATAAAAGTAAACACTGTAATTTGCTGTTTTTGTCTCTGGCACAGGGGGAGTGGTACAAATGACACTGTCTGTAAACAGTAATAACGCCAGATGTAACACAAAGAACAGGATTCCCCCCATCTCTCCACCCCCTCCCCGCCCCCTCTCCCTATGACATTCCTCCTGAGATTACTCATCTTGAGGAAACACAGAAGACTCCCTATAGTCCATATGCTGCTACCACATGGAATGGAGGGAGAATCCAAGTTTGTACGGACTCCTCCTACCTCACTCTTACTCAAAGCAAGAATCATTAGAACTCAGATATATTCAATTGTTTCTACCGGCTAATTAAAAAAAAAAAAAATGGGGGAGAAGGAATTTGAGAGAAAGTATGGAACAGATATGTGGCATTCCCAGGTCTCGATTAGAAGCATCCTAAACAAACTAAAAAGTTAAAAAAAAAAAAAAATTCATCTGTGCCTAGCCCTAGAGGCTCATAAAAAATATAGAGAAAGAAGATGAATTCAGAAGAGAAAGTTACCTGACCAGAGTTCCCGCCAGGTGTAATGCAGGCGTACTCTACACTTCTTCTGGTAGCAAAGTAGTTTATGTACTACCTGAATGCAGCGTCTGTAACAGAGGAAAACTGGGATAAGCCTAAGAGTCTGATGCAACTCATCGCAGATACCCTTTACTTTGGCAAGACAGCTTTGCTAAGGGCACTAAAGATGCTGGATATGAATTTGTACCATGTCAAAGAAAGACACTTTATCTTTTAAACTGTTCTCCCCCAGCCACCCGCGCACGGTGCTTGTGCTAATTCCCTTTATCACTAGGAAAAGGGGGCTATAATCACATATAGGTCAGCCATTCATTAGGCATTATGGATACCATTCCCTTAAGTTATCCTTCCCCAGAGGAAAGCATTTATCAGTGAAGCAGAATTAGACCACTCCATTCGATGTTGCAAACACAGGATACAAAAATAAAAAATTAAAGACCTTAAGTCTTCAGATCTATTTAAATTTGTTTTTAAATTTTAAATTAAATTTTGGCTTAATTCATAATTAAATTGTATTTACATTAAGAGTTAAATTAAAAATTCATTCTTCACTTGCACTAACCACATTATCAAACACTCAACAGCCACATGAGGCTGGCGGCAACAACACTGGACAGCACAAATATACAGAACTTTTCTATCATCACTAAAACTTCTACTGGATGATACAATTCTACATCAATGGAATATTCAATATTACTCACATCACAGTAACATATATGTTTGGGGGAGTACCTCCAAATAGGCAGCAAATAGGAAAGACATTTTTAAACATTATAAACCTAGGGGCACCTGGGTGGCTCAATTGGTTGAGCGACCGACTTCGGCTCAGGTCATGATCTCGCAGTTTGTGAGTTCGAGCCCAGCGTCGGGTTCTGTGCTGACAGCTCAGAGCCTGGAGCCTGCTTCAGATTCTCTGTCTCCCCCTCTCTCTACCCCTCCCCTGCTCACGCTCTGTGTCTCTCTGTCTCTCAATAATAAATAAATAAACGTTAAAAAAATTTTTTTTTAAATAAACATTATAAGCCTAACAAAAAATGTTTTTTCATCTCTGACTGGGGGACGGTTTTGAAAGCATAAAAAGCCATGGAGGAAAGTACAAAGTTGAATACTCATGAAATTTACTTCCTGAAAATGAATACCTTGTGTGATTTTTTTAATTACATTAAAGCCAAACCGTATGGGAAATTATACTTGTAGCAAAAGATACCAAAGCATTACTACGCTTAATGTGTATGTTTATACAAATTGATAAGAAAAAATAATAACGCCCTTAATAAGAAAGATGGGCAGTGCCGACTTGGTGGCTCAGTCAGTTAAGCATCCAACTCTTGATTTCGGCTCAGGTCATGATCTCACAGTCGTGGAATTGAGCCCTATGTCAGGATCTGTGCTGAGCGTGGAGTCTGCTTGGGATTCTCTTCTCTCTCTTTCTCTCTCTCCTCCTCACCTGCTTGTGTGCACACGCACATGCTCTCTCTCAAAATAAACATTTAAAAACAAAATTTGTAAGTGAATGTTGGTGGTAGCATTATTCATAATAGCCAAAGATATAAACAACACAAATGTCTATCCACTGATGAATGGATAAATAAAATGATGCCACACATCCATACAATGGAATATTAATCAGCCAGAGAAAGGATCAACCATGCAGAGTACATTCCTGCACACCAGCACCTCTCACATGGCCCGGGATCTGGACAGCCTGAACCTCGGCTCTGTTGACAATGCCACCCAACATGGAGCCCCTGCAGAGCAGCAGGGAGACACTACCTGTGCCCCCACTTCTGCCACCACCCTCTGGTTCAAAGGCTATGACACTGTTCCTGAGCTCTGCTCCTGCTTCTGCAGCCACCCAACAGGTGACAACACCAGCCTGGTGGTCTCAATAACTTACACTACTTACCAAACAGAATGAAAATTTTCACAACTGTTACAGCTTTAAAAATACTGGCTGAATTACTCTAAATGTACTGCTTCTCTGGGGCATTTTGTTTCCTGTTTCAACATGAGACAGTTCCACTCTAGCCTGAAGTCTTCTTGTGGGGTCCACTGACGTCTCTACTTTCTTCCAGAGCCTCCCCCCAGGTTTGAGAATCTCTTACTGAGAAAGTCCTGCATGTAAGAGAAGCTTAAAGGAAACATATTCTCCTCAGAGACTACTTCTCCTCCCTCCCAAATCCTGTGGCAGCAGTGGGGCTGGCAGCAAGAATCAAGAAATACAGTCAGGAATGAAATTAATTGGTTAAGTTTCCCCACCTCCTACTGCTCCAGGCAAGACTTGCCTTTTCTCTCTCTCTCTCTCCTTTTTTATAAGTACCTTTCTCCATTATTACTTCACCTACAGCATTCATACACAGATGTGAAATTGTTTCATTTTTGACCCAGATTCTGGTTTGGAGTATTAAGGCTTTCCACACTCTCTATTTCTTCATATTTTACCAGGAGGATTATAAACTTATCTGAAATGGTAGAAATTCATTTTGCTTTCAATTTCTCACTCTGCTGTACGATGCTGAAAAGCAGTACATAATGAGAAGTGAGAACAGCAACCTGGCCTGATGCCCAGCTGGGAGCAGAGAAGTTCACCTAAAAAGGACTTGATGCTCCAAATGCCAAAAGCTGGGAAGAGGGCTGGAGGAGGGGGTGGGGAGATCTGGAAATATGCCCACGGGTAGTAATGAAGAAAGTGAATTCAGCCTGAGGGTGTGACCTTCTGCCCAGCCGCTGTCAGCTTGATGCCTCATTATCTTCTCCATCTTCCCTAACCTCAGGACATTCAAT
The DNA here is from genome assembly GCF_018350155.1 of Leopardus geoffroyi. Taxonomy (NCBI): domain Eukaryota; kingdom Metazoa; phylum Chordata; class Mammalia; order Carnivora; family Felidae; genus Leopardus; species Leopardus geoffroyi. The sequence continues at coordinate 60,921,636 of NC_059334.1, forward strand.
TAGGGAACAGGTGGAAAAAGCAACTGAGAAAGCAAGGCAATACCAAAAAAGTTAGAAACGGGGGTGGGGGGAGGGGTGGGCAGGGAGGGAATTAAAATATTTATGTAGACCAGGGTCATTGGCTGGGATGTGAGGATTTGGGTAGACAGCTACATACCTGTAATTCTACATACTGAACACCCAATCTTATGTCATCCCGCCTTCAACTGTCCACCATCAGCCACTTAGGCAGCCATCTTTCTACTCTCCTATGCTTCCTCCAAGCACTCTACACTCTAATCATCCTGAATTACTTTCTACTCTCCAAACATGCCACACTTTCAAGCCTCTGAACATGCTGGTACCCTGCTTGGTGTGTCCCTCCCTGACTCCTCCACATAGAAAACTCCCACTGTTTCTTCATGACTCAGGTCAAATGCAACCTTCTCTGTTATCTTCTCTGATGCCCCAGTCAGCATTAGTCACCCTGTACAAATCTTCCCTTTGTCACTTATCACAGTAGTAGTTAAGAGTACAGTCTCTGGGGTCGGAGAGACTGGAGTCTGAATCCTGGTGATGCAACTTACTGGGTGTGTGACTATGGTAGTCGGCCTGCAAGATGGCCCCAGTGGTCCCCACCTCCTGGCATATTCATATCCTTGTGTAGTCCCTTCCCACACTGTAAAAGGGTTGGTCTATGTGCCCAATAGAAATGGTGGGTCATTTGAGATCAGGTTATAAAAGACACTATGGCTTCCATCCTAGACTCTTCTCTCTTGGATTACTAGCGTTGGGGGAGGCCAACTGCCATGGCAAGCAACCCTATTGAGAGGGCCACATGGCAAGGAACTGAGGTTTGCCACCAACCATGTAAGTGAGCTTGGAAGCAAATTCTCAAGCCCCATTAGAGTCTTGGATGTCTACAGGCCCAGCTAACACTTTGCAGCCTTGTAAGAAACCTTATGCCAAAACTACCCAGCTAAGCTGCTCCTGGATTCCTGAGCCACAGATACTGAGATAACAAATATTTGTTTTAAACCACTAGGTTTGGGGTCATTTGTACACAGCAATGGGTAACTAATACACCAGAGAAGGGATAGCAATAGCCTAGAATTTACAGTAAGAAAAGCTGGCTTCAGGAAAAGGCAGTGGTGCTTACTAACAGAATAACCCTGAGCGAAGCACTGCATCTCTGGAGTCTAAGTTTCCTTACCTGGAAAATGAAAAAACAACAACTATAATAATAAACTACAAAGTAAATAGCATATCCTAAAACTAGAACATAAGATAATCAAGTAACAAATAAAGTTGCAGTATAATAAATCTGACCCCTAAGGTACTAAGGTTCAGAGATACACCTAAAATGAGCCAAAAACTAATCAGCATTAAAAAAAAAAAAAAAAAGCAGCTTCCATGGTCTTTCAATTAAAATAAAGAATCAGGCTCACTTTCTTTCCTCATTTTCAAAAGAAAATGCAAATAGAAAAATGCAAACTGCAACCTACTTAACCTAAACGTGAAATTTGTAGCATTAATTTAGACCTAAGAAGCCAAGACTACATGAAATGACCTACGGTCTAAAGAGCTGGAGGCCTACTCTATTCAGAGTAAAATCCTTTATACCTCCTAGATCCCAGGCCTGGCACTGGAGTGAGGTACACTGACCTTGCTGTTCACGAAACAACTCTCCTCCTGAAAAAAATGGAAGTACTGATTCTGTTGTCAGACTCAATTTAGATTTTTTTTTTAATGTTTATTTACTTTTTAAAAGAGAAAAAGCACGAGCAAGAGAGGGGAAGAGAGAAGAGGGAAACACAGAATCTGAAGCAGGCTTCAGGCTCTGAGCTGTCAGCACAGCAGGGCTCGAACTCATGAACCGTGAGATTATGACCTGAGCCAAAGTCAGTCACTTAACCAACTGAGCCACCCAGGCACCCCTCAATTTAGATACTTTTTAAGGAAAAAAGATAATATACATATTTGGGATCACACTAATGTAGCACAGCTGTTCTTGGGCACTAAGGAAGAATGAAGAAACATCAAATGAGAGAGAAAGCCTAAAGGCTTAAACTTTATTAAAATAGGATGATTTTCAGTTGCCTCTAGTTGTGTTGGTTTAAAGAAATGGGATAAACAATCTGATCTCAGGAGGCAGGAATCTCCCAACCAGGACACTACATACGTAATTTACCTAGCTAACATGGTTCTGACTAGGCTGCTGAGGACAATGTAGGCTAAGAAGCTCTATCTCTCTGGCCTTTTCCTACATCCTAACTACTTCTGACTACTTTCATGCCAATGCCTAGGGATGACTAAGTGGCCTGCTGGTATTCTGTATCTTTGGATTACAGCAGCCACCCATGATCACTACTTCAGTGCATCAACCTTGTTCTCCATGCAGTGTGCCTAAAGGGATAATGAAGATATGTGCAGAATCCAAACTGTGGTTTGTACAGTTTCTCCCTTCTGGAAAGATGTATAAATCCAGGCCATAAAATGCTCCCTGACACTCATACACAAGTGTGTTTTTCCTGAAGCAAAGTATATAGAAATGTGACTATAAATTTCCTATCACTCAATTCTATAAAATAGATTTGTACACATTAAGCAAACCATGATACTTACACATACAGATCCATAGGAAACTCCTTCATCATGTGTGTTACAATAAACTCTACCATCAGGTCTGAATGGGAAAAGGATAACAATTAGATGAATCAGAATGAAATGCATTCCATGCCTTTGAGTTGGGAAAAAAACCTGAGTATACCTTGCTCTCATGCTGAATGGCAACCGCTAACCACGTCTTTATTCACATACACTGAAATTTATTTTATATAAGGCACTTTTCACAACACTTGCACTACCTGCCACTTGTAAAGTAACAATTAGCTCACTCTCCTACTTCCAGAAGGATACCTTGACCTGCCAATAAATTCACGTACACAGGAGATTTCACTGCACAGATATTTTGTACCATGGCACTAAAGCAAAATGCCAGAGGGAAATCATATTCTGAGAACCGAGCAATGAGGCAAGTAGAGAAGAAATTATGGATCGCATTTGTACAACTCGAGACTCCACTTTAAAGAGATGTCAGTCTATCTCATCTCACAATCACACTCAGTTTGACAGATATTGACTGAAATGGTCTGTGGGGCTTTGGGTCAATGGAGGCTTATTATATAGTCTTAATTACTGTTTCTAAAATCAGGTAGATTTAGGAACTAGGGCTGAAAATCCAAGTGAAATGGGATTAAGAGTTCATATTATTCCCCTGAGGAAAATGCAGAATTCTGGGCAGACAAAATTCCCTAAGTTACAACCCCCTACTGTCAGCTCTGTCAGCCTCATCTCAGCTTAATTTACTCAAAGGAAATTTTTATATAGCTGAACCTTGAACCTCAAGCCTCCTGGCCAGCTGACACATCAATATGAACCAAGAAGAGAGTGAAGAATTTGAAATCTTGATCAGGAATAAAACATTTTACAAATTTAAATCATGTACCAGGCTTAGACTTACCCATTTATCTCCCTGGAAAGATCTTTCTCTTTGAACAAGAGAACGCTTTAATTGAGCAATCTAGTCACCGGAGTTGTTTTACCAAACTGAACAACAAACATGGTTTCTTACATCAGAGAAGAAACGTAACTAGTAACTTCTCTGAGGGAGAAGCACATCAACCAGGATCTATCCCTCCTCTTAATCATGAAAATCCGTCACTGGCTCAGGAAAATGCCAATTTTGATAAGACTCACCCAGTACTGCACATACTAAGGGACGGCAGGGAAGGTTCTTGTCTGCTGCCTTCTTCCTGTGTCTCATAGGCTGCACACAAAAAAGAAATGAAATTAGTGGACACATGAACTGACATCCAATGGCTCATCATCATGTTCTTCATGCAAATAAAATCACTCTACTGACATGCTACCTTTTCTTTCTTTTTCTAGTGATGGGGGTGGGGTGGGGCAGGGAGGACTTATAAATGCTTCTCAGTTATCAATGCAGGCCTGTGACAAAAACACAATTCACAGCAAGACAACAGCCCCAATGGACACTGAAGCATACTACAATGGGAAAGCTGTTGTTTTTACCTTGATTTTATCTACACAAGGGACATTACTAAGAACAAAAGAGACATACTGGTATCTTTTCTTTGATAAAATAATTAAGAAAAAGAAGAGGAGCAGGTAACTGTGTAGAGGCAGCAACAGTAGCAGTTGCAAAAAACAAAAGTTAAGTTTGAAATGTAAACCTCAACATGATATTTTTAAACATATCTCCAAGTTCTAAGAAATTCCCTGATCTTCCAAATTCAATTTCCCCCACCTCTCAGATAAATATAGCAGCATGTGGTCTTAACTATCAAAGGTCACAGGGCATTTTGCAAATGAAAGGCTTAGACCCTTCTCCTTGTGGAAAGCTACTGATTTCTGATACTTCTACTAATACATTCTAATATTACTGCCATGAGAATATGGTTGTGGATCTTTTCATCCTCTCTTGAGTAAGAAAGAGCTCCATGACATGCAAAAAAAAAAAAAAAAATTCCAACAACAGGCATGGGCCTGTTGAACAGCAGTTAAGCAAAAGTTCTTTAGTACAACATTCCACCCACATTTGTTCTAAGTAGGATCAATTTCATCCTCCCAAATCCTGCCAACACACCAAAAATTTCCTCTAAGAAAAACAAGAAACAAAATCACACCTACCATTCTATGTAAGTTTACTCGAAAGTTCATATTGTCGTCATGCAAAAATGCATTGGCATACTGATCCTTAAAAAATAGAAATAAGGAGAAAAAGTAAGGAATGAGAGCTATATTTAGGAAACTCAGTTTATAATCTATCACACTTGCTATAAATCCTTGGACTTCAAGAACTACTACTTTCAAGGACCAGTTGAAGAGCTAATGAGATGAGCCTAGAATCTTAATGTCAAACTCTACTTAAGCCAGGAGACTTTCCTTAGATATAATTCCACAATGTGTCTCTAACTGGTCAAAAATCTCTCAGCAAATTACAAACAATAAAAATTAAGGCACAGGGACTTGAGGCGAATGCTGAGAGGAATCTGTTTTCTTATTTTCTCTTCCTTTCCATCTGCCCAAGGAGCCTGCTCTATTTGTGACAGCTTGAAGGTTTTCATCAGGGCTGCAGGATACATGTGCAGACTCCACATGAGGAGCCACGATTAGGAAGAAAGGTCTGTACTCCACTGGGAATGGGCTTGGCACAACAGGAGAAAACTGCTATGCTGGCAGCAAGGCAGCAGGGAAGACCCTGTCTATCTCTGGCCTTGCTCAAGACTGATGGAAAATCAAAAACTTCTCACCCGTGGATCAGTAATAAATATCCCTTGGCCCTTTCCCAACACTGTTTTTGAAGATCTGACAGACTCCAATTACTAAGAACTGTTACAATTTGTGAAAAACAACTCCTTTAAAGATAGAAAGATTTCTGAAAAGCAATTACAACCAGCCCACTGCTAATAAGTAGCTCTTGTAGCGGCACCTGGCTGGCTCAGTCAGAAGAACATGCGACTCTTGATCTTGGGTCATGAGTTCCAGCCTCATGCTGGATGGAGAGACTGAGAGAGAAAGAGCACAAGCCAGGGAAGGGGGCATAGGAAGAGAGAGAGAGAGAGAGAGAGAGAAAGAGAATCTTAAGCAAGCTCCACACTCAGCATGGAGCCCAACTCAGGGCTCAATTTCAAGACCTGGAATCATGACTTGAGCCGGAATCAAGAGTCGGACATGCTCGTCCGACTAAGCCACCCAGGTACCCCAAGATTACTTAAGTAAATAAAACCTAAAAATAATAATAATAATAACAAGCAGCTCTTCTATAACCAGCAACCCATAACCTGGTGAAAAGTAGGTCACCTTTTCACAGAGAATATAAAAAGGGAAAAACTGAGCAAGATCTTTACTCCATGTGGACCACCTTTACTATTTTTCTTAAGAGAGAAAAGATGAAAATAAGGAATAGTAAAGGAGGAAACTGAAGAGAAAATTTAGCTCTAAATTGACTCAAGTCCTGCCCATAACCAGGGATCAGCCTAAGTGAAACCATTTGGGTCCTGTGGTTTTTTTTTTTACACCTTTGTTGCCACCAAGATGCAGGGTGAGTTCAGGCCTAATTAATCCAACCAAAAGAGCCTCCTTATAAAGCACCTTTTATTTTTACCCTTGGGTTCTTGTTCTTCACCAAACTGCAATCAGCCCAACTTTACTCAGGTTCTAATTCCTCTCTTTGGCTTTTCTCTCCACCAACTCCCCACAGGAAACTTGAGCTCCATTTTTTTTTTAAGTTTTTTTTTTTTTTGAGAGAGAGAGCAAGTGGTGGGGAGAGTGGGGTGGGCAGAGAGAGAGGATCCCAAGCAGGCTCCTCATTGTCAGCTCAGAGCTAGACGTGGGGCTCGAACTCACGAATCATGAGATCATGACTTGAGCCGAAGCAAGAGTCGAACGCTTAACCAACTGAGCCACCGAGGCACCCTGGGCTCCTTTTCTCATTTTGCTAAATGCAAAAAACCCAACATGGACAGCTTCAAAGGGGCATTATCATTTTTTCTACAGAGGCTTAAGTCTATTATTTAAAACTCTTTAAGAGCTCGCTCTCCTTCTCTCTCTGCCCCAACCCCCACTCATGCTCTGTCAAAAATGAATAAACATTAAAAAAAATTTTAAAAAGGGGGGTCACCTGGATGGCTCAGTTGGTTAAGTGTCCAACTTCTCACAAGTTCATCAGTTCGAGCCCCACATGGGGCTTTATGTTGACAGCTCAGAGCCTGGAGCCTGCTTTGGTTTCTGCGTCTCCATCGCTCTCTGCCCCTCTCCCACTCATGTTCGCTCACTCACTCTCTCTCTCAAAAATGAATAAACATTAAAAAAAAAAAACTCTTAAGAGCTCACATCTTCTAGTCTGAAATTACCGAAGTTATAACACCACTCATTATTAATTAATCCAGTATATACTAATTGAGCCTCTATTACATGCTAGATGCTGAGAATACTGAGAACACACTGGTGAAGGAGACAAAGTACTTGGTATCAGAGTTTACATTCCTTTTTTTTTAACTTTATTTATTTATTTTGAGTGAGTGAGTGAGAGAGAGAGAGCACGAGGAGAGAAGTGACAGAAAGAGAGGGAGAGACAGAAGATCCCAAGCAGGCTCTGCACTGCCAGCACAGAGCCTGACATGGGGCTCAAACTCAAAAAACGTGAGATCGTGACCTGAGCCGAAACCAAGAGTTAGAGGCTTAACCAAGTGAGCAACCCAGGCGCCCCTCAGAGCTTACATTCTAGTGGGAGGAATGTAGGGAGACAAACAAAGAGGAAAGAGTTTCCCTTCCAAGCTTTAGGAACCTAAAGGAACAAGAAAAGGGCAGAAAAAAGCACCCTGTAAGAGATGGGCTACTATCAGAAGGCTAGCAGCACCTACCTCTGCAATACACGTAAGTATAATCAAACAGAGTTTGCCACTGTGAAGTCGGTGCTCATCTGTAAAGAAAAAATAAACCCTTCTCTCCATATCATCCAAACCATGTTTCTATACAGAAAAAGATATGTATCATCAAAATGAACATTTCTACTTTCCCCCTCTTTCACAAAATTCCTGAATGAAAATCAAGGCTCTACTTGCATAATTCTTGCTTTTCTACCTGGCAAAAGAATTCCTCCAGAAGATTTTTTTTCTAAAATATTCTGGCAGTCTGATGGACCACTAACCACCTTCCTGAGAGCCATCTACTTAATATAATGGCTCCTACTGTCATGGCCCACATTAGGGCCATGCCCTTTGTTTCCATATCAACCCTTTGCTTCTAAATAGTCAGGTCCTTTCCCCACCCCTCCCATCTACCAGCTAGAAGCACCACCATCTATATCCGCCTCCCACAAAATCTGGAAAGGTTTTATAACTGTTCATAGCAAACTGGCAGTGGAATCAGAAACAAATTACTTGAAGAACAGGGTCCACCCCATGCCTTTCCTTGTACTGTGCACACTATTTATGACCAGAAAAGCTGTGAACTCTTCATCATTTTTCTTTCCTTCCTGCCAAAGTTATTCATTCTACAAATATTTACTTAGTACCTACTATGTGGCAGGCACTGTGCTAGGCATTACAGATACAGCACTGAACTAAACAAAGGTCCCTGGTCTCCCAGGACCCACATTCTAGTTATTAAAAAAGAAGGTAACCGGGGCGCCTGGGTGGCTCGGTCGGTTAAGCGTCCAACTTCGGCTCAGGTCATGATCTCACGGTCCATGAGTTCGAGCCCCGCGTCGGGCTCTGTGCTGACAGCTCAGAGCCTGGAGCCTGTTTCAGATTCTGTGTCTCCCTCTCTCTCTGTGCCTCCCCTGTTCATGCTCTGTCTCTCTCTGTCTCAAAAATAAATGTTAAAAAAATAAAATTAAAAAAATAAAAATAAAAATAAAAATAGAAAAGAAGGTAACCTCAACAGCAGGGCTCTAGGCCCACACAAATGACCAAGAAAGAGCTACTCCGTCACTGCCAATTACCAGAACCATGAAAGCTTATTTACTTTCCAAGATCTTTGTGGGTGAGGAGGTGAAATGGAAGCAAAAAGAGGGTTCATGCCAGAATATTCAAAAAGGACAAATGGTTTATGATGTCTCAAATTAGCTTTAACAGGACCTGGATTGAAGTCCATTCCGAGAGAATATCTATTAACAGATTACAGTGCTATAGAAATGAGCTAAGAGAACTCACCCTGACATTAACCTGCTACTGCCTCAAAGATAAAATCAACTAAAACCTGACAATTAGAAGGCATAATGGGGGTTATAGTCCAGAAATACATTCATCTCTTCTCATAGACAATGCAAATACAGTAATAATACTTACCTGACATTCCCCAGAGCTTACATCAGAGTTCCTAGGCAGCCAGAAGAGAAATGCCCCCGCCTGTGCAAAACTAGATTCATGAGACTCTTCTACTTATCTGCAATTTCTCTGGCACTATCCTCCCTTTCCTCAAAAGCTGATAAGCAACTCCTGTAAAAAAAGCCTGCAGCTATCTCTCCACTTAAGAAAAAAAAAAGTGTTTCTGAATACAAAACGAAGGCATATTTCATTATAAACTTTTTTAACTCAGAAAAGCACAAAAAAAGGACAACAAAAAACAAGTTTAATCACCCCACCCATTTGTCCTAACTGGTAAAATTTTGGTGAATCAACTTTAAAGTCTGCATAGATATACATATATACACATATACATTTTAGATATACATATATATTTTTAATATTTTTGCCTACTGTCTATTTTTATCTTAGAGAGCAAGAGCACACGTGCACGAGCAGGGGAGAGGCAAAGGAAGGTGGCAGGGGGCAGAGGGCGATTGGGAGGGGCAGAGGGAGAGACAGAATCTTAAGCACGCTCCATGCCCAGTGCAGACCCCAAGGTGGGGCTCGATCCCACAACCCTGGGATCATGACCTGAGCCGAAATCAAGAGTTGGATGCTCAACTGACTGAGCCACCCTGGCATGCCCCACCTAATGTCTATTTTTAAGATTAATCAGATACTCCTTCAAGGTAACAATACCCCAAATTAGAAGAACCTCAGGAGAAAAAGGCTTTGAAAGCAGAGCTGAATCAAAGGAATGATAAAATTTTGGAGAATGGAGAGGAGAGGAACAACTGGGTAGAGGACACACAGGTAGCTTCAAAAGCATGATTTCTTCAGGTTGAGTAGCAGGTTTATATATGTTTGTTTTATTATGCTTCACAACTTGTGCTATTTGTTATGCTTACTATAAGCCTCATAATTTAATATTCATACATATAAGAAGTATCTTTTTATAGGTATCAAATAATATATAATAAAGAAGAAAGAGCTAATATCTGGATAGGGGGACAGAGCAGAGCCAAGACAAAGTTGCTTCTATTGCTCCTAAAATCATAATGACATCCTATCAGTCAGGGCATACAGAAGGTCAGGGGATTAACAGATAGCAAGAGCTGGGCCAATGTAGCACAGGAGACATTTTTCTTCTTCTGTTCCTCACTCCCTCAGTCTCACAGGAGCCATATTTGACATTAATTCTCCATCATACCTAACACTGCCCCTTGCCATATTTAGGCTGACTGTTGGCAAAGACCAATCCCAGCCTGAGTTCAGAGAGACAGCCTGAGACCACGATGCTACCATTAATCTGCCCTCAACTTTGCCTTCTATTTTACGTACGACAAAGTGACCAGGACAAAGAAGTTTATAAAATCATTAGAGCTGAAAGTAAGTTCCACGGGCCTCAGTTCACTGTTACATAGCAAGCAAAGCTACAAGTTCATTTGCAGGGTCCCATCTATACAGTCTTTTCTGTGGTTGCTATGACATTTCTAGAGAAAGGAAGAGGTTATCTCCCTCCACAAAGGAGAAGCCAGGGCCCCAGGAAACATAAATACACAAAAGTCTTGTTATCCTGGCCTGCCAGATCTCACCTGCTGAGTCTCAGAGGCCCACCAACCATCTCTGCCACTCCACTCAGAGCGGACTGAGATACATACTGGATAGAATCTGCTGGGTTTCCTCCCAATCCCCTCTCACGCCTAGCCCAACTATTACCCTTCCCTACTACCAGTTAAAAGACTATAGATGTAACAGATGAAGAACAGGAGACCAGAGACAACAAACTCAAACTTTTCCAACAGCCACTCCCCTCCTGCTTCCACTCTACATCTCTAGATGGGTAAGGACACTTCTGTTTTAAGTGTTAAGGAACACTGTCCTCCTCAATCTCACCTCTTCCTACGGTACTCAGTACAATAGTCCACGAATTCTCACCACAAGCTGATGCTTCCAATTCTTGTCCTCAAAAGGGAAGTCCCTGATGCATGCTAATCCCTCCCCTTCCCACACAATAGACTTTGCATCTACTTACCAAAATCTGCTAAAATCACTTGCTAGTTTTTGTAAAGACCAATTTTTTTTTCCTGTTCATATTTTTGAAGTACTCCCCCTCCAGCTCCAGGTTTTCCCAACACCACCTAATTGCCATCTGGCAGTGAGAAATCACTGTTTTCCAGTAATCAGGACCATCACCCTGTACAGGAGGCCCCAACAGTTCATCCAAAGTTTCAAAGTATTAATGCTGCTCCTTGATTCTAGCTAAGTAGCTGCCTGCCACACCTCCTGCTTCCTGAGCCCCCAAAGTAGCCTGCCTTACCTTTGGTGTCCTGCATGACAATCGAGCTGTACTTTAAGAAGGTTATGAGTAGATTACTGGTCTGTACATCTGCATCCAGTGGGAGTTCCACAGAACTTATAACTGGAATAGAACAGATGAAATGTATTTAGCCTATAACATATTCTAAGACTTCTACTTACATAGCCAATTTGCTAGCAGACAAAAAATCACCAAATAAACTTTTTCCACAAAAGAGGGAGGACCAAGTGCTTCGCATTAAACCCTTAGCTACTGTTCCTAGGCCTCTAGAGCCCTTCCTACTCCCATGATTGGTCCCAAGACCAATACCTTTCCTGTAATATAGGAGAGCAGGTCTCCGGGAACAGTGCTTTTCTCCCAACATCCTAAAAAGGGTCTTTTGATTCTGCTTTTAGCGTCAAGTAACACAAAAGTGTTCAGGGCCCTTCTTAAAGGCACTCTGATTTGTACCTAAGGGAAAGATCTCTGTATTGAATATAAATGAGCCTTGCTTTGATGAGTCTCCTGCTTAAAATAAATGACAATTCATTCCTAATAAGGAGAAATCTTGCTCAGTTTTAAGAATAAGACTTTAGGCTAGAAATACCCAAGATGGAAGGGAAAAAAGTTAAGACAGAATTACATGCAAATTCTACTCCTTAATCTCTTCCCCTGCCCCGGCCCCCGAAACGGAACCTGAAAAAGAATACTGAAATACTGAAAACAGGTGGACACTATTGATTGGGATAGCCTGGAAACTGAGTTTTATACACCCAGCTACTTATTATTTCCAAGAGAAATTACCCCTTGTCCCCACTCTCTGAGCCACAGTTGTAATGAACAATGAGGGACCAAACCAGGGCTAACCCACACAGAATCGTCTTTCTGTTTTTGTTTTTTTTTAAAGTAGGCTCCACATCCAATGTGGGGCTTGAACTCACAACCCTGAGATCAAGAGTCTCATGCTCTATCAACTGAGCCAGTCAGATGGCCCCAGAACAGTCTAAATGCAGATATATCAAGTTTCTAAGACTTTAAATTAGACTTAGACATCTTGTTAACTGTTTTTACACTAAGACATAATATAAAAGCAAAAGGAGGCTCATGATGGCTCAGACAAGCTAGAAAATCTATAGCTTTCTGCAGTATTTTCACCTGTGAAGACTCAGCTGAGTTTGGGATATTACTCATAATATGTATTCACAACCATAGTGGATCCTTCTGGAGTTATTATGATGTATGCTGAGAACATTTATTAACAATGGGAAACATTTGCATATAATGGTTCCATAACACACAACAAGCACAACAGAAAGCCTTATGAGAAGAAATTAGCATGTCCAATCCTTGGCTGTTTTCCCACAGTTCAGCCTCCCAAAACTAATAAAAGACAAATATATTTTTATGTTCAAATACTAAAAGGTCTTAATTCACGTTATGGGTTAATGACCTGAGACTACTACTACAAGCCTATTTTGAAGCTCAGAGCCCATAATCATTCCTTTGTCCAATACAAAGAGGAATCTAACTGGTAAGTGGGACTTTTTTCCCCACTCACACACAGCAGTAACTGGAAAAATGTCTTATGTAATATGCAGAAATATAGAAGTATATGTATTTTTAGTTTACCAGAAAGTCCTCTCATGCCAAGGCTGAGTTGTCAAATGTCAAGTCTGAGCTGGGAACAAATGTTACATCTAAACTCCTGGCTTTTAAAAATAATGGCTTCAGTGACATACCTTTAAATATAACTGGGCCACTGAGCACCACTATACATAATTAAAGACAAAAACCTGGAAACAAGGTTATAACGCTTAGGATCCCTATAGATAGGAAATGAGTTAGGAGAGAGGAAAAAGGACAAAATAGAAGAAATAGAATAAAATCCCTCATAAATTAAAATCCCCTTCTTAAGGAAGAGTTATTCCTTGATCTTTGGCTTCATAATTCTTCCCAGCAGCCTCTGACAAGGGAGACAGTCATTTGAAAGTGGGCTGACTCCATCTTCCCACTAGAAAAAATAAAAGCTCAACTGGTTGTAGGTAAGTAAGCACAAATCCTGCCATTGCATAATCAAGTGTGTGGGTGGAATGTTCACAATGAACAGTTTGAAAGGCAGTTCTCTGAAGCATCCAAACCCCAACATCACATGGAATTCAGATATATGGATATGGATATATATATATATATATATATATATATATATATATATATGGCTTTTGATATCCATGGTAACCAGGCAGGCTTCGTCCTTAAAGAGAAAGAACAGTATTTCCATTGGATTATTCAGTGACCTGAAAAAGCAAAGACAAGTAAGCAATCCTTACTACTTGCTCCTTCTCACTAAGATATTTTGGAATTTGGCTTTCAGTTCCAAACAGATCCAACTTGCTACCATAGACCTGAGTACGAATGGCACCTTCCTGACACTCTTCTGTACCAACACCACTTTTACTACCTTGAAATGCTACTGCCACAGGTGCTATATGAAAATTTCAAGGAGAAAAGGCAGATCAAACAAGATCATTTCTTGTACAGACAGTAGAGAGGCACAGAGAAAGGATCAAAGTTGGATTTCCTATATTTCTTTACCCAAAATTCAGTAAACATTTCAGGTAAAACATCAAGTATTAAACAAAGATTATTTTTAGGTTAATGTACTCTATCAAACACACTCAGGTGACAACAAAGCTTATTGGGCAAAATTCATAACTTCTTTCCTGCTACCTTTTTCTTAAGTTCCAGCCATAAAATCTATAGAGTGGAAATTTGTGTGCATGCGTGGGGTGGGGGGGGGGGGGGGGGGTTAGGGGTAGAAGTCTTAAATACCCACCAAATTCCAATTATAATACACTCAAAGCTTGATATTTTCCCCCTGTGAGTGCTGGCAGACACATATCAGTATGTAATATCTTAGGGTTCACTTTCTCATGCATGTACTCAACTCATGCATGTAATATTTACTAAGCAGTGACCATGCCACGCACTACACTGGTCAGACAATAGTGAACAAAACAGACATGGTCCCTGCCCTGACCCATGTCCTGGATCTTAGTCTCAACTCTCACTAACAGTAGGTGAACCATTTATTTCTCTGGCCTCAATTCCCTCATTTGACCAATGGTAACATGAGATAACATTACTATCTTACATTTATTTCAGAGAGACCTTCATAAAGTATCTCATCAGAGCCTCACAAGTATCCTGAGAGTTTGGCAAGACAGGCATCACTGACCTCAGAGGTCCCTTTCAGATCTAGCACTCCATGATTCTACAACCATTTCCTGAGGACAGGCTTCTAACACAGAGAAAAGCACCTGACTGTCTTTTCCAAAATTTCCATTGGAGCTTCAGAAGTCCTAAAGGATATCACCTCAGACAATTTCTTAAGTGAAAGAATTAACAACTGTGTTCTTTGTTCAACACAGCTACACTCACCCTGAAAGATTCAAGATCGTATTAATCAAGAAAACATGAGGTGGTGGGTTTACCATCAGAGGAGGGTGGTGTGGTCCCAAGTGGTGTGGCTGGGGTTGTCGGAGCAGGACTGACAGGGGTTGTCACCAAGCCCATCTCTGGATGACTCTGAAAGAGAACAGAAGCAGGTAAGAAAAGACATAACCTAGTTCTGAGTAGCCTCCCCACAACAGTCTTTCTGGTATTCCTGGCGTCATAATTAGATGGAATGCTCACTGAGGAGGGACTGCTTCTGCATTGAGTTCCCGTGAGAAAGTGATTCCTGTTGATGCTTGCTAAATTCTAATAAGAAGCTCTGTGGGCAAGTTTTCTTTAAGCAACTAAGTTCCCATTACATAAGTTTTCTGCAGAACCATGCAAATATAAAACTGGGGTAAACAAATACCTGAGATTATTCTACCAAAAAGAGGGCATCTACAGTCCTAACTGAACCTGGGAAAGGACTCCTCTCCTCAGATCAACCTAAAACACATACATAGACCGTCTTGATGACCACACAGTTGACGAATAAGTACAGGCGAAGCAAGTGGATAAGAGGTGTTATAAAAAGAGCTAGCAGACAGCAGTCTCCCTGTTCCACAACCAATAAGAGTGTACAGTGTGGAAGCAGAGACATGGGGGAGACATCCACTGGGACCCAAACAGATGACTCCTCTGTCCCTGACCTTCCTTAGCCACCTCTGTCACATTAGCTCTTGAGAATTAAGCTGAGTGGCAGCTATTCCCTTCTCCTCCCCAACAGCTTT
Organism: Leopardus geoffroyi; assembly: GCF_018350155.1. Taxonomy (NCBI): domain Eukaryota; kingdom Metazoa; phylum Chordata; class Mammalia; order Carnivora; family Felidae; genus Leopardus; species Leopardus geoffroyi. The sequence goes on from NC_059334.1 coordinate 60,937,013, forward strand.
TCCAGCCTTTCACCTTCCTCATCCCTCCTTTAACATCAGTGACAGACACCAGACAACAGACAAACATAATGAGAATGGTGGATAAAATCTCTCATGTTCTCAGTCTTGATAAATAATAAGTGTCCTCATAGGCAGAGCCTAAACCAGCACACTACTTTTTAAGCATGGCCTCATTTTGTTGTTGTTGTTAAATAAAACTCAATCAGTGATTCCATCCATACACATCTGCCCTGTGAGACAGAAAAAAGCATAAACATAAACAAACGTTCTTTTAAAAGAAACCTGCATACATATTTTAAACATTCTGACTCTAAGATACAAACACTTTATCAATTTTTAAAGACAGCTTTCATGGCCAGCACTTGAGCTCCTGGCCTGTTTTAGTCCCTCTCTACCAACTACCGAAGACATCCCAAGCTAGGAAGTGACCTAGCACTCAGGATCCTGTGACTTCCTGCTTTCGATACGCATAGACCATTTTTTCTCCTAACAGCTAGCCTTATGCTAGATACGATACTTTTTACTTTTGTACTCGGGAAATTGGTGAAATAAGACAAGTGACTTGGCCTCTTTTATCTCTAGTTGCAATTCCACAGTGGTTTAGGAAGCAGAAAGCCTGACATGAAAATCCATATGGGAATTGCCAGTGAGCAAAATGAAGTAATCTCAACTTGTCTGGGTTAACAGAATCAGTAAACTGGTCAAATGAATTAGTAGACTGGTCAAAACCATTGACTTTGCATACTATCAGACCCGCTTCAGCCCTAGATGGAAACATACATAATTGAGGACAACCCGATACAGAGGCAACTAATGCAACTCTTTGTTACTACCACTTACCAATACAAAGCAGGGGTTAAACGGGCAGAGCCAGCGAGGCTTTTCAATGGAGTGAATCTGTATGAAATTCAGGGAGAAGAAGGATTGGAGTTTTTAATATAACCAACCTGGGCTAACACTGTGATGAAGTTGCGATTTAAATGAACAGCTTCATAAAGTGCCAGAAGGATGGCCTCATTGGTTCTAAAGAAAGAAAACAAAGAGAACAAACTGGAGAGGCTCTTATAGTGGAAGAGTTAAAACACTATGACCAACAAGATAAAATTTCACCCAAGTTCCTCATTATCAATCCCTTTGAGTTTCTAATGTTCCCTTTATTTCCTTGTTGGGTTTATGTAAAGGGTATATAGGCAAGGAGTCAGGGCTTTAATTTTAATTCCTTAGGACTAGTTCTTATTCACTTCATTCCCTACTTTCCTTCTCATTTTTCTACCCCAATTCAGTTAAGTCCTTAACTGGCTCAGACACCTAGCCCCCCTTCATTTCATTCCAGACACAGCTGAGAACCATTTTTCAGCTTCTTAGAGCTCAACAGACATGTCCAAAGGAGTGGTTTCTAAGGGTCCATTATTGTTTACAACCCAAGAAACATCTGATAAATCACCATAAAAGTTTGAATCCATAGAAGATTAACAAGAGGTAACGTTTCACACTCCTATCCAGCCAGATAGCCCACACTAGAGTTCAAGTCACCGCACAAGAATGTCAGCCACTTACTGTACTGAGATTTTCTCATGAGCATCTGCTATGAACATGCTGCCCACCTGTGGAAGGAAAGAGGAATTGCAGATTTATAGCAGGGAAATGTGAAAGGGGCTCTGTGCCGGTGAAGCCTTTAAATCAGTGAAAGGACAAGCTGCTTGCAGCCTGAGGGAACAGGGAACTGGCCCACCCATCCTACAGACGAAAACCAGCCCACTTTAAAGATCTTCAAAGAATCACAAGAACTCCACTAAATTGTCTTTCCTTAAGGGGCCTTAAAACAGAACAATCAGGACTTTGGTCCAGCTCTCCTCTTCAATGTGTAAGTTCAGTAACCGCTGACAGCAAGTAAATGGTAACCTAGACCTCCTTGTCACTCTGCATCTTTCCCAAAAGTTGCTTATTTGAAGTCAGAAACTAACTTATAAAGAACACCACAGAAAGCACACTGATTTCATCCAACATAGAGCCATCTTCGGAGGAATATTTGGGTTTCAGACCAGAAATGTCTATGTGAGACCCACTTTCAGATCATAAAATCTTTAGTCTGTGTTGTAGGCAGGGCAGCCAAAGAAGTAAATGGAGTAGGCTATCTCCAATCTGTGTGATATCAGAGGCACTGAGAAAGATGCCCATCCCTCTAAAAATACTTTTCCATCTGCCTACTGATGCTCCCAAACTATGCAGCTCAAACTTCCTTTGTTTCATACAAAACTTTTCCTTCCTGGCTAAAAGGCCAGGATCCCTGGGAGCAGTATAATTATATCCAATTCATTTAACCAAATACCAACACAGTGCTCATATTGCTCTGACCTCTGAGAAACTTTATTCACTTATGCTTCAAAGTTAAAGAGCTTATCAGATCCTTTTCTGAGAGTAGACTCTAAGAAAGAAGAAGGGAAGATGACAGGCATTGAGGGGAAAAAGCTGCCTTTTCGGGGATAGATGGATGATTATTTTTTGCAGTGAACTCAAAAACTGTCTTGCCTGACAGCTGATCACTTGAATACTAATGTCCAAGAAGAAAGACTTTCTAAATCTGCCTAGATTCTAAGACCTTCTAGATTTATCTCTTAAAAATTAGTCCCAGCAGGAGCACCTGGGTGGCTCAGTAGGTTAAGTGACCAACTTCGGCTCAGGTCATGATCTCATGGTTCATGGGTTTGAGCCCTGTGTCGGGCTCTGTGCTGAGCACTGCTCGGAGCCTGGAGCCTGCTTCAGATTCTGTGTCTCCTTCTCTCTCTGCCCCCTCCCCCGCCTTGTGCTATAAGTCTCATTCTGTCTCTCAAAAATAAATAAATAAATGTAAAAAAAAAATTTTTTTAAACAAAATTAGTCCCAGCCATTCGCAATTATGTGGATAGAACTAGAGGGTATTATGCTAAGCAAAATTAGTCAGAGAAAGACAAATATCATATGACTTCACTCACATGAGTACTTTAAGATACAAAACAGATGAACATAAGGGAAGGGAAGCAAAAATAATATAAAAACAGGGAGGGGGACAAAAACATAAGAGACTCTTAAATACGGAGAACAGAGGGTTGCTATAGGGGTTGTGGGAGAGGGGGATGGGCTACATGGGTAAGGGGCATTAAGGATTATCTACTCCTGAAATCATTGTTGCACTATATGCTAACTCGGATGTAAATTAAAAAATAAAATAAAATAAATAAAATAAAATAAAATAAAATAAAATAAAATAAAATAAAATAAAATAAAATAAATAAAATAAAATAAAATAAAATAAAATAAAATAAATATTAGTCCCAGGTTACCTGGCCCAAAATGACTATGGTGCCAAGGTTGAGAAACCTTATTCAGAAGTCTTGCAAAATGGACCAGTAACTTTCCTAAACTATGGACCTCTCAGTCCATTAAATCTTTAGATAAGTGGGTCAAATCCACTACATCAATCCCTCAATTCCAGGACCAGCTATGAGGGATCAAAGTGGCCACAGCAGACAGCCAAGGGGCACTCGGGGCTGGGCTCAGATCTAAACTCTCCTATTCAATATTCTGTAGGGTCAGTCCTCAAACATAGCCAGCTCTTCAGGAAGTAAAAGTCTGGCTTAATGTGTACTCTTTTTTAGCTTTTATAAAACTGAATTAATTAATTTGAAAAAAATCAATCCCAGAGCAATCGGAGCTCTCTTTTCCTTATCTCACTTGGATTTAGGAATCAATAAAAGAGATACAGCTCTCAAAAATATCTGTTCTTTGGGACTTCTGGGTGGCTCAGTTGGTTAAGCATCCAACTCTTGATTTCCACTAAGGTCATGATGTCATGGTTCATGGGATAAAGCCCCGCAACAGGCTTCTCACTGACAGCTTAGAGCCTGCTTAAGATTCTCTCTCTTTCCTTTTTCTGCCCCTCCCCCTGCTTGCACCCGCCCTCTCTCTCTCCCTCCCTCTCTCTCTCTCTCTCTCTCTCTCTCTCTCTCTCAAAGATAAACATTCAAAACTCTGCTCTGAGCCACTCTCCCCTCATCATGCCATCATCTCAAACATTTGAACTTCTAAGTACAGATTTGTCTACCCCTGCAGATGCCTTAAGACTGCTGAGCAAGACCGAAAAAACAAGTCGGACTTACCATATTTGTTAAAGCAGAGAAAAAACCACTCTGGTGTTCTTCTTCCTTGTCTTTATATTGCCTGAACAAAAATAACTAAATTCAACTTTAGTATTATTTATCAAGTATGTCTCCATCCTTGGCATTCTAGATAATCAGAACAGGGCACTCTTTGAATTCAGTGACTCCAGAAAACAAAAGCATTATGACAATGTAGCCACTCCAGTCTCCCCTGCAAGCTAAGAGGCATGCATGCCTCTACTCTTGAGGCGGAATGTATCAAAATGCCTGGCTACTTTGGGAGAGAGGCAGAAAGCAAGCTGCAAACGTGTGAAACTGCTCTAACATATGGCTGATCCAGTTATTTCCCAAACAGACTATTACTTGAAAAGTGTTAACAGTGAAATTACTTTAAGGCTGTAGAGTGAAAATCTTGTTTGTTTTTGAAGGAAGAGGAGGGAAATCTGTGAGCTAAACTATTTGTGGAGATGGGGCAGATTTGAAATTCCACATCCAATTGTGTGTGAGCAAAGTCTGGAGAGGAACAAGAAAGATACTGCCTGGCCCTTGCCAGGATTAGGAACACTTCTGGTTTCCATTCACTGAATACCAGATCCTTCTTCATCCAAAGCAAAAGGGAAAACAAGCATCAATGAAGAGAGCCCTCAGAAAAGACAGGGACTCTGGGAAGCTGCGGTTGATTCCTGATGAAAAAGAAGTATCCACCAAACTAGAGCTAATTCAATATGTTTTCTCCTTTTATTTATTTTTTAAGTGTACAAAAAAGTGGTGCTTCGCAACCTTTTTTACATAGAAAATGACTTGTATGATACATCGCGCTAAATGGAAGAGCCTGCTTGTGGCTGGAAAACAAGTTAAAATACCCTGCAATAAAATACCAAAGGTTGCAAAAAAAAAAAAAAGTGTCTAATTGCTTAAATAAAAGATGACACTAACCTGGTGGCCACTTTCCCCCTGGTATTAGAAACAACTCCTGCTGGGGCACCTGGGTGCTTCGTCAGTTAAGCGTCTGAGTGTTGGGTCTCAACTCAGGTCACGATCTCATGGTTTGTGAGTTTGAGCCCCATGTCAGGCTCTGGACTGAAGTGCAGAGCCTGCTTGGGATTCTCTCTCTTTCCCACTCTGCCCCTCCCTTGCTCATGCTCTGTCTCTCAAAAAGAAGGAAGGAAGGAAGGAAGGAAGGAAGGAAGGGAGGGAGGGAGGGAGGGAGGGAGGGAGGGAGGGAAGGAAGGAAGGAAGGAAGGAAGGGAGGGAGGGAGGGAAGGAGGGAGGGAAAGAGAAAGAGAGAAAGAAAGAAAGAGAGAAGGAAGGAAGGAAGGAAGGAAGGAAGGAAGGAAGGAAGGAAAGAAAGAAAGAAAGAAAGAAAGAAAGAAAGAAAGAAAGAAAGAAAGAAAGAAAGAAAGAAAAAAGAAACAACCTTTGCTAAGGCCATCAAGCTGAGCTTAGAGCAAATATGTCTACCAGAAGCTAAATCTAAGAATACTCTTCTAGGATAGGTAAGGGAAATTCACCCAAGCACTGGAGCAAACCTGCTTTCTACTCAACCAATTCAAACGAAAATTAGACCCTTCCCTTCTGGAACAGTGGACTTACCTATTATACTCAGATAAAGCCTGGGCAATCACAAGTCCCATTCCCTAGAAAGAAAAAGGATAGCACAGGTGAAATAAGGGGCTGGTGGTGATGCCAGGCCAGGGAAAACACTAAATACAGTCCTGGGGTCCAGATTTTCCTGATCTAACTATCTTAATGTTACTTTAATAGAGTAACAAGGGGGTGGGGGGCACAAAACAGACCAGCCCAGATCACTGACAATTTCACTGGGATCATTTTCACCTCAAAAGATAAGACAAAGTTAGAATCTTCAAACAAAAAGCTCTCATGTCTCTAAAACAGTCACAGTAAGAGCGACAATGAGTCTCACGCTAAATGAAGGTGCTTAGAGACAAGCCACTCTCTTTCAGGCCACAGGAAAACAGGAAGGTACCAGGAGGATGCATCCATCTTCTTATCCACTTTCCCTTTAGAACCCGCTAATAAACATGACACAAAGATCAAGTAAGACCATGGGATGAATCATGTGTGCTTTTTTTTTCATAAGATAAATTAGAAGAATGAAGAGGGCAATATGCCTGACACCTGGTCATCTTCTTCCTCCCTTAGTCAGAGATCAGATATTCGATCCCAAACTTTCAAGGACATATGTAACAGATACAGAGACCATCCTCCATGCTTCAGCTTCACCAAGTTGGACTGCAAATGCCATCTAGCTAGTTCTACAAGAAGGGATCTCCCATCAGTTAGTCTTCTAAGCCTCGCCGTGTCTTTTTTTTTTTTTTATTTCATCTTTACTGACATACAAAATTGTAACATATCTAAAGTATATACATCGTGGTGATTTGATATATCATCTAAGCCTTCTTATTCTTGGGAATGTAACTTACTGACTCTATAGGATCATCAACCTCAGCACACTGTAACATGAAACATAACCAACCATTTCATCATGATTAGCAAACAAACGTCTCTTCATACCTTCCTTCCATGATGAGAAGATTAAAGACAATAAAATAGTCACACTGATGCTCTAAAAGGAAAAGACCGATTCCCTCTTTATAGCCAGATGAAATTAACACAATAGCTCTCTGCTCTCTGTTCTAAATATCAAGTACTTAAACAAACATAAGTACTTAAAACAACATACAAGGGGGGCGCCTGGGTGGCGCAGTCGGTTAAGCGTCCGACTTCAGCCAGGTCACGATCTCGCGGTCCATGAGTTCGAGCCCCGCGTCGGGCTCTGGGCTGATGGCTCGGAGCCTGGAGCCTGTTTCCCTTCTGTGTCTCCCTCTCTCTCTGCCCCTCCCCTGTTCATGCTCTGTCTCTCTCTGTCCCAAAAATAAATAAACGTTGAAAAAAAAAAAATTAAAAAAAAAAAAAAAACAACATACAAGGATCTAGATACTCACATTGAGCGTAGCCTCATCATCCACGATAGACAGCTTCACAATATAAGGATTCACAGACTGTTAAATAAGAGAAGAGATTCAAGGTGAGTTGACTTAGTTAATAACCCATTAGTTATTTAACAAAGTGTTAACAAAAATGGTTCTATAAGGCCCTCTCTCTATAGTGATGCTCCTAATACCCAGATCAAACCCATTCTGCCAACTGACTCCCCCCATTTCCAGTAAATCTCTCAGTGTGCATGGGCAATCACCACACACACACACACACACACACACACACACACACCCCAGTTCTGTTCTACTTGCATTTTCCTCTAGGCTGGATTGGTCCAGGCCTATGTCTGCCACTTCTCCCATCTTTCCATCTTATTTATTTCTAAGAAGTGAACACTCCACAAAACTTATTTCGTCCTATCCTACCAATAATCTGAGTCCATAGGGACAGCAGTCTTGGGGGAACATAAAAGCTTCTTTGCCATAAGGCACAGATGTATAAGTTGTTAACATCCCAAAGGCTCCCTAACCATTCCACAAACTATATGCAAGGACTGATTCACCCACCCGTAAAACAAAGCCACCTTGGGGGTGGAAAGTGGCAGCTGCTTAACAGCCAGAGAGGCCATTTATGGATCTGATACCCAAATAACACTGCAGGGGAACTGAAAAAAAAAAGATGTAATTACCCAAACTACAATCTGGTCAGAACACTGGGATTTAATGATTGTCCCATCACTTACAACATTGGAAGATTTCTTGAGTTTTCCCAGACCCAATCTCAGCTGGGCAGCATATGGAAATGGACATATATTTAAACTCATTATGCAGTTGGGCCATATCCTACCAGTGGAATGAAAACCAATGACCTGCTCACCTTAAAAACATCCCACACAAGGGATGTAAGGAAAGACCTCACCTAGATCAGCCACCAATTTTAACCCAAGGGAAGCAAAGAACAATATTGGTAGTTTCTACAGCACCCAAAAAAAACTCATCACTGAGAAACTTGGAAACCCCCCACATAGACTTTATTTAATCAAGTTTCTGAGGGTATCTTTTGAATGTCAACTGGGAATAGAAAAAGAGACAGCTTTACTTTCTTAAGAGCCCAAATGTTTACAATATTTTCTACAACACAACCCAAGGAGGTAAAATCCACTCCATTTGCCACTTGATCTGAAAGAGGAAGGCTCTCTACACTGCTTCCTATAACCAGTAGTCAAATCCTGCTGATGCTGCAGATGTCAGACAAGGTCCAATGCAAGTGGGTCCTTGGAAAAGAAATTGGCAGTAGGCTGACTTAGAGATGCCACAATGAAGAGAACAACACTAGAAGGAGCAGGCCACTGTTTCTTGGCATAATCTTTAAAACGTCCTTGTCACTCACCGTCCCAAAAGTCCAGTTTTAGGTAATAATAAAGATCATCTGATTACCAAGAACAACCTATCTTTAGCAGTTGAGGAAAAGGGAAGGTGGCTAAAAGCAAAGGTTTGGGTTCTAGCTCCTCTACTTACTAATTGTGACAAGTTAGGCACCTTTATTAACCTAAGCTCAACTTCCTCATCTTCAAAATGGGGACAATATTTTCTTTCTCAGGGTTGCCATAAGACTTAAAAATTAATTAAGACATGTAAAATCCTTAGCATAGTATCTAGCATACGGTGATGGCTACATGATCGGTAACTATGTATTTGCTTCTTCAACATTTTTATCATGTTTGAAGGAAAACTCTTTAAGAAAAAAAAGAAAACGAGAAGGATCAATTTGCAACTGGACAATAAACAAGTTTGTAATTTCTGGGAAACATGATGTCCAACTGGGGACTGAGTCACGTCATTACAGGAGACTGGGCAAACCGAGAAGGCCAGGATCTTAATGCTGTGAAAATTTCTATTCTACCAGATACTGATTTTCCTTAACACTATATGCCTGTTGTGCTGGTCACGTTTTTTAAACTGAAAGCAATCTACTTCTCATCCACAAGACAGAATTACAAACTCTGTGAGCCTATACAGGATCACTCTAATAGGGTTCTGCCTTTATTTGATCTAAACCATACCCATCATTTTTCATTGGCTTTTGCGGGGCTCGGGGGTGGGGGAGGGGGCCTCTTCTATCCCCTTAGATGAAATAACAAAAATGGAATGCACTATTTCAGGTGAAGAAGAATTATTTACATTTACTACATGATGTCTTTTCCATCACTTCCATTCCTTAAGTCCAACAACCTTATCTGCCTTCTCTGCGTTTAGGTGGGTGCCCAGTCTCCCTGGAGCCCTCTGCACCTTGCTAAAAGGTTGCAACTTTCCCTATCCATCATGGGATGGATTGTGGTGGTAGCTAGAATCTGTCCTCCCCAGCATGCATCCTCTCATACTAGTTTGCATAAAATTTTACCAGCTTTTGGTTTTGCTATGTTCATCTGGAATTCCTCATGTGCCTGTCAAAAACCTTCCTGCTCCATGGTCACTAGGTTTCCTTAATGGTTTCTGGTGAGTGACTTCTATCAAAAGCTGCAAAGCCCAGATAAATTATGCCCACTAGCTTGCCCTTGCCTACTATACTAATTCTTCTGAGGCTTCTGACAGACTAGAGATGCATACCTCACTCCAGAAATATGATTTTCTCTAGTTCCTTGTCCCTGTCTAATTTTTCAGGCTGACATTTCAAAGAGCCCTACTGGGCTGAACCAGGGTTCAGTTCACATTTAGAGAAACCAAGCCATTGCCTCAGATTGGCCTGCATCCAGCAGAATGTTCAGAAAATATTCATTACTGATGAGGGCGCTTTCCTATAACGTACAACTCAACTTTCATTAACTATCTCCAGCATTTTTCCTCAGTTACTTCTCTTGCTATTGTAATAAGGCCACAGTGGCTTTTACACATGACAGAGATCAAAATGGCTACCATGCCAACCTCTCCAGATCACCAGTAAAACAGGTGTTGGTGACACATTACATATTTATTAGTAGCTCCACACACCATTTGTAAGTTACTCCAAGAAAATTAAAGCAATCAACTCCTGGGATCCCTAACACAGTAACATTGCTCCACATATTCCAGTCCCTCTTTAAGTATTCCTTTCTCATAGCCTCCCCTTCTTCCATATTTCTCCTTATAAGAATAAGCTCCAGATTTTGTTACCCATCACTCTTGACTTGACTAAGAACCATCTCAGAAATCACTAAGTGGGCACATGGCTGGCTCAGTTGATGAAGCATGTGACTCTTGATCTCAGTGTTGTGAGTTTGAGCCCCACGCTGGGGTAGAGACTACTTAAAAATAAAAAATTTTAAGGGTGCCTGGGTGGCTCAGTCAGTTGTGTCTGACTCTTGATTTCGGCTCAGATCATGATCTCCCAATCATGAGATCAAGCCCCACCTCAGTCTCCGTGCTGAACTGAGCATGAAGCCTGCTTAAGATTCTCTCTCCTCTGCCCCTCTCCCCTTCTCCCATACATACACTCTCTCTCTAAAAAATAAACAAACATTTAAGGGGCACCTTGGTGGCTCAGTCAGTTGGGCATCCGACTTCAGCTCAAGTCATGATCTCGTGGTCCGTGGATTTGAGCCGCGTGTTGGGCTCTGTGCTGATAGCTCAGGGCCTGGAGCCTGCTTCAGATTCTGTGTCTCCCTCTCTCTCTGCCCCTCCCCCAGTTGTGCTCTCTCTCTCTCCCTCTCTCTTTCTCTCAAAAATAAACATTAAAAATAAATTAAAAATTAACATTTTTAAAAATTAAATTACAAGAAAAAAAATTTTAAAAGAAAATCATTGACTGAGGATCCAGAAGCTCACAAACGAAAAGCCTCCCAGCTGGCTCATTTCTCATAGCACTGCTACTCGCTAAGTGAAGAAAGTCAGGTTACCTCAAGGCAGCTCCTGGATTCTGGGTGCAACCCCTAGTGTCCAGAGCCCAGTGCCAAATGCTCCCTATCCCTCCAAAGCAATCCCCAGTGAGGCCCCTGGTCTTCAGTGAGCCCCACCTTCCTTTTCTGTGTGTTCTCCCTTTTAAGAAGAATCAAGTAGAGGCATAAAATCAAATACAAATCTCTGAGTTCTGCTCTTCATCTCAAAAACTTATAAATCTGTCCCTGATTAACTCAGGAACAAAGAGAATTCCAGAACTGACATGAGTAAGGCTCTGTCTTCAATTCTCCATTAAAATCAAAAAGAGTTCCCAGACCAACAGTGACACTTACACAAGTGGACCGCATTAAGGAAATCCAACATACAAAAGTCCAATCTTTCAAAACAGATGTGTTAGGTCAGTGGTTCCCAATCCTGGCTAATCATCATACTCAACAGAAGAATAAATAACAACCACCACCACCACGAACAACAACAACAACAACAACAGATTCCCAGTTCCTACCTCCAAGAGATTTGGATACAGTGTGTCCAGAGTAAAGCCCAGAAATTACTTCTTTTTGAAAAGTTCCTAGGTGATTCCAATGATAAACTAGGTTTGGGAACCACTATATTAAGGGATATTCACTCACTTTATTAGAAGTTGTACCACGAGATTCCTTTAAATGGCTATACCCTCTGCCCCAAGCATTTAATATAGAAGCTTTAGAATTTGGTTAATCAAAGTTAATCTATATACCATTTACCAAGAACATGTCTTCTGTGTTAAAGTCCTCTAGGAGTGGCCACACTTAGGAAGATTATAGAAAGATTTTAAGTGTCCATTAAGGGGTCCACTCACCTCATATTTTCTGTAATTCACCAACAAAGCCAAGAGGACAACAGCATCATACCCGTGCTCCCTGCGACTTGGTGGGTGGGAGAGTATCTGTAACATGAACCAGAAATGCATGAGTGCTAACTCCTAGTTCCTAGGAATGCTGACAGAGAAGATTTGAGGAGGCGGTTTACCCAAAAGAGAAAGAGAGGATGGGGGGAATGACCTACCTGTAAAATTGCTTCAAATATGCTGTTGATCATCACATACTCTAGGATAGTGTTCTGGCTGATGTTATCTGTCACCTAAATGCAATAAAAGGCTTTTTAGGGGTGCCTGCGTGGCTCAGTCGGTTAAGCATCTGACTTTGGCTCAGGTCATGATCTTATGATTCAGGGGTTCAAGCTCCACATTGCTCACTGCTGTCAGCACAGAGCCTGTTTCAGATCCTCTGTCCTCCCCTCCCTCTGCCCCTCCCACGTTGGTTCTCTCTCTCTCTAAGATAAATATTTTTTTAAAAGGCTATTACTGAGGCACTCTACTATCTCAAGTATAACTCCTCCCCCACTATCTAAGAGAATCCGAAATGTTAAAACATTCTACTAGACACTTAGTAGACTTTTAATAAGCACCTCTGAAGCTGCCAGAGCCTTAATAGTCAGACACTAGAAGGGTAAGAAATGAGCAAATTAAAACTTCCCGAATCTCTGAATGTACTGTTTCTCTCACACCCTCACTTAAGCATTTACTTCAGTTTGGGGGGGGGGGGGTTCATTCCTCAAATGCACAGAAAGAAGTTTATGATCCAGAAGACTTTGAGTGATGGCAGGGAAAAGGAATTACTTGATGTAAATGAACAACACCCCGCCCTCCTCCCACTAGAAGGTACGGGCCAGCTTCCAGTTATGTCAAAATCAGAACAAATAACTATTCAGAATCACAAAAACTGTTTCCAAATGAGACCTGATGAGAAGAGCAAATCTGACAATTCAGAAGACAAGAATTCTGCAGGGTTAGTACCTCTAAAGTGAGAAATATCATGTATCCCATAGGCTAAAAATGCCAATGGTTGCAAAGAGCAGCTTCCAGGAAGTGAAAGCCCATTCATCTAACTTCCTTCTACACATTCACACGCAATGGAGTGATATGATGCCCCAGCAGAGAATTTTTTTTTCCTCTTTTCCTTTCTAACTTTGGGCTCAAGCATTCAAATAAGCTTGCTCCTACTGTAATACCCTTGATAGAGAAACGTATAAATGGGTCACTTACGGTCACTAAGCAAAGGAGAAGTTTCAGACATAAACTCTTCAGACTTTCAGAACCTTCTGCACAAAGCAATGAATCCAAACTCTCCATCAAGTTCTGAGAAAGAGATCCATTAAGTATTAAAACATACCAAGTAACGTCTCTACTGTGTCTCTGTCCAACTCTGGGTTTATGTTACACAGGGTAATGTGTACAACATTCAATGAAGCAACCATATCACTCCTTCAGGCCTAGGCCTTGCAAAATCAGACAAAGAAAAGTAAGACTTCAAAGTGTAGCTATTTGGGGAAAAATGCTTTAGAACAACAGCACAGAATAATAAAGAATTCACTACTTCATCAAAGGAATGTTTGCAACCTATCATTCTCACGACCTTTAGAATAGAATGAAGTAAGGGTGCCTGAGTGGCTCAGTGGTTAAGCGTCCAGCTTTGGCTCAGGTCATGATCTCATGGTAGATGGGTTTGAGCCCTGTGTTGGGTTCTGTGCTGACAGCTCAGAGCCTGGAGCCTGCTTCGGATTCTGTCTCCCTCTCTTTCTCTGCCCCTCTCCTGCCTGCACACACACACACACACACACACTCTCTCTCTCTCTCTCAAAAATAATCTAAAATTTTTTTTAAATGTTTAATAGAAGTAAATTTTTTAAAGGCTAATAACAGTGGTTGAATAATAAATTAAAAACAATAAACTAATCAATTAAATTAATTCAATTACATTAGGAAAAAATAAGTGGTTAAAAAAAGTGGGTAAAGACCAATAATGGTTAAAAAAGATTAATAATGGTCAAATAACTATAGATAAGTTTCACTATCTGATAAAATATGTCATTTGATGGAGGCACGCTGAATAAACAACAAAGAGACAATATCACTACTAGCCATCACTGGCCGTATACACTATCCAACAAAACTAGCTGTGTCCACCTTGGTCGATTCTACTAGACAATGTGACTGGAGTATATCACTTGTACTAACAACCAGCTCTCAGACCCAATGTAATCAAAAGATGAAACCCTCACACACTACAACAGAAGGAATAAGAAAAGAAATATTTTACGTTAAATGAAGGAGGAGAATGAATGAAGAATAGGATTTAGCATGCTGAAAGCTCAAGTGAAGGTTCAAAATTAGTTACTTCAATTCAACAAATATATGGTGAAGGTCTACTATATGCTAAATACTGTGCTTTCAAAGAATTCAAGAAGAAAAATTAGATAATGGCCTCTGCTCTCAAGGCATTTTTAGTCTACTGGAAGAGAAAAATAAGCAGTTTTAATTTAATGGTTACTATGACAGAAATATACATGGAAAAGGGGAATTATCTCAGAAGTCACCTATTCCAAGACTCCTAAGGGGTGGGTTATATTTTGGAAAATCAGTAGGAGTTAATTAAAACTTGATGAGGAAAAGAATTCTAGACAGGCAATAGCATGATCAAAGACACATGAGGAATGAAATGGCCCTGGGTGTGGAGTTGGAACACAAGTAGTTTATTATTATGAAAGTACAGAGGGAAACACAGTGGTGAGAGAGACTAGAGAAATAAATAGGGAGCAGGTCATGAAAGCTATATAAAGCTAACTAGGGAGTTTGGTCTTTATCCTGTTATTGATGGGAAACTAATGAAGGGTTTTAAGCAGCAGAGATTTGAGTGTAAGATACATCACTGTGGTATCAGTGTGGATGACAGATTTAAAGTGGTAAGCCTGAAGGGAGGGAGACAAATGAGGACTAATCTAGCAATTTTCTGAAGAAGCTGCCATGTCTTATTTGCCTGTGTATCCCCTGTGCCTGGCACACTGGAGCCTAACCAACATTTGTCAAAAGAATGAATGAAGGCATCACTGAAATGGTTCTGGTGAGAGATAATGGGGACACTGGCAGTAGGGGAAAAAAAGCAAAGACAGGTATGAAAAATATGAACTGAGGCAAAATTAGATGAACATGGTGATCATCTGGATATGAAAGATGAGAGGAAGAGTCAAGGATGACTCCAGCTTTTGGCTTGGGTGACTGAGATGACAGGAGAGCCCATTCTAACAGGGAATGAATGGGGAAGAACAGATGAAAGGAAAATAAGGAGTTCCATTTTGTAGATGTCAAGCAAGAGGTACTTTAGGGATGTATGAGTGGGTAAATTCAGCAACTGCTTACAGAGTATACAACTCTGAGCCTCATGAGGGGATGTTAAGACTAACAATAGAGACTTAGTAATCGGCAGCATATAGACAATAGTGAGAACTACAAGAATGAGAGCGAGATCTGAGATTTTACCATGATATATACATAGGAGCAGTAGAGGCTTGGAAAACTGACTCCAAGTACTAAGTCTTCATGTACTTACAACTATATGTTCATAACTTGTAAAAAATAACCTGATCGCTATAAGGATTCTTTGTCACATAGATTATTTCAAATTCAGAGAATGACAGAAGACTAGTTCTTCAAAGTTCATATTATAAACAACATTCACTCAAGATAGTGTCAAACATTACAAATCAGATATCTGATAAGGGACTTCTATCCAAAATATATAAAGAATTCCTACAACTCAACAATATAAAACAAATAACTCAATCTAGAAATGGGCAAAGGATTTGAATAAATATTTCTACCCCCCCAAAAAAATATATATATACATATATATATATACACATATATATATGAGAGACAAAAACAATTGTTGACAAGGATGTGGAAAAACTGGAATGCTTATACACTGCTGATGGAAATGTAAAATGGTATACTAACTTTGGAAAACAGTTTGGAAGCTCCTTGAAATATTAAACATAGAGTTACCATATGACCCAACAATTCTCCTCCTATGTATATACCCAAGAGAATTGAAAACATACATCCACGCAAAATCTTGTTCATGAATGTTCACAGCAGCATTATTGATAATAGCCAAAATACTGAAATATCCCACATGTCTATCAACTGATGAATGAATAAATTTGATGTGGTACATTCATAAAATGAAGTATCAGCCATAAAAAGGAATGAAGCACTGACACATGCCACAACACGGGTGGACCCTGAAAACATTATGCTAAGTGCAAGAAGCTAGACACAGAAGACCACATATGATTCCATTTAGATGAGATGTCCAGAATAGGTAAACCAATAAAGACATAAAGCAGATTAATGGTTGCCAGGGGCTAGAGAGAAGGGGGAATGGAGAATGACTGCTAATGGGAACATGTATTCTTTTTGGAGTGATAAAAATGTTCCAAAATTAACAGTGAATATACTAAAAACCACTCAATGAGGGGAGCCTGGCTGGCTCAGTCAGTAAAGCACGTGACTCTTGATCTCAGGGTTGTGAGTTTGAGCCCCATGGTGTTGGATATAGAGATTACTTAAATATAAAATCTTAAAAAAACCACTGAATTACATACTTTGAAAGGGTGCATTGTATATGTGAACTATCTATCAATAAAGCTATTACTTTAAAAGTGTCAAACAGTAGAAATAAAAATTCTGGTAAAGCCATTATGTAAATAAGAAAACTTAAGTTTAGAACTAAAGTTACCCCTGTATATTACATTACCCTTGTTATATATTATTTGAGTTCATAAGTGTTTTTACGAACGTATGAGCACATGATACAAATCATAAAATAAACTGCTCAGTCTTTACCTTGCAGGGGAAGGATACTTCAAATTTGAATTTCAAATTTTCCTCTATTCAGATAAACAAATTTGTAAAACAAAAATATCCAAATTCAAGAACAAATTCAACCATTTCTATCCACCTGAGTGCAAATCGTCTAGTACATTAACTGTCTGCAGATGGTATCCGCAAACAGCTGTCAGAAGCAGCCATCCACAAGCACATCTACAACTTACGCCTCACCTTCATGCACAACTCTGCCTTGTCAAAGCCCATCAGCATGTTGATGATGTCAAACCCAGAGGTAGATTTATTCTTTTGATGGACTCCTCGAATGAGTGCACACAAGGTCTGCAGAGATTAGAGAAAGAATTCTTTTGTAGAAAGGAAGTCTCAAAACGTGAAGGGCACCGGATCTGTCGCCTCACATTGCCACCTCAGAACCTCCTCCTTACACAGCTGACATTCAATTGCTCTATCACTCTAAGCTTCAAAACAGTCGGAGTCTTACTACGTGCAAAATCCAGACATTAAAAGAGGAACAGCACTTGAAATTGTTGCCATCTTTTTTGTTGTTGTTTTTTAGTCATCCTCTTTTCAAAAATTGCATTGCAGACAAAGACTGGAAGGTGAATTCAAAAATAACAACAGTTCTTGAGCTTGAGTCATGGGATTGGTGGAGCTTTTTTCCTTTACTTAAAATTCATTACCATATTTACATTTTAGTTTATAATTCTTAGTATTTTTTAATAACTACAAAACTTATTTTGGTCCATATGATAACAACCAGTTGCTTCAAATCTTAAATTCATGGGGCGCCTGGGAGGCTCTGTCAGTTGAGCGACTGGCTCTTGATTTCGGCTCAGGTCATGATCTTGCAGTTCGTGAGATCGAGCCCCGCGTTGAGCTCTGCGCTGACAGCGTGAAGCCTGCTTGGGATTCTCTCCCTCTCTCTCTCTCTCTGCCACTCCCCTGCTCGTGCTCGCTCGCTTGCTCTCTCTTTCAAAATAAATAAATAAACATGAAAAAAAAATCTTAAATTCATTATAATCTCCATTCACTACTGACTAGCTGTGTAAACCTGGACAAGTTAGTTAACTTTTCAGTGCCTCAGTTTTCTCATCTATAAAATGGGAATGACAATAATAGCACCCATCTCATAGGGATGTTGTGAGAACTATGAGAATTAAAACACTTGGAATAGTCCCTGGAACTTTATTAATGCTCTAAGAATAGTGCCTGAAACTTTTTAAAGCTCAACAAGTATCAGCCATTTTAATAATATACTATATTTTTATGGGTTACCAAGTGACTTAATGTCAATTTACTTCCACTGAACTAAAAACAGTTTACCATTCATGCCTCCATAGTGAGCTACTGCAATTATAGGAAGTACAATTTCCAACTTTCATTTCAGCTTTCAGTGAACCCCTACAACTGCAATACCCAAAATGCAGAATCTACTGTTAACTTTGTTAACACAACTACAGGGTAAACATGGTCCTTCTTTCTGGGACATCAGCTCAACAGGTAATTTCTACAATCTACAGATGAGAAAACTGGGGCTCACAAAGTGATTTGCCCAACTAGGAAGTTAGAAACTTAAACCCAATCTATCAAAAGTTCCAGGGGTGCCTGGGTGTCTCAGTTGGTTGAGCGTCCAACTCTTGATTTCAGCTCAGGTCATGATCCCAGGGTCATGGGATTGAGCCCCACATCGGGCTCTGTGCTTAGTAGGGAGACTGCTTAAGATTCTCTTTCTCTCACTCTGCCTCTCTCCTCCACCTGCATGCTCTCTTTCTCTAAAATAAAAAAATAATATCAAAATTTCCAATAAAATCCTTTATGTTGTCATGGATTCTTCATATTCTAAGCTTGTCAATCACTGCCCTAGCTACTCAGCCTGATCTAAGATGCACCAGAGTTACTGGACTATAAACTTAGAAATTTTGCCCATGATTCATTCAATAAAAATTTACTTCTAAAGTCCTACTTGCCAGGCACTGTGCTATACACTAGGAACAAAGTACTGAATGAAACTAACAAAGTCTTTGGTCTCAAGAAACCTGTAATGTATCCCCATTATCCCAATGCTTGGCACATAACAGTCATTCAAGAAATAATTATTCAGTGCATCTTTCCCATGAATATGTGACTCAGCATTGAGAACAATGATTCTTAATGTTTTCTGAGTTACAGACCCTTTTGAGAATCTGATGAAAGCTCTCTTTTCAGAAAAAAATAGCCACATACACCTAAAATATTACATATAACTTCAGGGAGTCAAGGACCCTCTGGAACCTCAAATTAAGAACTCCTGATCTAGTGAGAAAATACTGTTTTAAGAATAATCTCTTCTGGGGGTGCCTGGGTGGCTCAGTCGGTTGAGTGTCCGACCTTGATTTTGGCTCAGGTTGTGATCCCAGGGTCATGAGGTCAAGCCCCTCATCAGGCTCTGTGCTGAGTGTGGAGCCTGCTTAAAATTCTCTCTCTCTCTCTCTCTCTCTCTCTTTCTCTCTCCCTACCCCTCCCCCCCGTTCATGCTCTCTCGCTCTCTCGAAAATTAAAAAAAAATTTTTTTTTAAATCTCTTCTGATTTTTGCTAGACTAACTATCCCTACCTCATAGTTTCCCCTCTATCTCTTCCTTTCCTCAAATAATCAAGAATTCTGTCCATCTGTCTTGGCTTTAGATCAAATCATACAATGAACAAGATGACTAGTGTAAGTGTCAATTTGTTTAGCCAGGAAGCTGGCTCAACAAACATGGCACAGATGTTTATTATTTAAAGGGAAAAAAAAACTTCATACCTAAGCGCAATTTTAGGTTCCTCAGGTCCCAACAGATGTATTATAACTCCTTTCCCCTATTAAACAGGACTTCCCCAGTCACCCAGCTGTATACCTGTAGTGCATTGACAACTCGAATTGGATGTTCCTCTCCCAGAGCTTGGATACAGTGTTGAAATAAGCAATTAATATTGTCCTTGATCTTCATTAATTCCTCACCATCAAGAGATTCCAGCTTGCCTTCTAGGTACTCTAAATTCACCTACCAAGGGAACAACAGGGATATTATTTTTAGTAACGTTTTCAGTGTACTGTATTTAATGTGAGTGCATTTTAGTGTCGCATGTAGAACACAGGAGAAGGCAATTTCATTAGTGGGAAAATCCAGAGATACCATCAAGTTTACCTTCATAAGGAAGAGCTCCTCCCAAAATCGTGGACTGCACTTACTGGGGTCCTCTGTCTGAAATCAGAAAATAAGCAGTTCAATGTCCCCAGCTAACACCAAAGCATTAAGAACACATCTGAAAGGGTCACTTACACATAATCAACCTTATCTTTCAAAATTAACTTTGAAAATGCTTGGTCATTCTAAACTGCTATAATAGGGAACAACAGTTTTGGAGGTTTTTTTCCCCCAAATGGAAGATACTGTGCATAGATATATATTTGTGTGCCAGAAGTTAAATAATGGCTCAAAGAATCTCCCCCCAAATCTTTCTCTTCTAGCAAGAAGTAAACCTAACCAACTGATTAAGATAGTCACATTATGATGTCCCTATCGCATCTGTATGTTCTGCAAAGCCCTTTCACATAAATGAAACACAATGGCGCAGAGAGCCAGGTATAGTAGATACTATCTGTATCCTCCTTTTAGAAAAGAGGGTCCACAAAGTTAAGTTACTTACACCCATACAGGAGCCAGAACCTGAATCACATCAGCAATACTGCATGGTTTTACAACATCTTGTGCTGACTGCTTCTACTTGCCCTCCTGTATGCAGTTAGTCCACTGTATAGAGCTTGTAATATGGTCTTCCTTAATTCAAATTGGTCCAAAAGGTTAACAAAAGTATAGTGCTAAAATCCAAAATTTCTTAGCAATAATTTTCAAACAGAAGTTCTGAAGAGTCAGAGGCTTCTGGTTCAGGAGCAAAATAAGAAAAAGAGAACCTCAACTTTAAAGGAAAACTAATGACAAAAAACCAGCAGATCAATCGCCCACTATCACCCATAAGTTGACCTTTTAAAATTACTACCAACTAATATCTTCATTAGTTACGAACTCTTGATCTATTAAGAAAATACTATACTAGGAATCTCTTCTGGATTTTTAACTAAGAATGACACAGAGAAGCAACATTTCTGGCCTTCTCATAAGGTCCTCATTTAGTGATTTCTTTCCATCCCCTTCTCCTAGGAGGGGTCACACTCTGCCTCTCACACTTCTGTGATGTCATTTTGCTATCTATACATGAAACTCAGACTACTCATGGTGTTGGCACTTCCCATCCTCAAAGCTCACGCAATCAACAATTCTATGTATGCCAACCTTACTTCATATAGAGAGAGCCCTAACAGGACCCAAGTACCCACTCATTTGCTCCATACTGTGCTGATCTGCGCAGTTCTGTATTAATTTTCTGCATATCAAACTGTCTCTAAGGTTTCCCAAGAGTTAGATGTTTTACTTGATCACATTATTTATTCTGGGCCATGTGACAAAGTTGAATAAGTAAGGGCCCTAGAGTCAAACACTAGGGTTCAAACCATGGCTCCATCACCTTCCAGCTGTGACCCCTAGTTTCCTCATCTGTGAAATGCTCTTTTACATGGCATATGTGAAAACAGCACTCTTGCAGCATTCTTGTCAGAATTAGAGATAATGAACTTAGTAATGCACTTAGAATAATGCCAGGCACATAGTCAAAATTCAATACTTAGTAACTCTTTTTAGAAGTATTATTCTGTTTTACATATGCTAGCTATGATCAGAATTTCAGAAGGTAAGTACCCCTGCAGAGTATCTAATTTACTCTCACCTTCCCTGACAGGGTAAATTTTAAAACAAAGGCTTGGATCATGGTCAATCAGCAGTTATGAAGACCCAAAGAAATCTCCCACCTAATCACTAATAATTCATCAGTTATCTTATAGAGTTGGAGAATGAGAGAGACTAAGCAATTGTTCCATCCACTAGGTACTTGAGATGAAATGTAACAGTTCATCTTTTTTTTTTTAAGTTTATTCATTTTGAGAGAGAGATTGAGAAAGAAAGAACAGTTCATCTTTTAGAATCATAGAATTCTAGGACCAAAAGGAACTTCAAGGAATATTTAGGATAGAAGAGTCCGTAAGTTGGGTCATGCGGGTGACAAGTTTCTTAAAGATATTCAGAAAAAATGGGTGCCTGGGTGGCTCAGTCGGTTAAGCGTCTGACTCTTGATTTCAGCTCAGGTCACGATCTCATGGTTTGTGGGTTCAGGCCCCGCATCAGGCTCTACACTGACAGCGTGGAGCCTTCTTTGGATTCTCCCTCTCCCTCTCTCTGGTCCTCCCCCACTCACACACTCTCTCTCTCAAAATAAATAAACATTAAAAAAAAAAAAAAAAGATATTCAGAAAAAAAAGGTTCCCGAGGTTTCCTCCCTCCTTTCAATTGTTTTACCCGGCTCATGGCAACAATCTGTAAGAACAACATAACAACAATACATATAAATTAATACATGATCATAATCTCCACCAGGAGAGAGCTCACTCTCATCCTCGCCTTCATTCTCCCTCTAAAGAACTAGAAGGTAGCAGGCAGAGGTGAGCTTATTTCTCATTTTGGTACAAGAAAGTAAGGAGTCAATCTGTGCAGAATTGTCAGAGCTCCAGGCCTTACCATGAAGATCTCATCATACATCAGCACCACTTTTTCCTTCAGTGGTTTTTTGGAAGCTGAAGATTTCCGGAGCAAACCCCCTCTTTTCTCCACCTGTGCCATGGTTAGAGAATCTGTGAAAAGAAAGCCACAGTCAGTGCTCAAATGCTCTCCAAGATGCTGGATGGTCTGTTGAAAAGCTCTCAATGGGAACTTTTCTAAGAAAAAGAAAAAAATGATAAACCATGTAATAGATCTTGTGCATCTGTCCAACACCCCATCCCCTGACCAGGTAATTTCAAGGCTTAAATCATTGCTTGGCCTACAGCAAAACACATTTTACATCTTTAAAACCTGCCAGTGGACAAGGCTTACACCAGATCCAAAACCAGGAAAGAAAGTGTAACTAGCTCCAACTAGAATAGATCTGGCCATATATTTGAGGTTGATGGAAGGAAGGCTACAAAGCACACATTGCCCACAGACTGATGGTGAAGTTAAATTACAAGTATTGATTGAGCTCAGGACCATTAAGGCAGGAAGTGTGCTGCAGACTGATGTGCTCCATTGATTTCCCCAAAGTAAGTAAGTCCTCAGCACTGCAAAGTACTTGGCCTTCACTGCCTCATAAATCACACTGCACTTGACTGTCTTCAGAAATTCCTCTGGAAAGAGACCCAAGGCAGAAACTAGCAGTTATAAGGACAAAAATTAAATCTGATTTCAAAATAACCAAATATAACAATCTACTTCTGTCAAATCTAATTATATATATAACACTATTACAGATCAAACTTCAAAGTATTTTTCAATTCTTTTATAGAAGCAATTCCATGAATCACGCCCAATTTCCCCATCTTGTTTAAAGGAATTTCAAGTTTTTACAAGGGAGAACTTGAAATCCCACAGGTCTCCACTGTGGATTTACACATTTCCCCTCACTTCCCAGATTCTTTCTACTGTTGACAAAATTCCTGTCTCTCTCTTAAATTCTAGGCTCTAGTTGTGAAACTTAATCTCATCCAATGGCAAGTGTGGGCAGTAGCAAGGAGGCTGATTTTACTTCCAGACAAACCCAAAGCAGCAGAACAAAATTAATTTTGTTCAGTGACTTTTGGAAAATATGTGCTATGTTTCAAATCAAAATCAAAATTTTATTTAAGGAAGAGATGCATCCAACACCTAAAAGACTGTATCTCAGACATGGCCTTTCTCTAATATATATAGCCAAAAAGGAGATTTACCTTTGAGCACAAAAAACACAAAGCACAGAAAATTTCCCCAACTAGATATCCAGCATCTTTGGCACATCTTATCCTTTTTTTATAAGCACTATGGTCCAGAGAAAACTGAAGGAAAAAAAACTAACAACAACAACAACCAAAAAAGAGAGAGAGAGAGAAGATTCTTTGGGGCAATTTATACTATATTGATCATGGCTTTACCTTAAAGCATGAAATACAGCCTCTATTCAAAATATTCTTGTGTCTTTTAAATAGGTTGTCAAGAGGAAGATGTCCTTATCGGGGGAAAATAAATTGGAAATCAGCAAGATCCTATTAAAATAAATCAAAAGCAATGCAATTCTAAACTTAGTAGATATAGACCTTTCATGTGTTCAGCTTCAACCAGTTGATTAGCGGGAATAGCAGGAACCACTAGTTCCTGGGTGTGAGAAGCACCTGTTTACAAACATGCCCCTCTGAGGATTTATAATTGGGTTACAGCTAATCAATGTCCACCCCAAATCTAATAAACTCACTTTCTCTATTTCAGAATCAATACTTTCTAATAAGCAAAAGGGAATAGGAGAGGAGAGAAAAACAATTCCATCCAAAGTACCAGATTTCCTAAGAAGTTAAATTCTTTTCATCACTCTTCCTCATTTGGAGCAGGGGGGAAATTCAGCCAAGAGCCTTGTCTCATTACTCTCTGTCACCATCACAGACCATTGGAATTTACCACCCAAGGTGCCTGAAATGTGACTGGAAACTGACAACAGAGTCTCCTTCTCCTGCCAGCACTTCTAACCCATGGAACATAGAAAAAAATGCTTCTAGGGTTGAGGACTGAGAGAAGTGTAGAACTCTGTATTACAAAGTTTTGGGGGGGGGGGGGTGGATTTCAGAAATTAAGCCTCTGCTCTTAAATTTGAAAGTAAAATATCTGACTGGTAGAACACATCCGTAATGTGAGTGTAATTTATTTATGTCTTCTCAGGGTTTTTCTCCCCTTTGTAGAAAACCCCTCCTGTTTGTAGAAAACCAGTAGCAGCTAAGGAGCAGCAAGGCATTATGGACCAACCAACCAGCAAAACTGAGACTGGAACGCTAGGTTCCAACCACCTAGATGACATGGAGCAAGTCACTGTGTTTTCCCAGTTTCCTTACAAGTAAAACAAGGCCCTCGACTAGACATATCATTGAATAATTCTCTCAGCATCACTGAAATACCACAAACACATAAGAAACACCTAGGGGCACGTGGGTGGCTCAGTCGGTTAAGCATCCAACTTCAGCTCAGGTCAAGATCTCACCATTCATGGATTCAAGCTCCACGTCAAGCTCTGTGCTAACAGCGTGGAGCCTGTCTTGGATTCTCCCTCCCTCTCCCTCTCTACCCCTCCCTGACTCGCGTTTTTTCTCTCTCTCAAAATAAACTTAAAAAAAAAAAAATCTAAATGTGGTTAAGACACTAATTTAGGCACTATGGGGTTACAAAAATGAAACTACAGAGCTGATCCTCTAGGATCTTTCAATCAATTGGCAGAGACAGACACATCAGACACATGATAACCCCACAGCACTAGGCGAATCATGCGAAACAGAGTAAAAGTACAAAGAAAATGCTATGGCATCATGAGGAAGGAAAAAAAGCATTCTGCGACTACACTATGACCTCTGTTGATCCGGGCTTTTAAATCCTTCTGGCAAAGCAGTAAATACAGCAAAGCCACTGTAATCCCACAGAAATGCCATCTTAGGCTTTAACACAGTTTCTCAGAAATAAAATATAATAGGCAAAATATAAAAAAGAATAAGGCAACATATCAATCCTAATTTCACTTACCATCAAACTTAGGAATGGTTTCAAATCCCCCAACCCAACAGTAAATGGTATATCAATGAAGGCTTTTATTACTAAACCTCAGGGACTGCCAATCCCATGACCCACAGAACAACTTCTCTCTGAAAGACTCAAGTCATACAACTTTTTAAGAATTCTATCTTAAGGCAATCCAGCCACGACTGTCTTAAATGCACATCACTTCATATCCCTTCAGGGTAAAACAACCAAATATCAAGATTTTAAAACCTAAAGCCAAACTCTGCCAATGCCTAATAAACAAGAAATGCTAGTTACACTAAGCAAGTTAGTTATTCATTGACTTTACTGTCTTCTTGAGCACAATACATGCCAACTCTAGTAGCAGAAAATTAATTTAAAAGAAATTCACTCTAATTTCCAGAGAGTTTCCAGAGTTAATCTATCAAAAGTCTTGGTATTGTATCTACATGAGATGACACAGGCTAATGAAACCCGAGGTAATCAATTCACAATATATGTAAATAAAACCACAGGGGTGCCTGGGTGGCTCAGTCGGTTGAGGGTTGAGTGTCTAACTTCAGCTCAGGTCATGATCTCACAGTTCATGAGTTCGAGCCCCGTGTTGGGCTCTATACTGACAGCTCAGAGCCTGGAGCCTGCTTTGGATTCTGTGTCTCCCTCTCTCTCTCTGCTCCTCCCCTGCTCACATTCCGTCTTTCAAAAATAAATAAAGATTAAAAAAAAAATTTTTTTAAACCATCATGCTGTTACACCTTTTATACTGATGTATGTCAGTTATTTTTCAATAAAACTGGAAAAAATCTAAAAGCAAAACATCTTGGGATGCCTGGGTGGCTCAGTCGGTTGGGGCATGGGCATCCGACTTCGGCTTGGTCATAATCTTGCAGTTGGTGAGTTCGAGCCCCACGTCGGGCTCTGTGCTGACAGCTCGGAGCCTGGAGCCTGCTTCAGATTCTGTGTCTCCCTCTTTCTCTGCCTGAGAGAAAGGCACTCTACCCCACTCCCATTCTGTCACACTCTCTCTCTCTCAAAAATAAACATTAAAAAAAAGTTAAAAAAAATACTAAAAAGCAGCAAAACGTCTTGAGTTTTAGCCCCAATTCTTATACACTCATTCTATAAACTTTAATTTCCTTTCCTTCCCTGGGCTTCAATTTGCCAATCTGTAAAAAGCAGCACTGGCAAGTGTGTTCAGAAAAGGGAACCTCTGTACAGTGTTGGGAATGTAAATCAGTGCAGCCACTACAGAAAACAGTATAGAGGTTCCTCAAAATATTAAAAATAAAACTATGATATGATCCAGCAATCGCACTTCTGTGTATATATCCAAAGGAAATGAAATCACTGTCTCATTAAAGAGATACCGGCATCCCCATGTTCACTGCAGCATTATTCACAATAGTCAAGCTACGGAAACAACCTAAGAGTCTTATCAATAAATGAATGGATAAAGAAAATGTGGTATACACATAAAATGGAATATCATTCAGCTACAAAAAAAGAAGGAAATCCTGCCATTTGCAACAACATGAATATGCCTATGTGAGATGATAGATGAATGGTGTTTTTTTTTTAATTTTAATGTTTATTTACTTTTGAGAGAGAGAGAGAGAGAGCAGCAGCAGCAGCAGCAGCAGCAGAGGGGCAGAGAGAGATGGAGACACAGAAACTGAAGCAGGCTCCAGGCTCTGTGCTCGCAGCACAGAGCCCAACGCAGAGCTAGAACTCACGAGCCATGAAATCATAACCTGAGCTGAAGTCAGACGCTCAACTGACTGGGCCACCCAGGTGCCTCATGCATGAATGTTTTAATTAACCTCATCATGGCAATCATTTCACAATGTATATGTGTATCCAATCACCACATTGTGCACTTTAAAATTATATATCGATGTTATATATTAATTATAATCTCAATAATATATCAATTATATCTCAATTCAATAAACCCGGGGGCCGGGGGGAGGCCATGGAACAGTTCTCTATAGGCTTCCAAATTTACTGGACTGGGGTTCTAGGTTCATACTGGTAATGGACTGCTAGCAAGTATCACCCTCTCTTCACTGGTGAGTGAAGCTCCAAAACACCACCTATAGGTAGATGCTGAGGTAAACATCCTAAAACATTTCAACCAGTACATAAGAAAAGAAAAAGGAGAGAGAAAAGGAAAAAGGAAAGGAGAAAAAAAAAAAATGAATAAAAACCAATGTGCCCATCTTCTAGAAAGAGAAAACATATGCACAGATCAGGCATTCATTCATTCTACAAATATCTATTGAGCATCTTTTTGGTACCAAGCACTAGGGATACAGAAGTGAACATGACAGACAAGATTTCTGCTTTCAGAGTTTTCATTCTAGAGTGGGGAAAAGATAACAAACAAGTGATAAGTACCTTGAAGACAAACTATATAGGGGGACTACATTAGACTGAGAGATTAAAGGCCTCTATGACAAATAATATGTGGGCTGGAACTAAAATAACAGGAAGGAAACAGCCACATGAAAGTCTTGGCAAAAGTGTTAGAGGGAAAGGCATAGAGGGAATGGCAAATGCAAAGTCTCCAAGATTTGAACATACTTGGCGTGTTCGAGGAACAGAAGAGCCAAAATGCCTAGATTATAATAAACATTTCTTTTTTGAAATGTTGAAAGGTTTCTGAAGTGGGTATTTTGTGTTTTTGTGAGTTTTTTCCATACATAAAAAAGAATTCAAATGTCCATGAGCAGAATGGGAAGATTATAATTTATTTGTAGAACAGGGTACTACCCAGAAATTTAAAAGAACAAATTACTGAAAAAATATTGATCACTTTCACAGATGTTGAATAAAAACCTCTGAAAGAAAAGAGTACAAACAAATGATTCTATTTATATGAAGTTCAAAGACAGCAAAATTAATCCATGGTGACAGAGGTCAGAATAGTGGTTACCTCTGGTGGGGAGATGAGTGGGAGGAAGTGGCACAAGGAAGCCTACTCAGGTGCTGAAAATGTGCTCTATCTTGATCAGAGTGGAGGTCACACAAAGAAAAGAAAGAAAATCATCAAGTCGTACACTTTCCATTACGTAAGCTATTCCTTGAGCTTAAAAAAAAAAAAAAAAAAAAAAGTCTGGGGGCCCCTGGCTGGCTCAGTCAGTTAAATGCCC